>NC_142150.1:28735833-30091250 GCF_024610735.1 Ursus americanus | reverse complement strand
AGCCCGTTGGGCTGGCTTTGCCAAGGAGTCTAACTAGGAACATGCAGTTGGCTTTGTGAGAACCCAAACTGAAGTACATTCTTGTTTCTCTGGCACAGAAACTTGCCTTCATGGTGTCTCTAGGATTGGTAACACATGACCATCTAGAAGGTAAGAGAAGATATTCATGGTGCTGCCTTGCTTCTGGCCCAGAGCTTTGTTCTTGAAAATGGTGTTGAGTTTATTGTAGAATGTAGAACACTGGAACACGAATAGAGTATGATTCAGCTAATGTGGACCTTCTTTGCTTTGGAGTCAAACTTGCCTTTTCTCTATCTAACATTCATCCCCTCCCCTCCCTGTTGTCATCCACACTGCTGTCCAGGGGAGATTCCCCAGTTGCCTCTGTTAAACTGACTTCTTTTCACCTTAGAGGAACTCTTTTTTTTTTTTCCCTGACAGCACAAAGTATCAGATGCCCCTCTGACAAGTCTTTGTATTTTTCAGTCACTCTGGGTTATCTGAATCTTAAGAGCAGTTACAAAGCTACCCCTGTCCTAGTTATTTAACTCAAGAATGGTGAACTGTGGTTACTCAGTCTAGGTCTGTGGATAAAGTTCATCCACACCTGTTTTCCAGTGAACTAAAAATAGATGAGGACAGCTTGTTTAGATGTGTTGTCTGCTGTTAAGCTGTGGGTCAGAGAGAGCCGCTGGGGGACAGCATGGTCTTGCTTTCTGAGCAGTCAGAGTGGACGGTCCTCCACCTTTGTTCCCGGAGGTGTGCTTGCCTCTGCTGGGGCTGCAGTGAGATCAGGAGATGTGCCCCCATTTCTAGTTTGTCATGGGAAAACCAAAAGATAAACAGTAAAGTTCAGTTTTTGAGGTTCTCTATACCTCTCTTCTAACTCGACCCTTTTGTTTTCCCAAGAAATCCAAAGCAAGAGGCAAGAGCGAAAAAGAAGAACAACAGCAAATCCGGTGTACAGTGGGGCCGTCTTTGAGCCAGAGGTATTCCCGGCCAGCGCTTGGCCTTCCCCTCACTGTTCTAGTTTTAGTGATGATTTTTTTCCATCTCCTCCTATCTAAAAACCTACTGAAGAACAGTATCTTGATTATGCTTGGCCAGCTTTGTGAAATGATGGGGTTTTCTCTGGCTAAATTATTATTCACTGCTTTTCCCTTAGTTTTTTTCCCGAAGTTTGAGCAAATACAAACCTACCTTAAAAATTTAACTCATCTTGGGGCGCCTGGGTGGCACAGCGGTTAAGCGTCTGCCTTCGGCTCAGGGCGTGATCCCGGCATTATGGAATCGAGCCCCACATCAGGCTCTTCTGCTGTGAGCCTGCTTCTTCCTCTCCCACTCCCCCTGCTTGTGTTCCCTCTCTCGCTGGCTGTCTCTCTCTGTCAAATAAATAAATAAAATCTTTAAAAAAAAATGTTTAACTCATCTTGGCTTCAACACAGCTGTCATCCGAAGCAGAGGCAGACCTCTCTGGAATATTCTATTCTCTCAGAGCCAAGTATATATAATAAAGCCCATTAGCACTGAGACCTTGGGGTGACTTGCACTCACTCGCGGGCATGTTGACAGGCATGCTGTGCTTGGTCTGTAGCTTGTGCCGGTGTTGGTAGTAACCATGCTATTCAACTAGTTACCTTTCCTTCTTCAATCCTCAAAGCGTAAGAAGAGTGCAGTCACATACCTGAACAGTACAATGCATCCTGGGACCCGGAAGAGAGGTGAGTACCTTTTTGCAGCTCTCCCTCGCTGTTGCTTCTGCTTTCTGTGTTGTGTTTCTTCCCCCTCCTGCCTCCCCTTGTCCTAGAGCCTAACTCCTAAATCCCTTGAACATAGTTTTGTTGTTGTTGTTCTCTGAAAATGGGGGGAGAAGAGAGAGATTTCTCCTTAGAGTTCTGTATACTGAATCGCAAGCTGCCTTTCCTAGGATTCTGGCAAAGCTGACTCAAGGAAATGGCTTAATACAGCATTTCTGCCCCAGGCCCACCAGGCTGTCCATGAATAGCACAGCGAACAGAACATTGTGTGAAAGGAAGCATTTTAGCATCATTGAGCAGAACAGAGCACTGCTGTTGCCAAGGTGTTCTTAGTAGTGTCTAAGTTGTCTTGCTGCCAGCGAGACCAGAGCATGACTCGGGTTTCTGTGAGCTGCAGACTTTCCAGGAAGGAGAGGTGTAGCCACACTGAGAACTTAGAATCTATGAGTTGAGGGCATCTCCAGCTAAGGAAGAGGAGGTCATGGTCGAAACAGGCTCCCCAAAGTAGAAGTTCCTAAAGCACTGTCCCCCTATTTCAGGCCTGGGGGTTGGGGTGGCGCCCCTTACTTGTGGGTAGGGTAGAGGCAGCAGCCCTCTGTGCAGGTCTGAGTAGGTCTTAATAGCTCTGAGTTGGAGCTCATAAACAAGATTCTGAAATTGTTCTTTGATGTCAGTAATACGTCCCAAGGTCCCTTTCTGCACATGATAATGTGTCCCTGAATTACAGTTCCAGGCTAGAAAGGTTGCAGAGTGAGGGGAGTAGCATACTAATTTTTGCATAAGCACACACTGTCTCAGAGCTATTGGAAGCCTAGGAGGTCATCCTGACCCTTTTCTTTTGTCTGCCTTAGGCAGGGCTGCAACTGTACCATTACCACCTCCTCACCCAAGAGAGATCGTGTACCCACCCTCAGTGTCCCATTCCGTTTCATTGCCTACCTGTCCTTTAGGTGGCCAAAAATATTTCCATGGGAAACCCTAAGTCGTTGCTTCCTATTGATTCCTGGGCCACAGTAACCAGTGTTGTGGGTTATTTTTTGTTGTTTTATTTTTGGCAATTTTTAGTGACCTCTGACCCAGTTCTCAGAAAGGAGCCCCCAGTCAGAACCCACAGTTAATTGGTCTGCTGGTGGGGACTGTCTGCTAAGAGGACAGGGGTTAAACGAGCCAGAAAGACCTTGGCATCACTTGCCAAGGTCAGAGGATGAAAGCCTGTATTCACAATGCCTAGGATGTGCCTTCTGTGGGTAAACAAAGAACGTTCATCTTTCATTTCCCCTTCGGGCAGCCCTCAATTCCCTAGAAAAGACAAACCTGTATGATCTGTCTTTGTACTGCAGACATTGCCAGTTTAACACAGATAGGTAACATTTGTGTAATGTCTGACAGAATCATGACACTTGTGCATAACCCTGATATAAATTAGAACTGTTGGCAAAGTTGTGATCGCCTGTACCTTTCACCAGTGCTTGTAGGCAGTTGTGTGCCTCTCTGGCTTTTTTTTTTTTTTTTTTTTCCCTTTGCCATGCTGAACATATACTTTTGATCACTCAAAGCTTACAAGCTTTGATCCTGGCCCTTCTGTCAGGGACCCCGGCTTAGATGTATCATAAGGCAGGAGTGGTTGACCAGTCTTGCCACACCCGTCAGGCTTCATTTATAGATCCTCTGTAGCCATGAGGCTTGATTCCCAGTGCTCTTGCTCCAATCAGTCTTTCAGCAACGTTGCTGATGGCAGGGCCTTCTCTGAGGTTTGGCGACATGACCTGTCCATAGACCTGTAGTTCACCAGAGTGTTTGTGACCGAAGCGGGGAGATGTTCTTGATTAACTGGGGAGGGAATCTGACTCCAGACATACTTCAAATCACTGTTAAGCTCAGATCATCCTTTTAGCTCTTAGGTTCCAGCTAGTCCCAGAACATATTTGTCACCAGCTCTACCAGCAAGGGGTGAGAATAGTTAACTTGAGTTTTGCCTCCTCAGTTTGCCTTTCTCCACCCTCACAAGCAGTGAAATGACCAAAATATAGATAAGAGAGAAAAGGAAAAGCAGAAATCGTAAATAAATCCATTTGTGGGAACAGGGAATCATTAGTGATTGTAAGGAGGATGGTTACAGAGAAACCTTAGAGAACAATATGCAGAAGAAGTGAAAAAATAGACTCTTATTCCTAGCTGTGGCCCTGTTGAGCTTGGCATCTTGTTCTCATGCTAGAAATCTCAGATCGTAAGAGTCCAGGAGTCTCACCATGATCCACCCAAGGCCAGGCCCTTTGACATGATGCAGCCCTCCTGTCATTCTCCAGGGCTCTCTTATCCTCCTTTCTTTTGAGACTCATGCAGTTGTTTCTAATGACATTTAAATCTTTGCTTCTCTTCCTATCTTTGGGACTATTGTATTAACCTTCTGTCTGCTACCTCACTTCCTTTTCCATGCTAGCCAATGAGGAACACTGGCCAAAGGTATGTAAGATCATTTTTCCCCCTTTCTTTCCCTCCCCCTTTTTTCCCTTTTGTTCCCTTCTCTTGGTATATAGGTCGTCCTCCAAAATACAATGCAGTGCTGGGGTTTGGAGCCCTTACCCCAACATCCCCCCCATCCAGTCATCCTGACTCCCCTGAAAATGAAAAGACAGAGACCACATTCACTTTCCCTGCACCTGTTCAGCCTGTGTCCCTGCCCAGCCCCACCTCCACAGACGTAAGTAACTTGGGAAAAGCACGCTCTCTTTCTGAGAGCTTAAACTGGGGAAACCGTTATCATGTGTTGTCTCCTTACTGGCTGCATCTCCTTGACTAACCCTGGAACAGTACACTGTAGACCGTGTAAGGCGGCTTTCCGCCTGGGCCCCAGGTCCTGCCATGTCCTTGAGAATCACTTACAACATCAGGAGGCTCAGTCAGAGTTGTTTAAATCTGGATTTGATTTGCTGTGAATGAGTTCTCAGGCAGGGGGATGGGGTGGGAAGAAGCCAGCTCATATAACTGAAAGGTGCCCAGGTTTCCATCGTCCATGTTTTGGGGTGAGGAAAAGGAACAAGGCGCACGTTTCCCCGGCAGTCCTTGTTTCCAGAATTCAAGAAGTGGGAAACTTTTCTTTCAAGCAACTTTATTCAGCAGAATTGATCAAACAGGGTCCTGAAGAAGTGTCAGCTGTTTAGTAGCCCGCATGTAGAAACTGCAGGACTGTAAACTAGTACCCTGAGATGTTCTTTGTTTTTATTTTGCTTTTTTTTAAGTTTTTAATTTTAATTCTAGTATAGTTACCATACAGTGCTGTATTAGTATCAGGTGTACACTATAGTGATGCAACGGTTGGACACCTTGTACTCCGTGCTCATCATGATAAGTGTGCTCTTTAATCCCCTTCACCTGTTCCCCCCGCTTCCCTGTGGTGACCGTCAGTGCGTGGTTCTCTCGCACGCGCCCTAAGATTTTAAATGAGCACTTACAAAGCAGTGATTGTAGTCAGCAAATACTTGCTGAGCGCTACCATGCTGAGCAAGGGCTGTTCTTGAGGCTGGCGATAGAACAGGGAACAAAACCCGACTTCCTGCCCTCAAGCAGCTCCTGTTACAGGGCCAGAGGCAGGCGAAAAGCAAATGAACACATTAAAGGTAGCGGTTAAGTGCCGTAAAGAAAACTGGGGCAGAATAAGGAGGATAAGGAATTATGGCAGCAGGCTCCTATTTTATTTTATTTTATTTTTTTTAAAGATTTTATTATTTATTTGACAGAGATAGAGACAGCCAGCAAGAGAGGGAACACAAGCAGGGGGAGCGGGAGAGGAAGAAGCAGGCTCATAGCAGAGGAGCCTGATGTGGGGCTCGATCCCATAACGCCGGGATCACGCCCTGAGCCAAAGGCAGATGCTTAACCGCTGTGCCACCAGGCGCCCCAGGCTCCTATTTTATGAAGAGAGGGAAGAGAGCCTTTCTGGTAGGAAGTGGAAGGTGTGAGAGTATGTCAGGGGGAGAGCATTCCATGCAGAGGGGACAGCAGTGCAGAAGCCATGAGGTGTGCACGCACATGGTGTGGAGGAAAGGCAAGAAGACCAGGACAGCAGGGCAGAGGGAGCGCGGAGATAGTGGGAGATGACTCCCCAGAGGTGGCAGGGCCCAGGGTGCAGGACCTTGGGGCTTTTACGTGGAGGGAGATGGGGGACCACTGGAGGACTTTGAGGAGAAGAGTGACGTAATTTTTCAACTTTTCATTTTGAAAAATTTCAAAGCTACAGGGAAGTTGCAAGAAAATACAAAGCAAATATATACCTTTCACCCACATTCACTGATTGTTACCATTTGCCACATATGTTCCCCCTACACACACAAACACACACACACACACTTTTTGTTGACCTAGTTAAGAAGTTGCAGACACTGTGAATCTTTACCCGAAACCCTTCAGCATTTATCTTCTAGGAGCAAAGATATTCTCTGAAATAGTCACAATGCAGCTATCAAATTGAGGACACTTCATATTGAGTAAATATTATTCTAGACTATATATTCCATATTCAGGTTTCTCCAGTTGTCTCACTTTGTTTTTTCTGCTCCAGAATCCAAGCTAAGATCACTCTTGATATTTTTGTCATGGTATTGTCTCTTTCATCTCCTTATTCTGGAGCAGTTTCTCAGCCTTTCTTTGTCGTTCGTGACGTTGACATTTCTTAAAAGGTAGGCCAGTTGCTGTGTGGAGTGTCCCTCCATTTGGATCATCTGATTGTTTCCTCAAGAGTAGACTCAGGGTATGCATTTTTATAGGAACACTAGATACATGATGGTGCGTCCTTTCCAACAGATCACAAAGAGCAGCGTGTGCCGTCAGTCGGTCTGTCCCGTTGTTGGTGATGTTAGCTTTCATCTCTTAACATAGATTGCATCAAATTCTCCACTTGTAAAGATGCCTCTTTTCTCTTAGCAGAGATAGCTTTGGGTCTGTTTAAGTATCCAGTTCCCCAACAAACTGTTACCCAGTGGTTTTAGCATCCTTTGATGGTTCTTGCCTGTGTTTACTATTTTTAAGGTGTTTACAAAATCAACTTGGATTTTAAAAGGATCACTGTGTCTAAAACCTAGAGAACAGACTGTGGAGAGGATAGGATGGGAGCAGGGAGACCAGTTAGGAGGCAAGAGCTGAGGACGGCTTGGCCTGGTGGGGTGGGAGACATAGAAATGGAGGAAAGTGACTGAGTCTGCATATATTTTGAAGAGCTGGCAGGCTTAGATATGAAGTATGAGAAAAAGAGAATAGTCAAGGGCGAATCCAGAGTTTTGGGCCTAAGCAACTAACAGGATAAAACTGTCGTTTACTAGAGATGGCAAGAGGAGCAGGTTGAGGAGGGAACCAAGAGTTTCAGTTTGTACATGTCCCATTTCTTTTGTGAATTACAGACCTTGTCTTTAGGATCACCTTCAGGTAAAATGTCCCTTGAACTGGAAGGTTCTCAGTGCTTACTAATGGTGTACCCTTTTCCAAAGAACAAAACAATACCGTATGCACATTCTGAATTGAAATTCTAGAAGCCGCAAAGGAAGTGTCCTCTTTGGAGGACCAGGTCATAGTGGAGTTCTGTTCTCTGGCAGCCTTCCTTCCTTGGACATAACTGGTGACTACAGACTCAGCCTTGCTCTTGAAATTCAGAATTTCACCCAGCCTGCCTGAGTTTTGACATTAGTAATTGATACAGGTTTTCTACCTGTCCTGAGTAGAAGGTTTTCTACCTGTCCTGAGTAATGAGTACCAGGAGTCCTTGTCAGAAACCTTGTTTGCTGGTACCAAAGATCGTCCCAGCTTTTCTTCAGCAGAAGCATTGCCGGAGGGATTGCTGGCTTATGACCTCTTGGTAGCGGTCTTCCACAGGGTGTACAAATGCCGGGGAACAGGTGATTTTGTGGTTCTGCACGTGAGTCTCTTTCCTAAACATTGACCCCTGATGGGGGATCTGTGGCTTTCTTTGAGAGACTGAACCCCAAGGTTCTACTTGGATCAAATCACAAAGTAAAAGCTTCTGCCAGGTTTTGTCTTGAAATGCAAACACTGCTCTTTTCAGAAATCTGAAGGTGAAAGAGGCTTTTCTAAAACCACTAAATATGTTAGAACTTCCTAAGTTAAACCTAGTGGAATGGATTTTTTTTTAAGATAATTGACTTCTACTTTTACAGTATCCCAACAGTGGTAGTGATTAAAATCACACCGGATTCTGTGTGTTTGCTGCTGGGTCGGACAAGCCCCAGCAACATTAATTAAACAATCACAGCTGAGAGGCAAGCATTTCCTGGGGATCAGTAACCGTCTAGAAGGACTTGGTAATACAAAACCCAGCCAGACACTAATCCTCAGGATAGACCTTGTTGCCACTATCATTTTATGAGAAGGGAAGATACGTTGACATAGTTACAAAATTCTTTTAGCAAATGATGAAGTTGCAGTTGATAATAGCCTGGGTGTTTGCAAGAAACATACATGCTCAGCTCCTAGCAAAGAATCGCGGGTCACCATCTTTCAGTTTAACGTTTGGTTTATGGTGACAACTCAGTCACCAAGGCCTGAGCCTTTTGACCTGGAGCAGCCCCTCCATGGGACTTCCTCTGCTGTCTTTAAGCTAAGCAGAGAACCATTCTGGGTAGATAAAAGCTATACCCTGGCATCTTATTATTCATTTCTATGGGCAGTCATTCTCCAAGTTTGGTCCCTGAGACTCTTTTCGGGGTCCATAAAATCAAAACTATTTTCATAATAATACTAAAATATTCTTTGCCATTTTCATTCTCTTTCTCTCAAGAGTAACCAGTGAAGTCTTCCAGATATTACATGACCTGTAGCGAAGTCATAACTCTGATGGCTCATGGAATGTGCACTTGTGTGTTCTGGGGTTTTACAGTTTTTCAGTATACTATTTTTGTAACTTACTGTGATTCTGTAATTATTTCAAAACCGAAAACTTTTAAAACTTCTAATACAGTAAATATCAATAAATATAACTCACATAAACAAAAGCTCTTTGAGGTCCTTAGTAATTTAAGATTTGTAAAGGGGTCCTGACACCAAACAGACGGAGAACTATTGCTCTAGAACATGGAAATAGGATAGGAAGCCTTCTTTCCTTTCAGAACTTGAAAGAAATCAGCTAACCTTTATTAACATACTGTCCACCCTCCACTTCTTGATGTTCTCCTGCTCAGGGGCAAAGGAAAGGGAGAACTCTGTACCCAACAGAATACCCAACACTTTTGTTTACTTCATCCCGGGTAATTTATCTAGGATTCATGTGAAACAGTCTCTGAAACCTTAAAATTTTTATAAACTTCATAAAGATGCAGACTCACACAGGACTCAGGTTCAAGAAAGACTGTTTCTCTAGAGAAGAGTGCCTTTCAGCCTGATTTTAAGAATGCAAGAAGAAGAAAGTTACAGTTAATTGAGGAATGAAGCCTTAACCTCTTTTGCTGCCTCAAAGCTGAGCTTGGAGGCCGCACACTCGTGCAGTATTTTTGCTCGTATCCTGAGTATCTTTTTTATTGCCCAGAGGTCACATTTTCTTACTAAGAAAGACTAAAAACCAGTCCACACTCGGATTATCTTTTTTGCAGCCAGTTTTCTAGGCTCTGGATACCCTAGTGAATTATAGCAAACGTTTCCATTTCTTTAGAGAGAAGCTGTAGGTCTGGGAAGATAAGTTCCTCCAGCAGTGGTGGCTGAGGGGTTCTGTAGCATAGACAAGAAGACTTGAGCATTGTTCAATGCTCCATTGCTTCCTGTGCAGAGTTTCTGTATCAGGCCTTCTAGCAGAATAGCCCAGAAATCTAAAACAACACGCTGGCAGCGAAGAGGGGGCTCCCAGCTGTGGCACTGCCTTGCTGGCTAACCTCCGGCATGTCCCTTCGGTCTTCCTTCCCATGTGTCTCTATCGGTGCTATTCCCAGAACAAGCCAGGGATTGACCTGCTGAAAAATACCTTTTCCCTAAATACCTTTTTTTTCCCCCAGTGTTCTTCTCTCCAATTTAAGTAGCTCTGCTTTTTTCTGATGGTGCCTTCTGTTCAGGGGGCTCCAGCAGACTTACCTGAGAACCCGCACTATCAGAGGTGGGGGTGGGGAGACAGGCAGAGTACACGGGGGCTGCTTGTCTTTTTCCATCTGGTGACGTATTTTATGGGGAGGAATAAAGCCTCCAGCATAGAACGGTCCATTGAACAGCAAATGCCAAATAGTGGTTTTAAGTGAACATTGTCAGCTGTTGCTCTGGCTTTTTAAAATTCTTCATGTTAGAAAGCTCATGTGAGTTTAATTTGTTCCTGACTTAATCTTTTCTCATTTGAACGTGCACTGTATTTTTTCTCCCTGAGCAAGCAAAGAATTTAGTAAAATTCCATTTCTTGTCTGTCTTTTCCCAATCCTGAACTCCCCTAAAAATGATGGGTAATGAGAATTGTTTGTGTCCTATCGTAGTAGAACACGTTATGAATGGGTTTCAGTGGCTCCCACCTTTATAATTCGTGGGTTGGACTCTACCAACACATAAGTTGTGAGCTGTCACCTGTAAAGTTAATTTGGGCCTAGGTGATTACACAGCTTTTCTGTAAACTCTAGTTTAAGGATGCTGTCCCTGCCCAGGGAACCTCAGTCGTACGGAACAAGTGGGGGCCGTGTCCTTGGTAATTCCTACTTTCCTCGAATACTTTTGTAACATGTTGGAGGGGGCACAGCTGATTGTCCTGAAACATACATGTCCAGAATGTGCATGTTAACATTCATATTTTACCTTTTTTGTCCTTTCTCTTACCTTTCCTCTCAATTTCCTAGGGTGATATCCATGAGGATTTTTGCAGCGTTTGCAGAAAAAGTGGCCAGTTGCTTATGTGTGACACGTGTTCCCGTGTGTATCATCTGGACTGCTTAGACCCTCCTCTGAAAACGATTCCCAAGGGCATGTGGATCTGTCCCAGATGTCAGGACCAGGTACTATGGGTGGGTCAGACAGAGTGATGGGCTGAGGAGGAAAAAGTACAGTCAGGAGGACCTCCTTTCCCCTCAGGTCTGGGGGAATGGTGGAGTCTTTCCCACTCCTGGTAGTTCCCCTGGCCACCTCTGGTCTGTTCATGGCACCGCACTCACCCACGTAGCTTCCATCCTCTCAAGCTTCTCTGTCCTGTTACTGAGGTGGTGAGTCTGTGTGTAGGTGTAAAGACTCTAACTGCTTCCCTTTATTTAAAATGACTTATCTTCTCATGACCTTGCTCTTTAAAAGCCATAAGACTTTCTGCCTCTTTCTCTAAGAATGGTCCAAACCCAGTAGGTGGTTTTGAGACTCTTCTTTTGGAAATAAAACCCTTAAAGGAAAGTGCCCAATTGACTGTTTAATTCAAATAACAACAGTTTCACCTTTAACCTATGTTGTCACCGGGATCAGAGAACTAACTGTAAAGTGGCCGTCTTACTGTGGCATGGACTTGAAAGGCAAACATTAATTGTCCTAGCCTCTTCCCTTCTCTTCTGTTCAGTCTGCTCTCTTTTTCTCAACTATCCGTGTACCTTTATGTTCTTATGGTAAGCTGTCTCCGTCTTTTTTGGAAGTAGGCAAAGTATAAATAATAAACAGACCCAAGAGCCCAGCAAGCTTTGGGATGCTGCTCAGTTCTTTGGAATCCTGTTTGAGAGAATTCCAGTCTTTCCCCTTTTAATCCTGGTCCTCATCCTACTATCTTCACGAGATAGTAGAGACCATTCTCTCTGTGTTCTCTCCTGGTGCTGCGCTGTGACCGTCTGATAATTTTCTACACAAGGTCTAGATTATACTTTAGTATTTGGAACTGATATTTAATCTCCTTGGTCAGGCTGTCTTTGAGGGACATATAAAACTAAAATTGAGACAGGCTGGTCAAGGGTGCGACTGTCCGTGCGTGGCTGCTGCCATCATGCAGGCTTGTGGCTTGTCTGCCAGCGGTTCTGTCAGAGTAGTTGGGCCTCATATGTGGCATAGACGAGAAGCTAGCAATGCCCAGCCAAGTCCCAGCCTCTTTCCAAGCTGGGGCTCAAGTGGCTTGGCTTTTCCTGTCAGGAAAACCTCATCCTGTCAGGAGTATCTGGAACTTCATGGTCTAGAAAGTATAGACCAGGGTTTTGCAACCCTGCCACCATAAATCCTTCCTGGATTGTGTCTGCCAGTAGCTACAGACACGTTGCTTGTCACTACGCAGGGGATATGTTTATACCTCCTTTCAAGGTAAAATTCTAAACTTCATTTCAGATGCTGAAGAAGGAAGAAGCAATTCCATGGCCTGGAACTTTAGCAATTGTTCATTCCTATATCGCCTACAAAGCAGGTAAAGAATCGTCCACACTCCCTTTTGTGTAAGCCTCCCCTTGCTTAAAAAAAAAAGTACTGGAATGCCACATTGTTTTGTTTTCAAAAGGAAATTTAAAGTTAAAAATGAAAAGCTTTTCTTGAACAGAATGAAAAGTTTGTGTGGTATTTTCTTGGGGAGGAAGAACGAGAAATGGCATCTTGTTTAGAGCCAGGCCCCTACCACTGACCGTTTCCTTAGCATGCGTGGCTGTACACAGAATAAGGGAAAGTCGAGGTGGGTGCGATCTGCACGCTGGCTGGAGCTCAGGGCAACTTTGGGCAAAATATCTTCTTTGGCCAGCATTCTGAACACATTGGCCTTTTCAAAGAATTTATTGTTAAAAAGTTTTGTTTTGTTTTCAGCAAAAGAAGAAGAAAAACAGAAATTACTTAAATGGAGTTCAGATTTAAAACAAGAACGAGAACAGCTAGAGCAGAAGGTGAAACAGCTCAGCAATTCTATAAGTGTAAGTAAACCTCATGCTTCACTGGTGGATACAGCTAGGGACCCTTCCACGTGCACAAAAGTCCATGTGGCTCCAAGAGTGGATTCGGGTCCTTCAGCGTAACAGCACAGGTAACTTGGGGTGGACACAAAGTTACAGTTTGGCCCTCAGGACAGGTGGCCAGTTGGTATCTGGTGCCTTCGCCAAGCTCTGGAACCTCCCATCGGCTTTGATCTGAGTGAGGATTTTCAGTCTGCAGGCTGAAGAGTTAAAGTAGCGGCTACAGCAGGATGGCCACCCCCACTGTGTGTTCCCAAGTGGGTTTGGGAGGACTGTGAAGCCTCTCCCTCGCCAGGTGGACACAGATCCGGTCCCTACAGAGCAGCCTTTCTCGTCGTCCTAGTTAGTGGTCTGTCTGCATGGCCCCTCGCTCCCGTCCTTTCTTCCACGCCCTGCTGATTGCGTCTCCAGGTTTTCCTGACCAGCCTGAGGATGAGAGGCTCCTGGAGACGAGTATTGGAAGTAAATACTGTCCAGCCTGGCCTGTCCAGGTGGAAACCGGGTTGTATCTGCAGCAGAGATTCTGGGCCCCTCCAGAGCGGGTTTTATTTCTCGTTGAGTAGGTGCCCCTCCCCTTGTTGGAGCCAGATGGCTTCAGCCCTCGTGGACAGCAGGTGGTACCCTGGACTTGGTGGCAGTTGGGCTGTCCCACTCAGCTGCTTTCTCCTCGTCACCCTACTCCCCGTGGCATGCAGGTTTCACATCTCTTTGCCTGCCTAGAACAGAAGCCAGCAGCAGGGGGAGACCGTAGGCCAAAGGGCAAAAGACTGCAAGTCCATGACCGAGTGTAAGGGTTTCTATTGGCTGCAGTGTTTGATTCTCCCAAATATCACTGTGCTACCCCAGGCCTGCCTCTAAATTCTTGCCATCCGAGTGGTTCTCGGTAGCCCTCAGATTGGATCCAGATACCACTGGCTTGTTTTCTACCCTTGAAAGCTCAGTCCAGTCCAGAGCACATTGGCACCCATTTGCGTGGCAGAAGCATACTGAACCTGCCCAAACCAGCTTCGGCGCAGCTCTGGGAATGTTGTTTTTAAATTGCTTTTATTTTGTAGCGTTAGAGTGGTAATTCACATTTGGTTTTAAGTCCTAGTGTCAAGCAGGGTTGGCTTTGAAACCACTCACTGGCACTCTCCCTGCTGCCTGTGGGGCCTCCTTCTTCCGTTGGGCGCTTGTTTCCCCTCCAGTGCAGAGCAGAACAAGGCCTAGGCCAGCACACCAGCCGGCAGGGTTCTTTTCCCCAGAGAGGGCTGCCAGGCCTGTCAGAAATTAAAAGCCACAGAGGCTCAGTGCCACTGCCCCTCTCATTTGCTGCAGAAATGCATGGAAATGAAGAATACCATCTTGGCCCGGCAGAAGGAGATGCACAGCTCCCTGGAGAAGGTAAAACAGCTGATCCGCCTCATCCACGGCATCGACCTCTCCAAACCTGTAGACTCTGAGGCCACTGTGGGGGCCGTCTCCAACGGCCCGGACTGCACCCCCCCTGCCAACGCCGCCACCTCCACTCCGGCCCACTCCCCCTCCTCCCAGAGCTGCACAGCGAACTGTACCCAGGGGGACGAGACTAAATAACAGAGCCCCGCGAGGAGAAGCCACGGGATCCCGGCGGCAAGGAGAGCAAAAACACTGAAGACTCTAGAAAAGCAAAGCCGGATTTCTTCTGGAAAGTACAGAATTCTTTTGGTTCTTTGGTTCCAGAGAGAGAGAAGATGCTTGTGCCAGGTGGCACCAGAGTTTGCCAATTGATCCTTCTTATTCTGTGTGTACATGCAAAGATTGGACCATGTTACATGAACTAGTGCCAGCTGGAGGTTCTGTGCCAGCACCATGCCAAGTGAAATAATATATTTACTCTCTCTATTATACACCAGTGTGTGCCTGCAGCAGCCTCCACAGCCACCATGGGTTTGTTTTTGTTTCGTTGGGTGGGGAGCAGGGACGGGCGGAGGGAGGAGAGCAGGTTTCAGATCCTTATTTGCCGAGCCGTTTGTTTAGGTAGAGAAGACAAGTCCAAAGAGTGTGTGGGCTTTCCTGTTTCTAAACTTTCACTACTATAAAACCAAAAAAAGGAAATCGAGATTTAACCAACCCCAGTGCCCAGAGGAGGGATGGGAGGGAATGGGAGGGAGTCGGGGTGGGGAAAGTCTATCAAATAAGCAGTATTTCCTATTGTCTGGGGTGGGGCACAGTGCCCGGAGAGGTGGACACCAAGGACAGCCACGGGGTCCTTCTCCCGCGCACTCCGCTTCCCGCCCTGGGCGCCCCCCCGCCCCCCCGCGTTCCTTCCCTGCTTTGGCAAATTGGCGCGCATCCCCGTGGATGATCGGTTACCTTCCCTCTCCAAGGACAGGCAAGAGGCCGCCTCGGCGGGGCCATTGCCCGGGGCAGGGAAGAAGGGTGTGTGTGTCCAGGGAGGAAAAAAAGGTGGATCAGTGATTTTTACTTGAAAACAAGCTCCATCCCTTTTCTATATTTATAAGAAGAGAAGATTCTGAGAGAAGCAGCACGCGACCCAGGTGTGTGTGAATTGAATGGAGATGTTTCTTTTCTCTTTTTTTAAATTTTTGTTTTGTTTTGGTTTGTTTTGTTTTCTTTAAGAAAAATTTTATTTTGTTGTTTCTTTTACTTTTTTGGTAACAAAAACTAAAATAAGGAATAGAAAAGCTGTTTTTCAGGCTGACAGTCAATTAAGGGTAGTCGAGGCCGTGCATGGTAGAATAGGAATCATAGTGTCAGTGAGGTCCAGTGAGTCCGTGTGAGTCCTTGTGTCATCGTTCGGGGCACTGTTTTTTATGCAAGGGCAAAAATCTTTGTATCTGGGGAAAACAACAACAACAACAACTTTTTTTTAAATTAAAAAGGAAAATAAAAGATATTGAGGTCTTCCTAGTGTTACTTAAATTAAGATCAAGGTAAGAAACATTGTAAAAAAAAATTACAAAAGTGCTATTTGTTTCCTAAAAACAGTGATTTCTATTAAAAAGGTGTCAGAACTGGAGAAAATGCTGTGTAGTTATAATTTTTTAGCACAGAACCTGCTGATCATGATGACATTTTGCTGTTTGTGTCTCAAGACTGGTGGGCGAGTCTCCATGATTTCTGTCCTCTGGACGACTGCAGCCCTGATGGGCAGCGGCCGAGCCCTCCCACCACTCTCCCCTCCTCGGAAAGGACTGTCCTCTCTTCTTGGCGCAGGGATCTGGGCTTCTGTTTTTGAAGCCCACATGGAGTGTGGATGGTATCAGGGCCCTACCCTACCCATTGTCTCCTCGGATTTTGCTAGAGCAAAAGGCTGGTGCCTATATAAGATCCCTTCCTTTGGTGCTGCTCTCCGTCTTTCAGCCACCAGCATTGTGAGTGCCTGGGGGACAACTTCGAAGGACATGGCCAGTGACACTCATTGGTGCCCAGGCACCCTGGCCTTGGTGGGAGGGTGCAGGGGGCAGGCTGGCTGCATCAGCCCTCGGTGCTGAGAAAGAACAAAGGAGTGAGATGTCTTGAGGGTACATGGTGTCTCTGAGACAAAGAGCCCCAGGGTGGCCTTTGTGTCTGTCTTGCCTTTGAAGAGGTCTGACTCTCCAGCGCTTTCTCTGCCTGCTGGCTCCAGGTACTGGAGATAGAGTTTACTGCCCTTTGCCCATCCACAAGCTTCCTGGGCGACCTTTGGCTAGAATTGCTGTGCTTGCCTTGGCTTGGCCTGTCTCCTTTTTGAGAAAACCAGGGTTCTGAAAGATTCAGACCATTTCTGTCATCTTGCCTCGTGCGAAGTGAATTTTGTCAGGTGTGTGCCCTCTTCAGAGACCTTGGCCCATCGTGTGCCTGGCCCACAGGAGGGAGGCAGGCGCTCGTCGCCCCAGCTCTCCTGGGACAGCTCTCCCAAGCCCGCCCCATACTCCATAATGGCCAGAGTCTAGGAGGGGCAGAAAAGGTCCCGTTAGTTTCTCCCTTGCCCAGTTAGGCCCAGAGATCCCAGTTAGAACCCTGAAAGCAAATTCAAGAGAAAGGGTTACTTCTTAGGTCAAATATGCCTCATCTCTACCGGCCATTTCATCTTCCTAGGAATGTTAGGGGACTAAGAGTGGCTTATATAGGCGTCAGAGTCAGGCCCTGGCTGCGAGGTTGCCTGAGAGGGACAGAGGAGCTCCCTTTTCTCCTGTAGAAACCAAGGTGCTACGTCTAGACAGGGAGCTTTGGAAATGCCTGGACTAGTTGGAGAGGAATAGTTGGCAGAGGCTCAGAGCCCAGCAGCAGGCTGTGCACCCGGTCTTAAGCTCTCCCATTTGACTTGTCTGGGCCCAGAGACTGGGAGTTGCCACATAAGACCTATCTTTTCTTGAAAGAAGTTAGGAAACGATCATCACTAGAGGCCTTGGCTCAGAAAGGAGCTGCGTGCGAATTCTCGGGGTGTTGGGGGTGATGGGGGGCAGAGCGAGATACCACTGACCGGTATCTTGCCTGCTGCTGTGAGTACACATACTCTGGCCTCACCCGGGGTTGGGATAGGGATTCTTCCTAAAGTGCAGGTACGAGCTATTTTGTGAGTCCGCTGGTGTGGAGCACAAAATGCAACCCTGCCCCCAAACCCACGTTCTGGACTCAAATTCCAAAACTTAACTTACTGCCAAGAAAAGGCCCTGGTCACTCCGCCTCCTTTTCCTCTACTGTCCTGCCAAGAGAAGACCCTCTGTCTGTGCCCTAGACCTGTGGGTGCTTGTGACCACCCGAGACACACGTTCGTGATTCCTCACCTGGGCTGTCTCCACCTCCCTCTTCTCCTTCCCTCTGCTGCTCTTTCGCCATGCCCAGGCTTAGCTGCTCATAGGCACATCTCAGGCCAGCTGGCTTCGCAGTCACTTCAGAGCCCAGGGAGTGGCTGGTCTGGGACGAGGCGTTGGCTGCCCCTGGGCCCTTGATCAGGAGGCCAGTGGCGCAGGCACTGCACCCTGGAGCCGGTGAGGTCATGTTGCTGTCATCTTCCCGCCTCACATTCTTGCCAATGCCGCCCGCAGGTCCTTTTTCTTTGCTGGAGCCTGTTGGGTCTTGTCTCACCTCTGCTGAGCTCATCCGGAGTTCTGCTCTCTCCATTCCTTATCAGGCCTTTTGGGGCAAGCGGGCTCGGGGGCCTTCCCTGTGCGGGGCAGCATCCGAGTGCCCGGTTTCCCTGCGGGGCCTGCCTGTCCCGGCTTCTTCCTGGCTCAGGCTCAGTAGTGCAGGTGGGCACAACGGCCGCCCCCACGCCTCTGCCCGTAAGTGAGGGTGACTGTTTCCCGCTAGGTCTGCATGGACGGTTGCCCCTCCAGCCATCTCTGATACTTCCTCTGGGGGCCAGCAGAGCCTCTCTGGGCTCTTACTCCCAAGTCACACCACGCGCGCGCGCAAAGAGGTTTCCTCCCTTCACTCCCTTTCAGGGTGTGGTCTTTCTTATTTATCCAAAGGGCTTAATTTAGGAGACTTTTACCCCAGGGGTAAAAGGCTCTCCTGGGTAGTGGGATGGATGGTGGCCCAGGTACGCTCCAGGCCCTGGGTTCTCCAGATTCCATGGCTTCTGTTGGATAGGGGCAACTCTGCTCTGTGTAAATGACTGTGGGCCTCACCCCCACCCCTCAGCTGGGCACCTTGGCAGGAAACAGGAGACCCATTCTCACCCTGACTTATAGCCGTCCTCGGTGTCTGCTCCTCTCCAAGGGAGGGGGCGGCCCCCGGGAAGATTTCCTTGGCCCTCCGGCATTAGTGAAGGGGAGGACGCTGGGGATCGTCCCCTCCAGAGAGCCAGGGTGGAACTTTTAAAAATAGCCCTGGTAGAGGAAGGGCAGGGCTCACAGATTCCACTTTGCTCCCCCCTCCCACGAGGCCCTTCCTCCCTGAGGACTCCGCCATCCCCCACAGCAGCCTTTGGCCCCTGCACCTCTGTCGTTGGGTCCTCAGCCCAGGGTAAGCTGCAGTCAGGCAGGACAGGACGGGCAGCCAGAGGTCAGCACGCTCCGAGCAGAAAAGAGCCAGCCAGCCCCCAATCCTGTCTCTTGTCCACGCCCTTTGTGATTTCAGTCTTGGTAGAACTTGTATTTGGAGTTTTGTGCTTCAAAGTTTTTTGTTTTTGTTTGTTTCATTTTTGTTTTGAGGGGGTGGGGGGGATCCAGAGCAGCTGATCAATTTGTATTTATTTATTTTAACATTTTACTAAATAAAGCCAAATAAAGTCTCTCAGCCTCATGGTGTTGGGTTTGGGGCAGGGGAGGGTGGGCAAGACACACTCGGGTCCGGGCCCTCCTGCAACTCCAGGGAGACTCAGCCTCTTCCCGGCTGACCCACACCCTCATGCCCCAAACCAGATGGAACGTGAAAACGAGCTTGAAGCACTTTAATTACGAAAAAGGGATGTACAGATGAAGACGGGGGAACCAGCCCCAAACAGCTGGGGCACCGGGAGAGTAGGCCCCAGCCATAGATAGCAGCAAGGGGAAGCCCCTGGACCCACCCCACAGGTGCTCCAACTGAAGCCCTTTCCACTGAGACTTTCAATAATTTAAATAACGGGGGGCGGGGGGGAAGGTGGCCAGGGTGCTCCAGTGTCCGCACAGAGCCTGTGAGAGCCAAGGGGGAGGACGGGGGTGAGCCACGCAGGCCCAGCCTCCGGGGGGGGGTCAGGCGGGGCCTCGGGGCTGCTGCAGGGCCGTGAGGTATTTGAGGGCAGCAGCCCCATAGTGACGGGACAAGTCCTGGTGGAACTCATCCTTCAGGGCCTGGAGGCAGTCACGATAGGTGGGGCTGGAGCGGAAGCGAGAGATGTCAAGGCTTGGGGCGTGCGGCAGGTGGATGGCGAAGGCCTCGGGCAGCACCAGGAGCTCATACTCCTATAGGGGCGGAGGCAGATGGACAATCATTGCCTGGGCTGGGGGTGAGGATTGCAGCTCTGGCGGATGGGGAGCAGGCTTACTTGATAGCCCCTGACAGCCAAAGTAAGGTCAAAGGGCAGATTTTAGTTCTATACCGATGGAATTTCTAACAGTTCTGCCTAATGGTGCCGGTTGCTATGCTGCGGTATAGTGAGCTCCCTGGGCCTGGCGGCATCCAAATTAAAACTGGAGGCAGCAAGGCACCTCCTCACCTGGGCATCCAGCTCCACAATGTGGGCCACCTTGTTCCAGCCAAAGCCCACAAATCGGGGGTCATAGCGGGGACAGTCACGAGGCACGACCACGTAGGGCTCGTAGTCAGCTGCCCACTGCACACGGTACGGGGTCTGAGCCTCCCGCCAGCGGGCGTAGTCTGTGGGCGCGTGACCCTGGGGCCACTCGTGGTACCTGTGGAACAGGATGGGGCAGGGCACCGAGCTAAGGCTAGGAGCTCAGTGAGAGGGTGGGGGGACCGGGGTGGGGACCGGGGTGGGGCACAGAGCCGAGCAGAGCAGCGGCCTCTCCCACCTGAAGGTGTAGAGGGAGCCAGAGTCCAGCAAGGCCAGCAGTTCGGCCTTGGAGCTGGGGAAGCTGAAGCGGTAGCGTAGGGTCTCGAATGCTGGCACCACCAGAGCCGCTTTCCGCTCGCTGCCCAGCTTCAGCTGCTCGATGGAGGCCCTGAGGGGGAGTCCCCGTGAACGCGGCAGAGGAGGGAAGGCTCCGGGCCCAGCGAGTCCCTCGCTTCTCTTAGCCGCGGGACCCCAGGCCGGCTGGCCCTACCGCCCCGCAGGAGACGGACTCGAGTGCGGCTGCTAGGGAAGCAGGTCCCAGCCTCCCCTCCTCTCCGCGGCAGCCCCCCCTCCTCTCCGCGGCAGCCCAGAGCACCGTACGGACCCCAGCTAACAGAGGACACTGAGGCCCAGAAAGGAGCCACCACCACTTGCCTAGGGGCCCCGTCCACACACACCCGTCCGCCGTTCCTCTCCCTCCCTCCCCAGGCCCACCTGAGGTAGTCATAGAGGGAGTAGGCAGGCAGGAAGTCAATGTCGCTGAGGAAGACGTAAGGCGTGAGGGCCTGGGCCAAGGCCACGTTACGCAGCTGGTTGACGGGGTAGAGGGGTCCCTCACGGTACACCACGTGGTAGGCCACGTTCTGCCGGGCAGAGAGCACTGCCGAGGCCTCGACGAAACGCAGGAACTGCTGGGCCTCTGCGTCTGTGAGGTACAAGGCCAGGCTCATGGGGCCCGGCCAGTGCCTGCACAGGGCTTCCAGCATCTGCAGCCTGGGGCGAGGGGGGTGGTCAGCCCGGCTGGGACACCTCCCCCGGGCAGCTGCCGTAGACACCCCTTCAAGGGACTTACTGAGCACCTTCCCGGGGCTTTTTAAGCGGGTCTCACCTAATCTTCACAACTACCCGCAGGGGGGGCCCTTTCCCAGGTAACAAATAAGAACACCAAAGGCCAGAGATAGAAAGACCTGCCCGTGGTCCCAAAGCTAAAGAGGAGCAGTTCCAGGCACCTGCATGATTCCCCAAACCCAAGCTCTCAACCACAGCCAGTGTCTCCAAATTCTGGAACTCCTCAAGCATGAGGCAGCGAGCAAGAGCTCTTCCTTCCACCCCCTGAAACCGTCCTCTAGCAAATCCCCAGTCCAGCCCCTGCCTAGCCCCCTGCCGCGGCCCTCAGCACTCTCACCGGTCCATGGAGAGCTGGGCCACCAGGGTGACATCGTGAGGCTGGGGGGGCGGCGGCTCGTGGGGCAGGAAGGTGACGTGCACGCGGTGCACGGTGAGCTGCTGCTGCCGGAACTCGAAGCAGGCATCTTCCTCGTCCAGCTGGGCCAGGGCCCGCTGCACCTGCGGGGGTCACAGGAGACGAGCGCCAGGGCTGCGGCGGGAGGGTAAGGCCCCAGACAGGGCCAGGTCCCACCAGAGCAGAGAGGGGACAGAGCCTCCCCAAGGCAAGGGAAGGCAGCTCCCTCTCACCTGCTCGGCCCCAGGCGGGGGTGGGCTGGGGCACCCAAAGAGCTCTCTCCGCAGCAGGTTCCCGTCATACTCCAGGAAGGTCAGGTAGAGGTTGCGGAAGTGGTCCACGTGCTTGTTCTTCACGCGCAGCTTCTTGGGGGAGTTCCAGTGGATTACCTGGGACCCAGGAGGGTCGTGTTCAGGGGTTGGGAGCCGGGAACGGAAGCACACCGCTCGCCCCCCACCCACTCACCTTGAGATCAGACGCCTCTGAGTAGCAGCGCTCAGCCAGCGTGTGGTCTGACAGCTGAACGTTCCAGACGCAGGGCAGGGGCTGCACCAACCTGGGGTGCTCCTTGATTACGGCATTGAAGATGTCCTGGGCAGAGACCGCCATCATGCCTCGGCCCAGATCCTGCCCCCCACCCACCCTCCCACCGCTCCCCGTCCAACGCTCCCCCCAGACCTGGTCGGCCAGTGAGGTGGCGGGCAGGGTGAGGAGCTCCCGCGTGGCCGTCAGCTTCCACATCTGCTCCCAGCCAGCCTGCCGGAGCCGGTCCAGCCGCAGGAGGATCACACCTGCCCAGGGGAAGGGGTGGTCATGCCCACCTGGGCTAACCCTGCTCCTGGGGTCAGGGGTCACGAAGACGGCTTTTGAATGTTTACTTTTTGACTTATTGGTATTTTCTGACTGTTCAGACAGGAGCATGGACTGCTTCAGCCAACCATCATTCCTCTTGGGGGTGAAGGGGGGCACTACACAGCTTAGAAAGCACCTCCACAGCCATCTTCTCACACTCAGTGATCCCAAGGCTGACAACATCATCCCCATTTAATGGATGAGAAATCAGAGGCCCGGGGGACCAAGTGGCTTGGCCATAGTCATCCAGCACAGCCATGGTTGGAACTGTTTTCCGGCTCTTCGGCCGGTGTTCTTTCCACAGCACTATTCTTTTGGCGGGGGGGGGGGGGGGGGGTCCTAGCATTCTGTGCCCTGCCCAGTCCCTGGGGCCTGAGGACCAGTGGCCACCCCTCCTGCCTCCCCCACCGCTGTCTCACCTGTGTTAAATCCCCGGCCCAAGGCAGGCCAGGGCCTGTGGTTCCTCCAGAGGTTGCCCAGGTACCAGTCGCTCTGGTTCTCCACAAGACCAATCACCTGCTTGTCTGGGAGGGGAGGGCACGAGGGAGCTGCCTGAGGCTGCCACTGGACCTCGGCTCAGGGCTGGGCCACCGCGGGGCCCGGACAGGCCAGGGAGGGGGGACTGGCTGGGGCTGGGTCCCAGGCCTCTCACCAGAAAAGTGAGCAAAGAGTGCCCAGAGCTCTGCGATATCAGAGGCGAAGGTGACATCTGTGTCCAGGACAATGACACGGGCCAGGTCAGGGGGCAGGGTGGCAGGCAACACCAACTTCATTAGCCCGTACAGGCCAGAGTAGTGCTTGTTGGGGATCCAGGAGACCTGGGGCTGTGGGGCGGGGGGGAAGGACAGAGCATGAACCTGGCAGAGAAGGGCCTATGAGGGCCAGAACACACTCCGGGTGACAGGGGGGCAGAAGGCCCCGGGGAGGAGGAGGGATTTGAGCTTCTGTAGGTGTGATGGGACTGGGGGGGGGTCCCAGGTAGGTCTAACCTCTCCCCCACGCCCCACCCCCCATGCTCTGGGAGGAAGGAAAGGGCTGGGCACCGCCAGAAAGAAGTGCAGAAGGGCCAGGGCTCCTGCCTTGAGCTCCTCTGCGTCATAGAAGCTGACCCGGACAGCGGGCACCATCCACGTGTGGAAGAGCATCTCCAGAATATTCCTGGCCATGGTATCAGTCACCAAATGGAAGTGCAGCGGATTTTTCCTTCGGGAAGGACAGGTAAGGGAAGCTGATAGGCCCGAGAAGGAAGAATATGGGACAAGACCCACCAGAGGGGCTCAGAAGTGGAAGCACCGACTTCCATCCTTAGTTTAGGTCACTGTTAGAACCACCTTCAAGGAAGGAAGGGACACCGTCCCCGTGGCACAGATGGGGTAACTGGAGCTCCGAGATCCTGCCCAAGACTGTGTCCCCTTCCCCACTCCTGACTCCCCTCCCCCCCCGCCCCCCGCCGGCCGGTTATACCTGTAGAAGAGCACAGATTTCACCAGGGTGACGAGGTCTCGGCTGGAGTTAGGTCCCGCACACACGATGGCCACGTGCAAGAGCTGGGGAGGGGACGCAGCGGTGGGCAGCAGCCCCTCCCCCACTGGACGGTAAGAACCCACGACCCCACGACGGGGCTGGCCCGGCCCAGGGCAGCGAAGCCCTGCCCGGCGACAGAGCTAAGGAAGAGTGGGGTGGGGGGTGTGCAGCAGGAGTCCACCCTTATTTCACAAATGGAGAAACTGAGGCCGGGAGCAGGGTAGGCGTCTCCGGCCGGCTGGTCAGTGCCGGAGCCACCTGGCGGAGCTCGTCAGGTGTGATTCCCACAGGTGCCCGGGTGGCCCGGCTGGGGGCGCGGCGCCCCTAAGATTCCCGCCGCCAGGGGCCGCGCGCACCTACCTCGCACTTGGGCAGCGGCGGCCGCGGCGGGACGCAGTCCGAGCGGTTGTGGCCCCCGCGGTCCGCAGACGGCTCTCCGTCGAGGGCAGCAGCCCCCCGAGGCCTCCCATCTGTAGAAACACGTGGCGTCAGAGGGCCGGGGAAGGATCCCGGGCCCCTCCGCTCGCCTCCTCGCTCGCCGCGCTCACACTCCACGTCCCCGCCGAACTGGAAGAATCCGATCAGAAGCAGCAGGAGCAGCAGCGCCGCGGCCCCCAGCGCCCGGGGGCGCCCTCGGGGCAGCATGGCTGCCGGCCGGGGCGCTCAGGGCGGGGCGCGACCCCGGGCTGCGGGCTCCATCGCTGTCCCTGTGGATCGGGGAGGGAGGGGGTTGGATCAGCCTTGGACGACGGGGCCCGACGTCCACCTGGTCCTCCCTCTCGCTCTGAGTCGCCCCTCACCTGCTTCAGCGGCTCGGGGACCCCGACCTTCCTCTTCCAGAAGCCGGCCGGGGTGCAGGGGAAGGGGGTGGAGGCGCAGGCCAGCCCCGTCCAGAGCAGGAGCCAGCCCCGCCCCCAACCTGGGTTCAGGTTTCACCTCCGCTCCGCTGAGCCCAAAGGGGCGGGGAGACCCCGGGGGGCCTGGCCCCACCCCCTGCCTCGGCTTCCGACGCCCCCCCCCCCCAACAAGCCCGGGAGGAACCCGGGGAACCCCCCGGGATGGCTGGAGGGAGCGGGAGCAGCCACCCAGGAAGGCCCAGTCCCCGCCACCTGCCCTGAGCCCATCCCCCTCTTCGCAGCTCGGAGGCCCCATCTCCTCCCCTTAACGTCCCAACGGGGGAGGAGCCCGTGACCCCGGGCCCGGGATCAAAGGGAAGGCCGGGCTAAGGAGGAAAGAGTGGAATGCGGGCCCTCGAGGGTCAGGGACACCTGCTCTGGGCACTGGGGCGGGGCCGGCCAAGACCTGCCCGGGAGCCGCGGAGCACCTGGAGCTCCCGGGCCGCTCCACCCCTGTGCAGGCCCGCCTGGCTGCGCGGCCCGGACAAAGCCGCCTTGCAAAGGTCGTCTCCTGCCCGGGAGCTGGCAAGGGGCCTCCCTGACGCGGGGACCAGGATTCCTCACCCTTGCCTAGACCTGTGCACTGTGACTGTGGCTGGGACTGCATTTCTAACCCTGCCCCACCTTGCTCCCCACAGCCGACCGCAGCCTGGCCTCGGCCCTGGCGGGAGTGGTGGGCGCTCTGGCCCCTGAACAAGAACAGTCACGGTTGGCTGAGCGCACATTCTCCGTGCCAGGCCCTGTGCTGAGGTTTGACGAGCCTCATCTCAGTTAACCCTCCCCTCAGGCCTGTGACGCAGGCATTATTCTCCCCTGAGAAGAGAAGTGACCTGCTAGAACACCCACCCTTTCCCCAGACCCCTTCCTAGGCTCTTCCCTGAAGGCAAAGTGGCCTGCTGCTCTTCTCTGAGGCCTTCCTGCCCTGGACTTGCCCTTGATGTTCCTTCCGCCTGGATTCTACCAGATTCTCCCGAGGCCGGCTCCTCCTTCCACATCCCTTGGTTTATTTTATTCCTAGCACTCCTCTGAAGTTGACCTTGTGGACTTGTTTATAGGTCCCCCCCCCACCCCCCTAAGAAGGCTGCTTGTGGGCCTGGAGCCTTGTCTATCTCGTTCTGCACTGGGCGCCAGAGCCCAACCAGGGTCCAGCACCCATGAAGCGCTAAGTATGCACTGAAAGTGGATGGGACGCACCAGGCCTCTCCGAGACCCCGGGGTAGCCCAACTTCACCAATAAAAAGTGAGGGCCTGAGAGACCCTAACCCCAAAAGACGCTGTGGAAAGCAGTTCAGCATGAGAACCCCCAAGTCTCCTCCTTCAAGATGCTGGGATACCTTTCTCTGGGAGATGGGGGTTTTCCAGGAAGGTCCAGTTTTGGAGGCCAGGGGGAGTGGTTGCCATGGAGACTGATGGTGGCTCCCCGCACATCTGGATATTAAAAGGAGATGAGGGGATGGGCGTCTGGAACTTTGAGCCTTCAGCCCCCTCCCCCCAACCCTCATCTCTAGCCCCGAGCTGGAGTGGGGTGGATGAATCCCTCCCCCAGACCCTCAACAGAGACTGGGGATGGTGGGGGGAGGGTAATAAATGTGAGGGAGAGGGTAGAGCACACAGGTCAGGGCCTGGCCAGGGAGTGCGACAGGAGCTGGGGCTGCAGAACTTACTGTGGCTACTCACAATGCTGGCCCCTCCTTGCTTAACCTTACCACTCAGGGAAGCTGCTTGCCGAGGTCCTTGCTGGGCCTCCAAGAGCTTGCTCTGGGGCAGAGGGAATGGGAGGCAGGTGTGGGCATATGAAAGGGTGCTGGTCTTCTAGGCCTGAGACCTGGTCTGCCCCAGCTCTGCCCAGGACTTTGCTGTGTGACCTAAGCCCAGTCAGGCGCCCCCTCTGGGCCTCAGTGTCCTCATCTGTACTTGTTAGACTGGACTAGCTCTCTTCTCCTGCAGCTCAGGGCAGACCAAAGGAGGGAGGTTCTGGCGCAACTTGCTCAGAGGCCCTTCCAGCCCAGCCAGGTGACCAATTCCAGGCAGGGACCCAGCAGGGAGGGGCTGCGCTGGGTGCCTCCAGCACACACGGCCACTCTTTGTTTCTGGAACCTAATCAGGCCTGAGATCTGGAGAGGAAATTCAGGCAGTTCTGCCGCCAAACTGGCTGGGCCTGTGCTCCTCTCCCAGTCCTGCAGGAAGGAGGAGAAAAAGATGCCAGTGTCCCTCACTCTGGGGGACGCTGCTGCTCTGTCCTCCACACCTATTCTCCCCAGAACCACAGGACCATCAGCCAGCCCTGTGAGTATCAAAGAAACCTCATACTCCCTGTCCTCGCTCTCTCCACAGCTGCAGAGGGAGGGACTGGAGGAGTGCCCACCAGTGAGGTTCCGGAATAGGTTCATTAAGATGGTGGGGTACACGGAGTAAAGGAGAGAGTCCCACACTGAATGCCCTGAGCCCTGGTCTTAACCCCAGCTGCTAACCTGACTCACGACCAAGTGGGCTCACTGTGTCACTGCCCTTGCTGGGCTGTGGGCAGCAGGAGAGAGGGCACTGCTGTGGGAGACACACATTCTAGTCCATTTGGCCAGTGCCATGCTATGTGACCTGGGACAAGTCCTTTCACTTTCTTGGGCCTCTTATTCCTCGTGTGTGAAAAAGAGTTCATTCCTAGCTGGCAAGGTGGCCAGAGGAAGGGTGTAGGAGTGAGCCTGACACACAAGAAAACTAAGCTGGAGAGGATGAGGGAGAGGGGAGGGCAAAGAGAGGCTGTGGCTTCCGAGTAAGGTGTGTTGCTTAAACCGCCAGACTAGACCAAGATTCGACTAGACCAAGATTCGAATGTGACTGGGCGTTCTTAAGCAGATCCTTTCCACACCTGCAGATAATATCCTGTAGAAAGAATCAGGTAAAATTATGTATCACTACTCTCAGAGTACCTTGAACCTGCGCGCTTAAGGTCCCCAAAGGCTCAGCCCCTTGACCCCACCCAAGCCCCGCCCCTTTCCCCACAGCCAATCAGTGGCGGCCTCTTCGGAGCGTCAGATTCCCTACCTCTGGCGGCTCCTCTCGCCACAGGCCCTTTCAGGGAGGCCGCCCGGTTTGGGAAGATTCCCGGGAGTCTCCCCCGTCCCTTGGGGAGCAGCTGAAGACCGGGAGGTGCATCCGAGGGCCGAAAAGCGCTTTGAGATTGAGCCCGAGTGCAAGGACCAAGTCTCCCCTCCATCCATTTTACAGATGGGAAAACTCGAGACCCTGAGAAGGGAAACATTCGACCAAGTCACCCAAGCCAAGTGCAGAAGGACGAAGCAGAGTTTTCTCCGCGAAGATGGGACTGCACGTCCGCACAGTCCATGCGGGAGCTGTGGCCAAAGCCCAGCACTAACAGTGGCTGAGCAGGGGATCGAGACTGCGTGGAAGGCTGGATTCTTCCTTGCCTCAGTTTCCCCGGCATTACCTCTGGTGGGGGTCGGGGGACGAGGCAACTGGCCAAACGGGCGCCTGCCAGGACTCTCCCCCCACCTTCCCAAGCCTAATCGAAGTTCCTTTAGCAAGCTACCTCCCAGCCCTTTAAAAAAGTCGTCCCGTTCGAGCCTCTCGGCGTTCTATTGGAAAGACTCCAGGATCCTAGACCATTCTCTAGAGTGAACTGCTCAGACTACCACGGGAGCGTTCTTGGAACTGTTAACTGCGCAGGCGCAAGAGCAGCCCACCAGGAAGGCGGAAGAGCCCGGTCCCAACAGCGCGGGGTGGGTCGAGGGCGGGGTGTGTGTTAACCAATGACCTGAAGGAGCAGGGAGGGCGGGATTAGGCCCGCAGTTGCTAAGCGCTACGCTAGTGGGAGGTGATTTAAGAAATGGGGTGAAGGGTGGTTCAATGGCCCTTCACGTCATCGTCCTTCTGGCCCTCGGAAGTTAAGCAACGAAGAGGCGGGCCTAGGACCGGAAGCAGGAAGGAGGGCGCAGGAAACAGGGTGCTGCAACTCGTCGGACTGTCGGTCCGTGAGTCTGTCGGTCCCGAGGGCAGGATGGAGAAACTGCGGCTTCTGAGCCTCCGCTACCAGGAGTACGTGACTCGTCACCCGGCCGCCACGGCCCAGCTGGAGACGGCAGTGCGGGGCCTCAGTTACCTGCTGGCAGGTGCTACCCTGACCTTTGCCCCACCCCTTAGGGGCTCTGACCTCTGACCCCACTGGCCCCTTCCCTTCGGAGTCAGGGTGGTGATCGCTGTGCTTGAGAAGTTCCTTCCAGGTTCCCGTGGGGCATAGGGAGGGGATGTCCAGGGCCCCGAAGCCGCAGGCTGAGGCACATGCTCACCGTCGCCTCCTGTGCCTTCTCCCCAGGTCGCTTCGCTGATTCGCACGAGCTGTCAGAGCTGGGTGAGCGAGGCTCTGGGGTGGATGGGGGGCGGCGGGGTTTCCCCGGGGCGGGGGGACACCCTGGTTCACAGTCCTGGGTTTTCCTTTAGATGGTTCTGTGCTGAATCGGACAAAGGTCCAGAGTCCACTGGCTTGTGCGCCCCCCCCCCATAGTGCAGAGACAAATCTGGGGACCTTGTTGGTCAGGCGGCTGACCCAAGTACCCTGGCTGCCTTGGCCCAGTCAATCCTCCCTGTAGTCATATGAGGCAGGTACTGTTACTGTCCTCAGTGTCCAGTTAAGGGAACAGAAGTTCCGTGAGGTTAGGGGACAGCTACTGATGATCCCGGAGCCAGGATTCAAGCCTGGATTTCTCACATTCAAGGAGCCCCAGACTGTAACTGCCTCAGTAGTGTTTGCCCAGGGAATACTGGAGGTGGTGGTGGTGGAGGTGGGGCAGACTTTCAGGGACAGGCTGTAGAGAGCTGAGGCCAGGAGGTGAGACCACACATCCTTGGCTACTGAGAGCGATGGGCCGTTCTGGGCAGCTGGCTGACCAGGGCTCTGCAACAGGGCGGTAGCTGCTTTGTCGCAGAGATCAAACCATCCTTCCTTGTTCCAGCCACTCACACAAGATCATACTGGGGAGTGTGGAGCTCTGAGGAAGTGGGTGGGGAGGCAGGTTGGTTTCCACACAGTCTGTGGCTGGCGGAGTAGAGCAGGTAACAGGTGATCCCTGCAGCTTTGGGAGGAGGGGAGAAGGAGATGGTGTTGAGGCCGCAGAACCGGCCCCTCAAGGCCACATTCTCCCCTCAGTATACTCGGCCTCTAACCTGCTTGTGCTGCTCAATGATGGGATCCTGCGGAAGGAGCTCCGGAAAAAGTTGCCCGTGGTGAGAATTCTGTCAGGAGCCGAGGGCGGGAAGCACAGGGACTTGGGAGTGAAAGAGTAACCGCCAGCCCATGTGTGTAGCGTGTGTTATGGTCTCAGAGTGTGAGACGTGCCTACGTCCGTCTGAGCTTCAAGCCATCTCACTGGGTGAAGGGTCAAGTTGTTAGTCCCCCTGTCTCAGATGGAGAGACGGAGTTTCAGAGACATAGAGTAGCCTCTGCCACCTGGAGAACTCAGGCCTACACAGGTAGTCTTATAGAAAATCCCTCTCCTGTCAGAAGAATCCCCTAGGGGGAGGGCCTGGGACTGCCCCCCCCCCCAACCTGACCTCTTGGCCTGGGGTCCTTGCAGTCGCTGTCCCAGCAGAAGCTGCTGACATGGCTAAGCGTGCTGGAGTGCGTGGAGGTGTTCATGGAGATGGGGGCCGCCAAGGTGTGGGGTGAAGTGGGCCGTTGGCTCGTCATCGCCCTCATCCAGCTGGCCAAGTATGTCGGGACTGAGGAGGGCAGGCCCTGGGTGGGGATGACTCAGGCCAGCAGATCATATGGGGTTCACCAGCACGCCCCTGACCCCCTGCTGGCTAGCCACCTCCCCCACAGACCTGCCATCCTCCCAACCCAGGGCTGTTCTGCGGCTGTTCCTGCTGATCTGGTTCAAGGCTGGCCTCCAGACCTCGCCCCCCATCATTCCGCTGGACAGGGAGACTCAGGCGCAGCCCCCGGGTAAGCTGTTGCCACGCCCCGGAGTGGCCGGGCACATGGAACTAATCTGTGGGTTTGGAGCTGGCCAGCATGAGTAGAGTGTCGTCTCTTTATGGAACACATCTGTCCCCATCAGCTCAGTTTGCTCTCATCACCCTGTATTGTACAGAGAAAAAAAAGAAAGGTGATATGACTGGGGCAAAATCAGAAACCTCATTCTTTTTTGTGGGCAGCAGTTACAGGGGAAGGCCTCAGTAGGAGACAGAGGTCCTAGCAACCATGTCTTTGGGCCTCCTTCTGTGAATCCGGAGCCACAGCTGCATGAGGCAGGGTACCCGGCATGTCGGTCCCTTCAGGGCTTTGGACTCCTCACCAGCTGGCCTCTAGGCCTGACACTTCTGGCCTTCCCTGAGGACCGTTCTTTGCCTCTCCTCCTGGTCATATTGAAAGCAAAGGACTGGGAGGACATGGGCCCTCCCTCCCTGGAAGCCTGGCTTCTTGGCCGGGTGATGCTGAGCTTTCCCCGAGCCGGGTACAGTGCGGACCCACGGCGCTGGCGACAGCGTCCTCGCCTCAGCCGCTGCCTCAGTACAGGCTTATCCACGCTCACCCGTTCTCTCCGTAGCCCGTGAGCATTCACTGTGCACGTGTTCTCCACAGGCTCTGCCGGAAACATGTCCCTCTGACAGCATGGCCTTCTGTCTATCCCTGCTAGATGGTGACCGGAGCGCTGGCAGCCAGGAGCAGTCGTACGTGGGGAAGCGGTCGAACCGAGTGGTACGAACCCTCCAGAACAGTAAGTGTAGGATGCCACAGCCCGGGCATCTCAGTGCTGAGGTCAGCCTGGGCCTGACCACTCATCCGCTGCTCCTGTGTTCTAGCCCCGTCCCTGCACTCCAGGCACTGGGGAGCCCCCCAGCAGCGGGAGGGACAGCAGCAGCAGCGGCACGAGGAGCTGAGTGTCACCCCCACCCCCCTGGGGCTGCAGGAGACCATCGCCGAGTCCTTGTATATCACCCGGCCCCTGCTGCACTGTATCCTCTGCGCGCCGCTAGCTGGCCCTGCGGGGGCGGGCCCGATGGGGAGCGGGAGGGTGGGCCGTGTGCCGGAGACCTCCTTGACATCTTGGCCGTCAGTGCTCAGCCTGGGCCTCTGGGGTCAGCGGTCGTGGACACCCTGGCTCCTGTCTGGGGTCATGGACGTGACCAGGTGAGCCCGGGCCTGCCTGGGGAGTCCGCTCCCTCTGCCGGCCTTCGTGCGGCGGGCCTGTCCTCTCCTGAGCAGGCGGGGGGCCCCCCATTGCTGGCCCTGACCGCGCCCCCTCCTGCCCACAGCCTGAGCCTCCTGAGCGACAGGAAGGCCATGAGCCGGAGGGAGCGGCTGGAGCTGCGGCGCCGGACCATCCTGCTGCTCTGCTACCTGCTGCGCTCCCCGTTCTACGACCGCTTCTCCGAGTGAGGACCGGCCCCTGTGCACGCCTTCCCTTCTCCCGCCTCCATCCCGGCTTCACCCAGCACCCGCCGGGTGCTGTCTTGGGCGCAGCCATGTCCTCGGAGCGCTCCGGCTGCCGGCCCAGCGTGCAGCCGTGAAGCAGGGGCGGCGCGCTGCGGGCAGGGCCACGGGGGTGGTGGCCGGGGCAGGCTTGCTTCCTCTTGAGTAGTTTGGAGCCCCGCTTTGCCGAGGAGGCACTTGAGGCTCAGAGCAGCTGGGCTCCTCACACGGAGCCGCCCAGCTAGCCGGTGGCAGAGCCAGGGGCCACCGCCACTCTCTCTCTTGGCCTGTCCCTGCCTTGCCCGGCCTCTGCTCTGTCACCTGCGAGGGTCCAGAGCTTCCAGCCTCAGCCAGACACAGAGGGCCCACTGGCGGCAAGTAGGGGGTGGCTTGGGGCCCAGAGCCCCAAGGCCTGCTGGGTGACTGCCTGAGGTCAGACTGTGACCTGAGGAGGGGTCTCTGTACGGCGACAGGAGCCAGACCGGACGGTCTGTCTTAATAAGTCGGCTGCTGGAAGACTGCAGTAGTGCGTGGAATTACATGTGTTGTTATGGCCACACAACCTCTGTGTGGATCTGGTTTGGCTTGCTTTGTGTTTGAGGCAATAGGAAGTAAGTTTGTGCCATCCTTCGTACCACCTTGGTGCAAATAGCTTGGCCTGGCAATTCCTGTTTTCACCTAAGTTTGCAAGCTCAAAGGTGCTAAAGGCAAATCCTATTCCCTGCTCAAAGGAATATTCCAAAGACTTACACGGACCATAAGACCGCCCCCCACAGACGGCCTGCGCTTTGTAGAGGAAGCGCAGCCCCGGGATCTCGGAACCGAGGCATTTTGAGGCGACAGTACCTGTAGAGGTGGCCCCGCAGGTGGCAAGCCTCTAGTGTGGCTCCTGCTGAGCTGACCGCCCAGCCCCCTTAGAGCAGTGGCCCAGACTGAGAAAGGTCTAGAAACCTGTCAGCGAAATTCCTGGTTTCCCCAGAGGACAGGGAACAGACTGCTGAGTGGCTCTGGGGTGCAGGCAGTGCAGGGAGCCCCCCTTTCCTTCCTGTCGGAGACCAAGTGTCGTCTCGGGCTGGGCTGCCTTCCAGTCATGTGACCTTCAGCAAGTTATTGAACCTGTCTGTGCCTCATCTGTACAGTGGGGACGTGACAGGGTTGTGGGAGGCCTTAAATGACTTCAGACACACAGGAGCACCTGGCGGAGTCACTTAACAAATACCGGGGCTTATCATCATTTCTCTAAGTAACGTCCCACCCCAGGTTCTCCTGTGGGAAAACACTGTCTTAAAAAAAATAGGGCCTTGGCCCCGGCCGCTTCCTTTGAGTGTGCCCCCTCAGACTGGGTCCCCCCCCCGGGGGGGGGACCTGGCCACTCAACATTGGCTCGTGAGGTTTCAGCGTGGCTCGGCTCTTCTGCCTTACTGGGGACTTCTCGAAGGCAGGGTGGGGCTGTCCTTCCCCCTGGGCCCTCACCATCCCTGGGCTGGGACTGCCCCATGCATGGCGCTCCAGGACTATGCTGGCTCAGGAGAAGGAAGGGCAAGACGAGGGAGAGCACGGCGGGAGGAGCGTCTGGGGTGTCGTAAGCACCCACCCAAAGCTGAGCTGCGGGCGGCCCGGGCCTGTGGCCCAGAGCTCTCGTCCTCTTGTACTGGGGTCTGCGGGCACCCAGACCCCCCCGCTCAGCGCGCTCCCCGCTCATCTTCTCTGCAGGGCAAGGATCCTCTTCCTGCTGCAGCTGCTGGCGGACCGTGTCCCGGGCGTGGGCCTGGTCGCAAGTAAGTGTGGGATGGGGCGCGATGATTACTGAGTAGCGCGGATCTTTGGAGTGGCCCCGGGTCCGTTTTCTCTTTATCTCCTTGTCATTGACTCTTACAGTCAGGAGAGGGAGCCCAGAGGTCAGGTTGGGTGGGTGACAGCTCCCGGGCACGGCCAGGCCGACCCATAGATCCTCCGGGGTGGCTGGAGGAAGGTGTCCTGTTCTGGGAGGAGTGTTGGGCCACACTGGGCTGTCAGCCTTGGCCCGGCCTCGGGATCCTGGAGCCGTACACCCCTGGCTTCTCTGGGGCTTCTGTGGCGGAGCTGAGAGCCACCAGGCTGTTCAGAGCTCTTACGTCAGCAGAGACAAGCCGTGTGACTTCTCTGAGCCTGAGGGTCTTTGCAAAGGGGGACAAAGGTCGCTGCCGAGGCTGCCTCCCTCGGAGCGGGCAGGCGGGAGAGGCAGTCGGGCTCCTGGCTGGAGCTGTGAGCTGCCTACTGGGGCCGTCGTGGCCGAGAAGGGCCTGAGGTAAAGCAGAGCACGCTGGAGTCTGGCTCTCAGCCCCGCACTCTCTCTCCTTGCAGGGCCGCTCATGGATTACTTGCCCACCTGGCAGAAAATTTATTTCTACAGTTGGGGCTGACGCATCCCGGGAGTGGGTGCAGGGAGGGGCAGGGGGTGTCCCGGCCGTTCGGTCCCCCGGGGCCCCTTCGCCCTAATAAAACTGACTCTGGCAGTGTTCCAGCATGTGGCCTCTCCATGCCCACGGCGCGGGGCTCCTGGCGCTCCGGGTCAGCCTGGCTCTGCACACAGAGCAGCCGGAGCAGAGCCCTCACCTCTCTGCCGATGGAGCCACCGCAGCCCGCACCTCGTCCCTGGGCCGAGAAGCCTCCGTTGGGATGGGGACCTGGGCTCCTCTGGCCACAGAAAGCCAGAATTTAGCCTCCTCGAGCGTGGCTGCCACAGAGGTTAACTCAGCCCTCCCCCCGCCCCCGTCCCTGGTGACAACAGACAGGGCCCTGTCGCTCCGGCCTGCCAGCCTCTCTGTGACGGAGCCTGATGAGTGGCGGGCCCGGCGTGGTGCAGTGACACCTCCCAAGTGCTGAGCCCCCATTTGACAGCAGGAGGTTTTCTCCCACAGGCAAAGAGGGTCAGGCACCAGCCCGCCCTGGGGCCGATGCTGGGGGTGGGTGTCAGAGGAGCCCGAGCAGGTGCAGGTTCAGGGGTATGAGCTGAGGTCTCCGCACACTCCCCAGGCCAGCTCCGTGGTGGCCGAATGTCCCGGAGCCACACACACACACGCTTCTGGGGAGGGTGCAGGTGCCCAGACGGAGAGACCGCGGCCTGGCAGAAGCCCTTCCTCAGTGCCCCCACCCTGGCCCCTTTGCCCTGTGAACAGACCGTACTGTGCTGCTGGAGTTTCTAGCCAGACAGCCGCCCTTCCAGTTCTGAGGGCTCCGTCTGCAGCCTCTGCCCCCACCTGGCTTCCTCTGACGCCCTGGGGGGAGCCCCGGTAGATGGGGCCAGCCTACCTCCGCTCCCTCCCCTCCCCCGCCCCAGTGCCTCTGGGAAGGCACACCCAGGTCCTGGGCTGGAAGGTGAAGGGACAAGCCTTCAGGTGGTCGCAGCTTGGGGCCCTGACCCGTTGGGTACAAGGGCACGTGCCCTGGAGCCGGCTCTGGGCCTGGTGCTGTGCGTGGGGCAGAGGAAGCGGGCCCTGCTATCCTCCACCTGTAGGCGGACGCACAGAAATGGCGTGGCGCAGGGGTGTGGGAGTAGGTAGGAGGGTGTCCCTGAGGAAGTCTGGGTCGGAGGCGAGTGGGGGTGCTCGTTGCCTAGACAGACGCCTGCGGAGGGCACACCTGTCGGGGAGGCCTTGGTTCAAGCAGGGGTGACCCTGCATCAGTGTCCGGCAGGCCGGCTGGGCGAGGAGGTTGTGCACTGCAAGCCCCTGCTGGGGCAGAAGGGAGGGAGGAGCCAGCGGGAGGGGAAGGTCAGGGCCAAACCCAACAGCCCATCGCAGGCCGGGCAAGAAACTCAGACCTGCCTCTGAAAGGCAGTGGAGAGGGGACCATTTAAAACCTCATCCCAGGGGTGCCTGGGTGGCTCCGTCAGTTAAGCGCCTGCCTTCAGCTCAGGGCGTGATCCCGGAGTCCCAGGATCAAGTCCCACATCAGCCTCCCTGCTCAGCTGGGGGTCTGCTTCTCCCTCTGCCCCTCACCCTGCTGCTCGTGCTCTAATAATCTTTAAAAAAATAAATAAACCTCCCCCCAGTGGCCTGGTGCCGGGGCTCCTGGCAGGCAGTACTGGAGGGTGGGCACAGGGACACAGTGGGCAGAAACCTCCAACAGTGGATGGGGCCGGATGAAGGCCGTGGTGGGGAGGGGGAGGACAGGGTGTAGGGGGCACCCAGGCAGGCTTGGGACTGGGTGTGGATAGAGAGGGAGATGGCATCTCAGAGGCAAGGAGGGTGAGGGACGAGGGACTGAGTTGGGCCGAGTGACCAGAACCCCTGGTTCCCGGCAGCTGTGAGCTGTGGTGAGGACAGAGGACACGGACACGGGCTTGTGAGGGACGGCTGTGTCCAGGACACAGAAAGGGAGAGGACCACTGAGCTGTTAGTGTGTGGGCTCAGCACACAGAAACAGTCTGGAGATGCCTGCACTTGTCACCCTGGGTTGGGGTTACAGAGGACCAGGAGCTGGGGATGTCCCTCTCTGGGCCTTGGGCACCTCATTGGTTACGGGTGCGGGGCCGGACCCCCAGTAGGTCTGCTGTCTTAGAAGCGACGGGGTTTCCAAGTGCAGAGCCCTGCCCAGCCCCCCGGTTCTGACTCCACAGTGGGCCAGGAGTTTCATGTTTAAAGCCTCAGGGCTTCAGAAGTGAGCTGGGGCCGCACAGCACCAACGGGACTGGGCAGAAAGCCAAGAAAGGACCCACGGCTTGGCCTCAGCCTGAGAGGTGCCCGTCGCCATGTTATCACATTGCATTTATTCACTCAACAAATTCTGAGCATCTGCCACGTGTGGCTAGGGACCCTGCAGTGAACCAAACCAGTCCCTACCCTCGGGAAGCTTCCACTCCAGGAAGGAAGCAAGTTGCAGGCTTTGCCAGCTAATTCGCATCTCTCTGTCCAGCCTCAGGGGTGGTGGCAGGGCCTGTGGAACCCTGGCACTGGGTTGTTGGAAGCTTCGGGAAGCTGGGAGGAAGTCTCTTAAAGCAGGCTCCCCCAAGTGGCCTCTCTGAGCGGGCCAGGGCCAAACGACCCGCTCTGGGCTCTCCGGCTGGCTGGCGGGGCGTTCCTGGCATCACTGAGAGACACAGGGTGGTGGCAGCAGGAGGCAGAGTGGCAATGGCTGGGGCTCTCCCGTGTGACCTCTCCTCTGTGCCGCCCCTTGGGCACAGAGGTCTGTACCTTACCTCACAGGTGAGAAAACGGAGGCCACGATTGTGACATGTCCACCTCGCAAGAGGCAAGATTGGAATCTGAACCGAGATCAGACTCCAGAGGTCTGTGCCCTTACCCCTTGGGCAGTGACACTAGAGCAAGACGCGGTTCGGCACCTGTTGGCCGACAGCGTCAGTAAAACAAAAACCAAACCTCGGCTGGAGGTCTCTGGCCTCGCCGCGGAGCCAGTGCTGACCCGAGCCCTGGAACTCCTGCCCTTTGTGAGGTGGCCCTGGGCGTTGGTAGCAGCTCCGCCCTTCTGCCGGGGGAGGGGCAGGCAGAAGCCCGGGGACCAGGACCCGAGCAGGAGATGGTTCTCACCATGCTGGGGGCTCTGTATCCCAGAGCCGGGCTGAGCCTCTTCCTCCTCTACCTCGTCCTGGCAGCTGCGCTCCTCCGCCCCCAGCCCCTGAGGTAAGCCCCAGGGGCAGAGGATCAGGGGTCCACAGGGCTGGGGGATCTCTGGGAGGTGGGGGGCTCTGTCGTGCTGCCTCCCACTCCCCTCCCCGGAGGACCGGCTGGTGCCATTATTCAGGGAGTCGAGGCTCGCCCGGTCCCCCACCCTGAGCCTTCACAGGGAGGTGGTTAGTGGCCGGTAGGGCCAGGGCTGAGCACCCCAACATCTCCCACAGGCCTCAGCGATCTGTTCCTGAAGAATTTTCAGCCCCTCTGGAACTCTCGCAGCCACTTTCCGGCCTAGTGGATGGTAGTATCTCAGCCATGCCCTGCCCGGCCCCCATGATGTGGGACACAGGCCACAGGGGAGGGCACCCACGTCCAGCCTCGGGGTCTTTTCATCCCAAACAGCACCGATCTGGGGTGATCTCAGCAGGGTCCCCCTGCCACCCACACCCTCTTCTTTCCTTAGACTATGGGGTTCGACCCAAGCACCCCTGGCCGCGAGGGCCTCGACCCCTCCTCTCCCGGGCCCAGCAGCGCAAGCGGGACGGGCCAGACATGGCTGAGTATTACTACGACGCACACCTGTGACAGCCCCTTATAAAGCTATTCTGTGCAGCAAAGGCTTGGGTGTTCCTGGCATGGACACCAGCTGGGGCGGGGGGCAGGGAGACACACCCACTGCGGTCCAGACAGGAAATGGCACTTTAATAGTTGTGGCCAAGGTGACAGGACCAAGCTGGGGCTATAGCCAAAGCAGCCAAGAGGCCCTCGCTGGCCCGGGCCAGTCCGGAAGCCTCCTTTTCCTGCCGGGACGGGGCCCTGCCGCAGCCCTCTTCTTCCCTGGTGAGGCCCCACACGTGCCAGGGGCCAGTGTGGCGGCCACCGAGAGGCACCACAAGTGACAGAGCTGGGAACAGGGACTGCACCCCCACCTGCTGAGAAGTCCTTGGGAGGTGGCTGGGCTGAGCCTGAGCTCAGGGCCTTCGGTTGGGGTTGGGCGTCAGGGATGGGGTGGGTGGGCACCGGCAGGTGGCACGGGCTTGGTCAAAGCAGGAGCCACAGCCAGAAAGCCTGAGGCCCTGGCAGGGGAAGCGACGCCCAGGATGGGACAGAGCCCTCTGTTCCTACGATGGGTATCCTTCCTGGCCAGAGGCCTGACACCCCCCAGCCCCGCCCCCTCCCAATCCCCAGGCAGCCTGCTCTGTCCTCCATAGATGAATCTAGTCCCATATATTACAATAAACTGCATTTGCCTCTCCCCAGAAACCCCGCCCTCCCCCACCCTCGGCCAAAGGCCCCCACTTCCCCGTCCTCTGGTGGTGACGGGTGCCCCTCAAGCGGTGCTGTGTCCCGTCAGCAGCCAGCTGTCCTGGCGCGGCCCGCGGGCCCTGGGGATGCAGAGGGCGGGGCAGCGCTGCTACTCCAGGTAGATGTCCTCCGTGGGGCACGTGTACTCCACGAACTGCTTGTAGAACTGCTGGAATGCTTTCCTAGGAAGAGGGAGACCCACCGGTGATGGGAGGAACACCATCTCCACCCACGGTTTTTCAGCTGGAGCCTCGGGGTCCCTGGGCAGGGCTCGGACTCCCCCACACGGAGCTGCTCAGCTCTACTCTCTACACGCTGTACTTCCTGGATGAGATGGCAGTTGAAGGAAGGGCCCACAAGCCAACATGGTCGGGAGCTACCCCGCAAGACCACCCAGCCCCGACTCGCGGCCACGAGGCCTGCAGGGCTGGGAGGGCGCTTGGGTGTGCTCTGGGGCCCAAGGCTGGGGCTTGCTCTAGGGCGGGTGCTAGGCAGGACACACACACACACACACGGGCGTACCCCACGGATTCTGCCAGGGCTTTGGTGGACTCCTCGGACACAAAGACATGGCAGGCAAACCGGTGGTCAGCGGGGTGCTTGGTGATGAACCCAAAGTACCTGTGGGAGGACAGCCGTCTGAGGGCGGGACGAGGGCTCAGACTACCCCCCCAGACATATTCGCAGACCCGCACCTGAGAATGACAGCCCCAGGCTGTCCCCTCACAACTCACTCTCTGCCCCCTCGCACTTACTTGTTGTTCTTTGGATGGTATCCACAGAAAGAGATGTTTTTTAACTGGAAAAAGTGGCTACATTTGTTTCCCTACAGGAGGGAGATGAGAGGCAGGGTGTCATCAGCCCGCAGGGGCCACAGGTGGGAGATCTGGTGGGCGGCAGGGGCCGGGGCCGGGGCAGTCACCTTAGCCTCCTGGGAATCATCAGCCTTGACGCCGATCTTCACGCCCCGCACGCTGATCTCCAGGACGCAGCTGGACGGCGGGTTAAAGTGCACGGTGAGCCGGCGGGTGGTGGCAATCTGCGGGTGAGGGACGGGAATCAGGCGCTGGGCGTCTGTCTCCCCAGGAAAGGAGGGGGCCCGGGCTGGGGCGGCACCCGTGCGAGGGGAGCGGGGAACTGACACCTTTTGCATAGCAGCGCAGAGCACGTCATTGCCCTTGTGGTAGGGAACCTGCACGGAGCCCAGGAACTTCACCCGGAACTGGTCCACCCAGTCGCTGTTTTTGGTCAGGGCTGGAAAGCAAGCGTGAAGGGAGCGGTGGCAGAGCCAGCAGAGGGTGCCACAGTCCACGGATGTCCCAACTCGGCTGGGCCCCCCTTTTCTCCGTGGGAGACGGACTTAATGTCCCCTCTGGGAGGGCCCTCCCTGGGGCTTTGAAGTCACCTGGCAGCACTCAGGGCAGGACAAAGGTGGGGCCTGGTGGCACCGAGGAGGGGAAAGGACGCTACCTGCCATGTGTTCGGGCTCCTTGGTGACCTCAATGGCGTAGTAGGCGGGGAAGACGCCCCGGGCGCCCGTGCGCATGTTGTAGGCCTCATACCAGTAGTCCTCGGCCTGCAGCTCCACGAGCAGAGGGTCGTCCACCTCCAGCTCCAGCTCGTCTTCGTGTCGAGGCACAAACCTGCCCCCCACAAGGGCATGGGAGGACTTCACCACCAGGGCCTCCCCAGCAGGCCAGCCATTGGCTCCCCAGTCGGCTCCCCACCCTGCCCTGGGGGCAGGCGGCCGCAAGAGTGGCGCCGTTCCATAAACTTCTGCAAAGTCTCCTGGGCCTGTGATCACGCTAGCTCCCGGGAAAGAGCAAGATTACGTAGACGGGCACCTGCCATCCAGGAACTTGTGGGCTCAGGGAGGAAGTGCCCAGAGCCACTCCAGAAACAGGTAACAGGAAGTGAGCACCTCCCTGTGGAGGGCAGGGAGGGGTGTGCCTTGTGCACGGCCCGCATCCTCTCTGCCAGGCACCCTCCCAGGCTCGGGCCCCCAGCCAGACGAGGTGCTTGTCCCGGGCCCTGGCAGCGCAGCAAAGGCCACACTGCCCTGAACCCATCCACTCTGGGTTCCGCGGAGGTGGACACTGTCTCCCTGAGGCTGAGAGGAGGCATGAAGGCCAGCATGAGGGCTAGGTCTAGGCCATGCAGTGTTGGCAGAGGCAGGGAGGGGGTGGCTTCACTGTCGCCTGGGCGGCCCAACCCTGCTGCTCTTACCTGAATATGGCCCGGTGTGTCTGCTCCTGCTCCGCCCCATTGATGACACAGGAGAAGAGCCCGAAGGACTCTGCACCTGCAGGCGAGGGGGCTGAGCTGGAGGAGAACCGACCCGCTCTGGTTGGGGTTTGGGGGCGGGGGGACAGGTAGCAAGCTCTCAGTCCTAATGCCTTGAAGGAGACGGGCAAGGCCACCTTCCAGGAACACCCTCCACTCGGCGCCCCCCCATCCCGGGCCCCCTACCGCTCCTGCTGCAGACTCACTGGAGGAGCGAGAGCGGCCACTCATGAAGACGTTCAGGAACTTCTTGGAGAAGTGGACGTCCGGCTCGTCGGGCGTGGAGTCCTCGGAGAGGCAGGCCGGGGGCCGCGGCCGGGGGGCCTCCTCGTATTCCTCCCCGATGGCCGACTCATAGGGCGAGGAGGCAGAGGCGCAGTTGTCATAGACGGTGGCCGAGTCGCTCTCGTCGCTGTAGTCTCCGAAGCACGGCCGCAGGCTCACCAGCTCCAGCTGCGCGTGCTCATCCACCACCAGCGTGTACTTGACCGAGTCGTAGGACAGGGCACTGGTGTCCGAGCTCAGCGAGGCCCGTGGAGGCGGCGGCGGCTCCCCGAGGCTCCCCCGCCACCCTCCGCCCGGCGGCTCGGCCCGTTCCGGGGACGACAAGCAGTCGAAGCCCTCGTCCTCCTCACTGATGGAGGGGTGCGGCCGCCCTGCTGTGGAGGGGTAGGCGGCAGGGTCTGGGTCGGAGCTGACCGACATCCGGCTCTCGGCAGGCGGCAGGAAGGCGGAGGCAGGCTCTGCGGGGTCCGGCGGCCTCTGCACCGGCGTCAGGTAGATCTCCTCGGTGGCCTCTAGCCGCACGTCCGCCTGGTAGTGGATGCGGTCTCGATGCGAGTGGCCCCGGGTGCTCGGTGGAGCAGCAGGGGGGCCGCCGGGAGGGGCCATCTGCGTGGCCGTGCTGCGGCGGCAAGGGCTGTCGGTGGACGTGCCTCGGTCCTTGGTGGTGGCGGGGCTGCTCGGGGGCGGCAGCTCATCGCTCAGGCAGATGTGTTCATGTGAAGGCGTCTGCTCCCCTGGAGGGCAGGCAGGTCAGTGCTCAAGGCAGAGGGCCTCGCCCTGGACGCCCAGGCCACCTGCCCCCTCCGCTCGGCATGTGCGACACAGAAACCAAGGTGAAGGCTCCCGGGCACTAGGCCACGGTGGGCTCTGGGGCCAGTGCTCTCGCTCCCGCCCCAGCTGACTTCAGATGGGCCTGCTCAAGGCTGCAGCACGGGCAGTTTACTCAATTCGGCAAGATGGAGACTGCCAGGTTTGCTCTTGGCCAGGGAAACTGAGTCAGGGCAGGTGGAGGGCCAGGTAAGGGAAAGGGTCCTGACTTACCGGTCTTCAGGGGTGAGGATGACCGAGACACCCGATCCTGCCAACTGTGCTTCTTGCCCAGAGAATTATTATTCAATGTGTCCTGTGCAGAAAACAAAAGGCCCTTGTGACAGAGGGTGTCAACAGTGCCCGGCACAGGGAGGCCCTGGCCCTGCCCCCATCAGGCCATCCCTAAGCCATTTGCTGCACCAACCCCCCACACACACTCTTGCCAAGGGCCTCACCCCCAGCCCTCCTCGAACAGGCAGGAGGGGTGGCAAGTCCCAGCCCTCCCAGCCAGACCTACTGGCTCTAGACGGCTCTCCCTCCTGGCTCAGGGAAGCTGGCCAACCCTCAGGGAGATGCTCTTATCAGCCTCAGCAAAGGTGGTGATGGCCAATATGTGTGGTGGTGAGTGGGGGAGGAGTGGGGGAGAAGCAGGAGCCATCTGGGGACAGAGCCAGACCCCTAGTCCCAGACACAAAGGCTTTACACGGTAGATGCTCACTTCCAGCCAAGTCCTGGAACTCGGGAAGCTATGGCCTAGAGAAGGGGCAGGGACATTCTAGGGGAAGCTGAAAAAAGGACGAGGAAGGGTCTCTCGGCAGCTGGCCTGGGGGACTGGGATGAATCACCCAAATGATGAATCAATAGCATGGCTCCTCCACCCCTCCAGGAACACATGACTGAGGAATGACAGATGTAGTTGTCAGCAGCCTTCCTTCCTGGATCTCCCAGGCTGCCCATCCCACATCGTTGGTGCCCTGGGACCCCTCTCCACCATGCCTACAAACAAGGCTCCCCACAAACTATTTAGGCCCCCTCCCCTGGGAACACTCTCATAGGCCCTCACATTCAGGAGTTTGACTGCCAAAAATCTGCCCCAGAGGATTCTGGGAAAGGGACCAATCCCTTGCCTGCAGCCCCTGCACCCTTCACCAACAGCCCCACCTCTTTGAGCCCCTTCTCTGTACCTCACCCGACAGGGCCTGGAAGACAAAGGGCCACAGCCAGCTCTCCCCCACCCTATTCAACCCTCCTTGGCATCCAGCCACCCAGCCCAGGGGCCCTGGGCCCCCAACTCAGCCAAGCAGCTCTGCCTCCCATGCCTCTTCCCTGCCTTCTGGGAATTCCCAGCTGCCCACATCTCAAACTGCCTGCTGCCTCTAAGCTCCCCATCCCCACCTCTTCACAACTCCCCATGACCTTACCCCAGCAACGACCACTTTAGATGCTCTTTTCTCCAGGCCTGCTTCTGCCCTCCACCAGGAGCCCCACATCCTAAAGGGGAAACCTTGCCCCGGTCTGAGGGCTCAAGCTCCAAACCCCTGCAACTAGCCCTCAAAGCTCTGTTCCGTCCTCCTTAAGCCCCCACTGCTCCTTCCACTGTCCCTCTCGGTCTCTTCACTCCTTCAAACTTCCCCTCAAGGCTCCAAACCCTGTCGGCCGGACCTGGCCCCTCTCCCTTGGGGCAGATCCCACCTGCCCGCCGACACCACCTCCCCAGGGCCCTCCCGCTTGGTAAGTCTCACCAGGCCGACTTCTCCCCGCGCCGGCCGGCAGGTCCCTGTCCCACAGCCCCTCCTCGCTCCTCTAACCCGCGGGCCGGGGCTGGGCCGCGAGTTGCTCGGCGCCCCCCACGCCTCGCGCGCCCTGCCCCAGGGCGCCGCCCCTTCAGCCCCGCCCCACGCCGCTCGCTCTCACCTGAGACCGCGGCACCTGCGGGAAGAGGTTGAGCGTGGTGGGCCGCTTGGGCCGATACGTGTCCCCGCCGCCCTGGCCCTGGCTCTGGCCGCGGGGCGCCGGCTCCTGGCGGGGCTCGGCCTCGGGCGGCCCCGCTCCCGGCCGCCGCGCCGCGCGCTCCTCCTCGTCGTCGTCGTCCTCGGCGCCGGGAGTGTCCCCCGCCGCGTCGATCAGGTCCATCTGCAGCATCTCGGCCTGCAGTCGGCTCCCAGCGCTGCCGCCGCCCCCAGACAGCAGCCCGGCGCGCGGGGGCTGCGCGGCGCGGACGGAGGGGCGTCAGGGGGCGGGGCCGCGCCGGGGCGGGGCCGAGGCCGCCGCGCACCGCCCCCCGCCCGGGCGAGTCCATTCCGCGGCGGCAAAGGGGGAGGGCACGGGGGAGAAGCAGGGGGCCCGGCGAAAGGAGGCCGCGTCCTCCCGCTCCCCGCGAGGATGCGCGAGACCGACTGCTCCCCAATCTAGTCGGCGCCTTCGGCAGTCCACACCGCCCCCTCCCCACCGTGCCCGCCTTCCCGACTCTCCGCACCCTCCCGTTCCCTTGGCAACGGCCAGTGACCTCACCGGGGTTGTAAACCGAGCCCAGAGTGAGGTCACCGTTGTTGCCATGGGGACGCAGGGTCGCCAAGGAGTTCGGGCCCCACAAGGGATGGAGGGGGGAGGTTAGTATTTGAAGGGGGCAGTGAGGAAAACTGGGAAGACAGTCTTAGCCGGGCGGAGGATGGAGGGAGGGCCGCAGTGCGAACAGGAGGACCTAAGCGCACCCGGAGGAGGGGTACCGGAGGGAGGGGCGAGTGGGGGCACCTGGACGAGGCACCTGTCCACAGTCCGAGACCCTTCCAACCTGGGGTGTTCCGTCATGCGATCCTAAACCTCGATAACTCTAGCCTATTTCAGCTCTGCCACTAACTCCCCGGCACCCTGGACAGATCCCCTGACCCTCCAATTTCCTTACCAGTTAACTGCCTCCCAGCTTCCCAGGGAAGGGAGGACTCACTGGCAACCTTGAGTGAAAGCCCCCTAGAGCTTGTCTAAGGCCCCACAGGGTACACCTCCAGCTAGTACTGCCTCAGGGCCCTGGCTCGTCGGAGGGATCACCCTCTCCAAAGCTCTGCTGGAGCATGTTGGATGAAAGGGTGGTGTGGAATTCCGGAACAGGTGTGTGACCTTAGAGAAGCCAGGTCAGGGTCCTGGGACCATTCACCACCCTTGCTGGCCTGGCCTGAGGCGGGAGGGTTGGGGCATGGGGTACTGCGGGGTCATCCTCACCCCTTGGTTTCCTTTTGCCTGGCAGAACTTACAGAATCCCCGTAACAGGCAGCAGGAGGTCACCCAGACGGAGGCATCCCACCCCAGCTCGCACGGCAGCTCTCCTTTGCTAACCGTTCTCCTAATACCACGTCTGCTTTGGGCACCCACCCTCCTGGGGGCTGCCAGAAGCTCTGGGCTCTGCAACCTAGTCCTGTGCTTTGCCTCCCATTTCCTGGCCAGTGGCCCCTTCTTCCTGTTCTGAAAGACACAGGGGGATCCCTGTCTGACCCAAGCTACCCAGATGCTGAGGGCCTCCTGGCAGGATTCAGAACTTAGGGAATGGAGGAGCCATCTGTCCTATATGACAAAGCCAGGAGGCCAAAAGCAGCAGTAATGTTGGCTTAACCCTCCAGAGGAGCCTTTAGAATGTCGGGCCAGGGAGGGTCTGCGGGGCTATGTGGCGTAGATTGGTGCAATGGCAGCCGAGGGAGTGCCTTGGCTCTTTTTCTCCTGTCCCAGAGCACTGCAGACTCCACAGGACTCCACCCTTGCTCTGCCTCAGGCCCTCTGCCAAGGCCGCTCTGGAAAGGGTTTGGGGTAGTCCTGGTCCTTCCTTTAACCCTGGCCCTAACTGCTACTGCCCTACATCTGAAGACCTCCTGCCCTCTCCCTTCTTGTGGGAAGTTGAGGAAGCTGCCTCTTGCCTTAACCCCTGGCAAAAACAACCAATAAATCGGACTGAGCACCCCAAGATGTGTCAAACATTATACTTGGATGTGTCTCTTGGATGTCATTTCATTTCATGAGGATGCCATACAGACCCTGAAAACCCTTTTGTAGATACGGGGCTGCCTTCACTCCTGTCCTGACCCACCCTGTCCCTCCCCCCACCCCAGGGCTCCTGAGAGCCGGTTCTTACCCGCAAGGACAGAGTATCTTTGCACTGCAGGCTGAGGCCACACTCCTCGGTGATCTCTGAGAGGTCTTCATCCTCAAACTCCTCCAAGCTGATGTCATGGGTGAGCCTGGTGAGCACAAGAAGCCGAAGTTACCAACCCAGGGGCACTACTTAGCCCACTGAGGTCTCCCTAGTACCTTTTCCAAGGGGCGGCCCCTCGAAGGCAGATCACAGCCCCCAGAGGATGGGACCTGACGTCCACCTGCGCCAAGGCAAGGGGTAAGAGGCAGGGAAAGGGGAGGCTCCAGGTTACTCCAGCTCCTTCCAGCTGGGAGCTATCCGCCCTGTTGCCAACCAGGAGGCAGTGCCTAGAAGGCCCAGCTGGTCAGAGCCTCGGCTCTGCCAGAGAAATGCCTCCCAGGGTCAAGGCAGGTGCCGAGGCCAGTTCACCCACGGAGAACGCAGAGTTGAGAAGCGACTCCAAGGGATGCCTGGAGTAGGGGGGTTCCCCGTGTAATCCTTGCAGTGACAAAACCCGAGGTGCTGGCAGAGGCCCCTCCCCAGTCTCAGGAGAGTGCTGCATGCCCCCCGCCCAGGAAGACCAATGCCTCTTGAACCCTGGGAGCAAGCGAAGGGAAATCTGGTGTAAATGTGGCGAGTTTCAGCCTGTTCCACGAGAGACTACACTCCCGTTCTGTGTTCTTCATTTCATTTCTTCAACCACAAAATTGCTTGTCCAGCGCACAGACCCCGAACAGAGGCTGCAGAGGGGTCAAGGAAGGCCCGGGGTTGGGGCTAGAGGTGTTGTGAGCTCAGGGGACAGACCAAAGCACATCAGCACCACAACTCTAACTGGCTGTGCTAGAATCCTCTCCCCCCTGCCCCCCAGGCCAGCCCTGTGCCCCCCACCCCACTGCAGCGACTATCTGCTTGTCCCCTACACCTGGCTCACCACCAGCCCCGGGCACTCCACCTGGTTTGGCGTGGGTGGGATGTTTGGGAGAATTCTGTTGGGGGAAGTTGGGGCCAATTCTGAGCCTTTTCCCAAATAAGACCAGGAGATTGAGACACAGAGCAAGGGACACCCAGGAGTCCAAGGTCACCCAGAAGAGGTGGTAGCCCAGCCCCCAGGGGGACCTAGGAGGCCCACACCCCCCGCCTCTTGCCTCAGTCAGACCAAACAGAGACCCAGAGCTCCATGGAGCTGCCCCCCCACAAGTCCCCCCCTCCACCACCACCAATCCCTATACCCCCTACCAGCGCTCCCACTGATCCTCCAACCAGCTGTCATTGTCTGGGCTCGAATCCATCTTCGGCACCAGCTTCATGGAGAGCCCTGCCCGGCTGGGGGGCTGCGGGGCCCCAGGGCCACCCTCTCATGCCCAGAAAGGTTGGGAGGCCAGGGCTCAGGGCAGGGCTGGGGCCTCGGGCCTCCACTGCCTGGGCCTGCCTTTCTGCGTCCTGCCCGCTGCAGAAGCCTGGGGAGCTCATTAAAAATAGATGGGCCAGCAGAAGAGGCAGTGGCTGCCGACCCGGGCCCCAGCCCCAGCGCTTCCCAGCCCAGCCCTCCGCTGCAGGCCGCTTCCTTCCCAGCCTGGCGGCAGTGGCACTGAAGCTGCCCGTGGTTGCCACCTCCCCCTCGGGATCAGGTTACTGCAATCGATGCCACCGGCTCCACCTGCCCTTCTAATGCCCCTGTCGGGGGGGCTGCGGTGGCCCCCCTCCCTGGCCCAGGCTCGCAAGCAGATGGCAGAAATCTGGGATGTCTCCCCCCAAAAGCCAGCCCTGATCTGCTTTAAAGGGCCAGCACCACATTCAGGGTGCCTGGTGGTAAGATGGGGCTTCTGAAATTGTCCATGAATGGATGCCCCCATCCACACGGCAACACGCTCAGCCCTCACACCTCCTCAGGGAGGCTTCTGTGGGCCCCGGGGGCATCCAGACAGCGGCGGATGACCAAGGAGGGTCTGGACTGCCCCTACTGACAAGCTGGACGCAGGACAGAACCTGCCACCTCCCCAGCGTTCCATCCTTCAGCAGCAACTGCCTGTGGGCCCAGGAGGCTCCACAGCCAGGGCTAAGGGCAGGCCAGGTGTGGACCCCTCAGGACAGGGCTGGAAGGTGAAGAGCTTTCTGTCACTGCGGAGTGCCATCCATGGAAGCTGGTGGGCCCTGGAGGGAACAGCAGAGAGGGATTCTGACCAGGACAAGGGAGCTGGGCAGATGAGGTGCTCCTTAAGGCTGCTTACTGACCTGGAGCCTGAGGCTGATAGGCTCCCAGGGCTGGGGAAGGTGGGCTGTGGACGTGGGGGAGGCTGGGGAGAGGCTGGGCCAGCCCAGGAGCCAAAGCAGCCCTGCCGTCTGGCCAGCGCAGCACAGCATCTCGGGCCCGGGGATGAGAACCCGTGGCTGGCACTAAGAAAGTGGTCAGTACCCGCCGGCTGCCCGGACAGTCACAGAGAAGGCACTCCTGAGGCTCCGCCAACATCAGAGAGCTGCAGGGCCACTGGGCGTCTGACCCAGAAGGCCCTCAGGTGCCCCCTGCTCTGCCAGGAACCCTGGCACACCTCTGCACCACCACCTCCTCTCTGCCAGTCCCGGCCCAGCTCCTGCCTCCGCAGCCCCAGACCTCCCCACTGGCCGGCTCACCTCGGTGCCCCGTGCCGGAAGCACTCCTCCCCATCCGCCACCTGGCCAAGCTGCCGGAAACATCACCCTTCTGCCCCCCACTCAAAACCCCCTCAGGTTCCCTGCTAGCGGCCGACTCCCTGGCTTGGCGTTCACGGTCTCCAGCTCTGGGTGTGACTGCCTGCGCCGCCTGCGCCTGCCTCCTGGGGTCTAGTCCAGTGCTCGGATGAAGCACCTGACAGGCTTCTCAACCTGTGCTTGCTGGAAGAAGGCTCAGTTAAGCCCACTCCTCCAGGAAGCCCTCCTAGCCCCCCGTGCCAGTGCCTTACAGCCCTCCTGGCAACGCTCACTGGTCCCTGGGCATCCCCTTGCTTGTGACTGGTGTCACCATCTGCGTGGATACAAGGCAGTGCGGGGGGACAGACAAGACCAGGCTTCCATCAGACACCCCACCAGGCTGCTCCAAAGGTGGATGGAGCTCACGTCGCCCACCCCTGTACCCAGCAGGTGAGGCGTGCAGTCCCACCCACCCTCCTGGAGGCTGGAGCTGGTGAGGTCATCTCGCACGCACAAGACCCTCAGTACGCGCCGGCCAGATGTGTGTCAGGGGACATCCTTAGCAACCGCCTGCTCCTTCCCAACCAAAGTGTTCAGGGCAGGCCTGCAGGGGAACTTTCTCAGCCCATCTCTACACCCCCAGCATTACCCTGTATCTCACGTCCCAGGATGGCAGGTCTGGGGACAGCGGTAGCCTCCTTTACAGCGAAGGGCACTGAGGTGAACCGGGGGCGGGGGGGGGGGGGAGAAGCGTGGGGCTGGGCTTGAAAGCCCACACCAGTTTCCAGCTCCAGAGGGCAGGTGAAGGGAGGTGCGTATCTGACTTTGTTCTCCTAAGTGCGGCAGGACGGCAGAATGGTCCCCGCAGCAGGCTGGGGGACAGGAGGCACGGGATCAGACCCCGGCCCCTGCACTCAGGAGGACTGGCCGCTCCGTCTCCTGAGCAGCAGTTGTGCCCTGGCTGCCAAGCCCTGTCGCGCTCTGTATCCCCTTTGAGCCTCACCAGCCCCTGGGGAGATGTCTTATTTTGCCCATTTTCCAGATGAGGAACCCTAAGGTTCAGCCAGAAGGTGCTGTGAGGCTGCCCATACCTGGGCACCCACCTCGGGGGCGCTGCTCGGATCCCCCTCGTGGCGCGGCTGTGAGCTGGAGCGCTGTGAGGGGTCACGACCAAGGAACAAGGGGACGGACTGGTCAGGCGGCCTCCTTTGCAAGTCACCCCCGACCCGCCCTGGCCCTGCCCTTAGCTCCTGCTTCTCCAGGCACGGGAGGTTCGGGGTCTCCAGAGGGGGGCCCTTCGTGGAGGGAAAGCTTAACAGACCCTTGGGCCCTCCAGGCTCAAGGAAGGCAACTGTGGGGATGAAGGGAGGAAGAAGGAAAAGCTAGAGGGGAGGAGGGAAGAGAAGGACGGAGGGCGGATGGTCCCCTTCTGATCCCACCAGCCCTCCCTTCCCCTGGAAACTGGAGCCCTAAGCACCAGGAGACCACCTCCAGCTGAGTCACAGGACTCCGCGCAGGTCGGCGTCCCTCACCTCCAGATCTGGAGGCCTCAGGGGAGTCTGTCCCTGCATGCATCACACCTGCTTGCCTGTTCGGGTGCGATGCTTCCCCGGGTCTCATCCAGGTTAACACCTGGGGGCTCTGGGTCATGAGTTTGCTCTCCCGGGACCTCCCTGACCTCTGGGGTCTATCTTTATATTCGAGGCCCCCTCTTCCTACATGAGCCTCACCTCCCACTCTGGTGCCCCAGTCCTCTCTTCTGGCCAAGGTGGCTCCTTGCTGCGCGCTGAACATGCCCCCCGCCCCGTGCTCCCCACCTCTTCCTGTGATGAACTGGACAATTGAGCAAACATGCCTTTGTGCTCTGAGGTTTATGACGTGGCCTTTTGCCTTCCACGGGCCGTCTCATCTCCCTGCCATCCTTGTTCCACCGACAGCAGCCTAGCCCTCTCCATGCTGCTGTCTGAGCCCCGGAGTGGGCTGACTTAGGAGCGCGTGCAAAGTCAGGGTTAAGTGGCCAAGTGCTGAGGCTTTAGCTGAGCAGGGCCAAACCTGAGCCAGGCATTTGGCTGTCCAGAGGCCACTCCTGTCCTCCCGTTCCTGGCTCTCTGGAAGCGAGGTAAGGATGCCAGCTGAGTGACCTTGGGTCCTGGCCATGGTGCCGCACGGGCCCCTCTCACAGCACAGAGCATCTGTGGTTCAAGCGTGCAGCTTGTCCCTCTGCCGCCCTGTGAGTGCTGAGCAGACAGCTGGCTCCCAGTGGATTCTCACTGAGGCAGGTTCCCCATTTCCCTCTGGCTCCCCCATAGGCCATTCTCCACTGGGCAACCAAAAGCAACATCTGACACATAAATCTGGTCTGGTCACCCCTCCCCAGCTCAGAATCCCTTAGTAGCTTCCCCTGGCCCTTAGGGAAAGGGTCCTAAATTCCCTGTGGCCTGAAGGCCCGCTCTAGGGTGTCATTACCACCTGGCCCCTGCCCACCCCCTCTCCCAGCCCGCTCAGCTCCTGCCCCACTGGCTCCCTCAAAGCCTTCCCTGACTTCCCTAACCAGACAAACAGCCCTGCTAGGCCCACCTGCTGGTGTTTCTGGATCCCTGTGATTGTACCTTTGGGTTCTGCCACCAGCGGGGGGCTCCCCTTAGAGTCAGCTGGTCCACAAGGCAGGACCATGTCAGTCTTGATCAATAATGGGCTGCCTTGTAGCTACTTAATATAATGTTGACTGAGTGAACCACTTGTCTTTCTAGACTTTTCCCTTACAATTCTCTAAGTCAGTTGCCCTTCCAGTTCAACTTTCTGTGTCCCCACCTACATCAGAATCTGGGGTAGAATGTGCAGGCCTCTGGGAAGGTGGTGCTGGCTGAGACAGTGGGGTGGGGGTGAGCCCTCAGACCTCCCTCTCCATCCCACCCTCAGCTCTGAGCTGACACTGGGGTCAGATGAGGTTTGTTCCTCTACTCTCTACCTCCCTCCCTGACCATGTCCACACTGGGGTCATCGCCAGTGAAAAACTGAGTCCAACCCAGGAAACAAGTCCTCAGGGCCAATCCTTACTCGGGGTTATAATGTGTCTGATCAGTTTAAGGCGCTCAGGGCTGATATGTAGCCAGAACTCTGGGATCCAGTGATTTGGCTTTTGAAAAGCTGCCCTGAGAAAACAATCCCACATGTGGAAACCTTTATACCCAAGCACGTGTATTTTGCATAACCGCAGACGACCGAAAACAACCAAACAGCTGGGGGTGGGGGGGCGCTGGTTAGACCGGGGCTGTCCAGGGGATGGAATATTACCCAGTCTCTTGGGCGGGCGTTATGAGGCCTGTGTATGGATGTGGGAAATGTCAACTGGCATAATGAGCAAAGGGAACATAGGACCCCAGGGTTTCACATGAGGAATCACGTGCAGGAAGAAGCAGGAACGTGAACAGGGTGGGACCTGGGGAGGTCTCTTCTCCTCTGCTTCCCCCCCCAGAAGCTTTCTGGGCTGGGGATTGCCAGCCAGACCAGGCTCCCACTTGGGGTCTGGGGGTGCTGGCCCTGTCGGGGATCGCTTTCCCGAGGGCAGGGGGCCCTCATGTTCCACTTGGCACCGACTCCCTACCCTGGTTCCAATGCGCGCACCGAGCCCGGGCCCTGGGACGCGGCGGGTAGGGGAGGAACGCGGGGTCCAGGAAGAAGGGCGCCGCTGGCTGCTCTGGGTGCCCACGGTCAGGGCCGGGAGAGACTTTCTGAATGAACACAAGAGGAGGGCCTGGGGACAGGGATAACATCCTAGGATGGGTAAGATCCCCTAAGTAGGGATGGTGGCAGTGAGCCCCTTTTGTGGGATCCACGGGGGGCCCAAGCCAAGACGCCAGAGACCGACTGCAAGGCTCCCACATCAAAGAGGTGGGGCGGGCGGGACCCTGCCGTGGCCATGTCTGGGCAAGTGAGGCAAGTCAACGCGAGGAGCCAGGCCGGGGCGGGGGGGGGGGGGGGGCCGCCCGGGGCTCAGGGTTGGGGGGGCGGCTCCAGCCCCAGCGCTTCCGGAACCCCTCCCCCCACGGAAACATGGCTGCGGGGCCGGCCCAGCGTCCTGGGCCAGCTCCCTGCTCTCTGCTGCCCCCTGGGTAGTCATGTCCTCTCCGAGGCTTTCGCGGCCATCTCTCTGAGCGGAGACCCCTCCTGTCCAGTGACCCCAGGCCCCTAACAACGCCCTTCCTGAGTGCTGCAGTCGGGTCCGGGTGGTCAGCAGCCCTCAAACTCAGGAGGTCGCCTACTAAGTTCGCCTCCCTGCCTGCCCAGCCTCTCCGCTCCGCACGGCAACCCGTGTCCAAGGGGCCCAGCATCATCCTGGACTCCTGCCTCCCCAGCCCCTTAGACCAGATACCTCACCCCGTGGGCCAATCTCCCCAGCCCCGAAATCGTCCTCTCCTGCCCCTCCTTGTCACACGCAGGATGGCCAGCCTCCCGGGGGTCTCCCTGCCTCCCTGTCCACTCTCCACCTAGTGGCCGGTGGGACTGTCCCCAGACAGGGAACCAGTGCTGCCGTTCCTGCTAAACCTTTGCGGCGTCCCACCAGCGCACTGGCCAGGGCTCCCCTGGGCCTCTGCGCTCAGTCACTGTCACACTGGCCGGCCTGTCTGGTAAGGCCTCGTCTGTCTGTGTCCCCTCTACACGGCCACCTGGGTGACGGTCGGGCCCACAGCTGTGCCTCTGGAGCGTCCGTCCAGGGAGCCCGGCAAAGCACAAATATTTGTGGAGCGAAGCGAAGGAATGGCCACGTGTGGACTGTCATGTGGACCGTCCTGTGAAGCGATAAAGGAGGAGCCTCTCGGTGGCCACATCTCTCGGCCGCAAGGCAGCGTGGGGAGGCCGAAACCGCACCGTCTGGACAGTCACGAGGCCTGGGGTCGGCCACTCACTTGCTGTGAGCTCTCAGGGAAGCTACTCACCCTCTCCCGTCTCCTCCTCAGTAAAAGGGGAGGAGGCAGTCGGGATGAGCTGATTTCTGGGGTCTCCTCATCCACAGCTCTCCTCCCCCATGTCCAGGGCAGGCGGCCCACTGTACTTTCCCTGAGCGCCCTTCGTCCCTCCCCTTTATCCCACCCACCCAGCTCAGTGTAGCCAAAGGCTGTGTTTCTGAAATCTCTTTTCTAGAGTTTTCCTTCTAATGAACATGTATCAGTTGAATTTTAAATTATCTTTTCTAATTTTGCAAGTTACAGAAGTAACCTATGCTCCTTGTAGAAATAAGTCAAATCATCACAGCAGTTGTGGAAGAAGTGAAACCCCTCCCCCGGGCACCACATCTACAAGTACAGGCAACTGGCGGGAGCATTTCCATCATCGGAAGAAAAAAAAAAAAAGGACACCTATCTATTCAACCTAACTAGCCACAAACAGATGCTGGCTCTCCAGCCGCCACGTCCACAGCGTGCTCACTCCTGCACACACTCTTCCGCTCTAGTCCCGGGCTCTCTTTTCAGGGTGGCTCTGAAATCAGACTGCCTGCAGGCAAACCCCAGCCCTGCCACTTACCTAGCCTCTGGAGGCCTCAGTTTTCTCATCTGCTAAGTGGGGATAACAGTAACACTCTGTTTATATGGCTCTGGTGAGGATGAAACGCTCTTGCACAGAAAGCCCTTCGAGGGGCACTGGGCAAAGTGAGCACCTCCCAGGGGCCAGCGTGTCCCCTCCTCATCCTCTGACAGCAGGCTCTGTTATTCTCTGAGCTCCAGGAGGCCTGCGCACACCTGATCCTTCGTAATCAACCAGTAAGGCGTTACTGAGCACCGACTCTGTGCTGGGCACTGTGCAAACCAAAGTTGAGGTACTGTCTCCTCTGCCTTCTGGAAGCTGACAGCGGTGCTGGGAGCACACACATAGTAACAACAGCAGCCCTGCACGAACGCGGCTCTCCACTGCCCTTGAAACAGCCAACACGTGCTGTCCCATCCAGGTCCCAGGACCGTCCTACGCAGGAGCCAATGCTGGCATTGTAGAGAAGAAACGGGGGCTCAGGGGGTTAAGTGCCCAGTCTTGGGGCACACAGCTAGGAAGGCTGAGCCAGACTGCAAAGCCAGGCCAGTTGGATCCATGACCCCACCAAAGAGCTGTGAGACAGCAGTAACCACCCAGGGTTAACCCGAGTTGGGCGAAGGGCTATGCAAGGCAGGACAAGGGAAAGGTCAGTGGGGGCTGCTGGAGCAGGCAGGGCAGGCCATGTGGGGCTGGAGACACTGCCCTTATTATTCCTAGAAGCTGGCCTTGTCCCCACAGCCAGGCCATGGTGTCCTGGAGGGCCAGCCCACGCCTTACCCTTGGTACACTGCTGTCCTCGCCCACCTGGCCCAGACCGAACACTCGCCCTGGCTGGCGTCCACCTCATCCGTTCCTCTCACTAAAGCATCCACGATACCCTGCCGGCCAGGGGCAGGGTGGGGTGGAGGGCACTGTCACCTGGGGATCTGGAAGCAGGTAGAGGGAGGCAAAGCCGTCCTCTGGGCCAGAGACAGGGCCTGGAAGCTGAGTGGACCAAACACACACAGATGGCCCCAGACTCTGCCCTCCTCGGGGTCCTCAGGCAAGCCACCGCCTTACTGAACCTCAATCTTGTCATCTACAAAATGGGCAGACCGATACCCATGCCCATGAGGGTAAACGAGCCTGCACGGGGAATGCTTTGGATGGTAATGAGCTATGCAAATGCTCACCGGCACGGAGGGCGGGCACTTGTTGAACACCGACTTGATGCGTACTAGGGAATCAATACTCATTAGGTCACCTGACAGATGGGGCTGTCGGGTCACTCAGCTAGAAAGTGGTGGAGCTCAAATTTGAACCCAGGTTCCTCTAAGCTGTTCCACTGCAGAGGGGCCACCTGGCAGGCAGGCAATATTTGCCTCTCAGCAGCACGTGTCATGCCAGGGGGAACCGGTCTCAGACCTCAGCCTCATGACTCAGAGGCACCAACCACAAAGGCCCCAGCCCCGGAGCCCTCATGCTTGGCCTCCTCCATCTGGTCCCCTCCCTCTGGTCTTCCCCGCTCCTCAGCTCAGGGCCTCAAGGGAGGTTTCTAGCGCTGACTATGCCATTAGAGATCCCCAGGGGTCCCTACCCACCTGAGGGCCAGGGAGCCAGCAACCCCTTGGTCAGAGAGGGGCTGGCGCCAGAGCCCAGCTGAGGCCTGGCTGGGGTGAGGGGCCCAGGAGAGGGGAAGGCGCCAGCTCATTAGATGGAGAAACAATGGGGTATATCTTGGCCTCCTCCTAGGCTCTGGAGCAGTTACACCCTCCTCTTCCTCCTCTCCAAATGGGGCCAGGATTATGATGGAGGGATACCCATCCCTTCCCCACAACATCCACCATCCTCGTCTCTAAAATCCACCTCCCAATACCAGATAGCAGGCAGAGAGACGGGTGAAGGGGCACTCAGAGCATGGTCCTGGGTACTTGCTCCAGCAGGGAAACCTTCCACCCAATGTCCTTGGCTGCTCCTGGGCTGCCCAAACCAGACTTCCCCAACCAAAGCTTGGTGTGGGGTCTCCTGGTTGAGTCTGAGCCTTCTGCACCTGCACACACCTGACCAGGTCAGTGCTTGCCCAAATCCACAGAGGGTCCTGGCCATGCCATTCCCGGAGTTAGGCCCTTCTGACCAGACAGGGCTGGGGGAGGGGCCCACGACTTCCTCCTTCCAGCACCAAGGTTGTCAGTTGCCCCGAGAAACTGGGACCCACGAGGCACCCCTGCCTGCTCCCATCTCTATTCAGAAGCTTTTGGAATGGGCATAAGCGAAGCCTTAGCCTGCCTGCCTCCTCTGGGATCTCAATCCAGACCCCAGGCCCCTGCCGCAGTCCCAAAGTGGGGGAGAAGGCGGCCTCGGAGCCCCCTCCTCCAATTCCAGCTCTGAATCTCCTAGCCTAGGACATGGAATGGCGGAGGAAGCTGCACCACTGGTTATGCAGCGGCTATCAGCCTGGACTTGAGGCTGAGGGGGGTTTCTGAGGACTCTATCCAGGGAGGGGACCCCATCCCCACGCCGCCCTCTCGTTCCCGGGATCGGTGTGTGTGTGTTGGGGGCTGGGGGCCAAGGGGCGCGCGGAAGGCCGGGCAGATCAGCCCGGGCTGAATGGCGGGGCGCGGCGGCCGGGGACTCTCACCTGAAATTGGGCGGTGACGCGATGTGCAGCCCCAGGAACGGGGAGGCGGCAGGCGGGGACGCGGCCCCCCCGCCCAGGCCGCCGCTCTCTCGCTCCGCCATTCTCCGGCGCAGCCCTGGCCATCCGGGCGGAGCGCGGCGCAGAGGCGGCGGCTGCGAAGGCGGCGGCGGCGGAGGGGAAGGAGGCGGGGGCGCGGCGAGAGGGCGCCGCCGCCGCGGGGCTCCGGCTGGGGCGGGCGCGGCGGGCGCACCTGCGCAGGGCAGGGCGCGGCTCCGGACCGCGCGCCGCTCTCTGGACTGGCGCGAGCTGTGCCGCGCGCCCCCGGGCCCTCGCCGGGGTCTCGCGCGCTCCGCCCCGCCCCGCCCCGGCCCCGCGAGCCCCGCCCCGCCGGCGCTCTCCGAGGTGCTGAAGTGGCGGCCCCCGAGGCCCCTGGGCTCGGCCCAGCCAGGCTCTGAGTCCCACACTGACTCCGCTGCGCTCTTCCCCCTCCCTCAAGGCCCTCGTGCCATGCGGGTTCTGCCCCTCCGGTAGGCCTAGCGCCAGGGTATGAGGGAACTAATGGCGGGACCCTGGTCCCCAGGGTCCCAGTTGGTCCCCAGCAGCAGACAAAGAAGGCGGACAAGGAGGGCCATTAGAAGAAGGCAGAGAAAGGCGAGATGGTGTCAGGCGTGGGCTCCTAGAGCAAGCCAGGTGTGGACTCAGGTGGTGCGAAGTCACAGTCTGGTTTCCCAAGTGAATAGGTGGTGTGGCCTTGCATTAGTGGCTTCACAATCCTAAGTTTGGTTTTCTCATCTGTGAAATGGGGACAATAATGGTCCCTCTCATGGTTGTTGTGAGGATGAAAAGTGATAGAAATATGTTGTCACTGGAGGCAGGGAACACCCCACCTCCGGCTAGGATCCAGGTCTCACCCAGTCCTGTCCCCTTATCTTGAGGAGACCCTCTCATGGACTCTCCCTAGAGGGTCTTCTCACTAAAGATTGACCCAAGCCCCTCTTCAGCCCCAAACAACTGTTAATGGTGAACTGAACCCTTCCTCCTGGCTTCTCTCCTTCACACCAGGACTTTCCCACATTTCTCTCACTTCTCACTTAGCACCTCAACTGCAGTTCCTGCAGAGCACCTCTCTTTTGCACCCACAGACACTCCATAGCTGGCTTCTCACATTCTAAGACTAAGAGCCAGCCCTTACTCCTGCTGCCATAGTGGACTTCTTGGGATTCTTCTCATGGTTTTTCTGTTCCCTCCAGCACCTCTACCCCTGCCAATTCCAGGCCATGCTTCCCTTCTGGTCTCTCCCCTAAGAGGGCTAAGCCTGTGAGTTCTTCCACAGAACATAGACTGGGGACACTCAAACTGCTGGCCAAGGCTAGGGCCCCAGCTTTGGTGAGTCAAGAGTCTCTGACCAAATCTCACTGTTTTTTGGCCCCGTGAGAATTGCAGAGGCCCCGTCCTTACCTCTCTCTGAAGAAGGGTCAGAACAAACTGTCTTGTAGCTTGTGGGGTCCTATTTGCAAATCTGGACTGCTCCCTGGTCATGTCACCCCCTTTTCCTTCAATGTAGCACCCAGAAAGGAGTTGCAGGCACCTGCCCTGCAGGAAACACCTCCCCACTTCCAGCCCTGAAAACATCCTACTACCTAGTGCCAAAGGTTCTTCTCCCTGCCTGTGGGCCCAGAGGAGTGGCCACTTTACCTTTCCTGCTATCTTGGCTTAGACCCCTTTCACTAGGACCAACAGTAACCACCTTCTGCTCAGATGCCTGGCTTTTGCTCCCAGGAGAGCGGTCTTGCCATAGCGGCCAGTAATTGTTGCTTAAGAGTGTGTGCTTGCCTCAACTAGGAACATCCTCAGGAGTGTGTAAGACAACTCCATTTTCCAGAATCTTCTGCTCAAGAACAAAGCTATTGTAGCTGCTGAGGCCAAGCCAAAGCCACATTAGAGAGAAGCCAGGAGAAGGGAGAGAGGCAAGCACAGGTCCAGGTCTTGGTGGGCAGGAGCTTCAAAGCAGAGCGAAGAATGAGTTGACTCCCCGGGGCCAAGTTCCTCCCTTTTCCCCCTTTCTCACTCTGTGCTGCGCAGTTTCTGTATCCTGGGCCCTGTCTGAGCCCCTGCCCACACGAAGTTGGGGTGTGGTGTGAGCTCACGAAACTCTTCCAGGGGTCCAAGGCTAAAAACCATCGTCGAAAAGCACACATACAGTGCTGAGAGAGGCCACTCTCCGGCCAGATGCCATGAGACAAAGCCAGCATCCAGACCCTGGGCTTGGCTGTGGGCAGATCTCGGCCACCTAGCTAGAGCCTGTGCTTGGCGTGCGTTTCCCCTCCACACCACAGAGTACTGAAGCGGCTGAGTCGAGATAAAGTGTGGCTTGAGGGCCTGGAGAGAAACCTGCCACTGACTGAGCCTTGGCCCTGGGGCTTGAGGTGGCCTGAAAGGCTGAGTCACTGCAGGACAGCACTCAGGAAGCTCATCTTGGGCCTGGAGTGCTCTGTACCATTCTGGCTGATTGGACCCCCCAACTCTGGCCACGCTCTGGAGCGGCCTCCAGTCTGCGCTGCCTGCTTACCTAGGGGCCTCCCGCTTCCTCCACCTCTGGCCATCCCTCTCCTCCCTGCCATGTCTGAGACGGCTGCTGTGAGAAGCTCCTGGTTCCAGCAGAACCAAGATGATCTGGCATAAGGCTTCATTCAGGCTCAGCCTTACCTACTCCTTGTTCCCAGACCTCCCACAAAATTGACGACAACACAGCTTTGCTCAGGCAGGATCAGACATTTATGAAACAAGTGAATATTCACAAACTGTGGGAGAAACACACCTTCCCAGTAATAAAATCTCTGTATAAAGTGCATTTTGCCTGCGACCATCTCTTCCCCATGCCGGCCCTTGGATTAGGATTTGGGTCAATGTTCTGTGGCAGCCCGGGGACAAGTGGGCCAGAAGAGGGGAGGCATGAAGCCATCGTGGAACTCTGGGCCACTGGATGCCCCCTCTCCTCCCAGGTCTGGGAGTGGACCGCTCTACTCCACTGGGAATGGGCCAGCTTGCCAGGGATGGTGAAGTAGGGGGAGGTGGTCTCACCAACTTGTACCTCAGGGAAAAGGGCCATCATCTAATAGGCAGGAAAAGGGAAACACCCTGGTATTTGGCGGTGCTGCTGAACAAAACTGACTCTGGCCCCAAGCCCTCTGGCATTCTCAATTTCTCAAACTAGCCCTTCGAAGCTTGTTCTACTCCCCTTCTGGCAACAGCCCCCAATTCTCTTTCCTCCTGGCTGGGGCTAGGGGAACAGAGAAGATCCCAACTCAATGCTCTGAATAGACACCGTCACCTGTGCCCTGCTTCCCCCACATGATTACGGGACATTTCTAGTGAGGGTGACATACATACAACAGTTGGGACTCTAAAGGCAGCTCTCTGGCTGAGAAAACCTGAGGACATCTCAGGAAGAAGCCTGTCAATGTGCTGGACAGCTGAGGGAACAGAGGCCTGACCCCAGGGTTCTGGTCCAAGGACAGAGGAGGACAATGAGGGACAGGGCAAGGGCCAAGGGAGTTAACAGCTATGAGGCTGGGAAAGGTCACAGGGGAGGTAGAGAGGAAAAGGCCCAGAGGCCAGCTTAATGTTACATGTGAGGACAAAAATCCAAAGAGGAATTAGCCTCTCAGTTACACTTACACACACACACACACACACACACACACACACACACACACACTCTCTCTCTCTCTCTCTCTCTCACTCTTTGTGGCTCAAGTGCAGGCCACGGGGTGGAAGGAAGACTTGCTCTAGCTGACCACACAGTCCTTTTCATTGTGTCCTTCTCCACACAGGCATTCAACGGTGGGAGGGTTGAGGTGGGAGGCCAGGCCACTCCTGGAATGCAAGGCCTTGGCTTCTCTGGGTCAAACCTCCCACCTGCTGCTTCTGGAAGTGTTGGTGTGCTGGGTGAGATCTCTACTAGGACATTTCCCAACTGTCCCTGGCAGCTCCCGCCCGAGTCCACCTGCTGGGGTCCTTGGTATCCAGCCACTGGGAGAGCTGACACAGCAGCCTGGACGCTGACCAGTCCCAGGCAGGCCCCAGAAGTCTACAGACCACAGGCTAGCACGGCTTTCCTGGCTGGGTGTCAGCTGACCTCAGTGGCAGCACGGTGATGTGGCCGGGGGGCCAGAGGGCTTTCTCCCACCAGGAACCTGGCTTCTTCCTGGCAGAGGCACTGAGTCACTGCAGTGAGCGTGGAGGCTGGCTCTCAGCTTGAGGAAGGAACAGTAAAAGCTCAGATTCGATAATAACCTTCGATATTCTGATAACCTTAGGTTTTCAGCCCCGGAGAGGGGGCTGCGCTTTCTGGGCCAGCGTCTACAGTACTGTGTCTGTGGCACACTGGTCGGGTATCTGGGTGTACCTCCCCTCGATGGTGGCAAGTCTGCAGATCTGTTTACAGCCTCATGCTCAGTCCCAGATGCCCGAGGAGGGCTCTGGAGGACCCAGCGGCAGGAAATTTTAAAATAAGAAAGAAGCCAGATCAGGTGACTGTATCTGGACAGCATCTGTCCCCTCCAGCCTGCCCAGCCTCTGGCGTCATAAAGCGGGAACTCAGCGGGGACCTGGCTGCTTCTAGAATCTCATGCTCTGGACAAAAGCCAGCAAAGTTGCTCTCCTGCTCCTCAGTCCGATGTGATGAAAGAGGGACGGAGGGCTCCGCGTGGGGGTGGGGTATGGCAGACGCCAGAATCCCAGCTAGGGTCCTATGACTCTTCTCTTCAGACAAGGCAGCCAGCTCCCAGGGACAGGTTTGGCTGAAAGTCACTGCCATGACCTCTGGCCCAGTGTCTGGAGGCTGAGGTGTCCTCCAGCCCAAGCAGTGTTCAGAATCACAAGAGCGTAAACAGACGCATGCACACGCGAACAGGCACACCACTGCTTCCTCTGCACACGCGTACACACATGCACACATGCTCGCTCCGTCTCCGCCGGTGGTCAGCGGCTCTGCGGGCCGCGCTCTGCTCCCGCGGTGGCTGCTCAGGCTCCCGGCTTCGCTCACGGAGCTGCAGTGCTGCGGCTGAAAGAGAAAGACAAGTGCACAAAGGAGCGTTCAGGAGGCTGCTCGTTGCCCAGGGACACAAACTCCTCTGGCTGCTTCTCCGGGGACACTCACACTGGGAACTAGGAAGAGCCTGGCGCGAGCTGCACTGGCCACAGTACCTGGGGTGCCCCCGGGAGGCTGTGACACAGGACAAGCTCTCCCTGCAGACCCTCTGAGCCCCCTCGGCTCCAGGGCTCAGGGCAGGAGAGGAGGAGGAGGAGAGGCCGTATGGACTCACTTGAGGCCCTAGGTGATCCTTGCTCTGGTAGGACAAGGGCGGTTTTCCAAATCAAGGCACAGCGGCTGCTGCCAGAGACACTCAGAAAACAAATGGGAGAAGAGAAGCCAGATGGGACCAGTAATTTGAAGATGAAGGCAGTGACTGAGTTTAGAATCAGCAGGTGAGCAAATTTCCACATACAGATAAAAGAACCCTGGCACTGTGTGAGAAGACTGGGGGAGGGGGTCACAGGGACACAAGGAGTCATTTTAAATATTTATAACATCCTGAATTTGGAGCGCAGGGAAGAAATGGCCTCATGCCTGACAAGAGAGGACAGCATAAGCCAGTCATAATGCTGGGTTGCCTGTTTAAATAGGTCTAGTGTATCGGAGAGTGTACAGACATGCAGGGTTCCATTAAAGGTTTGTGTAAGTTTAAATGATGGTGAGGCAGATGATAATGAGGCTCACCGCACCTAGTGGCGGCCAGGCACTATACAGTTGTTGGTGTTTTTAAAGATTTTATTTATTTGACTGAGAGAGAGAGCGTACAAGCAGGAGGAGCAGCAGGGAGGAGAGGGAGAAGCAGGCTCCCCATCGAGCAGGGAGCCAGATGCCCGGCTCCATCCCAGGACCCCAGGATCATGACCTGAGCTGAAGGCAGATGCTTAACGGACTGAGCCACCCAGGCGCCCCTATACAGTAGTATTATGGCTGAACTGTGTTCTCCCCCAAATTCATACGTGAAAGGCCTAACCCCCAGTGCCACATAACGTGACTGTATTTGGAGAAAGGGTCTTTAATGAAGTAATTAAATTAAAGTGAGGTGATTAGGGTAGGCCCCAATCCCATATGACTGGTGACCTTATAAGAAGAGGAGATTAGCACACAGGCACACACAGAAAGAAGGCAGCCAGCACCTTGCTCTCAGATGTCAAGCCCTCAGAACTGCGAGAGAATAAATTTGTGTTGTTGAAGTCTCCCAGTCTGTGGCACCTTAGTATGGCTGCCCTTGCAAACTAATACAGCTTGTGATCCTGTTAATCCTGAAAATATGGCCTTCAGTTTTACAGATGAGAAAACAGTAAAGAGGACAAGTGGCCCAGGATGACAGCACCAAAAGTCGCCAAGCTGAGCCAGAAAACCCAGGTCTGGCGCCAACACCCGTGTTCTTACCATGAAGCAACCTCTCTATCCTAGCATTGCTCCTCAAGACTTACAGGGGATGTAAGAGGAAACCCAACGTGGTGGCATGAAGGCCAGTACACATTCGAGCAACATACACGGAAGTACAGAATTTTGCAGAAGAGGGAAAATGCTCTGAAGGGTCAAAGACACTGGAGCCAGAGAGTCAAAATCCGTCCTCTGACACACGCAACATGACAAATGTGAAATCTGAAGATGATTTTATCTGGATGATGACGAGTTATCTAGAAGCTATAGAAAATAAAGAAATAAATGTAAGGGCGGGTACCTGATTGGGTTAGTACTGAGTGCCTCATTCTTTAAAATATGTATTATTGTCAATAAATTTTTCCTTTAAGCTTGTACCATAATAACCTAGCCATGTTTTTCCTATAAATAAATGTATCAGTTTCTAAAGCATGGATATGTTTACTGAGACGTGCTGTGATATATATTTTACACGCAGGTCTCGCTCTGGCCCATTAAGCCAGAGATGATTTTGCTTCTGAAACTGCAAATTTCAGGACTGGAGGGCGTACCAGAGCAGGTCCTCTTCCTGATTCCTCTGTTTATCGTGTTTTCTCCACCTTTCGGGATGGGGGAAGATGAAGAGTGCATAAAGATTCCTTAGAACACGGGCTCTTACTCTGGGGTTCTTGGACTCTTTAGTGGTCCAAGGATAGGCTTAAGGGGTAATCCATGAGGCCCCTGAAGATCGGTGCACATCTTCCTGTGTGTGTGAATAGCTACCACTTTCTGGCAAGGGCTCCATCCTTTATCAGACTCTCCAAAGCATGGGTAATCCCAGCAGGGTTTGCGAACCAGTGCCCATGTATAGTTGGAAAAAATATATTACTAAATTGATTTCACTTATTTCTCAATGTAGTTACCAGAAATTTAAAATTATACTGTGGCATGGATGGTAGATCTGACAGGACTGAGTTTGAAGCAATGAAGTCTCTGTAACTAGGGAGAGACAAAGCCTCCTCTTTTCCAGATTCTCTGATCAAACACCCGGCAGCCTAATTGTGCAGGCAAATTGTTTAATTGTAGCCAGTGATCTTCATAGCTTCTGGCAAACTTGTCTCTGAGTGCGTCTGATAGTTGCTTATAGAAGAGCTAGCTAGGGCTTCGCCACAGAAGGTGAGTGGCTCAGAGGATACTGGGTATGTGTTAACAGACTAAAGATTTCCAGACTCCCTCTCCATCTAGATCCTACAAGGGAAGAGACACGCACCTATTTCATCGGGCAATGGCTCCACCACTCCATGGTGGCTGTCCAGGGTCGTTGGGGCCTTCATGCAAGAGTGGACAAGAGCCCTGCCTTCATTCCTGAGATCATGTGAATAATGGATCCATGTACTTGCTAACAGCATTGGCTTGCTTTTGGTTAAAAATGCCCTTTTCAGGGACAGGTTTAATTCAAATGCTTAGACAGTCTTTTTTTACCAAAAAGCATCAAAATCCTCTCTCTCGCTCTCTCTTTTTTTTGGCTGCTCATCTTCATTAGGTTTTCTTGGGGGATGGCCCACGACTTCCGAGGTCACTGTATGTATAAAAAACCACTATTTTTGAATCAGGTGACTTTGTGAGCATCTTTAATCAAATTTATAAGATTATTTTCTAATATGCTTTGTCAACTTTCTTGGTGATTCTTTTACACCTCACAGTGAAAATGACCCATCGTACAATCTGTCGATGGCATTCACTGAATTCGAATCAGGCTTATAATGAATCTCATGTACTTCAAGAGGCTATGTTCTTTAACGTGCATTTCCCTTTTCCATTTGGCATACACTGGTAACGAGTGGGCATTCCAGGCTACTATGAGAGCTGAAGATGTACCCTGTTCCCTCCACATTTAACATCTGAGCAATGCATTTGTCAGCTCCTCAATTATTCCGCATCATAATTCAACATTTTCCAAAGGAAAACAATAAATGCCTAAAGTGAGACTATAAGCAGTCAGGTGGCTATAAGGCTAACACCTCAGACCCATGTTAACTTGGGCATAATTGTGCTACGGGGCAGGTTCGGGAAGGGAGCTGGCAGCGTGTGGCCACAGATAAGCCCCCGTGACCCAAGTCCCTCTATGACCAGTTCAAAACCACAAACGCAGAACCAAGATTTGGAGGAACCAGCTTGTTCTTGTCCACAAAGTTAGTCAAAGGCCTAGTCAACTAGTTCCTCAAGCTGCTCTATCAGCAGATAACTAGATAGTTCCTGCGTTCTTGTTCTCAAGCCAGAGCATAAGTCTGCAGAAAATAGGGGCTGGGGAAATCAGATGAGGCCCTGAGGGAAAGTGATGACAGCAGCACTAAGAGAAAGGGAAGAACAGCTTGGGGGAGGCATCAAGGGAAAAATCAACTCAAAACATGCGCTGAAAAATCAATTTCTCAATTATCCGACTCTTTCAACCTGTCATTAAATACGAGAACCACAGAAGCAGCTGCTGGAACACAAAGTGAGTTAATACTGCCTCCCTTGGTGCACCCAGTGTTAGGATTACCCCCCAGTACCTGCATACCGGATGCTAACAAGAAAGCCCAGTGTGTGAGGCCCCCGTGCCCCTGATCCTAGCCCGCAGGGCTGTGCGGACGAAGCGCACGCAGGGCCTTGCGTCGGCAGAGGATATCGCAACAAGCTCAAGGTTGGTGGAAACTTTGTCTCAGTGCCCAGGAGCTTGAAAGGGGCAGAAGACTTGCTACCAGCTCCCAAGTTAGGTACAGGGAAGTACAGAGGTGCAGCTGGGCCGGGATGGGCCAGGATGGGGTACAAAGCTGGGCTCTCAGCTCCATCTCATTCCTCATGTCAATGACACCCTTTCCCTTCCTGCACCATACAAATCCCACAGCAACAGGGAGGGGATGTCAGTCAGCCAACAGCTGCTGGGGGGGGCAGGGGTGAGTGCAAAGGGACACCTCCATGCATCCCAACTTCTCATTTCCAGGGTGAGATGTGGAGACGGGAGGCAACTTGGCATGGAAAGGGCTCCCAGGCAGTGAGCGGCACGACAGCAGCGCGCTCGCTGGTCTGAGCGGAAAGTCCAAACACCGCACTGTGTCCCCTTCCCCTGTGCAGCGTCTGAGACCGCCCACTGCCTTCCACACATGTTGTTTCAGGTAAGGAGGGATACACAACGGAATGATGTGCCAAAATGACAAGGAGGAGATTCCAGGGGTCAGGTTTTCCACAGTGAACCTCCAGGGCTAATGCAGCCTCGGTGGACTATGGGCAGGGGAGGGGAGGCGAGGGGTGGTCCTTGGCCAGGAACCTTTTGTATTCAATGGGGCTTCTCTCAACAGATCACGTGTACCAGCCGATGGGCAAATGGATCATGTGAGCTGGTTCCCCATGGTAAAATGTTTGGACCAATAAGAAAAAACTGTACACAATTGGCGGCTGATGGAATCCTGGGCAGTCAGCAGCTCTGGGGATTATGGGGAAGCCTCTGAAATGATAGCTATTTGGGGGCTGGCTTATTTTTCAGTTTAGTGAACACTGCACAGTAAAACCAGATGCAGACAGACATTGGCATGGGTTTTAGGTTAGCATGAACCCTGCTGACATCAGGGCATGTTTTACACGGTAAACCATTGTCTGCCCTGTGAACTGCCACGGGTCTGAGGCATTAGAAATAACAGAACCACAAAACAATAGAGCTCAGAGCTAACCAGGGCCTCAAAAGGCTCAGGATGAAGACTTCAGGCTGGTAAAGATTAGTCACACTTCACAGATACAGTGTCTCAGAAAGGCTAAGTGTCCTGCTCCAAGGCACACAACTAAAACTGACCGAGAGAAGAGGGGAGAAAGGGCAAGTCTGCTTCTCAGTAGAACACCGTGTCAGCTTAGGCCATGTGGCCATAGCTGCGTGGCCCACTTAGCCCAGAGGGCTGCCTTTGACTAACATAACGATAATACAATCCAAGATGCCCTGAGAAGTGCGTGCAGGATGGAAATGTCATTTCTTCTCCGTGGTGCGTTTTACTTGTTCGAAGCCTCTGCGTGTATGGTTGACATTTTCTCCCCTGCCGTGTATGCTCGATGGGTGACAGATGCTATTATCACTACTTTACTGATGGGGACGTGGAACGCCCTGAGGGCCAGGCACTACCAGCAGCGTACAGAGAAACACAAGTTTACTCGCCTCGCAGGGTTTCCAAAGAACACGTGCCTTCTTCCCTAGTCTGTCTCGTCCTCTGGCTTCCTGGCTCCCACTTCAGAGCAAGTAGCCATGATGAAGGGCAAGGCAAACCTTGAGAATCAGTCCTTAAGATTCCAATAGGCCGAAGAATAATTTCCCGGAGGACAAGGCCAGAGACAGGCTGTCCTCCGCACCATTGTAATGTTTTCACTTGGGGTCATGGCTATTGCCTCTCAGCTGGCTCCCCCACTGCCACGTTTCCTTTGCAGGCCCCAGCCCAATGCTTCAAAAAATGCCAGGTGGATCATTTCACTCTCCTGTTCCAAAATGTTCCTTAGCATCCAGAGTACACCAAAGATTCACCTGCCTGACATTTATGACCCTTCATGGTCCAACCCAACGGTAGCCTTATGTTCTTCTAAAATAATAATGGTAACAGTATCTGTAATAATTATACTGGATACTTATGAACTTATGAGCCAGGCATTGGGCTAACTGCCCTGCATATCACCTAGACACTGTCAGTGGTCTACCAGTATCCACACTTCCTCGCTACCAAAACCTAGATTTTGTTCAGCGGTGGCTCATGGGCCTGACATAGACAATGAATCATGATTGGTCTAAGTCAGTGATTCTCAAAGTATAGTCCAGAACAGCAGCAGAACCAGCGGCTAGGAACTTTTTAGAAATGCAAACTCTTAGGCCCCACCCCAGACCTACTGAATCAGAAGCTCTGGGAGTGGGCCCAGCAATCTGTGGTTTAACAAACCATCTAGGGGATTCTACTGCTTACTCAAGTTGGAAAACCAATGGTCTAAACCAATCCTGACAATCCGGATCCCCACTTCCCACGTTGGAGGAGGCTTTGTGACTTAGTCTGGGCTCATGAGACCAATGTGAAAAGCTGGGGGAGGGGTATTCTGGGGAAGCTTTTATTTTTTTGGTAAAAAGGAGGAAAGACATCTCCTGATAACCTTCTTAATATAAAATTGCAACCCTCACTGTGCCCCTTTATTTTCTATCTTCTTACCAACTTGAATTTTTCTTCATACCACTTAGAGCCTCTTAACTCTGTTTATTGTCTGTCTCCTCCACCAAGACACACCCAAGAGGGAAGGCCTTTGTCAGTCATGTTCAGCAGGTCCCAACAGCCCAATGAGCACAACAGTGCCTAGCAAACTGTGCTCAAAAACTTGGTGTGTGTTTACTGATGAATGAGTGCAGCTGTCTCTGCTACTCCTCTTCTTTCTTACTTTGAATGAGGAATTGATGGCTGAGGCTGTGGCAGCCACCTTGAGACCATGAAGCAAGAGAATTGCAGAAAAACTGGCTCTGACATTGCTGAGCCACCAAGCGATGCCCAACTCAGGGTCTCTTGTTAGGGAAAAAAATAAATAAATCCCTATTTGCTTGAGCCACAGCAGTCAGCTCTCCTGCTCCTAACAGCCCCATGCATTCCTACCTGACAGATAGAGTTAATAATTCAACCTTTGCAACAACCGAATTCAGAGGTAAGGAAACGAAGTCTCATAGCAGTTAAGTAATTTGTACAAGATCATGTAATCCTGAAGCTATTGTTCTTGTCTGAAATGTCCTCCTTGTGGCCTAAATCCAACTCACCTTTCAGCCCCAAGTGTAAATGTCTGTGTCGCATTCCCTGATCACCCCAACCCACCAACAGCCAGCTTGTGCGAAGTGTGTACAGTCTAGACCATCAGTCTAGGAATTATAAGTCATTTGTCTTCTTCTCTAAGTAGACTGTTGAATGCTTGTGGATGGGCATCGTAACACATCCTATATGCTTATGTTTCCCTTCCTCACACACCTGCTGGCAACAATTTCATTCTGAACTGGATGCCATTAGCTTACTGAGCAACCTTGACCCAGACATTTAAGCTCTCTATGCTTTGATCTTCTCACCTGGAAGGCATACTATCAGCCTGGCAAGCTCCAGATTTGTAAGACAGAATGAACTTTGCTTAGTATCACAGAGCTAAGAGATAACCTAGTAGTATCTAAGTAGTATCCCAGGCTGCCGGTGCTTCTAGAACAAGCCCGTACAAATCTACCAGCAACATCTATGACAAAGAGCCTAGTAGGGTAAAGGGCACAAACATCAAACCCTCGCTGTCTCACCCAGCACTCAAGCACAGACACTCAAACCAGATGGCCCCACCTGGCCCTGCAATGGAAGGGTTGGGAAAAAAGAATCAATTAGCTCCATAGGAAAAAAAAAATTACTCTGCAGTCTAATGATGCAGACATGGCACATGAAGAGCACCTGAGATGACGACTCCCAGAGAAGAGTCATTTATATTCCCCAAGAAAGGCATGAAAGTCCCTTCCTGCTCTGTGGAAGGAGCCAGTTTTTATTTTTGTTTTTTTAATGACATTCACGGGGCTTCAAAGAAAGCTGAGTGCTGACAGGGAAGGGCAGAGCCAAGGCCACGGAGGAAGGTGCGAATGGAGGAGGGGAGTGGCCTTAAGAGGCGCAGATGATGGGCGGCCAGACGCTACAGGGCCTCAGCGGGGGCTGGGCCTACTGCCCGCGCACAGCCCTCGGCCTTTCTTTGGAAGGTGAGTGCTGCCCTCCGCTGGCCCGCCTGTGGGACACAGCCTGTCCGCGACGGCAGTGGGTCCTGGAGCCTCCTCCGACCCTGCCACGGGGCCGTTTCTCCCACAGCTTCGCCTTCGGACTCTGCTTTCTTTCTGTAGGATTTGACTCACTTTGATAAGTGGCAAGAGCCAAAAAAAATTGTTTTCCTTAGTTTGTAAAGAAAAAGGCTTTACTTTTAAATTTTCTTCTAAAATTTAAAAGGTATGGAAGTCAGATGGTAGAAATTTAAGGTTGAAATCCTAAAAAATCCTGCACTCTCCACCAGGTTTTAATCAAGTTTGCTGGGTTTTAACCCTCAGCTCCAAACCCAGCCCCACCTCTCCCGCCTTCCTTCCCAAGGGTGACTCTAACCTGCTGTCACTCACTCTCAGACATCCCTGCTCGGCGGCTCTGGGGCGGGCAACTCTGCCACCCTGGCCCGTTTGCTGAGTTCTTCACCCGGTGGCTCCTCGGCTGCTTCCAACTTGCGTTTGGGGGATGCTGGGCCACTGGGTAGTGGTCTTGGGCCTGCAGGGAAGCAGGTCGAAGTGTCACACAGACTGTGCATCAAGCCAAGATGACCTGAAACTGGGCAGCTCTTTAAGGGGCAGGGAGCGTGCATCGAAGCCATGCCAACATGTTGCTCCTCCCGCCTGCCCCTCAGCCTTCCTTTCAGCAGTGACCTTGCCCGGAAATGGCCAAGGAGAGCATGACCAAGGCCTGCTGGTAGCATGGCCAGCTTTTGGGCCCCAAACCCCAGGGGTTCCAGAGGCTGATGTGGCGTGTCTGCAGAAGCGGACCTTGCTCTGAAGGCCAGGCATTCCCTCTGTGACCTGGACCAGCTCCTGAAACAGCGCCCTCATCTGTGGAGCCAGCCGGCTGGGCAAACCAGAAAGGTCCCCGGAGCTCTTGCTCGTCTGGTCTTACTGATATTTATCCCAGGCCGAGGTGGGGAGGTTGAGAATTCGGCCCCACTACCGGGCTGTGCCACCACCTCCTGCCTGGACAACCACGGCTGCCTCCTTTCTAGCCTCCCTGTCCTCGCTCCTGCCCACGCTGTCGCCTCCACATAGCAGGCGGAGTGAGCTTTTGAAAACTTAGATCAGATCGCCACTCCTCCACCCTGCTGCCCACCCGAAGTGCCTTCGTGCACTGATGACACACTCCCCCTCCTCCTCATGGGCGCAGAGTCTGGGGATGCTACTCCGGCCACAGCTCGTCCTCCTCTCATTCTAGCTCCTCCCGCGAGACATGCCAGCTACACTGGCTTCCCTTTCTCTGTTCCTTGCGTGAGCTAAGCTCATTCTGTCTCTGGTCTTTTCTTGCTAGTCCCTTTGCCTGGAATGCTCTTCTCCCAGTTCTTGGAAAGCCAGGTTCTTCTTGTGACTTGGGTCCCTGCTTAGACAGGCGTTTCCTGACTACTCCAATCTAAAGTACCTGAAGGAATCCCTCTCTTCCCCAGCCCCTCTCATATCAGAACATTCAATTTTATTTTCCCCAAAACCACTTGTTATCTGAAATGATCTTGCACGGTTCCTTTACCATGTGTCTCTCCAAGTGGAATACAAGCTCTATATTATGGAGCATAGACTCATTCCAGCCTTTGTCCTCAGCCCTCAATGACTCAAGTGGCAGTTCTGCAGTGTCCTTTGGACGGACACAGTCCACAGGAGGCCAGCTGCTACTCACCTGCACTGCTCATGCTCCCAGTCTGGCTCGAGCTGGGCTCTGCCACCGGGTTGTTGAGGTCTTCCACACAGGAAGGGACAGATGCCAGCAGACCTGGGAGACAGGCAGGGGAGCAATCAGAACATCATCTCACAGGACTGCAGAGGGCCACAGGGCAGCTGAAGACAAGATGGGGTGGTGGGGGAGAGGGGGTGCTGGGCCATAACACTGAGGTTCCACCTCTTCCCACTGGCCGTAATTAAGGGAGCCCTGATCCAGCCCAGCCTGCAGTGCCCTGTGCCCTGGGAAGTCAAGTCAACTTAACAGCTTAGAAGAGAGCACTTGGTCTCCCTTTCCAATATCTGGAAATCCCCGCTGGGCCTGCAGGGGCACCCTTCCCTTCAGTGAGCTAGGGGATGGGGGTGGCAGTAGTGGCTCCTTACAGAGTCCCCGGTAGCGGGAGAGCTGCTGGTAAATCTGCTTCATTCGCTCAATGTTGAGCCGGCTGGTCTCAGCATGGTTGACTATGGGCCGGGGGTAGTCCACACCAATGATGCACTTGGCTGCCTTCTGAATGGCCTCGGGGGCATTCCAGGGCTCATAGATGTATCGAGAGGGAAATCCTTTCAATATGGGCAGGTATCGCCTGAAACACACACATTGGACAACCGGTCAGCACATTGCACCTCTCCTTCAAAGGGTCAAGGGTATCTTATTTTAGGAGCCAGTCCCAGCAGCCAGGAGCCAGAAAGCCTGGACCGCATCCTTACCTGATGTAGTCTCCACTGGGGTCTGTGCGGCGGCCGAAGCCCACAGGGCAGTAGCAGTGAAAGAACTGCTGGAAGAAGGCACTGCAGGACAGCCACATCCAGCTGCCCGCATTCACGCTGAAATCAGCATCCAGGAGCAGCTCATCAAATACCTACATGGGGACAGCGTAGGACAGTCAGCCTCGATGGACCTACTGCCTGGGTTCTCCCCAAGTTACCACATGCCCCATGGAGAAGAGACAGCCAGAACCCTTCTGCTGATAGCAAGCCAAGAAGGATCTGGAGGGGATCCCCTGAATCCAGGGATCCCACCCCATGCCCCAGCCCAGAAGAGGGCTGCCCTTGCTGGGCCTGACAAGAAGGTATGGGCCAGCTTCCTCTGAGACAGCACTCACCCGGACCCCGCTCTCCCAGCTGACCCAGAGGTCCCCGCGGGTGAGGAAGCAGGCCACGGCGTGCCGGGCCAGATGGTGGATCCAGCCCTCCTGTCTCAGCTGGGTCATGATGGCGTCAATCCAAGGGAAGCCTGTCTTGCCCTCGGCCCACTTGGCCAGGGCCTCGGGGTTGCGGTCCCAGGGGATCTGGATGCAGATGGGGTTCCCTTCCATGCGGTCAAACCTGGGGTTGTTGGTGGCTGCCGTGTAGAAGAACTCTCGCCACAGGAGTTGCCCAAACAGGGAGAGGGGGGGCGTGCTGTTCCGCTTCACCTAGGGTGGGGGCGGCACACGGATACAACACTTGCCCAGCTCTCAGCACCACGTCACTCCGATCTCTCCCACAAAGCAATCTGGAGCTGTTATGAATGTGGTGGCTCCAAACCCCCTAGACACGTGAAGGGACTATGCCCTAGCAGTGGCCCAGTGTGCCCACAGACTGAAACCCCAGGCCCTGGCTGTGTGCACCGGGAACCAAACTCCCCAGGCCTGGCCTATGATCCTTGGCCTCAAGGGTCCCTGCTTGGCTCCACTTTCTACAGTCAAAGGGAGTTTTCCCATCAGCATGCATAAAAAATACTCAGTTTAGATTCTGGTTAAATAAGTGATTACAACAGCCTGGATCTGGGGCCTTGAAGAATTAAAAGATCAGACCAGGCCTCCAAGCATATAATGACTTTCCTGAAATCACAAGATTCCAAACTGGCAAAGCCACCCCATGCCACAAAATCCTGCTATCGGCAAGGACAGGGAAACAGCGTGAAACGACACAGACCTAAGAATGACCTGCTGAATGTGGATAGTTGGGTATGTCGCCCTCTTTCCTTCTGGGGGCAGGCGTCCTACCATAGGGTTATCTGCCTTGGGTCCATACAGCACAGCCCTGCATTCAGCCCGGGTCATTTCCTCCTTACTGGCAGGCAGCAGCTGCTCCTGAACTCCCTCCCCACCCCACCCCCCGTTAAATGCTCTGCACCGGCCCCACAGAGGGCTGCTGTGCTCCCTGGCATGGGACTGGTTCTAGCATGCCCTCCCCGAGTCCCAGCCCGAGTGCTTGCCCCCGTACACCTGCTGCCAGTGGATCTGCCACCTCGAGGGTCACACCCTGAGGTCAGCTTTTCTGCCCATCCTGCTCTACTTGCTAACCTGGAGTTTATTTAGATCAGCAGTTTGGGTGGTGCTGGCTCCGGGATGTGGACTCTTCCCTACCTTCTCTGGACTGTTCACAAACATAAGCAACTCCAGAATCCACAACCCGGTCCCCACCACCAGGGTCAGAGGGGAGGGCCTCTGTGCAGGGTGTCTGACTGGCCCAGAAGGCCTGGTCCGCTCGGCTGCGACGGGCGCAGGGTGTGTTGTCCTTGGCGCCCCCTCACCTTCTTATACAGGTCCCACAGGCGGTAGTAGAAGAGGCGGCACGAGAGGCAGCCGAAGCGCAGGTAGGGGCTGAGGCCCGTGGGGCTGGCCAGCAGGGAGTTGGCGTTCATTCGGGGTCTCTCATAGTTGGCAACCCAGGCCTGCAGCGGGAAGAGAAGGCGAAGAAAGGAGAGGCCTGGACGTTGCAGAGAAAAACCCCGAGGCACAGGCGTAGTGCTCTACTTCGCGGCTCACTGTTACGTGGCTTCTCCCGTGGGGTCTGAACAATCCTCTGGGGCAGCACTAATTAGTACCACCTTTTGAAAATGGACGATGCAGTTCAAAGCGTTATGTGGCTCTTCTGGGGTTACAGAGTTGCCAAGAGACAGGGCTGGGGGGACGCAGCTTCTAACTCCAGATTCCTTCTACAGCTGATAACTTTTTCTTCCTCAACTCCTCGCACCCTCTTTCCCTTCGTGATGCCTCTCTCACAAACTTTACACCCTCTGCAGACCTCCCCCACTGCCCTCAGCAGACGACTTCGCTTCCTTACTGTAAGGAGATGGAAGCCTTCGGCTGAAAAACTCCTCAACTCTTAGCCACCAAATCTACACACTCACCTGTGTCTACACCTCCCCCTCTCCTCCCCACTGCCTCTCCGGTGACTCTGCCCAAGACCAGGGCCTCCCCTGGCTCTGCAGCCCTCCCCTCTTCCTTCCCCTGCACCTTCCATCTCTCCCTCTCCAGTTTCCACTCCAAGAACATTGGGAAAATCATCTCGTTTCTTTGCAAACAAAAGAAAAAAAATAATAAAGGACCCTTAGGAAGCCTGTGACCTCTATCGGGTCTGCTTTCTTCTCTCCACAGCCCATGTCCCACAGCCACCTGCGCTTCTCGGCCCACCCCAGCATGGCTTCTGCCTTCACTGCTCCCTGCAGGCTAGCTCCCCCCCAAGTCCTGGTGATCTCCGTGCCACTGAGTCCTGCAGGTGCTTGCCTGGCATATTTTCGGACCTCTCAGCACACCTCACCCTGCTCCGGTCTCCACACCCTCTGTTCCCTCGGTCTCTGGACTCCACACGCTCCTGGCTGCCTCCCACGTGGCTGGTTGCCTCCCCTCCCAACCCATTTGATGTTGGCATCTCAGGGCTCTGTGCTGGGCCCCTACTCAACCGTGCTCCCGGGGAAGCACGTCCAGTCCCACGGCTCCCAACACTACCTCTCTGCCGATGATCGACACACTGGAGGCTCCAGCTCAGACTGCTTAGCTACTGCTTAGCTCAACTCCCAAATCACTCCATCCAACTCCCTGCCAGGACCTCAAAGTGTAGTCCCGGCCCCTCAAAGTGTAACAGCTCTTTCCTTCAGACCACCCTTCCATGTGCATTCCTATCTCAGAAAGCGCACGGTCATCCACCTGGGTGCCCACGCCAGAGGCCTGGCCGTCGCCTTTGACTTCCTCGTCGCCAAGTCCTGTCAATTCTACTATTCAAGTACTCCTCAAATCTGTCCTTTTCTTTCCATCCCTCTTGCCACCAACCTGGTTCAGGCTAAGATGTAGACTAGACAACTGTGACAGCCTCCCAAATGACCTCCCTGCCTCTCTTCTCACCCCCCTCTAATTCCATCGCCACACTGGGAGCAGAGCAATGGCTTAAGAACACCATCCTGCAGGAACAAACATGCACTGGGCTTCCTGTTGCTCTTAGGATAGAGGCCCAATCTTAAACACGGCTTACAAGCACCCCACTGTCTGGGTGAGCCTGTTTTCTAGCTTCATCTCTTGTCACTCTCTTGTAAGCACCACGCTCTTGCGGGCCTTTGCAGGCACAGCTCCCCTGGCCTGGACTCTTGTCCTGCTTTTCACTCACCTTCCCTTGGTTAACTCTCTTTCTTCAAATCTCAACCTAACAGTCACCTCCTGTGCCGGTAACCCCTCGGGTATTGGGTTAAGTGCCTCTGACAGACACTAGGTATACTTGTCTGCTCACGCCCTTACCCACCTCCCTCTGAAAGCCTTTTTAAGTGAAATACAGATAAAGAAGTTAACACGGATGTGTGGTTTAACGAATTATTCTAAGGCAAACACTCATGCAACCATCACCGAAGTTCAAGGACCAGAACTTTGCTGACCACCCCAGAAACCCATCCCAGTCACGGTCCCTTCCTGGCACACTCACCCAACTTTTATAATAATCACTTCTTTGCATTTAAAAACGTTGACCTTTTTCTATTTTTGCAAAGCATATTTGGGAGAGAAGGCTTTATCTTTTCAGTTATTCCTCGCATTTTGTTATTCCTTGCATTTTTTAGAGCGGGGAGGAGCAGAGGGAGAGGGAGAATCTTAAGCAGGCTCCACGCCCAGCAAGGAGCCTGGCTTGGGGCTCAATCTCAAGACTCCAAGATCATGACCTGAGCCAAAAGCAAAAGTCGGACGCTTAACCGACTGAGCCACCCAGATGCCCCTATTCCTTGCATTTTTAAGTGGGTTTTTTTCAACCACATGTGCATCCCTAGGCACTACAGTTTAGCCCAGGCCATTTATGGGAGTTTGATGCGTTATTTAAGTTTCTTTTAGTCTATGTATTTCCGGTCATTTCTTTCTTTCCCTTGCAGTTTTTTAAGGAAGAATCCAGGTCATTTGACTTGAACTGATTCTCACAGTCTGCATTTTGCTGATTGCACACTCATGGTATACTGCCTGCAAATTGGCAGCTGGTACACAGATGGGACTGGACTCAGGTTTGATTTCTTTGGCAAGACTGTGGGGGGACATAATGCCTGCCTAGCTCTCCTTATGGGGTTAGCAGTCATTAATGGACAATGCGTCATCACTGAAGGCTGCAAAATGCTGGTACTCTAATTCTATCATTCCGTTTTCTTTTAAAAATGGGGATACTTTTAAAAAGAGATGCCTGCCCTCATTTACTATTTTGGGTAACCCAGTAGTAAAGGTCATATGGTTTGTCTCCCCTTTTTGATGACAGCACCTAATTTTCTTGTGGTGATCCAGCCTTCCCTAATCTCACTCCAAGTGGGTGCAGTGGAGCTAAATTCACTTCTGACTCTGGGAGTAGGCTCAGGATGCAAGTCTGGCCAGGGAGAGCACCCCTTCCTTGGCCAAGATGACTGAGTCAGGGACTGTCGCATGACCCAAGCCAGGCCAATGAAAACACTCCTCAGGACTTTTCTTGGAGCTTTTGGAAAAGAGGCACACCACTTCCTCTGGTGTGATAAGCAGACTGAAAATAAGCTGCCGGTGACCACTTTGCCACTGTTTAAGGAAAGCCTACCTGAGAATGAACTATAGAGAGAGGAAAGCAGAGCTCAGAGATGGAGAAGGTATTTCCGGTAGCATTATTTGGACACCTGGGTCCGGCTGTGCCTAAAAGCTACACCTTAGATTCTTAGTTACATGAGTTCAAAAACACTTTTTTCAAAAGCCAGCTTGCAAATATGAACTGATTTAATAAAACTTTCTTTTTTTTTTTTTTTTAAAGATTTTATTTATTTATTCGACAGAGATAGAGACAGCCAGCGAGAGAGGGAACACAAGCAGGGGGAGTGGGAGAGGAAGAAGCAGGCTCATAGCGGAAGAGCCTGATGTGGGGCTCGATCCCATAACGCCAGGATCACGCCCTGAGCCGAAGGCAGGCGCTTAACCGCTGTGCCACCCAGGCGCCCCTAATAAAACTTTCTTGCTCTTCGCTATTCTAACCCTTCGAACCGCTCCTTTCCTGACCCACAGTATGCTGTAATTCCTTGTTTCATGTCTATCATCTGCAATACGCTACTATTCTGAAGACAGGCTCCATGCTTGGAGTCTCACACTCACTGGGCAGTCTTTCCAGCAGCTAAGCCATCTTGACATGAGGAGATAGAAGCTCATTTCAGAGTCAGAAAACTGAAGCCTGAAATGAACCTCCTCAGAGCGGTTACGCTCCTGTAACCAGAGGGTTACACAAGGCCCCTTGTCTCCTCCCGGTCACGTAGAACACATGCTCCCACTGGCCACCAGGCAGTCTGAAGGATCCTGACACAAGGCCCCAGGACAGACAGGACCCTCCCGGGGTATGTGGGAAAGAACCCCTGACTTGGTACTGAAGGGGCAGCGCCCCCCAAAGTGCTTTGACGGTGATGATAATCCCCAAGGCCGTAAGTTAGCTCTCTACACTTGGCAGTCTTATTCTACTCCTGCCAACCCATTTATCACCTCCACCGCTCTGCCCCCTTGGCCTGGCCTGTGTCCCCAAGATCCCAAGAATCTTTGGGTAAAGCTTCTGATGTGGACAAGGACAGCTGGTCCTCCCCATAGCCCTCGGACATCAGTCTCATCCTTTTCAGTCAGTGGGGCTGCCTGAAGGTAACACGCAGATAGGAACATCAAGGTCTCTGGGCCTAAGGGAGGGGCAGCCTGGGGCACATTTTCACTGCTGGTGAGGCACCTCCAGGGCTGGGAAGCATTCTTCCTATGTAGGTCTGCCTAATTTTCCTCATTCCATAGTTATTACCTGGCTGCTGGGCCAAATGCCTACTCATCTGGGAATACAAAAAGTTGTGAATTGGTCTACAAACCAGCAACAGCGCGCAGGAAACCAGCAGCGGACTCAATCACGAGAATCACGAGAACCTCCTCTGCTCTAGCCCCAGGGTCATGGAAGCCATGTGACACTGTTAAGGAGTGCCTTTAGGTGTGCTTTGGCCTCTTGCCTTCCCCTTGCCAATCCCCACTTCACTGGGAGGTGGGCCATTTGTTCTCTGTGTCCAAACAAATGGAAATCGATGCCTTGGAGGGGACCCAGCAAAAGGTTAGGCGGGGACACATAAACACAAAGAAGTTAATCTTATGGACTTCCTTGACCAGATACCCTCTCAGTAAGAGGAACCTGCATAGAGATGAAAGAAAAGCAATCTAGGGTAAGTTCTGGAATCACACAGAACAAGATCTATCTACCACTTCCTAACCATGTGACCTCAGGCAGGTTATTTATCCTCTCTAAACCTTAATTTTCGAATCTGTCAAATGGAGAGCTTAACACCTACTTTGTAGGGATGTTGAAAAGACAACAGAAAATCTGTGCAAGTAGGTACTTCACCCAGTGACCAGCATGTGGTAAGCACTCACTGAACGGTAGCTACTATTACTGCTGTTACTGCCATCAGGAAGGTTTTTCATTTTCAAGCACTCTTAGCTAAGAGGCACTAAAGGCCATGAAGCTGACCCTCACATCCCCTGCCACCTGGGTGCTAGCACCCCAAGTCCTGTGGCCCAGAAGTGGGGCCATACCTTCCGTTCCAAATGCTTATCCAGGCGGGCCAGAGCTTCTGTCTCTCCTCCTTGCCAAACAGCTGGGCCCAGTCCTTCAGTAGGGAACCCTACGAGAGAAGGAGAAGGTCACAGGACCAGAGGTCAGGCCATTTCAGTGATATCTCAGCAAGTCTTGACACATCGGTATGTTCTTTGAGCTTTGTGGGAACTGAACCGTGTGTTCTTGGTGCTGCTGGGGCTGAGATCATCCTAACATTTCAGCGTTTGCCAGGTCATCCCGGTTCTCTTTCCACTGTGACTTTTTTCCTGTCCTTTCCCTTGCCTTCCCTATCCCAGCCACTCCTCATTCCAGGCACATGAGAACGAGCCTGTACTGCCCACCCTATCGGGTTGGCTGGCAATGATTATTGTTTTCAGGTGAGAAAGGCTAACTTTAGGGGTGCCTGGATGGCACAGCGGTTAAGTGTCTGCCTTCGGCTCAGGGCGTGATCCCAGCGTTATGGGATCGAGCCCCACATCAGGCTCCTCCGCTATGAGCCTGCTTCTTCCTCTCCCACTCCCCCTGCTTGTGTTCCCTCTCTCGCTGGCTGTCTCTATTTCTGTCAAATAAATAAATAAAATCTTTAAAAAAAAAAAAGAAAAGAAAAGAAAGGCTAACTTTACTCAGATCAAAAAATGGGGTTGGGGGAGGAAGGGTACAGTCAGTAACCGGAGGGGCTGACAGACCCCCTCTCAGCGGAAGCAATACTAGCTAACTTGGTGTTGAGGAGCCCACTGATGCCAGCATAGACTGTGCCTCTATCTTCTGAGAGTGAAAAGTACAAAAACAGGAGCAGGAATTAAAAACATAACATTACATATATGAGTAGGAACAGAAAAAAGACTGGAAAGACATGCTCCAAAATGAGTAGTGGCAATCTCCACGTGGTGGGGTTGTAGTGATTGCTATTTCCATTCTGGTTTCACTTATCTTCTACACTGTGTATAATACCATGCATCACTTTGACAAAGAAGAAAAAACCTGGTCAGTTATTTTATAGAAAAGGGGGCTCCGGGCAGGAAGTACGAACCCAGCTCCTCGAGGGAGGGCACGCCATACGTGTCATCGTGGTTCTCCTGGATGTCGGCCCTGCAGCTCTCCATCTGCTGGTTCGTCACAGAGCCCACCGGCTTCTTGGGCAGCTCCATGCGGCTGATGATGGCCTGAAAGCGCTTGTAGGTAAGGGGCGGCTTCTGCCCGTTCAGCTCAATGATCCTGGGAATCCCAAAGCACACCTAACATCATGCACGAGGCCCTTCATTTCAGGTCCCTGCCCGCCCAGAAAAGAGCCCAGACCTGGAAGGCTTGGAGGGTGGCTTTTGTCATCCACTCACGGGTCCCACCTGTAAGTGGAAAGGAAGGGGCAAGGGAGGCTACATCTCCATTTTACCGGGAGGGAAAGCGAAGCCCAGAGAGCTGGAGCAGGTGCCTCAGGTAACGGAGCGAGCAGGGCAAAGCTGGGACTCAATTCCATGTTCCCTGCTGTCGACGTGGAGCCTCCTACAGACAGAGACTGACCCTATCTCTCTAGTCACAGAAAAGTCCCCACTAGCCTTCTTGGTACTCAGCTTGCGTGTCCGAGTCGCGGGAATCCCCACGGCACCTTCCTCTCTACACCCAGTGTGCGCCTTCAGGAAGCTCTTTGATAAGAACTGCAAGCATATTCTTTTGTTGAAAAATCATTGCCTTCTTGGCCCCAATTTATTAGAACAGAGAGGTGGAGAACAGCCTATCCTTCCTAGATCAGAGGCTGGGACTGGGGTTAACAGCAACAACTATTTAAAGGATGTTTAGCAGTTTACAAAATTTGTTTTCATGATCGAGGGAAACAGAACTGCATTCAGGTAAGAAGAGAAGATACAGGACTGAGGAGGAGAATCAAGGCTGTTTCTATAGAATGCATTGGGGTGGTCTGGAGCCAGATTCCCAGGGCTCCTCCTGTTGGCCAAGAGGCAGCTGACGCAAGACCTGGCTGGCTGGGTGAGTTCATTGTGGGGCTGTAAGGCTGGCTGCAGCCCCTGCAGTACCTCCCCCGTCCTCTGGCTCTGGCACGTGGCAGGAGGAGGAGCTCCACACCCAGCAGCTCCTCCTGAGAACGAGCTCACGTGCAGACATGTGTGACTTGGCCTCCTGGCAGCCACCACTGGGTCGGGGAGAGGGGGGCAGGGAACAGTGAGGGCCGCTGGCTTGGCGGCAGCAGCAGCAGGCCTCTGCGAGGGAAGGGGAGGAGAGGGTTTCCTCCTAGACGCTCGGAAAGCAGAGGCCTGTCCCTAGGGAAGGAGGCCTCTGTAGTTCTCCACCCCCTGCAGGGAGCTCTAAAGCCTCCGGCAGGACATCTAAGTGCATGGCCTAGAAACCCAGATAGCCAGGGAAGCTCAGGGAACTCATTTTAGGTACAGAAACGGGATCCATCAGAACAGAGCACTGTCAGGAAGGGGCTAACAGGCAGGGTCCACTGAGGTCCGAGGACAGCTCTTCAGGAGCAGGACAGAAGTGGGAGCATGAGGAGGGATAGCACAGCAGATTAGGACATCTACGAAGATCTTGCATGGGGATCCTCACTGCTTTCGTCCCTTGGCCCTAGTGAGCCTCTCTGCACCCAAATTGGATAAAGCTCTTTGTGATCTGTTCCACAGGCCCCACCTCTGGCCCATTCCCCTCCAGCTTCTAGAAAATGCCATACTTCATGTGCCAGGTGGCCCTATTGGTAAATCTCCCGGAGTTCTGCTCAGCAGGGACCCAAACCAACTCCCACAATTGGCAGTATGAGCCCTGGGGCCCATGTCTTACTTGTCCAGGTCATAGAGAGTATGAGAGTTCTCAGTCACCACCTCCACACCGGCCTCCTTGGCCATCTTCATGATGGCTGCATCCCGTTCTTTCCCAAAGGGTTCGGAGTCATATTCAAAGGTCAAGCGGGTCACCCCCCATTCCTGTGGGGAGAGAATCTGTTATGCTAAGCACTGTTTGGGGAGGAGAATGAGGACTCAGCTCCCTCCTGGGAAGAAACGAGTCTAGAGACCTGTCAGAATGGGCTGCAGACCAAACTAGGGACAAAGATTTAAACTGGAAAGCAAACAATCTGAAGTTCCCAAGGGTTGAGGAAAGCAGGCCTTTGAGGTGAGGCCACAAGCGTGGCAACAGTGGAGCCCGAGGCTAGTGGAATCAAGAGAGAGGTGGGTAGCCCCGTACGTCTGCTGTGTCTCTAGGGTAGGAGAATGCAGCAGGCAGCTATAAATACAATGCTCCCAGGGGAGCCCGTAGTCCCAGAAAGAAGCACTGACTCACTGGTGGAGACAGTGGGGGAAGCGATCACTGTCTCCTTCCTGCCCGGCATGCCTTTCCCAGAGCTCCTCAGAGCCCTACAAACTTCTGGCTTAGTTTTCTTGGCAGACTTGTGCTATGTGAAGTGTCCTAATGGTTTCCACAGCAACACTCCCGAGGCTAGTAGCAAACAGAGCTAATAGGTTCTAGTTCTCAGAAAAGTTGGGCAAGGAGGAGTAATCCTTAGTCCAGAGGTCAGAGAAATCAGACCAGAAGGGCCACATGTTAAAAAAGAAGGGAATTCTTTTTCAAGCTGTTAAGTCTTTCCTAGTAGAATTTTCTAGATTTCCTTGCAATGCTGGGAGAAAGTGTACAGATAACCCACAGAAAGCCCTAGAACATGACTAGCAAGAAGAAAACCACATTCCAAACAAAGTCTCTGGTCATGGTCCCTTAATACTCTAAACCCCTGGGGCAAGTGTCCCAGTCACTGGGGACATAACTCAGTCCTGCCTGTGGTGTGGGTCCTGAGTAGGGCTGGCTATCCCTCATCCAGAACAACGGGACTAAACATTGAGCCCTTACTATGAGCTAGGTACCATGCTTAGCAATTCATATAGATGATGTTGTCAAAAACTTGTAACTCAGGGAATAATAATAAAAATATTATCAGATGCCACCTTCTCTAAGAAGCTTTCCTCGACCTTCTCTTTCAATAGGATTTTTCTGCACCTTGCCCTTTTCCCATCACAGCATTTATCATATGGCAGTGAAGCTGCCCATTACTTACCTGTTTCCCCGATTGAGTGTGAACTCTCAGAGCAGAAACCACACTGTCTCATCATTACCCTAGTACCTCATCGGGGGCCTAGGACATAGTAGAAGCTCAATAAATACATGGTAGTTGCCTCCTATCTGCAGGGATGCGTTCCAAGACCACCAGTGGATGCCTGCAACTGCAGACAGTACTGAACCCTCACATAGTGCTATGTTTTTTCCTATACATACTTATGATAAAGTTTAATTTATAAGTTAGGCACAACAGATTAACAAGAGTAACTAATAATAAAATAGAACGATTATAAAATACACTGTTAATAAAAGTTATGTGAATGTGGTCTCTCTCTTAAAACACCTATTACTGTACCTTACACTGTACTGTCCCTTCTTGTGATGATGCGAGATGATAAAATACCTACGTGATGAGATGAAGCGAGGAGAAGGACACAGGTGTTATGATGTAGTGTTAAGTGACTGATGACCTTCTGACTCTATGTCAGAAGGAGGATCATCTGCTTCCAGACTACGGCTGACAGCAGATAATGGAAACCGCAGAAAGCAAAACCACAGATAAGGGAAGGGGGGGGGACACTATATATGCTGAATGACTGACTGACTGATCTATCTGTACCTCTGGGCTATTACTGGGTTCGCCTCCGGGGTGCTAGGAGGGGAGAGGGGAGACAACGCAGAGGGAGAAGAGAGGCAAATGTGTTTAACGCTGTGCTAGTTAAGAACACAAACCTGGAACCAGAGAGCCTGGGCTGGAATCTTAGATCATCACCTGTCAGCACCACAACCATGAAGTTATTGTTCCCTCATCTGTAGAACAGGGACAGCAGCACATACCTCTATGGGCAGCTATGAGAATTAATATATGTAAAGCATTTACTTAGAACGGCTCTTGACTTCTAGTCTGTCCTCAATGAACACTGGCTATTTTCAGCACAGTGTGATTTGTATGTGTGTGTGTCTGTGTGGGGGGTGTGGGGAGGGGAAGTGAATGATGAAGTACTCAGTAGGCTGCTTGCCTTGACATCAGACCTTTCTTCTGGTCTTTTCCCCCAGGAAGGGCAGGGAAGGGAGTTGGGATGGAGAGGGGCATGAAAACTATCCTGCACTGCTGAGAATGAGAACAGACTGTCCTAGAGCCCTCTGTCTGTGAGTCCTTTTGCCTGTTTGGGTCTTAGAATGTGTTTGATAAAGAAAGGGGTTGGCACAGGGATGGGGTGGGGTGGGTGGGCTGGCTACCTGATAGCATAGACAGGGGCCTACATGGTACCCAAGTGAAGATTTTATCAACCAGCGGCCCCAGGGAAGTAGGGAGCTCCCTCAAAAAGGCTTATTTTTCTCCCCAATAAATAGCGCATAGCAAGACAGGAAACACCCCATGCTAAAAAAGAAAACTTGTCCTCAAACTCCTGGCATAGGAAGAGCCCTAATAAATCTTGTCGGCTCGAGCTAAGAAAACATCTGAGAAAGCCAGTGGCATCCGGGGTGGAATAACTTGCCACATCCCTTGTCTGGACTGAGCTGGGAACTTTCCAACAAGACACTGGTTTCACAGAATTTTTTTCCTTAACACAGTTTCCATTCTGTCGGCAAACTGATCGGCTTTGCTCCCAAATTCCCTACAGACCAGCGCTGACCGGTTCCATTTTCTGAGTCAGAATATCACCTCATTCAGTCTGTGGGGAAAGTGTAGAGAACAGAATCTCCCTGTCTTCTCTAGGACTCTGCACACTTACCTTGAATAGTCTTGGGAAAACGTCAGCGGGCTGTCCCCGGACTACAAACAGGCGAGAGTTCAGTTTCCTTAAGCTTGTATCCAAATCTTCCAGAGACTGAAGTAGGAACCTGCAGAGCCCACACAGGCCTTTTAGTGGTACGTTAAGAAAGAGGCACTCTGGTTCCTACCAAAGCAGGGAGATGCTGGTACGTCATGAGTACTCACTCTACTTCAGCCAGGACATGGTGGGGCAACAGCACTGCCTCCACTGAAATCCTGACTTGGCCACTTCCTAGCTGCGTGACTTTAGGCATTAACTTAACCTGTTTAGCTACTTTTTTTTCCCTAATCTGCAACATGGAGTTGATGGTATACCTATCTCCTAGAATTGCTAAGAAAAGAAAATCAAATAATACATGAAAAACATCTAGTGCAGTGCCTGACATATAGAAAACCAGGGGCAAATGCGAGCTGCTCCTACTCTGGTTGTTTTTCTGTGATCTGGGGCAAGGCACGTCTTCCCTCTCAGCCTCAGGCCGTGTGTGTGTGTGTGTGTGTGTGTGTGTGTGTGTGTGTGTGTGTGTAAATATCCACCTATCACAAGGCTGCTGTGAAAATCAAAAGGGAGAACAGGGGAGAAAGCCATCTGAAAAGCAAGAGCAATACCGCAGCATAGAAGCCCAAGGTCCCGTTAGAGAGGAACAAGACTGCAACAGCCCTGGCAAACCCTCCTACCTTCGTCTACCCTGCCTTTGTGTATTCTTGCTTTGGGCTGCACATATGTCTACTGCCACAGCTCCACAGCCTGGGCTGGGTCCCCAGTTCCCAGGGTTTCATTCTCCAGGGCTCTAGCCACCAGATTCTCATCCCAAGAGAGAGAAAGCTTTAGAAGGTACTTCTCTATAGGATATCCTCACATGCTTTTGCGGGTAGGGGGGGGCGTGGTGGGCACCCCCAGATACTCAAGAGACGTGGCCTTGAGAGCTGGATCACTATGGAGAAGGAAATAGCATTTGCTGAGTGCCTTCGGTGTTTTATTTATTTTTATTTGACCACAAACATTTATTTACTGTTCAGGTAGGTACAACCACCTCTGAGAAATGTATCAGTACCTTTTTGTGATATGTGTTTTATTTAAAAAAATTTTTTTTAAGTTTATTTACTTTTTTTTAGTAATCTCTACACCCAATGTGGGGCTCGAATTCAAAACTCACACTCAGGTGCCCCTGACATATGTGTGTGTGTGTGTGTGTGTGTGTGTGTGTGTGTGTGTGTTTGTTTGTTTTAAAAGATTTTATTTTTAAGTAATCTCTACACCCAATGTGGGGCTCAAACTTACAACCCCAAATCAAGAGTCACATGCTCGGGGTGCCTGGGTGGCTCAGTCAGTTAAGTGTCTGACTCTTCATTTTGGCTCAGGTCATGATCTCAGGGTTGTGAGGTTGAGCCCGTGCCCAACACGGAGCCTGCTTAAGATTCTCTCCCTCTCAGGGCGCCTGGGTGGCTCAGTTAGTTAAGTGTCTGCCTTTGGCTCAGGTCATGGTCCCGAGGTCCTGGGACTGAGCCCTGTGTCAGGCTCCCCGCTCAGCAGGGAGTCTGCTTCTGCCTCTCCCTCTGCACCACCCTTCCCCACTCATGCTCTCTCTCACTCACTCTCAAATAAATAAATAAAATCTTTAAAAAAAAAAAGATTCTCTGTCTCTCTTCCTCTGCCCCTCTTCACTTCCCTCCCTCTCTAAAAAAATAAATAAATAAAGAGTTGCATGCTCTACGCACTAAGCCAGCCAGGAACCCCAACATGTGTTTTATTTTTAAATTAAATGAAATTAGCATTTTAAAATTATGTAATTCAAAATTCAAGTTATAAAAAGGTACATGGTAAAAAGTCTCCCCTTTATCCTTCAGGAATTTAATTCCCCTCCCCAGAGGCAAACAATGCCATCAACATTGTTACCTATCTGTTTATGCTTTTTAAGCACATTTTCTTTAATTCCTTCAAAACATTTTGAAGGGAAATATTGTCCTCATTTTATAGACAAGGAAAAATGAAACACAGAAAGGATAATAAATTTGCTTAAGATCATAATTATTCACAGACACCCCTGCTATCTACACTTTGCCACCTCCCACCCACCTCGGTCAATGACAGAAATCATTAGATTTCATTCTGAACACGATGCAGCCCCGTGCCTCCTCTGTAGCACATCGCATCCCCTGACTGCTGCACGCTGACAGGAGCAGCCCATTCCCAGGCTGCCCACCAGATCCAGTCCCCACCGCTGCCTCTGACGTCGACAACATGACACTCCCACGGCAGCGAATGCCGCAGACCCACATGCCAGCAGGAGCTGAGTCCCACGCTCGGCCCAGAGCATCCTGCTGGCCTGCAGAGACTCTCCAGGAGAGGCGGAGATGGGAGACTGCTGCTTTCTGCAACCCCAAGCTCCGCCTCTGTGAATTTCTGTTTTTGAGAACCTGACACCCTCAGAAAAGGAACACTAAGCCCGGAGTGACGCACTTGCACTTGTGTCGGCCTCCTCCCGGGCCACACTGTTCCTCTCAAGAGGAAGAGAAGAGAGACCCCTGTGAACAGCCTTGTACTACCTGAAAGCCGGGCCCCGCCAGGGAGAATGCCCGGACATAACTGGCAACTTAAATTCCATCACCTCAGGGCACCGGGTCCTCCATCTGAGGCTCTTAGGAATGTCGCTGCCATGCACGTTGGTGGCCTCCTCCCTCACAGGCCACTAGGCTGCACAGGTTTTCAGTTTGAAGCTATAAATAAGGCTGACGTGTGCATGAAAGCTAGGCTCCAGCTGCCTCCCCAGAGCTTTAGTTCTAGATCTCATTTAGTAAAAGGAGAAATTCTGAAGCAAAGTAAGATAACCCCATGAGAGCCTTTTTCTTCTTTGACAAGAGAAGTCGACAGCTGAGGCAGGAAGCAGAAGGCCCAACTCTGAACTCTGCAACCAAATGATAGTAATGATAACAGCAACTAACATTCAATCAGCATTTGCAATGAACCTGGCACTGGTCTACTTATTTTACATACATTATCTCATTTCCTTCTCAAACAGACCTGTGAAGTAGATACTATGATTATCTCCATTTAACAGATGCGGAAACTAAGGCACAGAGTGATTAAGTAATTTGATAGTAAGTGACCAGAATTCAAATCAGGCAGTGTGGCTCAGTGTCTGCATCCTTAACCACCAGGCTCCACTGCTTCTTGACCAGGACTTACCGCCTGAGCACTGAGGCTGTGCTGCCCAAGACGCAGCTGTCAAGGAGAACCGCAGCCAACACCTTTGCCCCCAGATCCTTGCTCCTCTGAGGCTCAACAGCTGTCAATCACCCAGAAGCTTGTTGAAATGCAGAATCTCAGACCTCCAGGATCAGAATCTGCATTTTAGCAAGAGCCCCTGGTGATTCCTTTGCATACTAAAGTTTCACAAGCATTAGTCTCGAAAACTGAACTTCACTTCTAGCTTCTGTTTATAAGTTGCCTTTCTTTGCTGCCAATTTGTTTCTACTAAAACTTTCTGTCTTTGAGATCCTGGTTTCTGGCTCCTCTTTGGTGTTCTAGATATGCTCTGTTACTTCCAACTTCCCTCCCAAGTCCAGCCCTACAGGGCTTTCCCAGGAAGAAGCCTTAAGGATGGCCCCCCTAAAAGGCAACAGGCCCCCAGGAGCCCCAGCCGCCAGGCAGCCAGAGAAAGAGAAGCCACTGCTGTAGTACCTCACCTGCCAGATGACAGTTTTGCATGACACCAAAGAAACAGGGAGCAGCACTACTACTGGGCAAATGCTCGCTGGGGCAGGTGTATGCATTCTTTCACTGGAGAGAATTTTGGGCCTTCTGCCCTCCCTCAGAGCCCTCCTCTCCACGTGGCCAGTTTCTCTTTACTCCAGTGAGGGTGAACTCTAAAGAAATCTGGACTGTGTATTGGAGATGGTGGCATTTGGGGCTGGCAGCTCACCCTTGGCAGCTCCAAGCTGAGCTCACATGGCCAAAATTCAGAGCACACGGTCCTGAGCGAGCAGTTAAAGCTCACCCTTAGGATTAGACAACATGTGCAACTGAATTACATTATGTAAGTGCTCCGGAGCTAGAGGCAGACAGCACTGCAGAAGACCAAACAGGGGTTTCCAAAAATACGGAAAGGACTCTGTAATTCAGGCACTCCATGGGGCTAGCCCTTTAGAATAAGATAGGCGGATCTTTAGAGAAGACCTTCCCTAAAGATGGCAGATTCTACATTGAGGAATATTTTATTTGTTGTTAATAGGAGGAGGGAGGATGACAGTGAACTCTTTTTTGGATCCAGATTGCCCTTGACCAAGTTTCTCTGCATCAAACCAAGGTTATCTAACTATGTGATGATACCATAGGCTGGCCCAGACTGCCTACACAGAACATTAATAGAAATTAATTTATCCTAAGTAAGAGAGCATAAGCCCCATGTAAAAGAGTGGCTCAAACCCACAATCCATAGCAGGGATTGATCTCTAAGTATCGCTCACTTAAAAATATATTTATGCTGTCCTAATTTCAAAGAAAAAGATGAAGATTTTCCTTCCTTTTTGGCATATGTTTCCTCAGCAGAACAGTGAAGTGACTCTCTTGGGTACCAGTGTGAACAGCTCAGAGAAACTCAGATTTCTCCCCCAACAGGCTACAGTTCTCAATTCCCTGCTTGCTGACCAAGTCCCAGGGACGAACCAACCAAATAACAGTTTCATAGTGATTAGCTCCCAGCACTGGGATGAGAGATACACTTGTTCTCACCAGGCATCCTGGAGTTCCTAGGTCACCTCATTTATTAATTCTCAGCTATATGGGCTGGTATTTTTTTTAATGATTTTTTATTATATTATGTTAGTCACCATACAGTACATCCCCGGTTTCCGATGTAAGGCTCGATGATTCATTACTTGCGTATAACACCCAGTGCACCATGCAATACGTGCCCTCCTTACTACCCATCACCGGTCTATCCCATTCCCCCACCCCCCTCCCCTCTGAGTGGGCTGGTATTTTATTTCTACCAACTCCCCCTGTCCCAGAAGCTCCTGGATGCAGGTGCAGCACAGAGCTAGGGAGAAAACGATTTAAATAAAGGGTGCAATGAATTGTTGCCAACACCAATCGAAGTTGCAGGAGCAAGATGAAGGCAATGAAAACCTATTCTGAGTGCCCATTTTTAAATCTAGAAGCTGATCACCTGCCTTTTTTGGGTGGTTCTCACTGTACCTCCTTCCACATGCAGCAAATTTGGGGAAGGTGGGGCTGGGAATAATGGCAAAGGGCTTAGCCAACTAGTGCTTGGCAATAAAAGTCCTGAGGCTCCCTGAGCTACAATTAGCCCATCAGTTTCCCACTTACTACCAAGCCAAGGAGTATGCTAGCCTTTCTGCTCAGCTAATATACATATTTCTTGGTTGCCTTTCTCTGTCCTCTTTGACTCTTAGAAAATGCCATTCATGGTTATTTTAATCTGATTCATCTGCTGGAAAATGCTATGCAGGAGTTAGTGTAAGAAGTGCAGGAGGAGAACAGACATCTGAGATCTCGATTCCCCCTACTTCTTGCAGATGGCCCACGGCCCACCCCTTCTAGGGAGGCTTCTCAGAGGCAGCAACTGATCTGCAGAGTTAGGACGTTATGCTGCAGCACAGTGGTCCCAGATCACTCCCACATCCAGAAACAGCCACTGGAAGACTACACAGACTGCAATTATGCAGAGGTACAGCTGGCTCCATCACACCCCCAGCCCCCCAACCCCCAACCGAGTGTGTAGAACAGTCTGCAGCTCTGCCCTGGATCTGATCACGGGAGCAAAGAGTATGGTGGGGGTGGCAGCAGTGTGTCTGTTTCCAGACCCAGGAGCAGTTCTCATATTCGATCTGTTTTGTGTTTTTTCACCTCTTTCTTCTGAATGCCAAAGCTAATTAGCTCCATGACAAAGCACTGCAACACATTTCCCAAGCTGTCAGGCTCAAGTCTGTCCTTCTCCAATCCAGTGTTTCTCAGGCTTCACTGCACATGAGAGCTTTAGAAATCCTAATGCCCAGGCCATAACCTAGAACCATTAAATCAGAATTGGGGGAGGACGGAGTCCAAGCATCTTTCAAAGACCCTTTAGTGATTCCCATGTGCAGCAAGACTGATATTGCTCTAGTCTGTCCCCCTATCTTATTTATTTCATGGCACTTAGTTCTACTAAATTATGGTTGTTTACTTGTCTCCCTCCACTAAAATGTAGGCTCCAGGAGCTCTGGACATAACTGCTGTTCACTGCTGTGTCCCTAGCAACACCCACATCAGTGCCTGGCAGATACTAGCCACTCATTAAATCACTGTTCAATTAATATCTACATTCCTACACGGCCTCTGACTTCAGGATTTGACTAAGGCATCTGAGCTGGCATATTCCTTTTCTCCTTCACTTGCTCAAAAACACAATCACAAAAGAGTGACCCACAAAAATCCATAAACACCTAGTTTCTAGCAAATCTGAGTTTAATCAGCAACAGAGGTTTTGTTGTTGATTTTAAATCTCCACTACCACAAAGGAGTAGGCAGTCCTAGGCAATGTCCCCCCAGCCCCGTAAAACAACGTAACGAGCAAGTAGTCAGATTTATTTACCCTGCTCTAATTGGCACACTGCCATAAACAGAGGGCAAAGTCTAAGGCTTGGTTTAATGTCCATGCTAGGGATGGCCATTTGAAGATGTCTGTCAAACCCAACCTCCTATCTATAGAAACTGGAGCAGAGGCAGAGCAATAGAGCAGCCTGAAAACTGTGTGGGCAGGCTCTCCACAGGACTATCTTTAGTTGTTCTCTCTATATAAATGGGGCAGGAGGGGGCATTTAATAGACCTACTGCTAGGGGCACTCACTCTCCTAGCAGGGCACACGCCTTAGGGAGGAAAAGAATGGTGTACTGATAGCCACTGTATGCTGGGAATAACTCTGCCCCTTAGTGCAACATGGCCACAAGCAAACATCCCCCAGAACAATGCAAACAAACCAAAGGACAGCTGCGGGTGTTTTAAAGAGAAAAGGGTACAGAATGTTTCAAAACTCCCTGGTTTTAAACACTGACTACAGAGAAAAGACATCAGCTACCTCTCTGTTAATCCTTTCCCATGATTCTGTGGACTGCCTCTCCTGGGAATCATCAGAGAGGGATCTCCTTGCTATCACAGCTATCTTGCTTCCTAACCTCAGCACATCAGTTGATAAAAGTCTAATCTACAGTGGCTCAATTGTCCTTTAAAATCAGCCTCATGAGAAGAGGAGGAAGGAAGGGATACTTTGGTTCCTCTTTCTTTCTTCCTTCCTTTCTTTTTTTTCCCTAGCAAACTCATAGCTAGAGGCCGAGGGAACTCTTCAAAAGGTGTTTAAGTACTACTTTCTAGCTCAGGACACAAAGTGCCTCTAATTGTGTAAGCCCTTGGGGTCTTCATAATAACGGGGAGACCACACCTGCCTTATCTAATGCCAAGCCAGGCTCTCTAGACACCTCCAGAGGCAAGAAGGCTTTGGTGGAGGGAAACCAGGATGGGTGAAAGGATGGATTCAAACAAGCCAGAAGCTTAGAGATGATCTTCGGGAGCCCAGCATTCTTGAAGGTTGCCAGAAGCACCTGCTGTGCTACCGACTCAGAAACCCAGAAACCCGTCCCTGCCCTCACATGCCAGTATCTCCTTTCTTCCCCTCCCTGAGCACACCCCTAGGAGCCCTAGACCAGGAGTCCCTGCTCTGCCACTCCCTGGCTGCAAGTCCTTGGGCAGGCCAACTCTGCGTCTCTAGGCCTCAGGAGTTCCACCCGTACAATGAAGAGTATGATCTCTGTCCCACAGGAATGCTGACAGGTTCCTAAGGGTCTAATACACAGTGCGAACGCGGTCTGTCGGAGGTTGAGCCCTGGCCCACCCAGGCCATTACTAAGATGACTAATTGGTTCCCTCGTCCCGGCTTCTCCCCTCTGGAGGCCCGGCTCCGTCTCCCTGTCCCACCTCCTCAGGCCAGGTCTTCCGGCCGTGGGGACTGGGAGGCAGAGCTTCCCTCTCCGTAGGGAGGGGGCGACCCGGGCTGTTCGCCAGGAGCCCTCGAGGCCAGGCCGCTTCCCCCGGGCCCACGACCCCACTCGGCCCCCTTACCTCCATCGGTTGATCCCCACTGAGGAGGAGGCCGCGAACCAAGGGTCCAGGATGTACACGCAGCGTACGCAGCGCGCCCCGCGCACGGCCGCCAGCAGCGCAGGGTTGTCGTGGAGCCGCAGCCCTTTGCGGAACCAGTGCACCGAAGAGGCGCCATCCACTCCGGCTGCCGGCGTCGGGACCGCCGCTGCCGCAGTCACCACAGCCGCCGCCATCACCGCTCTGACCGCTCAGGCCTCCGCAACTCCGCCCCCGTCGGCCCCGCGGGCCCCGCCCCCGGTCCGCCCAGTGACCTACGACGCCGCCGCTCCTCCCTGTAGCCCCACCCCCGAGGCCCTAGAGCGCCCCTGCCATTGGCTGGGCGCCTCCGGCCGGGCGATTGGCCCAGCGGCGGGGAGTCCGGCCCCGCCCCCTCACGTTCCCACCATGTGTCGGTCGGTCAGAGAGGAGGCGGCGGGCTGGGCTGGTGACGCAAGTTGCTTATCTCTGCAGAGGTCTGGGCGTGGAAGGAGTCTCTAGGGACCGAGGATCTCTTACATGCGTCCTGTTCTAATCCTGTCGCTGGAAGCTGTCTGGGCTGGTGGGGGTTGCTGTGACTCCAGCCAGTGGCTTAATCGGCATCACCAACTTCTGCCTCTAGTCTATGACCTCATCTGCAACATTCTACTACAGCTACCATTTATTCAGTGCAATTTATATACCAAGCAACATGACAATATCCTTACATAAACTGTCTCATTTACTAATCTTAACCTGGTTACGTTCACTCAACAGATCCCAGTGAAAGAGCTGTTATTATTCTCATTTTAGAGACAGAGAAATCTGAGGCTGCCACAGCTAGAGTGACTTGCTCTGTATCAGAAAGCTAATAAAAGGATCCCACCCAGATTATTCGGAATCTGAAGCTTCTGCTTTTATCCACAAAGCTATACTTTTATCTGCGTAGAGCTGCTTGGCATTTGAAAGCAGCAGAGTCTAAAGAGAGAGAAGTGCCCTGATGCGCGGCAGTGGAGGGCTTGGGAGTAGGGATGGCCAATGCAGAAGATGTGGGTCAAGATAGTAATTATGCCATCAGATGAATTTTTCTTTTTGTTCTATGTTTAGTGGAATATAGAACAATGGTACCTCTGTGCTCCCAAAGTGCTGAACTGGATTCCGTGTGGGATTCAGAGATATGAAGACTGTCTCCACTATTCCCCTGGGGAGCCAAGTAGAGCCCTGTTATTCTGGAATCTAGCAGTGGCTTTGCTGATAGACTGATTGAATGGCAAGAGAAGCATATGAACACCTGCAATGAAGTGTTGATGGGCTAAGCTAGCCTATTTAGACTGGAGCTTTGTGGTTATCAAGTAAAGAGTTTGAATTTGGCCCTAGGATGTGCCCATACTCACATCCCTTCCTGGATTTGGGAATGAGCGAGGAAGGAAGGAATTTAGCAAATTAGTGGCATTATTTGGCACAACTCTATAAACCACAGAATCATTCTCAATCCCAGGTTCTCTCTCATTTGCATAAATTGTTCCCACAAGTCTGAATCACACTCCTCACCACGACCCCCTTTTAAAAAATTTTTATTTTTCTCTCTTTCTTAAAGATTTTATTTATTTGACAGAGAGTGTGCACAAGTGCACAAGCTGGGGGAGCGTCAGGCAGAGGGAGAGGGAGAAGCAGGCTCCCCACGGAGCTGAGGGCCCAACCCCTGGGGGCCCAGGATCATGACCTGAGCTGAAGGCAGCCGCTTAACCGACTGAGCCACCCAGACGCCCCTACCCTGTCCCCTTTTTAACTCCAGTTTGTTCTGTGTCACTGCTCAGTAGAGATGTCACTTTCTTGCTGTCTGCTCCCCGCCCGCAGAGTGCCCATCTCATTCTGCGCTGCTGCTTATCACTAGCTTTAGTCCGTGGTGCCGGAATTTCTTACTTGTCTCTCTGTGCCATTAGACTATAAAGTCCTGGAGGGCAGGGACCTTGGCTTATTCACAGGTGAAATTTCAGGGTTTAGCTCAGTGCTTGGCACTTACTGATTGAGGATTACTTGAGTAAAAAGTGAACAGAAACTAGTTTCAGGTTGGCAGGAACCTTAAAAGCTCTATCCAGTCCTGACTCTGTCCTTGTTTTTGAATCCCCAATGCTTGTTGGAAGACTAGATGTCACCTCTCATAACTTTTCTCTTGGGACTTTGTGTCCCCCCCCCCATCCCTTTTTCTCTCCATAAGGTTGAGAAGGAATGGAACAGAGAGTGTAAGGAGATGGCTCTTTCCCCTAGCTTCAAAGATGGGTACTCTTTCTCTGCTGAACTCCTGTAATGCTTTCTGTAGACTGTGGGTCCATGAGGGCAGGAACTGTGCTTGTCTTGCTCATCAATGTATTCCCCACACTAGTTTGGTACTTGACATGTAGTAGTTGCTCAATAAATAGTTGATGAGTGATTGAATGTCATTTATCCTTATCTTATTAGGCTATGATAGGAGGCAGTGTTGTACGATGGTTAAGCCCAACATCTCGCACATTTGGAGTGGCTGGATTCAAATTCTGCTTCTGCTTTTACTCTGTGTGACCTCGGTAAACTAGTTGACCTCCCTGTTCCCCACTTCCTTAAGCTATACAGTAGGAATGACCATAGTAGCGAGGACATGGTAAGCATTTGATGAGTCAGCTACTATTATTCTGAACAACAGGATCTGTGTCTCCTTTTGTCTTCCTTGCAACCTTGTTCTTGGTCTTACACGTAATGAGCACTCTATAAGTTGCTGAGTGAAAAAAAGATTTTAATCAGTTTTTAAAAGACCTCAAAATGATACCAGTAATGAAAAACTGCAAGAATCCCCCGAACCAGTGCAGTGTTGCATGCATTTTTAAACAAAATAGTAAGTATATTCTATATTGCTATGTCATTGTCTTTGTGTTTGTTATTTTAATGACTGTATAATCCTTCATCGTGTTGATAAGGATGAATTATTTTATGGAATGATTGCATATGGTTTGAGTATAATAACAGGGATCAAGAATCAATCAGGAAGTGAATCTGGCCCTGGATAGAATCCTGGAGTTCAAAGTTCACTTTTGAACTTTACACTTTAAAAGGGACCTAGAGAGGGGCCTGGGTGGCTCAGTTGGTTAAGCAGCCAACTCTTGATTTTGGTTCAGGTCATGATCTCACCGTCATGAGATCCAGCCTGGCTTTGTCCCTGTACTGAGTGGGGAGTCTGCTTCTTTCCCTCTGCCCCTCCTCTCTCTCTCTCTCTCTCTCTCTCTCTCTCTGTCTCTGTCTCTGTCTCTGTCTCTCTCTCAAATAAATAAATAAATCTTAAAAAAAAAAAAAGGACATAGAGAAATTGGAGAGAGACCAAAGAAACCTGTAAATTGCTAGGGAGGTGAAATGTAATCAAGTACTATTGTATCTTTGAGAGAAATAAGGAGGTTTGACCTCATAGCCGTACACCTCGTATTTACAAGCATCTCTGAAGAATGGTTGCCATGAGGATGCCAAACAGTTGCTCCTCGTTTCCATTAGGGGTAGAGGGAAAGAATCTATTTTAAGAAAAAAAAAAATTTAGTTTACGCTAGGAAGAGTAAGTGATTTAAGAAGGGACTTCATATTCAGTGGTTTAGGAATGAGACAAATTAGTCAGGTAGTGGGACGTCAGTCCTGCTTTTTTTGTTGTTCTAAACTCGCATGGAGACTGGACTGGGCAACTGTTTGCATTCCCTTTAAGCGGCGCTTTGGGTAAATATTTGATGATTGGTTGAAAGGTAACTAGGGGCGGGAAGGGAGGGACGTCCCTGGCGAGTTTCAGTTACCCGCGCCCTCTAGTGGTGGGACTGGGAAAGAAGGGGCCGTTCACTGTTGGGCTGAGCACCCAGCGTCAGGGCCCTACCCTCCGCCCTTTAGTTGTGCAGACACACGCAGTGTGCAACCTCGGCATTCCTATTCCCAAGATTTCGCACCCACAAAGCCTACTTTGATGTTCTTTGAACGCTTCAGCTTGAGAACCTGTAAAACTTATAGAGACTTACGGATCTAAAAGCCAGACTCCTTGTTCCATTCCCAGCTCTGCCATGAACTCTCAAATTACTGGGCAAGGTACTTAGCCTTTCAGTGCTTCAGTTTCCTCATCTGGAAAATGGAGATGATGATGATGATGGTGATACACGTGCAGCATGGAATTGGAGCATGATAAAAGCCTCAGAATTGAGAGTCCAGGAACAAGACTCTCACATATCTGGGTATTTATTCAGGACAAAGATATCTTTATACAGAAGTGGGGTAAGGTGGTTCTTCTTGTAATGGCAATTAGTCAAACAGATATCCCGATGTGGAAAAAAGAAGAAAGAAAGAAAGAAAGAAAGAAAGAAAGAAAGAAAGAAAGAAAGAAAGAAAGAAAGAAAGAAAGAAAGAAGAAAGAAAGAAACTTGACCCCTATCTCAGAACATACACATAAATCAATTCCAGGTAGATTATATGCTTAAATGTGAAAAGTAAAACAGTAAATAAAGCATTGGGAAGATTATATAGGAGAAAATTCTTATGACCTTGAGGGCAGACAAAGAATTCTTAAATAAGACATGGGACGTGTTAACCATAAATGAAAAGATTGATAAATTGAACTACATTAAAATTATGAACATTTTTTTATCTTTTTTTTTTAGTTGAAGTATAGTTGACATACAATATTATATTAGTTTCAGGTGGATGGCATAGTGATCCAACAATTCTCTACATTATGCAGTGCTCACCACAGTAAGTGTTGTCACCACCTGTTAGCATACAAAGTTATTACAATATTATTGACTATATTCCCTATGCTGTACTTTTCACATTCATGACTTATTTATTTAATAACTGGAAGTTTGTACCTCTTAATTCCCTTCCCCTGGTTTGTCCACCCACCCCACCCTCTGGTAACCAGAGTTTGTTCTCTGTAATTATGAGTCTGTTTCTGGTTTTACTTGTTTGCTTTGTTATGAACCTCTGTTTATCAAAAAACATTATTTAGAGAGTGAAAAAGCAAGCCACAGAATGACACAAGATCTTTGTAACCTTTGTAATTCTTAAAGAGCTCAGATACAGAATAAAAAAGCAAAAATAGGGGCGCCTGGGTGGCACAGCGGTTAAGCGACTGCCTTCGGCTCAGGGCGTGATCCCAGTGTTCTGGGATTGAGCCCCACATCAGGCTCCTCCGCTATGAGCCTGCTTCTCCCGCTCCCCCTGCTTGTGTTCCCTCTCTCGCTGGCTGTCTCTATCTCTGTCGAATAAATAAATAAAATCTTAAAAAATAAATAAATAAATAAAATAAAAAAGCAAAAATAGACAGGCAATGCAATATGAAACTAAGTTAAACTCGGATAGACACCTTCTCTCCCACGAGGGGTAGATATGCAAGATGCCAGTGAGCACAGGAAAAGGTGCCCACCTGCATTAATTAGTTCATGGGGGAAATACAAATAAAAACCACAAGATACCATCATAAACCCACTAACATGGATAAAGTTAAAAGGATGGACAAAACCAAGTGTGGGGGAAGATGTAGGCAACTGAAACACTTACACACTGTTGTTGCGAGTGTAAACTGATAACAAACACTTTAGGAAGCTGTCTGGTGTTATATGCTAAATTTGAAAGACCGAATATCCTACAGATTGCAAACAATATACCCTCCGACCTAACAAGTTAACCCCTAGCACATGCCTAGCAGAAATTTGTCCACATGTACACCAAAACACATTGTCAAAGGTTCAAAATAGCCAAAGTAAAATCAATGAATCACAGAAGTAGTAATTAGTAAAAATGTATACTGCATACATCAAAAAGGCAGCTTGCAAACCGGAGCAGTCAGAAGAGAACATGGAATGCTACCTAAGGGTATATTGTTATAAAGCAGTTTAGACAGAAAACAATGACCGTTTATTCTCGGTGATTGGTTACAATATGAAAATTTTCAGTGGTTACCCCATATTAACCTTGGGAAACTGTTCGAGTTTTGCTTATCCTTTCCAGAGGCAGAAGCAAGAAACAATCCAGGTCCAGTTAGTGCAAAAAAAAGGTAAATTAAGCTTTGTCTGCATGGCTACAACTGGTGCTGTCTGCTCAGGGAGCCTCCAAGGCTAGCCTCTATCTGTCCTTGACTTTCACAGCTTGTATGGAAATATTCACTGTAGTAGCATTCTTAGGAGTATTCTTAAACGGGAAACAGCTCAAATGTCTCTAAGCAGTAGGATGGATAAATAACTTATTGGTCACTCAAACAAAGGAATACTGTACAACAGTTAAAATGAGCAAACCATAGCTACATGCATACATTCAGGGATGAATCTCACACATGTTTTAAAACAGATTTTATTTTTAAGTAATCTCTACACCCAGCGTGGGGCTGAAACTTACAACCCCAAGATCAAGAGTTGCATGCTTCACCGACTTAGCCAGCCAGGTGCCCCTGATCTCACAAATTTAATATTGAACAAAAGAAGTTGGACACAAAAGCAAACATTTATATATGTACGTATCCACCATATAAAGTTCACAACCTGGTGTTAATGGCCAAAGAAGTAGAAACAACCCAAATGTCCATCATCTGATGGACGGGTAAACAAACGAACGTGGTATATCCATTCAGTGAAATATCACTTAGCGATAAGCAGGAAGGGAGTACCAGTAGACGCTTCACCGTCCACGACCCTTGAAAACATCTTGCTAAGTGAAAGATGCCTGTCACAAAGTAACCACATATTGTAGGAATCCATTTATATGAAATGTCCAGAACCGGCAAATTCATTGAGACAGAAAATGGTTTCCTAGGGCAGGGAGGGCTGGGGAGAAATGGGGAGTAACAGCCAATAGATACTGAATTTTGGGGAGAGGGTAATGAAAATGTTCTAAAACTGATCATGATGATGGTGGCACGACTCTGAATTCAACAATGGGTGAATTGTATGGCATGTGAATTGTGTCTCTATAAAGCTATCACTTAAAAAAATATATAAAGGGCATTATAAATAAAAAGTAAAGTAAGCCTCAGTTCCAGAGTGGGACTTTAAAAAGACAGGTCTTCCACTCAGAAATACCAAAGTCAAAAAGCAGTATTTATATCAAATTTGCATATAAAAGCACTAGTTTTTTTTATTGATGTCATGGGGTCTTTTATTTATCTGAATATATGCACTGGATTAACAGGTACAGTATTTTAAACAGATGAGTGTGTTGGTGTCCATATTAAAAAGACTTTCGGCTCATAAATTAGAAACAAAACCAAAAACTAACCTAATCCATGGTGCTAGATTTCACATGCCAGGAGGATGGTGACTACGGACCAGGAGGGAGGGCTAGAGAAGGGGGCACCTAGGGGAGTTTCTGGGGTGCTAATGATGTTCTATTTCTATTTCCCTCGGAGCCTTCCCAGACTCTTCTGCTGATCAAAGGAACTGAGGAAGCTGGACGGGCAGGATCTGAGTTCTTACGGACACACCCGGGTTTCTACCCGAGCAGGAAGAAGCCAGGATTATTGCTTTGTTCAGTCCTAAGGAGGCCTCACCCTCTGTCAACCACCAAGGGACAAGTTGGGCCTAACTTCCTGCTAGCCATGCCAGAAACTTGTAGCCTTGAATAAAGGACCAAGGAAATAGGCAAGTGAGTGCTTTTCTGATCTTTGCCGCAGCAGACCAAGAGCATACAGGATGTTCCTCTCCAGATGGGGGTGGGCCAGGGGCCTATGGCCAGCGGGGGATGGGCAAGCGACTGTGCTCCCATCTCCTGGGACTGAGACCTCAAGTCACCCCCAACACTCAGGAAAGCTGCACTCCATTCTCCCCACCCTGAGAGGCAAGGTCCCAGCCTAGATGTCGGACCACCCAGTAAGAAAGAGTAAATGCAAGAAAGAAAAACCAGGAGGAAGGGCAAGGGAACGGGGGTATGGCACTTGGTTTAATGTCAAAACTGAAATTTCAAGGTTCTTGCTCAAGAGGATGGCAACTACTCTTTGGGCTCACGGGAGGGAAGTGTGGTGTGTGTGTTTGCAGGTGTGTGTGTGGCGGGCACGAGAGGGACAAAGGGCACGTGTAACGGGCCTCTCAGCCACCAGGAAAAAGGACCTCGCTGCTGAGCCTTTCTCTGCTCATCTGTCTCTGAGGCCTGGGGAGAGATGACGTATTTGAGGTGACAGTTTCGTGGGAGAGTTGCCTCAGCCTGCCCTTAATTACAAGCCTCTGCTGGAGGAGTGCAGCCTCACGCACCGCCACCCCCTGAGACTGGGCTTTGGCCACTAACACAGAATCGCGGTCTTCGCTGAGATATTAGCATTTGTTCGCCCTTCCCTCCACCTTTTAATTTAAAAGGATGAAGTGCTAGAAATGGAACCTTCCTTCTCGAGGACATCAGAGACTGACTCCTTCTATGAAGGAAGCATCTGGCGACGGCTTGCTTGCCTTCTGTGTGGTGGGATATACTTTCCAAAGGGGTAGGATGAAGGGCGGTGGAAGGAGCCCACGTAGCTGCCACCCTGTGCCCCAGATGCCTGGGGCCCCTGAGTCAAGCCGGAAACTGCATGTATGTGACCTTTGTCCAAATCCTTCTGGAGTCAGGTAACCAAAACCTTCGAGCTAGCTGAAGCAAAAAGCAAACATACATTGGGAGGACACAGGAACATCTTGTGGGACCCCAGGGCCTAACATGCGTCTTGCTTTACTGGGATTGAAAGCAGGGATCATTAAAGACGCTGGATACGGGGCAGCCATCCTCCCTCTGTTTCTCTTTCTCTGGGATCCCATGGTCTCCTGTTTGCTTCTTTTTGCAACCTTCTCCATTTTCTGTCTCTGAAGATGTGTTTTCTCTGCCTGCTCTGTGTACAAGGCCAAACATGGCTGCCCCGTAACTTCCAGCTGGTACTAGGAGAAGACTACCAGTATCTTTCAGATCCCGATTCAGGAATGGTGGCTGGCCTAGGATGTTGGTCCAGCCAGCAGGTGCAGGGGACGGGAGGCTGTGGTCCAAATGTGGAGAGAGGGCATCCCCCCATGAGCGAGGGGGGGTGGTAGAGATGGAGGTTCGTGTGCTGAGCAGACATTAATTATCATTGCCCTTGCTTATAAGGGTAGTAATCGTTCACTGGGCAAACCTGACCAAGTGCCTCCTGGGTCAGGCTCCAGGAAGGTTCTCAAAGATACAGGGTTGGGTTAGACATAATTCTTGCCCTTTGAGAAACTTACAGTGAAGGAAGCAAGCATATTAACATTTTTTCTTGTTATATGTTTCATGAGAAGTACAATAATTGAGTTTTGTGCCAACTAAGATCATAAGATCACAGAGGAATATTAATAGGGAATATTTGTTGAGTTTTGCTCTATGCCAGCCACTATTCGCTTAACCCTTGACATAACCCTGTAAAGTAGGGTCTGTTACATTCACTTTGTCTTAGCAATGACCTCCATTTGCCAAGGAGGACACAGGCTCGGAGCAGCTGAGCAGCCTCTAAATGACAGCTGGGAAGCAGGGAGCAGGGATTCCAATGCAGGTCTGGCTGAGTGTAAAACCTAAGGTCTTGCCGCTCCAGCAGCAGAGATTCTAGAAAATACCAAGGAATTCTATGTCAACGATATTTCAATAAAAAAATAAAGAGGATAGCGGCGCCTGGGTGGCTCAGTCAGCTAAGTGCCCGACTCTGGGTTTTGGCTTAGGTCATGATCTCAGGTCCTGGGATTGGATTGAGCCCCACATTGGACTCCACGCTCAGCTGGGGAATCTGCTTCAGATTCTCTCTCCCTCTCCCTCTGCCCCGTCCCCTGCTGGTGTGCACTCTCTCTGTCTCTAAAATAAATACACTAAAAAGTCTTTAAAAAAATAAAGACGATAAAACTAAATTTAAATTGTTAAAAAAAAAAAAGCCAGCTATGAAATAGTACGTATAAAATGATCCTGTCTCATTTATGTATTTTTTTGGGAAAAGGTTACACGTGTCTCTAAATTTATAAAAACAAAGAGATAATGAGTCAGAAACACATACTAAAAGGTAGTAGAAGTCTGGGGTAGCTGGGTGGCACTGTTGGTTAAGTGTCCAACTCTTGGTTTCAGCACAGGTCCTGATCTCAGGGTCGTGAGATCAAGCCCCCTGTAGGGTTCTGTACTCAGCGTGGAGTCTCCTTGGGCTTCTCTCTCTCTCTCCCTCTGTCCCTCCCTCCACTGCTCATGCTCTCTCTCTCTCTCTCTCTCAAATAAATAAATCTTTTTTAAAAAGGTAATAGGAGCAAACATTGGGGAGGGTGACATAATTGTGTTTTCAGGGTCGGGTTACCGAGGTGGGGGAGGGATGGAGTAGGGGGAAAATTGACCCTATACGCTTCTGGACCGTTGAATTTTTAAAATATGCATTGTTTGATTTGTGGTTAATTAATACATTTTTTCAAAAGATGTACCAGGTAAACAAATTAGCTCAAAAAAAGAAAAAAGAAAATGCCAAAGGCAATGACTTCGCTTAGTCCTCATGCAAAGTTAACATGTCCCCATCCACAGTGAGGGACTTCTTATCAAGGGGTGAGGACTTTGCCTTCCTCTGCTCCCCACCATCTCACTCCCAGATGCCCCATAGCCCTGCTTCTTTTTGCAGAAGGAGGAGAGAGAGGGAGGTGATAAGGCCCTTCGCATGCCTGCCAGCAATTAGGTGGGGTCCAGGAACAAGATTCCAGCCTGTCCAGGGCAAATGTTCCTAGGTGTTCGAAATGCAGAGTCTGACTCCAGAGGCCTGGGGCAAGGCCTGGGAATTTGTGTTTTGAACTTCTTTTTACTCTTTCATTTTCTTTTTCCTTTTTTTTTTTTTTTTTAGTTTTTAAAAAAATTGGGGTAAAATATACTTCACATAAATATACCACTTTTTGATTTTTAAGTATATAATTCATAGCCATTAGGTACATCCACAATTTTGGGTGACCATCACCACTATCCCTCTCCAGAACTTTAAAAATCATCCCAAACAGAAACTCTGTGTCTGTAAGCAATAATTCCCATTCCCCGTCACCAGTCCCCGTATTCTAGTCTTTCTCTCTCAATTTGCCTTTTCTAAGAACCTCATTTAAGTGGAATCATGCAGTATTTGTGCTTTTGTGTCCGGTTTATTTCACTTAGCATAATGTTTTCAAGGTTTGCACGTTGAAGCATACATCAGAATTTTGTTCCTGTTTAAGGCTGCATAATACTCTGTTGCATGTGTATTTTGTCTATCCGTTCATCTGTCCGTGGACACTTGGGTTGTTTCTACCTTTTGGCTATCGTGAATAATGCTGCTCTGAACATTGGTGTACTCTTCTTTTTAAATAATTTTATTGAGATATAATCTGCATGCCAAAAACACACACAGAGGCTAAGTGTGCAATTCAATGTTTTTACTACATTCACAGAGCTGCATACCGACTACCGCAGTTTTATTTTGGAACATTTTTTCTGACTCCAAAAAGAAGCCCCCAAACCCATTAGCTGTCACTCTCCATGCCCTTACCCCCGACCCCATCCCTGAACAGGCACTAATCTCTTTCCTGTCTCTAGACATTTGCTTATTCTGGGTATTTCATATAAATGCAATCATACATTATGTGGTCTTTTGTACTTGGCTTCTTTCATTTTTTTAAAAAGCTTTATTTATTTATTTGAGAAAGAGGGGGGTGGGGTAGGGGGAGTGGGAGAGAGAGAATCTCAAGCAGACTCCACACGGAGGAGCCTGACACGTGGACTCAACCCCACGACCCTGAGATCAGGACCTGAGCCGAAATCAAGAGTCCAACGCCCAACCAACAGAGCCACCCCGGCGCCTGCCATTCAGCATAATGCTTTTAAACTTCCGCCATTGCTACTTCTTTTGCAAGTAGCATGTTTTTAGAACCCAGCCCCACTCGCTTGTTAGCGTATGGTCAACGCGTGCTTTGAGCTACGAAGGCAGAGTTGCCACAGGCGCTATGGACAGAAAAGCCAAAAACAGTTACTATCCAGCCCTTTATAGAAAAAGTTTGCAAACTCGTGACTTAGGCCCTCTGTGTTGTGACTTGGTATTTTTTGTTGTTGTTGTTTGTTATTTTTTGGCATCTAAACTGATAAAGGTCCTAAAAAAGAAAGAATAGAAGGAGGAGAAATTGATGCCAAGAATCCAGGTCAACAAAAGCCACCACTCTTGGGCCAGAGTCTCCTACCCAGCCGGCCAGAGAAACACCGTGCAAGCAAACCCGCATGGCCTGGGAGCCAGGAGGCAGAGCTGCTCAACAGGAGAAGTGACCTTTCCTACCAGGCGATGGTGACTTGGGGCCCTGAGCAATATGGTGAAAGCTACAGAGGAGAGGATAGTTATGGGAACTGCACTGGCCTTTCCCGTGGAAAAATAAGCGGCAAAGTAAATGAAGGTTCTGTTAAGGGCAAGAGCTTCTGCAGACCCCGGATGCTGGAGCTAGAGAGGCAGCTTGGCTCAACATCCGGGTGAACCTTGGAACATCCTGAGACAGCGAACTCTCCCAGGGCTTGCTTATCTTCTTCCTCCCATGTGATCAGCTGCTTGTGGGCTGGGGATCATTTACACGACACTTACAAAGAGCCTCTGTGCCAGAGTCTCTTTGCCAGGGCTGGGGATTCAGACAGGAGCAGGAGAGGCTCCATTGCTACCGTCAAGGACCTTACAGTCCAGTGGGGGAGACGCTTTCCTCCCTGTGGAGGAAGGGCATAGGGGCTCAGAGATCATGTCACAAGAGCGAATATATATTAAGCGCTAACTGTGTCCCAGGGACCTGCTCAACTCACGTGATCCTCACAACAATTTGTGAGATGGATTATTTTATTATTGCTACTTTACAGATGAGGAAACCGATGCACAGAAAGGTTAAGGAACTCATGTAAGGTCACACAGCTAGACAGAGCTGGGATTTAATCCAGGCAGTCTGGTTCCAGCATCCAAGTTGGGTGGATAAAGGAGGGCTTCTCTGAGGAACCAAGTGTTCACTGTTGTCCATTTCTTACTCTCTGTCTTGACCAAACTTTAGTGAGGCTTCTCTGTTGCCTACAGGCCGGTGAACTTTGCTTGTCCCAAGCCTGAGCAAGCACAAAAAAATAGAACGTGTCTCCCCTTATCAGCTTCTGGAAATGTGCTGACCACAGTCAAGACCCTGTTCCTATCAGACCCCACCGGTCATTTCCCATTGCCTGTCTGGTTTCCCCTCTAGAGATTCTGCTTGCCTCCTCCTTTATTCTGTAAAAGAAAAACTTTTTTTTCTGCTGGATATTGAGATGCTCGCAGATTTCTGAGACAGAAGTGTTCTCTCTTGTGCTATAGTCTCTTTCTAACAAAAGCATCTCCCTATCTATATCCAGATTTTGTTTTTATTGGACAATGTTTGAGCTGAGATTTGAGGGGGTAGCAGGTGCAACTCTATGAAGAAAGGAAGGTGTTGCAGGTAGACAGAATAGCATGTACAAAGGTCCTGAGGTGAGTGGGAATATTGAGCACTTGAAGAAATAAAAGATCAGATGTTAAGTGAAATAAGCCCCAGATCAAGCACCTAGGTTCCCTCTATCTTTCCACTCATCTGTCCTCAGATGTTGACTGCTTCCTTCAAGGTGGCAATATGGCTACAGCACTCCACACACCTTATGGAACCCTTCTTCTTGCTCCTTTGTAACAGAGAGAAAGTCTTTAGGGAAGCACCCCATCAGACCTGCCCCCAGGTCTCATTGCCGAGACCAGTCCATTACCAACGTGATTTAGACCAATCACAATTCACCCTTGGGTCATGGCCTCAGGGAGACAAGAGCTCACTGGACACTTGAACAAAATGAGGACTCTTCTGGCCAGAAAGAGCTGGTTATGGGTGAACAACCAGCAGTGGCTGCCATTTGCTCCTGTTGTGAACACAATTCTAAACCTGAGGAATTTTGGGGAGAAGGTGATGGGACGGAATTGACTCTTGCAATCTCAAAATAAGCTATGAAGCTACCTGAAAACATTCCTTACAATAACAGAAGGCTTTGTTAGTATTATGACTGGTATGTAACCATTGCTATTATTTGTAATAATATTATAATATTATAATAGTATTATTACACTAGGTGTCCCTGTCATTTGGCAAAGACGTGGTGGTGGCGGGGCAGTGGGGTGTGTGTGTGTGTGTGAAACCTTTCACATACTCTAAGGCCCCTAAATGTTTATGATACTCATTGCTGCTGGAAAGTGGTGGAAACAGCCAGAGAGACCCCCTTGGGGACCCTTGTCTTGGGGGAGGTGGGGAAAGAAGAATGTTTTAACTGGGACCAGCAAAGGGGCAATGCCTATTATCTCTGGTTCACAGGGATACCGCCATCTCGGCCTGTGGATTCCCTGTCCTATCAACCTCTCACGGATGTGACAGGCTGCTAAAGAAGTTATACTCTAAGAAAGAGGCGTGAAAGGTGGCCCGAGGCTGAATGCAATCCATGCAGGAGCCACGGAGCCGACGTGGTCGCTTATAAATTTGAGCCATTGTTTAAAAATCAGATTGCACATAAATGTTCAGATTTCCAGCTTCTTTGGCAACTTTAGACATTCTAGCGATATAAACCCTCACTCCCAAATGGCAACAGGTGACAGGAACTGAACTGCAAATCCCTTGTTTACAATTGTCCACCACAGTGCCCCCCCCCCCCCGCCCCCCCAGCTCCCTTCCTCATTTAAATTCCCGGTTGTCCCTGTTGGTGTTTTCATGAGTTCACTCCTGTGCTTTAAAAAAAAGGGAGGTTTCATCTTTCCTGAAAATGCAGCGGGAGGGAAGGAGCAGCGATCCACTGGGCAGATGAGGGCAGCAGGGACGGAGGCAGCATGGATTCCTGGCCTGTCTAGGTCCTGCCAGCTCACTCTCTCCCACCCAGCAGGCTGGACGGCGGCTCTGGGCCGGCCTCGGAGCTGAATCTGCAGGCCAGCGTGGCAGAGGGGACAAAGTCACACCCTTCTTTCTGCTGCGAGCTTCCCTCCAGGGATCGCATCTACTGTGTACATCCTAGACGGTCTGCTCAGCATGCACTATGCATTGTCTCATCCAATTATCATAGTGCCGTCCGCAGTCGCAACTATTATTATCCTCACTCCACATATTAGGCCAACAAGGCTCAGAGACATCAAGTCATTTGCCTAGGGTCACACAGCAAGGAAGTGGCTAGGAAGCTGAGACGAGCGAGGTTAACTCACTCAGCTGAAGACACCCAGCCAACAGATGGCAGAGCTGGGGTTCCAGCTCAGGTCCAGTTGACTCCAAAGCCTAGAAGTTGAAAGCTGGTGGCCAGAGGGGGCACACTGGCTTGGCCAGCAGTATTTTTGGAAATGAGGAATTTTTTGCCCTTTGCTGGGCTTCCTGGTCCCCAGTTTGTCACAGGTCCCCCTAATACCTGTTGATTCGCACCCTGGCCTCTTCCCTCACGCGTGTTACTTGCTTGGCCTCTGGAGAAGATGACAACCTTCATGTCCTTTCCATGTCCTCTTGCCTCCCTGCAGAGACCAGCTCAGATGACTTGGAGCTCTTAGTTCTAGGCCAGAGCTGGAGGTCCGTGTTTGCCTTTGTCGACCCCACCCCACCAGGCATTATAGGAGTCGAGGGCAAAGATCAATGAAGTATGGTTAGGGGGCACCTGGGTGGTTCAGTCTTTAAGCCTCTGCCTTCGGCTTAGGGCGTGATCCCAGGGACCTGGGATCGAGCCCTGCATCGGGCTCCCCGTTCGGTGGGAAGTCTGCTTCTTCCTCTCCCACTCCCACTGCTTGTGTTCCCTCTCTCACTGGCTGTCTCTCTCTCTGTCAAATAAATAAATCAAATCTTAAAAAAAAAAAAAAGAAGTATGGTTAGAGTTCAGGTTCAAGTTCAGGTTCAGCTCCATGACCATGATGCTCCATGCCTCAGTTTCCCCATCTGTGAAATGGGCATGCTAATAGGACCTGTCTCAGATGTTAACACATGTGAAGTGTTTAGAAGGGCACCTGGCATATGGTGAGTATCCAACAAATGTTAGTAATGATAATATAATAATAATAATAGTAATTCTTATTGAAAAATTATTATGGTGGTGCTCCACGGAAGGGCACTGGCCTGGATTCTGCCCCATGACACTGTGACCTTGGGCAAATCAGTCACAGTCTCCCAGCCACAGGCTTGTCTGTGGAATCTGGGGCTGGCCTCTCATTTCCATTATAAATTCCCCCCTGGGGGCTCAACCACAGCCTGCTGTCTTCCCTCCCTGCCGATAGTGCCTCTCCTCCCCCACATCCTCGCAGCCTTCCTCCCAGCACACCTGGGCCAGGTGCTCTAGCTCAGCGGGCTCTGCTGGCCCCGTGTCAGCTGGTTTCAGACCCTAAATTTGGCCCTTTCACAGAAACCAAGGTTTGTGGTGGGGGCAGGGCGAGAGTGAGGGCTGTGTCTGGGGAGGCAGTTTCCCCACCTGACTGGTGCTGTGAGAAGCAAGCAGGGTCAGGAGGGCTGAGAGCCATGCTGGACCTTGTCATCGGTCTGGGCACGTCATTTGACCCTTACGGGCCTTGGTTTTCTTATCTAGCAACTAAATTTCATGTGTGTTGATGCCTTAAATCATCACGTGATCTCTTCAATTAAAACAGCCTCCTTTTCTTTCAGAAGAGGAAAGGCTCAGAGAGGTTAAGTGATTTAGCCAAGTCCACACAACTAGAGTATGATTTGAGTCAGTCCTTTAACTCCCAGATCTAGTCTCCTTTCATCTTTATTTTTTTTCCTTTTATCTTTAGATGAAAGGTAAAAGCCATGGGTTTATGGTTGAGAGACAGACTGCCTGGGTTTGAATCCTAGTTCTGCCATTTATTAGCTGTGTGACCTCAGACAAATTGCTTCACCTCTCTGTGCCTCAGTTTTTCTCACCTGTGAAACGGGAGATGATAATTGGACCCACACAGAGTTGTTATGAGGATTAAATAAATTATTCATATGTGTAAAACACTTTCAGCAGCGCCTGACACTTAGTAACATTTATTTAAGTATTGCTGAAATAATAAAACAGCTCCCCTTCAATCAGGCACATGATCTCAAGCATGTAAAAAAAACACTCTAGATCAGGACCAGAAGACCCGTGTTCCACTTCGGGCTCCACCACTAATTTGTTCTATGCCCTCAGAGACCTCCTTTATTTATTTATTTTTTTAAAGATTTTATTTATTTATTCGACAGAGATAGAGACAGCCAGCGAGAGAGGGAACACAAGCAGGGGGAGTGGGAGAGGAAGAAGCAGGCTCATAGCAGAGGAGCCTGATGTGGGGCTCGATCCCATAACGCCGGGATCACGCCCTGAGCCGAAGGCAGACGCTTATCCGCTGTGCCACCCAGGCGCCCCCAGAGACCTCCTTTAAACTTTCTGTGCCTTAGTTTCCTTAGCTACAAAATGAGGGGCTTGGACAAGCTCATCGATGAGCGGCACTTTTTGAAAAACATCAAAACTTGTTTGATCATATTTTCTTATCTAATTCAGTCTATCGAATATTCCAGTGTAGTGGGTGTTGCCCGGGCAGCTGTCCCAGCACCCCTGGGGACGACCCAGGAGCCCCGTAGCCGTGGTCTGGGTGACGTATGTGACTTTACTCAACCCAATCATACCTTCCTCCCAGGAATTGGGGAAGTGGACCCCAAAGGGAGACTGAACCATATCACAGGTGGCACTCACGCAGGAAGGTCATGAATTCCTGCTCAGGTAGCTGTAGGGTTCTGGTTCCTGCTCTTGTTTTTTTTTTTTTTTTTTTAAGATTTTATTTATTTATTTGAGAGAGACAGAGACAGAGACAGTGAAAGAGAACATAAGTGGGGAGGAGAGGGAGAGGGAGAAACAGGCTGAGGAGGGAGCCTGATGTGGGGCTCGATCCCCAGATCCTGAGATCATGACCTGAGTCACCCAGGCACCCCATGGTTCCTGCTCTTTCTGAGGCTTGGCCTATCTTGAATTCCTGAAATTCAAATATCACTCCTCCCCCATTTACTTAGGCTAACCTATCAATTATCTATCACTGCATAACAAATCACCCCATAATTTCGAGGCTTAAAACACCAATTTCCTGTTTCTCTAGATTCTTCGGGTTGGCTGGATGGCCCTTCAGCCGGGTGGCCCTTTGGCTGATCTTAGGGACACTTGTGTGGCTGAAGAGGGTGTTGGCTGGGGTGACTTAGTTCTCTTCCCTGCGGCCTTCCCATATGGATAGCTTAGGCCCCCTGAGGGTGGTCTCCGGATTGTGAGGGGGAGAAACAGAAGTCCAGTTAAGGCCTGGCCTCCGAAGCCCCAGAATATTGCTTTTTCTGTATTCTCTTGGTCAGAGCAAGCACAAGGTTGGCCCTGATTCAAGGATTCAATAGACCCCACTTCTTGGTGGGAGATGCAGTGTGTGCATTGGGGGTGGGAGGAAAGGAAGGTGCTGGGTGTGCAGACAAATACCACAACTACTTGCAGTGGATTTCTTAGTTGCAGGACAAAAGTAACGTAAGTAACAGATCTTATGATTTACATATTCCCACCTAGCACACTCTGATTTCGTTTCTTACCAGCTCTCGGCCACCTGGGCCTTGCCTTTCTTCACTCGCACCAACCACACTCCCACCCCAGGGCCTTTGCACTTGCTGATCCCTCTGCCTGGCACATCCTGACCCCAGATCTTCCCACTGCTCCTTTGTTACTTTTAGGTCTATACTCACATCTTTACTAAGAGAGGTCTTTTCTGATCCCTGAACAAGTCATACCCCTGACATTGCCGGTGCCCTAATTAGGCCTTCTCTACTTCGTGGGACCTGCTGTGTATTATTTACTTTTTGTCTTTTTGTTTACTGTTGTTCTTTTCTCAGCAAGCTCCAAGAATGCCAGGACTACGGTCTGCCTGGATCTCTGATGTATGCCCGGCTCATGGTAAGTACTCAAACGTTTACCAAAAGAAAGAATGAATTTCATGCTTTTTAGATATTACACTATTTTTTTTAAGATTTATTTATTTATTTATTTATTTATTTATTTGACACAGAGAGAGAGAGAGCCAGCGAGAGAGGGAACACAAGCAGGGGGAGTGGGAGAGGAAGAAGCAGGCTCCCAGCGGAGGAGCCTGATGTGGGGCTCGATCCCAGAACGCCTGGATCACGCCCTGAGCTGAAGGCAGACGCTTAACGACTGCACCACCCAGGCGCCCCTAGATATTATACTATTAATATACAAAAAGTTGTGATGAGAGGCAGCTTAAATGACATCACAGATGATTCTAGAAGGTGAGGCAGGGAGCTTATACCAAGGCTGGATAATCTCAATGACTCTTGCCCTTTCCAGTTCTGCTAGTCCATGACTATAAGCACTATTCAAAGTGCTTTGAAGATCTAAAGGCATGATATAAACACCTGTTATTACTACTGAGAGGGTGCTTGGGAGTTCTGTGAAGGACGGGGCTTGGGTTCATTGTACCTGTGATGGAATGGGGTTCCTCACTGAGCTGCGGGAGTAAATCCATATGTGTGTCATCTGTATTCCCTACACCTCATGGGTTACCAAGGGGCCGTTGTCAATGGAGAGCCTGCCATAAGAAGGGCTGTATTGCGGTAATGCATACCCCCAGTTGTCTTGGACTCTCCTCCCATGGGAAGCGGGGACTCTGTCTCCTACCCTTGATTCTGAGTGGGCTTGTAATTGCTTCAACCAATAGAGAAAGGCAGAAGGGACATGACGTGACTTCCAAGCCTGGATCAGAAAAGGCCAGCTAACCTGCTCTTCATGGGACGTGAACTCTGGTGGATACCAGTAACCAGTAAGGGGTCCCACCACCCTGAGACCACCATGCTGGAGAGGCCATGCACAGATCAATAGTAAGAGGAATAGGCTATTTCTTTAGTGCTTTCTCCTTCCCAGAAACTTCTAGAGTCCTAATGTCCCATGCTCTGCTTGACATTCCCCACTGGATGATGTCTTGTTCCAACCAACCATCCGACCCCTCAGACTTAATATGCCCCCAAATAAACTTTTGTTCCCAAGCCCACCTCTCACCCCTTAGTCTTCCCTGTCCAATAAATGGCCCCTTCCCCACTTCTGTAAGCCAGGGTCTGGCATTATTTTTGAATTCTCCCTTTCTCTCAACCCTACAGCCAATCCCTTTGAAAGGTCTATTGGCTTTACCTCCGAAATGCGTCTCAAATCTGTCCTCTCCCCTTCTCTAGGGCCACCACCCTGATCTAAGCCAGCATCATTTCTTCCTTGGCTCCCGCTGCAGCCTCCGGACTGGTCACCCTGACTCCCTGACGGTGCCTTTGCAGCCCTTGCGTTTCGTGCCCGTTCAGTCTCCTCGAAACAGCCAGAGGGATTTTTTAAAGTTTTATTTATTTGTTAATTAATTAAGTAATTAATTGCATTGTTAATTTTAATTCTAGTGTAGTTAGCACACAGCGTTATATTGGTTTCAGGTGTACAATATGGTGATTCAACAATTCTAGATATTGCTCTGCGTTCACCATGATATGTGTACTCTTTAACCCCCTTCACCTATTTCTCCCCTTCTCCCCCGCAGGATTGTCTTAAGATATAAATCAAGGGGCGCCTGGGTGGCACAGCGGTTGGGCGTCTGCCTTCGGCTCAGGGCGTGATCCCGGCGATCTGGGATCGAGCCCCACATCAGGCTCTTCTGCTATGAGCCTGCTTCTTCCTCTCCCACTCCCCCTGCTTGTGTTCCCTCTCTCGCTGGCAATCTCTATCTCTGCCGAATAAATAAATAAAATCTTTAAAAAAAAAAAAAAAAAGATATAAATCAAGTCATGGCGCCCCCAGTGGCTGCCCATGGCACTGAGAGTAAATCTAACCTCCCTGGGCTCAGTGTCTCGCTCCCTAGCTGGAGCTTGGCCTCTGACCCCTCTCTTTCTACTCCTCCCTGTGGTGAGTGGAACCAAAAGGAACCAGTGTTTCCCAGTAATGTCAGGAAGTTGCTAAATCTACTTCTACCCCTTTTCCTATTTCTGGGATTTTTGTCTTCCCCTGTGAGGAGGAACCCAGTGGGAATGACCAGTTGGGTTCCCTAGCTCTGTTCCCGCCACCCTGACCTTCACTCTGGTCCTTGATCACACCCAGCTCTTTGCTCTCCTCAGGGCCTTTGCATGGGCTGTAAGTTCTGCCGGAACACCATTTCTCTAGCTCTTCCTATGACTGGTTCCTTCCTATCATTTGGGTCTGAGGTTAAAAGTTGTGCTCACAGGGCATCTGGGTGGCCCAGTCAGTTAAAGAGGCCGACTTTTGATTTCTGCTCTGGTCTTGATCTCAGGGACTCGTGAGATCTAGCCCCAGGCTCCTCGCTCAGCATGGAGTCTGCTTAAGACTCTTTCTCCCTCTCCCTCTGCTCCTCCCCCACTGCTCTCTCTCTCTCTCTCAAATAAATAGATAAATCTTAAAAAAAAAAAAAAAAGAGGGGCGCCTGGGTGGCACAGCGGTTAAGCGTCTGCCTTCAGCTCAGGGCGTGATCCTGGCGTTACGGGATCGAGCCCCACATCAGGCTCTTCCGCTATGAGCCTGCTTCTTCCTCTCCCACTCCCCCTGCTTGTGTTCCCTCTCTCGCTGGCTGTCTCTCTCTGTCAAATAAATAAATAAATAAATCTTTATTAAAAAAAAAAAAAAGAGTTCACCGAGAGGCCTTCTCTGACTAGAAGAAGTTTCCTGTCTGATAGTCTCCATTTTGACTATTTGTTTGTCTCCTTCGTTGTTCTTACCACACTGTTTACAGTGTCTTGTCCTCTGCTTGTCTCACCAATGCGTCGGGCATGGTTAGTTCCCGATAAAGAGATGGTCGATTGTTGATGTTGATAATAGTGTTAAAAAAAGAAACCCACAGGCCCAAAAGGGTGTCCCCACCTAACTGCAGTTTCACCCCTCCCCATCCCCCCCCAGAGATGTAGGCTTAACCCGTCAGTCAGGATATTTTTCTTTCCATCATTGCCAATTGGTCTCTGGGTCTTCTCCATATCCCAGAGAAAGACGACGTAATCGGCATGATGGGACACTTTGCTTTTCCCCTAGCAAACATCTTCCTCTGGAATAATCCTTTTCCTTTGCTAATAACTCTCTTGCCCCCACCGTCCATCTAGATCAACTTTCCACTTTGTACAACTCCTCCGAGTTCCTCTCTCCCTGCTGGATGGGATGCTGGAAAGTTCACCTAAACACTCACATCCCACTTACACCTCTCAAAATCTTTTTCTCCCAAAATTATGTTTAGATGACCCGCAAAAACTTCGGTAGACACTAAACAAAATCAGACATCACCCTAAGCTAACTTTTCTTGCTGACACATTTTGCAACAGAGAGAACGTGAACTCATTTAATCTTTAGTAAACCTAGTTAGAATAAAATTATTATCTTTAATGCTGATCCCTCTAAATGTAGTTTTTTTAAAGTGGAGCCCAAATGCTGATCTCTCTAAAGACATACCTGTTTAAATTAAATTAAAAAAATTGAAAAAACCAAACCCTGAACTAGCTTTTATTTACAAAATATTATCCTAGGTCACAAGAACTTGAAAAACATTTGGGTTAATTTCTCTTATATTTCTGAGAGTTTTCAGAATCCTTAACTTACAAATGCACTTGTTTTTTAGCCAATTGAATAGAGCTCTTTACAAATAAATTTTAGTAAAACCATACAGAGGTAGGAATATATTTCACATTTACAACATACATGTGTTATAGACACACACAGGAGATACAGACACACGCAAACGTACAGACAGACACAGAGAACTTACAGCTTTTGTTTTAAATGTTTAGCCATGAGATGGGTATGATAATGCAAACTTGCAAATTTATAAAAGATCAGTTGTATCCAAATTTTGTTTGGCAGTTGTAGTCTGAGAAATTCACCTGCTCAGATGGCTGAAAGCTTTTTTTTTCTTTTCTTTTTATGGGGGGGAAGGGGCAGAGGAGAGGGAGAGAGAGGATCTTAAGCAGACTTCACGCCTAGCGAGGCTCAGTCTCATGACCATGAGATCATGACCTGAGCCGAAATCAAGAGTCAGGCTCTTTACTGACTGAGCCACCCAGACGCCCCAGATGGTTACAGCTTTTTACTAATACTTGTGGAGAGGACATTTTAGATTTGTGTTTGTCTTTGAGATGTAATCTCTAATTATCTCCTAGGGTATTTACATGCCAATCTGGTAAAATTTACATCTTCAAGGAACAGAGAGAGGAGGTTCAGTTTTCTTCCAGGAGATTTAGTACCTTTGGATGGTGACCCCTGTCTCAGTAAAATGGGGTAGTGTTGCCTTGTCATTAGGGCAGTGCCCTGTAAAAATACTTCTCCGGACTTAAGGTCAAATGGGACCTCTTTAGAGTTGGAAATGGAAGAGGAGGTCATTTGGGTCACTGTGGTCATGGAATTGATAAACCCATTAGATCATGTCAATTTCGTGGAGCAGGAGATGGGCTTCATCTTGAGGTTTTCCACTCACTGTGAAGCTTAGCAGTGGTCACTGTGATAGAAGGGTTGAGCACGGAGCCAGGCAATCACCATCCCAGTGAGAAGGAGGGCCCTGGTACAAATATGGGTAGCTTTAGGGGCCTATGCTTTCCCATTTCCCTCTTCCTCCTCACTGGAGGCCCTGATAACCCTGCCAACTTTCCCTTTGGTGGCAGGGATGCCTCGAGAGGCGTGCTTTTAGGTCTGTCCAGTTCAGGGGAAAGCTGATGGGGCTCAGGATTGTGGGGTCTCTTTGAAGCATATGGCTAAGACGGATCTTTAAGAAAGTTATGGATTTGGGGGTTTTTAGAGATATCAGCCAGCTGACACCTTTTGGCAGCTATAACAACTCAGAGACTATTCCAAACGAACAAGAAAACCCACAGTAGCTGATCAGTTCCCCTCTCTTCTTGTGCATAAAATCTTTACTGGAGGTTTGAATTTCAGTTCAGGTATAGTTTTTGATCTCAGTTTCTGCTTATTATTATTTTTTAAGATTTTATTTATTTATTTGCGAGAGAGCACACGTGCGTGCAAGAGAGAGATCATGAGCAGGGGGGAGGGGTAGAGGGAGAAGCAGACTCCCCGCTGAGCAGAGAGCCTGATGCAGGACTCGATCCCAGGACCCCGGGATCATGACCTGAGCCCAAGGCAGACACTTAACTGACTGAGCCCCTCAGGCGCCCTCTGCTTCTTCTTTTATCCTATAATTTTAACCTTACTTGTTACTGGAAAATTTTGGATGATGTTACAGTGAACCCTCTTCGTAGATGGCCACTCCTTTCCAGGGTGTCCCAAGAGACCTCTCCAGGATTAGGATCTGCCTCCACTAGCACAATATACACCGGGTCTTTCGGAAAACCCCCGAGGCCTCTGGAGCCCCATTGAAGAGTCTTGGCTTGTTGGTATGCATGGCACCGAATAACGCCTAGAATGACATGTAGCACCCACGAGGGTCTGCATTTGTCAAGGAGCTGGTGTTCCTCCTCAGGGCTCTTAGGAGGCATTGGAACCATATGCTGAGGACATTTATAGGTCCATTATTTTTTATTTTTTTGGGTAGTGACGATTAGCCTTGCTATCCAACCCACCCTCCTTAGCTCTCCTTGGCCTTGAGTCTATAAGACCCTTATGCACATTAATAGTCAGTTACAGCCTTTGTAATTAGTGGTCTAATTGTCTCATTAGGCCGTATGGCCTTGATCGTGCTGCTCTGGGGAGATCATTGGATAATCATGGCAGCCGTGAACTTTCAGATGGGGCTACCTCAGGCAACATGCTGCAGAGGCAGTATGCGACAGCCAGCCACGGTGCGACAGACCCCAGCAAGCCTCGTTCCTTTTCCAGATGGTGTCACCCACCTGACTTGGGGGGTCGGTAAGCAAGTCACAGGTAACAAGGGCATTCCCCCTGGTGAATTGCAAGGGCGATCATGCAATCCTGCCGACTCTACTGATCATTTTGTGTTGGTCTCAGCCTGTCAACAATCAATGTTGTTTGGGACCAGCCCCTGTGGTTGCTATGATTGCAAGACACCCTTCAGCAATAACCATCAAGAAACTTTGAAAAAATAAAGGTTTATTACTCACAGGATCTGGAAACTACACGGCACGCCTGGGCCACCCAGTGATGTGGGGGGCATGTGTGGGGGGGAGACGGAGAGAGTATGAGAGAGCACAAACAGGCCGTTCTACTTTTATTGGGGTCGAGGGTTTTGCGGGCTCACTCTTTATTGGTGAATTCAAAATATAAGAGTGGAAATTTAAAGTGTAGGAAGAGAAAAAAACCAAACAAACAAGTGGCCCAAATGATCAGTTACTGAAATCAACCAAGATCTTGAAAACAAAGGGGCCTCTGATGGGGGAGGCAGCCTGGCTCTTTGTCCCGTTCTGTGGCTGGCAAATCTCTGATGATCTCTGACGTGGATGCTTCAGCCATTGGAGCTAAGTCAGGCACTTGCTTTGCAGAAAAGAAAAAAACCCCAACTGTCAGGGTTTACGTGATAGTGTCTTACTCCCACTTTTCATGAAATCCACACTCCATTCAGGGCATGAGGCCCTACTCACTTGCTTAGAAACCACCGTGAATTAGAAGACCACCCTCCCCAACCTTTCCCTGTGGGGCCTAAAAACATTAGGGAATTACCCCAAGGAGATGGAACGGAATGTGCAACAGAGTTGTGAAGGCTGTCCTGAGGCCCCGGGGCAGGGGTGGGGGGAGGAGAAGCGTCTTTCAGCCCTAACCTCAGGGAAGAAACACAAGTGTTCATGTATCACCTTCATCAGAGCCAGGTCTGGACACCTGCGCAGGCAGCAGGATCTGGGGATGGCGCAGCACCGCGAGGTGGGAGGCTCGGAGCCAGGACCCGTGCTCCATCAGCCCCCTTGGGGATGCAGCTCTGAGAAGGCAGAGCTGGGAGGGCTACCTGGCTCCACCTCTAGGTCTTACCTGGGCCAGGTGCTCCTCAGGAGGGACGAATGACACTTCTTAGTGTCAGGGATTGGGGTGGGTGTTAATGACCCTGTGTGGCTCCCCTGTGTTCGAAAGCTGGGAACATAAGGTGCAGATGGTGGGAAAAGGGTGCTTTCCCATGAGGTACCCCATTCCCAGGCCAATTCCCAGCAGTCCCTGGGGGGGCCAGGGCCAGGGTCGGGGACAAATGATCCTCTGTGCCCTTCCATGGGGCCTGCTGGGCTGGATGCAGAGAAGAGGGAACACTTGTCTGTTTCCTCCTTCAGCCCCACCCACACTTTCCTCTAGAAGAAGGCTGATTTGTGGGGTCCCAGCTTCGCTGCCTGTCCTGGGACCCAGAGATGTGAAGTTCCCCAATTCCCTTCAGTTGGCCTCTGGTGGGGTCGCACCACCATCTCCCCTGAGTATGAGTGAAGACTTACTGCTGTCTCTTAAAGGTCGTGGCCTGTCCCCAACTCCAAAGGTCATGTGGAGGTAGAAGGCCCTGGAAGGGGGACAGGAAGGGGTGCTGCCTCCCTGAAAGCGAGTGCTCTTCCAGAGAACCTAACTGGCTGTTTCCATGGGGTCCCTCCTCCCTAGGGGAGCACAAAACCCAGAAACAGGACAGGGGGTTGAGATAGGTTTGGCAACTTTCTGACATCACTGGACAATACTGGTTCCATTTCAACCACCAGACTGTGATCAGGTTTGTAAACAATACCCCCTCCAGATCACCTTCTCAGGGTCCAGAGAGATGTCTTCATGGCTATTCCGGCCCTACCCCAGGCCTTCTCCCTGACCGGGCCATCCCCGGGTCCCTGGAGGAGCTCACACGCCCATGCTGCTCTTCTCCTCCTCTTTGGGGCTGGGCTCCTCCTGAATCTTCTTCATCTCCCAGCCCCGGACCCAGGTGTAGGCCGAGGAGCCCCCCAGCACCATCATGTTGCTTGTCCACCAGAGGAAGCTCTTGGTCTCCTCGTAGTAGAGCACCGCCAGCACCGTCTGGGCACAGGCTTTCGCTGTGCCCGACACGTTGTGGGTCAGGGGGCTGGTGAACTTGATCTGTAGACCTGTCACGTAGCCGATGGCGAAGCCGAACAGGCCGCCCAGCGTCATCATACCCCAGAAGTGGGCGCTGCCCAGCTGGGCAAAGTCACGGAGGGCCTGCAGCTCCCCCAGCAGCAGGAGCAGGGGCAGGAAGAGGACACAGGCGTTGACATTATTGTAGAAGGTCAGGCGCCAGATGCTGCCGTCCACTGCCGGGAGCACCTTCTTGGTGTAGATGGCGTTGAGCGAGACACAGAGGCTGGCGAGCACGCCGAAGAGGGTGCCCGTCCAAGACAGGGTACCCTCTGCCCCCTCCTGGTCCACACCAAGCCAGAAGCCTCCTGCAGGGGGGAGAGGGGAGGGGCAAGGGGGATGAGGCCGGGGAGGAAGAAGGACAGAGAATTTTGCCACCCGAGTTCACAGACTGTAATGCAGTCTTCACCCTCCCATCCCTCCCTGCCCTCTCTGCAATAGATAAGTCCAAACGCTCTGTTCCAGGCAAAGCACCAGACAAGGGCTGGGAAGTGGCCCAGGACACGGACGCTTTCTCAGGAGCTTACATTCTAGCAGAGGAGGAAGACATTAAAACGATTCATTTCCCAATTATTTCTTTAATTACAATTGTAATGAGGGCCATAAAACAGTGCAGTGTGCTCTGAGAACCCATAACCTGCAACGGTGCTGGCCTCAGGCATCTGCAAAGTTATGCTGGAAATGAGCTCCAAAGGGCTGAGCGCTTCGTGGCTAAGGTGACTTTGGGCAAGTGACTTAAGATCTCAGAGCCTTGGCTTCCTTGTCTGTAAAATGGGAGCCTATAATGAGCTAGAATCACTTGTGGCCTGAGGTTTTGGGGACAGTCCACTCTTTCAGACACTCTTGTCTGTGTCACCACCTCCTGCACACAGAGCCTCCATGGCTCCCCACTGCCCACCATCAAGACTCCACTCTTCTGCCTGGCACACTGGGCTTCCCGCACCCTTGCCTGTCTCTGTCCCCCGATTGTCCCAAGTCGTCTCTCTCACCTCCCTGCTGCTCATGCTGGGACGCAGTGTCCTTGTTCCTGTCCTGCACCAGAAACACCCCGCTCCTCCTTTCTGGGAGATTCTACGCATGCTTCAAGGTCAAAGCCAGCCTCTCCAGTGAATAAGTCTTTCTCAATACCCCCGGCCCCCAGACCTCCCCTTGGCCTCTTGCTGCCTGGGCTTCCCTGCAAGACCCCTTGCCTGCCCTAGGCTGTTAGACACCTGTCCTTGGGGACGACTATACCATCTCTTTAGTGAGACCCCACCTGCTGGGGAGGCAGGGGCTGAACCTTACACATGTTGTACCCCGGTAACATGGTGGGAGGGGAAGTATGAAAAGTTTTGGTGTCAGAGAGATTTGGGCTCTAATTGGGTTCTGCCATTGAGAGGCTGGGTGGCCTGAGGAAAGCTGGCTAAACTTTTCTGAGCTCCCATTTCTTTCATCTGTAGAGACCTGGGTTACTTTCTTGACCCCCTCACTCCAACCAAACTAATTCCCACCTTGCAACCAGAATGATCTTCCTCAAGCCCAGAGAGATCTGCTTAAGTCCTGTCCTGGCTTAAGGCCCTTCCTTGCCTACTACCCTCAGGAAACCTTCCAGACTCACTTAACTTGGGCAGCCAGCCTCCTGTCTGGAGAGTCCTGCTGTGGCCCAAACAGGAAGAAACACACAGGTACTTTTTTCTGTCTAGAACATTCTCTCCTCACCTCTTCCTTGTACCCATCTAGTACTTCCTCCAGAATGCCTGCGTGGATTACCCCATTTCCAACCCTGTCCTCCTCTCCACCCCCACCAGGTTCTCTTCTACGCCCCAATCGCAGTCTCACCCCCACAGCAGAACTCACTGCCAGGCATCACCACGGTGAACAGGCACCCCATCCACCTTTGCCAGATTCGTATCCCCAAAGTTTGGCATGGTCTCTGGCATGTGCCTGGCCATCAGTTAGTGTTTGCTGACTGACTGAGTGACCACAGGCATGGAGGTTGTTCCGGAGCTGGCCTTGAGGGTTGAAGGAGGCAAGGTGCCTGCAACAATGCAGGCACTCACGCGGGGTATTCTCTTCCTTGGCAGATCCTTGGCAAACATTTATCTGTACACCTGCTCCGGGGGTGTGGAGGGTCGGCCAGAGCACCCTCCGTCCTCCTGCTCGTTATTTCCAAGCCCAGAAGGGAAACCCACCATGAGGTTCCGCATCCTAGAGGGGCTCACACCCCGAAGGAGCTCTGAAAGGTACTATAAAAGGAGCAGGGGTCCAGGAATAATCACTGGAGACCCATCTTAAGGGGAAGCCCAGCCAAGAGGGGGCTGGGTTTGGGGCCGGCAGGGAGCACCAGCTGTCTAGGGCCGGCCCAGCCCCATCGGTCCAGCCAGCGAATGCCCTTTCTCAGGAGCTATCACACCATCAGCTACTTTGATTACTTTTAGGACCTGGCCTAGTTTCCCTATGACTTCACCTTTCTGTATGCAAATTCTATCCCCCCTCCAACTCCAGTTTCCCTCTCCTCCCCCTCCCCCCCACCTCCTGCTGGTCTTCAGGGCTCAAGTGAAGATTCCTGGGGCATTTGGCTTATTGAGGCCTGGGACTCTGCATCAGCTCTGGAGGGATGGGGGGGTGGGGGAGGCAGCTGAAAATCTGCTGGGGTCTCAGCAGCTCCTTCTGCTCTAACCTCAGCCTTCTCCCCTCTCCCATCTTGGGGCTTGACTGAGGAGTCTGAGATCCAGCAGTTGCTCCATGAGGGTGACATTTTTTAGGACAGGTGGCAGAGGAGGGGCCTGTCCCCTGCCACCCGTGTGCCCGCCTGGGACTCTGAGACACCAGCGAAGCATATGTAGGTCAATCAACATGAACTTTAAGGCACGAGGAAAAACAGGTTTGAAGAAAGACCACATTCCTGGATGACAGAGCCCTGGGAGGATTCTGAGGGAAGTGGGTGGTCCCTTACCCAGAGCGCTGCAAAAAACCGTTCTGTGATGATGGAAATGTTCTACCACGTGTGCCGTCCGGTACCGTAGCCCCTGGCCCCATGTGGCTACCGAGCACTTGAAATGTGGCTACAGAATCAGGTTATAACACCTGCAACCGAAGAACTGAATTTTAAATATGTCACTGAATTCAAATGAATTTAAACAGAAATAGACACATGTGGCCAGTGGCTAAGGTACTGGCTAGTGCAGCTACGATCTCGAGGGCACAAGAACAGGGAGAGGGGTTAAAAGCACAGGCCTGGGAGTCTGGCCAGTCTGGGTTTGTACCCCCGCCTGGCTACTTCCTAGCTGTGTGGCCCTGGGCAAGTAACTTAACCTCTCTGAGCTTCAGTTTCCTTGTCTGTCTGGAGTTGGTGACGGTGATGCTACCACTCAGGGGACCTCTGGGGAACAAAGGAGGGACTACGTGTCGATGATCCGCCCAGTGTCCCCATCGATAATTCTTACTTTCTCAGGGTCAAGTGTGGAAAGACAGCTAAGACCTCTCAAAGCTTATTTCTCTCCACTCTCTTAGCCATTCCTACGAGCCTGCAAGGTCGGAGGGTGATGGTATATTTATTACAAGATGTGTTCTCTTCTGGAAATAGCGCTGGATGGGGAGTCAGGGCACTTGAATTCTTGAGAAGCAATACAGTGGTCAAGCATAGGGAGCCAGACTGCTGGAGATCAGATCCCAGCCCTGCCACTTATGAGCTGTGTGATGGTCAACGAATCACTAGATGTCTCTCTACCTTGGTTTTTTTCCCCCTCTGTGAGATGTAGATTATAATCTCATTTTGTTATGAGGGGCCCTGGCTGGGCCCCTAATTTGCTGGGCGACCTCAGGAAGCTTATTCTCTCTGGGCCCCAGGCTCTTCCTCACAGGACTTTGGGCAAGGGAACCGGGACAGGTAAAGTCCCAAGATGCTTGGCAGGCTTGCTCTTTGGCGTTTTGGCCCCCATGCCCCCCCCCCACGCCCCGTGGCCTCGGCTGGCCACTCACCGATGATGACCCCGCAGGTGAGCAAGGCATAGAAGGAGGTGGTCTGTTTGAGCAGCAAGTAGGAGAGCAGCACGTTGAAGACGGTGGTGAGGGAGCGGCCCACATTGTAGAAGGCCACCCCGACATACTTCAGGCAGAGGTTGTTGAAGGTGATCATGCCGATGAAGACCACGGACAGGGGCAGGACGCTGCGGGCCACCCGCAGGTCCAAGCGCAGGGAGGGAAAGTCCATGGCACCAGGGCAGAGCGCGGCCAGGGTGCTGAGGCTCTTGCACAGCAGCGTGGTCACCAGGCACTGGTAGAAGGTGACGAAGATGGGGGTGTCGAGCTGTAGGGAGGGGCTGTCCAGCAGGTACTTGTTGAGGAACACCATGGAGATGGAGGTGACCCAGTAGAGTGACACCACCAGTGTGATCTGCAGAGCCCGGAGCAGGAAGGGCTTCTCCTTGCTGGCCTCTGCCTCTCCCGAGGGGTCGGAAGCCCCCATCAGTGCCATGTGCAGGATCCGGGACCGCTTCAGAGGGGCCCTGTTCATGGTAGCAGAGGAACTGGGTCACCCTACAGCCAGAACCGGAGTACAGGGCAGTCTCTCCTGTCTGCCTCCTGCAAGCCGCAGCCCTCAACTGTCACATGGGGGGTGGCCTAGAGGCCTCCCCACCCAGAGGTTCTGTTTTGGGGGAGCCCCACAACCTGCTCCCACTCTGAGGGAGCTCATGAGACAAGACACGGGGAGGAGTGAGGAAGAGGCTAAGGTTACACGCAAGACCTGTCAGGGGAGAAGGGGTTGGTGCCCGGTAGGGATAGATCTCAGGAAAAAGGGAAGGGAGAGGGAAGGAAGAAGGGGGAGGGGGAGGAAGGCAGGGCGAAGGTGCTGGAGAAGGGCGGAGGACAGCGTGGGGAAGAGAGGGGGAGGCATGGGCGTCCGCAGAGAGAAAGGGGAGGCATGCAGGAAGCTGAATGGAGGGAGGGCGTGCGGGGGCGTTTGCAAAGAGGGGTGAAGGGAAGGTCAGAGGTTTTCAGGGCGGGGTCCGAAGGACGCTGGAGGAGGCCGGGCCGGCCCAAGCCCGCAGCGCTCTGCCCTCCGGAGCCCCAGCTCCGGTTCAGCCCGGGAACCTCCGGACATCCGAGGCCGCGCTCCCCCGCGAGGCGGGCCCAGGACTCATTTCCTGACACGCCCCCGACCCCTCCTTAAAGGGCCCGCACGCCCGGCGTCACCCTTAAAGCCACAGCCGGATAGAAACAGCCTTCAGAGTCAGGCTGGCGTCTGGACCCCTAACCGCCTCTCCGCTCCTGTGCGCTCCCCGCTCGGGGATGGTGGGGGGCGATCGGCCTCCGCGGAAGGTTCCTATAGGTGCTTGAGCCTCGGCCCCCTTCCTGAAAGCCCTCCCCCCACCCTAGCTCCGTCTTCACCAGAAGCTAACTCTCCCTCCACCGCTCCCCTCACTTGCAGGTCTACCGCCCCCTCCCCCATCCTGGGTACGACCGCACCCCCAGAGCCTCGGCAGCACCTCTCATCCCTGGGCATCTAGAGACCCTCTACCAGCCCCAGCTCACTCTCCCTTGTCGCATTCCTTTCCTTTTCCCCACTTTCACTTCCTCCATCGCTCTTCCCAGCCTGAGACCGAGCCCCCCCCACCCCCCGCCAGTGGCACTCCCTTGAGGAGACTTCAATTAATCTGCTTGATCCCGCCAGCCCCATTTGAGAACAGCCATATGCTAGCCTTAAGGCAACACACCCCCAGCTCCCTCCGCCTTCTAAAAAACCCCTTCCCCAAGCCGGGCCCAGCCGCTAGCTCTGGCCCCAGGGCTGGCGTTCCCGGGCCTCGATGGCAACCCCGCGCTCACCTCCTCTAATGCACTGGCCGCCCGCCCGCACTGCCGAACGCTGCACCTGCAGCGCCGCACCTGCAGCACCGCGCCTAAGGCCGCGCCCGCTGGGGACGACTTCCTGCTCCCAGCCCCGGGTGTGGGCGCCAAGCCAACCTCGCACTCCTGCTCCCCACGTGGGGCCCGGAGGCTGCGGCGGGACGACCCGGGCCCCAGCCTGATCTTGGCGCCGGGTTATCCCGCCAGTTGTGGGAGCAAGCCTCCCCCTGTTTCCAAGGCCACCCGAGGCCCAATCCCCCTGCCCGGCCCGCCCGGGATACCCCACTCCAATTACCGCCGCTTGCACGTCCCGGGACCCGGCTTCATCCCTGGCCAGCCGCCTGCCCCGCGCCCCGCCTGAGCTTCCAGAAGCGCGCGCGGGAACCGCTTCCGGCCGCAAGTGAGCGGAGGGGTCTGTGCCCTCTTCCAGGAACCGAGCCTGGGAAGTCCGGCACCAGCCCTGGGCGACAGTCACCAGGCAGCCTGGAGGGCCGACTTCTCCCTGCTTCTTGCCCTGGGACCAACGTGGGGAGCTCACTTCGGAGTTCTCGTTGCTGTAAAAAGGAGGGGGCCGGCAGGACTATACCAGGGGGCCCCAACTTCCTTGCTCATGACTCTGGCTGGTGTGGTTGAAAGTAGGGACTACCATCTGCTTGTAGTATTTCAAACACCATTTAATCAGTACCATTTAATTTACAGGTAAGATGTCTTAGATTTGCTTTAAAATACTCAGAATACTTACCAAAGAGAGAAAAAAAAAAGAGGTGGATAGATAGGTAAAACAAGATAGGCAAAATGTTGATATCTTACTTTTGTGTACATTTGAAAATTTCCATAAGAGGATGACACCTGTGGGGTATATTTAAAGTCTCGCATGCTAACTGCATAAACCCTGGGCCCAGCTTAACACAGCCCTTGGTGGGCTATGCGGAACCAGAGGGGTTACAGGGAAATAAGCACCGGCCAGTAGCCCCAAGGCAGGTGCAAAAGCCCCAGAGTGAGCTCTGCCCCAGGCCTATTCTCTTCCATCATCAGGCATCTGGCCCTTGCTCTCTTGGACCCGGACTACTCCCCCTTCCTCCAGAGACAGAACTTCCGGCTTCCTAGTTATGGGCTGGCCTCCTGGTGGAGATTGCCATCTGGTTACCTTGTCACTTTTGGGATCAAATTACCTTTTGGGGGACGAAGGACTGAAAGGGACTGCTCATCAGAATCCTACTTGGAGAGTCTCATTCCAGGACCAAACTTTGAAGGCTGTGGGTTTCAGTGTGTTAAGAACAATCCATGCCTCTTTGCTCTTCTCTCTTAGGCCTGATGTTTCGCTATGACAAATAATTTAACGACAAACAGGGCAAACTTGTCTGCAAGAGGCCCTGGTTTCCTGGAAGTGCCCTTCTCCTTGGCACATTAACAGAGTTAATTTGTCTGATGATTGTGCTGCCACTTTGAGCCCCTAGGGAAGAGATACATACTGTATATAGGTCAGACGCTCTTCATTGAGAGAGACCAGGGGCAGTCCATGCTGAGTATGTGGGGCATAGCCTTGGCTCTCCACAGGCCAGGGGACCAAAATGTATCCCTATCTCCAATCTCTCCCCTTATATTTTACCTGCAATTCCACCATTAGCTTCAGTCCCCTGCATTAAGGTTGTAATAGGCCAGTAAGGCAAGTTTCCCAGATTCCAATCCTTTTTGTTCCTCATGAGGGAAAGGGGGGAGGGGTGTGTTTCTTGGGGGTCTAAGGCCTCGGGAGGTGTGCACTTTGTACTTTTGATTTGCTTTCGAATTTTTCTTAAGGATTCTTAATTGTCTAAACCATTCATCAAGCGTGAGGTTTTAGGTCTCGTCAAGGGTAATTACCCAGTGTGTGAACTTGGTGCGAGGCAGAACAGAAGGTCATCAACGTGGCAGGTGGAATGCTGTAATAATCCAGGACGGAGGGCCCCTTATGGGTGTAGTTCTATTCTTGCCTTGGCTGGGAGCCACTAATGATGTCAGAAGGCAATCTCTACCAGACAGAGTGACTGGAACCAACCTCCCAGGTGTAGGGGACAATGGATCTGTCCCAGCAAGGCCTGAGAGTTTCTGGGAACACACAGATGTCAACTATCTCACCCTTGAGTTCAACAAGGACTCCTGAGCCTACTTTGTGTGGTGGACACTACCAGTTGCCTACCAAAATTCTTTCTCCCATTCTTCCAAAATAATTGGATGGTAGCTGGTCACGTGGTTGCCCAGCCAGAGACTACATTTCCCAGCCTCCCTTGTGGGGAGGTGAACAATATGACCTCACGGATGGTAAAAGCAAGTAATACATGCTACATGCAGGGTGAATGTCTTAGCTGTTCTGCGAGCAGTATGATGGAAAGAGCCAGGGTCCCTGATTGTGTGGCGCAGAGACACTTGCCAACGTGGACGGCCTACCTTGAAAGTGCTAAACGAGAGGGAGATCAACTTCTGTCCTTTATGTACCTATGCAGTTATAAAGGAATCTCTGTTACAGCAGCTTTGCCTTTAGCCACGTACCCACTGGGGTCTATATTCCCTTCTTCTTACATACATATGCTTTAGGCAAAATTGAGAAGGCGTGGCATAATTATCATGATCTCTGGCTCTCTCTCTTGCTCTCTCTCAGTTTATTATCTACCTACCTATCTATCCGTCCGTCCATCTATTCATCCATCCTGTCCTTATCCAGGACCTGACACACACCTGCCATAGTAGGTGCTCAGTACCTATTTATGGAATGGATGGAAGTCAGACCCCCAGAAGAAGTGCTTGAAAATCAAGGCCAATTTAAACCTTTATTGTCCCTAAGCCCTGAAGTTTATGAGGCTCCTCATTTATATGTAATTCAAAATTAAAAATTAATACTCAGCTGTAAAATAAATGTAAGCAGAGCCAAAAGTGTTCTGATTTTTCTTTTCTTAAAAAATATTTATTTAAATTCAATTTAGTTAACATATAGTGTATTATGGGTTTCAGGGTTAGACTTGAGTGAGTCATCAGTCGCATAAAACACCCAGTGCTCATTGTATCAAGTGCCCTCCTTAATGCCCATCACCCAATTTCCCCATCCCCCCACCTCCCCTCCCCCAGCAACTCTGTTTGTTCCCTGTAGTTAAGAGTCTTTTGCGGTTTGCCTCCTTTCCTGTTTTTATCTTATTTTATTTTTCCTTCCCTTCCCCTGTGTTCATCTGTTTTGTTTCTTAAATTCCACATTTGAGTGAAATCATAATTGCTTTCTCTGACTGACTTATTTTGCTTGGCACAATACCCTTTAGCTTCCTTCACGTTGTTGCAAATGGCTAAATTTCATTCTTTTTGATGGCTGAGTAATATTCCATTATATATACATACCACATCTTCGTTATCCATTCCTCTGTCGATGGACATCTGGACTCTCTCCATATCTGATTTTTCTTATGAAGAGTGGGATGTTCTTTCAAAAATAATATATTCTTTCCAGAAAAAAATATTATGTCTTTCCTTTGCTGTTACTTGTGGTAGACACTACTAATAGTCTACCCTGGGAGTTGGCAAACTTTTTCCATAAATGACCAGAAAGTAAATGTTTTAGACTCCTTGAGCCATACAGTCTCTGTAGCAACTACTCAACACTGCTGTTGTTGTGTTGTGAACAAATGGGTGCAGCTGTGTTTTGATAAAACTTTATTTATAAAGATAGGCCATGGGCCAGATGTGGTTCATTGCTTGTAGTTTGCTGACCCCTATTTTACCTTATATTAATCTATCCTTTTTCCTTACTGACATTACCCATATTTTATTTGTATGTCAGCATTTCCCCCTAAGTATTCTTACTCCCTCGTAGCTGGATGTGACCATGCGACATACTTGTAGCCAGTGAGGATTTCTGGGAAAGCTTTACTTTTTGGATATAAGTATAGTCTTTGTTGCTTCTTTTTCTTGTATGTTCTGTGTTTTTTTTTTTTTTTAAGATTTTATTTATTTATTTGAGAGCGAGAAAGAGAGAGGGAAAGCACGGGGGAGAGTGATAGGGAGAAGCTGACTCCCTGCTGAGCAGAGAGCCCCACATCGGGGCTTGATCCCAGAACCCTGAGATCATGACCTGAGCCAAAGGCAGATGCTTAACTGACTGAGCCACCCAGGTGCCCCATAGGCTTGGTCTTTAATGCACACCTGAGGTCTGGACGGGCAGCAGCTATCTTGTAACCGTGAGACAAAAGATCTGAGGAGGAAAGCTAAGGATGGCAGGGCAGAAGCATGGAGATGAGCTGTCATCCCAGCCCTTGGCTGCCTATTCATTGTAGGAGATGAATAAACCCCTATCAGAGCGAGCCATTGCTGCACAGTATTCTGTCTTTGGCAGGCAACCATAGCCCCAATTGCGGTAGTACTCTAATGGGCAATTCATTGTTGCTGGAACTCATGTGTAAGGTTCTGGGAAGGCTTGGGATTGGCTGGCACTGGGTCCGAGCCAGCAGTGCAGGGGATACAATAATCAGGGAGTGAAGCCAAGCTGCAGAGCTGGCGGTGGGTGGAGGATTCTGAAGGCAGGGCTCATTTGCCAGAGAAGGATGAGGCGCAGAAGAGCCAATGTCAGGCTAGGCAAATCCCAAAGCATGGGGTACATGGCCAGGGATGAGGGCTTGTTAGCAAAAAGGAGGTCCCCACATGGGAAAAGAGTGGGAAAACTGCCGAGGATTAGCAAAGAGCTAGCTGCTCTTTAACAAAAAACGTTTACCAGAGACATCACCTTTTTTTCCGGGTCTGCCTTCTGGAAAGCACCTGGCTTTGGACTGTGCAGGCCTTTTTGTTTCTGTGAGATCTAGAGTAGCCAGAAGTGCTACTCCCTACAGCCCCTGTAATATGCATCCGGGTCATCTACAAGCAGGCTGGCCATCTCGCCCAGTTTAGCAGTTTATCTGTGGGAATCGAGTACCGCTGTCAATCCCTCTCGGCTGAGTTTTCCTAACAGCTAACACACGTTGGAGGGCGGATTCAGGCCCAATGTGCTATATGCAACATGTCAGTCCTTGCAGTGATGCTGTGGGGGCAGTCTCATTAGCACCCCTATTTTACAGATGAGGAAATTGAGACCCAGGGATGTTGAGTCACTAGCCCAAGGCCACCCAGGGAGAAGGCGAGAACCAGATTTGTACCCAGGAGAGTTTGACTGCTGAACTAAAGTTCGTCTTGTTGCGTGAACTCAGCTCATTCTGAGCCCAGGTTTTCCAGTTGGTCTCCTGGGTCCCGGGGCCGAGGGAGTGACCCTGGTCTCAAAGGTAAAAGGCTCTGATTCTCATCCCAGATGGTGTATGGAGTGGCAGGGGAGAGCTTGTGGAAGCCAAATGGAATTTACTGGCTCAGGTCACTGGAAAGTGCAGGGAGATTCCTGGCTTTAGTTGTAGCTTGACCCAGCAGCTCAAAAAATGTCATCACACAGATCCTGGTCTGGGCCCTTCTCGAAGTATTGGCTTTGTGCTCAGGCTCCATGGGATGGCAAAAGGGCTTCAAGCAGTCTCAACCTTATAGCATTCAGAGTTTTGTTGTTGTTATTTGTCTGTTTGTTTTCAAATAGACTATTTTTACAAAAGATTTTATTTATTAGAAAGAGAGAGAGAGAGAGCAGGAGCTGGGGGGAGAGGCAGAGGGAGAGGGAGAAGCAGACTCCCCGCTGAGCAGGGAGCCCACTGCAGGACTTGATCCCAGGACCCCGGGATCATGACCTGAGCCGGAGGGAGACGCTTAACCCACTGAGCCACCTGAGTGCCCTAAACAGACTATCTTTAAGAGCAGTTTTCGGTTCACAGCAAAATTGAGCAGAAGGTACAGAGATTTCCCATTTCCCCCGACATTCAAGTGTTTCAGTTTGGTGGGAAAAAATAATTCACTGTTTCTCAGAAGCCTTGAGGTTTACTTTAAGTGGTCTGGCTCAGGTCATATAATCACCCTTGACTAATCATTGTGGTCAGTTGAGTAGACCCAGCCTCTGGCTTAAGCCCTGCATTCATCGCAAGCTCCACCCCTCAACCCAGCGGAGGTGGTATGAGGGTGGCTCTGGAACAGACATGTAGGAGGTGTTGTCAGAAGAGGGAAGGATCTGGCAAATGATCAGTGTGCACTGTGAGGGGCCAGGATTGGACGGGGGACAGGGTATCGGGAAGGTTGCACAGACCTCTTCCTTCCTTGTTTCCTGTGGTTCCGCATTGTTCAGGACTCCCCCACACTCACCCCTAAACCTGGCTAACTTCTTGTCCTTCAGAACTCAGTGCAGACCTGACTTCCACAGGGGACCCTCCAGTTAGATTAGATCTCCCTGATAGGCACTCCTGCTGCTTCCCTCTGTCGATGAGAGGCAAAGAGAGTATACAAAGGAGATACTGATTCTCTTTTTGAGCAAGAACATTCCAGTCTCACTTTCGGAGTGCGCCCTCCTCCCCGCTTTTGCAGTCTTTGGGGGGGCCATCAGTTCATAGGCTTGCTTTCCTCCGGCCACAGGGGTGTGGGTACACGACATAGGCCAGGCCAATGAACCCATTGATAATTTTGTCTTCATTTGAAATGGAACCTGGAACAGAAACAGCAGCTGCCACCACGAGAACTAAATTTGCCTACGGCTTCCGTTTCCTGCCCCAGAGCTGCCCGGCTTGCTGTTCCTTCCCAACGCCATGCTGCTTTTTCCTCGGTTCTGCGAGCAACCCTGAACTCTTCCAGCGCCTCTTTTACATAAACCGGCTGAAGTCCACATCTGCTGCTTGCAGTCCGAGAACCCTAGGTGTTACTGTGGGCATTTCCTTCTGTCCAAGAGGAGGGGTCAGGGTAGAGACCAGCCAGCTCCAGGGAATAAATATAGTTTCCATAACCCCATTTTCCCCCAAGGGCTGGGGTTCCAAGAGCAGGGTGGAGAAAGGAAAAGGGCAGGGCAGCAGGAAGTGTAGACCAGAATGTGTAAATACTGGCGTGTTTGCAGAAGGGCTGCCAGCAGGCGGATGTAGTCAAAGTTGGCTTCTTTCTCTGGGTCTTTGCTCTAAACCCAGCTGGGGGTACATAGCAGTGGTGAAGTGGGCTGGCGTGGCTACCTTGGAATTTGAAATTAATTTATTTAACAAACATCTTCTCAATGGTCTTTGTGTGGGAGCCCTTTCTCTCCCCCTTCCCCTCTTTTGGACTCACTCTTCACTTCATAGGATTTATGGGAAGGCTTGTGCTGGTATGCTGATGGCATATATTGGGGCCAGGGTGCACCCATGTCTATCCTGCACACGGCAGTGTAACAGGTTACTTCTCTCTGACCAGACTCTCTCGTTTGCCACTGTTTCTCTGGTGCCTAGCACAGAGCTCAGCACATGGTGGCATTCAATAAAGCTCTGTTGCCGGGCTGTAGAGCGGTTTCTGGCGTGCTAGGGGAGTCAACGGCCCTGCTGACTTCCTGTAAGAGACGTCCCAGGGCTGATGAGAACCATGGTAAGTCAGCATGCCCTGAAGTTTGGTTTCAGCCTTCCAACTCAGCCAAGCCCTCCTCTTGGATCTGGGCTTCAGCCTTTGGAAGGTCAATTAGTCGAAAGCCTATTTCAGTGTCGTTCCTGAGATCTTGGGAGACTGTGCACGATTGATGTTCCTGTCATTAGGAGACAGATATCATAGGTAACCAGTGTAATTACATCAGGAATACAAGCAAGGCGGGTCATTTGAATTTATTATTAATATCTGAACATTTTCAAACATAGGTAAGCATTTTAGAAGTAACTCAAACTGAAAAATCTTCTGTTGTGCTTTATATATTGAAACGATTTCAATCAGTAGGTGAATACACATATATGTATGATATCATACACATGTATGATTCTAGGGTGAAATAGTACAATGACCAATGATAATTGAAAGATGTTAATTTTATGTGCAAAATAATTGCTAAGTTTCAAATATTTAAATCAATAGGAAAATAGACTGATAGGAAAATAGACTCACATGCATGTTAAGAGAGAATGTGTTAGCTAGATAACTTTAGGAACCTATTATTCTTTTGGAACCAGTAAATGTTTATACAAATTTAAATAAGAGTAGTAGGCAGAATAATAGAGTTTCAATTATCTTTTATAATTCCAATCTTTATGGAATTGTTTGGCAGAATAGCATTTTTAACATTAAATAAAAGTAACTTCTAGGAACTGTATTTAATTTGTAGTTATTTAATTCTACTTAGACTATTAATCTTTCAGGAAAAAGTCGATTTGGGAATTATTCATGGTTTGTGGTATCAATTAAGATCAAAATGGCTGTTTTGCCACCGCTCAATTTTACAAGAAAAGTTCTACTAGCAAATACAGTAAAATCAGTGATAAATTAATTTCCATTCAGACATGATAAAGAATACCAAAACCATGAAGGAAAAAGGAAGGTGGCCAGAAATGTGGAGGTACCCCCTCTTTTATAAATACAAATCTCTTGCTCTTCGTGAAGCTCAGTCGAAAACGAGAGACTGCTTAGTGTGGCAAATGTGCAGCATATAATAGGGAGAGTGATATAACTGCCGATGGCACAAAGTTGAATTCCTGCGGATAATCCCGAATTTCTCTAAAGTTGGGTTTATGGAGGTGGACGTTACGTGCAGGAAAAGGTATCATTTTAGGTGTATGGTTCTATGAATTTGACAAATGTATACACTTGGGTAACCACCACAATAATCAAGGTAGAGAACAATTCGATCATTCCAGAAAGTTCCGTCTCGTCATCAGTGAACTGATCGCTGTCCCTATTGTTTTGCTTTTTCCAGAATGTCATACAAATGAAATCATAGAGTAAATAGCCTCTCGTGTCTGTCTGACTTCCACTTAGCATAATGCTTTTAAGATTCCTCCACGTCGTTTGTCTCAGTTTGTTCCATTTACTGTGTGTCATAATTGAATTATACAGTCACCAGTTGATGGACTTTTGGGTTGTCTCCAGTTTCGAGGGGGTTATCCTTTCACCATAAATAATAATAATTTAATTATATTTATAATAAATAATATAAACGTGATTTCTGCAGCTTTATCTTAAATCTTCAAGTCAGGTACTATGGACCCTCCAATTTTGACTCCTTTTAAAACAATGCTTGACTAGCCAACATCCTTTACTTTCTCATGTAAATTTTAGAATTAGCTTGCCAATTTCTTCTTTTTCTAACTAACGTATAATGTATTATTGATTTCAGAGATACAAGTCTGTGATTTCTCAGTCTTATATAACACCCAGTGCTCATTACATCACATGCCTTCCCCACGTCCATCACCCAGTTACTCCATTCCTTCACCCCACCCCTCCTCCAGCAACCCTCAGTTTGTTTCCTGTGATTAAGAGTCTCTTATGATTTGTCTCCCTCTCTGGTTTCATCTTGTTTTATTTTTTCCTCTCTTCCCCATGATCCTCTGTTTTGTTTCTTAAATTCCACATATCAGTGAGATCATATGATAACAGTCCTTCTCTGATTGACTTATTTTGCTTAGCATCATACCCTCTAGTTCCATCCACGTCATTGCAAATGGCAAGATTTCATTTTTTGATGGCTGAGTAATATTCCATTGTATATATGTACCACATCTTCTTTATCCATTCATCTGTTGATGGACATCTGGGCTCTTTCCATAGTTTGGCTATTGTGGACATTGCTGCTATAAACATTGAGGTGCAGGTGCCCCTCTGGATCACTACATTTGTATCTTTGGGGTAAATACCCAATAACGCAATTGCTGGGTCATAGGGTAGCTCTACTTTCAACTTTTTTTTTTAAAGATTTTATTTATTTATTTGACAGAGAGAGAGACAGCCAGCGAAAGAGGGAACACAAGCAGGGGGAGTGGGAGAGGAAGAAGCAGGCTTCCAGCGGAGGAGCCTGATGTGGGGCTCGATCCCAGGACGCCAGGATCATGCCCTGAGCCGAAGGCAGACGCTTAACGATTGCGCCACCCAGGTGCCCCTCTACTTTCAACTTTTTGAGGAATCTCCTTACTGTTTTCCAGAGTGGCTGCACCAGCTTGCGTTCCCACCAACAGCGTAGGAGGGTTCCCCTTTCCGTGAATCCTCAACAACATCTGTTACCTCCTGATTTGTTAATTTTAGCCATTCTGACTGGTGTGAGGCGGTATCTCATTGTGGTTTTGATTTGTATTTCCCTGATGCTGAGTGATGTTGAGCACTTTTTCATGTGTCTGTTGGCCATTTGGATGTCTTCTCTGGAGAAATCATGTCTTCTGCCTATTTCTTGATTGAATTGTTTGTTCTTGAGTTTGTGTTGAGTTTGAGAAGTTCTTCATAGATCTTGGATACCAGCCCTTTATCTGTAATGTCATTGGCAAATATCTTCTCCCATTCCATAGGTGGCCTTTTAGTTTTGCTGATTGTTTCCTTTGCGGTGCAGAAGATTTTTATATTAATGAAATCCCAATAGTTCATTTTTGATTTTGTTTCCCTTGACTTTAAAGGTGTGTCTTGGAAAAAGTTGCTTTGTCCAAGGTTGACAGGTTGCTGCCTCTGTTTTCCTCTAGGATTTTGATGGATTCCTGTCTCACATTTAGATCTTTCATCCATTTGAGTTTATCTTTGTTATGGTGTAAGGGAATGGTCCAGTTTCATTTTTCTGCATGTGGTTGTCCAATATTCCCAACACCATCTGTTGAAGAGACTGTCTTTTTTCCATTGAATATTCTTTCCTGTTTTGTTGAGTATTAGTTGACCATAGAGTTGAGGGTCCATTTCTGGGTTCTCTATTCTGTTCCATTGATCTATGTTTGCACCAGTACCATGCTGTCTTGATGATTACAGCTCTGTAATAGATCTTGAAGTCCAGAATAGTGATGCCACTAGTTTGGGTTTTCTTTTTCAACATTCCTTTGGCTATTTGAAGTCTTTTCTGGTTCCATACAAATTTTAGAATTATTTGTTCCTGTTCTGTGAAAAAAGTTGATGGTATTTTGATAGGGATTGTGTTGAATGTGTCGATTGTTCTAGGTAGCATAGACATTTTAACAATATTTGTTCTTCTAATCTATGAGCATGGAATGTTTTTCCATTTCTTTGTGTCTTCCTCAATTTCTTTCATGAGTGTTCTATAGTTTTCCGAGTACAGATTCTTTGGCTCTTTGGTTAGGTTTATTTCTAGGTATCTTATGGTTTTGGGTGCAATTATAAATGGGATTGACTCCTTAATTTCTCCTTCTTCTGTCTCATTGTTCATGTATGGAAACGCAAATGATTTCTGTCCATTGATTTTTATATCCTGCCGCTTTGCTGAATTCCTGTTTGAGCTCTAGCAATTTTGGGGCGGAATCTTTTGGGTTTCCCACATAGAGTATTATGTCATCTGCAAAGAGTAAGAGTTTGACTTCAGCTTGCCAATTTCTACAAGAAAAATTTGCTGGGTTGTATTCAGATTGTATTCAGTACACAGATCAATTTGGGGTGAACTAGCATCTTAAAAATTGTAAGTCTTTTGATCCATGAACATCATATATCTTCATTTATTTAGGTCTTGGTCTCATAAATAGTTTATCGTTTTTAGCACAGAAGCCTTGCATGTGTTTTGTTAAATTTATCTCCAATTGTTTCAGGTTTTCTGTTACTATTGTAAGTGGTACTTCAAAAAAAACCTCAATTTTTGCTTATTTATTTCTGTATATAGACCACAATTGATTTTTGGGTATCGATCTTGTATTTTGCAACCTTACTTAACTCACTTATAAGCTTTAATAGCTTTTAAAAACAGCATTATTGAGATATAAATCACACACCAAAAATTTACCCACTTAGAATGTACAATTCAATGGTTTTTAATAATATTCATAGGGTTGTGCAACCATCACCATGATCATTTTAGACTCTTTTCATCACCCCAGCAAGAGCCCCCCACATCTCCTAACGGTCACTCCTCATTTCCCCCAACCCCCTCAGTCCTAAGCAGACAATAATCTACCTTCTGTCTGTATTGACTTGCCTGTTCTGGGCATTTCATATAAATAGATTCATACAATATGTGGTCTTTTGTGATCGACTTTTTTTTAATCAAACATAATGTTTTCAAAGTTTATTCATGTCATAGCGTGTATCAGTACTTCATTTTCTTTTTTATGGCTTTGTATTAGTCAGACTTCCCCAGAGAAACAGAACCAATTACATATATATATATATATATATGGAGATTTTTTATGAGGAATTGGTTCATTGTGGAGGCTGAGAGGTCCCATGATTTGCCATCTGCAAGCTGGCAACCCAGAAAAGCTGGTGGTGTAATTCAGTCTGAGTGTGAAGGCCTGAGAATCAGAGAAATTGATGGTGTAAATCCCAGTCTGAGGGCAGAAGATGACTGTGGAAATGTACAGTATGGAGATTCCTAAAAAAATTAAAAATAACATAAAATCCAGTAATTCCACTACTGGGTGTTTACTCAAAGAAAACAAAAATGCTAATTCAAAAAGATGTGTGCGCCCTTATGTTCATTGCAGCAGTATTTCCAATACCAAGATATGGAAGCAGTCTAAGTGTCCATCAACAGTTGAATGGATAAAAAAGATGTAATACACACACACACACACACACACACACACACACACACACACACAGAGGAATATTATTTAGCCATAAAAAGTAATAAGATCTTGCCATTTGTGACAACATGGGCGGACCTAGAGGGTAAGTGAAATAACTCGGACAGAGAAAGAGAGATCCCATATGATCTTACCCATGTGTGGAATCTAAAAAACAAAACAAATGAATAAAGATACAAACAAGCAAACAGGCTCATAAATATTATAAAGAACAAACTGGTGGTTGCCAGAGGTGGGGGGTGGGGGATGAGCAACATAGGTGAAGGGAATTAAGAGGTACAGACTACCAGTTACACAATAAATCAGTCACAGAGAGGAAAAGTATAGCGTAGGAAATAGTCAATCATATTGTAATAATGTTGTATGGTGATGGATGGTAACTACATTTACCATGGTAAACATTACATAATGTATAGAATTTTCCAATCACTATGTTGTGCCAATAATACAACATTATATGATGCTATGCTTCAGTAACAAAAATTTAAAAAGGGCACAAATCCCTCCTTTCTCTACCTTTTCTTGTACGCTCTCAAGGGATTAGATGATGCCCAACCACACTGGGGAGGGCCATCTACTTTACCGAGTCTGCCAGTGCAAAGGCTAATCTCATCTGGAAACACCCTCACAGAAACAACTAGAAATAATGTCTAATCTGGACACCTTGTGGCCGGTCAAATTGACATAAAGTTAACCATCAGAGGCTGAATAATATTTCAATGTATGGATAGACCACATTTATTTGTCTACTCATCAGTGAATGCACATTGTGTTGTTTCCAGTTCATGATGTCATAAATAAGGCTTCTATGAATGTTAGTGTTCAAGTGTTTGTGTGGACCTATGTTTCAATTTCTGCAGTGGTTGGGTGGAGGGTTCTACATAATTCCGTTATACCTACTTGGTATATAATGTTGGATAAATATTGATTTCCTTATTGACCTCTGTCTAGTTGCTCTATCCATTTCTGATAGTGGGATATTGAAGTCTCCAACTATTATTCTAGAACTGATATTATGGACTGAATGTTTGTGTCCTCCCCTCCAAACCCATATTTTGAAGCTCTCCCCAGTATCGCTATAGTTGAAGATGGGACCCTAAGGAAGTAATACAGGTTAAATAAGTTGATAAGGGTAGGGCCCTGATCTGGTAGGATTAGTGTCCTTTTAAGAAGGGACATGAGGGAGCTCTCTCTCTGTGCATGCACACAAAGAGGTCATGGGAACATATAATGAGATGGCAGCTGCCCATGAGCCCCGAGAAGAGGCCTCCGAATGAAACCTACTTTGCTGGCACCTTGATCTTGGACTTCCCAGCCTCCATTATTGTGAGAAATAAATTACTGTGGTTTAAGCCATGCAATCTGGGGCATTTTGTTAGAGTTGCCTGAGCAGACTAATACAACTGTTTCTCCCTTTAATCCACTCAGTTTTGCTTCATACGTTTGGGTCCCTGTTGTTAGATACATATATGTTTATAATTGCCATATCTTCATGATGGATTGACTCTTTTATCAATATATAAAGTCCTTCTTTGTCACTTGTAACAGTTTTTGTCTTAAAGTCTATTTTGTATAATATTAATATAGTCACCCCAGTTGTATTTTAGTTACTATTTGCATGGGACATCTTTTTCAACTTTTTATTTTCAGTCTACGTGTGTCTTTGGATTTAATGTGAGTCTCTCCTCTTAACTATAGGAAAGAAACTGAGCATTGCTGGAGGGGAGGTGGGAGGGGGAATGGAGTAATTGGGGGATGGGCATTAAGGAGGGCACTTGAAGGGGCACCTGGGTGGCTCAGTCTTTAAGCATCTGCCTTCGGATCCCGGGGTCGTGGGATTGAGCCCCGCATCGGGATCCCTCCTCCGCTGGGAGCCTGCTTCTTCCTCTCCCACTCCCCCTGCTTGTGTTCCCTCTCTCACTTGCTGTCTCTCTCTCTCTGTCGAATAAATAAATAAAATCTTTAAAAAAAAAAAAAGGAGGGCACTTGAAGTAATGAGCACTGGGTGTTGTATGCAACTGATGAATCACTAAATTCTACCTGTGAAACTAATAATACAGTGTATGTTAACTAAACTGAATTTAAATAAAAATTAAAAAATAAAGTGAGTCTCTCGTAGTCAGACTATAGTTGGATAACGTGTGTGCATGTGTGTGTGTATCTGTTTTGCCAGTGGATTTCCATTTGCTTGTTAATTGGAGAACTTAATCTATTTACATTAAAGTAATTACTGGAAGGAAAGACTTCTATCATTTTGCTGTTTTTCTATATGTTTTATGTCATTTTTGTTCCTCAGTTCTTCTACTGTTGCCTTATTTTGTAATTAGCCATTTTTTTTCCTAGTGTGCTATCTTGGTTCCCTTATTTTCTCTTTTTCTGTATATATTTTAGTTTTTTCCTTTAGTGCTTATCCTCAGGATTACAATTAAAATCATATTAAATCTACACTAAATCTAAACATCTAAACTAAATACCAATTTAGTTTCAAGAGTATAAAAACTCTGCTCCTCTATAGATCCATCCCCTTCTCCTTATGTTGTTATTGTCACTAATTACATCTTTATACATTGAGTGCCCATTAACACAGATTTATACCTATTGTCTTTTTTTTTAAAAATTTTATTTATTTATTTGACAGAGATAGAGACAGCCAGGGAGAGAGGGAACACAAGGAGGGGGAGTGGGAGAGGAAGAAGCAGGCTCATAGCAGAAGAGCCTGATGTGGGGCTCGATCCCATAACGCCAGGATCACGCCCTGAGCCGAAGGCAGACGCTTAACCGCTGTGCCACCCAGGCGCCCCAGATTTATACCTATTGTCTTATACCTTTGTCTTTCGAATCTTTAGGAAAGGAAAGATTATGAGTGAAAAATACAGAAATACTGCCTTTAACCATTTTTAACCATTAACCATTTTTAACCATTAACAATTTTAACCATTGTAGCTATTTTTACTGTTGTTTTAAAATTTCTTCATAAGGCTTTGAGTCTAGGATCCTTTGATTTTAGCCTGAATGACTCCCTTTAGCATTTATTTTAGGGCAGATCTACTAATGATGAGCTCTTTCAGCTTTTGTTTATCTGGGAATGTCTTAATTTCACCTTCATTTTTTAAGGGATAGTTTTGCTGGATATAGAATTCTTGGTTGATAGTTTTCTCTTTCAGCACCTTAAATGTCATCCCAACTGCCTTCTGGCCACCATAGTTTCTTTTCTTTTCTTTTTTTTTTTAAGATTTTATTTATTTATTCGACAGAGAGAGAGACAGCCAGCGAGAGAGGGAACACAAGCAGGGGGAGTGGGAGAGGAAGAAGCAGGCTTCCCGCTGAGCATGGAGCCTGATGTGGGGCTCGATCCCAGAATGCCGGGATCACGCCCTGAGCCGAAGGCAGACGCTTAACCGCTGTGCCACCCAGGCGCCCCCACCATAGTTTCTAAAGAGAAATCAGCTGTTAATTTTACTGAGAATCCCTGTATGTAACGAGTCACTTCTCTTTTGCTGCTTTCAAGAGTCTCCCCCTTTGTCTTTGCTTTTTGACAACTTGACTGCAATGTCTTGATGTGGATGTCTTTGATTTTCCTGCCTGGAGTTCACTGAGAGTCTAGGGTTTGTAGATTCTTGTCTTTCATCAAATTTGGAAAGTTATCAGCCATTATTTCTTCAAATATTATCTCTGCTCCTTTCTCTCTCTCTCTTTTCCTTGGAACTTCCATTATACATATATTGATAAGCTTGATGAGGTCCCAGAGGTCTCAGGCTCTGTTCATTTCTCTTGATTCTTTTCTTTTTCTCCCCTCGGACTGAATAATTTCAATTGACCTATCTTCAAGCTCATTGATTCTTTTCTTCTGCCTTTTCAAATCTACTCTTGAATCTTTCTAGTGGGTTCTTCATCTCAGTTATTGCATTTTTTCCAGCCTCCAAATTTCTGTTTGATTCATTTTTGTAATTTCTGTCTCTTTGTTGGTATCATCTCTTTTGTGATACATCATTCTGGTTTCCTTTTGTTCTTTGCCTATGGTCTCTGTTGGCTGTCTGAGCATGTTTCAGACAATTGATTGAAAGTCTTTTTTTTTTTAAAGATTTTATTTATTTATTTGACAGAGAAAGAGGCAGCGAGAGAGGGAACACAAGCAGGGGGAGTGGGAGAGGGAGAAGCAGGCTTCCCGCTGAGCATGGAGCCTGATGCGGGGCTCGATCCCAGAATGCTGGGATCATGACCTGAGCTGAAGGCAGACACTTAACAACTGAGCCACCCAGGCGCCCCTGAAAGTCTTTTTCTAATGGTTGAATTTTCTCAGGAATTGTTTCTATTAATTTCTTATTTTCCTATGAATGGGCCATAGTTTCTTGTTTCTTTGCATGTTTCATACTTGTTTTGGTGGAAAACTGGGTATGTTGAATAGTATAATGTGGCAACTCTGGAAGTCACATTCTTGCTTTCCCTGGAGTTTGTTGTTCCTGCTTGTTGTGGTTGTGGTATCTCATTGTTATTTTAATTTGCAGTTCGCTAATGACATATGATGCTGAGTATTTTTTTTCCATATGCTTATTTGCCATCTGTACATCTTCTTTGGTGGAGTATCTGTTTAAATCTTTTGTCCCTTTTTTAGGTTGGGTTGTTTGTTTTTTATTCACTTTTAAGAGGTCTTTATATATTTTCAATAGAATTCTTCTATCAGATGGGTGTTTTGCAAATATTTCCTTCCATTCTATGGCTTACCTTTTTATTCTCTTAACAATCTATTTGGCAGAGCAGAAGTTTTAAATTTTAGTGAAGTCCAAATTATCAATTTTTCTTTCGTGGGTTGTGCTTTTGGTGTTCTGGTTTTGGTGAGTGGGGATTCCTGTCCACATTTGAGTGTTGAAAAAACAGGTTTGAAGTGACCTGCTCAGGGTCAGTCAGTGCCTGTGCAGGAGCCAAACTCCACCGCTGTTTCCTCATTCGGGACATTCTTCACACAAGAGGTTGCGGGGGAGGGGCGCGCATATGTGCGTGCTTGCAAATATACAGGCGTGCACACATTTGATGTTGAGAAGCAAGTGGACTGTTGGGTAAAAAGAAATTTGGTTGAACAGTGAGATGCAACTTCTTACCTCTCAGAATAAAAACAAAAAATTAAAAAGCTGACACTAGGAAATGTTTGCCAGAACGGGGAGCAAATGGGATTCTTATACACTGCTGGGAGGAAGTAAAATGGTACAGTCACTTTGGAAAGTATTTTGGAAATTTCTTATATAGTTAAACATACATTTCTCATATGACCCAGGAACTTACTGTTAGGTATTTACCTGAGAGAAATAATTATATTCAGATTAAGACCTATGTAAAAATCTTCATAGAAGCTTTATTCGTAATAGCCAAAAATTGGAGACAGTCCAAATATCCATCAAGAGATGAGTGGATAAACACAGCATGGTAGTTTCGTACAATGGGATACTACTCAGTAAAACGAAAGACCTGCTTGCTTCAAGCAACAAAGTGGGTAACTCTCAAAAACATTTTGCTGAGTGCAAGAAGATAGACACAAAAGGGTAGTGCCAGACACGTCATTTTATGTGAAATTCCGGAACAGACAAAACTAAACTCTGATTATAGAGAACAGATCATTGGTTGACTGGGGGGGGAGGAGGATGGGTTACAAAGAGGCACAAGGTTGTTCTGGGTGTTGGATGTGTTCAGTCTCTTATCAATGTCAATATCAATCAACACCTTGATCACATGGTTGTTAAATGGAGATATATATATATATATATATATATATATATATATATATATATATTTGTCAGAACTTAAACTCTTGCACTTAAACACCTGTGCATTTTATTGTATGCAATTACACTTCAATAAAGCTAATACGAAAAGGTTGGTTGAAATAGTATTTCTGGCTTGTTTTTTAAGTATTAATTTTTATGCACCATGGAGTGGCCCTGAAACTTTAAAAGTGTATTTTAGCTTTTATTGGTATCTCTTTATGCTCCATCTCCACCTCCAGACTTTTGGGTTTTTAATTTCTAAGTAATTTTCCAGCAATTATGCATTTGTCTGACAAAGTTATAACAAATTGTTAAGTTTTCTCCCTAGGTTCAAGTGAATCAACCGAAAGGAATTTAGTTGGAAATGAATGTTTACAGCCATTCGATCATGTCTTGATAAGGTCGTTGCACCCTGGAGAGATTTTGCAATTTTCATATGCATTTTGAAAGCAATTCTGTCTGCCTTCTAGGTTGTTTTGTTTAAAAAATTCATTTCCAGTCATCCATGTCCACTTTACCTATTTAGCTATGTTTTCACAAATTCCACAGAATATTTCTCCTCTCTTCGAGAGGAAGACAGAATTGACAGTTCACAGAAACATTGCCAAACAAGCAGAGCGGGCATAATGAACTGAAAAGAGATTAGGACATTAAATTAACAAACAAAAATCCAAGGTCTGAAAGGGAACTATAACAATGCAAGAATATTGCAACACAAATGCATAAAAGATGATTTCATAAAGTTCCCCAATTCTGTCACTGGCTTGCTTTGTGACCTTGGGTAAGTTCAGCCTTTTCCAGCCTCGTCTCCTGGCCTGAAAAGCGGGGACTAATAATAGAACCCACCTCATGGATTATCACGGGGATTAAATGAGAGCATTCATGGGAAAGCCTAGATCCCAGTGACAGACAGAACAGGCATTTAATAAATATTTGCAATTATTATTATTGTTATTACCTCCATGGTGTATAACTACATTGGGGAAAAAACGTGAGTGGACCTATTGTCCATCTTTTTTGTTATTTCACCGAGGGTCATGCTGGGGGTGTGGCTGGCCGGCTGGTGGCTTAGAAGGTGATGTTGTTACTGGTCTGCTGGAGGAAAAGGAAGGGCAGTTGCTGCACAGAGAAGGCTCGGAGGCTTAACTCTGAGGGTCATTTAGTCACTCAACCAACACAACTGATTCCTCAGTGTTCCGCCAATATAGCTCTGGGGTCTTGCTCACAGGTCAGTGGGGAGATGACACCGAGGGTGGGTTAGCCTAAATGGCCTCTAAGCTCCCGTCCACCCCTCAGATGGAAAAGGAGCTTCCCAAGGCTGAGAATCACTTGAAAGACACCTGAGCAAAATCAGGCTGGGAGCTGCCGCTGGCCCCAGGCTGACCCACGCCTCCTGTGATCGTAGCAACTCATTGTAGAAAGTGCTTGGGCCAGTTCTCATAGAGGAACAGATGCCTTCACCTGGGAAGTAGTGACATTTAGATCTGGCGGGGATGGACGGGGAGCACCTGGACACAGAGGAAGGAAAGACTTTTCAAGTGAAAATGAAGAGGCAGGAGAACAAGAGATGTATCTGGGAAACATCCAGTACTGTTTCTTGTATCATCAGACTTACCCCTGCCAGCCCAGAAGGGCTTCCTGGAGGAGGAGACATTTGGGGGCTGACACCGGGATCTGGGTTCTAGGAAATGACCACACTGCATTGTCACAGTCATCCTGCCTAGGAAGTGGGTGTTATTATGATTATTTTTCTTTTTCAAGATTTATTTATTTATTTTGGAGAGAGGGGGTGGAGGAAGGGCAGAGGGAAAGGGAGAGAGAGAATCTCAAGCAGATTCCAAGCTGAACATGGAGCCCCCAGCAGGACTTGATCCCACGACCCTGAGATCACGACCTGAGTCGAAACCAAGAGTCTGACCATCAGCTGACTGTGCCACCCAGAGCCTGCGAAGTGGGTGGTATTATTATCCCCATTCTGCAGAGGTGGAAACTGAGGTGCAGAGAAGGGAAGTGCCTTGACTAGTGGCTTGCTCAAGGTCAGAATCCCAGCAGGTGGGTTCAGAGCCTGCCCTGGCTGTCCTTCCTCTCCTCCTTCCTAGGGCCTAGCCTGCCCTCTCCTGGGCCCAGGCTCTGGCCAAGCCGAGTGAGCCTTTCAGGATTTCAGGCAGGGCAAGGCCAAAGAGACAATTCGCAGGAGTGGAACTGAGAGGTCGTGCTTGCAGTGTAGTAAGTCTGTCAGTCTTATAAATGTTTGAAACCGAGAGACAGTTGTCCTTTGTCTCCCACCCCAACTTGGATCTCAAGCCCCTTCAGGCTCCATGTCTGGGAGACGTAGCTGGGACAGAATGACGGACAACTTGGACCAAATGCTGATGGGAAGAGGGGGCAGGAGGAGACTGGAGGACTCCTCCGAGGGGAGCCCCCTCTTCCAGTCTTAAGAGAAGTGGACGTGGTGGGAGGGTGGCTGGGTGCGGGCACCCACGGGGCCTCTGCCGATGCTGCCTGCAAAGGGGCCCTGCTGCAGGAGCATGAGGTGAGTGGCTGGAATGTTCTGAAGTCCACATCTGCTATTGTTGGGTGGGGTCATTCATTTCCACCCTTCTGGGGTTCAGGACCTAGCAAGGGAGATCACGCAGGGTGAGGTCACAGTTATGAGAATTTCAAGTATGTGTCTTTGGAGAGCTGCAACATAAAAATGCTAATAAATGTTTATGCACTGCGTTGGGAATCACGCGGAGCCCCTCAGTTAAAACAGATTGTCAGAATTGCAGTTTGCTGGAGTCGGAGGAGCTAAGCAAGTTGTTAAGTGGGAGCTGTAAGCCCGCCACACGGAGACGTTGTTTGGTTATGAAATACAATCTCTATGCACGCACTTTCGTTTGCATGCATCCGAATTTCTTCTCATTTCTGTGGGAGATGCTGGAGACAATTGGGCCGTTTTCCCAACATTCCCAACATTTAAAGTTATTATAACTTTAAATCTTTTATCTGTATCCCGTAACAATGTCATCCAAGTGTTCTCTAAGTGGTGCTGCTGAAAAATGCACCTGAAAATCAATAACGCTGGAAAGGAAGTGAGATGTGATAAAACGTGATGAAGGAGGCCAAACCACCGGCAGGAAATGCTGCGCTGTTAATTTAGCAGAGAGCACTCTGTGAAATATTAGAGATAATGCTGGGAAAATAAAAAGCGGCGTTAAAGCAAAAATATGCCACAATGGGGGTAGATTTATGCAACACAACCTTGCTACTTTGCATTCATTTCCACGGCAAAATTAGCCTGGAAATATGCATGTTTTGAATTATGCAGGATCTTCAGGAACATACATTTTGCACGAGGTAAGACCGCCCTGTTTCTAATCAGGGGGTGGTGTAATGGGCCAATTACTTTAGGGCTTTCTGACGCAGGGCAGTTTTATCTTCTGGTCCTGGCTTGTGCCTCAGTGACCCCATCTTTAAAACGGAACTGTCCGACTGGCTTCTCTCGCTCTATTAGACTTTTTAGAGACAGGCACCATCCTATGTCTGTTCCGAGGGTGTCTTTTCCCGGATGGAGTCCATAGTCCACACTGCGCTCATCTTTACTAAGCTCGCTTTCCTTCCACCCCCAGATATCACAGACTCTGGCCCTGGTGATGACGGGTGGGAGGTTAGAAGGCCCACTGGGTGAGCAGGAAACAGCCAGGTGCGATGGGGACCCAGCGCCACCAGGGGGCAGCACCAGCACACAGCTGAGGCCGACTCTCCGGGGTGCGGTGTCCAGAACGCATTCCACTCACCGCGGCCGACCAGGAGCCAGGCACCTTGCTGGGTGCCAGGTATGGGGGCGTCGGGAGATGGGCTGGGGAACAGGCCACCCCAGCCCCTGCTCTTACGAGGTTTACATTCTCCTGGAGGAGACAAAACGAACACTTAAGCACATTACTATAGGAGGCAGTTTTAAATAGCCGTAAGCAGCAATGTCGCGGCGCAAATAAAATAGTGAGAGGGTAGGACACCATCAGGGAGGCCTGTTTGGGGAAGAGACCGCTGCCGTGAGGTCTGCGTGGGAAGCAAGCGCAGAGATCTCAAGATCTAGATGCAGGCAGATACAGGAAGGGTCTGTCTGGGGCCTCCAGAGGGACTGGGGAAGTGTGGGTAAGGGACAGCAGCTTCCTCACAGAGGAGAAAGCCAGGTCACAGTACATTAGGGGCAGTGTCTGACAACCCGGAGGAGAACTTACCTTCTACATCCCTAATTTTCTTTGACTCTTCCTCTCCAATTGGCCTGGTGACAACAGGTTCCCCACCACTCCCCATTCTTGACCATCATCCCCATAGGGCGACCGGGCAGGGGTCACGGGCCGTGAGCTGGCACACGTCCTCTCCCACTCTGGGTCTCAGCTTTCTCAGTTATAAAACGCAGGGTCCCCCAAACCTCTGAGCTCTGGATTCTAAAGGAGCAGCTCGCAGGGGACTTCTGACTTCTGGTTCCTGCGCGCCCTCTTGTGGACAGCTTTGGAAGCACATGGTCCGCGGGAAAGGACCGTGGGGAAGCGGTCAGGGCCAGTTTCCAAGGGGCTGGTGGATTCTTAAGGTATCCCCGAGTGAGCGTGCATACGTCTGGGTCTTTCTAAGTGTGCCGTGTTTGTATGCGCATGCATGCACTCATCTGTGCTCGTCTGTGCCCGCGTCTGTGTCTGTCGGTGTCTGTGTGTACAAGTCGGTGAGGATGTGTATTTCAGCAGCTGGGACATACCAGGACGATATGGAAAGTCCTCAGTCTTTCTCCCAAAGCCCTATCCACTCCTGCTGCAGCCAACCTGCTCCCCTTGCTTCTGTCTGAACCACCACCTGACTTCCCCCACTCTGGGATTCTGGTCTCTCCTCCCTCACTTCTCCCCTGCACTGTGTCCCTAAACGTCTTCGACTGTTTTTCTCTTTTGTGTCACATGAGGCTCATTTGAAATGTCACAGATTCTGCTCCGTTCTACCCGCTCGAACCATCCGATTCGCGCCCCCCTTGAGTGGGGTTGATCACCCACTGCCCTATGGTGGGGTAGCAGACACACGTGTGCCCTGGAAGGGTGAGCAGAAAGCCAGGCGTGTGGTGGCTAAGACGTGATGGCATGTTAACCCAATGCTCTGAATTCCCCTTGCACGTGTGTCATCTCATTTGAGTTCCGTGACAATCCCTCAAGCCTAGGCGAGGCGGGCCTTATCCCCATTTTACAGATGAGGACATTGAGGCCCAGCCAGGGAAGTGATAACAGGGAGCCCTGGAGTAACTCTCGAAGCAATACGCAAATGCTCTCACCTGGTTTTCGTCACACCCTCGGAGGTGGTCATTATCAATTCCCTTCTTGAGCAGACAAGGACATTGAGGCTTTCACATTAGGTGAGTGCCTGGCGCTGTCAGGCCGGGCGGCAGCATAGGAAAGATTGGAACTCGGCCTGGAGGTTAAAGGCCGGCCACTCTGGCACAGTGGCCCTTGGGAGGGCTTCCCTGCCGTCCCTGGCTCAAACTCACTGCACACTGTTCTCTCCCCATGTCTCCAGGGCTCCTTGCCTAAGAACCTTCTCTCAGGGCCCCAGGTGGGGCCAGCCTCTGTCTGGCCTCCCTTGGTCCTCCCCGAGTGGGGGTGGGAGAGTTGGCTCACCTGCTCTACTTTCTGAAGCTGCTGGATGGGGGCTGAGCATTAATTATGCAATGACCTCTCTGTGGTGTGCCTAAGTGCCTGATAACCGTAATTGAAGCTTATGGATTACACCAACATTATTGCCGGAGGTAGTTAAGGCAGTTAATGGGAAGCTGTACCCGCGTTGTGATATTTGCTTCTGATCTGCCGGCTGGCCCTATTGTGAGCCCTTTCGTGGGGTTGGAGGAGGCCTAGGGGGTGCAAGGGGGCGGCAGGGGGTGAGAAATAGCACAAATATCACATCCCCTTTACTCCCGGAGGGCGCTGTATTCTTTGCCAAGAAACGCTGCATGGCAGGTGGCATTGTCATTTTATAAATGAGAAGGTGGCATAGGGAGGTTGAGATTTTCCCAGTTTCATTCTTGATCATTCCTATGGGCCTTTCCAGCATCACCTGGGACCTTTTGGAAAGGTGACTCTCAGGCCCCACCCTGGACCTCCAGGCTCAGGATCTGCGTTTTAATAAGATTCCCAGGTGAGTCATATGCGTGTCCTAGTTTGAGAACAACCCAGGGCTGCTTTGTTTACTGATTTATTTATTTTGCCTACAGGGGATCCCTAGCGTCTTACTGGGGTAACAGCACTTTGATTTCCCTTCGGGAAACAAGCCCCCCCAACCCCATCTGAGGCCACAGTAATTGCTTTAGGGGAGTGTAGTGACCCCAAACCAGGCCAGTGAGTCAGCTCCAAGCTTTTTGAAGCACTGTTGAGGAAGATACATCTGACCGGCTTATTTGGTGACCATCTTTCTTCCTTCCCTATGCCTGCCTGCCGTGGCTTGCTGAGGGGGAGTGTTCTTCCTGCCCAGGCGATGGTGGCCTTGGCCATCTGACTCGTTCCTGTCAATGGGATGTGAATAGAAGTGACAATGTACCAGTTCCCAGCTAGGCCTTAAAGAAGTGCCTCATGTTTCCACTTGCTGCTCTTGACCTTGACCTTCATCTGGAGTTCCACAGTGGAGAATGCGAAGCACATGGAACTCAACCTGAAGACTTGAGTCCAGCCTAACCCAGCTGATATTAGCCACACATACCCCCCCTGCCCCCCACAACTAACCTATAAACTCATGAGTTTGAAATGAAGGATTGCTACTGCAAACAATTGTGATTTTCAGGGCTGTTGTTAGACGGCACCATTGCAACAGACACTTGACTGATAGAAAGAAGATGCGTTCTTTCCAGAGTTGCGAAGCTGAATCTGGACCAGGAGGGCAGAGCCTGACTAAGGCTGAAACTAGCGCAGAAGGAAACAAAGCTAAGCTAGAATGAGAATCCTAATCATGAGGACAACCTTTGGTTTTGTGGATCTGGCCTTACCTGAGTTAGTCAAGACTTGTTAGTCCACTGCTCTAAACCAGAAAGGTAATTAGTGGCTCACATAATGCAAAAGATCAAAGCTGTTCCAGTTTCAGGTAAGGCTTGATCCAGCAGCTGACTGATGGACCAGTGTCCTTGTCTCTTCATTCTGCTTCCTTTGCGTTCATTTCATTTGGATGCAGTTCCTCTTGTTATATAGCGCAATGGCTTCCTTACTCAGGTCTAATAGGAGAAAGGGGTCCTTCTGGCAGCAAGGAAGCTTCTTTCTCAGGGGCTGGCAGCAAAAGTCTACTCAAGCCTCACTGCCTCACATTGGGTCGCACACCCAACCCCTGAACCATTCTCAGAGGCTGGGGAGATGGCATATGCTCATCTGCGTAAGCCAACGGATGGGAGCAAGTGAGCTTTATAGAGCCACACGGATCCTCAAGAGAGAAGCAGGACTCGTGGACTATGGGGGAGGCGGGAAGCGCTGGCGAGGAAGAGGTATTAGTTTCCTAGGCTGCCGTAAAAAATAACCACAAACTTGGGGGGCTTCAAACAACAGACATTTATTCTCCCACAGTTTTGGAGTTTGGAAGTCTGAAGTCAAGATGTCAGCAAGCTTGGTTTCTTCTGGAGCTCCTGAGGGACAGTCTGTTGTACACTCTTCTCTTCTGGCGGTGGCTGGAAACACATGGCTTGTGGATGCATCGTTCGAGTTTCTGCCCCTCGTCATCACAGTGTCCTGCCTGTAGGCTCTGTATGTGTCTCTGCAGGGCCTTCTTAGAAAGATGCTAACCTGTCGTCGGATTTAGGGCCCTCACTTAACTAACCACATTTGCAAAGAACCTATTTCCAAAGTCCCCTTCTGAGGTTCCAGATGGATATGAATTTTTGAGGAGCACTCTTCAGCTCAGTACAGAAGACAATCAGCAAATGCTCGCAGGATGATAATTCTTCTATACAAAAATAGGATTATAGGAGCCGTTCTGTTAAAATTTTTTTTAATTTTGAAATAATTATAGACTTACAGAAAAGTTGCAAAAATAGTACAGAGTATCCTTAATATCCTTCGCTTAGCTTTCCCTCATGTTACCATCTTGCATAACCATAATGCAATTATCAGAACTAAGACAGTAACATTGGTATAATACTATTAGGTAACCTACACACCAGATTCAAATTTCACCGGTTTTTCTATTAATAGTCTTTTTCTGTTCCAGGATCCAGTCCAGGATTCACGCTGCCCTTACTTGTCAGGTCTCTTTAGACTTCTCTGGTCTGGCCAAGTGTCTCTGTTCTCCTTTGTTGCTCACAACCTTAACACTTTTGAAGAGTACCCATTACTTATTTTCTAGAACATTCCTCCATTTGGAATTTTTTTTCATGACTATGAGATTGTGCCTGTTAGGCAAAAATACTCAGAGGTAACGTGCCTTCCCAGGGTTGGGGGGGGGTACACGACATTCATGGGTCTATCACAGGTTTCGTTAACCTTGGTCACTTGGTTTAGTTGGCATCTGGTGGGTTCCTCTCCTGTGAAGTTACTATCTTCCCCTTTGTAATTAACAAATATCTTGGCAGTGGTTGGAATTCTTCTGTCATAAAAAAGCTACGTTTTCTCCCCCATTCATGCTGTTTATCACTTTATTCACCACTTAATACTAACTCTTAGATCCCTACATCTGCCCAGTAGCCCCTGTATGACTCTATCATGATTCTTACTCTTTTCTCAATTGCTAGACGTTATTTACTCATTTTCTCCCAATTACAAACAACATGGCCGTGAATGTACTTGTAATTATTGTGACCCCCTTCCGGGAGGATTTTTTGGGGGGGCTGCAATCCCCAAAATGGGACGTGTGAGGTCAGGGGTATGAGCATTTTTAGTTTTTAATAGATACTGCCAAATCGGCCCTCAAAGAGATTGTACCAGGCAACCATACCATCCAGTGTATGAACATCATTCATTCATTCATTCATTCATTCATTCAAGGGGCTTGCCATTGCTCAGACTTGCAGAGGGCACACAGTGGGTACATGAAGCCCCTCGGCAACTCCCAGAACCTTTACCATCTTAGCTCCCTCTTCCTGGGCCCTTTGTTCCCTTTCCTGTCTCATCGTCTTTGGCATGGATAGAGTCCCCGTGTACAATGTTTCAGAAGAGCATCTTTTTTTTTTTTTTTTGAGAAGGAATTCATACAAAATCTACTCTTCTTAGGAGTACAATGTAGTGGGTTTTTCCGTGTATTTACAAGGTCATGCAACCATTCCCACTATTTAGTTTCAGAACATTTTCCCACCCCAAAAAACAAACCCCATCCCCGTTAGCAGTTACTCCCCCATGACATCCTACTTTGAGCCCACGACAAACACTAATCTATTTTCTGCCTCGATGAACTTGCCTGTTCTGGACATAGAAACGGAGTCAGGCAATACATGGCTCCTTTTCATTTAGCATCATATTTGCCGGGTTCATTTGGATCATAGCCTGAACCAATAGTTCATTCCTTTTTTACGACTGGATACTATTTCCGTGCATGGCTGTATCACATTCTGTTTATCTGTTCATCAGTTGACGGGCATTGGGTTGTTTACACCTTTTGGCTGCTGTGACTAATGCTGCTATGCACTTTCACGTTACAAGTTTTTGTGTGGACATAGATTTTACTTTCTCATGGGTATATATACCTATGAGAAAAAGCACTGGGGCATATGGTAATTTTGTTTAACTTTTTGAGGAACTGCCAAACTGTTTCCAAAGTGGTTGCACCATTTTATTGTCTTTTTTAAAAAAAGATGTATGTATTTATTTGAGAGAGAGAGAGAGTGCACGGGGGGAAGGGCTGATGGGGAGAGTCTTTTAAGCAGACTCCATGCTGAGCATGGACCCGATGCAGGGCTTGATCTTACGACCCTGAGAGACCCTGAGATCACGAAACAACCTGAGCAGGAGCTAAGAGTCGGATGGCCAGCCGAATGAGCCACCCAGGAGCCCCTTATTGTCTTTTCAATTCTAGCCATCCCAGTGGGCGTGCAGTGAGAGCTCACTGTGGTTTAGATATACATTTCCCGGATGACGAATGAGGTCGAGCATTTTCTCGTGCACTTGCTGGCCATTTGAATATCTTCTCTGGAGAAATGTCTGTTCGAGACCTTTGCCCATTTTAAAATCGGACTGTCTTTTTATTGTTGACTTGTAACAGTTCTTTATATATTCGGGAAACTAGACTGTTGTCAGATATGTGATTTGCAGACATTTTCTTCCCTTCTGTGGCTTGCCTTTACACTATCTTAATAATGCCCTTCGAAGCACAGATGTTTTAAATCTTGAAGTCCAATTTGCCTATTTTTGTTGTTGTTGTTGCCTATGCTTTCAGTGTCATAGCTAAGAAAACATTGCCTAATTCAAGGTCATGAAGATTTATAACTATATTTAGAGCAGTGCACTTTTCTTTCTAAAGTTTTTATTTAAATTCGAGTGTAGTTAACACACAGCGTGATGGTAGTCTCAGGTGTCCAGTGTAGTGATTCAGCACTTTCATACATCACGCGGTGCTCATAGGACAGGTGCCCTCCTTGATCCCCATCACCTATTTCACACCGCCCCCCACCCCCGCCACCTCCTCTCTGGTCACCATCAGTGTGTTCTCTATAGTTAAGAGTCTGTTTCTCGGTTTGCCTCTTAGAGCAGTGTACTTTTTAATATTACTTTTTTGACCACTACCCATGGAAAAAAAACAGCGTGTCTTGAGATCTAGAATCCCATAAGTGGATACATTCCCATACATATATATATGTTTCATTAACATTTCATAAAACAATATTCTTCCTATTTTCTATCCCATTCTGTTTTGTTAAAAACGATGCTGGTCAAGACCCACTAAATGGATCTTGCGACTCATTTATCGGCTGAGCCCTGCAGTTTGACAAACTACCGCTGACGAGCTTACAAAGGGCCCTTGCGTACCTGACTTCATTTTCTCCTCAAGGCAAATGGGGAGGCAGGTGATATTGGGTCTGTTCTACAGATGAGGAAACTGAGGCCCAGAGGGCTTTAGTTACTTCAGGTCATATGGCTGACCCTCGGAAGGGCTGGAATTCTAATGCGTGCTTGCCCATGTGCGTCTTTGCATTCAACATCCTCGTGGTGATTCCCGCTTAAGAATTCCCTGTGCTGGTTTGTTAAAAAATGCAGATTTCCAACCTCTGACCGCCTCTCCTGGAACAGAGGACAATGAGAATAACTGGAGTTTGCGGAAGGGACACAGATCTAGGACTCAGGACGCCTGGTACTCCCCTTGCTAGCACTGGCCTGGGCTTCCATCAATGTCCCCTATTTCTGACTGAGTACTTACTGTGTTGGCCTGGGGAGATGGCCGGGGACAAGAATGCAGCCAGGCCTGGAGCTCAGGAGCTCACACTCCAGTGAGCACATTGATGAGTGATGGGATTGGAGTTTTAGAGGTTGCTGACTCTGGTCAGTGGGCTAGAGCCAAGAAGCAGTAATGTTTTGTTTGCCTGAACCGTGTTTGTTCATTCTCTTGACAGGCGAGCCAACGTATCCAGATAGGAAGATTTCATGCGATCATTTCTTGAAAAGTCCAATGATCTTGTATTGTTGCGTGGCCGTGGTGGGCTGGGGTCGGGCTGGGTCTGCACCTGCTCAGTTATCACCCCCCCCCCCCCGCTGACTCCCTGCTGTCTCCTAGCCCACCAACCCCTTCACAGCCTGCCTCACTCCTGTGGGCATGTCACAGTGTGGCCCCCCAACTCCACAGTGCCCAAAGCCCCTCCCCGCTCTCGCTCTGACACAGATTTTCTCCAGCCGCTCTTGACCCACATTTGGGGGCCCCTCAGCTTTCCCTCTGTCCTCTTCCCCATGCTCTCTCTTTGCTCCCTTTCCCTCGGCTGTGTGCTTTTCTCACAGAGAAGACTGGGGTGATCGAAAACCCACAGGCTCTGGAGTTAGACGGCCCCAGGTTTCAGTGCCAACCCCATTGTTTGCTCACCAACTGACCTTGGGCAAGTGATCAAACCTCTCTGTTAAGTAACCTCTGTTTTCCCATCTGTAAAATAGGGAGAACACTTCTCACCCACTCCTGAGGTTTCTTTCCTCCACATAGAGGAAGCATCCATTTGAGGAATGTTCCGGGCTTCTCCCACCCCACCCCAGTCTTCCCCTGGAAGGAGGGGTGACATGTCATTGGTATACTGGGGATGAAGTTGCTGCCATGTGCAGTCCCCCTTCTCTCTTTGGGGATCTGCCCATGCGCACAGGGCGTGCATTCTCCCCAAGTTTCACAGGGCTCTGTCTCCGCCACGGGAGGCCGAGGGGTGGGGTGCACACAGTCTAGGAATGAGTGTGTTTGTCTATCCTTGAGTTCCAAATTAGGAAACTATAGACTTAAGACATTGTAAGTATCCCCAGTCAGCCCTCCCAATAGTCAAGAGTCCATTTGAAATTCATCTGCGTGGGTCAGTCTCTCTGTTGGCTCCGAAAAGAGGCTGGGAAGAGGGGCTCTCTTCGCTGAGTCCCCTCAGACCCCCTCAGACAGTAGTTTCTTTGGAAGTTCTTGTGATGGCCAGGGCATGACATATAGAAGGTGCTCAATAAACAACAATTGTTCTTTTAAAAAATACCGCTCATCCTGTTTTAGTTCCTACATTCAGAAATTGGAAAGCAGGGCCAGTCCCGGGGGGTGGGTTCCAAGGAACAGGAAGAAACGGGGAGATAAGGAGGAGAAAGCAGTCTTGATAATACTTTGCTTGAAAACTGCCTTCCAGGGTCCTCAGAAGTGAATGCAAATTGTATGCAAATCCCACGCATAGTTATTAGCAGCCCTCCTCAGGAAGTCTGACGGGATGTGGCCCTGGGGAAAATTTGGGTGGAGGTCACTGGATTCCAGGGAGTTTGTGGTCAGAACCAGGGGAGCAGTTGCCTGGGAACAGTGTGGATGGAGGGGGTGGGGGGAAGGGTAGTGGTGGGCAGAAAGGGAGGGATGGATAGGGTGGGGCTGGGCTCTCCGGAGTGGGATGGGGGTGGAGGTGGGGGGTGGGAGGAGGCCACTCACGATGGGGACAGAATCCTGTGGGAGGAGGGACACCTGAGTGAAGGCACCAGGGGCCGCCATGGCAAGGGGTGGCTTGCAGTCCCGTATCCTGCACCCTGCATCAGCCAGCAGCGGCGGGGCTCCGCCTGGGTCCCAGGTCTGCTCCTTAGCCATTCCTGAAGCTTGGAAGCACAGTGTGGGATACTGGATCAGGCAGGGGTCTGGCGTCAGACAAAGCTCATTTACTTCTGGTTGCATGTCACGTCCAGCGGTGTGACGGTGGGCCAGTTACTTAGCCTCAGTTTCCCCTTCTCTCCCTCAGAGAGTGCTCATGAGGCTTGTGGAAGATGAGGAGCAGTGAGGCCTGGGAGGGAAGGTTCGCAGCCAGCGTGACTTGTTATAATAGCTGCCCCAGAACCGTCACAGCTCAGCTTGGATCTGCTGTGTCTGCGTTTAATCCCGATGCGCTCCCTGCGTGTAGACACCACAGTGGTCCCATTGTACAGGTGCGGATGCTCGGGTCCAGGGAGGTTGAGAGCAAGGACAGAGTCAGCTTTGCGCTTGGGCCCGTGCTCTCTCTCACGATACTCTGTTGCCTCCTCCACAAATGTTAGGTCGGGGCAGGGTGGGGGGCAGAGGTTCTCAGAGTTAGGCAATCTCTTCATTTTATAAACGAAATGAAACCCAGAGAGGCTGGGTGACTCGCGCACAGTCATTCAGCTAGTTGGAGGTGGAGCCAGAGCTAGACCCCTGCGTCCTGACTGTGGTCATGCTTTCTTGCCTGCACATAGATTCAAGACCCACCCTCCCAGCCTGACAACCGCGGGGGGTGGGGGGAGCGGGGGGAGGGCTCTGGTTTGTCTTCTCTGAGCACAAGAGGACCAGGGCCCATCTTGTGGCACCAATTACAGGAGGTGGGTGCTGGGAGCCCCTGGGGCCACAGTCTTGTCTCTCCGGGGTGGGGCCGGGGGTGGAAATTGCAGATCCTAGCAGCCCAGCTGGAGGGTCCAATGGAGGCCTGCTGGGAGCTTTTGGGGGCTTCCTGCTCACTTCCTCTTCCTCTCCCCCTGGGTCTCTCTGCCCCCACTCCTCAACTGTCCCATCCCCTTTCCCAGCTCCGAGGCTGTCCGTGTTTGGGGGAGATTATGCAGTGTTGACATTGGAATATGAATTAGGCAGTGACAGCAGCCAAATATTGGAATTAGGGAAAGCGGGAGCCCGGGCTGGGATCCGAGAGCAGCTGGAGCATCTGTGTCTCGACGGTTCCAGATGCCTGACCCTGCCGCCCACCGAAAAACGGTCGGTCTCAGAGCCACAGACAAGCTTTGCCACAGCCAAGGTTTGGTCCTCCAGTGGCCAGCTGGGAGTCCCGCAGACCTTGGCCTCATCAGCATTCTCTGTTCCAAGGCCCAGGAGCAGGCAGATGCTTCTGTTGTGATTTCAGGGACAGACGGAAGCCTGCCCAAGGAAGTATCCTGCATTGAAGTGTCTGCAATCTCCCCTTTAGTGCTGTTGCTACTGGTCAGGTCAGTATTTGTCAAAATGTGTTTCATGGACCCCCAATTCTGCCGACTGTTATGAAGTTTTCTGTAAAAGGGGGTTTCATGGCCACGATTAGGGAATGCTGTGTTAAACAGAATTACTGCAGGACTTCTCAGAGCCTTTGATAATTTAAGAAGCTTTGTGATTTTTCAAAAGGGGGATAGAGTTTGTAGTATTTCCCAAACTTGCTTGACAGGTAACCCTTTCCTTATGCAGAAATGTCGGGGCTAGGGTTAACAGATCTTACTATAGCCGAGCACCTGCTGGTACCACTATCCAGGGGCTGGTAGGAGGTAGGCGCTCAATGCACATGGTTTGAGTCAGAATCTCTTTAAAACTGTTTCTTGCATCTGTAAAATGGAATAGCTGCACCTGCCCTGTGTGTTTATTTAACTTATTTTTTTGGTCAAATGGGAGGACATCATGTGTGGAAGTGCATTTAGAACTGCAGACGTGCACGCATTTCAGGGATGATACTGATCAGCCCTGTTTCTTCTTTCAACTAATCTAATAAATGGAGACACACTGGCAGCTTGGTGATAATGCTCCCCCAGGGGCTTTTACTTTCCTCTCCAGGAAGAGGCCCCGTTTAATGCAGCATTTGTCAGTATAATTCTGTGCTTTCATTAGCCTTCTCACGTGGGATCCTTCCATGACGAGCTCAAGGCCAGCTTACCGAGTGGTGGGAAAGGAAGGCACTAGATTCCAGGGCTTGACTCCTGAGTCCGGAGCTCTGTCTGAGCCACTGTGATGCCTGTCTGCTGGCATGGGGCAGGGGCAAGCGAGCCAGGTGCCAGAGGCACTTCCTGGACCAGCTCTTGTGGCCACCGTGCCCACTAACCAGCCATCCTTCCCAGTGCCCCAGCACTGCCCAAGCCCCCTGAGTCATCCATGCTTGAGTCTGTTGCCCTGAACACTCCCCCTAAGGAGGCCCAGATCTCTGAGTGTGACCTTTGCTGCCCAGACATCAAAGGGGGTTGTCCTCTTCCTCCCTCTCTTCTTGCCCATCTCCCTCAGTGGGTGTCTTCTGAATTAGAAGCTAAAAAAGGCCATGTTCTAGAAGGACTGAGCCACCTCTTCCAAGAGGCCCAAAGAAAACTCAAAGTCAAAAAACCAGTGGCCTGGAATCTCTCATTTCTCCTAGCTAGGCCTCAGTTTCCCCATCTGCGAGTTGAGGAGTCCCATCCAGCTTTGACAGAATGTAAGTCTATGGATCGATAAACAGCATAACCTCCTGCCCTTCTTACTTACGAAACGTCTCCTGCAATCCCCTCTCCTCCCATCCGTCCTCTGATGAGGCTTCATCATCTCTCCCCTGTGGGATTCCGGCAGCCTCCTGGGATGTCTCCCTGTCTCTGGTAATTGCCCACACACCACGCTAGAGCCAGAGAGATCTGGGCGCTGTTCTCCTCATGTCCTTCTCCTGCTTTCAATACTGGGATGCCTTCCTACTGCCCCCGGGAAAAGTCAGTGGCCCCAACCCATCTCCACCACCTCCACACAGAGACCAGTTGGGATTCCTCTAACTCCCACGCTTCCCAGGCTTTGCTCTTGCTGTCCCTTCTAAACCAGATGCCTTCTTCCTTCTCCTGATGAAACTGCAGGTGGCCTACAAGACCTCACTTCTTCCCACCCTCTTTTCCTCTCTTCGCCTCCCTAGCGCTCCTGTTGTAAACACCTCTCTGACGTGGTTCCACTGTATTCTAACCAGCCATGTCCAGACTTTTCACCTCCATAAATCTCATTATAGTATCAACCATCCTCTATAGTCTCCCGTATTGAGAGTTTCCTTTAAGTTATCAAAGTAACGCACGCTCTTGTAACATATCCCAGTGGTTCCGAAGTGGAAGTGACATTTCCCCCTTTCTGCTCCTGTTGTTCAATCCGCTACTAATGCTAACATTGCTTGTGTTATTCCCCACACCTTCGTCGGTGTGTTCAGCATATATGGACGCACCCAGATCTGTGGGACTAGCTCCCACTGTTTCGCCTTCCCCACCGCTACAAATACCGCTGCAATGACCACCTTCAGATGTAGATATTTCCGAAAGTAGAGTCTTAAAAATGGGATTGCTGGATCACAGAGGATGTCTACTCAGAATTGTAATGGGTACTGTCAAACTGTCTTCAGAAAAGGTTGAGCTATTTACCCCTCCCAGTAACGGTCTTGCCCTGATGTTTCAATGTCTGTCTCCTTCCCTTGAGAACAAAGCCTGGGTCTTATTTATTGCAGTGTCCCTGGCACGTAGTAGGCCTGGTAAATTCTTCTTAAGTCAATCGATAGGTTCCCAAGCCCTGGCCCTATTTTCAAGATGCCCATCTGTCTCTAAAAAGTCTGTGATGTCAACCACGGGATCAGGAGACCTTGACCTTTCCATTCGGCTCTCTGGATTGCAAAGAATCTAAGGAGTCCTGGGTACCTCTTTGAAAGTGTGGAGTGTGTGGTTTTTGTCTTCATAGCTGGCCTCGAGGATCTGGGTTGCCATGGCAACTCTTAAGCAGGGCCCCCTTTTCCCTTCCCTCCATCTTGGGAGGCCTGGTTGCCATAGCAACCACGGGTCCACTCCTCTTCCCCCAACCTGCCGCAGGGCCTCCATCTTCCCTGTGTGGGTGTCACTATTCTCAGGTCTGGAGCAGCCCCGATGCCACTTGACCCACGCACGTTGGGGCCTTCCTGAGAGGAGATCTGAGGGGGATCATTCCTGGGGAGGGGTGGCAGCAGAAAGTAGCATGGCCACTGTGAAGGTTGGAGGGCCCAGACGAGGGAAGAGTGAGGACCCTGCCCCTTCCAAGCCTAGTAGGGTCACTGTTGCCTGTGACATGAAGATGGGGTTCAGGGGTGGTTTGGGGAATCAGCAAGCTGGAGGGGCTGTGTGGCTCTGCTTGTTAACGCTCCCATTTTAGGTGGCAGAGCAGACGGAGTGGACACCATCAATTGGGCCCTCAGAGGGGGAGGGTCCTTAGCCTTGGAGGAAGCAGGAGGCCTGGGCCATGGGGCCTCTCACGGGCCCTGCCACGAGCACCCTGGAGTTTACTGGGGCTTAGAATGCTTGGAATAGAGGCCTGAGGAAGGGAAACATGATACATTTATTAACACGATGGACTACTTTGCGCCCAAATTAAAGGACTTTTGAGGGTTCTGTTGACACTTGGAAAGCACTGCTAGGAGAAAAATAGCAGGACCCAAATTGCTATGTGGATAGTAACTGCAACTACCTAATACCAGTGTGGACTTCTCAGAGACTGGAATTTGGAGGAATGCAATATAAATGCAAATATAGTTTCCCCACACCTGCTTCTCCTCTAGCACTCCTCCCTCTCTCTGAACAGTCCTGCCACCTGCTCTGTCGCCCAAACTAGCAACTTGGGATTCAAACTAGACTCCTCCCGCTGCCCTCATGCCCAATTCCTACTAGTCACAAGTCCTGGCGATTCTGTATTTGATCTTATTCCCCCTCACATGGTGAATGCCTTGAATTTACCTCCTTGCCATCTCTCACGTGGAAACCATTGTCCCCCAGTGCATCTCTCTCCTCTTAGGTGCGTCTGTCCCCCTGCTCCCTCAGCACATCTGCTCTGCTGCTCCCCGAGTGGCAAACCTGGTCATGTGACTCCTCTCCCTTATGTTTCCCATTGGCTCCGGGATCAAAGACAAAATTCTTGGCATACAAGACCCTCCTTTCCTTAGCGCCCACACGGCTTCTTCTCCCCTGAACCTTGCTTCCAGCCATGCAACATTGTAGCCGTTCTCCTTACTCTTCTTGCCTGTGAACACACAATTCTCTCTGCCAGGAATGCTTTTCCCTGCCTCATCTGCCTGGTCAGCTCCTAGACACCTTTGAGATTTAGCTCAAGACTTTTCAAGGTAATGGAACAAACATGTTTCCACTCCGTGTTCCTCCTAAGAACTACAGAAACCACCAGAATAGGAACAGAAGGCTGAATTCTATCTTTGATGGAACCATACTCCCAAATCTCGATACATGGAGGGGAAAAGCTTCTAGGAAAGGGATAAATGACTTAGCAGAGAGGTGGAAGATTAAACCTCTGGGTTTATGGGTAGGGAAAGCAAGCTGATTTCTTCTACAGTAACCCAAAGAGGGTCAGGGATTAGAGGTACCAGGTGCCACAGGAAGTGGGATAGAGGTAGGGGTTAACAACAGGGGAGAAGTTTGAAAGTCTATTAAATCTTAAGTCTGTTAAATCTTATAAAAAGGTTTATAAGGGGAAAAGGTGAGTAGTCCTACAGAAAGCAGGGGGATTGAGTCTGCAGGTAAACTGAGAGATTCCCAGTCCCCTCTCCCACCCACCTACGGAGCACCAGAATCAGGCTTACATTTGTACTCTGTCCCCCACCCCATAAGAAGAGAGGAAGGTATTTTCTTGGAGGAACTAAACAGCCCCCAAAGAAATGACCAATAGACACTTACATTTAGGGGTCTATAGCAGAGAAGATCTATAGGCAATTGAATGTCCTAGGGTAAAGCTTAGCCAATGAACATGTCACATTCAAGCACTTAATGTCTCTGACTGGCCTTTTGGTGGTGTACTTATAATGTGAACACACAGCCAAGGATCACTGACGTCCGAAGGAAGTTTCCCTCATTTTCCCCGAGGAAAAGATGAATCAAGAAGAAATGGAGATTATGCAGTGAGCAGGACATAAGGTCAAAGAAACCATAATTAATATCTTTAGAGAGACAAAAGAACATACTGCAGTCATGGAAAAATAATGAAGAGGAATTAAAAGAAATAATCAGAGAGCAAGAAAGAACTCTTGGAAATAAAAACTCTGATAGCAAACTTAAAAAGAAAAAAGAGTTGGAAGATGAAGTAAAAAAACTTTCCCTGGAAATATATAGATATGGGCTAGAGAGGAAGCATAAGAAATTAGGGGATCAATCCAGGGGGGCTAACATTCAGCTAACAGGAGTTCAAGAAATGGAGAAAGGAGGGGATGTAATTGTCAAAGAAATCATACAAGAAAAAATTTCCAGATTTAAAGGACATGAATTTCCAGATGGTATGGTCCCCTGAGTATCCAACTTTTTTTGAATGAAAAAAATATACCCACATCCGAGCTCATTATATTTCAAATGCAGAAATCAAGAGTAGTTATTCAAAGTTCCTGGAGAGGAAGATGGGGTTAGTATGAAGTAAGTGAGCTGCTTGCCTTGTGTGCAAAATTTAAGGGGCACCAGAAAGCTCAGTAATCAAGATTAAAGGGGAAAAAATGATGCAGTACTTAAAAAAAATACAAAACAATTCAAAATAAATAATTGTGAATGAAATTTCACCATTTAAATAGCAAAATTTAAAATAAAGTCAAGATCCAACAGGGTTGGGATTTGGGTGAGGCAAGTGAGGTTTCTGTTTTTATTTAAATTGATATTGTGTTCATCACAATTTTTTGCATTAATTTGATTTTTAAAAATATGCATATCTTGATCATCAAATTTTGGTGCTCCTAAAATTTGATGCTCCCTTAAATTTTCCAGTGGAGGTGAGTGCTTCGTTACCTCACCCTGGTCCCAGCCCTGCGCAGGAAGGATTGGGAAGAGCAGTGGTATCGAACTTCTCAACAGCAATATTGCAAGTTGGAAGTCAGTGGACCCAAAGCCTTTAAAAATTCTGATTGAAAATGTTTTTCTACCTAGCATTTTATACCAGCCCAGACTCTCAATGACATATGAATGAGAAATGAAATAAAGACCTTTCTAGACATGCAACGTCTTAAAATAACTTGCCCTCCCATGTACCTTTTCTTACGAAACCACTGAAGGATGTACTCAATTAAAACCAGGGAGCGAAGAAAGAAGGTGTAGGATCCAGGAATAGGGACCTCAGCACAGGAGACAGGAAGGAAGGGAATTCTGTGGGTAACGGCTAACAGAGTGTCGGGAGGACGGCTGTGCCTTGGCCCAGAGAGCAGCCAGCCCCGATCAGCAGGAAGTCAGAAGGCTTTAGGGGGTGAGGGAGTTTGTCCTCAGGAAAATAAATGAGACTGACAAATTATCCGACAGGTTTGGTCATGTGGAAAATTATACTGAGGGCATGGAAAGATTTAGTCAATTGTTTTTAAAAAAACAAACCTACGTTGATGAAAAATGAGGTAGTTACTAACAGGATAAACAAAAAAAGAAAGGAAATAGGATCATAGTCGACTACTTGGTTTAGGAATAAAATCTATGTCCGTGGTCATAATAGTGAAGACAAAGAATAAGAATTTTAAAAAATTGAGATGTAAGTATTTGGGTAGGGCTGAGGGAGGGGAAGAAGACTTCTTGTCTACCACACTAAGAAGACGTGGATCGCTGTTTCAGGTGATGACTCAAGCTAAGAATACACGTGTTATTTACAAATAGGTAAAGAACAGAAGAAACAACTTCAAGAGAAGAAGGTGAGGAAGATGGGGTGGCAGGGGGTGGGGGGTGGCGAGGGGTAAAGAACGAGAGACTGTCTTTTACTTGCACATCTTTTATGCTAATTTGACTTTCCAAAAGATTTACACATAATACTTTGATTGAAACAAAAAAATTTTAGGAAACAGATTTGGTTCATGTTACTCTTCTGGGAAGCCTTCCTAACCTCTTCCCCCTGGGAGCCGCTGGAGCATTAGGCCGTGGGTCCCGGACACTGATACACAGCAGGGGCTTAGAAAGGATGCTGGAAGAGTAAGTGAATGAGTTCCTTGAAATATGTTGGCTAAGTTCAGAAGAATTACAAAAAAAAAAAACGTTTGAAGGGGTTGAACTGGGAAAGCCACACTAACAGGAAGGGAGGTTTGTCTTTCATTGGCTGTCACTCGTGTTAATGACACTTTTTCTTTCTTTCTTTCATTTCTGGGGGTGGGGTGGGGTTGGTTGAGGTCACAGGCCAGATGATAACAGGTTGGGATTTAGAGACAGACACAGCTGGGTCCCAACACTACCTCCACCATTCACTAGCTGTGAGGTCGAGCCAAGTTACTTTACCTCCCTGAACCTCAGTTTTCTCATCTGAACAGTGGGGAGAATAATGGAGAAAAGATACCTGGTTCTAAGGATGAGGGAAGTACAGGTAAAGTGCCCAGCACACTGTAGCTGCCGGCTGAATGGTAGACGGTTTTCTTAAGCGGCAGGGTAGTCAGTGACCGTGGCTTTTCCCTTGACCCCACTTCCTGAGTTGCTGTCCTGACAGAACCTCTGGGAAACTCCAGCCTTTGCGTTACATGCTCTGGACACTGGGCTCTGTGTGGGCAGACCATATATTAGCAGAGGGCTTCAGAGCATCTGCACATTTTCGGGGCCTTCTGAATCATTCCATCTGGGGAGCTGTTGCTGAGATAGTTTCAGTGGTTTGGTCTGGTTTCTAAACAAAAGTTATTTAGGTGGGAACAGATTCAATTTGAGGTTTCCATGATTTTCACATGACCTCTAAATATCCTGGATTTGCAGTTTCCCTCTTTCTTTAATGAAAATGTGGATCATCTTGGAAAAAAGAAACTGAATTCGATGCCGTTGCCCTGCCTATGTCCTAGCTCCCCTCTCTCCCGTTTCCTTGGCTCCAACCGTCCCCGGCCTCCCTCGCTGTTCCACCCACCCACTCACCAGGCAGTCGGCTTCCATCCATCCATCCCTCCCTTCCCTCCGTGGGAACTGCTAGCTCAGAGATCCCCAAGCTCCTCCCACTGGCCACAGGAAGAGAGCTTGTGCAAGTTCCTTCTGCAGGCTGCCTTTAACCCCCTTCTTCAAACGCTCTCCTACGTGGGCTCAGGAGCAAGGAAGGAGTCTCCTTATGTATTTTTAAAAACATCTTTATCTTCACTCTTGATTCAGGAATCATTCCCGAAGGTTCACTCTTGTCTTTTCGTTTACTTTACATTACTCTTGGGGACTAACGATCACCTGTATTGTATGTGGATTGTTCCCTTAGCTCTCCCCTTTCCATTCCCATCCCTCCCTGGAGTTGTACTCTTGAATCTCCAGTGGCCTCCTGGACATTCTCCGTGGGATGTCACCTCTAAGCCAGACCCTCTCATCTGTCCCGCCTTCTCATTTCCTTGTCCTGGTCAGAGGCTCTTGTAATCATGCTCTGCTTCTCTCTCCTTCATTCCTCCCTGGCAACCGCCTCCCCCTTCAGCTTTAGTCTTAAGCCAGCCCTCTGATGTAATCAGGGTGGCCTCCACACTGTCCCCAAACATGTGGTCAGTCTTCTGTTATGTCTGTAACTTCTGGGAGGGCACATCATCACAGCTGCATTTTTCTACGAGTCTTAATGTTAGCCGATTACACATTCCCTCAGAATCCAAGGAGGGTGCAAAGCATCTTGTCCCAATGATGAAGTTTACCAGTCCCCCAAACTGAGCCACAGACAGTGCATGGCCTCAGCGCTGTACAGAGGCTCTGTTCCCCAGGCGCAGGTTGGTGGCCTCTTCTTGGCATTTACTGGACTAGGGATGTGTGTGGGGGGAAGTGGTTCTGCGAGGTTCGATGGAGGTTCGAGGCTCAGAGTTCAGCCCTGTTCTCAGTCCTGGCTCCACTCTGCAGGGGAGACGTTAGATCCTTAAGAATTGAAATTCTCCAAATTCTTAGAGCATGTCTAAGACAAATCGGTTAGTCTCTCACTTCTCTGATGCATTATTATGCTAAGAAAGTCTCTGCCTTTTTACTTAATCTTGCCAAGGAGACTGTCTCCTCAAGGATGGGGAGGGGATGCCCATCCCACCCTGCCTCACATCTCAGATTCATCCCCACCCTATCTTTTTTTATGTGGGTCATCTGTTTGGGATATCTGTCTACTTCTGTTACGTTTATGTAGGGACAATCTACCGGTTCTCCAAGGTAGGGAGTGGATCTTAGCCATTTTTGTGTCATGGACCCCTTTGGTGATCTCATGAATACTATAGACTCTTTCTCAAAAATATGATTTAAAAAAATTTTTAGAAGATTTATTTATTTTAGAGAGAGGGAGTGTAAGCACACAAGTGGGGGGAGGAGCAGAGAGGGAGGGAGAGAGAGAAAAAATCTTAAGCAGATTCCCACTGAGCACGGAGCCTGACGTGGGGCTTGATCTCATGACCCTGAGATCATGACCTTAGCTGAAACCAAGAGTCAGACACTTAACTGACTGAACCACCCAGGTGCCCCAAGAACATGATTTTAAATACACAAAGAGGATTATAAAGGAGATGGATTGTAATGTGGTTATGAAAATGTTAAAAACAAAATTGTGATATAATAATACTATGATTCTTTACTAATACATTAAATAACCACTATAATTTCAAAGTAGCGATGAACGTAAGTGATCTTTTGAGATGTCTGTAATAATAGATGTGATAGGAAACTATCTGTTATATCTACTTCCATGGTTTGTCGCCTACATTTATAATGGAAAAGAATGGTTGAGTTTCAGTTAGAGATTAGTGAACACAACGAGGTTGTTCACGGGGCCCCTGAATTCTGTCCGTGGATTCTAGGAGTTTTTATTGTGAGTTCATATTTTGGGTCCCAGCTGAGAACCTCAACTCCCACTTCCCTGATGAAACCCTCCTTGACTACCACACTTCCACTTGAGTTTTCCTTCATGCTGACCTCTTTCAACATTCATTCATTTAACTAACATTTATCAAGATTGCTCACATGCACGCAAGCCACAGTAACTGCTGTTGGAGGCCCATAGAATGATAAGCAAGACCCAGCTTTACCATCAGTGGACACAATGGATGTATTCTCCCCCAACTATAACCCCAAATGTAACATGAAAAGCATCACAGGAGAGCTTTACACAAAGGTCTGCAGTATCCCAGAGGAGGCAAAAGTTAATAGTTCAGTTTAGCAAGGAGATGGGGAAGGAAATGTTCCAAGAGGAAGGTAGCATTTGAGCTTGGCCTTGTAGAGGGAATAGGATGGAAGCAATTTCCACATGGCTTAAGCAGATCTTGCTGGTATTTTTCCTTTGTCTGTCTTGTCACAAGTAAATATGAAGTTCCAAGCAGGTAGGGACCATGTTTTATGTGTTTTTTTAAATATTTCTCAGAACCTATGGCAGGACTGAGCATGGGCACTCAATATATGCTTGTTGATTAATTAATGGTGTTTCTTTTTAGTCTCCGTATCTGTTAGTTACCGCTATGTAACAAACCGCCCCAAACTCAATGGCTTTAAACAACCATCTCTTCTTTCTATGGGTCACTCTGCTGATCTGGGCCAGAACCAGCTCTTCTCAGGTGGGCTCTGCGGTCACTTGCAATCAGCCAGGGCTGGCTGGCCTAGAATGGCCTTGATTGGGTGACTCGACTCTCTCCTGCACGATTTTCAAGCTGTGCTGGCACCAAGTCTGCTGCTGTTCCATCGGCCAAAGCAAGTCATCGGGCCAAGCCCAGAGTCGATGTGGAGGACACTACCTGGGGTCAGGCTGCAAGGAGGCATAAACAATCTTGGCCATTAATGTAGTCCGTCTACCATAGTTTTCACAATTAAACAATCCGTGTCAATCCTTTGTGGACTGGGACCTAAATCTAAATCAATAGATAAATACATAAATAAATTAAAGTGTAGAGTGGCAATTTATAAATTCAACTAATGATGTGGTTTCTCCCATGGCTACATCCTAAGTGTTTGAAGAATGTTCTCCACAGAGACTGGCTGGGCTCTCCTTTTATTAGTATTATTTTAACTGGGCTACAAACCCGTTGCCTTGCCCTTTCATGTTGGCTGTTCCATCAGTTAAGCATCCCACACAATTTTTCATAGAGATGTTTCCTTTCCCCCTGAGGACATCTGCAACAATCCAGAACACACTTTCCTTGGTACTTGACTCGGAGTTGCTATAAATATCAGACATTCTGTCCACAGCTCAGGGTCACAGCTCAGGTCTCCCCAACCAATATCACTTGCCCCTCGGCCTTGAGTTGTGTCTGTACAGGCAGCAGCCCTGTAGGCAAAGTGAAGTGGAAAATACGGGTCAGAAAACGTGTTCTCTGAACAGCTGAGGCAAGAGCACACGTGCGCGCACGTGTGCGTGTGTGTATGTGTGTGTGCGTGTGTGTGCGTGTGTAGGCAAGTTTATCCATACAATTGCTTTTAATTCTCCAGGTTTTAAAAGATGACAGCCCAGTTTGAAAAAAAATACAAGGACAGTGTAGCACATGGTGTGGGGGGGGGGGTCCGCATAGACCCGAATGTGACTCATCTCACCACCTAGGGGCTAGGGAGCCTCCGGCGATTAGTGGTTTTGATCTCTGAGCTCCCAGGTCACTTGTAAAACGGAACCCTTCATAGTCTGACCTCTCAGATGAAAAAAAAAACCCCTGAACTCAGGTACCAATAGGAGGAATTCGGTTCTCTGTTAGTTTGGGAGCAAGCAGGAGGCCTGCATTCGAATCCTCGTCTTGTCATCAGCTAGGGGACCCGCAAGCCTCAGCCTCCTCATTTGTGGCACAGAGGAATTCATACTGTCCTGCACGGAGCCCACAGCCTTGTTTTGGCGAGCACACGGCGTATCGCACAGGGAGTCCTTTTGCAAAAGTCATTTGAAATCCCCTTGAATACATTTGAAGTGATGCTGCAGTGAAGGGTCCCTCCCACGTGGGGTTCATGGAGCGCCCACTCTTCGCCCAGCACTCGCCGCTGCCCCTGTTGTTCGTGGTGATGCTGAGGAGAAATTAAAATGACAAGTGTGTTTCCTTCCAGATGTTGTTGCTACAGGCTCAAGGTGCTCTTTTAACTGGGACGTCAGGCTTCTTGAAATAGACAAGAATTCTAGAAACATGACATTGTGCCTGATTCATCGCTTACACTTGTCGCTGACTCATTCTCTCCTTGATAGTTTTCTTCAACAGTAACTTTAATTACATCATTTACTTATTGGTTTTTTTTTCCCCCCTTGATTTGTTCTCTTCTTCCCAATTCTTGTTTATTGTCTCGGTGATTGGGCTGTCTCACCTCTGAGGCTTGTGTCAGGCTTCTGGACAGAAACGGAGTTTTCATGTACCTCTCAACACAAACAGTACACCCCAGGCTGGTATCCTTGAAATACACCAGGAGAAAGAAGACTTTTGACTTCGTTAGTGTTTCACGGAAATTATCTTGTTGAATGCTCTTAGCTGACCTATACAATAGACATAATCCAGTTAAAAAAAAAATGCAGGAACAGAGGCTCCAAGAAGGGGCTATAGCTTGCCCAACGTCGGTGTGGAGGACTGCAAAAGTGTGGTCACAAATCTTTGTCTTCCCCCGCACCCACACCCTTTGCCGCGTCATTGGCAACGTCCTCCTCCTTCTCCTCTGGGCTTGGCGATGTGACTTGCTCTGGCCCCTGGGACAAAGGCAAATGTGGTGTAAGCAGAATCTGCTTAGGACTTGTCCCATCCATGTGGTTTGCCTGCTTTCTCGTACCTCCGCCCCCGTCAGGAGAACACGCTTGGGAAGGCCTGACGGAGAAGGACGGCCATGCGGAGCAGAGCTGAGTGGCCCGCACGGACCCAGCCGAGGCAGCCTCCGTCCCTCAATGGCCAGCCCCGGGGTAGGCCTGTTAGTGAGCCTGGCCAGAATCAGCAGAACCATGTAGCTAACCGTCCCAGATGCGTAAGCAGCACATGCTATTACTGCGTCCCGTGGGTGTTTTGTGGTGATTTGTTCGCGGTGTGATCGTAGCAATATATAACTGATCCAATCAGCGTCTGGGAAAGGGCAGATCCTAGGTGTAAATTACAGCCCTGCTATTTGGAACGCATTCCCTTTTGAAACTAAATTGTCTTATCCTTAGAATGAGGTACTCCTCCTTCCTGCACAGGGTTGTTGGAAGATTAAACATGAGGCAAAATAAATTAAGCCCTTGGCTCCATGCTGGGCGTGGAGCCCGCCTAAGATTCTTTCGGTCCCTCTCCTTTTGCCCCTCCCCCAGCTCTAACATAAATGAATGAATGAATAGATGAATAAATAAATAAACAAATAAAACCCTTGGGACAGGGTGTGGATGGTAGATGATGGCCCAAAATGGTGGCTTCTCACAGCGACGCTTCAAAGCAATCACCGATGGGGCTCCGGAGCTCAGACTGAGAACCATACGAATGTAAAGCTAATACCTTTCACATGAGTTCAAAGGTAAAAACGAAGGCCAGATGGCTTGGTTCTATCCTTACAGTGCCATGCATCTCCCCTGAATCCTCCATTGCAGTATCTGGAGCGGGACGGGCCTTGAAAATGTTGCTTAAATTGAGGGGACTGAAAATGAAAGATTTTCCTTTGGGCCTGCGGGTTAGCCAAATAGGTGATGGGGAAATGGGGACGGAGTGTTGCTTTTGCCCCGGGCATGGGTTTGGTACTCAAAGCCCTACTGGGAGCAGAGGCTGGCCCGGGAAGGCTTGCTCCGATGCTAGTGCCCTGTCCGGTCCCGCGCATGCAGTTTTGATGACAGATCATTCGGGAAATGTGAATATTTCCCTAGGAGGTTTGAGATTTTGCTTTGCCACTTGGCCTTCTTTTCTGGGCCCTTTCCCTTCCTTTGAAGCCATTGTCTTCCTGACATGACAAATGTACTCAGGTAAGCTTATGGCTAATTATCTCAAGGGGGAAGGAAAAAGAAAACCAACCCAAGGCTGAAATTCAGGGCAATTAACTCTGTTAAACTCTCAGAAGGTATGAGATGCTCTTTGAAAATTAAAAGAAAAAAAAAATCATACACATTCAAGGAAGGTTTTTTTTCCTGAACAGAATTCACTTGGGATGTTTTCTATAAACTCCAGCTTTGTCCCTCCCTCCCTCTTCAGCCTTGCCCCAAAGAGCTCACGCCTCCTTATCTTCTCCGATGCTGGCGGTAAGGGGGCCGCAGCTGGATGCTCCAGACTCGGCCTCGCCGCGCGACCTTGGATGCATCACGTGGAATTTCTGAGCTTCGGTCTCTACAGGATCTCTTTACAAAAACTTTTCAGAAACGTGCAACAAGAATTTATCATTATTCCTTACAGTTCCTGGAGTGGAGTGGGCTCAGCTGGGAACTTCTTTCTAGGTATTTCTCATCAGATCGTGGTTGGGACTGGAGTCACGGGCAGGCTTGCTGGGGCTGGATGGCCGAGCCGGCTCACTCTCACTGATGCTCACAGTGAGAGCTGGGGGCTTGGCTGGGCCTGGCAGATGGCCCCGTTGATCGGGATTCTCCATGTGGCTGGGGCTTCCCATGGTGTGGTCTCTGAGTTCTGAGACAGAACATTCCAAGCTGAGTGTTCTAAGACGTCCCGGTGGGAGCTGCAAAGGCTTCTTATGATTTAGACTTGGAGGTGCCACGATATCACTTTCGCTACGGGATTATGCTTCTTTTGATGCTAAAATTTGATGATTTCATGACCTGGATCCTCCGTCCTCTGCCACGGAATCAGACATAAGTTCACGAAACTGAGCAGAGAGCCAGCTGGGCTTTGGCACAAAGAGGGGCTGTGTCTCATGCAAAAGATGTACAAATATAATGGCTGAATCATCCTAATTATCTGGGAAGGGAGCTCAGGGTAGAGTGTCATCTACCAGGGCCTGCTGCGTTCTTTCTGCACCCGTCCCTGGGCTCTGAATCTCTGCCCCTCACTCCACCTTGGCACTCCTCCCCTGGGTACAATTACAACGTTAGGCAAGTGATATTTTCTCCCATAAGGGTGAGAAAGAGAAGATCCAGTTCCTGCTCGTTATTTAGATGAGAAGACAAACTACGGGAGGGGAAAGATCGCTAAGCAGACGGCGAGTGTTGCTTGCCAAATGGGTGTCGATGTTATAAAGTGCTAGAGGTGTTCAGGGGGAAGGAGACATGGTATGAAGGAGGGAAGACTTCCTGGAGAAGGTGCCCCTTGATCCGAATCTTGAAAGGTAAGCTGGAATTACCAGGGGAAGATGTGGGCAGGGTATTTCAGGAAGAGGGACCATGTGAGGCGTGGTGTGTCAGGGAACAGCAAGTCTTGTGGGGTGAGTGCAGTGTGAAGACAGCACAGTGTGAAGACAGTAGGGGATGGGGCAGGAGGTGCAGGCAGGACCCAGGGCTGTGAGTAGCCTTGGATGACAGACAGGCAACATCAACCCCTCTTTCTGCATGAGGACACAGAAGCTCAGGTAGATAAAGGGGCTTTACTAAGGGTGCGTGGCTTGCAAGGGACCCCGTCAGAACTCGAACCCAGGATGGCGTGACTGCTCAGTCCAGTCCCTTCTCCGCCACAGCACCGACGAGCTTCCTTCCATTGCTGCTGCTGGGTTTCCCCGCACACTCCCCCAGCTTCTCTGAGCCTCCTGGCAGACTAAGGGTGTTGCTTTTCTGCACCATTTATTGTAATGACTTCAATTAAACCATCTTGTGCTGGATCAGTGAGCAGCTCTAGGGAATCAATGAGCGAGGCTGGCTACCAGGGGGAAGCAGAGCTCCTCCCCTTGTCCCTGCCAATCCCAGGGCTGTGCTCCTGTCCCCACACCTGGGGAGGGCTCAAGAGAGGTAAATGGGGGTCAGGGGGCAGGTACAAAAAGACAAGGAAGCAGGTGTCTGTTACCTTCCAGACACGGAGGGTGCATGGCCAACTCTCAGGCGCTCATCCTCCCTGACACCGCCTGCTGCTGACCTTGCTCGGCTGCCTTCCTCTGGTTAATTTGGATTTGCAGCTGCAGCTCTGGGACGGTGGGCTGTCCTCACTTGGCCGCCTTCAGTGCGAGCCCGGGAGGCAATGAACCCTGACCCCAAAGGAGATGGAGGGGCCTTTCCGAACTTGCTACTCGACCTTGGCCAAGTTGCCCCCTCTCTCTGAGTCTTCTAGGAAAAACAGTGGGGTGCACATGGAGAGCCCTTAGGCTGTGATTTTCTGTCCCTTCTGATTTAGGGTCTCCCCTTCTTTGACCTGCTCTGTGCCTCTGACCCCCGTGAAACAAATCAATGGGTGCTCTTGCCAGTTGGCTCCACTTTGGTTTGGCCACTGGCAGGAGACTGGAGGGTGGGAGGAGGGAGGACAGAGTGCTCCTGCCCAGCAGCCCTTCCGCTCTGGCCCAGCACTGCCCCCCCCCCCCCCCGCTCCAGCAGCACTCCTTCTGCCCTGACACTTCCAGCTGTCTGCAGCCTCAGGGGTTCCTAGTGCCCCTTCCTGGTTCCTTTCATCCTGCCCATCTCTCTGGAGGCAGTCCCTCCTCACTAGCGTTTCTTCAGGTGACCCAGCCGAGTGGAGCTCTGTGTCCTGCGCAGACACTGACGCAGCCTCTGAACGCCCCTTCCCACTCCCGGATCTGGCGGGCTCGCCAGGCGGAAGATGCTAGGAACTGGCAGACTCTCAGGGCCCCTCAGCTTGGGTTATCCTGTGATGGGGGAGCCCGGGTGGAGGCATCCCAGCGCCTCCTAAGCTTTTCCTTCTCTTCCTCCAGCCCTCGGCTCCTGGGGCCTCGGCTCAGATCCCCAGCATTTGGTTTTCATCTTAAAGCAGCTTTATTGTGGTGTAAGCTCTGTATGGCTCGCTGCGTCCGCTAGAGGCACAGTTAGATGGGTGCCCATCCTCTCGGCTCAGGTATGTTCGAACAGTTTTCTAACTGGCCTCCAGCCTTCGTTCTCATCTCTGCAAAATCACAATCCTCAGATCACATACGTCCCTCCCTGGCTCCTGGGCCTTGGCTGGTACTCCGAGTAAGGTATGAGGCCTTCACGCTCTAGGCCCAGCCATTGCCACTTCCCATGGAGGCTCCAGCCACCGCGAACTTCTTGAGTCACTCCCGCCAAGCTCTCTGCCTTTGCATGACCTCTTCCCAGACCTGAAGCACCCTGCATCCGTACATCGTTGACCCTCAGGCCTCCTCTGTGCCTCCTGAATCCTCTTTGCCCTTGAACATCAAGCTGAAGCATGGTGCTCCCGCAGGAGGTCTTCCCTGATGGTGGCCACAGTGAGCCCGACCCCTGCCCCTGGGCTTCTAGCAAACTGTGGGTATTTCTGCTTACACTTATCCAGAACCATAAACGGTGTCTGTCTGTCTTATTAGAGTGTGATCAGAGTCTCCCCTTCGTCTCTGTACCCCTACCTACTACCACCCTATGTGGTACCTCTTCCATCATTCGTTCATTCATCCATTCAACAAATATTGAGTGTCTGCTCTATGCCAGGCACTCCTCCAGCGTGGGGGCGAAGGGAGTGTGCAAGAGAGGTGTTCTAGCCATCTGGCCGCTACCTCCCAGGCCCGAATCTATCTGTTACATGCTGCCGTGTGAGGCTGGGTGGGGAGGCTATACACGGGTTTCTCCATGGTTGTGGGACTTCCGTTTCTGCCCGCACTAGAGGGAGGCTGGAGGCAGGAGGAACAACCTGCCCCATCCTTCTTTGCCAGCTGGATCCCATCAGGATTGCCCTGCCGCTGGCCCCTCTTCCCGGTGGCAGCAGCTGGCTCTGGCCTCCCGTGCCTCCTCGGAGGCGAGCGGCGGCTAGAGGGTGGGTCCCAGCTCAGCAGACTCCTCCTCCTCCGAGTTCCTCGAGTCCCATAATCCCACTGTTTCCTGCAGTTCTTACTTCTGTCTTACTTCAGTGCTGCCTTGTAATTTTTTCTCTCCTTCTAATTTGTTTTAAACTGATTCCTTTCATTGAATTATCACTGTGGAGATATCTGGCACTATTCCCGTTTTCCTTTTTTTTTTTTTTTTTTTTAAGATTTTATTTATTTATTGGACAGAGATAGAGGCAGCCAGCGAGAGAGGGAACACAAGCAGGGGGAGTGGGAGAGAAAGAAGCAGGCTCATAGTGGAGGAGCCTGATGTGGGGCTCGATCCCATAACACCGGGATCACGCCCTGAGCCGAAGGCAGACGCTTAACCGCTGTGCCACCCAGGCGTCCCGATTCCCGTTTTCCTAATTGGACCCTGACTGATGCGATGGGGAAGGTCCTGGGTCTCTAGGCCTCAAATTCAATGTGAAGAGGAGAGAGAACAAACCAATGAAGAGGCCACTAGTAAAAGGTGTTCTGATGAAAAATAAGGCAGGGTGATGCAGGGAGCCTGGGCTGCTTTAGATCGGGTAGTCGGGGAAGGTCTCCCCAAGGTGACACGTAAGCAGGGCAAGACATGTTAAGTTTCCACCCATGTAAGGAGCTGGGGAAGAATGTTCCAGGGAAGGTGCGAGCAGGTGTGAGGGCCTCATGGAGTGAGAGAGGGCTGCTGCAGGTGATGAGGTCAAGGAAGGCAGGGCTAGATCATATGGGCCTCCTTAGCCAGCGGACTTTTTTTTTTCTAATCTGAAAGTGTTGGAAAGCCTTTGGAGGGTTTGAAAACCTGAGAAATGACAAGATCTGACTTACGTGTTAAAAAGATCTCTGTGGCTGCTGAAGAGGGGCCAGTCCGTGGGGTGTAAGAACGGAAGCTCTGTTCTCCCAGAGCAGAAGGTAGGTGCCTTTCAAGGATGAAGGAACAGAGACGGAGAGAGTTCACAAGACTTGTCCTGGGTTGCTGGTTTCGGACTTCGGGTCCCCAGATCAGTGCTCCTCTGTGGCTATCCACTCTCTAAGTGAGGCAACAGAGCTCCAGGCCGAGCATCTTGGCCTTGTTTGGGAAGAGGATGAAGCTCCTTGGGCAGCCAAACACATGCCCTTAGCCATGTTTGTGCTTCACGAAAATTCTGGGGTGCCCAACGCATGGCGCATGCCGGCTGTGCTCTCCTGGTCAGTCATAATAAGAGGTGGGGGAGCCTAGAAAGAAAACAAGGCTCCCTAGGGATTTCTGTAGAAGTTGGCTCGAGTGAGTAAGTCCTAAGGAAACAGCATTTCTGTCTCTACCCCAAAGGGCACCATCCACATAGACCGTAATGTGAATGATGCCCCTTGCAGCTGGGCATGCTTCTCTCCACCCCCACTGCTATTCCCTGGTCCGACCACCAGCTTCTCACCGTATTATTACAGCCAAGACCTAGGTCTTACGCAAGAGAAGGCCCAGGCCAGAAGGGGCCTCCCAATAAGAGTGAAGGATGCCAGTGGGGCTTGGGGTTCACCTTCAACAGGCAGCAGGGGTGTTTTGGGTAGAAGGGAGGAAGTTCTTTCTAAGTGGAGGTGGGAGTAAGAGAAAACTATTTCTACACGCTTCGGGTAATCAGTCTGTGCTTTATTGAAAGACTCCTTCCTCCTGTGAATAATATAATCTGACATTTAGGGGGATGGGAGGGAAAGGCTGGGTGGGTCCTGGCAGTGCTGCTGACGTGGTTTCAGCTGTTAGCATCTTGTCTTCACAGCTTGGACAAAAGAGGAGGATGGAAGACTGGGTGAGTCTTCTCAGGAGGGGCCCTTCTGCACCCAGGAGCTGGTGAGGCATGAACTTTGTGAGGCCCAAACCAGCACCGTATTGTGATGGGTTGTCTCTGTCTACCTCAGTTTATCCTTCTTACTGACTGGCCACATCCTTCCACCCATGTCAGATCCCTGTTCTAACCAGTCCCGTCCTCCCACCTGCTGCAGTGTCACCTGGGCCCTGAAAGGCCTCGCCGGCTCGCCTCGCGCCACCATCAGATTCTTCCTCATTAAACAAATGAATCACAATCCTAATTAATTTGAGCAACAGAATTTATGTAACTACTCCCAGCAGGATGTCTGCTCTCAGTCGGTAGCAAGATTAATTCCTCTCTCTGGGAAATTCCAGCCGTGCTGGTCAATAAACCTTAATGATGACTGAAATCTCCCATCTGTCTCTGCTCAGGGCAGGTAACCCCAGCTAACCAGACACCCAGTGGGCTCGATGCGGTACCCCAGACTCCCGGGAAGACATGGACAAGAATCTCCCAGCTTGGATGGGTTCTGAGCCACGTGGAGCACACAGTAGGTGTTCCATTAAGGACAGGGACTGCCCATTCTAGGGGTGGTCCGAATCTCTTAAAGCCCACAGGAGGTGTTCCATTTCTATTTATGGACCTAATAGAAGAGACTGTGTGTGGCTCAGCCACTTGTAAAATGGCTCCTGAATCGCAACCAAGCCCCTCTGGCTCTTTCCACCAGTTACTCCCACTATTTCCCATGACCGGACCCAATTCCAACTTTTCACTATTTTGAACTTTCTGGACTCAGACACTTGGCTCTTGATGTTCCCTGCCCTTGAACTGTGCCAACCCTGTCTCTCCAACACAGGCCCCATGCCGGCTGCGTGGGAGGGAAGGGTAGTGAAGTGGAAAGTATTCTGGAATTAGTTCTAATTCGGGCTCTGCCACTTACTCATTGTACCTCACCTCTCTGTTCATCACCTTTCCCTCCTACGAACACCACACGAGGTTCTTAGGAAGAATAAATTAGAAAACCCGGTGAAAATGTATGGCCCAGTGCTTGGCTCACGTAGTGACAGGCAGCGTTTTAGGCAATGGCGCTTGACAAGATTCCTGCTCCCAAGGAATTTAATTTCTAGGAGACGATAAGCAATAAGGCACAGATGTAAGTGTAATTAGGTGCTCAGAGAAAATAGAAAAAACCCTATGGAAAGTGACTGGAGGAACTCTTTGAGGAGACGCCATTTTGTGGAGACCCAAATGCCAGGAATGGAGCAAACATGAAGATCTGGGGACATGGCATTCCAGAAGCAGGGAAAAACAATGGCAAAGGCTCTGAGGTGCAAGGAGCTAGGAGGTGCTAGGGTTGGGATCTGAACCCACGTCTTTTGCCCTTAAGTATGGAGTGCGTGTCACGCCAGCACGGAGAAGGTGTAAGAGAAAGGAAGAGTGACTGCAGAGGAGGTGGGACACCTTCCGTCTTGTCCTCCACCAGATCTAGATCCATCTGTTCCTTCCTGACAACTTGCAGGATTGTAGGATCTTGGCTCCCTTTAGGGCCTTCCACCTCCACCGGCCCAAGGGGTCACGCAGGGACCACCAGCCCTAACAGCTCCCTGAAGGCACCAGCTCCGATTCCTTCTCCGCTGATGACCAGGAAGAACCAACTCCTTTTGCAAATTTTTCTCCCCTGGTTATAATACATGTTCACGGTTGAAAATCAGAAATGGGTAACAAAGTAAAACTCAGCCATGATTTCAACCTCTTTGGGAATGTTTGGTATTTATCTTTCTGGTCTGTTCTGTGCACACAGATGCTTTACGAGGTTATGAACATACGCACATACAGTTTGGGAATACCCTTTTTACTCTTGTCGTGAAAAAAAGTGTTTTCAAATGTATTTTTAACAGCAGACTAAACGGACCGACAAATGTAACTATGTTAGGGCTTTTTTTATTACGAGTACCACAAAGATCCTTTTCACCTGTAAATCTTTGTTACAGGATGTCCTACAAAGCAGGGGAAGTGTCCCCCTCCCCGACTGCTGTGTCCTGAACTCAGCAAAACCATCTTGTCGGGGAGAGCAGGGGTCTTTGCCCATGAGTGTGGAGCCAAGTTCATGGTTGTTATCTACTGAGAAATGGACCCGTTCACACCTTCCCCAACTTTCCCTTCCCCCTCAGTCTCTCCCAATCATTTTGGTCCCAGAACAGATACAATGGGGAAGAGGAGAAGGAGGGGAGAATGCAATTTAATGTTCTATTTTGAAACAGGAGATACCGAGAGGATACTTTAGACACAGGAATACAATTCAACAAGATTTTTATTGAGTGATCAATTGACAGGAGGGGGAGGTTGACAGGATTGGGGCCCGGCCTCAGTACGCCGGAGTCTAGACAACTGCGTTTTGCTTCTGTGAGGGCCTGCTGCGTGGGGGGGCACGGGATAGGGGGCCTGAGTTTCTCATCCCTGGGGATGTTGGGCTGGAGTGTGGGGTACCCATCGGTGGTAGGCCTGGAGAACAAACCCGGTACCAAGATGGTGCCCGAGAGAGCATCTGAGGACCTGGCCTGGGGGGCAACGTTCACTCCCGCGAGGGCAGGTGCGCAGGTTAAGTCTCCTTGTTTGGATTACCACCAGCCCCGCATCTTCTCCAGGCTCCCGTGTGGCCTCAGAAAACAAAAGGGAGCAAAAGATCAAACCAGAGAGAAAAGACGCAAGAGAAGAGACAGGCAGGATAACAGAGTGAGTGAGAAAAAGGAGACAGAGAGAAAATGAGACACCCTCTGTGGGGAGGCTGATGGTTTGAAAAGTAGAAATCTTTTTGGCAGAAGCTTAAGCAGCAAGAGTTACTTTGGGTCTGGACAAACTTATGACACCTCCACAGCTGACAGCTCCTAATTCACAAGGGCCAATGTCAAGCACTCCTGCTCCAGCGGTCAGAAATATGGCTTTGCCAACTGTGCTCCCTACAGACCATCTCCCTAAACTCACTGGGGTGCCCTCTTGCTGAAAAGCAGTTTCTCAAACTTTCTGGAAGCTGATTGCTTCTCAGTGGAGCAGACAATGGAGAGCCTGTGCCAGGAAATAGTCCTTCCTGAACATGCCTTGAGATCTCCTGAGTTTCTCGGGGGAGGGAGTGAAACGTGGAAGTTGGAGGGGGCTAAAGTCAGCAGGTAGGAGGAGGGAAGGGCTGGAGAGAAGGATATGAGGAGGAGAAGAGGAGAGAGGAGGCTGGATGGAGGAGGAGTTCCACTTTCCCTGCCCACACTCACCTCTTGCTGCCAAACAATTATTCTGCCTTCTCCCCCAGGCTGCAGGAAATGGTGTTCCAGCATCCACTGGAAAAGCCCAAAAGTCACTGTCAGTTTCTGGAGGTGGTTGGTTGAAAAAACAAGAGAAGACAGCAAATGCAGTGAGCTCACTCTGGTTGTGGGTACAAAGGCTTGTTCAGTTTGGCGAGTGGGAAATTTTCAAAAGGACCTCTTACAGGAAACTGCAGGAAAAAAACGAAACAACCCATGTGCAGGGTTAGTGCAGGGCTAGAGGGGATTCTTCAAACTCCATTAGATTTACCACTGACCCTGCTTGAGTAGACCCTGGACTGAAAAGCATCCTTTCTTTCGAGTCTGCACTCAGAGGACCCTCCGGTAAGCAACTGCCAGCGACCCTGATCCCCCACCCACCCCCAGGGCCAGGGCCCAAAGTTCTCCCTAGCCGAAAGGGCATCCTTCCTTCATTTGAGCATTCCCTTGGTTCTGAATTGTCAAAGTGCTTCTTCACCTCTGGCCCACTGCCTTCCCTTATGGTCAATTAGCTGGACTGTGGTTAAGATGGGTTCTCCCTCTCTTGAGGCAAGGTGTCTTCCAAAATATCAAAAGAAAAGGGGTTTGAGAGATCATGGCGAATCGACCAACTCCATGAAAAAGCAGCTGAGGCCCCGGGTCCCGGGACGTTGACCCACGGTCACACAGGGGAGTAGCAGGGGTGGGGCAGAATCCAATTACTATCACTATTACTAACGCCCAACGTTGGTGCTAAGCTTTTTTCCCTGCTTCCTCCAAGGGCCCCAACCTGCGCGTGGGTCTGGGCCGACTCGATTGTCCCTTCCCCACTGCCCACTTGTCCATGTCGCATAGTCTCAGCAGCGAGGGCAACACACGTCAGGAGCAGGACAGTCGGCAAGTTTGAACACCCCGGGAAACCATTCATCTGCCCCCCCACCTGTTTCCTGTGAGGCCGTGCTGGTCATTGGCCCAGCAGAAGTGATTGACAGGTCAGTAATGCAATGGATGATGAGTCTGGGAAGGGCGGTGGCAGTTACCTGACAGATCTCTCATCGCGAGACCCTAAGGTAACGGTTGAGACAATATTGGTTCAGCCATTTTTCATGCTTAAAATCCAGTGTCGTTTATAGTAAAGAGTGAAAGGCAATTTTCTCTCTCAAAAGGAGGAACACATTTGGGGGTCTAAAAGTACAAAATGAATCCTCCAAAAGAATATGGTTTTGTCATACTGAAGGAGTCACTTTAGTAAAGGGGGGCTTGATTTGTTAAGAAGTTGGTGGGAAAGTGAGTGGGCCGGAGGGAGGAAAGGTGGCGGGGAGTGGGGACTCCCTCAGAAGGCCGGAGTTCAAGATGTGTTTTGCAGCGTTTGTATGAAAAGCTGCGGCTGTTCCTGAGGCCTGGATAGGTTCTGGGACCTGGGTGAAATGATGGGGTCACTGCTGGGGACTCTATAAAGGCCCAGGGGTAGGGACCAGGCTGGCAGGCCACAAGGCAGTGGTTGTGGCATTCTTTTTTTTTTTTTTAATTTTTATTTTTTTAATAATATTTTTTATTATGTTAGTCACCATACAGTACATCCCTAGTTTTTGATGTAAAGTTCGATGATTCATTACTTGTGTATAACACCCAGTGCACCATGCAGTATGTGCCCTCCTTACTACCCATCACCAGCCTATCCCATTCCTCCACCCCCCTTCCCTCTGAAGCCCTAAGTTTGTTTCCCAGAGTCCACAGTCTCTCGTGGTTCATTCCCCCTTCTGTTTAGCCCCCCTTTTTTCTTGCACATGGAAATAGTCTCTCTGCAAAGGCCTCTAAGTAAGAGCTGGCTTGGATGGTAAAAGGGAGGCCTGGACTGCAGAATGATTCTTTAGAGTATGTGGGGATGGTTGGAGCGCAGAGATGGAGGGGTACTTTCAGGGTACAATCACAGAAGATGTGGCTTCTGGAAGAATAGCGGTGAATCACCACACAGCTTTTTAGAGGAGGAAGTCAGAGGTGGAGAGAGAAGAGACAGGGAGTTAAAAGAGATGGGAAGGATGGCAAAGGAAAGAGAGTCTGTTGTAGGAACTCAGAGCTGGTGTCTGGGAAAAGCTGAGCAAATGCATGCTTGCCATATAGTTGTCACTCAGTAAGTGCCAGCTATTATCATTGCTCCTCTTGGACGGGTGGGCGAGGGGCTGCTTGAGTCCGATAGTTCACATGGAATAGGAACTGAATGAAGAAAAAGGGAGCCAGGAAGACAGGCCATTCCAACTGCTTTCTCTGTCTCCCCTGTACTTTTGAGAATCACAGAAGCTACCCCTCCATCGGGGGGATGAGAAGGGAGGCTTAAACTAAAGAGTAAGGGCTGGTGAGTGCTGGAGCTGGGAGCCCAAAGGATGGGCTGTAGGAGCGAGGCGAGGTCATCCTATCCTTCCCAAATCAATCTTAAATAAGGCCAGATAGACGTGAAGGGTGAGAGAGGGAGGAGCAGGTGAGGAGGAGAATGGGAAGTACAGCTGTCCTGGTTGTTGGGGTGGGGCCGGGGTGGGGGGGGGAGCAACCCCTTTAGTCCTCTCTCCTGGGCAAAGGCAACGGTGCTAAGGTTCAAGACTCCATTGGAAATTCCCTTCAATCATTGACACAAGCGTCAACTCCCTCAGGGACCACTGCTCTTCGAGGGCTGTGAGGGGAAGCGTCCCCCAAGAGGTCCTGAAATAAGAAAGCCATTTTCTGTTTAGACAGGAAGTGTGTAATATCAATCAATGGAGGCTCCTGAATACCCTGGAGAGTGCACAGTGCAGTTCCTAAAGGTTCTGAGAGAAAAGGAAACTCCACACATCATACCCCATTTTCCGTGGCCTTCCCTATCCTCTCTCTTTTCCGTGTTCCCGTCGTGAGTCACTGAATCCCAGGCCTTTGCTGGGGGGGTGCAGAACGGGCAGCACTGAGATAGCTAAGAGAACGGGATGTTGGAAGAAGAGTGAAGAATGCTTTTGAATTCCCAAATTACCCTTAGTGTGCCAGAGGGTGGGGAACAGGCCGGCCCACAGCTGAAGCTCAAAGCTACTTGGACTACTTACCTGAGTGAAGGGGCTCTGGTCCCTAGTATCTAGGGAGAAAAAAAGGGTAGCAGGGGATAAGGTCGGCCAGAGAGATCTAGGAGCCGATATGAGGAGCTACAGAGAGGAAGACAAAGATGAGGATGAGAGCGACTGAGGCAGAATGGAGACCAGCGACTGAGGCAAAACGGACTGAGAGAGCTGAGAGAGGCAGCCGTAAAAAGAGCTCACTTGGCTGCCAGGTCCTCACAGTTTTTCTGTCTCTACTTCCACTGAATATGGTTCCACTAATTTTCGAAGAAAATTGATAGAGTTCTCAGAGTCTTCCCAGATTCCAGAAAGCATTACATACAAAGTCATACTAACTTATACCCGCTTTATATAAATCCCTCAGAATCTTGCTGGGGCTCACAGGCAACTCCTGATGATCTTATCATCATGAGCTAGGCAGTGGGGTGCTTGTAAGAGCCAAATCTCAGAAGTAAGCTTCTGGAAGCTGCTACCCTTTTTCACCTCCGCGGATCAAGGGTGGAAACAAGCAGTGGGATAAGGAGCAGCACGAGCTGCTTTGGAGCAGCGATGTTTCTCATGCTGGGATGTGACAAGATAGTGGCATCGCAGTGGGGGCACTAAGGCAGTGGTCTAGCACCCATCATGAGAGGGCTGTTGGCCAGGCACGGAGCGGTGGTGGTGGCTGTGCCCTAGACTGGCCTTCAGCGAAGGCTAGTTTCTGATGCTCTTTGGGTGGTTTGCTCACCCTCAGTGAGTAGAAATGCTTCTGATGAAGTGAGCTGGGACCCAGGCAGGAAGCTAGGCCAGAAGCAGGGCCTGGGCAAGAAGAACACAGCTACTAAACAGGGCCCGGAAGCCGGCTGGTGGTGGGGGGGGAAGGTGCTCTCCCCTCCCCTCAGAGGGAAACCAGATAGGCCAGAGAGGGTCACGAATGAGTCAGAGATGGAGAAGAGGACATAACCAGAGGTGAGGGAGGCAAACCAGTGCTCCAGAGAATCGCCAGAGGTCATCTAAGGAGGTCTCTCTGTGCTCCTTTTCCTGCGATGGTTCCAATACTACACCAAAGACGTTCAGAAAGAGCCCAGGGTTTCCTGCGGCGACGGAACGAGACCTTCATCCTCTGCGCTCGCTTCAGCTCCCTCTCTCAGTGTGTGGGAAGTGTGTCCATAAAGGAAACTGGGCTGTCCGTGCAGGAGGGCGACTGCCTTCCCTGAGCAGTGGCCTTACGCACTCCCAGGTGTGGGAACTGTCCAGGAGGAAGGGGCTGGCTGGCTGGCCAGGAGCTAATTATCCCCGATCTCACAGTATCTTAACCAGGGTCTTCCCTCCCGCCACAGGAAGTAGTGGTGGGGTCTGATGGTCACGAGGGGGTTGTGAGGAGCTGAGGGGGGGTTGTCAGGTAGGCAGAGAGGACTTATTCTGAAGGGAGAAACAGTTTGTGGGAGGAGGGCAGGCAGACACACAAATCCCCTCCCTACCCTGTCCTTCCCAGGCCGTGTCCTGCCACTGGCCTATCAGCAAGAGTTGACTTCCCATCCTTCTCAGCCTCTTTGCCGGCCATCCATCATGTGTCTTACAGTAAAATGAGGAGTAGGAAGGGAGGGCAGGGAGGAAAGAACAGGGGAGACAGGGCTGGGGAGAGCCCGAGCCATGATGATACCATACACACAGATGGAAAGACAGAGAAACAGTAACATAGCCTCTGCCTCTCTCTGGCTGCTTTTCCTCATAGTGATTATGCTCCTTCTCAAGGGATATTTACCCCCTCGATGAAGAATGTAGAGCCCTGTGCTCCGACCATAATACTACTGAGCGAAATTTGCAGTAGGTGCCACTACTTGCCAAAAATCATGGCTCCTTGGCTCAACGGGGAGTTGAAGTGATTCAGAGACAGTGGCTTGTACTAGTTTCCCAACAATGAAGAGCATTTCTGGGGGACAAATCATGCCAACTGTCGCCTTTCCCCTGCACATGGGCAACTATGGGGAAAGGTATGATGGGGGATAAAATGTGGAGTAAGGGGCAGGAAGAAGTTGCAAGTCCTTATCCCTTTCATCAGCTGGAATACTCTGGTTAGGAGAGGAGAGAGGAGTGTTGAGGGGCGGACAGGGATGGATAGCAGAGAGCTCTCTTGGTATCACTTTGCTCTTCTGGTGGTTACGCTATGAAATCAAGTCTGCCTAGAGGCCACAGATACAGAGATGGGTATTGGATGCTTCAGGTATCCAGGAGAATTGTTTTCCTATTTGTGGATGGGAGGAATACCATCTAATGTGTTGTAAGTCTCAAAGGAAATAAAAGCTCCCTGTCCTCAGGAGGCATTTTCTTACTATTGTCCTTCTCTGTCCAGTTCTCCTTTCCTCCCCCAAAGCCCCTCTTCGGAGAAGGGCAGGACAGGCAGGAGAGAGGGTGCCAGGTTGACTGCGATGTTATTGTTGCCACGGGAGTGAGTAGAGCTCTTTCAACATAGCAGCCTATGAAAAGACTGGACTTCTTCAAGGGAACTTTTTCAGGGAAATAAAAAGTAAAACAAACAAAAAACCAACCCAAATAAGAAAACGTGAACGATGGAAGTCAAGAGATCTTTCCGACTGGTTTGTAACCCCTTGTGATCCTACGCTTCGCTATTAGCTGTTTGGCTCTGTTGGATTCCAAACCCGTTCTCAGCTTGGTTTTGTGGGAAATGAATTCTTTCCAGACTCCAGGGCTTGTCTCCTCCACTGTACTGTCTTCTTTGCCCTGCTTGGGTGGGCCAGCCTCTCCCAGTCTGCCCAGAAAGTTCATCTTTGTAGTTTTGTCTCCCTCATCATCTGGGTGGCCCCTCTCCTTTTCGGGGTCTGGTACTTTAGCTGAGACTTCTTTTTGCCGACTAGTGGGGGTGCAAAGCCCTGCTATCCTTCAGTTCTAACCTGTAGAGCGGCTGGTTTAGGGGTGGGAAGGAGAGGTAGGCTGTCAGTGTGATGGGCAGAGAGCAAGATGTCAGGTCATGAGCAAAGGGAAGCGAATGTTGTCCACAGCTCACATTTCCATCTTTGTTTCCTTGTTGAAGGCTGCTAAGACCCCTAGCCCCCAACACCCATTGCCAGCTTCCCAGTCTTCCCAGTTTTCCAAAATTAATACTGAAAATACAAGTTCTGTCGAAGGAATTTTTCTCAAAGGAAAAGAAGGATCATCTCTTTCCGAGGAAGATGTGTTCAGAGTCTACTAATACAAACTAAATCTTAAAGAAAATACGAACGTACTCTATATTTAATCTAAAAGTGTACAATACTTGTGTTAATAGTATATGCAAATAAAAGGACTGCTAGAATGGTAGGCAAGCAGGGGGGAAGAGAAGGGTGTGGACAAGGCAGGGGCTGCCTTCAGCAAGCCCTGGAGTCTGGTGGTCTGTTCGGGAGTCTTCTTGGACATTGCCAGGCTTACGGGCATGTGGCTGGGGCCTCGGCGGGGTGGGGGTGGGGGTGGTGTCATTTCAGGGGGCAGTGGGTGTGGGATGTGGGTAGCAGAGCCCGAGTTCTGAGTGACTCCAGGGTAGCTGAGATACTCTGTGACTGAGGGGACTGATGAGGGTCAGTCTGCTCGAGGAGTCTTAGCAAAAGGCTGAGAACTGGGTCTCAGTTGGTATGAGCAAATGGACCTCAGAGGAAACTTCCCAGCAGGAAGGGGAGCAGAGGGGAGAGGAGAAAGCTCTCCAGAGAATGGTATGCTTCTTGAAGTAGCCTGAGTGTGTCCTGGCTGCCGGCAGCAGTGTGGGGCAGAAACTTCTGGGCCAAGATAGTTTCTTGTCAAGTCTCTGAGCCTTGATAGAATGAGAGTCATAATGGCAGTTTGGGATAATTTACTGAAGAAATATATCCCATTCCTAGACACAAGGTACCCTTTTCAGGGAGGATGAGCAAGCAAGAGATTATCTTTGTTCCATTGGCATGCTTGAGGAAGCTGATACTTTCTGGAGCGCCTGGGTGGCTCAGTCGTTAAGCGTCTGCCTTTGGCTCAGAGTGTGATCCTGGCATTCTGAGATCGAGCCCCACATCAGCCTCCTCCGCTGGGAGCCTGCTTCTTCCTCTCCCACTTCCCCTGCTTGTGTTCCCTCTCTTGCTGGCTGTCTCTCTCTGTGTCAAATAAATAAAATAAAATCTTAAAAAAAAAAAAAAGGAAGCGGATACTTTCTGCTTCCCATCGTCTTAATTTCTCTAGCCTCCAGAGTTTCTGACTTTTCCCGTCCATCCCCTGGTTCCTCAGTTATTAGCTGAGGTGAGGCCAAATGGCCAGCAAGGGAGATGGTGAGGAAAGAGACAGCTTCACTGACCGACGATAGAAGAAACCTTCCAGTCTGGAATTGTAAATGGAACCACTGAGAAGGTCAACAGATGAGATGACACTTAGTAAGGCAGCGGGAAGGGCAGGGTCACGGCGGCTGTCAGCAGGCTGGAGTCTCAAGTGCCTATGTTTGGTTGCTGCAGTGGGCCTGGCAGGCCTCTAGAGTTTGTTAGGAAACTGTTGGAAGGGCCCACCAGGGAGGGCCTTCTGGCAGGGGGCTCTGATCTCCCTGTGGAGAGCCGGGAAGCCCCTGGCTGGGTAGAGCGATGCAATGGTAGGAAGTACTAGGGATCATTGTTTGCTGCAGCCCCCGTGGGGCCGCGCTGTGCGTGGCACCCAAGGCTAAGGGGATGGTAAAGCTCTTGGAATCCCCACCGCCATGCCATCCGCATTTGCTCAGCTCTCCCAGCTCTCCTGGGGCGTGGCGGGGGGGATAATGCCAGATGAAGAGAGTGAGAGAAGGGTGGACAAAGAAAACAGTGAGGCCAGAGGAGAGAGACAGAAGCATGGAATGAAGTTAACGTAGATAAAGAGAGACAGGCCATCTAGGAGGAAGTGACCACCAAGTTTTTGTGTTTCACCAAAGTTAGTTCGGCTCATAGGCAGCGCCCAGGTAGCGTATTCCCAGAGCACTGAGAGCCTCAGGAAGACTGTTTCTTTACCCCGAGCAGCTCAGGTAGCTCTTTCCAGCGCAGAGGCGTTCACTTTCACAGATGCAGGCCTGAACCTGGTCAGGATTCACTACTCCTGGTTTCCAGTCCGCTGGGGGGACGCAGAAGGGGCAATGGAGCTAGAGAAGCTGCCTCCTTTGTCTTTCTCCCTGGGGTCTAGCATAACAAAGACAGCGCCTGTCCTTTGGTGGGTAGCCTGGAAAAGAAGGATGTGAAAGGCAGAGGGCTTGAGTGTGGGGAGGGCTGGGTTGGGGATCCAGTGAGGAGAGGAAGAAAGGGAACAGTTGTACCCCTGTGAGTCAGCCCTAGTCAGACGGGTCAGTGTGGGGGAGGACGGTGGGGCCAGAGTGGGAGGACAAGGGATGGGAGGTGAGCGGAAGAGGGAGAGTTAGGTTCCACCCATGCCACTTAGAACTCATTCTTGATAGGCGTTTTCTCCACTGTGCCTTGATCCCGATGGCAAGGTCAGGCTGCAATGTTTGGGGACACCGTAGACACGATCACAAGGGAGTTGCCCACGAACGGTGCTCAGGTATAGTGTGCCTGCTCCCTGTTCTCAGTTCTAAGAGAAGCTCACTCCTTTGCTAGCTCCTTCCTGATTTCTTTGCTATCCCAGCTCTGCTTTTCTCTTTTTAGCTCTTTCTTCAGATTAGTGGTGTTAGAAGAATGGCAGCTTAGCAAAACCAATGCCTATGATTGCAAAGGGCAGAGGTGGCTTTTGTGGAGAGAGGAGCACTTTGGGGTGTGAATCCTCCAATTCAATGGGTTTGTATCTAATAACTATATTGGTAGTTAGAAAAAAATGATAAATAAGCCAGAGGGGGGCTGGATGAAGAATGGTAAACGCTCTCCTTCGGCAGTTCAGAATCTAAGGTGAGTGTACTAGGAAATGGTAGGTCCTTGACTTAGTTAAGTGAGGTCATGGGTGAGGACATTATGCAGATTGTGGCACATGAGTGGGCCTGGGTCACTCCTGCAGACATGCTACGTGGAGAGTTTCTGATGAATGGGAAAAGCCTCTTCTGAAAGGTGTAGGTTCAGAAGCAAGGTCTCCAACTGAAGCATCCTATGGTCACGATGGCTCCTCCCGTTCTCTGAAGCTTGCCTTTATAGCTGGCAGGTGCCCATGCCTTTTGGTTCGTCTCCATCTTGAGGGAGAAAAAATCAGATGAGCCGAAGGAGAGACATGGAAAGAGAGCAAACCAGATAGGGACTGAAAGGCAGAAACCCAGAAAAGACTGTATCTACTGAGTGGTCCAGTCCCCCAAGTTACCCGTCCTATACCATCTGCCCTTCGAAAGGATTCGGCTGGTCCAAAGTTATATTTGCCATGTCTTCAGAGCTTTTAAAAGGTCAAAGGGGGAAAAACAACTAGAACCATATAAAACCACTTTTGCTAAACTTTCTAAGCTTGCAAGAGGCACCATCTTGTTGAAAATCTATTACTCATCTCCATTAATTACCCACGGGACTCAGGTTAGAGTGCAAGGAGAGGGGTGGCGAATGGAGAGACTTTGAGTCAGAGCCAGGCAGAAGACTGCTTCTTCCCTTGTTTCCCTGACTCCCTGAGGGCAGAGAGCAGGCTCTTTTTATCTCTGTATCCTGAATGCCTAGCATATTGCCAGAGCTCAATAAATAGGCATTTATTGAATAGAAGTAAATCATTTGTTGAATTTCCGTGTGGGTAAATACACAAAATTAGCTCCTGCTGTGGATGAGGGACCATAGAGGTAGAAGGTGGAGCATGAGATGGTCTGAATTTGGAAATGCAAAGGAGAGAAGCAGAATCTATCCCAAATAACCACTATTCAGAATGGGGATAGAATAGGTATTGAAAAGGGATAGAGGGAAAGGAGGCAGAAGAGTGAAAAAGAGTGAAGGGCATAGCTGAGGTAGCCTAGTGCATGGGCCGTATTGCTTTGGAACGTGTGCATAGTTCTTCCTTGGAAAGTCCTAAAGTCTTGAGTCTTAAAGTTGTGGTTCTAGCAAGTAGGATCCCTGACCCCTCACTAGGGAACACAGCATAGTCAGAGACTGCCATTTTATAGCACTTGGGAGGGAGAGGGAGAGGATGACTCCGCAGGGTGGGGGGAGTGTTGAGGTGGGGATGTAATGGTGGACCCGGGAAGAGTTAAAGTTAGGGGTGCAACAGAGGAGAGTTACTACATAAATGAAAGATAATTGGCACTCCTGGCAACGGATGAGATTCGCCATCTGTAAAAGCTCTTCAGATTGACCTCTTTGCTCAGAGCTGATCTGGGACAAATTGTAAGTTCATGAAGAGGCCTCTCAAGTTCATCAGGGACCCAATAGCCTCAGTGTTACCCCACATCAATCTATCATCTGGGATGGGCCGTGGGTTGCTGGGAGGAGGTGTTGTCATGACTGGAGAAGAAAGGGAGTTGGCCAGGTAACCCCGCATCTGACCTATGGAGAGAAAGGGGTCTGGGAGTCTGGAACGAAGGTCCTGGTTCTTAGAAACATATGTTTTGGAAAGTACCTCAAAGGCCTTTGCTTGAGGTGCCTCCCAGGCTTGGATTCACAAATAGCAAAATTTCCCCTCCAAAATTTGGGGGACTAAGAGTTTCTTAGGAAGAATCTAAACACCATCTACAAGTCCTTGATTTTACAAAAGAATTTGCTCTTTTAACTCCATGAAAATAGGAAGGATGTAATCTCAGAACAAACACTTCCTCAGGTGCCCTTCTGGGAGCAGACTGGCCACCACTGGTGCTGAGGAATCTTGAGCCAACCGACTTCTCCACTGTGCTGCCCTTCGCTCTGACAATGGGGTGGACCCACTTGAATGGCTTGTACCTGGGACAAAATGGACTTTCGGAGGCTGCGTGGCTGCTAGAGACACCCGCCACAGCCGCTGGTGCTCTAGTCATTCCGGACTAGTGAGTCCCGACTTCCTGAGCATGCCGGGGAGTTTCATGCCTCTGGCTGTGTTTTAAACTCTGTTGTCAGCAGGGAATGCAATACCTTCCTCTCCTTCACATTTTCCAAGTGACAAAATCTGACTCCTCCTTCAAAACCAGCTCAAGTGCCATATCCTCTGAAGTCTGTCCTGGGAGCCTTCACTGCCACATCAGCAAGGAATTTTTGATGACTTGACTTCTCTGTATTTCAGTAGTAGCACTGTGTCTTCTAATTTCTCATTCATATGTTCTATTCATGGCATGACCAGTGTGCTAAGATGATGATTTCCCTGCTAGACTGGGGCATCGTTGGGGGCTGGGACTGTTTATTTTTTGTATCTTCAGTGCCCGATATATAGCAGGTGACTTAAAGTCCAACTCATCAGGAGCTAGTGGCAGGGAGTTTTATTAGTCGCTCTAAAATTGATGGCCAGGCCTGGTATCAGGTCTCTTGGCAGTGGGTAACAGGCACGCATCCAGGTTGGCAGCTGTATGATTTGATACCTTGGGGGTTTGGACAGCCTTATCCTTGAGAGTGGTCTTGGAGACCTACCTATAGACACTGGGGTTTGCAGATAAGATTCCAGCTTAAGAAATAGTGGGGAGAATGGAAGGGGAGATCCCAGCTTGCTCTTGAGGACCAAGAGGAAAAACAGTGGCTTCAGCTATTGACATCAGTGTTTGAGAAAATGACCTGTTCATCAGGAAGAGTCAAAGGCCTAGATGCGAGAACCCAGGTTCCTGGGTCAGAGCCGGACCACCAGCAGTTTGACTTGGTTCAACGCCACTGGGATGGCTCTTAATAGTTTTGATACAAAGCTGGTCCCTTGGTCTCTGAGTTGGAGATGGGGGACTGGCATGCTTCTTGGCGGGTGGTGACAGTCATTCAACCTGCATTTCAAAGCCTTGTGATGGAGAACTCTCAGCTTCACAGGGGAGTTTATTTTGCCGCATGATAATTGCAATTATTTAAAAAAATTATTTGTATTGAACTGAAACCTGCCTTGCTTAGAATGAGGACCCACTGGCTCAGCCTTCAGTACCCTGTGAAAATCCAAAATCTCGTGTCCACATAAACATATGAAGAAAGCAAGCAAATGTCCCCACTGTTTATTATCAACCTGATTGGTTACTTCAATCTTTCTCTCCCCTCCCCACTGCCTCCCTACAGTTCTTCATAAAATATATATATATATTTTTAAGGTATTTCCTTTTTTTTTTAAGATTTTATTTATTTATTTGACAGAGATAGAGACAGCCAGCGAGAGAGGGAACACAAGCAGGGGGAGAGGGAGAGGAAGAAGCAGGCTCATAGCGGAGGAGCCTGACGTGGGGCTCAATCCCAGGACCCCGGGATCATGCCCTGAGCCGAAGGCAGACACTTAACGACTGAGCCACCCAGGTGCCCCCATAAAAAATATTTTTAAGTCCTGCTCACCATTCCCTGGACTTGCTCTGGGTCATTAATGTCCCTCCTAAGTGTGGTACTGCAGCGGGGACACAGCTGGGCACAGAGTGTGTAGTTAAATCATCACCTGGATATTATAGTTCAATTAATGCAGCCAGAGGAGGTTGCAAACAATAAAAGCCAGGATCTCTGTTCTCTCCCCCATTTTCCTTGAAATTTGAATTGCTGTTAAGCCAATTTCCTTGAAATTTGAATTGCTGGAATTTGAATCTCCATTTTACACTTAGCGCAACTGATTTAAGTGCAGGATTTACCAACTATCCTTGGTAAATTTCTTCTTTTCTTGATTAGTGTCCTATCTGTTGAGATAGTTCTGAGTCTGAATTCCATCAGGCAATATCAGCTATACCCGTCTAGTTTGTGATATTGGCATATACTGAGGGACACTACTTTTACGTCTTTGTTTCCGTAATTTTAAAGCATGTTGAGTGGGATGGAGCCACGCAGAGTCTGACTGTGGTGAATCAGGCAGTGATGGGTTCACCTACTTGTCCTGTCCTCCTGTACCTGTGTCTCTGCCTGGTTGATATAGATTTTATGAGACACTTTGTCAGACACTTTACTGGTCAAGCTGTATAATCTATCTGTTGTTTCCTCCTGTTCTTAATCTTCATCACCCTATCACAATGGGAAATTCAATTAGTGTAGCATGACTCGGTGTCAGTGAACCCGTGATGGAATAGCTTTTTTTTTTAATGGATTATTTTTATTGACAAGGTTTATAGGAACAAATTAAATATTTAAAATCAAAGGCCAATTCTAAGGTCTCATTTAGTTGTTTACTCCATTCATTTGTATTTATCCAGAAACAAGTCAAACCTGTTAAAATACCCAACAATCAACACATACTATTTTTATGTATTTCCACAGATGGATTTTTAAACACTCAATTGGCTTATCGAAGGCCTAATTCTCTCATAAGTAGCACTGTTTTATTTTAAAATTCAGAGATTATTCAATAAACTGATTAAGACAACTTAAAAGATAGAACAGTATCATTCAGGAGTGGTCTGTATACTGATCACCTAGAACACTGACTGGCCAAAATTTAAAACCCAAAAGCCCTGATTCCACAAATAAACTTCTTTAATGTTAAAAATAAGTCTTTTATCACTTTTGAGAAATACTTTGTCAGAGTTACCCACTATTGCCTGCACATTAACTTCTAGCATTATACTCGGTACATTTATCATAATTATAAAGGTGGCCCGGTTTCCTGTAAATATCAGCATTTTATATGGGCAAAAGCAGTTAATAAATAAGCCAAATGTGCTTGTACTTAATCCCACCCTGTCCCCAAATTTTGAAGTTCTGACGTACTGATTTGGTTGATCCTTAATATAAAATGTATCTACAGACACTTGCGGAGTTAACACTAAAACTACAAATTGATGACACTTCCGAGGCAAAGCAGAGAACGATCTGGATGGAATAGTTTTATACTGGTAGGCATCCTGGACTAGAGAAGGAGAACACCAATCTATCTGTATATTTGAGTCTAATATCCTTTGAGCAATACACTATTTTCTGCTTTCTGATTCTGTGCTTACCAAACAATATTATTCTATTCTGATCTCTTCACTGCCCTGCCTTTCCAAGAAGGATATGTCTTACCTAGAGAACTCAGGCTGGCAAATTGATTATTGTGAAAGAATTAGGTAGTCATTAAAATCTGTTTCTTGGGAACTTGGTGAGTGTGAATCTGTTTACTTGGAGCCTGACTGCGGAAATGATAAAATCAAGTTCGTAATACACACTCTGCAAAACCTGGGAAGCAGTGGCTCCACCAAAGGGTGGCTGTCCAGGAAAGTTCAGCCTAAAGAAGCCAACCAGAATTTAGATGAAAGAGACCACTTGTAGGTTATGTGGTAGGGATTAGGGAGAGCTTCCTAGAAGGGTGAGAAAAGAAAAGTCTGCTGTCCATTGGTGTTCTTTACTATTTATCTCTTAACCTTCCTAGATTCTAGGAAGGGTTAAAAGGGAAGTTCCCTCTTACTCCACCCCCCCACCCCAATCCTGCCATTGCCAATTTGTTAGCTTGCTCAACCATAGGCAGCTATGAGCCTTTTAGTGTGGGGTTCTGTAGGTTTATAAAGTCCAGTAAAAATGTTTTCTATTCATGATCGCTCTAACTAGTTGCTTAGGTCAGGTGGTAATAGGTTACATTTGTGACTTTACTTTTGAACTTCAACCTCAGTCATTCTTGTAGCTCCCTACTATCGTGTGGTTCCAAGGTCTTTGCAGGCTAAGACATTGTGACTCATAAGGGATGAGTCCAGGTTAGGACCACTGGCCTTTCTTCTATCTCATTCCTGGGAAGGAAAGGGAATAAAATAATATTTCTTGTTCTTTTCTTGGCTTTTCCCCTTTCCTAGTGCCTTGCTGGGGAGCTGATCCCTATTTGCTTGAGGCAACATTAGCCCTTGCCCCTTTCTAGACTTGGGAAATGTCCTTTGTCGCTTTCTTGCTTCTCTCAGGCATCCCTTCCTCTACCTCCAGCATGACCAACTCAGTGGATGTGGGCTTTCCCCAAAACCAAAGAGTTCATTTTAGGTTTCTTCAGCTTTCTGCCATGACCATGTCCTTGCAGCAAAGATTTAAAAGCCTAAGGTTAAATTGGAGGGAGAGGAAGAAATACAAAAAGCCACGACCCAAAATTAATAATACCTAAAGGAAGCCCTGGTACAAGTATGCTCCTAATGCCACAGTTGGTCCTCACGCCCTCACGCTTTTCTTCCTGATTTTCTTTTCTTTTTACAGAGCTCCTTAGCCCTTCTACTTTCCCCAGCTCTTGATTTAGGACAGCTTTGTGTATCTGCCTAATAAATCCAACAGGGCTACAATAGGGACAGTGCTACCTATCAGGTTCCATCTCACGTTCTTGTTGTTGGTCAAACAATTAATTACCTCACCATGGTGAGGTGATACTTTTAGATTCAGAGAACCTCAGAAAGCTTTAGCTGTGTAAGGAGCTTTGCCAGAGGCAGTGTTAAGTGTGCAAACTTGGGTCCTTTCTTTATACCTTTAGTGTTCCTTGTATTATAATGATGGGTGTGACTCCTGCAGGAGCTCAGGGCAGAGGATCAGGAGAGGCAGGGTAAAGGGGATAGATGGCGGAAGGGGGATGCTCTCTAAACTATATTAGAAATATATCCACAACATACTGTGCAAATGCCACCCCACCCCATTAATATTATGAAGAAAGTTCAGTAGTGGCTGCCTGAATCCAATCCCAGTGAGCCTCAAGGCTTGCTCCTTTGAGACTACGATTTCTCTTCAGAGTTGTTCATGTCATTATTCTGATAGGATTTACCCTGCACACTTGTGTTGAGGGATAACAGGGAAATATCAGGTGTGATCCCCTTCTTTCTCTACTGTCAACATTCAGAGTGTTTTGCTGGGGACACTAAATGCCATGGGGCAGCTGACAGTCGGTCTTTTGTCTTATTTGCAAGACATGAAGCCTCTTCGAAGTTGAATAGAACGCAAGTTCAATAACCCTTAGGTTGTATCGCAGCCTATGTTTAAAGATCTGTTGATCTGCACATAAAACAGAAGGATTCCAACTATTGTCTTGTAGCTTTAACTTTCTTTTTCAGTTGGTTTGTGTTCTGCTTTTTTTTTTTTTTTCCGGTACTGCTGTAGTTGAATCAGAAGCTGTACTGCCAGGAAATGAAATTTAAATTTCCCATTTGCTGGGTGTCATCCCTGAATCCACTCAAATTCCTTGCCATGCCTTGCTCATCAGGGTGGTCCCAGTGCCTGGCCCAGGACCTTCAGCACTGATGGTGTGGAGGGCTGGATGAGCCCTAAACAAGAGTTGGTGCCTCTTCCTCCATGCCTTGGTTGACATTACCCTCTTCTGGTTTTCTTTCTGCTCCATGAGCCACTTCTCAGTGGCTGCTGTGGTGGCTGCTACGGGGTGAGGCTAGGTCCTGGGTTTTTTGTTCTGTTTTTTCTTCATTTCTTCTTCTTCTTCTTTTTTTTTTTTTTAAATATTTTATTTATTTATTTGACAGAGAGAGACAGCGAGAGAGGAAACACAAGCAGGGGGAGTGGGAGAGGAAGAAGCAGGCTTCCAGCAGAGAAGCCTGACGTGGGGCTCAATCCCAGAACGCCGGGATCACACCCTGAGCCAAAGGCAGACACTTAACGACTGAGCCACCCAGGCGCCCCTGTTTTTTCTTCATTTCTATACTCTTCTAACCTCAGCCGGACTCATGGTTTTAGATTATATGCCAATCACTTCCCAAGTTTTTATCTCATAAGGTCCAGATTGGACTTGAAACTGCTTGAGTGTCTAGCAAGGGTTTTATACACATCACGGCTAAACCAAAACCCTTGATTTTCTTTCCCAATTTCACCCTCAGAATGTTTCTACTGCATTTCCTCCGTAGTAATAGTGAGACTTATGTCTGTTCAGAGCCCTAACACTGGGTTTATGCTTTATTTGTCTACTTTCTTTACACTTCCACACCCAAGTCATTCTCAAGGAAGCTAACACTTTCCCTCCGGTACATTCCCAGCTTGCCTGCTACTTCATTGGCTCCACTGTTACCCCCTCAGATGAGGCCGCCATCACTGCCAGCCTAGACAGTTGATCAGGATAGCCTCCTCACTGCTTTTGCTCTTCCTTCTAGGTCTACTCGGTATACAACAGCTGAGTGGTCACTTACAAATGTAAATCCAATTCTGCCTTGCTTAAAACCTTTCTCTGATTGTCCTTTGAACCTGGAATAAAATCCAACCGCCTTGCCATTGCCTACAAGATGCAGTGTTCACCTGTTCCAGCCTAGCTCTTTGGCTTCACCATCTGCCTGCACTCTCTCTGCTCCATGCCTTCTAGCCTCTAAATACTCCAAATATATTGTTCTCTCAGAATCTTTGCCTCTCTGTTGCTTCTATCTGGAACATTCTTTCCTCTGATCTTTGGCCTGGGTCTTTCTCAACATTAAGGTCTTTAGTTCAAATGTTTGCCTCTTCAGAGAAACTTTCCCTGTGCCCTCTACTTAATATAGCCTCTCCTGCAAGACTCCCTGTCATGCCCTCCACCTTGTTTTCATAGCACTCATCACTATCTGAAATTATCTTATTTATTTCCTTGATTACTGTCCACCTTCCCCACTGACAAACTCCATGAAAGCAGGAACATGGTCCTTCAAATATTCTATTGTATCCCCAGCAATTGGCACCTAGTGAGTGTTCAGTCAATAGCTGGATGAATTCCTTGAATGGTGGAGTGTTGGATGAGTGAATGTTGAGTGCCTTGGCAATGCCTATGCAAACAATACCTTTGTAGAGGTCCCCTTGTCTTCTTTCACAACTCAAGGTCTGCGACATCTACATTTTCTCAGTGACAAAGTTTCAATCAAGGTGACCACCATCTCAACTTTTCGGGTGGAATTAACTCACACTCGTTAAATGAAAAGGCTAGCTAGCTATGAATTGACCCACACTCGTGAGCTGAATGTGCTAAGTTGTTAACAGCCTCCCAGGAGTTTTACTTCTTGCTCCGATGCCTTTCATGATTTTTACATGTTAACCATATCATAACAATCTAAGGATGCAGAAAAGCTAAAAATTAAGCATCCTTAATTTTGTTTTGTTTTTGGGTCTGGTTTGATAGAGAGTGAAAAATGTATAGAAAGGTACTCAAATCAATGTCATCAGTGTTGCTGTAAAGATCAGAGAGCTTAAAATGTGCTCATAGCATAATGCATGATACTGACCGGGACTGCACATTTACTAGACAATTTATGCCACTCGTGGCTCTTTGGGGGTGGTTCCTGACTTCATTCAAATTGTCTCCCTTCAGATCAAACTTCTTTGAGAATGAATCTAAAATTTTCCCATCAGCTGTGGAGACTTCCTCACTTATGCATGTCGCTTTATCCACATGTGTCCTTATCTGGATCCTTACATTTTCAGGCAGGTCTCTGCACCCAGACGTGCCTGTATTTGCACAGATGGGAAAGAACTTAAATCTCCACAGAGAACTTTGTTTAACCTGTGTTTTGCATGTTCTGTAAGAAGAAAAAGAGGGAGGATTTATCAAGTACCCTTTATATCTTAAGCAATGTTTTCACATGATGTTCTCTCACATACGGGATCTGGAAGCGTTAATACAATAATTCTAAAAAAAATCTTGCTGTCCCCTTATGTCTGATGGCATTGCTGGGAGTAACAGGCTATTAGACAGAGAAGTAGACTGGCATTGCTCACAGACAGCGTTGCCCCTAGTTCTAGCTAAACAAGTCGCAGAGCAGATAAGAGGGCTGGCTATTCTAATCGGTGAAAAAAGTCTTTTTTTAAAAAAAAGATTTTATTTATTTGAGAGAGCGAGCGAGAGAGCAAGCAAGAGAACACATGCAGGGAGAGGGGCAGAGGGAGTGGGAGAAGCAGGCTCACCACTGAGCAGGGAGCCTGACATGGGTGGCTCGATTCCAAGACCCTGAGATCAGGACCCTGAGATCATGACCCAAGCCGAAGGCAGACCTTTAACCTACGGAGTCACCCAGGTGCCCGGAAAAAAGCCTTATCAGAAATCTGATCCTAGTCACAGGGGGTATGAGATCCTAGAGGATAAGCACTGACACGGAAGTTGAGGATGATGAATCGTTTTAGGAAATCCCAATCTGGAGACGTCATCTGTGAAACACACAGTTACTGAGAGCCTCTCAGAAGGAGGCCTTCCGCCAGTGGCTGGAGATATCTGTCAATAAGACATAATGGTCCTTGTTCTCATGAGGGTCACTCCCAGATAAGATCCTTCTTAGGGGGGTGCTCAACGTTGAATAGGGGAAATCTGAAAAAGATACAGGGCTGGCCCTGTTAAGACTGAGCCTGGAGGGGCACCTGGGTGGCTCAGTCAGTTAAGCTTTTGCCTTTGTCTCAGGTCATGATCCCGGGGTCCTGGGATTGAGCCTCACGTCAGGCGCTCTGCTCAGTGGAAGCCTGCCTTTCCCTCTCCCTCTGCTGCTCCCCCTGCTTGTGCTCTCTCTCTTTCTCTCTGTCAAATAAATAAATAAATAAAATCTTAAAAAAAAAAAAAAAGACTGAGCCTGGAGAGTACATCTGAAGTTTTTTCCAGGGTAGACTTAGGTCTTGCCCTTTAGGAGCTTGGAGTCTGGGAGAAAGGACAGACAACGCCCATACCGCAAGGCTAATATGCTGACAGGCTCTGCTAATGCCACAGCAATTCAGGGAAGAGAGGTTCATCAGACTTGGGAAGGAGGCGGGGGGGGGGGGGGGGGGAATCCAGGAAGACATTTTGGACAAGATGGCATTTAGTTAAGCTCAATCTGGCCTGAGAGGTAACATTTGGGGGCGTGGAGATTTGTGGAGTGGGGACACCCTGCCTGGTGCAGGCAAAGACTGAGTCAGGAGAGGGATTGTCTCCAAACAGCTAAACAGAAACAGCGAGATAGATGAACCGTCATGGTGGGAGGGCCACGTACAGACTGCTCCCCACTCTCGTTGCTGTCTCCTACTCTTCGAGGGGAAAGAATTCAGGAGTTCTGAAAATCTGAAAGTTGAAGGGCACATTCAACCTTCCCCTCTGGGTGACTTGAATGGCCTCAGCAGGAGGGACTAAATGGTTGATAGCAGAGAGGGGCTGGGGGAAGAGCAGCCGCTGAGAGGGAGCCTGGAGGAGGAGGGGGCGGTGGGTGGCTGTATAAAGGTCAAACAAGGTCAAGACAATGGCACCAGCTTCTGTCTCCACAAACAAAAATTCAGGGCGGAGCTGATGAAAAGTTTAGGATTCTTGAGAAAGGTACTGAATTTTGTAACCTAGGCATTTAAATACCTAAAACACGTGTTTATATAGTTATAAAAATAAGAGTTATGTGATTTCTACTCTTGCATTTAAGTATTTTGATAAGAACATGATTTTTTTTTAAACAAGAAGTGGGAAACCCACAGATAAGAGAGAAGAGCTAAAGAAGAGAGAGAACCAGTATCTGGAACAGAAGGGGAAAAGCCCCCACACGCTGGGTCACATAGCTATGTAATTTATCTTTACCAGGTGTGGGAGTATCAGAATGTCAAAATGGGTGTTGTTGCCTTGTTTAAGAGTTAATGGAGGGGGAAAAAGGTTAATGGAGCAAGTTATGCAATGGCTCGAATCTCCTGATCCTCACCTGTGAAATGATGAGATGGTGACAAAAGTTATGGCGCCGACATGGGCAGCGTGAAGATTAGATGAGAAAATACCTGTAAAGCACTAATGTAGGACCCAGACTAAAGCAAATGCTTAAGACATGTTATTGCCCTTCTTTTCTGGTCTGCCTCGATGCATGCGAACAGGAACACAGCTACCTTTGAGTTCTGACTCCCACTGGATTTTTTTCCTTTCGTTGTCCCTCTTTCCTTCGGGCTTTCCCATCTGCTAAAACTGTTGTCAATCTATTCCAGCCCTTTCCCCCTTCCCTTCCTTCCTCCATTCTCTCCTTGTCCAGTTCCACCTTGAGACCCCTGAGTTTCTTACAGCTGCTCCCTAGCTCTCCCACTGAGGTGAACGTCCCAGATCATGGTGACCATCTTTTAGGATTACTAGAATCAACCATTCTCATTCTTTGAAACCTGGAAATCCCGGATTGTGACTCTTCTAGTTTTGGAAATGGCCAACCCTGAGTTTCCTGAGCATTTCGTCCTGGGCTGGAAAGGAGTGTTCAGAGGGCTTATAGAACTTGCCTGCAGGGACAAGGCCAGGCAGAGGCTGTTGGCTTTTGGGGCCTGAGCATTAGCTTCCCTGCTGTCCTTCCTCTCTCCACCTGCTTTTCTGACCTGCCATCCCCACCATCAACATGGGAGCCCCACAGATATCCTTTCTTTCCTGGTTAGAGCCTCATTAGCATTCAAGTAGACACATCGATATTCTTGCTCAATTTCATGCTTAGTGAGCTTGTTGAGGGCCCACTGGCTGCCTATTGTAAGGTGGATTGTGGATTTCTCAGTAATAGCCATTCAGTGCTGCCCCTCACCTTTAGGGATGAAGCCGCAGCAAAGGGGGAATTATTATTAACTACCGTTTCTGCCAAGTACTTTATGAAGGTTATTGAACATAATCCTTACAAATTTGCCATAACCCTATAAATTAGGTATCTTGTCCCCATTTTACATACAAGGAAATAGAAGCTCAGAGAAGTAAAAAAGCTAAAGAGGTGGCATGGCTAAGGCATTAAGTCTTTGTGTTCAGAGCTCATGCTTTTTCAAGTCCTACTACTTATTCTTCTGGTAGTATTGAGGGGCGGGCTGGCCCTGTTTGCATATAATTCCACCGATGTCGAAGCATGCAGTTGGGAACACCACTTCTCCCTACACTGGCGTGTCTGGCCCTAGGCACAGCCAGTACCCTAGACAGTTTCAGAACCAATACTACCTGGCGAGATTGGAGGGGCACCCCAAGGTCCTGCCTGAGGTCAAATATAACTTCTATTGATTTATATATCCTATTGCTTTCCTCCTCCCCATTTTCCTCTCCCAACATGCAAAGCATTTTTGTATCTAAGATCTCACTGGATCCTCAAAATAACCCTGTAAGGTAGGCCGGACTGAGATTATTATTTTGAGTGTATGGATGAGGAATTTAAGGCTCAGTCGACCTAAATGAGCTGCCCCATTTTTCACAGCAGCCTTTTGGGGATAGTGCCTCTTTCTGGTTGTCAAGCCAAGTCATTCATTCTCCAAGGGGGCTGACTTGCTTGGGGCTTTCAGGTGGGGGCCAGATTTCTATAGGAAAGATTCTTTTGTAACTAATTGGCACAGCAGGTCTTGGGGTGGGGGCTCCTGAGGATTTGGGGGGACTTCTAGACCAGTGAACCCTTTGGCCTTCCCTCTCTTGGTCACTCCCTCTATAGATTTCTTTCTGTGTGTGTGTGGGGGGGGGGAGTTTGTGCATATGTGGTTTCATTCTGTCTTGTGCCTCTGAGTGATGGTCTTCTTCTCCATCGCCAGGGTAATGAATAGAGTTAATTCGTAAGAGGAAACTGTAGACAGGAGAACAGAGCAGGATCTCTTGTAGGAATACCAGTGTAAGAGAAGATCAATGTCCTGCCGGGGTTCATTGTGTAGCTCAGCTTGGGCCTGGAACAGAGGCTGCTGTGGGAGCAGATGGAATCATTGTTTTCTCTGTAGTTGGAGGTACAGCCGGGAGTGGCAGGTGGGGAGGTGGTTCTCAGGGACAGCTCCAGATTGGTCTGGTTGGAGGAACAGAGTGGATCTGCGAAAACAGACTTTCAGGAGTCTGCCGGGGAAGATGAGGGGAGGACGGACTTGGGTCCAAAATGGGCTGGACAGAGGCATTCAGAATGAAGAGATCTAACACAAAACAAAGCATAGGGAAAGGCTGGGACGATGTTTTGGCATGTGGGAGTAACTCAAGAAAAACTAATTTCCGTTTTCCTTTTTGGTGGAGCAATACCATATAGCTAATTCAAAATCAACTGTGTACTTCTCATCCAGAATAGAGTTTGTGCCATCATTGCACCTTACATCCCAACTAAGGTAGACAGGACCAGACAAAGGCATCTGGTGTCTGAACTTGGAGTCAGACAAATTGGGGTTGGAGCCCTTTGTGAGGCCATGTGACACTGGCCAAAGTCATTTCACTTCTCTGAGCCTGCTTCTTCATTTGAAAAATGGGGGTCATACTTTTCTTGCTGCGTTAGAACTACATTAGCTGTGAAGAAGGTCCTAGATGCTCAGTAACGGAGTGATAAAGTAGTTAAGCTGCATTCAAATGAACTGGCCTAAGTTGCTGTTGAGACTGGAGGAAGACTGGTTTATGAGCAGCCACAACTCTGACCCCAGGGCCCGTGCTGAAGACTGCATCTCGGGCTGGATAGCTTGGGGTGGGACTCCCATGGGGTCCTCGTGTCAGGAATCCTTAGAATCAAGTCTAGCCTCTCATCGTAAGGGGATGACATCTGCCACGAGGAAGATTTCCGAGTCTGTAGTCCTGAATCCCTGGGGATATGATGACCCTCTAAGCTGGGAGGAGGCTGTTTGGACTCGGAGAGTTTTGGCTGCCAAGACATCAGCATCTCCCGCAGCAGCTACGTGGAGGACGCCTCCTCGACGTTACATGTGCGGGCTTCCAGGGCACCTGCCCCGTCAACCCGTAGTCCTTAGGCCCTGTTGCTATGCTCCCGGCTTCTCACACCCTTCCTCCTCCTCAGGACACTCCTTCACCCCAGTCCAGGTGCCTGAGGCCAGCCTGCTGGATTATGCTTCTTTAATCCCCTGTGATTGCGATTAGGGGATTCGAGAAACCGCGTTCTCCCGAGCAAGGTGATTGTGGTGGCCCTCAGGAAAACAGCTCTCCAGTTTGTACTTTTCTGAGACAAAGCAGCGAGGGGATGAGGATTCTGGACATTTGGGGGCTTTTTGATTTGTTTGGTGGTGGCTCTTCTGCTGGTCCTTTTTTCAGATTCTTTCCCAAATCTTTTCCTCCCCAGGAATGATGCAGGCATCCTCCCTGTAATGAGGCTCAGGGATCTCTGCTTGGGTCTTCCCCCTGCTGTCTCGTCTACCGGCAGAAATACCGCGATAGCTTCCTCAGTGGCCCTCCTTCCTCTAGTCCATCGGCAGCAATCCTTGCTCCATATGGCTGCTGGAATTTGTTTATTCTTGTCATCCAGTTATATCTGTCCTCAAATTACCATGGAGTGCACACTGAGTCTTCCAGCTCCGCTCTCCTGGAGCTTCCAGCCTAATTAACGACCCGCCCTCATTTCTGACTCTGCTTTTCTTCTTGCCCTCAAGCTAAATCTCCCCAACCTTTGCTCCTGTGGTCAGAAGCCTAGCGGGGTCCCTCAAGCCTCCAGGAGCAGGACTATAGCAGGAGAAAGCACTGCTCCGCCCGCTGCCACTTCAGAGCTGAGCCTCTCAGCACTTTCCGCCCCTTCTCCCCCCACATCTCATGCTCTTGGACTTGTCTTCATCTTTCCTGATTCCCCAGAACTTTGCCCCTGGGGCTCACTTCCTGGGACTGCCTGGGAATATATGACCCTCTCACCGCCTGTTCCCCCTTTTCCACTCTTTGCTCTTTGGCCCTTTTCTCTTGCATTTTAGAGCTGTTTCTCGAATGCCTTCCCCCCTACTTGCTCACCTTGAAAATGGCTGCCCCTCCTTCCAGGTCCAGCTCAAATGCTATGTCCTCTGGAAGCCTTCCTTGGCTGTCTCAGGCAGAGCTCCAAGCTCCTGCCTCCGGGCTGCCTGTGCGGTAGCTTCTGTTTACTCCCATCGCGGCCCATTGCCTGAGCTCTGGGCTTTCCGCGAGATTCTAAGCTCCCTGAGCACAGGAGCTGGGGCGATCCTTGTCTTCCTACGACTGAACTCAGGGCCTGGAAGCTGGGTATTACTACACCCTCAGAGAAGGAGTTCTTCCTCTCCTCCACCTGGGTCTGGGAAACCAGAGGGAGGGAGCAGGAGATGTGGGAGGTGGGGTTGGGGAGCAGAGCGTAAAATGAAAATAAATAGCTAATTCCTCCTAATAATGCCTGATTTCCTGATCTGATATTCTGCATTAATTATAATTACTTGCTAGGAGATAGGGTATTAATCACGGCGTGTGGTACTTCCCCAGAGTTGCGACACAGCACTGGGCTGCCTGGCAGCTGGTGGGCTCAGGAAACCCCAATGAAGGGGGAGCAAGGGTTGGTCAGAAGTCCTAGGCAGTGCCCTTATGCCTGTGCGAGGCTCCATGACAGGACCCGGACTGGGGAGCAACGAGAGCTTCCCTGGGGAGCTGACTTGCACGGATTCTGAATAAGGGCAAGCCTTGTTATAAAGCCTCTGACTGGGAATCCGGGGGACAAGGTCTTGCTCTGACTTCACTGCTAACTGGTGGTATGGCTTTAGCAAGCTTTTCTTTGGGCTTCGGGTTTCCTTTCTTATTAACTCAAGGACAGGGGGATCGAGCTAGACTCCAGAAACATGAAGGGGCAAGCCCTCTGCCTGAAAACTTTTCCTCCTCCCCAATCTGGGCCTGTCAAAATATGACCCATTCTTGAAGGTCAACCTGCGCCTGTCAAAATATTCCCTATTCTTGAAAGTCAATCTCAATGCCTTGGTCTCTGTGAAACTTTCGTTATTCTCTCCAATGGAGAGAGGTGCTCTTACTTCTGAACTCTTTCCATTGGTAGTTGGTGTCTGCTTCCCTTACCTGGACCTGGGACTGCCCCAGTGCCTTTGTACTCACTGTTGCCCCGATGGAATCCTTTTCTTCCAGATGATCACACAACTGGTGGCTTCACTTCTTCAGATAGATGCCTGTAAATGTCTCTGGAATGTGCCAGAGATGCTGAGATGCCTTCCTTGATGATTCTACGTAAAACGATTGTTCTCTCTCTCCATGCTGTGCTTTATTATTATTATTTTTTTAATAGCACTTATCCCTGCTTGGGGTTTTGTATATTCACCTGTTCGTTGTCTCTCCTCTGCGGTTAGAAGGAGAGAAGCTACCTCTCTCATCGTTGCATGGCATGCTCCCTAGGGGGCGCTCAGGGAAGAGCGTTTGCATAAACGACTGAGTGAATGAACTGTCCTCATAACCCCCGTCAGGAAAATTTTGTTTGCATTCAAGGGAAACCAGACCCACTGCCAGAGAAGATCCAGTTTTTTTTATGCAATTTAAGGAGAACTAACTACTTCGTATTGGACACTTCACTTTCAGGCCAGAAAGTGTTTCAGGGGTTGACTTACATTTTCTCTCTTTTAGCTTTCACAAAACACTTGGAGGTGTCAGTCCCTCCCCTTTAGAGATGGCAAAACTGATGAGGCTCAGAAAATTGAGGTCCTTTGTCCAAGATCACACAGCTAGGAACCAATGGAATGGGGACGGGAGCCCAGGTCTGTCTGGATCTAAAGCTCTTTCTGTTTTCTGCGCTGCTGCCTCCCTGAGGGTCGGGGGAGGGGGAGCCACCCTTGGGAGCCCAGGCGTGGACATGGACATCAGATGTGACATTACAGATGGCAGCCTTGCTCTGAGAACCACCCGGCCCTATTTTCCATCTTGCTCGTCTTCCTTCTCTTTATCCTCCTCCTCCTAATTTTTACCTCGTCTCCAAGCCTGGAGGGACTTCAAACTCCCTCCTGTTTTTCTAGGATAGACATTTCAAATTCCAGGCGATCCCCTGGAGTTCTGTAGGCCTGTTCCTCTCAGTCATTAATCTTGAACTGCTGGGTTGCCAGTGAGGGATGGCAGGGCCTGGGTTTAACTCTAGTGACAGCCTGTCTCAGCAATGCCAGTAATGCCCCCCACCCTCCCGCAGCCACACACAGGCTGGAGAGCCCAGAGAACATGACCGTGTCTTCTTGTCAGGTTCACTGTGCCACTCGAACTAAGGTCCCTTCAGTGGCATTGCTCCTCTAGGGCTGACTGAGGATGAAGCAGGGGAAGGTCAGGAGGAGCTGGACGTCCTCATGGGGGTGGAGGGATAGAAGAAAGATGAGGTGACAGGAAGACGTTCTGAGCCCCTCTCCTCTCTAGGACATCTCTCCTTCCTTGCGAGCCCTCCTCCTATACGGGGATTCTAGGTGGTTTCTGAAACCGGAAGATGTAAGGGGCAGGCGGCAGTAACCTTGCCTTAAAGTAGACGCAGTGGTACCATTTGTGATTGTTTTGAGCTTGAGGATTTGCTAAGACCCTCAAACATTCGTAGCGCAGCTGTCCTTTAGAGCCAGCCGAGAGAGTTTGCTTAGGGTGTGAGTCAAGCTTTCTTATTCCTTTGGGAGGGGTGATGGGCTCCAAAGGCGAGTAATGGGAGAGAGGGTAAGAGCTTCAGGTTGGCCCTGGTGACTCAGGGACGGACACGTGTCCAGAGACGTGTCCAGACTCAAGCTGGCAACTTGAGTCTCGTCCTGGGCTCTAGGACATGTTTAGCCCCCTGTGGCAATCCTTATGACTTACCTGTGCATAGTGGATGGTCCTGACTGCCCTCCAGTGCTCCCTGCACCTTAGATCTTGTGTGAAGAGAGCAGGTGGGATCCCGTGGGGGCAGGAGGAGGGCTGTGGTTGCTATCTCTACTCCAGGGTCTTGGGGGAACAGGACTGGGGCTGGGGGCAGGCAAAGGGGGCTGGCCTAGATGTCTGCTGGGGTCTCTTCTGGTTGTCACATTTTCGGGGTTTCTAGAAAAAGGCTGGAGAGAAGGGCAAAGTCTACACCCTCTGTCTCTTCAGTTCCTCCTTTCCAAAGACAGGCACTGGATGGACACAGTGTGATAAGGAGTCAGGCCCTGGAGACTCTAGAAATTGAAAGGGGACATTGGTGGAGGCCAGCATGGGCAGCAGGTGGTGAAGAGAGATAGCAGATCCACTAGACCAGGAATGGCCTGCTGGGAACTGGAAGGGGGGAGCTGGGCCCAGGGTAGGAAAAAACAAACAAAAACCAGACCCAAGGACCTGAGGATGGAGATCGGCGGCGTGGAGGAAGAGAGAGGGAGAGCGGAGATTGGGAGCTGTCAGCAAGCTGCTTTTACTGCCCAGCCAATCTCCCCCCTTTTGCCGCCTGTGAGGGAGGACCGAGACATGAGATGGGCTGCAATATGGGCGTGTGTGCATGTGTGTGCATGTGTGTGTGCATGTGCGTGTAGAAGAGCCAGGGCTTCTCCTTAGGGATGTGCTTTGCGTAGCTGGGCACTGGATCCTGGTGACGGGTGGCATTCTTGTCCTAGCGTGCGACAAGGAGGATGCTGGGACACAAAGGCAGTGGAAGCGGGGTCCAAATCTCCTCCTGTTGCCCTCTCCCTTCAGCTCCCCTCTAGACTTGGGAATAGGCCCCTGCTTCCATCTCTGGCCTCCACCTGTGATTCAGCATGGCCTTGTCCCTGGCTAGGTCGTCTAGCCCCCCCCCCACACACACAGTTGAGCGGAGCCAAGAAGACGTCCTGGTTCTTCCTCACTTTTGCTGGGCTTCTCGCTGCCCATTCTTCCCTTCTAACAATGACCCGCTCCTCCCGACTTGTCTCCTTTGCTCCCTTTTTATAGGATTCCTATGTTCTAAAAGGAATATATGCTCGCTATAGGAAACTTGGAAAAGCGTTCACAGAAAAGTGCGTAAGAGAATAAACTCCGAACCTCGCTGTGCAGAGATAACGCTTTGATCCGGCTTCTTTTTCCCGGTCCGGTGCTTCAAGCAGTTAAGCCTGTGTCTGCTGTCCATATGGCAGTCTGTCAAGCCTTTTCTCTTTATAGCGTATGTATTTCCCTATGCTGTTAAAGACTCTTCAAATAGATCATCAATAATAACTTATCATAAGGAGTTGCCCCTATGTATTTGGTCGTTCAACTTTTATCGGACGGTTACTACATTTTTTAGTTTTCTTATCATGGTAAATTACACTGCATGAGGCTCGTAGTACATAACTCTCTGTCTGTAGTTTGGATCATTACTTTCTCCCCTCCGTTTCAGCCTGGGAAGTGTTTCTACCGAACTAGGGTAAACTCCACTCCAGGCCCTACCTGCAAGGCTAGCTCTGGACAAAACTGCAAAAAATCTGCACACTCCCTTTTGTAGTCGGAGGTATCAATCCAGTGCTTTCCCGGGACCTGTCCTTCCTTTAGCAAGGAGACAAGGAGACCCGTTCGAGAAAGGTTTTTACAGCACCAACTATTGCTCCCCTTCCACCAAAAAAATTAAAAAACAAAAAAAACCCACAAAAAGTCAGAAAAACAAACCCAACCCAATAAACCCAAGAGCTGTCTGACTTTTGGTTGAGGTAGCTTCTCTTGGCCTGGTTCTGTTCAGGGTGGGTGGGTTAATATTCTCTATTACCATCTCCCTCGGGCCCTGATCGGGCATGACGCTCTACTCTGTCTAGCTGGACAGATGGACCACAGAGAGGCAAGGGCCACATTCTTCACTCCCATCCCACGCCCCAGTGGGAGGGTCTTCCCCAGCCCTCCCGAGGAGCTGCTGCCGGAGGAACCCCACACTCGCCTCGAGCAGACCCCAGTTGCAGGTCAACAGGGAGGGGCTCACGGTCTCTTGGGGCAAGAGATAGGCGTTGTGAGCCAGAGGCTTGGGCCCCAGATCGAAAGGGCACAGCCCTGTCCCAGCGGCTGCGAAAGGGTCCAGGAGCCCTTGGTGCAGAGAAACGCCCGGGCCAGGTTCATCGGGGAAAGCAGGCTCTGCTGTTTGCTATTTCTGTGACGTTTGACTAGAGCACGTCGGTGTTCTTTCTCATTCATTCGTCAAACATATACTGAGTGACTACTACGTGCCCAGGCCCCAGGCTAGATGATGAGCAGGTTGAGGAAAAGAGTGTGACCTGGTTTCTCTTGAAGAAGCAGATAACGTGAGGGGGAAGCTTCAGACAGAAGATCCAGGAGGTAATCATGGGAGTGCATAGAAGCAGGTGTCTCTCCCAGCTTTGGGACGGAGATTCCTCCCACGAGGAAGGATTCTGTTCTGGCCCCGAAGCAGGGGCAGGGGTTTGAGTTGAAGAGGTATGAGGCTAGGCACTCCGGGCGGGGGTCTGGGCCAAGGCGAGGAGGGAGTCGGGCGGGGCGCGGTGGCGGGGAGGGGCCCCCGGGGCTTCCTGGAGTTTGTGTCCTCAGGTGGTAGCTTCTCTGACGAAGCTCCTTCTCATAACACAGGAATCTGCTGGAGTGCTGGCGTCACGAGGGTGAGGGAGGAAGAGGACAGAAGGAAATGTGGGAAATGGATTTAAACCTTAGTGAGTAAATCCCCGGCAGCCGGCCTCATGGAGCACTTTCTCTGGCTACGCCCCCTTTGACGTCTGGCCCCAAGCCCCACCTTGAGAAGAGGTTGTTTCATCCATAAATCCTGTGCCTACCCTGGTGCCAGGCTCCGCACCGGGAGCTTTCTGGGTGTCCCCTGGAGTCCTCCTGACAACCCACCCCAGCCCCACTTCACACAGGGGGAAGCCGGGGCTTGAGCGTCTGACACGGGCTCACAGGAGAACACAGGAGGCTTCTCAGGCTCGCACCCTGGTCATTTGGCCAGAGTGCCTCTTGATCCGGATGTGAAAAACCGATGCTCAGAGAAGCCGGGAGAATGAAGGTCACAGGAGGTGACTTTCGCCTCTGAATCCAGTGCTCTTCACACCCAGGGCAGGTGGGGGTGGGTGGGAGTGAGCAGATGAGAGCAGGGTGCCAGGAAGGAAGGGGAAACGAGGCGAGGGGAGGACGCCAGAGAGCTTTTCCCAGACATGACTGTGTTGCCAAGGGCTAAGGCCCTACGGTATCCGTCCTTGAAATATGCGCCAATCAACATTCAGTCTCATCAAATGGAGGCCACTTGATTCTGGACCTCGAAGACTCAACAGGCTTGATATACCTTCCATGGAAGACGTATTGCTTGCCTCTAGTAGCCTGTGAGGAAGGCAGGGGGTGGGGGGCGGTGGCTGGCACTGTCTGGGGGGGTGTCTCCTCTGAGGTGACAGGGTTGAACAACGGTGCTTGAGGGCATGGGTTCATGCACTCGGCTTGGGTTCGAATCCTGGGTCTGCCAGCCACCAGCTCTGTGACTGTGGGCAAATTCTTTCACCTCCCTGCCCCTGTTTCCTCGTCTGTAAAATGGGGATAATAGTGCCTACCTATTGGATGGGTGGCCAGGATTAAATGAGTTAATGTGTGTAAAGTGCTCAGAACGTTGCTGCCCTGCCCTGGAGAAAATGCTGTGTGAGTGTTTGCTATGATTTCTCCACTCTGGTTGAGTACTTGCTTCTCGTGGAAATAACGTCAGGTTTTTCCAGCCCTCTGTGAAGCTGAGACCTGATAGCCACCATCAAAGTGACTCCTCTGGGCTCTGAGGAACCTGCCGTTGTGGCCGGAGCTCCTCTCACCCTGCAGCCCTCTGTCCTGAACTCATAGAGAGTGTGAAAGTCCTCTTAATCCTAGACTCTTCGATCCGAAGGGTTCCCTGAGATCACCTGTCCAGATCCTTTGTTCTTCAGAGACTGAGATGGGGAACATGACTTCTCCAGAGATGCCTAGTCAGCTGCTCTTTTGCTGCTCTAAGCCTTTGGGTTCTTCATCCTGTGATGGTGTCCCCACAACCACAGACACCCGGCGTAGGAGGTGCCGGGGGCCCTGTGGCTCGGAAGCCTCGGGATGGAGAGGAGGCCGCCTGGGTAAGCAGTAGAGGTTTAATTAGGTAAAGCTGCCACTGCAAACGCTCCTTCCGTTGGTTTTATCAAGCACATTAGCATGCTGGTGGGCAGGGCGAAGACAAGGAGGAGAGTCCCTTCTTTTCTTTGTCTGGGGGCAGAAGCTGTTGAAGTCCGTGGAAGAAGAGATACAGCACCTTGGGGAGGAAGGGAGAGCTGACTGAGGGCGAGAGCAACTTTCAGCCTCGCTGGGCTGGTGGGCAGGAGAAGGGGCAAAAAGGGGAGAAGTGCCAGGTGGAGGGGGCACCAGGATGGGACCGGGTCGAGGCTCCTCCGACATCGTGATGTGCTTACAGGAAGATGGAGTTGAGTGCTGGGGACTCGCAGGGAAGGAGAGCAGGTACCATTCACAGTCTCCTCCCCCATCCCCCTCATCTCCACCGCAGGCTGCTTAGGGGAGCATCCGTATTCCTCTTGTTGCCAAAGAGCCCTGCTGCTCCACGCCCAGAACATGGGAGCCCCCTGGAATTAGAACTGCCCAGAGCTTTGAACCCGTAAGTCTGGGATGGAGTCTGGAAACCTGCATCTTTAACAAGCTTGCTGGGTATTTCTGCTGCCAGTGGTCCGTGGACCACATTTGAGAAGCCTGCTTCTGGAATCTAGTGTGGAACAGACTGTCTGGGGGAGGGCAGCAGGCAGCCGCTTGGAAGGAAGGACGGATGTTTATTCGACATCTCATTGACCATCTAACATTTGTTGACCCCGTGTTTCATGCCGTGTGCCAGGCCCTCTAGGAGCTGCGGAGGTGCTCTGCCCCCAAGGAGTTTGCAGATAAGCTAGGAGGACAGACCAGAACCAAATTACTCGAGTGTGACCCGGAATGGGTCAAGTGCTGTAAGAGACAGACTGACAACGCCCGGGCTCCGGGCTGAGTGTCAGGGAGGGCAGGCTGGAAAGTCTCGCGGCACTGGCTCGGGAAGGTCCGCGCTGCTGGGCTGAGGAGTTAAGGCTTTGTTCTGCAGGAGGCGCAGAGAGGTCAGACTAAGCCCCACGGAGGTCAAGTGACTTGCCCAAGGTCACACAGCTAGTTAGCAGCAGCAAGACCAGACTCCAAACCCACTCATGAGAAATCTCTCAAGGAATTTCAGTAGGGATGGAGATGATATGATTACAAGTGCTTTGGGGACCTCTGTCTTGCATGTAAGGTGGGTCAGGTGTGAGGGGTTTTATTTTTGGTTTTATAAAGGATGGTTGTCCTGGGAGTTGATGGCTACTTCAGGGATCAATTGTAAATGCCCGTGTTCTAGGGCCTTCTGCAGCAGCGGAGGGATTCCAGTGGTGTTAGACTTCTTTGAACCTCCCACAGCTCGTGGTATAGGACGAGTGCCACCAGGCCTTTGCCGGATGACTTTTTAGTGGAATCTGGAGAGAGATCTTGGTGTCCCTTGTTTATTGGTGGTGAAGAGAACAGGTGGCCTGGGACAGGTGAGGCCCTCGTGCCGCTTGTGCCTCTGACTCTGAGGTCAAAAGCAGCTTTGAGCTCTGTCTGGGACATCCACCCCTCCCCCACCCGCTCTCTCCCCAGTTCATCCTCCGTGGTTCACTAGGAACTCTAGAAAATTTATGCCTCGCGGTTCACCCCTGGGAATCCACAGTCTGTGAGGGGAATATGCATGAGTCGGGGAGAGTGAGAGTGAGAGCCAGCGATGAAGAGCCGGGCTGCTGACTCCCTCCCTCCTCTCCATTGTCCAGGACAGCTCTGTGGGTGTATGTGGGGGAGGGTGGATGAAGTTTTCCTCTTGGCTGTCCGGAGCCTCTTGCTTACCTTCCAGGAGAGCCTTGGTCACTCAGTCAGTACCTTCCTGGGACAGCAAGGGAAGTAGCACACATTGGGCTCCTACCATCCCCAGAGGCAGGTGAACTTGTTAGGGACGGCTGGGCAAGGCAGCCAGGAGCCTGGGCATGGGGCAAATCCTACAGCACCAGAGAGATCAGCTCTTCCTCCAGCCCCGACTTGGGTTAGAGAAAGAGCCCTGAGAGATGATTTGGGTTTGCAGTCTGGTCGTGGCTGCTAACTAGCAGTATAACCTTGGGCAAGTCATTTGACCTCTATGGGGCTCCGCTTCTTCAACTGAAGTATTTGAACAAGACGTAGTAGTACGAAGTGTGGGCTCATTTTCTCCTTCCCGAAGAATGGGCCCCACACATAAGCTTGGAGATGTGCTTTGGGAGCTTGGTTGTGAGGGGCTCTGGCTATCGGCTTGGAGGGTTGGAAAGGTGAGATGGCTTCTCCCAGGAATCTCACCTCCTGATCGAGGACCTAAAGAGGAAAAAGAAAAGGGAAAAAAGAACTTGCAGAGTTTACAAACTCTGACAGGCCAGCCTGGAACTCGGGCCGTGGGCCACACCCTCCCTGCCCCGGAGGCTTCTGGCTTGGAGCTCTGGTGGGGAGGCTCCCTGAGAAGATATGGGAAGGTGGAAGGTCAAGGTATGGAGTGGGGGTGGGGTCAGGAGTTGAGCGCCCGCAATACCCTCAAAAGCAGAGAAAATGCTTTTTTCTCACCCAGGACATGTGTTGGTGCAACACCTAGCCTCCCGGCTGCTTTCTGAATGTCCCCTTCCAATCCGTCCCGTGTGCCCCTTCCAGATCAATCTCCAACCGCTGCCTTTGTGATGAACCTCCCCCACTCCGCCACCCAAACCAAGACATTTTCAATTCCTTACAAAACCAAAACAAAAATAACCTGTTCTGGTTCATAGTACCTGACACTGAACTTCTAAAACCCTTACTGTCTGTCTCACTGGTTTGGCGCCTTTCCGCTCTGTAACCTATAATTGTCTCCTCAAGGTTTCCGAGGATGTTGGAAACCTATTGATTCATTTTCTTATTCATTGCCTTGACAGACGTACCAAGGCTTTATTGGGTGCCAGGCAGTGTGCTCTAAGAAAAATGCCTCCTTGTGCAGCAAGGGGGCGCCTTCTCTAGAAACAATGACAGACACACGGAATAACCAAGTAGTGTGATTACCAGACGCTCTATGGACCCTCTGCTAAGGGGGTGCACGGGATGGGAATGGACTCAGGGGCCGAGGTGTGTGGTGGTGCCGATGGAGGTATCACAGGGGAGGAGATGTTGGAGCAGGGCTCGCCTTGAAAAATGCATGGGGATTGACCAGGGGGTCCACGTGGCAAGGCGGGGGTGGGGGTCTTGGTGACCCAATGGACTATTCAAAGGCATGGGGGAGGAGGGGGTGAGAGAAAGAGGGAGGGCATCAAAAGGGAACGGCAGATATCTGGAGCACGGCGTCTAAGTGAGCACAGCAAGCTATGACCCCGAGGTGAGGAGGGGCCGCATCCTTAAGGGTGTGTCTTCCTTCCCCAGAGCTCAGGCTCTGAAGGCAGTGGGAGCTCCTGAAAGGGCCTTCGGTTGGGAGTTGGGGCGGGGGTGGTGGAGGTTCATATGGTACAGGCTTCTTAGGGGACCACTTTCGCCATCTAAGCCAGACCTGATGAGCCTGTGGGCGGGGAGGAGCCGGGAAGGGGTCTGAATGGCAAGAGTCAAAATTGGCAGAAAGGATCTCCAGTGGCTCTTCCTCTCTTGAGCCTCTCATTCCGCCTCTTAATCCAAGTCGTAGTATCATAGAGGCAGAAGAGAACCTGGAGGATCAACTCCTCACGCAATTGGGAAAAATGGAGGCTCAGTCAAAGGACATGCTTTGGCCAAGGTTAAGAAGAGAAATGGAAGCTGGAAATGCATGGGGCCCATGGTGATGCGGTGGTTGGATCTGGAATTTGAATCTCCCTACTGGCGACTTTGTATCTGAGGGCTGTCTCCTCTCCAGTTCCAGAAAAAGAGGGAGGCCCCATCCTATTACATGGATAGGAGTTCAAGTTTGGCCTGGTCACGGGTGGCAGAGAGTCAGATAGTGGTAGAGTATCTCCTTGGGATGCCATGAAGGTGCCATCTTGCTTCTGCTAAGAGTGAGGCCGGAACTCAATTTTAAAAGGCTTCTTTAACAGAAAGTCCCTAGAGCACTTTTGCTCTGTCTAATACTAGGAACAGCGATAAAAAGTCCAAATTTTGAACTTTTGAATCTACCATCTAGAAATACAACCTGAGGTCTGTTAGATACTTCCTGAAAAATAATCCAGGAACGAAACCACGATGGTTCTCCCAACTATTCCCAGCTAGAAGAGTCAGGAATTTCTGCCCTAGTCAGAGTGCGCTTTGGAAGATACACTCTGAAAGCTAGGTGGTCCACGGCCATCGAAGGCGGCTGAAATAGAGCTGTGGAGTGAGAAAAATCCAGGCTGGTGTGTAGCTTAGGAGGGTTTTAAATGCCTGTGAGGCGTGAATGAACAGAACTCTCAGAATCCCTGAAGAAGGGCTCCGGCCCACCCAATGATTTAGTTTCTTGATTACCGTAATTACGTATCCATAATGCATGTTCTTGGAAGTGAAAACGGTAGCCGGGTCCTGGACTATAATAGTCTAGGTCGGGGTAAGCCGTGTACAGCCTCTGACATGTTTCTTAATAGCAAAGGCGTTGGGCACCCTGTAGACTGCTTACCTAGGCTGTCACCTATGTTTTGCTTTGTTTTGTTTTTACCCAGCATTTTCCAACCATGCTATCATGCGGCAGAGAGAAGGCGAGCGCCTCCCAGTGTAGTCCCTGCCGGTCTGGGGAAGCCATAGCGCAGCTGATGTAATCGATTGGGACACACACACAAATGACGGATCTGGAGTTAAAGATCCCGGATTGGATATTTCAGTTGTGGTCAGCTGGGTTGCATCGCTAGGCTTCAGTTTCCTCATTTTGTAAAATAAGTCTTTGTAAGACGAACGCTCCTTCTGCTTCAAGGTCATTCGACAGTTCAGTGCAGAGCGCTTTGGTACAGTGTTTGTGTTCGGTGTTTGGCCGGTAGGAACATTAGGTAGGACAGCTCAGCAAATGAATCTAATTAGGTGAAGCGCCTTGTGGCCCTGTGCGTTCAGTGAGTGGTGGCTTTTGTGTCTTTCTGGAAGGGAGAGCTTTTTTGTCTGGTTGATTTTGATTTGTTTCCTGGACACCATGGAAGGTATGATTTCCCACAAACTGTGTTCCGGCATCTTCTCATCATTCTCCTTCTCCCCCCGGTGCCCCTGCCTGCTTTTGGTACCCTTGTGACTTACTGCTTTGAGAGCACAGAGCCCTGCAGCCTCACTCCTCATCACTCCCTGGGAGAAAGCGGAGCCACTGAGAAGGCACATGGGCTACCACCGTCATTGGCGAGATGAGCTAGCTGATCCAAGGAGACTGGTCAGACCAGTGAGAGAGCAGAGGGCAGTCCTGCTGGGGACTGAGCTTCCTGGGCGCTCAGGCTCACCACACTCTTCCCCATCTATGGCCCAAGCCCTCCCTGAAGGCATCCCAGGCATTGCCCTCTGTCCAGACTCCTTCCAAGCACCGTCGTTGGCTCCCTCTGACTCTGCGGCCAGTCCAGGAACGTCCACACTGACAATGTCTTCCTCTTCCTCCTATCTGGGTTCCTAATTATCTTGCTGATCAAGACATGTTTTCTTGGTGGTCTAGATCATGCTCAAATAGGGGTAGTCCAGTCCCCTACTTCTAAAAAACAAAACAAAACAAAACAGAAAGCAACCTCCTCCTGTCCTAACATGAGCGATCATATTCAGAGATGCTTGTAAGATCCCTTTCTCATGCACGGTGCTTAATGATTCCTCTCGACATTCATAACATTGCCCCTCGAGCAAAGCTGTGTGTCATAGCATGTCTCACCACCTCCAGCCTCTTGTTGAGTCCCTTATGTATGTGTCTGTGCCCTCCCCCTAAGGTCACCAGAAACCCACCTCTGGTTACACAAACTTGGTTTATTGACTCACTGCAACAAAGGAGAAAGGCACCTTATGGAGAATAAAGGCTGTTTCAGTAAGATGTTAGAAAGGACTTAGTATAGGATTTGGGCTCGTTTAAGTAATTTTGGGAGGAGGGTTCAAGGAAGTGGAGCTTTGCTTTGGATTCAACGCTGCCAGAAGACATGTTGATTCTATGATTGGTATCTTAATAGATTTTCTCTAGAAGGCAGGGGGAATGATGCGAGACTCACACCATAATTGGGAAAGAAGGAGCAGTTACTCCTATTAATATTAGCCAGAATCGGATGTCTGGTCATTGCTGTGGCTTGGAAAATATGAAGGGCCAAGTGACAGTGCCAAGTCAGGACCTGTCAGGGGCTACGTTTCCCTTCCTTAGTCCTCTCGTTTGGCCAAGGGCAAAGTAAGTCTGGAAGCCATTCACCTATGATAGTCAGGTCTTCACCGTGGCCAAAGTTCTGCTGTTAGGGGGCTGTGTAGAGAATGTAGTCTGTAGTTGGACCAGAGTTAGTCTCTCCTGCTCTTTTGTGGCAGGGAGAGTTTCTTTCTTAATCTTCGGATGTGACACAGGCTACACAGTAGCTTTCAAGACTCTGAAAAGAATACACCAGGCAGCTCTAACACAGGCAATGACCAGAAATAGAACTTGTTGTTGGTTCTTGTAATTGGCCCTGAGGACAGGCGCCTAGATTATTAAATCCAGGCAATGAAAATGTGTCCCAAACCCAACTGTTTTTTTTTCTAGAGATCTGGGTGACTTTTTCCGTTTAGCTTACTTCTAGATTGTTCTACTTGAGCCTGTAGCGTTTATATGGTGCAGCCAGAGGGTTTGCTGTAGTGTGGATTCCCTTGGGCTTCCTAAGAAGGAATTAAGGGCTATGTGATCATGCATGACAGCTCTGGCTAATGGATTTCCATTTACAACGCTTGGTTTGGCTTCCAGAGCAGCACTTATATAATTGATGACATCTTACTAGGGTCGGGGGAGGTTCTGGACCATCTTTTCCAGCTGAACTATCCCTTCCGTGGGAATTGCAGTTTGCATAGTATGCGTGAGGAGTGAGTCGGCTGTCCCCTCTGGCAGTCCTCCCAGGTAGTTTGTGTTTGTCTCTTTTTGGAAGTTTCTGGACATTCTTTTCAGGGAAGCATGATCCACTGGAAGGCTGGTAATTTTAAACATCTGAAAATCTCTAAAATTGGTCCGGAAACAGGAAAACTTTGTGTGTGGCAGGTGGTATAAGCCTGATGTCCACATAAAAAGTAATATCCTGGTGGGGCACAGACCATACTGGCAATGTCATTTATCCCAAAAGGAGAGAGTCAGGTATTTTTTTTTTTTCTTTTTTGCCCTCAGGGTGGGATGCTTTCCTGAGTGGAGTTAAACAGCTTTTGCAAAGCAGGATGGACTGTCTCTGGAGAGAACATTGCAACAAGAAGATGCCCAACATCAGTCTCCGTCTCTGATGGGCTGAATTTTGCTGATAGGGTTATAATGACCTAAACAGAAGCATATTCCCGATTGGGGCCAAGGTCCAATTTTTTTTAAACATTTAAGTTTGGGATTAATTATATGAGGACCAGGAGGACTTGTGGGAGAAGATCTACCTTGTGTAGTGTTGAAAGGAACAGTTGTTAAATGTCGCCTAGCGTCAGCAGTAGTTATGGGCTGAGGAAAACACAAGAGAATTTTATTTTTTTCTTCAGGGGCAGAAGACCTCAGGGGGTCAAAAATAACAGGATTTAGAGAGGGAGGTCATGTTGAGAAGTCTTTGAGTTAGTTAATAGAGCGTGTGGAAGTATAGTCCTATACAAGATTAGTGGTAGAGGAAAAGAAAAATGGCGAAGAAGAATCCAAATTAATCTTGTTTGGTGTCTCAGGTGGCAGTTATCCACTTCTCTGGTCAGCAGCCCATCTGTTATCTCAGGCTGAAGCTCTCCTTTTCTGTAGGCAGCTTTTTCTTGAGGTTTCATAAGAACCCGTGGTGTGACGTCTTCCAGTGGAATGGATGTCCAGTAGTTTGGTGACGTCTGTCTTTGTCGTTGAGAAACACAAAGCCAATGACCAGCAGCTTGGCATTTTCCTGCTGTTAACAGTACGTGATAAGGTCTTTCAAGGCTCCGAGGCTGTTTTTGTCCTGCTACTTCAGAATACCAACACCCCAGACCTCCTGCTTTTGGGTCACACCGAGGTTGCTTCCATTGGGGCCACACCTAGGGTGAGACCCAGGAGTCCTCGATGTGTGCCCCTATTATGGAGTCCAGGATCCTGGGCCAAGGCAGGGAGAGCTTGAGCTGAATCTCATCGGAACCTCTATTTCTGTTAATACCCCATCACCAACATACAAAGTTGGGTTTATTGACTCCTTGCCGTGAAAGAGAACACATGTCATGGACAATGGTGGTGCTTCTCAGTGGACTTTTTTTCTTTCTTGTAAGTCCTCCTCGATTGATCTGGAAGCTTCTGGACAACAGAACCTATGTGTGGTGTTCCTTATTGTGTTTACTCAATATATGACTCAGCAGATGCCATTTAAATTAGCAGCTGGGTAAGGAAATGAAGGGATTTTAACCTCTTAAAAGAGAGGCCGGTTACCTGGCCGAGCTGAGAAATTACAGTCACTCCTCTTTCTCTGAGGCTGGAGGGGCCGAAAGGAAGACAGACAGACTCATCGATGGGGAAGATGAAGATAGCACTCCAGAGAGAGCAAATCCCAAACTGGGACTCTCTTTCCGGTTGTTTTCCAAGAATGGGAAGTTGAACTTCTACTTCTGGATTGAATTGGGACCATGGTGACACTGCAGGGTGGGGCTCTTACCGGACAAGAGGGGCGGTGCCCCAGAAAGAAGGGAGCTCACAGAGCTGCCTCTCTGGAAGAATTGATGTGACAACAACAGCAAGAATAATTACAATATTTCTCACCTGTTTGTTTTGCTTTCGGTTGCTCCTTCTTCCTTTCCTTCCTCTGCTCTTGAAAATCAACAATGCCATAAAACATTTGTGCCACTTCCATGCTGGGCATTGGACTGGGGTTATAAAGATGAGCAAGGCATGTTGCCCAAGGCTCACTCTTCAGTGATTTATGGGATGGGGGACAGTGGCAGAGAAGTGCTAACCAGATGACAGTTTCCTGTTCCAGACCCTCCGAGCTCCAGATGACTTTTGGCTTCTTCTTTGGTTCTATGCAAGTACACAGAGAAAGAGGCATCATTTTGCTCCTTGAAAGCCAAGACGAGAGTCTCCTGATGGTTACTTGTGGCCATCTGGAGGGAGAGGAGGGACTCACATACTCGCGGTGTGGCCTCAGCCACCCATTAATTTCCAAGGGCTCAGCACCAGGGCTCTGGAGGGATCAGATGGAGACAGGGTTGGAACAAGGAGTAGAGTGGCTCAGCAGTGGTTCAAGTTGAGTCAAGGCCAAGGTAATTAGGCTGGGAGTGAAAAATGGGGCAGCGAGAGTGGGCTGGCAGCTAGTGGAAGAGGGCGCTGTCCCAACAACCCTCAGGACCCCTGAGCCTGTTCTGATCCTCCCCCAGCTCCCTGAAATCTGGAGAAGTGGAGCCTGGGTGCGGGGAACACACCCCCTCGGACTGAGAGGACTTTCCCCTGCCCTGCAAGACCCTCGGGAGGCCCCCGGGGGTTCACTTCCTCCCAGGGCAGTTGCGTCCCTCCTCTCCACCTTCTCTCCCTCCAAATCCATCTTCATTAGTAACTATAAACGTCAGAGTCAGAGCCGTTAGAAGGCTGTTCCTAGATAAATAATGCTTTTCATATTTAATTTATGAGTAGTTCTGCAGCCTCTTTGGGGTGCGCTGGGTTAGTTAAGAGCTGAATTAGATGGAGCTGCATTCCCCTAAGGAGACTCAATTAAACTCTTTCTGTCCAAAAAAAAAAAAAAGAAAGAAGAGAGAGAGAGAGATGAGAGAGATTGAGAGAGAGAGAGAGGAAGGTAGTTGAAGAGAAGGGTCCCTGGGAAGGCACCCCCTTCATCATGGCCTCAACAGAAGGCTGGCTGGAGGGGAGCTCAGGATGCTTGTCGTTCTGCTTTTCTTTCTTTTATAATGCAAAGCCTCCTCCAGCCCCCGAGGCAGGTGGCCCAGCGCCTGCGTGGCGAGGGGAACTCAGCGCCGTGAGCCAGGTCAGTGCTTCTGGCTGGCACGGGGTTAAAGCCCTGTAGCCGGGAAGCCAGCCTGGAACTGGGCCATTTGCCTAGGGGACCCTGCCAGGAGCCGGAAGTGGTGCTGGGGAAGCCGATCCCAGGTCTCAGGGCCAGGACCATGGCTCTGAAATTTCAACGCCCCCCTCCCAGCCCTTTCACCCTCAAACTCAGTCTCCTCTTGCTGGGGCTGAGCAGACGAGGGCCGTGTGTGTCCTCAGCATTTCATGGGCAGTCGACGAACTCTCACGGAGCTCTGCCGTCCAGCGGGAGGCTGCTATGGCAGTGGGGGCGGGGCATGGAGGTCAAGGCGGTTCTCTCATGGCTTGGCAGAGCGCCAGCAGTTTGGCCCAGCCCTCCCGTTTAAGGGGAAGCAATAAGGCCAAACTCTTTAAGAGTGAGTGTGTACAGAGGCGGACGCAGAATCCCAGGCTGCTGCCACCAACACCCTCAAATATGCATGTGTGTGTGTGTGTGTGTGTACATGTGTATGTGCATTCACAAGCACACACGCCCCTTTCATGGGCTCACAGATTCATGGAGGGCTCTTACACATCACCAAGCTCAGACACTCGGAGGTCTGCAGGGGGCGGGACGGGGGGGGGGGGATTTACACCCTCGGCTCACAAGCAAACCCTCCCAGTCTCCTGTCGCCCCTTGCTGTACAGGGAAGAGTGTTCCCGCACCCCTGGAGACCCTGTCGTAGACCGTGGGGCCAGATAGAGTCTGCACACTTTCAGAGTCCTAGACACTGCCAGCACCCTCTGTGTCCCCAGACATGTCAGACGATCACAGCCTGGCTCTTGACCTCATGGCCACATGCTCACGCTCCTGATATAAGACTTGGGCTGCGGCATCAGCCTCTTTACCAAACGTGCTTGTACACGATTGTGCTTAGGTGTGCAGGCGTGCACGTGCACACACGCACACACACACACACACTTCAGCATAGGGCTCAAGTCCAGACTGCTGCTTTGTTATGTAAAACAGATGGAACTCTCTTTATGACTGTCCCTTGGCCTCCTGAGCAGTTTCTGTAGAATTGGCAGCCAGTGGAAAATGAACCTTCTCGTGAAGACTAGGAAAAGCAGAAGGAGCAGGGCTGAAGGGAGCCCTCGGCACAAGCAGGCGTGTGACAGCCCTTGACCCTGCAGACTCCCAGAGCACGCCGGCCGTGTGCTCCCTGGCCCATCACACCGGGTGCTGTGACATCTTGCACTCTTGAGGACCGGTTTCCTTCAAAGGGCGGCTCCAGCAAACCGGCTGAAACTTGGCCCCGCCTGCCCCTTAATCTCCAGGCCATGGGGGGATGGGAAAGCCTGAACCCGCTGGGAATCGCAGGGACGGGTGGAGGCGCTGCTCTGGTGCTGTCTGCATTTACCTGGTTTCTGATTTGTAGCTCCCCCTCCAGTTTCATGGCCAGGTTCATACTGGGGGACAGAGCTGGCTTCTCTGGCTAGTCCTGTGGTGCTTCTGCCTGGGCACAGTTTTGTCCCCACCCCCACCCCCACCCCGATGCCTTGCTGGTGTTTACCCGGAGAAGGGCTCTCCAAAGCAGCATGGAGGCCGTCAGCTCTGACTTGAGTGCTGGGAGGGCCGCAGAGATCGTCTCTCTCCGCCCCTGTGTACAGAGGGAGAGGAGCGACTTGATCTTGGCCGCAGGGCGGGTTGGAGGCAGACGGGCTCCAGACCCAGGGCTCCTGGCTTCTGTCCGCCTCCTTCCCCGCCCTGGTGGCACGCACCACTGCTCTTTTTCCTCTTTGCTTTTCTTACCTTGTCTCGTCTTTATCTTATATAGGTGTATCTTGCTTTATACAACAGATAAGTTCTTTTAAATGTTGTCTGTGAAGAGGGATTTCCACATCAAATCATACTGGAAAGTGCGTCTTCCTTCCCTAGGGGAGTTTGCTCCTTGGGCCCCTAAGTTTGTAGAGCCGTAGTTTAAAAGGGGCTTTACACGTTGCCTTTGATCCTTGCAAGAGCGCTGGGGATGGCAGGGGGGCTGAGAAGCCACCCCAGAGAGGGCGGCCCAGCCACTTCTCCTGCCTCTTGTCTGCCTTTCGGTGGGAAGTCTCTGTCTCGCCTGATCGCTGAATTCCTTGTGAGCTGAAACACTCAGCTTGGAAACCGGATTGCTCCGTTCCATCCTGTGTTTTCCAAAGTACGTTCCACAGAACACTGGTCCTGAGAAATCTCTGTGATGAGAGGGTTCCTCAGTCAAACCAGTTTGAGAAATGCTACAGATGGTCTCTCCCTCTTGGAGACTTGCCGTGCATAGGGGCCCACTGAAGGCTCTGAAAAGTCCTGCTATAAAAACCTGCTTAACTCTGCTTTCCTGAAACTGCTGTGGCCATAGGATCCTCTATCTCTGGTAATACCTGTTGTGCGGAATGCCCGGTGGGAAACATTGGTCTCGTTTGTTTTCTGTGTTATTCACCTCTCAAGTTTAAGTGAGGCCCACTGCCATTCCCCCTTGGCCGGGCTCCTCTCCCTTCCTTCCTCGGGCATCCCTGTGCAACCTCAGAGCAGAGGCCGTAGCTGTTTTCTCTGCTTTAGAAGGGACCAAGAGCGGGAAGGGCTCACGGTGGGGCTGGGCAGTGTGACCTGGAAAAGCTCAGGAGACCTAAGATGGACAGCAGACCGGTGAGGTGAGACCAAGCCATCTTGGGGTGTGCCTGAGTGTCTGCCTGGGGCTCCTGGTCTCTGGCGCTGCGCCACCCCCTACCTGGCCTCCCTGCCACTGGTCTGTCCGCCCAGTATGCTCCGTTGTCATCTGTCATTCTCTCGGGAGCTGTGAAATGCGTCTTTGGTGTCCTCCTCTCCTCCTCTCTTTGTCTTTACCATTCCAGCCATTGTTGGATTTCTTTTCTTTCACCTCCTGCCCAGACCCTCGGCCTGGGGGGGCTCTTAGAAGTCAGGTTTTCCTGTCACCTCCTTGCCCTTGATCATACTGTCTGACCCCTCCCCCACAATGACCTGTCCACCATGTCACCGGTTGGGTGACAGGAGCGGTGCTCACTTTGTGACCCTGGGAGTGAATCCAGTGCTGGAGATGCGATCCGCCCCTAGAGAGAAGGAGGGGATGATCTCACATCTTTCCTGATAATGAGTGCATCAAGGCCAAGCGCCCTCTGCTAGAGCCCCTTATCGACCCACCAGCACTTAAAGCCAACCCGGGCACAAGGTCATGTCTGCCGGCCTTCCCCAGGGTGCCCGCTGTTGGCTTTTTGAATGCAAGGGCAGGAGGCCACTCTCCCCCGGAGACTTACAATGCTCAGCCCACTGTCTCCTCCCCGCCCAGCACCTCCACTCATCGCAACGTACAAGAGGGCGGCAAAGCGTCCTGGGTGTGACAGCAGACAGTTTGGTCTTGGAGAAGCTACTTGATGCCTCACAGAGCCTCAGTTTACACATCCTGAGAACAAGGGAGCTCGGGCCTTCCCTAACAGAGATCTAGTGAGGGTGAACGCGGTGTTCGGGATGAACAGCTCTTTATAAACCTCAATAAAATAAGGGCAGCTTGTCTATTCCCCTCACTGGGAATGGAGGGTTTCTGTGCAGATGAATTGAGGGTGCTTGGTCATTACAGGTGTTTGGTGAAAGCGAACTTCTTTCTATTGCTCTTACGGAACCTTCCTCCCACTTGACGTCAGTCCCTGGAAAACCCCGGTCTCAGCTTCTGCCCTGAGTCAGCCTGTGTACTCTTTGTCAAAAGCATAGCGAGATTCATGTCGCAGCTTCTGCCCTCCTTGAGTACGGGATGGTCACCTCTAGGACAGTGCCTGTCCCCTTGGACAATGACCCCCCCTGGGGGGGGGCTGGGACTGTGACCCCTCCCTGGGCGCTTCCTCTGTGTCAAATATGTGAATGATCTGCTCAGAAGAAAACAGCACCCACTTCCAGCCTGAACCCAGGGTCCTTCTCAGTTGTCACCCCTGGGAATCCCAGGGCCACAGCTGAGGCTCTTCTCGGGGAAGCCATCTGTACGGGGCACGCTTGGGTGTTCTGTTGGGTTTCACCCCAGCCTCGTTCCCACATCTTGCCCTTGGAAACCCCCATCCTTGTAGGAACCTTGTCCTCTCTCCCTCCCTGACTTTTCCTGCTGGTTTCTGTTTCTGGGCAAAGTGTACCACCCGAGGGCAGTGCAGGGCAGCCAGGCCCCCTCTGCAGGCAGGTCAGAGGTCAGCCCAGCAGGCCCAGCGCTGGGGGGTGCGTGGCAGTGTGGGTGAGAACTGTCGCTTGTGTGGGTGTCGCTGGGGCCTCAGAAGGACAGTAACACAGATGCTGGCCTTTGGGGCTGAGTCTTTTCTATCTCCCTGAAATGAAGGGGAAGCTGATTGCCGTGGTGAATCATCAGACTGACTTGTTTGCAGTCCTGTGTGCAGGGTTCTATCCCTGGGCCAGGAGGGTTTCTCCCCCTCCGAGGGTCAGACTGGGCTTCTCAGTGCACTGAAAGATGGACGGGTGGGGGGGGCGCACTGGTTCCGATCAGGGTTTGAGTTCGCAGCGTCCTGTTTTGGGGTTGGTTGGGAGAACGCACTGACCGGGTCATGGGGACCTCTCATTCTGAGGCCACTTTCTGCAAGTCATTTGTCAGCTGCATCCCACGAGCTGGGTCCTGAACTGGGGTTTCCAGAGCTGAGGAGTTAAGCTAGGGCCATGACCTCGAGGCACTTCTCATCTAATGCGCATTTAAAGGGGCAAAATGGTAACAGATGGGGGTGTGAAAAGTATAATGAATTCTACTTTCCCCAGAGGGAGCTGAGGCAAGAGGCTGGCAGGGGAGGTGACCTGAAGCCAGACATCAAAGCTGGCAAGCTGCTCTCCAGACAGATGTGGGAGAGGTAGGGACAGTGGGAAGGTTGTCAGGCCAGGCTGTGGTGCCTGGGGTGACACCAGGCAGGGGTGCCTTGGTGCAGGAGGTAGTGTGGGAGAGCACTGGGCCAGCCTAGACTCAGCCCTGACTGAAGGGCAGCCCTGGGGGCTATGTCGAGGTTAGCCCAGGGTCAGAGAAAATGCCCGGGTCACCACTGAAAGCCAGAGGGCTCAAGCCAGTATTTTAAAAAGGCAGGTGGAGCATGACAGCTTACCTGTGGCTTCTTCTGATTCTGGGCTGCTTAGCAGTGAAGTGAGACTTTGGATTTGGCCTTCTGGGGGAACTGTCTGCCGCTCCATAGGCCCCGGGGTTCCTGTGCTGTCCCAGAGCACCAGAATGAGGGCCAGTCAGACAGCAGGCCACCCGCCCTGCCTGAAGGAGTGTGCCCTGAGAGCTCAGCCCCCTGCCTCCTGCGGGAAGGGGTCTGGAGTGGAAAGGATGGGAGCTGGAACCGGCCGAGAGGCTCCGGGAAGGTCCTTCCAGGTTGCACTTTTGCCAAGAGGCCCTTCATTCCCTGGCCCCACACAGAAGGTGCTCATAGTTCTCTCTGCATGACCTTAACATTTTCCCCCCTTGTCGTGGTTCGTTTCTTTTCCTTTTTCCTCCCTGTGGGACAGACTTGGACCGAGGGCCTCCGTGGGCGGCTCCCTCTCTCCTGGCTTTCCTAGTCTTGCTCTGCCCTCTCTCACAGACACCTGTCTGAGCCCTGCACTGCTCGCTCAGCGCCTGCTGTGCCGGACTCTGGCCCTTATCTGCCGCCTGCAGCTGTCCCTGGGGCCCCAGGCTCCCTCTCCCCCCCCACCCTCCACTCTTCACTTCTGGCTGGAAAGGCCTTGCACATCTCCAAGCAAGGCCTGAAGTCCCCATTCTAGAAGCCCAGATTTTTTGTTTGTTTGTGTTTGTTTCCAAGGCTGAGCAGACCTGTCACTGGTGGGGGAGCCCATCACGGGGGCGGGGAAGTGGGGAAGGAGGTGGCAGAGGGATGCTTTTCAGGCAGTCTTAAAGTCCGATAGTAAAGCTAATAATGATAATAACCAGCATTTATTCAGTATCTGCTGTGTGCTTGCTACTTTGTTAAATGCTTTATTTAATACGTTTATTTCCCTTACTCCTCTCAACAACCCGAGGAAGTATGTCCTATTACTATCCCCCTTTAAAATGGAGGTCCGGACAGGGGGTGAGAAGAGCCCACTGTTTACCTGCTTCCCTGTGGGGAGGGCTTTCCTCAGCAAAGGGAACACTCTCTAAAGGCGAGCTAGGACATCTCTCTGACTCCAGCCAGGATTGCCCTGGAACACCTTCCTGGGGAGGGGTCAGGACCATGGATGAGGGCTCTTAGGTCAAAGTGGCTTCTTTGCTACTTCCGGGTCCCAGTCAGAAGGTTGTTCTCGTGGCCTAACAGACACCTGTCCTACCCCCAATATATCCCTGTAGGACAAGGAGTGTCAGCAGGTGCCCCTGGAAGGAGGAACAGCAATTTTTCTGTTAGTAGGGGCTTGACCTAAGTTGCCAGCTGCTCAGTGGGTTGAAGCAGGGGTCTGTACCTCAAAAACCTTCCCCAGGGACCCTATTTTAATGTTCTTTCTGTGGGTCTCCCTTTGCCTCAACATCCTCGCTCTGCGGTGGGAGCTGGATCCTGGGCCTCTCCACCCTCCCGTGCCAGCCTGTTGGCCAGTAGGGCCCTTTTTCTGATAGTCTTTTCTTGTTCTCTGACCCGATGAGTGGGGCAGGGAGCTCTGTAACCCAGAGTGTGTCCCTTTCCTGTTTCCACAGCCTGGCTCAGGGCCCTGCAGGCTGCGGTTGGCAGATTTTGCCCATTAAAAAGATGTCTTTCTTTGAGAGGGTGAGGAGCTAATCATTAATGTGAAGAGACCCTTCTAGGACAGATGTATGCTGGGTTTGCTTGGAGAATGGTTGAGCAAGAGCAGTTGATCGACTTCGGAGAGGGACAGAGAGAACTCACCTCCAGGGCAGATTTTTTTTTCTTTTATTTATTTATTTTTCTTTCTGGAACTCCCAGGAAACCAGATGGGCTGGTTGCAATAACTCTGGGTGTTTCCTCACCTGCCTCTTGGGCTCTAGGGGGATGGTTAGACCTATGGAGAGCCTCCTGGGGTTAGGCGCTCTGTGTGAGTTTTTCAAATCTTATTTCTGGTGTGGATTTGAGCAGGGGGTGGGTAAGGACGAGAAACAGGGTTGTTTTAGGGTCTCGAGAGACTCTCTCACCGCAGAGAAGGAACTGCCTATAAGCTCTCACCTGCCAAGGAATGACCTCTGGTCGTGGGAAGTTTGTTACCCATACAAAGGCAGGGCCTGACCAGTGAACGGGGGAGGTGGGTGGACGGAGTGGCCACAGGAGCGCTGGGGAGCAGCCCGCCCTGGGAGCGGGGACTCTGGGGGCCCATCTCTGTGACGAGCTGACTGCCCCCTGGGAGCCCTGGCGTGCTTACTCTAGAACAGAGCTGTTCCTAGTTGTCCCACCTTCCTGCCTCCTCCTGTGGCTACTGAGGACGACGTGGGCCATTGATGTGATGCTCAGAGCAGACCTGTGCCGGGAAACTTGGGGACCCCCTTAGCAGAACGAACCTCTTCCTCTATGTTCCAGGGTATTTGCCACCACCCCCCACCCCCCACCCCCGCTACCTTTTATCATTGTGTGGCCTGGTGCCTCTCTTTCCGGCTTGTCTCTGCCCCACCTCCACCACGCTGGGATGTGAGCTCGTTCAGGACGGGGCAACCGCCTGGCTGTTGCTACTGCTCTGTCTGGCATTAGGCCCGCACAGGGAGGGGGGTCCCTAACGCTGCCAAGTGAAGGCTGCAGAGGGCCATGGCCTCTGCCTCTCACAGGGACGAGACTCGGGAGGGGGTCAGGCAGGGGGCACCTGGGTGGCTCAGTCATTTAGCGTCTGCCTGCAGCTCAGGGTGTGATCCCAGGGTCCTGAGATCGAGCCCCATATCGGGTTCCTCCGCTGGGAGCCTGCTTCTTCCTCTCCCACTCCCCCTGCCTGTGTTCCCTCTCTCACTGGCTGTCTCTCTCTCTCTGTCAGATAAAAAAAAAAAATCTTAAAAAAGAAAAAAAAGGAGGGAGGCAGGCGGGACATCTGTGGGATCCTGACAGGTAAGAAAAGTGGGGCTCCGTGATCCAGTGACTTGACCCCAGCCACTCAGCTTTCAGGCTAGATCTGCCCAAGTCAGTCTTAGCCTCTGGGATCCACTGCAGTGGTGGGGTGTGTGTCGGCCCTGAACACGAAACATCTGGTAAGGTAAAGAAAACCAGGTAGGTGACACTGCTGAGACGCTGGCCTGGCCAACACCTGTCCTGCCTGAACTCCCACTATTTTTGTCTTCGTTTTCTTCCCTGTGGTAACTCTTAGAGTCCTGAAGATGGCCCCAGTGCCCCATGAGCCTTCCGGCCTCTTGGCCCTGAGATCTAGAAACCAGGTTTCCAAGCCCTGACTGTCCCTTTCAGCTTTCGGGACAACCCTTGTGTGTGTGGGGGGGAACTCAGGAGGGACTTGGAGTCCCGACAGGGAGGGGCAGGTCCTCCCTCTTGGTCACCCCCTCTGGGAAGCACTTTATAAATGTTTCTGCAGCTCTGCTTGGAAGACGCTACTCAGTGGAAGCGAGCGGGTCTCTTTCAGACCCACTTGCCTTGCTCAGGGCTCAGGGCTGAGGCACCTTAGCCTCTCATTACCCCCACGGTCAAACTGCCGGGCGGGCCGCATCACTGTTTTTCATTTTGTAGACAAGGACATGGAGGCCCAAAGAGTCGAAGTGACTGGCCTCAGGTCCCCCAGCCAGGAGATGGCAGAGCTGGGATTTGAACCCGGCACATTTTGAGAAGGACGTGCTCAGGGGCAGTGAGCTCCAGCCTTGCGTCTCTCGGAGAAGGAGGACTGTTGCCTCTCGCCGCCCTCCCCCAGCCCAGCCGGGCGGGCAGGGGTTCTGGCTGCACCTGCTGGCCTCCTCGGCCTGGGCCTTCACTGGGTTTGCCTGGAGACCCCATGGAGGGGAGCCCACGAGGCAGCTGACAGCAGAGCAAGGAGAAGAGGCTGCGTGGGGACCTGGACAGTTGCCCTCGGCTGGGGGGCAAGCCTGCAGCACCCAACTTTCTTCAGGGGCCGATGAGGGGCTGGGCTCTGGGACGTCAGCTGCTCGTTCCTCCCTGCAGCCCCAGCTCGGCCGGCCTCCTGACTCTCAAGCCACAGAAGGTTCTGGAGGGTCCCCGGTGGAGCCCAGCCATGAGCTTTTCCTAGCCAGGCAGCCTCAGCCACAGATGCAGTCTGGCAGGGTTTGAGGAGGGGAGGCAGGCTGGAGACGAGTGAGAAAAGGGGGGGGGTGCTGTTTGGCTTTGGAATTAAGCGCACTGAAGCAGGGGGCATGGTGGCTCGGGAATTAACATCTCGGGCACTCTTGTATCATTTGTTTTAATTTCGCTTGGTGTTTGAACTTGAAGAATTGATACGATCCCATGGGTTAAGGAAAGGGTTTATCATGGGAGGTCTTCCTCCAGCCTGTGGGTCCAGCAGTGTGACTCCTCTTCCCCGAGGCAGTTATGGTTTCTGTGTGTCTCTCCAGAGATGATTTAAACACACACAAGCAGATATGTATAGAGAGTATTTTAAAACGTGTTTGTACACTATCTGGAAAATCATGTTTTGCACGTCGTTCTTTTTCCCTTAACAGTGTATCTTGGCAATCTATATTAGTATACAAAGAACTCCCTTAGTCTTTCATTATGGCTGGGTAATGCTCCCTTCTGTGGATGTACTGTCATTTAAAAAAATGAAATCTAATTTACATACGGCAAACTGCTCACACCTTCAGTGGACAGTGCAATGCATGTTTGCATACGTATACACCCAGGGGACCGCCCCCAAACAGAGTACTTTCCATTACCCCACAAGTTCCCTTGTGCCGCTTCCCAGTCAATACCCCTGCCTAGAAGTTCTCGTTATTCTGACTTCTAACTTCTCAACCTCACTTCAGTTTCCTTATCTTTAAAATGGGCGCAATGTTAGAACTGACTCACTTGCCCGGCACAGGAATTGTCCAACAAACGATGGATGTCAGGTTTATTTAAGTCCCTGGTCTGTATTCTCTCTTCTACCTCTGTCTGGGCTCTCCAGTTACCTTCAGATTCTCCTTTTTCTTTCTTTCCTTCTTTCTTTTCTTTCCTTCCCTTCCCTTCCCTTTCTTTCTCCCTCTTTCTCTCTCTCTCTTTCTCTCTCTCACACACACACACACTCACACTCACTCATACACCCTCCTCCTCACTCACACACCGTCTAGCCACGGAGATAGACCAAGGGGGTCATTGTGCAAAGCCCAGGCTGTGTGAATGGCTCCATTGTTCCAGGGCCGAGTTCCCAGAGCCAGCCGGTACGGCGCTGACCAGGGCTGGGCTGTCCAGTGGGAGGTGCCCGTGGGCCCCTGACCAAGGGCTGACCACACCTGGCAGGACACCCACTTCCCCTCCTCCCTCTGGCCGAGGAGGGAAAGCGCCTCCGTCTGACCCAGGCCTGGCTGGGGGGAGCCCAGTGGATGCCTCCCATTCTCTGTTTGGCTTCCTGACGCTGGAATGCCAGGGCCTGGGGCACCTGCAGACGTACACAGTGGCCTTGGCTTCGAGAGGCCGGGGGCAGATGAGGAATGGGGACAAGGAGAGAAAAAGGAAGTGGACACTGAATGCTTACCTTATCCCTTTTCCCCTCCTGGTGTGCATGAACGGAGCCTGAGGGTCTGGGGGATGAACTGGCCCATAGGGAGCCACCTAGAAGCAGGCCTCCACTGCCAGGTGGCTCCTACCCCAGGAACTGATCCAGGACGCAGGGCTGTGGTTGCCTTTGGGCCGGACTCCCCAGGGCGGGACTCGTGTGTGCTGGTACACAAGATGAGTCTGTCCACCTACCTGCGGAGTGTCTCCCAGATTCCTCACAAGTGACAGTCTTGGCACCTACCTTGACCTTATGCCCTTTAACGCTGCCTGTGAGATCCGGAGCAGGGCCCACTCTCAACCTGCTCCTCACCACCTGCCAGCAGGGAATGTGCTGGAAGGGCTTCCTACTTTCTCAGCACCAGCCAGGGCTGGGGAAGGGGTTGCCTTGGGGGCCAATATGAAGTGAGCCCCCATGAGCAAGAGGTAATGAGGGGTGCAGGATTAGGGCAGAGGAGGGGTAAGGAGACAGGAGGCAGAACAGGGAGGGGCTGACCTGGAAGCGAGTGAGGGGATGGGGGGGAATCTGGACGGTGGGGGCAAGAGTTTACCAGACAAGGATCCAGGCTTCCTGGGGGCTTGATTTCCTCCTGCCTCAGGTAAGCGACCAGACTGCAGTTCCTGGCTGCCCTAGGCAGCCCACGTCCCTAGAGTCTGGGCCAGATTCCTGGTAGCCTCCCAAAGTCCCAGCACACACCATTAGTTGCTCCCTGGGCCCAGACACCGTCCCTCCTTCCTATCCCTGCCAGCTTGGGCACCTGCCTCACAGAGCTCAGACCTCTCCCTGTGCCTTGCCAGTTCTCAGCTGGACCGTGTACCTGGTCTGAACTGTCTGATCCGGGGGCTGAGGCTTCTGTGGGCAGGAGCGGGGGAGGGAGCCCAGCCCTCCCAGGATCCTGTCTTCTCTGGGCCAGCTTCCCTTGCCATGGAAACACCCCAACAGAGGCCTGGGAATTACCCACGATGTGCGTTTTATTTGCAGCCCATGCTCCTGTTCTGTCCGCCCCCAACTCCCACCACCTTCCCAGTCCCAGGGCCTGTGAGATATTCTCTGCACCCTATTTTTAGATCAGACACAGGGTCCGCAGCCCTCCTTAGGCCTTGTTTGCCTTTGGTCGGTCTGTCCATCTTCTCATAGCTCTGTGGCTGGGTGTCTCAGATGGGGTGCCCTGTGGGGGTGGGGGAGGGGAGCCTGAGGCCGAAGTTTCCAGAGGAACGCAGACCCTGTGGCCACATCTCTGCTTCCCCAGCTGGTAGGCTCTGGGAAGCACTGGGGCAAGGGCTGGATCCTGATAGCACCACCTGATTCTCCTCAGCCTGGGCCTCCAGGGGTGAGTGTGGCAATGGCCGGCACTGTGGCTCAGGGAAGGTCAACATCGAAGCTGGACCTCTTGCTCAGAGGGCAGCTGCAGCAGGCTCCTCCCTCAGCAGGAAGTGGACAGCTGGCCTTCTCTGACTTCTCCTTCCTCCTGGAAACTTTGGGGGACTTGGATGAGACTGGTCTTGGCAAGACCTGGGCTGGACCATGTGAGGCCCGAGGAAGGACGGTGGAACCTGGGGAATTGGCTGAGGACCAACATGGACTCACTCCTGCTTCCCAACCACCAGACCCAGAAGGGCCAGGGCTCTGGGCTGGCCGGGGTGGTCGGGGCAGCAGGTGTGTTGTGGCGTAGCTACTTACCAGAAGTAAATCAGTTTCCCTGTTTCCTCCCCTCCACCAAGATTTGTTGACATCCTCTAATTCACTCGGGGCATTTTGTTCTGTAACTGGAGAGGGAGAGGGACTGTCTGTTGGGAGTGGCTCTAAGAAGAGAAGGAGTAAGGAGGCAACAGTGCCCTCCTCTCTGGCCCCTTGGCCCGCATTCGAGGCCCGTGGTTAGACGGTGCAGTCACCAGCAGGACAGTCTCTTTGTCAAGAGTCCTGGGGCCTAAGTAGTTGTGCTTCCTGGCCCTGGGGACCTCGGACCCCGGTGTTGGGGAAGAGGCTGCTCCCCTTACCTCTGGGGCTGTCCAAGGTTTGGGGCTATGGGGGCATCAGGAGTCACTCCTTCACCTGGACATTAGCTTCCCCACCAGGGTTATAATCAGGGAGGTAGGGCAGGGGGTGGGGGCACTCCTTCAAGTAGCCTCACGGCCTCTGGCAAGTTCTAGAGCAAGAGGAGACAAACACGACAGGTGGCCCGTGGTGGCTGTAGCACTTAGGCTGGTCTGGGAGCAACGCAACATCCCTCCGAGGGATTCACAGAAACCCCGGAAGGTGGGCCAGTGGGGTGACTTTTCGAGGAGCTTCAGCTGAGGACTTGATTGGGCAAGAAAGGGCAAGAAAAGGAATTTTGAATTTTTGCCAAAATGATGTGGTTTTCTGAATGCAGGAGCTGGCAAGGCCTGGAGACTTCTGTACCCAGGGATGCACGGGGATCGTACGAGGAAAAAGTGGGATCACCTGTACCTGCGGGACCAGTCCAGGGCCTGGCCCTAGGTAAGGCCCTCGGATATTTGTTTTATTTCAACCCCCAAAAAGTTTCGGTCCCTTGATTTATCCAGAAGAGGAATTCATCTAGAACGGGGTAGAAGTGGGGGGATAAGAGGTATGTAAGAGACGTTTTCTTTGAAAAGTAGGAGACCCAACTGAAGGCTCAACTCACTTCCTGTTTGGCCATAGGTTCTCCGGGTCTCAGTCTGCTCATCTATGCAATGAGGGAGTTGGGTGAGCCTGCCTCTGACGGTTCCTCCATCCTCTCCCGAATGGTCCCCTCAGTAGCAGGCCTTCCATTTCATCTGTGGGGAAACTGAGGCCCCAGAGGACAGGTCCACTGGGCCTGCCTGCCTCTACCCAGATTTTCTGGTCAGAACTTTCTCTACAGGTGCTGCGGGCTTTCAGGCCTGCAGTCTGGGAAGAGCCAGGAGCCATCCAACCGGGGTTTGCTGCCTTCTCAGCGTCACCAGTGAGACAGGGGAAATTGAGGACTGGAGCGGCACATCTTAAATCAAAGCCTGGGCCATCAATCTCCTAGAATAGACTGAGATCGCGAGGTGGGTAGCACAGACTGCCACCGGATGGACAGGCAAGAGATATGAAAAACCTGAAATCTTGAGCCCCCAGATCCCTTAACCAATTTCCAAACACCCCAGGGGCCTGCGTGCTGAGGAGAGGAAAGGGCATGTGTCATATGAGAATCCTCCAGGAGGGCCGGGGGTCTCTATTTCAGGAAAACCCCTCTGGGGTCCCGGGGGCTTCTGAAGGCCCTCTCTTCCTGCTGTTCCCTGCAGGCACCCCCACTAGCTGGGCTGACCGACTGGCCTGGCAGAGCGGTGAGTGTGCGCGGCCAGGCAGCTCGCTCCAGTGTTGGCCCCGTGGCTCAGCAGCTCTGCGAACCTGGGCAAGCTGCTTAAACTCTTTGGCCCTCAGTTTCCTCATCTGTAAAGTGGGAACGGGAACACCTCCTTCCCAGGGTTGTTTTGAAGGTTAAACAAAATAATCCACACAAAGAAAACGGCATAGCGCCTGGCCCGAGGTAAGACCTCAAACATTAGCCATTAATATTAACTTTTCTGTCTTCACACAAATAAGCCCAAACTGGCTACTGCCGCTTCTCACAGGCTCTCCTGCTCTTTCGCCTTTTTATACCCTATCCATCCCTCAAGCCTCAGTTTAACTGCTGCCTCCTCCAGGAAGCCCTCCCTGAACAACTCTCCAAGGCTCCATTTTCCTCTGACTTCGCAGGCTACCTGTGGTGCACTTGATCGCATTTGCAGCCACGGCTCTTTCCCACTTCACTGTCTGGGATCCAGATTCCCCAAGCAAAGCCCTCTGCCTTTGTTGTCTGCTCTTTTTCCTCCCCTATGTCACTTGGCACAGTACAGTGCACACAGTAGGTGCTCATGAAACACTCAGGCTTGTTATCAGGTGGGAGATTTCAGGAAACTGGAAACAGAATCCCGGTGGTCCTGAGACCAGGACCTATGTCTATTTTTAGAGTTTAAATATTCTTTTAAAAAAAATCCAAATTCCACTCTGTCTTTACGTTACAACCACACCAATCTTTTCATGTCAGCCAGATGTACGTTTCCCTCCTTTCCACCCGAAATACACCAGAATTTGAAAAATGAGGCGCTGGATCTGAGAGCGTGAGATAGAGAAGGTGTTCTCTAAACCCTGACTATTCTTGTCAGGCCAAAGTCTCAAGGAGGGATTAGCTCTGGGTGAAAGGGAAGGTTCTGATGGCTCAGCTCTGCACTGTTAGAGGTTGGTCTTCTACGGAGGGACAAATGGAATTAACACAAAGTCCTTGCTTCTGGAAGGTCAGCACTCTGTGAGCCATCCCAGAGCACTGCCACTCTGTGGGGGGTAGGCTGAGAAACGGATCTAGTCACCTTGAAATCGGGTTGGAGGACCGGCACTGCCATCCTCCTGGCTGCGGTGGGTGGAGGGCAGGTGGGGCAGAGGCAGGGGCGGGAAACACACCAGAGGTGATCTGAGATCACATTGGGTCACGCCCCGGCTTGATGGAGATCCACTGCAGGACTGGAGGTGGGTGGGTGGGTGGGGGAATTTACAATTAAGAATTTGCGATTGTGACCAAGACCAATGACCCTTGGTCTGGTGGGATCCTGGGGCGTGGGGTCCTTCCTACCACCCAATTCTAGGTGGGGAGAGTGTCTTGACGTCTGAGTCCTGAGTGCCCCAGAGAAGTACAGGGCCCACATGATCCCCCGGGTGAGGGAGTGAGTGCCGGCTACCCTGAACACCCACCAGCCGATAACAGTAACAACAACACCGTTCCACAATTCAGCACTCGCCATGTGCCGGACATTGTGCTGAGGGCTTACATGCGTCTTACCTACCATTTGGCATTTCACAGCAGCCCCACGAGGTGGGGACCAGGATCTCCATCTTCTGGACCAGGAAACAGGCAGGGTTTCCCAGGCTTTCCCAGGCTGCCTGGAGTTTTCAAATTCTCCATGGCTCTGGGGCGAGTCCGGGAGTGATGCGGAGGCTACAGCTGGAAATCGGAGATTCCGCAATGGGTGCCGATGGAAGCTGACTGCCTTTCCTGGCCGGAGAAGATCATCGTTTGGTCAGAGCTGAGGAGCAGCAGGGGTTCCGGCCGCACAACCAGCTACCCCTCTGCAGAGGAGCGGACAGGCCTCCGTGGTGGCAGAGCTGGGACTCTCTGCCGTGCTCTCCAGCCCAGGGGCCGCTGAACACTCTGCCTGCTTCCCCTGCCTCTCCATTCCATTCCGAGAGGCCAGGGGTCCGTTTGTCATGTCACCAGTGAATCCCTGGTGCCCATGGAGGCCTGGCCTTCGGGAGATGCTCAGTCAATATTTGTGCAAAGAACGAAGGACTGAGGTGCTCAGCCTGCTGCCTCTGGCTGTGACCGCAGATCTCCCCTCCGGAAGGGCAGCAGGGGCTGCACATTTCCCTCTAGGAGTGCCTGTGGCAGTCTGGTGAGAAGCGGGTGGGACTGGCCTGGAGACTGCCCCCAGCAAATCCACCTAGGGTTGCCCCCCACCCCAAGCCACCCTTAGGCTCTCCCCAAGAGGCACAACTGGAGCAGGGCAGATGATTCATTGCCACATCTGCGAGGTAAAGGTTGGGAGGTAACGGGCTAGGGGTGTGTTTTGGGGTATTGGCACCGAAAGGTGGATGGCTCCCACTCTGGGTTCTGGAGTCCTTCCGTTGTGCTGGCTGGGGACGGGGTAGAGGCCATCTGGGCTCGGGGCCAGGTTGGAGCTCCAGCCGGACTTCTTGGGGGGCACGCAGGCTGAAGGCCCTCGGTGAGCGCCCTCGGTGGGAGGGCTGAGAGGGTATGGGAAGAGGTGCCAGTGAGCAGCCCCCGCCCTTGCCAGACGACCCCCTGAACCCCGGGGTGTGGGTCCCTCCGAGCGGGGGTGGGGTGGGGGAGTGGGGTTGGCACGGGAGCCGGCCTGCGGAGGGGGTGTCCGGAGCGCGGGAGGCTGGGGCAGCGCGGGGAGGCGCGGGGAGCCGGAGGGGTGGGGAAGAGAAGGGGGCGGGCGGCAGCCGAGAGGCGGGCGGCTTAGGGGGGGTGGAGCCCGGACCGCAGCGCCCGCCGCTCGCTCGGCGCTATAGCCGCCGCCGCCGCCGCTCCGGGCTCGGGTCGCCAGGCGGGCGGGCGGGCGCTCGGCGAGGCTCCGGCGCCTGCGGCTGCTGCTCTCCTCCAGCGCCCGGGGCTGCGGCGCGCTGGGTCCTAGCCCCTGGCCCGGCGCCCCTCGGGCCCTCGCGCCCCCGTGCCCAGTCCCGCGCCCTGCCCCGGAGAACGCTCTGCGCTGGCCGGGCAGCCCCGGGCTCGCGCCCCCGGGCCATGAAGAGGGGCCTGTGAGGGGCGCGCGGAGGCGGTGGAAGAGGAGGGAGGAGAGAGGCCGAGGAGGAGGGCGCGGAAGGCGGAGGATGCCGCCGCCGATGCCGCCGCCGCCGCCCGCCGGCCCCCGGCGAGCCTGACTCCAGAGCCGAGGATGGAGCCGGCGCTGGGCGCTGCAGCGGCTCCCGGTGCGCCCCCCACCAGGTATGGGCCGGGCCCCCGGCGGGCCCCCGGCGGGCGGGAGCGGACCCTCGCCGCAGCAGCGGGAGGGGCGCGGGCGCGGTGGGAGACGCCCCTCCGCTCGAGGACAGTCGCTGCCGGCAGTGCGGGCGGGGGGGTGGGGACAGCAGCGCGTTGGGCGCAGGAAGGGCTCCCCGGGCGGGTGGCGGGTGAGCGCCGCGACCACCCCAGCCCTCCCCGCCCCCATTCGGCGAGGGCAGCAAACTTGAGACGCGCGCGGCGGCCCCGAGGCGCCCGGCTCCCCGCGGCTGCGGAGCGCACTCGGGGGCTGCCCGGGGCTCACCGTCCCACAGCCTGCCAGGCTCGGGGTTGCTGAGCTGCCTCGAGACCCTGAGGTCCCACGTCTGCACCAACTTTCCAAACCAGGGCTGCGCCGGGAGGCAGGGGGCTGCCCCCGGCTTCCTGCCCCCCCCACCCCGGCTCCGAACCCGCATCAGTCACTCTGCGATGAGCCGGATGGATGGTGCAGAGACCCCGCTCACGGGAAGGCAGAACCACTCTGCTGCTCTTCTCTGGGTAGGACCCCGGGAGCAGCCCCTCCCGGGCTCCAGGAACCCAATGTTTGCTTTCACATAACAGCTCAGAGTGGCCCTGGCTGGGATGCTAGGGGTTAAAGAGGATCGTCCTAGGGTGGCACCTTGGCCCGATTTGCCGGGCCACAGGGTGCCCCCTCCCCCCAGCCCCGGCCTGCGGGTTCCCAGGATTAGGTTCCTCACCTCTGGTGCAGGTTTCCTTCCGATGGACTTAGACACTGATCCTAAGCAGGAAGCTCCTAAGAGGACAGCCTTGAGCCCAGCATCTTGTGGAGGGCTGGTAGGGCAGGGAACAGAGGGGACCTAGGACTGGGGCAGCAGGCAGGCACCCTGGCTGGGAAAGTAGCTGCTTTGGCAAGCCAGAGGAACTGTAGGTAGTAAGAGGCAAGCAGGTGGGCTGAGGTGCCAGGTACCCACCTCCAGGGCTTTTTGGATCCCTTACTGTGGGGCCGACTGTCTTAGGGCAGAGACCCTACCTGGGCAGGCGGTTCTAAGGCTCCATCCTCAGGAACTGGGGACGCTCACAGGCATCACCATGACCCTGTTTCTTTTTCCAAGTGTTCTCACCGACATGACTCACACATTGGATTCACCAGGGAGGTATCAAGCCTTCAACCTGTTCTCTTCTCCTCCTTCCTGGGTCTTCAGGGAGCAGCTGGGGAAAGGAGGGGGCGGATTTGCCCTTGGGCCTTAGCCCCTTGTGGGAGGCCAGGAGCCTGGCCCTGCAAACTTTCTTTTCCCTGCTATGTCTGTATTGGGGCAGGTGAGCTGCCCTAGGCCAGGCCAGGGTAGGGGCAACGGGGAGGAAGTCTCTGCTAATGATGCCCCCAGCCCTGCTGGGGCTTTGAAATCCTGGTCACACCCCCGTCCTGGCACATATACTTAACTCGGCCTCCTCATCTCAAAGCAGAAACACATTTCCCCCCTAAAATCCAAATTTCCCTCTTTGCTAAATATTGCAATGCTTTTGGCCAGAGGTTTCCTCCTCGGCATTGGAAGTCAGTCTCCTCTTAGAGACAGCTTTCCTCCTCCCTGCCCTCTCAGCCACCTCTGCCACGTTCAGGCCGCAAGTAGGAAGGATGCAGATCCCCCTTACCTCCCTGCCCTCCCCCCAGGGTTTTAGTTCCCGAGGAAGGGTGGTGCTCATGGTGCTGAAATAGGGGTCGTGTGTGCCTGCTGCAGACACACGGAGGTGTATGTCTTTGCTCCTCTGAGTCTGCAGAGGGGCTCAGAAGCCAGGTTCTCATGGAGGGGGGGCAGGGTACCCCTCTGGGTTCCCCTTGCCCACACCCCTGTCTCCTTCCCTTCGCCAGCTGTGGCTCTCTTTTTACTTTTCTAACTCACTCTGCATTGGTGCGGGGAGGGAGCATTTGATATTCATAATCTGATTCAGAGAAGGTCCCGAAGCCCTGAGTCACTGTATGGTTTCCATGGAAACAGACTTGTTCTGAGGACTCAGCGTAGCACGGCAGTGGTGGGGGAGAAGGGAAACATATAGTAAAATCGGGCTCCACAAGTGTGGCAGGAGTTGAGCCAACTCCCTTTGATGGGCGCAGGGAGAGTCTGGGCAAGGCTCTGAGGTCCCTGCATGAGGGGCTGCCTCTCCCCACCCACTGGGGTCCCCCCATCGGGAGCTGCTGAGCTTTCCTTGCGGCTCGTGGCAGACAGCTACTTCTCCCATGGGCCTCCTGGCTAGGTGTCCAGGCTCATCGCTGCCACCCTGTGCCTCACTTTCCTCCTCTGTGCAATGGGACGAAAGAGCTCCTACCTCTTGGGCGGCCGTGAAGGTCAAATACGTTGATCTGAGGCACGCACTCATAATGGAGCGATAGCAAATGTTCAGTAAGTGTCCTTAGTGTTAACTCAGGGGGTTGGAAGGAGCATGGGCTGTGCAGTCGCCTGGGTCTATCCCTTGTGCTGGTGGTCTTGACGTGGGGCAGGGCTGGCCTCCTGCTTTGGGAGACCCTCCCCCAGCCACCCCAGCCGGGAACCAGCCATCCATTTCTTCCTCCCACAAAGCATTTATTTAGGTTGCGGAGGGCTCGTCACCGTGCTGGGGAGCGCTGGCTCCTGTTCAAACCCCACCTGTCTAGGAGCCTTGTGGGAACAAATTCTCCAAGTCCAGATGGATGGGCAGCTTTCTGCCTCAGCCTCCTTGGGATTGGGCCAGGGGGAGAGGGACAGGACAGGTCTAAGCTCTGACGAGAGAGGGAAGGGATTGGGGTGGGGCGGGTCTTCCTGATCCCGGAGAGGCCTCTCCCTCCGGATGAAAGAAGGATCAGGAACTCTCCAGAAAGAAAACAGACCCTGCCCTCCTCGCCCCCCCCCCCACCCGTTACTGCCCAGCCCGCTGGGAGAGGGGCCTGCCCCCTTACCCCGCAGCACCTGCCTCGGCTGTGTCAGAGCGGTGGCTCGGGGACATCGCCGGCTCAACCAGAGACTCCGTCACCAGCCCTTCTTTGCCATGCCACCCTCCTCTCCCTGGCCTGCAGACAACCCCTCTCCCCTACTGTAATGTGGGCTTCAACTCAGAGCCCCCTCCCTCACCCCCCATCACTGCCAGCTCTCCAAGCGGCAGAAATTCCTCCCTATCTACCAGTCCTTCCTTCTATTTCCAGATGGGAAAAACCGAGATTCTGGTTTGCTCCTGTGACCCACACCCAAGCTAGCAGCGTTTGCTCCCAGCTCCACCCCAGCCCTGGGGCAGCCCTTCCCTCTTCCCGGCTCTCCAGGTGGCCCCAGGTGCTGCCCGGCCCACACATCCCCCCCCCCCCCCAAATAGCAGTTTCCTGCCAAGGTTTTTCCCCTACCCAGGTCTCTCTGGACTGCTTTGCTGTCCTCATTGGTGTTCACAACACCTTCCATTTAATATCCTCTGCAAATTTCATTAACGGACTGTTTACTCCCTCTCTCAGGATCATTAATGAAGATGTCAGATAAGATCTGACCCAGTGCGGGGTCTGGGTAGCCCTGCCCCCACTCGCAGACTCTGTCCCCCAGCCCCTTCCCCCTGCCCGGCTGGCCTCCTCCACTCAGGACTCTTGGGACCTGCCCCCTCTTGCTTTCGGCCCCATGACAAGTGCTTAGGGCCAAGTCTGTTTGAATTAATTTTGTAAGATTACTTGAGGCGCTGTATCAAATGCTTTGCTAAAAATCAAGATATATTACCCTGCCTGCATTTCCTTCATCTACCGGTCTTGTAATTCTATCAAGAAAGCTATCAAGTTTGTCAGGCATGATTTGTTCTTTATAAATCCCCACGGTGCCACGTGGGGGCACAGAGTTCCCGCGTTTTCTAAATGTTTAGAGATTCCCTCTTTGTGTTTGCTCCTTGATTAGAGCTGGAAGGCTTTGAGCTGGGAATTGTGGGGAGAGCTAGTCTCCTCCTCTGGGCTGGAGAGCGGGGCACAGCTCTTCCCTTCTCCGGGTCTCTGCTGGGGGCAGCGAGTTGTTGAGAGCCCCTCGAGTGTGCTGCAGGCCCCAGGCTGGGTACTGAGAGTGGGGAGGATGGAGGGCCTGGGGCTCTCCCTCAGGGATTCTGCAGACATGAGGAAGACAGACATTCCGAAGATATCATTAATTGAGTGATTGTCTTGAACAAGGCACTAAACTCAGATCTCATTTAAACCCCTCCCCTGCCCTGGGAGGTGGGTGTGGGCTCCCCTCCCCGGGTACCTGGGGCTCAGGGAGGGTAAGGCCGTCCAAGATCCAAGGTCTGGGTTTGGCCTGCTGCTATGCTGCTCTTAACCCACTCAAAGCATAAGTATAGGGTCAGGAGAGCTAATTGGGGTGGTTCAGCCAGAGGGTTTTAGGAGGTCAGAGGGGGAAGGAGGGGAAGTCTTCAGGGAGAACGTGGCAGAGGTGAGGACCTCACACGCAATGCCCTGTAGCCTGAGTCCAGTTCCCCACCTGGCCACTTCTGAGCTGTAGGAGCAAGTCACTTAACTTCTGGGAGCCTCTGTCTGTCACCTGTGTCACGGATCCGGCTGTAGTCCTTACTCCCAAGCTTGGAGACAGGATCCAATAAAGTGGTGCATGAAAGGTTCGTCACATGGTGCTGGGCCCTCAGCCAGCAGCCATTATATCCTCTCGAGGTCCCTGTGAATGTGGGGGCAGAGACACTCGTCTGATTTCATGTTCCCAGTGGGTGGCTCTCCCTACCACTTCTCGTTCAGGAGCCAGAGGGGTGACAGGGTAAGCCACACCAGCATCCTGGCACAGGGGCCGCCGTGCAACCAGCGGTGGGCTGGTGGTAAGTTCTAGGCTTAGGGAGCAGGGAGACCTTATCCTGGTCTTGAGCCCAAACCCTAAACCCCATTCTAGACCATTTCAGGCCAGGTGGGAATAAAGACATTCTTTGGCATTCTCTTGGTTACATAGGATTTGGATGTTTCTGGGCTTTCTGGCTAAGAAAATACACCTTTCTCTCTCTGCCAAGCCAGAGTGCTTCCGCTGCTGGCTGTCTGGGGTGATACGGCACCAGCCGTGTCCACACCCGCTCCCTCTCGCAGTCTTCGTGATAATCTTCCTTTTTGTCATTCGGCTGGGGAGGCAGAGCCCCCTGGGAAGTGGTGAGGTGGCACAGACCTGTTTGGGGTGCCAGGAATTCAGGCAGGCAGGGCCATAGGCAGCCCCTGTCCCTCCAGCTGACACCCCGGGGACATCCTTAGAGATGGTCAACTGGTGTTGGGTGAGCCCAGGTCTGGGTCAGGGTGGATGCCCGGGACCCTGACAGCCACCTTGGCCCTGGCACAACCTGTCCCTGACCTAGTCTCCAGGTGCAGGGTGATGCTCTTACTCTCGGGCATGGCCTGGGGACTTATGTACTGTGGTTAGGGCCAGAGCTTGGGGGTCCTCGGAGCTGAGCTCGAGACTGGACCCCATCACAGACCAGCTGCACACACCTAGATCAACCCCCTCATTTGTCCGTGCCTCAGTGCTCCTCATCTGTGGGGGATGGCAGTGGTCCCTGCGGGTAGCACCCACTGAATGTGAGCTGGGACCGGGGTCATCTCTGGGCATCGGCTCCCGCAGCCCCCTCAGGTGAGCCTCTCCCATGCCCAGCCCTCCTCCCAGGGCCCAGCTGGGGTGGAGGCTGGAGACTCCAGCATCTGGGGACAGATGCCCCCCCCCCCCCGCCCCAGCCCCTCCAGCAGCAGCTGCTTGTGCTTTTGCTTCTGTTGGAGGTTTCCCATCCTTGAAGCTGGGAGGATGGGCTGAAGCCCCGTATCCAGGGGGTGGAGCCTCGGTACTATTCCGACTCTGGCTGTGGCTGCTGAGGAGGGTAGGGAGGGAGGGACAGGAAACCGGGGCCTTTCCGCCCAGTGTCGGGGCAGAAGGGTCCGCCTACCACAGGCCAGGCTGTGGTAGGACCGGCCTGAGGGAACGGGGCCCTTCTGACTCATCCCTCCTCCGTGAGGCGCCGGGCACACTGGGGCCTTGTGCCAGGAGGTCAGTCACTCTCCCCAGTGCTGGGGAAAACTTTCCTCGGGCCGGGCCAGGACCCCGCCAACCCGCGGGGCCCACAGCAGGACCGCGAGGCCGTCGCTGCCACCCCGACAGCAAGTGTCTCCAACCACACAGGCTGTGAGCGCTTCGGTGGAAGAGGCTGTGGTATCTGTTCTAACTTCCTTAAACATTTTCAGGCCATCACAGTTGGTCTGTAGGTTTGAGTTGCCCTTGAAAGTCACACTCCTGCTTCTGACCTAATGAGCACTTGCTCTGTGCCCAGCGCTGTGCTAGGCTCTTGATGTTCCTTGGCTTTCTGTCTCACAACCAAATATTTGGAAGATTCTGTGACTGTCTTTCCCATTTCACAGGTAAGGACAACTGAGGTCTACAGAGGTTAAGTGCCTCACTCAGGGTCTTGTAGCTATCAGGCAATAGCAGTGGGGCTCAAACCCAGGCCTGTCCGGCCCCACAGCTGGGGTGCCCAACCACCCCCCCAGTTACACCTGTGGGTAACTTTTCAAGGACGCTCGAGGCACCCACGGGGGTCTCCAGTGTCATTATGTGTGGATATCAGAGGGATCTGCTCTGGGCATACCAGAGCTCCTAAGAGTCAGCTGAGGTTTCTGCTAAGGGTGACAAGTTGGTGGACAGTCACTTTCTGGAACCACGACTATGAGACTTGCCCCACTCAGGGTGCCTGAAGGAACTACTGGTTCTGCCTCTGGGGTCCGTAGGTAGATGTGGGGCCCGGGGACTCTAAAGACTGTATACAAACACCCTGTTTGTGTTGGTGCAGATTCTGGGGAAAAGGTCTGCAGGCCTCACAGCGTTTCAACTTGCAGGGGCATCTGATCAGACCACAGAGGCTGATTCTGGACCCCACGGGACCTCCTTCCCTGGAAGGTTGCAACTGGCTGAGTTTGGCATACTGCTTACCTTGAAGGTGGTTCTGGAACACAGCCCCATGAAACTTGTCCTCGGGCTTACTAGGTACAAGGCCTTGAGGATGGCAGGCTGTACTCGGGGCTCTCTCTAGGAGACCCCTCGGGAGAAATCTTGTGCTGGGTTCGGTACCAGGAATAGTTAGTTGGGCATTTCTTGAGTAGATGTTATAATTCTCATCTCATGGATCCTATGAAACATGAAATATTTCTCTTTTCCCTTTGGCCGCCGGGTAGCTCTGATCCATCTGGGTAGCCCAGAAGCGTCTTGGCTCTTGTATGCTAATCTGGCTTCTAGTGCTTTCGGCTTTTTTCATACCCTTGTTTTTCACTTGCCTCATTTCACGACCTCACTTTTTTTTAAGGAAGGAAAAAAAAACCTGTTTTATATGTTTTAGCCTTAACTAAACAAACATCTCTGGTGGGTCAGCGTTGGCTACTGCTACCGCAGACCCAGGGATTAAGCACTTCCTTTCTGCAGTCTCTCCCAGTGGCCTGTTTGCCAACTTCTTCCTCCCCGTCCTGTTCCCCATGCCCCTTGCTCCAGTGCCTGGGGCTCTGGGGCCTCGGACCCCTCCGTACTGGCTCCTGGGGCTGGTCGGAAATCTCATGTTCAGGATCTTTAATCTTTGCCCTCCCTATCTCCTCAGAGCTTCACAAGCTGTTTTTAGGAAGAAAAAGTGGGGAGGGGAGTCATTTCCCCAACTCAGGCTTCCGCTCCTCCCAGCAGCCCCACGTCCCCTTGGAGGTCTCCCTCTTTTTCAGCTCCTGCCCAGTCTCTGTGGGCAGCACCCACTGACTGCTCTCCTTCGCGGCCGGCCTAAGCAGACAGAGCCCCATTCTGGCAGAAAGGTAGTGATTTTGACCCTGGCGCCTTGGAAGTGGGGGAGGGGAGAGCCGGCTGGCAGTGCCCTGGGGAGAGAACAGGAGGCACAGTGAGCTGCCAGTGCTGATTTCGGTGCCCCTCCAGATCTTGCGTGGGGTGGCTTTGCTGTCCCCCAGAAAGTTAATGAACTCAAATGGAACTGAGAGGCTCGGTGTGAGCTGCCTTCCTCCCACCTCGGTCTCCTTGCCCCCCTGCCGCGGGGGCCGCAGGGGTTACCAGTTCAGTGCTTGTATATGCATGTATATAAATATTCCCCCCCACACGCATCTCCTTTTTAAAAACAAGAAGTAGGAACCTCCTATTGCACATGTGTTTTCTGGCTGTGGCTTTTTCTTATCTTGGGCGATGGCTCCATGTTCAGTGTATACAAATCTGTGGAGGTTTCTCTGGTATAGTCGTTTGAAAAGAAGATCCCAGGGCAGGGGAGAATACTGCTGGTGAACGGGTTGAAGCCTCTGAGGTGCCCATGGGCGGGCTTAAGGGGGTCCAGGAGCCCTCTGACTGTGTGTGGAAAGTTGTGGATACAAATGAATCTTCCTGGAAAGAAGGACGTGTCTCTCCAAGAGGCCTGTGGCCCAGAAAAGGCCAAAGCCACAGCTCTGGGTTGGATGGGGTTTTATAGAGTGGAAGCTGGAGGGCTAACTCAGCAGAGGGCAGAGCCCCTTGGGGGGCTGCCGTGGACCCGGCTGAGGGGATGGGGTCCAGCTGCCAGCCCTGATATCTTCTTGGAAGATGACTGGGGCTTTCCCGCTCCCAAAGGAGCATCCCCCTGCCAGCAGGGGGGCCCTGACTGTGAAAATGGAGCATGGGGCCTTCCTGGAATCAGAGAACCCCAGTGGTCAGAGTTCGGAGGCCCTTAGAGTCGCTGGATCTGTGGAAATATGGAGGCACAGAGAGGCCAGGGGATGAGTCCAAGGTCACCCAGCCGGGGAAGGCAGGGCTGTTCCTGCCTGTGATACCAAGTTCCTTCCCCTGCCAGAGAGGAGTGAGCCTGGGAGGAGAGGCCCTCTGGGTGAGGTGAGGCTGCCTGTTGCCGCTTGCCTCTTGGTGTGTGGGTGAAGAAGCAAGGGTACACAGAGCAGAGGCCACAGCTCGGGTGGGGGTGTCATCATCACCTCTCACGGCATCCTGCAACATCACTGCCCTTGGCTGAACCCTCATGTCAGGCCGCAGCCGGCAGGCCCGGAATTCTGAACCCAGCAGAGAACGCAGGGCTAAGAGGCTGTACTACAGGATCTGGCCACTAGAGGGAAGCAGGCAAGCCGCTGCGGTGGCTCAGCCGCGGAAAGTTCTCAGGCTGGGCGAGGAGCAGAAGGAAGAAGGGGCAGTGAGCAGAGGCCTGCCTGGCAGGGGTCTGGGCACCACAGCCAGGGAGAGTGTCTGTCTCACCGTCAGAGTCAGTGAGATCTGTTCTCAGGTGCTTACTCGAGACACAAAGCAGACAAGACATTTAATGATGATAATAGTAACGTCCATTTATCGAGTGCTCGCTTTATGCCAGCCACTGTGTTAATTAGTCCTCACAACAGCCTTGTTAAAATGATCCCCATTTTTCAGGTGAGAAAACAGAGGCCCAGAGAGATTCAGAAACCTGGCCTTCAGTGGGGCTTGTGCCACAGCCCGTGTCCCAAGCACAAGGCTGTGCCATATTCTGTGCCTGGCATTGACTAAATGCTTTAATTATTTCAATTCTTGCAACCGCTATTATGGTTATACTCACTTTATGGGTAGGAAAACTGAGGCTCAGAGACAGCCAGTGAATCCAGGTCCACACACGTGCTAAGTGATACCCAGGTGGGTGTGCTTCCATGGCTTGAGCCCTGAGCTCTGAATTCTGGTTCTCCAATGTGGAGGTGTTCTTCACTCCCACCCTGTGCGCTAACTGGAAAGTGGCTGACTCTGGAATCTGAGCTTTCTGCTGGGATTCACCAGCTCCCCGGCCTTCCAACAGAAGTTACAGATTCTGGGCTCTTGTGTCTAAGGCTTGTCTGGATTTTGACTAACCAGAGGTGGAGGAAGGTCATACCAAAGGCTGCTCAAAGCCCGGGGAGGGGCCGTGGGGCTTGCAGTCTGGCTTGGAGGACAAGGGCATTGAAGAGTTCCTTGCAGTGGCCAGAGCTCCCCTGGGAACAGTGGGACCTGGCCCTAGGGCCTCTGGTTTCCAGGGCAGATGCCTCCAGCATACCAAGGAAGCTTGGCCAGTTCCGAGCCCCACTCTGCCAGGCTGGCAGGAGAGCAGGGGCATTACTAGGAGGGTCTGACTTTCTTCATCTTCCTGTTCCCATGCCCTAGCTTTGCCCTCCTGGGAGGCAGGGGGGGTGGCCTGTGGCTGGGCCTTCGAACACAGTCCCGTCGTTGGTGCTCAGGCTGCACCTTGTGAACCCGAGTCCCACTTTCTTGGGGATTTGTAACGTCGAGATCCTTCAGTTACTTCTGATATATTAGCCAAGTTTCCAATCCTGGCCTTACGTTTCTCTGGGTTGGGGTGGGGACAAGTGGTAGGGAGAGAAACTTAAATGTTCCCTTCTATGGGTGAATTCTCCTTTTGGTACCAGAATCTTCGAGTTAAGTGAAATCTCTTCCAGCCTTCTCTTTCCCGTCTTGGTGGGGACCAAAGGGGATTAAGTGTAGTGGGTCAAGGAGGAGGATTCGAGCATGGGCTCCACAGCACACTGCCTGGGCTGGAATCCTGGCTCTACCCCTTAGTAGGAGTGTGAGCTGGGGAAATTCGTCTAACCTCGTAGAGCCTCAGCTTCCTCATCCGTAAAAGGGATATGACAACATCAACCACACAGGGTTAGTGTGAGGGCGAGAGGTGTTTTTCACTCCCACCCTGTGCCCTCATCTGTGATCCTTTCTGGGATAAACATCACGAGTGCCTAGTAAGTGCTTGCTTCCTTCTTGTCTCCCCACCCCCATAATTCTAGAACAGTGCCTGGATCATGCTGGATGTCTGACAGATCTTTATGAATTAGTACAAAGGGAGTCCATTCCAATGATGTGCATGAGGCCATTGCAACTGTAGACCCTTACTTAAATAACTTAAAAATACTACCTACACTATTATTAATGCTATTCCCTACCTGTTCCTTAGAGGCACTTGTCTTAGGGCGCTTAGGCAGGGTGGGCCTGCATTTTGCAGGAGAATCTAATTTAACGCAGAGCGGCAGTTTGCTCTGGGCATTTCATCCAACCCAGTTGATGGAGTCTGTGTTCTCTGCAGCCCTGGGGTGAGGTACGGGTGGGATGGGGTGTGGCCAGGGTTGTGGTTTTCTCTGATTGCACTGGAGGTGCCCAAGAATCTAGACTGTGTCATTTCCATATTTACTGCCACCTGGTGACATGGTACTCTTCCCTATAGGTACTGAGTGGCGTTTCAAACCTAAAATAGGACTTGTAGGCCCCAGAGCCTCAGCAGGCCCACTGTCAGCTCAGCTCAGCCTCTGCACCCCTCCCGGGGGCAACCAGACTGCTTTAGCTCTGTTTTCTTTCTGATAAGCTGATGGTAAAGGGGAGCACTGGCCTAAGAGTCTGACACAGAGGGATTCGAGTCTCTGCTATTCCTTATTTGCTTTTGCACATTTGCTTAGTCTTTGAGCCTCCATTTCTCCAGGTAAACAATGGGAATGAGGACCCTGACCTCCCAGAGGAGGCTGTAAGGAATAGCATGGTGTTCGGAGTTGGCCGAGCCAGGCAGCACGGCGGGTTTGGGAAGTGAGGATCCACGAACCCCTCCCCCAAAGGAGCCACGCCAAATAGCGGGATGTGGGAAGAATATTCACAGAGTACAAGTTCACCCCCTCAGCCATGGGCCTTGATCAACAAGCCCTTGATCACCAAGACCAGACAGCAAAGGGAAGGACCTGTAAGTGTTACATTACAGATCATCTGTACCCTTGTAATGCCCGGTCTTTCTCTTGCCGATTTACAAATGGGCTGGGGGCATGAATGGGATGCGTGTATGAAGGCCAAGTGCATGTAAGCTGGAGGAACAAGGTCAAATCTCAGAGGGAAAGAGCGCGGGCTCTGGGGAACCTGTGAGATGTGCATTAAACCAGGCACATGAGCTCAGGCAGGTCACCCCACTCTCTGTGCCTCAGCTTCCTCGGCTGTGAAATGGAGCTAATCCTGGCCTCCCTGTGAAGCTCCTGGGAGGAATAACTGAGCGAATGCAGGTACAGGGCTTAGGAAGTACTCGACAGATGCTAACCGAAATAATGCTACAGCCTGGGTGTCGTAACTTAGAATCCGCGGATAGCGTCAAGGTCGGAACGCTCCCTGGTCCACTTTTGCTTTGAGTTTTAGGTAACCGTTCTCCTCTCCGGTGTGGCTGGAAGAAGAGCCTTCCTCCCCAGCTGTCCCTTCTGTGCAAGCCTCAGCGTCTGGGCTGTCTAGACGGAGCTGCCATTTCCACCTGGAGGTCTGGGGTGAGCCCCCCTGCCTTGCTGACTTCCACCCAACCCCTCTCGGGGAGTCACTGAAAAAGTCCAATTTTGAAGGGTCAGGCTGTTTTGTTGATTTAAAATGCAGAACCTGTGCTCTGGCCTAATTTTCTGGAATAATTTTTGACTCTGATACTGTTCCACGGTTGGGTGCTGAGCACTGTCAGGTTGGGTCAGTCTGGTCACCAGAGCTCAACAGAGCTAGCGAGGCCTCAAGGTATTTGTGGCCAGTGGATTTCTTCGCAACTCCCTTGGATGGTGGGTGTGTGTGGGGGTCCTCCCTGGGGTGGATGCCCGTGTGGGGCCCCAACTCTTGGTCAGCCGGGGGTGCAGGCTTGCCAGGAAGGGATGGGTAGGGGGTGCGGAAGGTGGGTGGAGGGCTCAGGAGGCAGGGGGCCAGATCCTAGGGGGTGAAAGGTAGCCCTGGAATATCTGGAACCCTGAACCACTGATAGGTCTGGGAGAGCAGCCAGGGCCCTTGTCACCCGGCCCTGGAGGGTGGTCTGTGGGGGAGAAGGGGTGGGAAGGGAGATGTTGAGAGACCAACCCCCCTCCTCAGAACACTTCCCCTCCCTCTCTCTCTGCAGTCTGTGGTCCACAGGGCTGCTGCACAGGCTGGGACTGCCGGCTAGGCCAGGAGACCTGGCAGCTGTGGACTCCCTAGCTCGGAGCAGCCCCTCTTTGGTGAGTGGTGGAGCCCTTCCTGCATTCGCTCTTGGAGCAGCCTGAGCCCTCCCCCCAGGACCCGGTAGCTGAGCCAGCCTCCCTTGGGGGGGACTTCCAGATGCTCAGGCTGGCACCTTCTCTGGACCTTTGGTACACCCTTCGTTTTTCTTGCTCTCCTGGCCCCCGCCCCTGCCCCCCCCCCCCGCCCCTGCCCTGCTTTCTCCATTCCTTGAGATGCCCCTTTTCTACCACTCCCTCCTCTTCTCTCCATCACTGCTTGGTTCTCTGGGGCCATTGCTGGGTCACAGTGGGGTCTCCGAGCGCCTCCTGTGGGCAGAGGGCTGAGAGCCTAATGGTGGAGGCCCTTGAGGACTGGCTCGGGTGCCCCCCCCACCCCAGGAGCCAGTTCACTCTGCTGTCAGTCGGGGTCATCTGCCCCTTGCCCCAGTGGAAAGATGACCACGTGGGGAACCAGGTGCCTGCTCATGGGGGTAGAAGATGCAGGTGGGCCCTGGAGGTGCTGGCAGGGGTGGCAGGCAGTGACAGGGGAGTGGCTTGAGGCAGGAACTGGTGGGCCCTAGTGTGTGAGCTGAGGAAGTTAGCTTCTTGCACAGTGGGGCCCCACTAAGGAACTCCAGATTCATGATGGGAGTCCCCTGCAGCATTCGTTAAACTCTGTGTGTGGGGAGTCAGTTTGTTTGGTCCCCAGAAGCTCCCAGGAGTCCCCAGAGAATGTAAAGTCTAGCCTAGAAGCTGCTCAGTCCTTAGGTGCATGCGTGAACATTGGGTAAGGAGTCCCTTAAGTCTGGGGACTCGCGGGAGACCAGCCGATCCAGGGGAGTAGGCCGGGCGCCGGCCGGGTGGTGCACCCAGCGTAGACTGCTTCCTGACCCCCGCCCACATTTGCCCGCAGACCTCGCAGGGTGGAGAAGCAGCCCCATGAAGGTGCCCAGCCATGCAATGTTCCTGGAAGGCCGTCCTCCTCCTTGCCCTGGCCTCCATCGCCATTCAGTACACGGCCATCCGCACCTTCACCGCCAAGTCCTTCCACACCTGCCCGGGGCTGGCGGAGGCGGGGCTGGCCGAGCGGCTGTGCGAGGAGGGCCCCACCTTCGCCTACAACCTCTCCCGCAAGACCCACATCCTCATCCTGGCCACCACGCGCAGCGGCTCCTCCTTCGTGGGCCAGCTCTTCAACCAGCACCTGGACGTCTTCTACCTGTTCGAGCCCCTCTACCACGTCCAGAACACGCTCATCCCCCGCTTTACGCAGGGCAAGAGCCCTGCGGACCGGCGGGTCATGCTGGGGGCCAGCCGGGACCTCCTGAGGAGCCTCTATGACTGTGACCTCTATTTCCTGGAGAACTACATCAAGCCTCCGCCCGTCAACCACACCACCGACAGGATCTTCCGCCGTGGGGCCAGCAGGGTGCTGTGCTCCCGCCCCGTGTGCGACCCGCCGGGCTCCCCCGACCTGGTGCTGGAGGAGGGGGACTGCGTGCGCAAGTGTGGCCTGTTGAATTTGACGGTGGCCGCCGAGGCCTGTCGCGAGCGCAGCCACGTGGCCATCAAGACGGTGCGGGTGCCCGAGGTTAATGACCTTCGGGCCCTGGTGGAAGACCCCCGGTTAAACCTCAAGGTCATCCAGCTGGTCCGAGACCCGCGTGGCATCCTGGCCTCCCGCAGCGAGACGTTCCGCGACACGTACCGACTCTGGCGGCTCTGGTACGGCACGGGGAGGAAGCCCTACAACCTGGACGTGACGCAGCTGACCACGGTGTGCGAGGACTTCTCCAACTCCGTGTCCACCGGCCTCATGCGGCCCCCGTGGCTCAAGGGCAAGTACATGTTGGTGCGCTACGAGGACCTGGCCAGGAACCCCATGAAGAAGACCGAGGAGATCTACGGCTTCCTGGGGATCCCCCTGGACAGCCACGTGGCCCGCTGGATCCAGAACAACACGCGGGGTGACCCTACCTTGGGCAAGCACAAATACGGCACGGTGCGAAACTCGGCGGCCACGGCCGAGAAGTGGCGCTTCCGCCTCTCCTACGACATCGTGGCCTTCGCCCAGAACGCGTGCCAGCGGGTGCTGACGCAGCTGGGCTATAAGATGGCCACGTCGGAGGAGGAGCTCAAGAACCCCTCCATCAGTCTGGTGGAGGAGCGGGACTTCCGCCCTTTCTCGTGACGAGGGCTCCGTGGGCGGGGGTGAGGGGCACATGGTGTCGGTTTTGATAAAATGGACCGTTTTTAACTGTTGCCTTATTTCCCCCTCCCCCTCCGTCTTTGTGTCCTTCCTGCCTCCCCCCACCGGCCCCGCCCACCCTCCACTTCCTTCTGCCTCTTTTTGTCTCTGAAATTTGCACTATGTCTTGGACAGGAATCACTGGGGCAGAGGGGGCGTGAAGCGGGGTAGAGCCCCCAGCCCACCCCATTTAGACACACGGCTGTTGGGTCTCTGCGTGGATGGTGACAATGTTTACAAGCACCACACTCACACATTCGCATACGCACACATGTACACACACAGGCGCCCACGAGGAGAGATACCTGCAAACCACGGAACTTTGGCAGCATTTCCAGTGGCCCAGTGGTCAGGGTATGGTAGTTTTGCACTGTCTTACTTCCACAAGGTAAGAGGTTAAAAACAAAAAGGCCACCTCTCTCTAATTTATGAATGGTGTCTAATCCCTCCCCATCCTGCTTCCTGCCCCCAGTGCCCACTGCCCTCCCCCCCCCCCCCTTGGAGCAGAGAATCTGCCCCCTCTTCCCCGCCCCGGCCTGCCCTTGCCTGCCGGTGAGCAGGTTTTTACTGTGAGGTGAATGTGGACCTTGTTTATTTTTTCCAGTCTGTGGCGATGCTGTCTGTCTGTCTGTCTGTTTGAGTCTTGTGGCTGCCCCTGGACCAGTGATGGCTGATAAATCTTATGGGTTTCTGATTGATCTTGGGGTCCATCTGTGATATTTCTTTGTGCCAAAAAAAAAAAGAAAAGAGTGGATCAGTTTGCTAAATGAACATTGAAATGCTTTATCTGTGTTTTCCGTAAATAAAAGAGTGCAGTAATATCCGGGCGTGATTGTGGGACATTCTGAAAGGGCAAGGGCAGACCTCGGTGGGGCCAAGTGATTCCGGTTTGGGGGACGAGAGAGAAGGAGGTCGAGGTGGGGATTCAGTGGCCGGTCTCTGGCTTTCAGAACTCATGTCATGCTATTGCTGTCCACGCTGAGTTCAGTGGTTCATTTCCATTTATTGGTGGAGACCAGGCACCTTATAGCCAGGGGTGATGTTGAAAATATTTAACAAGCGGTGTGGCTTATGGATGCAATGTCCAGAGATGAAGTCCTGGTGACCCCTTCCTGTGCCCAGTGTTGCTCCTTTAATTGCTGGGTCTGGGGCCTGGATGGCTGGGGAGGAGGGACCATTCCTGGGGTGGGGTAGCTCAGGGCAGCGGCTGCTGGTCAGCGGGCCTGGAAGTATTTCAACATTGTAACCAGGAGTGCAGGTGTGCGGGTATCTACCCTGGTGGGATATCAGCTGTGCTTATTTCCCTTCCCCTCCTTGGCAGTCTAGCAGCTTCCTCCAAGTGAGCAACTTCCCCGGCTATTTCAAGAAAACAGCTGGTCCCTGGGGTGGAGGTCACAGCTCTGTTGTCCAGGGACAATGAGAGCCCCTGGGATCAAGCAGTCCCAGTGGTCCTGGGCTTCCTGAGGAAGCTCACTCCTGGGCTATATTCTGTGAGTCCGGAGGATATGGATTCAGCCGCCATATCAGATAGCTCGAATAAAAGTAGCTTCACAAAGTCTATGTTTTCTCCTCACTTCACAGTGTGTGCTGGCTTCAGCTGGTTGGGGCTGATACGGTGGCCCCAGGGTTGTGTGTCCAGTTACAAGGGGCCCAGGCTCTTTCCATCTTGTTGCTGCTCCATTATTCTGAGACGTTGCCCTTGCCTCTGTTGTCCAAGATGGACCACCAGGGAATGGGAAGGAGAAGAACAAGAAAGGAGGGCACAGCTCTGCCATTTGGGAGCAAACCCCTAAAGTTATATAGACATCACTTCCAGTCCCTTCTCATTGGCTAGAACCTGGTCAGCAGGGCCGCATGTAACCCCAAGGGAGGCTGGGAAATGTAGTCTGCTGTCCAGGTGGCCAGGACTTCTGAAGGGGCTGGTGAGTCAATTCTTATCTCCCTGGACGTCAGATTTCCTCTCTTCAAAAGGGAGTCAGTGTGATTTACACCCTCATGCTTCAAGCACAGGAGGCTGGTTTGGAAAAGTCAGGACTGGTGGGCGGGGCCTGGTGCCCTCTTCTCAGCCCCTGGTTCACGGGCTCTGCTTCTCCAGCCTGTGGTGAGTGAGCCAACCTACAAATTGGCTTCCTGATGACCAGTGGCTCCCTCAGTGCCCCTGGCCAGCTGTCCTAGCGCCCGGGGAAGGCCTACTCCATCGGAGGCCACGGCGGTTCGGTTTTTCCATTATAGTGAATGGTGCTGTGGTGGTACGTGTCTCCCAGGGAGGTCCCTTCTCTTCACTTGCCTGCTGCCCCGCCTCGGACTGTCCTAGAGCGGGGAGGCTTCTCTCCTCTGGGTGGGTGGCTTCGTGGTGGCACTGGGAGACACTGGAGCTGCTGGTCCCTCCACTGCCATGACAGATGGTGCTAATCACATTGACTGGGGCTTTGGAGGCAAGTTCTGCATAAGGATAGGATCACTCATTCAGGTGCTTCTGACTCTCCTGTGTACAGGCCCTGGGGTTATAGATACTCCTTCAAGAAACACCGTCTCATGGGAGGCAGACAGAAAAAGATGGTTACAGCACTGGTGAAGCACGATGCCCCCAGGTGTGTGTCACACCGGCAGGGCTGAGTTCCATACAGACTTGGTCCTAGAAACCACAAGGCCACCGCAATAAGTCACAGGCTTTCCCCCAAGGCCTCACGGTGTCATTTGATGTGTCTTTGGTCTTGGGGGCTTAGAGAAGTCAGGGAGGGCTTCTTTGAGGTGGTGCTACCTGAAGCGAGTCTTGGAGAGGCAGGCCCTGGCCTAACATGGGGCATGGGAAGATTGTTTCCCACGGTGGGGGCGGGGAGCAGGTATCAAGGCACAGAGATGAGAAGGTATGAGGCATTTATGGCAGTGGGGGCCGCGGGCAGGAACGGGGGGGTGGGGTGGGCAGACCGTGTTCCACATCCTGTCCTCAGCTTCTCGAGCTTGGAAAGTCCAGTTTACTAGTTCACCCAGGGCAGTTCCGTCTTCAAGGGATTTATTTATGCTGATCAGCTACACATGACAGAGAATCAGAAGCCAGAGGGCTTGCCCGCTTTCAGGGTAAAGACCAAACTCCTAGACTCCAAGACTCTTGTCATCTTGGAGGCCATGCACGTCCTGGTTCCCCCACCCCCGGTTTCACCCACACCACGCTCTTCTTCACTCTCTCGTCTTTTTCTTTCAATTCCTTGAACACACAGATAGATTGTGGTGGCTCTAGCCCCTAATTTGTTAACGCCCGACTCTGGGCTTAGCCCTGTGCCTTGCTTTGGCCAACGAGACAACCGCAAGTGTGGTGCGTCCAGAGACATGAAACGTTGCTTCGGTGGTTGTCCTCTTTGGCTGCCTGGCAGAAGCCTTTTGCTGCACGTGAAGGAAGCCCAGCATGGCTTGCTGGGGACTGCAGCCCATCAAGTGAGGAGCCCAAGCTCCCCAGGCAAGGTCCGTCAGTTCTTCCCTGACTTGGCAACGGACTCAGAGGCGTGAGTGAGGCCTGGCCAAAATCAGCCACAACATGACCTGAATTGTTGGAACTGCCTGGCTGAGCTCAGCCCCAGTTTCTGATCCACGAAATGGTGGGTTAAAAAAAAAAAAAGTGGTTGTTGTTTTAAGCCACTACGTTTTGGAGTGGCTTATGATACAACAAAAGCTAATGCCACTTGCTGTCCCACGGGGGCGTTAGCACAGACGCCTGGGCCACTCGCACTCCCCTCTCTACCTCATTCACATCCGCTCACCCTTTGGATCTCAGCTTAATTAGCAACACTTCTTCGTTTCACCAGATGAGTTCTGTCGTCCTGACTATCGGCCGCATGTCTCGCCTTTGTTTATCTTGCTTATAGCCCTGATGGCCTTGTGTACATCTCCTTTATAGCATTTACCACAGTTGCGATCACACCTTTTATTACAGGACCTGGCACATAATAGGTGTCAAATAAACACTGGTTGAATGGATGAAAGAGTGAATGAAACAGGTACTCCCCACCTGCTCACTTGCCTGGGACCTTCATGAAGAGGTGAGCAAGCCCTCTTAGAGATCTGGGTGGGACCTGAGGCCCCGGATGCCCTCCCAGGCTGTTCTGAAAAGTTATGGAGAGTTGAGGGGCGCCTGGGTGACTCGGTGGGTTAGGCGTCCGACTCCTGATTTCCCTTCGGGGGTGTGTGCGATTGAGCCCCGTGTCAGGCTCCACGCTGGGCACGGAGCCTGCTGAAGATTCTCTCTCTCTCCCTCTCCCTCTGCCTCTCTGCACCCTCCCCTGCAAAAAAAAAAAAAAAAAAAACTTTTGGGGGGGTTGAGCTGAATTTTGCTCCAGGAGTCAAAGTCTACCGTTTCTCCTCCACCCCCGCCTCAACCATAGTCAATTCTCTCTAACTCCACACTGACTTCCCTGTTTCTTTGCTGTGGTGCGTCACCTGCCTGGCCACTTGCTACAATTTCCAAGGTAAACGCTCTGGAGGAGAATAACAGTGAACAAACACGTGTACAGAATTTTACAGTTTACAAAGCATGCTTCCCTCCTGTTAGTCACACCTCTACAGCGGCTGTTTCCTGCTGACACAGAGGCACCTTCTCCTAGCCAGGAAATGCTGTCACAGCACCACGTAGGCAAGACTGGCCCTGCCCCACTTCTGCGTGTGGGGCTTTGATGGCTTTGATCCTAAGGAGTTACTTCCTGGTCTCGTCCCCACGCGCAGAGCTGTCCTGCGGATTCTTTTCATCGCAGGTTTCCTGTGTGTGTGTGTTCCCACCTGCTCACTCGAGTCTCTTCTTGCCGACAGCACTCAAGCCTCCCAGTCCCACTTCCCTGGTGCTCTTGGGGGCTCCCTGGGTCCCACTTCTTATCATCCCAGAGAGTACTGTCCGGGACAAACCTCAATCCCTCCCTGGGGAAGAATTTCTCCCTGCTGAATGCCTCTCCTTGTTGGGAAGGAAAAGGTCTGGGAGAAGCACCTTTGCAGACATACTGAGAACACACATGCTTTCCTGTTTCCTGAGGGCTGCAAAACAGGTTGGAATCAGATCTTTACAGGCAGGTGGCCAAAGCTGGGACCCATCAGGGAGTCTGGCTGAAGCCGTGGGCTGAGTGGTCAGTGGGGTGGGCTTCGTGTGTGTGTGTGTGTGTGTGTGTGTGTGTGTGTGTGTGTACGTGCAGCTGGGGAACTAATGCCCACGATGAGGACCTGGCTGGCCTGGGGACTCTGCCTGCTCAGGCACACAGAGACAACTAGCCAGCCTTCGCAAAGCCCCAAAGGGCTCCATTGAAACCTCGGATCTGCCCACCTGCGTGTCTCCCCGTCTACCTGTGCTGTTTGCTTCCAGGAGTTGAAACCCGCAGGTGGCTTGTATTTGCAGTTGGGTCGTACTCACTTGGGGACCATTGGGATAAAAAGTGAAGTTCTAGGTTCTAGTCCCATCTTTGCCCCTACTTGCTGTGTGACCTTGTGCACATCACTTAAACTTTCTGAGCCCCGGCGTCCTTATCTATGCAGAGATAATCATTATAATACCTGCCTTAGAGGGTACTCGGGAGACGGCGTCAGTGCAGAGCATGGCGCTCGACACGCAGACAGTGCTCAGGAAACGCTGGCTGTGACGTAATAGAGTCAGCCGCAGCGGCAGCGTTGTCATCGTTAGCATTTTGCCCACAGTTCCCAGCAATGTGCCTGGAATAGGATAGCTGCTCGACAAACATTGGTTGAACAAATGCTTTTTCGGGTAAGCTCTTCTATTTATTTTTTAAAATTATTTATTCATTTAAAAATATTTTATTTATTTGAGAGGGGGAAAGCGTGCGTGCGCGAGTGCGCGTGAGCGCGTGCACGTGTGCGCAAGCATCGGGGAGGGGCAGAGGGAGAAGCAGACTCCCTGCTCAGCAGGAAGCCTGACGTGGGCCTGGATCCTAGGATCCTGGGATCATGAGCAGAGCCAAAGGCAGATGCTTCACCCACTGAGCCACCCAGGCGCCCTTGGTAAGCTCTTTTAATTTGAGCTGTTCCCAATGCGCGAAATTACACCAGAATGACACGACATGGCAGCCGATGCTGTCCTCTTGTCATCCATGGCCTAGAACTGAGGGCTAATTAGAGGGAGAGAAATGGGAGGACAACCAGAAATGCCCGTGGAATGACTGCTAAGCATAGGGACAACTGGCTAACCTGCAGGATGGTCCCTGAAGACTCCAGGTGCCCTTGGAGGACTAACTCTAAGGAGTGAAGTTGGGTGGGTTGACCTGCCATCTTGGGCCATATTCCCAAGATCGTCTCACTTCCTGGGGAAAGGGCTTCCTGGGGTGGCCCCCAGCCAGCTGCTCAGCCACCACCTCTAGGTTACATGGACTTGGCCTTTCTGCCCCCTTTAGGGTACCTGCATTCATGCTCTTTTTCCATTCATAAAAGATCATTTTTAGCAGGGAGGCCTAGAACATTTTCTTCCTCTGAAAGGCCCCGGGGAAGCCCACTGTCTCCAGGCATAAAGGTTATAGAGTTTTCTTAAGCCTGAGTTTCAGAGCTTCCTGGAGCCGGTCTAGGAACAGCCAGCCAACCACACCCAACTGTTGGAGGCTTCCTCCTCCGCGGGCAAACTTCAGCATCACAGCCTCAGGCAACAATGCCTTCTTCCTGCATTGCTTCCTGCTTTCTTCCTTCTTTGGTAACACCTCAGCCTTCAGCAATGTCACCCTGGCCTTGAGTTGGCTTTGGGAAGCCGGATATGGCTTTGGGACAAGGCCCTTGCACCGAGGGAAGCAGCAGGCATTTTGAACCATCCAGGAAAAGTAGAAAATTAGGGATTTAGGTGACAGGAGACTCAACTGGAGACCTTGTTCCGCTGCATCTCGCTGGAGAAATCTGAAATTTACCCTGAGCCTCAGTGTCCTTCCCAGCTATGACCTGGGGGCAGTGATCAAAAAGAAAGGATCTTCTGCAGTAATTGACAATGGGGGTTACATACATTCATCCAGTCAAGTTAGAACAGATTGGCAAAATACCTTTATTGATTTAAAAAAGGTTTCTGTTTATTCTAGTGATTACTGAGAAAGGTTTGTTAATGATTTCACCCTATGATTGTGGATTTGTCTATTTCCACATAAGTTCTGTCGTTTTTTTATGATTTTGAGACTTTATCTTTAAATCCATGTAATTCTAAGATTTTATTTATTTATTTAGAGCAAGCATGTCCACAAGCAGGGGTAGAGGCAGAGGGAGAGTGAGAGTCTCAAGCAGGCTCCACGTGCAGCACAGAGCCCCACACGGGGCTCGATCTTGTGACCCTGAGATCATGCCTGAGCTGAAATCAAGAGTTGGACGCTTAACTGTCTGAGCCATTCGGGCGCCCCTAAATGCATACAATTCTAAAATTGTTAGGTATTTCTGGTGACCTTTTATCATCACGAAGTGTTCATGTTTACCAGGCAATGCTTTTGCCTTGAAGTCCATTTTGTCTGATGTCAATATAGCAACACCCACTTTCTTTGGTTAGAATTTGTTTAATTTATGGTTCCAGCTTTTAGCCCATATACATGTCTTGCAATTGCTGATGTATTTGAATTTATAGCTACCATCTTATTTCATGCTTCCTGTTTTTCTCACCCATTATTATACGCTTTTTTACCCCTTCTTTTGATTAGTATATTTATTTTTCATCTATTACATCTTCTCCCCTGCACTGATTAGAAATTGCATATCCATTTCTATTCCTTTAGTAGTAACCTTAGAAATAACAAATTCTTTTCTCCGTTTATCCAAATCTAAAGTTAATCAATATCTTTACCCTTCTCTTGGAAAACACACTTAATCCCTTAAATACACTTTAATTCCATTGGCCTTCTTTTAAACTTCTCAGTGATCGCTGTGATGCATTTTTAAAGCTAAAGTATTATATATGGTCTTCTGTTGTTTTCTTTTTAAATAATCAACTTTGTTAGGTTATCATTTGCATACAGTAAACCTCACTCATTTTTTAAAAAAGATTTTATTTATTTATTTGAGAGAGAGAGAGAGAGAGCAAGCACAAGCAGGGGGAGCCACAGAGGGAGAGGGAGAGGGAGAGGGAGAGGGAGAAGCAGGTTCCCCACCCAGCAGGGAGCCCGATGTGGGACTGGATCCCAGGACCCTGGGATCATGACCTGAGCTGAAGGCTGATGCTTAACCAACTGAGCCACCCAGGTGCCCCTAAACTTCATTCATTTTTAAGTATACCATTTGATAAAGTTTTTTTTTTAATTAGGAAAGATTTTATTTCATGCAGCTAGTGTGTATGACAGTTCAGACATTCATTCCGGTGGAAAAACCATTTGATAACTTTTGACAAATGTGTAGTTAGGTAACCACCATCACACTGTCGAGTTAAACCTCTCTATCAACCCTCCCTTGTGCCCTCTTGTAGCCAGTCTACTTTCTCTGTTCCTAGCCCCTGGCAGCCATTGAACTACTGCTGTCATTATAGTTTTCCCTTTTATTGAATTTTGTGTAAATGGAATCATACAATATGTAGCCTTTTGTGTCTAGTTTCTTTCACTTAGATGACGGTTGAGATTCATTCATGTTGAATGTACCAGTGGTCTGTTCCTCTTTATTGTTGAGCATTCTTCATTTCCCTGTAGAAATCCAAATTTCCACCTGGTATCATTTTCCTTCAGCCTGAAGAACTATTTATTTATTTATTTATTTTATTTTTTATTTTTTAAAGATTTTATTTATTTGAGAGAGAGAGAGCAAAAGAGAGAGTGAGAGAGCACAAGCAGGCAGAGGGGCAGAGGGAGAAGGAGAAGCAGACTCCCTGCTGAGCAAGGAGCCCGATATGGGACTCAATCCTGGGACCCTGGGATCACAACCTGAGCTGAAAGCAGACGCTTAACCGACTGAACCACCCAGGCGCCCCAGTGGAGAGCTTTTTATTTATTACTTTTTTTTTTTTTTTTTTTTGCCGTGGAGGCTGACTGATGGTCAATTCTCCCAAGATTTTGTCTGCAAGTCTTTATTTTTGCCTTCATTTTTGAAAGAGACTTTCATTGGCTTTGGAATTCTAAACAGGTCGTTTTCAAAGATTTTGATTCATTGTCTTCTGCTTTGTATTGGTTCTGTGAGAAGTCTTCCATAATTCTTAATTTTTTCCCCCTTCAATATCTCAATATACAATATCCCCCTTCAATATCTCAATATACAATATCTCTTTTCTCTGGCCACTTTTAAGATTTTCTCTTTATCACTGCTTTTTAGAAGCTTTGATCATGATGTGTCTTGGTGTGGTTTTTCTATCTTTATTCTGCTTGGGGTTCATGGAGCTTCTTGATTTGTGGGTGTATGATTTTCACCAAACCTGGAAAAGTTTCAGCCATTTTTTTTTCTTCAAATATTTTTTTCCTGTTTTCCCCTTTCCAAGACTCTGATGTTACATATATAAGGGACCCTGACATTGTCCCATGGATGACTGATATTTGTTCATTCCACCCCCGCCCCCAGCCTTTTTCCTCTCTGTGCCTAATCTGGATGGCTTCTAATGCTACATTCGCAATCTGTCTAATCTTATTTCCTGCAGTATCTAATCTACTGTTAATCCCACTCAGCGTATTTTTTTTCCATTTCAGATTTGTATTTTTCATCTCCATGTGACTCTTGGGTCCTTTTATTTTATAAATTCCATTTTATATCCTCCGTGTATTCATATTCTCCTTTAAATCTTTGAACATTTGTACACAATTTCTAATGTTTCAAAGTCCTTGATGACAAATTCTTTCCTCTCAACCATTTCTGGGTCTTTTTAAAAAATTAATTTATTTTTCTCCTGGTTATGATCATATTTACTCAATGCGAGCTTTTCTCTATGCTTAGTAATTTTTGATTGGATGCTGGAGATAGCCGTCAAGGGCCAGGTAAAGACAGAAATCTCATCAGTAATTGGAACAGGGACAATTTAATACAAATAATTATTAACTAGTCCAAGGTGGTTAATTTATTCTAAAAGGGGTAGAGGAGGACTCTAAGGAATATAGGAATAACGAATGCAGGAAGCCCTTCCTCTAGGGCTGAGGGAGTGTTGACAGGAGGAAATGAAGAACTTGAAAGAGACATCTGCAGCCCTGCCCCCTTTGAGTCAGACCTTGTTGGAGAGGGTGTCTCTGCCATATGAACACACAGCCTGCCTGTGGAGAAGAAACTTGCCAGAGGGTTATGCCAGAGATTTCCATTTCAGCAACCTACTCGATGGCTGAAACACTCATCAGAGGAGACAGATGGGTCCTAGCTGATCTGCAGGACCTACCTGTCAGGTCACCAGGAGGCCAGGGTCCCAGGGGGCCAGTGCCTGTTCAGGAAGTGGTCTATTAGCTGTTTGGAGAGCTTGTTGGAGAACGAATGCCAGCTGTGGGGATAAACTACACCGGAACCAGGAAGAGAAACTTCTTCCTCAGCAATGATCTTGCAGTGACACCTCCCCACCTGTCTCAGCAGCCTTTACAGACAAAATCAAGCATAGCACCAAGTATTCAGGGTCCAGCTCCAGTATCACAAAGCAGGGCAAAGAAGGGTGCATTTAGGGCTAAGAAGCAATACACTGGCATATGGACATTATGCGTTTTCTGTTGTTGAGTGCTGGATTTTGGTGGATCCTTTATAGAGTATTGGACTTTGTTCTGGCACACAGTTAAGTTACTGGGGATCCTTCTGATCCTTTCAAGGGATGATTTTAAGTTTTGTTATGGTGGCCCCAAAGCAGAGCTGCTTTAGGGCCAACTACTAACTTTTGACCCTTTAAGGACCCTATCCAGTGTCTTGTGCATTGTGAAGTGTCCCCACTCTGCATTGTGGGAACACGAACTATTCCCCTCTCTGTGTGGGCTTCTGGACTTGTTTAGTTTGCTACTTTCCGGTGGTTTTTTCTTGACCTTACAGAGTTTCCCCCTACGCATGTACAGATCAGTACTCATTCAAAGATTCAAAGAGACCCCCCCCCCGCCCCCACCCCTCAGCTCTCTGGATCTCTCTCTTTCTTTCTCTCTCTGTGCATGTCCCTTTTCTCTGGCAGGCTGCTTCACAAATTTTAGCCACATTGATCTCCTTAAACCCTGATATCCATCTATTCAACTCAGTGAGATCACTGTCCTTTGTTTTGCATTACCTGTCCCTGAACTGCCATCTGGAAACTGTCTCCAGGAAGTTTGCTGGGACAATCATAGTGCACATCTCATTTGTTTCTTTTCTTTCAGGGCACAGTCCTGTGCTGTTTGTTTTCCAATGTCTGAAAACATTTGTTTCTCTCTCTCCCTACCCCCACCTTTTGGTATATTTTCCTTATTTCTTATGGTGATAGGGAAAATCCTGAAGCTGTTTAATCCCTCATGAGCAGAAGCAGAAGTCCCTTGTCATGTATTTTAATTCTATATTTTAAAAATTCTCCTGATACATTACTTTTTATATAATTTAAGCTTGTTAATATTTGATTAGACTTACCCATATCATTTCTTCTTTCCTCTTAGAACTTCTTTCTGGAATTCCTTTTTATTTCCATTATACAACTTTCATTGAGGATCTGCTAGTGGCAAACTCTCAATTTTTGTATATTTGAAAATGTCTTTATCTAACACTTGATCTTTCAAGATACCTTTTTGGGGTATGGAATTTCAGGTCGACATTTATTTATTTTCTCAGCATGTTAAGAAATAACATTCCATTTTCTTCTGGTTTCCATTGCTGCAGCTGAGAACCACCCATCATCTAGTGATGCTCCTTTTAAGAACAATCAATATTTTCTTTCTAACTTAAAAAAAATCCTTCTCATTAACTTCAGAGTTTGAAGTCTTACTATGATGAATCTAAGTGTAGGCGTCTTTTGATTTAATCTGCTCAGATTCGCTGGGCTTTTGAACCTGATGACTTTCATTAGTTCTGAAAAGTTCTCAGCTATTAGTTTTAAAAATATCGCCTCTGCTTTGTTCTATTTTGTTTCTCCTTCTGGAATTCTGATTAGCCATATATTACACATACTTACTCTATTCTTCATTCTTATTTTTCCCTTTAATTTTTTATCTTTTTGCATCTTGTGCTTCATCGTGGGTAATTTTTTTTGGTAATTGTTTTCCAGTTCACCAATTCTCTCTTCAGCTGTGTCTAATTTGTAGTTAAGCGTGCACACACAGTATTTGATTGCAGTTGTAATACTTCTCATTTCTAGATGTTAACTTTGTTTCTTCTTCCAATTCGTTTAGTTATTTCTTACTGTTTCTTGTTTCCTGCACGTATTTTCAATATTATTTTTTATTTCTTTAAAAAATAACACACATTATTATTTTACAAGTTGTATGATAAGTCCAGTACCCGAAACCCTTGCAAGTTTGTTCTGTTGTCAGTTGTTTCTGTGGGTTCTCGGTCAGAATGCCTTGTTTCTTTGTGTATTTGGTTAGTTTTGTATGTGTATTTGGTTAGTTTTGTATGTAGTTTGTGCATTTTTCCTTGGATTTCTATTTATGGAAATTTGTGAGACCTGGGATTGCAGAGAATTCTTCCAAAGAATATTTGTTTTCATTTTTTGCATCTGCCAGGCCACTGGGGCCACTTACTGGCAACAACCATGGTAAATAAAATTCTTGGTTTGTGGAGTTTGGGGACCACCCAGGTTGTGTGAATTCAGGTTACAAACAGTGTAAGGGCTGCCTGAGGCTTCCAAATTCTCAGTAGTACTTTTTCCATTTGCTACTTAGTGCTCAGTTTTAAGACAAACCATTCTTCTCCTAGTCCCCATGAAGGAGGAGATTGTTGGTATTTCTCATGTGTCCTTAGCCTGAGAGGGTAGCCCTTGGAAGTCTCAGCTATTTGAGGGGAGGAACTCCTATCAGACTCTCCACTTTGGGCAGACCCTGGGCTTTGTCAGCTTAACCCTGGGACACCAGAGAAACCAAAGCTATGTTTCTCAGGTTTCAGTGAATGCTCTCTGGGCAAACGCAGCTGCCACTCTCCTTACCTTTTTGGTTCTTGCCTTCATTCCCTGCATTTTTTGTCTCGTGTATTATTTACTTTCTTGCCAGCTTATTTTACATTGAAGAAGATTTTTCTTATTTTATAACAGATATTTTAGTCATTTTCAAATGGGAGGGTCATCCCATGTATCTAGCATTTTGTGTTCCCCCAAACTGCCGTACTGGGGTCACACTTAGCATCCTTCTTCAGTACCTAGAACATAGGTTCTCGGGCATTATTTGGTAAATAAACGAGTGAACACGGGAATGAATGGAGACGTGCACACAGCTTTGGTTGCACGAACTGTTCGTTAGCTAGCTTGGAAACACCACGAGGTCGGGGACTTTGCCTGATGAATTCACCATTGCCTGAAACTCTCTGTAATGACCCTTGTGAGCAGGTGTCAACTGATTTTGACTCAGAGAGGCCTAGGGGTAATGGGAAATCTGTCCTCATAAATGACACTTGTCATAATGCAGAGAGCAATTTTCCAAATATGTGGGTCTTTGGGAACGGTTGGTTTTCAAATGTGGGGGAAGGGTTTTGGTGGCCCATCTCTGCTCTCTTGCTGGTTCTTCTGGGGCCGCCAGCTACAGATATCCTCACACAGTGATGGAGTTTTGTCTCTGGTTTTAGTGTTGTGATCTAAGCCCTTGCAGCTCAAAGTACAGTCCATGTACCAGCTGTATCTACGTCACCTGGGCACTTGTTTGAAATGCTGGGTGCCTGGCTGGCGCAGTTGGTGGAGCGTGCAACTCTTGATCTTGGGGTTGTAAGTTTGGGCCCCACACTGGGTGCAGAGATTACTTAAAAATTAAATCTTAAAAAAAAAAAAAGAAAGAAATGTAGATCTTGGGCCCCCCCAGACCACTGATTCAGGATCTTCATTTTTAATAAGATTCCCAGGTTATTCACATGCACATGAAGGGCTGAGAAATACTGCTCTAACCCAGAGCCCTCCAATGTGCATGTGTATGCGTGCGCATGCGTGTGCAGAGAATGGTTATAGGCTTGCAGTGAGAAACTGATTGTTATAGCCTTCAGGTGGCCCTGCAGGATGACCAACTCATTTCGGTTTGCTTGGGGCTTTCCCAATTTTTGTGCTGAAAAAAAAAAAAAAAAAACCATATCCCTGGAAACGTCTCAGTCCCAGGCAAACGGGGAGGGTTGGTTCCCTTACCAGACAGGGCCCAGGCATACTGGTCTCGCAGAGGGAAGCAGAGCAGGCACTGTGGTTCCAGTAGGCTTCATGCTGAGGAGCAAGATCTGGCACCACGTGGGGCCGGGCATGACCCAGGAGGTGTGTCGTCACCCGGGCGCCTGCGTCAGCAGCCAGGTGCAGAGCGCTGTACTCCCCACTGTGGACAAGCGGTCCTTGGACTTGGAAGAGAAGATCATATTCCTGGGCTCCGAGGAGGCCAGTGCCCAGTCCAATGCAGGCCAAGTTATGAAGGGGGCGATAAGGAAGCTGGGTAGGATCTCCAGGGTAGAGATGCTACCTTCTGGGAGAAGGCTCCAAACCCCTGTCTCTATATAAGATAGCGGCTTAAGTCCATTTGTAGGTAATCTGCCCTTTTAATGGCATCCATGTTCGCTGCAAGCAGAAAGTTCCAACGATACACGCACACTCTGCAAATTAGAACTTCATCATGATTTTAAAGTACTTGGTACAAAACGTTTGGGTTCACAATCCATTCACATTATCACAAGAAATTTCAACATTACATTTGTCACAGAAAGAAAAGGAAGAGCTGTAGATTCTTTTAATATAATTTCAAGTGTTATACTTGAAAACCAATTTTTGAATGGTTATAAAATGCTTTTACATTTTTTATCATGTACTGTGTGAACAAAAGTTTCCTGTCAATAGCGACTTCCAAGAATTTCAAGGGATCCTCATTAAAAAGCCCCATCAGGAATTACGTATGGCCATTTCACATGTAAAGCCTGATATTAAAAGAAAAAAATATGTTCATGGACGAAAGCTCAAGGTTCTCATTAAATTTTTTGAAAAGATTTTATTGGAAAGTTCTATACATATTCAATATTTAATGTTCTCCCCATTCCATCATACTTGTATCAAAATTATATAATATAAAGAAAATGGAATGGTTTTTCCACCCAGTTCCCTGTAGATGCTTCCAAGTTAGTTCCAAGTTACCCCAGTGCGCTGTGCAAATTCGACCACTTTCTCTGTGTGCCCGAGTGTGAGGTAGCTGGGAAGTCTTGCGGTAACCCTCTGTGCTCCCAATTCTCTGAACCGACTCGGGCCCCTTTCCCCCTCCCTGGGGAGGCATGGGGGACAGAATGAGGCGAATCACAACACCCTCCAAGACTTTCCTTCCTCCCCGTCCCTCCTCCCACCTTTCTCCCTCTTCTTCTTTAGTGAAAATCCAGCTGCCTCCAACGGTTGCTATGGCAACCCTAGTGCTGGCAGGAGCAGGGCTGTCCTGACTTGGGGATGGGCTTCCATGACAGAGCTGCCCCTCCTCTTCGGGGCAAAATTATGATGGTGGGTCGATGGGGTCAGGGCACTCAGGGGCTGACCCAGCCTTCTGGATCATGGGACCTCTGCACTCAGAGCTGCTGAGGACAGGCCCTTAACCTGGGGTCCCTCAGACACCTGGCTCCCACACTTCACATAAAGCCTCAGGGTCTCTCCAAAGGTGACTTCATCAGAAGGCCACACTCGCTGATCACAGTCGGTTTCAACTGGCCTTTCTTCTTATCTCACCCCTTGCACGATTGGCAGCTAGAACCTGAGTTTGGCCTCCAGAGTTTTGTGGAACCGGATAGCTGGGGGTGGTATGGGTTTTGTGGAGTCAGAAGGATGGTGGGTTCAAGTCTTGGCGCTGCCACTTTCTAGCTCTGGGAGCTTGGGCGAGTCATTCAACTATGCTGAGCCTCCGTCTTACACGCATACGGTGGATTATTAAAGACCCATCTCATAGGACTGCCATTTGTGGCTTCCAGGACACCAGGAACGTGAACTTCTTTTGTAAGTCCAAGGACCCCTTGTCCACAGTGGGGAGCACAGCCCTCTGCAGCCGGCTGCTGACACAGGGGTCCACCTCCTTAGCCATGCCCCGTCCAACATGGTGCCAGATGTTGTTCCTCAACATCTGGATATTACAGTAGCACCCCCCCCTTTCCCAATCTTCTTCTTCCATATAATGGTATTACATGGAGGTATTTCTGAGCTCATACTTTGTCAAGCTCTCCGCTCGACTCCCGGCATGCAGTAAGTGCTCCATTAGTGAGGATTGATGTTACGATGCCCCCTCACCTCCCTGACTTGCTTCCCTTCTTTTCTTTTCTCTTTTATTTATTTATTTTTTATAACAAATCCTGCCAGGCCCTGGGGGTTCCGGGGGCTGGGACCTCTTCAGCTTTTCGTGTAACCCTGACTCTCCTAGAAAACAATATCCTGAAGCAGGAAAAAAAAAAAAATCAAACTGTGCACATAAATCAATAATTCTGCACCAAGTGAGAGTAATTAAGAAATGAAACCACTAGGAAATACCCCAGAGAGCTTATTATAGAAAATAACATGAAAACTATTATCTGGCGGTTCAGAAACGCCTACTCCGGGTGGTCCTCGGCTCGCGGTTTGCAGCTGCGCGCCGTGGGGCAGGGCCGTGTGACGATGGACTCTCTGGCTCTTCTCTCGGGGTGTGGAGGCCCCAGGGGAATGTCGTCTGCTGGGTCTGATGTTTGTGAGTTTTTGGCAGTGGACTAACAACCACTGACCGATAACAAATAACACTGATATGCTCATTTCTGGTACTTTCTAGGCAGATTTTGCTCTATTGAATAGTGTTTCAGGTCAGCTTCTCCGGGAAGCAGGCTCTGAGACAAGTTCAGTGTGCGGGGTGTTTAACCGGGAGGGTCTGTGCGATGAGAACCGTTCGGAAGGGAGGGGAGGAAGCAGGATGGGGCAGAGGGAGAAGTCAGGCTGGGCCAGCCCAGGCTCACCCCAAGGGGGCTCTGTAGCTGATGGTGGTCCCCAGAGCTCTCTGAAGGGGCCAGGATGGCAGAGCCTTTCCTCCACCAGCCTCCTTGGTCAGTCACTGGAGGTGGGCTACCCTGGGAAGGGCGTGTCCTCTGATGGTGGCTCTCTTTGCAGCTTCCGTGGATGCTGAAGGGGCATTGTGGGCAGCAGGGGCACCACCCCCTTCCTCGAAGGGGGACCTAGACCACACATCTCTGTGGTCCCATCACAAAAAGTAAACTGAGGCTGGGATGGGGGTCTGGAGCCTTGCGGGGTCACACTGGATGTTACGGTGGCTCCTTAGGTACATCCGTGGAACCCCACAATTTAGCAACCTTTCCCGCCCACCAGTTTAGAACTTGGTCTTCTTCCATTGTAGCAAAGGAGCTCAGATTGGGAAGGGACCTGCCAAAAGTCCCCCGGGGCAAGTCACAGACAGAATTGCGCAGTGAGCCTGTGCCCTTGTTCAGGTCTGCTGGGCTGTCCCCTCCCTCGGCAAGCCTCGTTGACTCTCGGGGCTGCGTTGGATGTTCTTGTATGTCCCCGGTCACTTTCCAGACTCTCCATCAGGCCACGAGCTTGCCAAAAGCAGGGCTGATGAACGAGACAGCTGTGAGGTGAAGCCTATCCTTAGGAAGGAAGGAATGAACAGACTTAGGTAAGGTCCTTGACAGCATGGCACAGGGGGTCTGGGGCCGTCGTTGGTCACTCCTGTGGAGAAATAGTAGGGCCCTTCCTCTTTTAGTCTTTAGTCCCTCTCCCCGGCCCCTAAGTGACGACTCTCCAGGCTTTTGGAGTTCAATCTCAGGAAACTCGGGCGTTCAATCTCAGGAAACTCGGAACACTACTCGGTTCCTGACATGCATCTTCGGCCCGCGCGAGGGGAGCTGAGGGGATTTCTCTGTGACTTCCCTGTTCACTGCTGCCTCCTTCCTCTGCACCGGACACACTCAATGCACTTACTTTTATTTTTATGATTTTATGAAACCCATATTATTTTATGTGCGTGGATTTTAATTTATGTAGATAATATTGAGCTAAAAATCTAATTCTGTTTTTTTCCCTTCTCAGCATTTTATGTTTTTAGAGATCTATCCAGGCTGCTGTATACACCTCGAGATTGTTGCTTCTAATTGCTGGGTCCACCACATTTCTTCATCCCTCAGCAATGGAAGCCTAGTTTGCTTCCAAGCCTCCCCTCTCCCTGTCCCCTGCCTCGAACAGCCCCGCAGCAGAGATACTCATCTTCTCCTTCCGGCTCTGCCTGGCAATTTCTCTTGAATCTCTGTCCAGGAGGGAGTTTCTGGTAAAGGCGTATATACCTGCTTGAATTGCCTAAGTAGACTCACGCTTCCCACTCTTACAGGACCAAGTACTCATCAAGCCCTGGGGCTCGCTAGACCTTGAAATCTCTTAATTAGAGGATGCTAGAAAATAATTTAAAAATAATTTAAAAATAATTTTTTTTGAGGGAGGGGAGAAGCCCTTTGCCAGCAAAACAAAGCACAGAAGATGGGTTTAGCCCGTGGCCTCCAGTTTACAAGCCTGAAGGAGCTTTAACCTTGGCCTTTGCGTGCAGAGGGCACATATCCCTGACAGCTCCTTTGTGTCTCTCCACGGCCCAGTCCATGTTCACACTAACAAGCCTTGAGCAGAGCTTTGCCCCCTCCTCAAACAGTCCCTGTGTCAGGGCCCCCGACTCAGGCTCCGCACGCCGTGAGGAAGAACGTTCGCAGCCTCCTCGCTGGCCTTCCCTCTCTCCCCGACCCCCGTCTTCGGGGACCACCAGCCGTCAGAACAGATGAGATTTATCTAGCGGGAGCTGCTCCCTACCTGGGTTGCCCTTCCTGCCCGGCAGGCAACCCCTCCCCGGAAGACGAAGATCGTGGGGAGAGGGCCTGAGGACGGGGGGGCTGTTTTAGTCTGAGTTGCTGTAACAAAATGCCATAAATGCTTATAAGTAACAGTAATGTATTCCTCACCGTGCGCGAGGCTGGCAGTCAGGGTGCCAGCATGCTTGGGTTCTGGTGAGACTGCCCCCTTCTGGTTGTATCCTCATGTGGTGTGAGAAAGAGGGTGAGCCAGCTCTCTGGTCTGTTCCTACAAGAGCACTCATCCCCTTCCCGAGGGCTTCACTCTCATGATTTAATCACCCCCAAAGACCCCCACCTCCAAATACTGTCACACGGGGGATCCGATTTCAATATCTGCACTTTGGGGGGGATGCGGTCAGCCCATCACAGGGACCATCGGTGCTTGGTCCGGCTCCCCCAGCGAAAACAAAGATTGCTGTTGCTCTGAGGCTCTCGAGTTTGAGAGAGCCCTCGAGAGTAAGGAATGTCCAGGCCATTGTGTAGCCTCAGACAAGAGCCGCAGGTGGTCAGAAATTCTTTATAACATTTGCTTTTTAAGAGAGAAAAGAATATTAGCTTTAAGTCTTCCTGTTTTGAACCAAAGCATCTGGGGCTCCAGCCTGTGCAGCTGTTAATCCCCACAACCCCAGTCGGGCTTATGGGAGCTGGCTGGCTTGCCCTGCTGGCACCCAGACTTCCTAAGGCCAGATGCCACCCCCACCCCCGCCACCCTTGGCACCGTGGAGTAGAGTGGGTAGGACGTGCGGGTTCTGGAGTCAGACAGTCCTGGGTACCAGCCTGACCCTGCTGCTTCAGACTGTGACCTTGGACAAGCCACTTCATGTCACCAAGCCTCAGTCTGCTCATCGCAAGATGCTGAAGACCTTGCCCACCTTACAAGGCGCTCTGAAGAGTCGATGTGCTAATGGTTGTAAAGCCCTCTCGCAGAGCCGGGCACATGAAAAGAACTTAATGGATGGGAACTTCAAAAGGCAGCTCAAGGGATCCTGGGATGCAGGCAAGCAGGAGCAACGTAGCGATCAGTAGCTGACTTCCTTGGGTGTCATGTGCCAGGCGCAGTGCCAGGGGCCACGACGCCATGGGCTGTGTCCTGCTTGCTGCGATGAAGGCTGCCCAGCGACCCCGACCTCTAGGGAGAAGGCAGGAAGAGGAGCAGGGGCCAGCGCACCAAGCAGAGGAGTCTCCTTTCCAGCCTCCAGGGTGATGGGTGGTTTTTATTTTATTTTTTATTCTTAAAGATGTTTTGATTTATTTATTTGAGAGAGAGAGAGAGCAGAGCGAATGAGCGAGAACATGAGTGGGGGGAGGGGAGATGGAGGGGGAGAAGCAGACTCCCCTGTCACCCCACCCCGTCTCTTCTACCACGGGAAGTTGGCCCTGTAACTAAGGCCACCCGGAGGGCTGGCCCACAACACAGAGGTCTGCGCCTGTGGCTGCCCAGGCTTCAGTTCTAAGCTGGGGGCTCTCAGGGCAGAGCCCAGGCCCTGCACCTGCGTCCTTGCCGCAAGGGAGCCTGGGAACCGAGTTCTGAAATAGACTCGGGGAGGCAGAAGCGACAGGGAATTTCTCCGAACGAGAAGCTTTTCCAAGGACGGATGCTGCGCAGTCACAAAGAAGGCAGATGTCCCCACGTCCCGACTCAAAGCCCCATGTAGGGATGTGGGGGCATGTGACGGGAGAGGGGTTAGACGTGGCTCTTAGAGATGCTCCCTGTCTAGCGGGGCAGACCCACATCGACATGGGTAATGCTGCAGGTGACTGGAGGGGCTTACAGGGCACGGACCAGCCACCCCTCCACTGCATGTCTGTGCCTGGCTGCAGGGGCTTAGCTGGTATGAGAGTCCATTTGTGACCCCTCCAGTGACATGTGCAACAGCGGAAAGGGGAGGGTTGGCCAACCTGGAACCAAGTCCTGACTTTCCTATTGACCACCCTTATGATTTTGAATCTCTTAATTTCTCTGAGCCTCAGTTTCTTCACATGTAAAATGAGGACAGTCCCGCCCACCCTAGAAGGGCTGGTGTTCACATTACCGACAATGTATGTAAAGTGCCTGGTGTAATAGATGTCCCATAGAAGGTAGTCGTTTTGGGGTTATTGGCATGAGCGCGATGAGAGAGGCTTCTTTTGCTGGGGGCCTGGATGCAGTGTTTCAGGAGGTGGAGGGCATATGTAGCCGGCAGAATTTCCTGCCTCAGAGAAGCCTGACAGACAGGAGGGTCCAGGGCCTTGGGCATTCTGGGATGTGTTACTGTTGGCTGACAAAGGCATCCTTGGGACTAATGGAACAGAAGTTCATGGTCAAGCTTCAACTTTGATTGTCATTAAATAAAACAAGCAGCCCTGTCGCTCTAACAAGTGAACACCCCCCTCCCTGCAAAGGGTGTCCTCGGTGCTTGTCTAAGAGTCCCTATTTGAACAGAACAGCGAAGAGCCAGACTTCGGGGTTTGGGCCGCTGGCTGGAAGGTGATATCTGTCCTGCATCTGGGGATGTCCAGCCAAAAGCTTTAGCTCTGTGTGTGGGAACAGAAGTGAGGGAGTGATAGCCACCCAGCGTGGGCGGTTTCTCACATGGTCAGGTCCCAGGTGTGGAGACAGATAGGGGTGGGGGTAAAGCAGGCAGCAGCCACATTTGACCCCTTCTCTCCATTCTCCTCCACATTCCTGTAAGGTACCAGCCATAGGCTCTGGGTCCCTCAGCTTGTCTGAAACGGACAGCTGTCTGGAGGATGCCACAGAGGCAGGGCTGGGACAACTCAGCACATTCCCAGAGGTGTATGTCTGGGGCATCTGGGACCTCTGGGTCCCCAGTTGCTTGCTTCTTCCCTGGGGAAACTAAGTCAACCCCTCCCACCCTTTCCTCAAACTCCCACCTGCCCACCTGGGCTGCTTCTCATAACTTGACCCTGAGAGGTGCCCGAGTGTCTTCCTGAGGAAATAGCCCAGGGGGGGTAGTTTGGGTTAGTAGAAAGAATGGAAAGGCTTTGGAGTCAGGCAGACTTGCTTTTGACCTCTGGCTCCCTCTCTTACTTTGGGAGTGATCTTGGGCAAGTGACTTGCTGTCTCCACCTGTAAGATGAACATTTAAATACTGCTCTGATGGGGTTACTGTAAGATCAAGTGTGATGACACATGTAGCCCGCAGAATTTCCTGCCTCAGAGAAGCCTGGCCGACTAATTGTATTCTGATCTCTTCTCTGTCTGTCTGTCTGTCTCTCAGAGAAACAGAGCAGCTACAGAAGAGTCCACCAGAGTCGACCCACAGGTGAAAAGCACTGACTTAGAAAGAGATTTTAAACGTTCTAAAAAAGATGAGAATCATTGACGAATTTGGTGAGTGATACGAATGATTTATGGCATAAGCCTCTCTGGGGAAGACCGGTCAAAAAAGGGTTAGGACGTTCTAAAAACGAAACAAAACACAGTTTAGACCGTTCAATTCTGCATAATGCAGTGAATGTTAAAATAACTATGCCTAAAGACATCAGGCTTAAAAGGTCAGGTTCAAAGAAGGAAGACAAGACACAACTAAACAGAAAACCCTCTTCAAGCTGGATTAAACTAAAAGGGACTTTTTTGAAGAGTGTAGGGGTATCTAGTTTCAGGGATGGCTTGATTCAGGAGCTCAAATTATGTCATGGGGCACAGGATAGAAGTCTGCGCTGGCTCCATGCTCACAGAAGAGCTCCTCCTATGAGAGCCAGATGGTAGCAACAATTCCAGACTCACATGCTCCCAGGCTCAAGCTCAGCAGGAGATGGAGGCCAGCAGTTCTAGCAAGTATCTCATTGGCTGGATTGGTTTATGTGGTCATCCCTGAACAAATCACTGTGGTCAGTGATTTTATTGCAATGCTTTTATTGATCAGTTTGGCATCACGTGGGGGTGGGGACAGGGTGAAGTCAACACCAGCTTTCTCCATGAGCTGAGTGGGGAAACGCGGCTCCCCAGAAGGAAATTAAGCATCATTACTAAAAGAAGACAAAGTGGATACAGGGTGGTCTAAAAAGCAAATGCCCACTCTGGTAGGTGTGAGCGGACAGTTGGAGGAACTAGAAGGCCAAATGAGCCAAGTCTTTCTAAAACATCAAGGATAACAGAAAGGAATTTTTGTGAAATTTACAGCAAAAAAGAAAACCAGGAATAAAAGAGCCACTACTTGAATAAAATTATGTGCTTAAAAGTATTTCCAAATGGTGACTTTTAAAATCTGTTTTGTAAACTTTTATTATTTGTTTCTAGTTTTATACATGAAGGTAATTTGTACGCTTCCAGCTATTTGGAATTTACTAGAGTTTGATCTGTGACTTGGTATATGATCAATTTTCTAAATGTTGCACAGACACTTGACAAAAAGGTGCAGTCTCTGTTTGTAGGGCAGGAAGTTCAATGTCTTAAATAGACATTAGCTATTAATTAGACATTCAGCTATTAATGATACGGTTTGCATCTCTTATCGCTTTATTAAGTTTGCCTTCTTGATCTTACAGGAACGGAGACAAGTATGCTGAAGTCTTCCACTGCAATTGCGTTTCTGTCAATTTCTATTCACACTTCTAAGAGTTTATGCTTAATATATTTCAATACTATGTTCTCCGGTCCATTAAAGTTCATGGACCGGACTATGATTTCATTATTGATCATAACTTTTATCAATATCAAATGACTCTCTTTGCCCTATTTAATGCACTTTGCCTTGAATGTTACACTGTCCATGTTCCATTTTGTCTTTTTCTTTCTTTGATTCCCATTTTCCTGATATATTTGTGTTCTAGGTTCAGTGGAGCTTGTGGAAGATGGTATAATGTCTTTCAGGGATGGGTGGAACAGAGTTCTTTGTCTTCTGTTTGCTCCTGTCCCTTCTCTTTGGCAATATAAACATGGATTTGGAGGTGTGAGACAGGTGAAGAAGTTACTCAAACTCACCTGTCTGCTCTGGTTCCCTGCTCTGGGCCGAACAGAGAACTCACAGTCCTAGACCACTTGCGGAGGAGATCCCCAAGCCACCGTCTCTTGTCCTTGAGAAATCATAAAGTAGCAAGAGTTCCTGAAGATAGGTGAGGGGTATACACCATTCCACTTTTCAAAGGGGGAGAGAAACGACAGACCAGCACCCTTTTCTCCATGCAAGATAGAAAGATGGATTGTTACATATGTGATTTGTATCTAGGAAATAAGTGAGCATCACTGGGACCCAACATGGGTTCACAAAGAACAAATCTGGTCAAATAATATAATTTCTCCCTCTGGCAGCTCTATAGAACTTGAGCAACTTTTTTCAAACTTTACTTTTAACAATCAGAAAATATAAAAGAAAGAATAGCATAAGGAACCTAACATGCTCATCCCCCAGCTTCAACAATTTTCGACACGTGGCCCGTCTTCTTTCACTCCCCACCATACTCTCTCCCTCTCCCTCCCGTTATTTTGAAGCAAATCCTAGACACTATGTAAGTATTTCACTGTGCCCCCAGAAAACCATAACCATAGCACTATCATCACACCTGTATTAGTTGTCTGTTGCTGCATAACAAATTACCACAAAATTTAGTGTCTTTTTTTTTAAAAGATTTTATTTTATTTTATTTGGCAGAGATAGAGACAGCCATCAAGAGAGGGAACACAAGCAGGGGGAGTGGGAGAGGAAGAAGCAGGCTCATAGCAGAGGAGCCTGATGTGGGGCTCGATCCCATAACGCCGGGATCACGCCCTGAGCCGAAGGCAGACGCTTAACCACTGTGCCACCCAGGCGCCCCACAAAATTTAGTGTCTTAAACGGTTAGATATAGAGATTTGATCAGATTCAGGTCCATCCCCCCCTTTTTTTAGATTGATGTTTGGCAAAGTCCTATACCATTTAGGGGTCCTTAGGGAAAACAGAAACCACCTTGGGCATTTAAGCAGAAGCAAAAGTTATAGGATTCAGTCACCATCCCTAGGGATGGGGAGAAAGGGGAAGAGGTCGGGATGACAGAATCTAGAACAGCAGAGCTGGGGCTCAGATTTCCAGGTGGCTACCACCCAGCTGCTGCTGCTGGGTCCTCCGAGGGGGGACAATGAAGGGTCAGTGCTGGAGCAGTGGTGTTAGAATCCAGCAAGCCAGCAAGAAATACGAAGTCCCTTCTCCCTTCTCCTGCATTCCAGTCTCTTTGAGTGTCTGCATGGGCAGAGCTGAACATAAAGTCAACCTGTAAAGGAAAAAGGTGATTCCCAGGGATCCAGTGCCAGCATCTCAGAGCCCGAAGGGAAGGGGCTTGGAGCTGAGAGATAGTAGTTGAGTAACTGGCATCCCTCTGCATAGGCAGTATTAAACATTCATCAGGAGGTACACAAGGCTTGCATGATTCTCTTTTTATATGTGATCAGTCATTGATCATGATTACCTTAATCCATTAATTCATTTGGGATTACAACGTCAGCAAAGTATTTGACAAGATATGTCATGATATCCCTCCCTGCAGACCAGATGGAGAGAGAGGGAATATAGATGGAAAGCTCTCTGGGTGGGGTAGTCTTCAGATGAACATTTGCAATGTTGATGAATGGTTCGATGTCCACCCGCTGGGAAATTTCTGGTGGTTGGGTTTTTGTCCTTGACCTGGCACTCTTTAGCATTTTTTACCAATGACTTGAATGAAGACAGAGTATGTAGGGAAGTCGTTCAAAGATATATGTGGAGGGCAGCATTGAAGACCCTTTTTTTCCCATATGATGGCAGTGATGGAAATTGTTAATATTTGTATAGTCTACTGGGGAAACCCTGAGAGATTGCTCACAGCCAAAGGTCATTGGCCTGGAATCTGGCTGTCCCGGGCTCTGCTTAGCTGATCCAAGGACTGAGGGGATCAATACCTCAAGGCTCGAGGGGATCAGTATCAGAGACACACCCAAAACTTACTCACTGCTCACCAGCTTGGAAGCTTTGGTCTAAAGAGGGGCTTATGGCCAGAAATCTGCCTCCCATCACACCCAGCCTCCCCAACATGAGGGTCTCAAGGGAGGAAAACAAATGGGTAGTCAGATTACCACTTTATTATTTGCTGTGTTGATGTCTGAACTTCCAGTGAATGGTTCTCTGACAACCTGGGCTGGGGCTCAGGTTATCATGGAGTAAGCTCCAGACTTAAGTGGGGTGGGAAAGCAGCTTTCCCTCTTTTTAAACCCTAAACTAGGCAGTCACCTGAAACCAGATCCAAAATGTCCCTGAGTTTTAAGACGTATCTAGGGACTAAGCCTCCTGTCAGGAAAAAGAGGGTTATAATCTCTTGTTTATAGTACAAGTGGGAGGGGAGGAGAACCCCAAAGACAGAGCTAGAGGGTCTGGCCTCCTCCCATAGTGGGGTTAGGGTGAGGACAGGGAGGAGGGGAAGACCCTAGGCTAATGAGCAGATGACAGGGATTGGAAAGGAAGAGAAAAGAGAAAAGAGTTAATCCCATGTGAGTTTTAAAATGCATCGTGCCCATCGTTTGGGGACCTGTAATGTCATTATCAGCTCCTCCTCCCCGTGCGCATGTGTATTTGCTATCCATTGCAACATAACAAATTATCCCAAATGGAGTGGCTTAAAACAACAAACTTTTATTATTTCACAGTTGATGAAGTTCAGGAATCTAGGAGTGGCTTGACTGGGTAGTTCTGGTTCTCTCACAAAGGTACAGTCAAGATGTCAGCTGGGGCTGCCATCCCTTGAGGCTTGACTGGGGCTGGAGGGTCTATTTTCTTCCATACTCACCCACTTGGCTGTAGATAAAAGCTTTGGTTCCTTGCAAGGTGGGGCCTTTCCATGGGGCTGACATGGCTTTCTTCTGATAGATATAGGGATAGAGAGAGAGCGAGAGCCCTAGATAGAATCTTGGAAGTGAAACATTGTCATTTCTGCTGTATCCTATTGGTCACACAGACCAATCCTGGTACAGTGTAGGAAGGGACTATCCAAGGGTGTGGATACTAAGAGGTGGGGATCACTGGGTGCTGTTTTGGAGATTGGCTACAACAGGTGGTTAGTAGGCAAATGGGGAGATAATAGATTTCCTCTGGAGCCCTTAAAGGATATGGCAGGGCCATCAAATTGGCAGAAGACGGAGTGCTGGGAGGCGTGATCAATTCATCTCATGACAGAACCAGGATCTGAAAAGACCTTCGTGGGATTAGACCTGACAAGATAAACTTGAACAGGAACAATGAGGGGTCCTATAATTGCATCCTGAAAGAAGCACCCACAGCAATTCTCAATAGGAACATAGAAAGATCATCAGTAGCAACTATAAAAAGGACCTAGGGTTTTATCTATCAGCAGGGTCCTAATGAATCAAGAGTTTGATGTGGCTGCCCAAACTGCCACCGCGGTCTAAGCCAGGAGAGGGGGAGAGAGTTCTGCTTGCCTCTAGTCTGGTCTGAGGCTCTGGGAGTACCGAGTTCTACTGGGTTCTAGGAAGGAGATAAACTGGAACGTATTCAAAGGAGGGGCCTAGGATGGCCAGGAGACAGGGAACTTTGTCTTAGGGAATGAGAGAGGGCGTGTGAGGTATGTGGCTCAGAGAAGGGGTCATGGGGGATACTAGAGCTGCTTCCATTTTTAAGAGGAAGCCGGCTTATTCTTTCTGCTCACAAAGTTCCAGAGATGAGAGAGAGGAAGTGGGGGTAAAAGGAAGAATTGTTAAGCAGTTACAGTGGCTCTAGGATGGAAAGCTTGCCCAGGTAAGCTCTGGGCGTCTAGTTACGGGGACTGCATGGGATCTGAGGCTGGCAGGCGGTGCAGGGGGCTCACACACATACGGGGACTTTAGTAAGATGACTTCTATGCTTCCTGCTGACCCTCACCTGCCATCATCTTTAGCCTCCTCTTGAGACCAGAGAAGATCCAGACTCATAGCCCTGCAAGGGAGGACCACTAGCTTTGGAAAAGTATTCTACAGGGGGAGAAAAAAATCTTAAGCTAGAGGAAGCATGGCCAAGGGAGAGGGGAAAAGACAACCATCCTTGGGGCTCCCCACATCCAGACATGGGCACCTCCCCTACTCCAAATACCCATGGGCTGTGTCCTACTCTGTGTGAAAGCTGTCCCCTTCACCTTCTTGCTCCCCACCTCCCCCAAAATGGAGCAACCAGCTTTCTGGTCAACGCCTTGTCACCACTTTTTGATGGATGCTCTTGATCTTTGGTCCCAAGGTGCTGTTCTGAGGCCTAAGCCTACCCTGAGAGTCTCCCGCTCTGGCCGGGTCACAGACAGAGGCAGTGGGTGGGGGTTAGTTGTAAGAGCCCATGCTATAAAGAAGGGCTTTATGCTGCAATTGGCTGAAGCTAGTCCTGTCCCTTCAGGTCAAAGTGTGAAAGTGTGACAGAGCCTGAGGGGGTATTTGGGCTTGGCTTTCAGCGAAGGAGGAAGCCCTACCCACCTCCCTCCTCCACACCCTCCTTGAATTAGTCAGACTTGTCTTTCCTCGTGGCAGTGCGGGGACTCTTGCCATCCACAGCGGACTCATGGTGTCTGTGTCGCTGCTGATTGCTTGCTTGCTGATCTCACCACCTTCATGCTTGTCATGGGCCAGTGGTCGCGTCTGTATTAATGAGTTATAGGCATTGTCTGTAGAGCCAGGCAGCAGTCCCCAAGAGCCCCCCCCCCCCCCGCCATGTTGTGTGGTGATGCTGGAGAGTTCTCCGTCACCCTCTAGATCACGTCATTTGCTAAGATTGCTATTTGGGCTCCGTCCTTAAATCTGCCCAAGGGAAAAGGAAGAAGCAGGTGAATAACTGGGAGGGTCCAGTTACTCAAAGGATGTGAAATGTTGAGAAAACATCATCTATTCATGCATCCATTGCCAATCATCCACCCAAGCATTTATCATCCACAAGTTCATGTATTTATGAATTCGTCCATCCATCATCCATGCATCTGTGTATCCACCCATCCACTTATCCATCTATCCGTCACCCAGATACCCATTCACCCACCCATCCATCCATCCATCCGTGCATCATCTGGGTGTTTGTTCAACCAGTCATCCATTCACGTGTCATCTATGAATCCGTCCTTTATCCATCCAATCGTAGATCCAGCCAACTATGCATTTATCCACCATTCATCATGTCCATTTGTGGTGGACACTGTGATGTGCTGCCCAGATCCCCTTGCAGTGAAGGACTTGTTGCCTCAACTGCTAGCAGTGCTGGGGTCAAGAAGCCTTTAGAGGTCAGTTCCCTCAAGGATTATCTCAGTTGCAGACAGCTGCCTTGCCCAAGGTCATGCCCCCTCTCAGGGCAGCTCACGTCCGAAGACTGATGTATGCGTGGGTATAAAAGCCTCACCATCCTGGCCCATCAGAACAACTCTGAAGGTCTGTTCTTGCTTCAGAGCTCCCCGTGTGTCAGCCAAAGCTATTTGGGGGGTTGCATTGCAGCTTGACTTCCTTTCTGCCTGTTCCTGCTTCCCTCACCTCCTTTCCACAGGTGTCGTTCCCTAAGGCATGCTGTAATAAACATCCTGCACACTCAGCTCTGCTTCAGGGTTTATTTCCTGGGGAGCTCAACCTATGACTGCTACCACCCTTTCATTCATACATGCACTCCTCCACCCACGTGGCCTTCCATCCAGTTAATAAGCATTTACCTTAAACTTGCTGTATGCACAGAGTTGGGCGTTATAAAGGATATGGACATGAATCAAACATGGGTCCTAATTTTAAAGAGCTCACAGTCTAATGGGAATGATTAGATCCATCCACCAATAGCTCCAACAAAGAAGTCAGCATGAGGAGTGGTCTATCCAGGCTGAAGGGACCAGGGAAAGCTTCATGGAGGAGGTAGCCCCTGGGATGGGCCATGAAGGATGGGGGGCAGGAAATTGAATTTGGTTATGTGGAACTGAAATGAAAGTGGCTTTTTATATAATAAGAATAGTCCGCGTGAGGCGTGTAGAGTGCAAAATGAGAATTAGCTCCCTGGAGGGAAGAGGCAGGTATGACAGCTGGGTACAGCTGGAACTTGGGTGACCTCATGACGTCCACTTCCTCTGCTCCCCACCATGCTTCTCCCCCACAGAGCCCTTCCTTTGCTCCCAGCTCTTCCTCCCACCTGCCTCCCCTCTGTACCCACAGGAAGCATGGGTTGGTCACCAGCCAAAGCTTTGTGGTCTGGCCATGGGGGAAGGGTTTAGAGGCCACAGCCGAGAGGAGGGCAGGACACTTTCCTGGCTGCAGGGAAGAGGAGGTGATGACATGCTGGGCAGGCTGTTTTATCCAAAGCTGCTCGCTCCCCAGAAGTCTGCTTGCTCCATCTCACTTTTAGATTAGTAAGAAACCAGATGGGCTCAGCTGGTTGGTGAGAGTCGCGTGCTAATGAGGCCAAGGTTGCAGCATGACCCCTGGAAGGGACTGAAAACTTTACACACAGAAAGCCTGTTCACAGATCTCTGACCCGGGCACAGATGGTAACCTTGACCTTGGCCAGGTACACAGCCCCTGGCCCCTGCCCTCAACTGAGACTTGACCGTGAGCACAGATTAAGCCCTGTATCTGGCTGCAGAATGAGCCCCAAATACCAATCAATCAATTAATCAGCCATCTTGACAGCTCTGTGTGGAAGAACTTCTAGAGCTGCTGAGAGCTGCTCCAGGACGATGGGGGATGAAAGCATTGCCTTGGAGCTGCGGCCCGGCAGGCCCAGTGCCAGGCTCCATGGAGTCCCAGGTGGCACACCTGGGGCTGGGGGAAGCATGCTTAGGGATGCTGACTTCTGCTCACTGTCAGGAAAGACTTTCTGTCTTCTGGTTTCCCCACAATGCAATGAGCTGCTTTTTTAGATAGTGAGCTCCTGTCAGAGAAAAAGTCTAGTAGTAGCTGTTGGGCAAACATTCATCAGTGACTCTTGAAGAGGCTGCTTACACTGAGTGGGGCCCTCCTTGGACACACAATCTGCTGATTATGTGACCTGGGGCAGCGATTTGCCTTCTCAAAGCCTTGACCTCCCCATCTGTATAATAGGAATAAAGAAGTAGGTACTTCCTGGCCCTGTAGTAGGTGCTGAGTGAGACTGTGCATATGAGGCACCAAGCACAGTGCTCGGTGATGCTCAATACATTATAGGCATCTTTATTATTCTAAGATTATCGACAGAAGGAGGGCTGTCAAGTATGGGTCTCAGGCTTTTGAGAAGGGTCACAATGAATCCTGCCCCTTTTGGCAGACAGCTATGGTTAGGGGTTACCCTGTGGCCCAGAGAAGGGGCAGGGCCATGGACCCAACAGAACCCATTCTCCACAACCGCAGCCCCTAGCCCATCACACTTGCAACAACCCCGTGGTCCCTTGGCTTTATGTCCTGAGAAGTGAGTGGGCCAGGGACTCTCCATCCATGTGGGGGATGCCAGCATACACTCCCACCCTCCCACTCATGCTCAAGCAGGATTAATACCATTCTGCAGGCTCAGCGAGAATCTCAGGCGCCTCTAATGGTTACCATGGCAACACTGCAGAGGGAGGAGCAGGGCGGGCCTGACTTGGAGATGGGAAGCCTGAGTTTCCAAGGCAGCACTGCTGTCTGGTTTGCTGCACGGTGAACCAACTGTGGGGTGGGGGTGAGGCGAGGGGAAAGGGTGCTCAAGCATGACCCAGCCTTCCTGAGACCTGAGATCTCTGTCCTCAGAGCTGCTGGGGACATACCCTGGTTTGGAGTCTTCCAGCTGCCAGGTGTCTCACCAGGAGCCTGGCTGTGACCTTCCTTCATCCTGGATCTCTGCTCTGTTTTAGACCCCACAGTGATTTTCCTATGTCCTCCACAGCAACTCTGACTCAGGATGCACCTGGAGCTCTTCTGAACTGCCCTTGTGCCCCACATGCTGTCAGGGAAAGAATGTGAGAGGACAGAATGAGTTTACTAAAATTCAAATTCAATCAGGTTTCTCCTCTATTAAAAACCTTCAATGGCTCCCTAGTGCCCTCAGGATAATAGCCAACCCTTTATCACTGCTTACAGAGTCTTGGCACCAGTTCCCTTCTACCCCCTCATCTCCTTTCCTGCTATTACCCACCTCATCTCCTGGACTCCGGGAGTCCACACCAGGAGTCTTAGTGCCTCTGGAGGGGTGCACACTCTCTCACTCCTGGGCCTTGGCCTGTGCTAGTTCTCTCTTCCTGGACATCTCTGTCTACTTACCTGGCTGCCTTCCACTAGCTCCTCTTTTCTTACCCTAGATGGTGTGACCCCCTGGGAAGACCATGGAAGGATTAGGAGCCTTTCTCTGCTCCCCAAACACTGTCTTCTCATCAGAGCTTGAATCATCCTAGCTTAGAATCCCCCCTTTACTTGTCTTCTTCCTCCAGGCTCTGCACCTGCAATGTGTGGCTCGGGTCTATGCCCAGGAGGTGCTTGGTGACAGTTGTGAAATCAATGAACGAAGGAGGCCCCCACCTGTCCTGGGCCAGCTCTCCTAGGGGAGGTGGAGAACTGGGCAGAGGCTGGCACCCCAGAGGGGTGTAGGGGAGGCTGGGAAGTGGCTGCTGTAAGAATATTAGCTCATCAAGCTTCAGAGAAAAACTCAAACAAGACCCTAGACATCTGGGTGCCCCTACACCAGTGAGAACTGGAAACCATTTAAATATTGGGCCTTTGGGAATTGGGTCAGCCAGCTGGGTCTGTCTTCTCCATGGAGAATTATGAAATGATTGTGCAAAAGGGCCATTGGAAAAGGAAAAAGAAACCCAGAAGATCATAGCAACGACTACGCAGACACTTGGTAAAATGTTGGAGTAATGTGTTATACGTGAAAAAGCAGCATGCAAAATCCTGTGTGCCTCGGGATTACCTGTGTGCCTGCACAGGTGACACCTGGGAGAGGAAATCAATAGCCCGTGAACATTCTACCCACATTAGAGGTTAGCAGAGACAGGGGCCTGCCCAGGGTAGGAGGTAAAGCGAGAGATGTAAAGGCAGCCTCCCACCTCCTGGAAGAAAGGGATTCACCCCTAAGAAGCCGAGAGAGAGAGAGAGAGAGAGAGAGAGAGAGAGAGAGAGAGAGAGGCAGAATGCCTTGTTTCCCATCTCTCCTGCCTCTTCGCTTTGATTGCCTTAGGGCACTGCTGGGAAGGACAACCTCCATTTCCCCCTCCCTGGGCCCACCTGAGATCTTTCCCCTTTTCCCCTGGACCCTTGTGAGTCTGAAGCAGGCGTTTGCCCTCATCATAGATCCCAGTGAGCTGTCCTCAGACTGGAATGGGAAGCATTTGCGTTATAAGAGAGGCACGAATGGACTCTGTGGTGGTGGGATAATCACTGAGGAAAAGTGCAGTCTTGGTGGCTGGTTGGTAGGGAGGTTTTCAGGGGCATAGGGTCAGCTCTGTGCTCCCAGCATCATCCCACAGAGGGGGTTTTGGGGTAACCTTCACTTTCTCCTTTATATTGGTCTGTACTTTCTCAATCATCTACAATAAACATGTTAACCTTTAGAATTAGAAAAAAAGCTAATAAAAGTTGTTTCCTCCCCCACCTTGGGCTGCCTCTATTTTGCCCCCCTTATAATCACCCTTAAGCCAGGGAAGGGCCCAGCACAGATGGCAGGTTGGAAAGCGAAGCCTTTACCCAGCCCTCCTTCCAAGAGCCAGGGAATAGGGACTATGGGTTTGGAGTCAGATAGTTCTGGATTTGAGTTCAGACTCCAGTATGTACCTGCCGTGTGACCTTAGGGGAGTTACTTCACCTGAGCCCGGTTTCTTCGTCTATGTTATGTAGTTAATAACACTTATCAGGGTTCTTCTGGGAATTAAATGTGTTACCAGTTTTCTGTGCCTAGCACATTGTCTGGCCCAAGGTTAGCATACCATAAATGGTGTCTTCCTTTTACAAGGGGAGAAAGAAAAGTTGTTTTGTAAAAGCAACTTCATAAAGCCCTACATGAAAACCTCTATTCAGACCTGTGTTCTGAGCCTCAAAGTTTGACTTGAAGGATGAATTCCAGGTCAGTCTTCCTACGCTGGTATCTGGGGATGGATGAAGCTCTCACTGAGCTGCGAATGTGGGTGTTGCTGGCATGTAGTCATGTGGTTGGTCTCTGCTGATGCCTACCATTTCACCGGCCAACAGGACCCACACCACTATGGGTAGGAAGTCTTGGTGGGATTGGCTGAGGTGGGGTGGCTGAGAATGTCCACATGTCGTTTGAATTCCAGAAAACGAGGAACAGAAAAAAGTATTGGAGGAAACAATGGCCAAAAAACCTTCCAAATGCGATGAAAAGTACATATGCACACATCCAAGCAGTACGATGAATCCCAAACAGGATACACACACACACACACACACACACACACACACTTACTGGTATATCACAATCCAATTTGTAGAAACCAGGGCTAAAGAGAAAATCTTAAAAGCAGCCAGAGAATGAAAAACAGAGGAATATGATAAAATGATCACAGACTTCTTTCCAGAAACTATGTAAGTCAGAAGATAATGGGACTTGCATTAACTAAGAATTGTACATCCATTGAAAATACTTTTAAAAAATGGCAGCACAATAAGTTCTTTTCCAGATGTACAAGAGCTGAGGGAATTTGTCTCTGGAAAACCTTCACAATAAGAAATGTTATAGGAAGTTCTCCAGGTGGAACCAAGATGACAATAAGAGTGTCAGAACTGGTAAACATATGGGTAAATATAAGTTTTTTCTCATTTTAAAATTTCTTTAAGGTATAATTTGTATTGTGATGTTTAGGATACAGATAGAAATAAAATGTTTTCAGCAATAGTATAAAGGACAGGGGGGAAATGAAGGTGTATTGTTTTACACTTTTGTAAACAAGTTAAAGCTACATGTTTTAAACCTTAGAACAATCACTAAAAATAAAACAAAGAGGTATAGGTAATAAGACAATGGAGATAAAATGGAATAATAAAAAAAAATTCTCACCTCATCTGAAAGGAGGCAAGAAAAGAGGAAGAAGGAACAAAGAACAGATGAGAATTTCACTTAGCGTTTCAGAGATTGCCAGACTGGATAAAAAAGCAAGACCAAACAATATGCTGTTTACAAAAAGCTGACTTTAAATATAAAGACACAGATAGGATAAAAGTAAAAGGATGGAAGAAGATATGCCATGCAAAAAGCTAATTATAAGAATGTTGGAATGGCTATATTAATGTCAGACAAAGTAGATATTCATTCAAAGTCAGAATGAAGAATATTACCAGGGATAAAAGAAGGACATTTTATAATGATAATGATTTGATTCTCAACTCTGCTACTCTCTACCCAGATGATGTGGACCCTGCCTCTTAGCCTCTCAGACTCAGTTTTCACTTCTGTAAAATGGGTTGCCTACCTTGCAGGGTCAACATTGGTGTAAAGCTCCAAGCATGGTGTGATCTCCAGGGTTCTTACTGTTAGGAGTGATTCCCCGGAGGCCGCATACCCTTTCCCCAGGGCGCAGTAGTCCCTGTCTTTTTACCAGGCCTCCCACCCAGGGCTGCTTGACAGTTATGTTCACCAGCAATCACCCTCTGGCACATAATGGAGGGCTGCTGACTTTATCATTGACTTTTATAAGGAAGCTCTTTGACAGCTACTGGGAGCCCAGGCTGGTGAGTTATGATCCAGCCAATTCCTGGCAGTGTGGGCTAGGCTCGTAAGTAGCTGGTCGCAGGAAAATTTTGGGGATACTCTTGCTTTCTCTGAGGTCCTTGCAAGGGACGTGGAGTCTCTTAGGTCTTCAAGACCGATGGTTATCTCTGGACTTGGATTTTTTTTTTTTTATTGGAGTTAGAATTTCTCATCTGCAATAGCCCAGATATGCTGTAAGAAACAAAACCCCAAATAACTAAATTTCAAAGATAACTTCCAGTGACTTTTCTATTGAGAAAGTATTTGTCAATAATAATTTAAAAAAATAGGGAAAAAGGATATTTCTGGTGCAATGGCAAGATTCTGGGCTTCAGAGTTCTGTAGACCTGGATTTAAATCCCAGGTTTGCGACTGCGTTCATTTGTTCTACAAGTGTTTCCTGAAGATGTCAGGTCCCACAGGAATTGGAGATACAGCAGGAAACAACAGATACATTCCTGTCTTCATGGAGCTTCTATTCTAGTGGAGGAGACAGTAAACAAATAAACAATAAACTAAATAAATAATTGTACATAGGGACAAGTGTTATGAAGGAAATAAAGTAAAATAATGGAATGAAAAGTGTGTGGGTGGTCAGGAGAATGGAACCTCTTGGGAGTTATGTGTGATACCTGAATGAAGGAGAATCCCGCCAGGCCAAAATGAGAGAGAGAGCAGAAGGAACAGCAAATGCAAAGGCCCTGGGGTGTGATTTGAGGACAAAAAGAGGCCAGTGAGGTTGGAGGGGAGTGAGTGGGTGTCTGGGTCATGTAGACCCCCTCCCCCAACGTGGTAATAGGGTAGGGAGTGGAAATCCTTGGAGGATTCGAAGTCACTTACCAGCTGGGTGTCCCCATGTCATATTTAATCTGTCTGAGCCTTAGTTTCTTCATCTGTAAAGTGGGGTGACACCCAGCCCATTTCATGGTACTACTGGAAAATTGGGCAACACGACACACATAAAGAACTAAAGAATGATACATGAGACCTTGCAGGTACTTGACAAATGCTAGTCTTTTTCCCTCTCCGGGCCTCAGTTTCCTGGAAATTGAAAGGCTAAGACTTGGTGGTTTCTGTGGCTCCACCCAACTGGAACGTTTTCAGTGCTTATAAAAGGAAGGGGAGTTCTAAAGCTAAAACGTTAGGAACATTACTTCAAAATGAAGATAAAGTATCTCAGAAATTGTGTTGTAAATCATTGCTGAAATAGGATTCCATTTATAAAAATTCAATTGGAGTGCAATTTTCTCAGGAACACACACTTACCGTACAGAGTAAGGTCAACCTGTGAGTAACGCTTTCCCTTCCAGACTCTCCCCTGCATCTTGGCGCAGGGCCTGGGGCAGCTCTGGGGATCGTCTGCAGGTGACTGTCTGAGTCCTCTCCATTCAAGAGCTCACTATCGTTCTGCTCTGATCGGATGACCCTTCAGCTCTGGGTCAGGCAGAGGGGGAGAAACATCTGTAGGGAAGAGAGAGGTCCTCTGGGCGGTCCCGAAGTCCAGGGAGTTCACATGAATCCCCAGACACAGTGCTGCTGACTCCTAGAGTACAAGGAACATTACATGCTACCAGACTGGACTCCTCGATCCGGGGAAAGGTGTACCCATATCACCTTCCCACGGAGCTCAGATGTAGCGCCAGTATCTTTTCTGGCGATCTCTCCAGCAGTCTCTACAAATCATCCATGGTTGACAGGTGAGTAAACCTCTTTGCCATCCCTGATCTAGTCTTACTTCCTCGGATTGGGCAAAGTGAAGCCCGGACAGGTGAAGTGATTTGCCCAAAGGCACATAGTTAAGTGGCAGAACCTAGCGTCCTGGCTTTCCTCTGCCCCCTGCTAACCCCAGGGTGCGAGAGGCCATGGGAGAGGATCTGCTTCCGGGGACAGAGATGTGTCATCTCCACCTTGCAGATATGGCCATGGAGATGCCGGGACATTGGTCCAATACAGCTAACAGGAGCTTCCAGGACCGTAGTCCTGGCTCGGTCGCCTCTCCCTCTGGCTTCCAGGGTGGGCCCTGATGGACTTCAGACAATCAGCGGATCCCCTCCCACGGCCACAACAATTTGTTCGTGATGGACAGTCAGGTCAGTCAAAGCCAAGGAGAGGCCATTCTGGGGCAGGTTCTGGCCATAATCTGGTTTGGCCACCAACTGACCATGTGATCTTGAGCCCATTGTTTCAGTCTGAGCCTCCCGAGTCCAAATTTGAAAAACGTCTGCTTGGGGGATGGGGTGGGAGCAAGATTACAATTTTCATACTGGAGGTCAAGGAATACCTGGGACGGGCTCAGGGCGTGGTGGCAGTCCTACTTCTGCTCCCCTCCTCAAATTTACTGAGGCCTAATCTCCTCTTCTCTGGGCTTCTGTGGAAGGTTTGGTTTGAAGAAACCGAACGTTTTGCATCTGAAAAAGTGTGGTAGCTCTAGGGACAGGTGCCCTCACAGACTCTTCCCTGCCTGCTTGCCCACCTTTGACCTTCCAAAACCCAGGGCCCTACACAGGAGCTGAGAGTCTGGGCACACTGCGACCCCCATTTTAAAAAAACACCAGCAAACATTTATTGAGTATTTACTGAAATGCCGTTGAGTAGCATTGCTCTGTGGCATGGGACATTCTTCACCTCTCTCCACCTGCTTCTTGACCTCCTAAGCTTCAGCTTCTGGAACAACATCAGTGGCACCTGGAGTCCTGGGGTGGGTCCTAGCAGACCGTTACTCATTCTTCCAGCCCACCACAACTGCAGTCCTGGATTTTTTCCAGGTGGTTTGGGGGAGAGTTCCCTTCATGGCAGGGTGGGGCTAAGTTCAGTTCTGAAGGAGGGGCTGGGAGAGCCAGAGAGGGCAGGAGACTTGAAGCAGGCCAGAAATTTCCAATATGTTTACCCAATGCTTAGGCTGAGTCTCAATTTATTTACATTGAACATTTCGGTAACCATCTGCTCTTAAACTAAACGGAAAATTATCCTTCTCCTACTGTGATGGCAGCTCCCTTGGATGTTTTTAATAAAAAAAAAATCTATCATTTTAATGCAGACAGCTCAGCTAATAAAAATGATCTGTGTCATTAGTAATTATCCCACAAATACAATGCAAACTAGCAGAGAAGACTGCAGGGGCCCCCACTGCCTGGAGCCCTTCCTCCCCTTGGCCTGGGGCAGGGACCTGTGGGAGAACAGGTGCGTAGGAGGAGGGAGGACCCCTGTAATTCATAAAGACCAGTGCCGGGCAGGCCCACAGAGGATCTGGGCAAAGCTCAGGTATGGTTCTGCAGTGTTGTTAGAGCGAGAAGGGGCTACCGAGGTAACATTTCCCACTGGGGGCTTAAGGATATGAATGATAATTGCTGGCTTTCCCCCCAGTTTCTGCCATGTAACCCTGCAAACTAGAAACCGCCAACCGTATCACCCAGTCCCTCTGTAGGAAAGGCAGCTGGAGGGTCTCAACCAGGGTTTGTAGACTCAAATGCCTTTGGGGGTCCCACAGGTAATATAAATGTGTGGAGCTTCAGAGGTGTAGAAAAAACAAAATCGTGGCCCTTTGGTAAGCCGGAAGATGCATTTCTCACCTAAAAACATTTGAATAAAAGAAACATTAAACCCAGACTGGAGAAATTAAGTATATTGCAGATTGGATCTGGCTGTGGGCCATCAGTTTGGGACCTCCCTCTCCAGAGCTTGGGAGTGCCTGCACCTCTGCTACGTGCTGAGAAGCAGATGGTGCTGACACCAAGCTGGAACTTGGGACAGACGTTCAGTGCATCTTGGAAACAGAGCCTGAGGTTTCCCAAATCCTGAGCCTTTCCAGGGAATTGGATCCTGGAGTTGGGTAGGTGGTAGAAGTAAGGAAGGAGGGAAAGGGTTCGTTAAGTTCCAAGTTCAAGTGGGGGAGTGGCCCCAATCCCATGTAGCTGGATGGGTTAGTTTAAAGTCATTCAGTTGCAAGGGACACAAACCCAAGTGGCTTGAAGAAAAAAGGAATATTTCGGCTTATGTAACAATAACAAAATCTGGGAAGTAGTTCTAGGTTCAGGCACAGCTGTATTGAGGGGCTCAAATGATGCCTTCAGAAATCTTTTACCCATTTCCCAGCCGAGCTTTCTCCTTGAAGGGTGTCTTCTCCAGAGGGTGTCTTGTCCAGAGGGACAAGATGGCTGCCAGCAGCATTTGCACGATACCCGCCCCTCTCAGCGACCTAATCAGTAGGAGCAAGACCCTCCCGAAAATACCCACCCAAAATACCAACCGAAGTCCCAAAGTTGAATTCCTTTGGCTCTGATTGGCCCAGTCGGAACACGCCCAGCTCTGAACCAATCACTGTGGCTGCTGGATACCATACTCTGATTGGCCAAGGCCTTGCTCACAGTCCCACCCCCAGGGGGTGGGGTCAACTCCTGCGGAAGCGGAGGGTCTGAAAGCTGGGGCGGAGCCAATCAGAGGGAGGGATGAATGGATGCTGGGCAGACCACACCCCACAAAGGAAAATCAAGAAAGGAAAAAAGTAGAGATGCATTGGGTGCCTCCTGTATGCCGGAGTGGTTTGCACACTGTGCGTACATGATCATTCCATAATCCCAGGAGGTAGGTGTTCTGTCGCCAGGTGACAGAAGAGAAAACGGTGGAGCTCTGAGGACCTCGTCACTCACCTGAGATTGCCTAGCTGGTGGAGAAAAGGCTGTGCTTTGTAGCTGACGTTGAACAAAAGGGCCTCTGGCTTCAGTGAGCATTGCCAGCCCGTGCACTGTGCTGTATCCCTCCATGCTTGCTCAGATACTGCAGGCCGTCTGCTCTGGCCCTTATCCCTTTTCCTACTGGGGTTTGTGCCTTTTCTTTACTGACTAGTGGGATAAAAAAATACACGGCTATAGTCATCTGGAGGGGATCAGTAAGGAGAAGTGCATGGGACTGAACGTCTGCCTTCCCCACCTGAGAGTTCCTAGCAGGGCAAGGGATTTGTCTTATTTACCATTAGGTCCCTAGGTTCTATCGAAGCTTTGGATTGGGCTCGGGTGGGGTCAGGAGATCTGAATTCCAGGCTTGAATCTGCCCAGCCTTTTTGGCCTCTCTCCTGTCCCAAGGGGGCACCTAAAGGGCCTCTCCTGACCCCTAGTGTTCCCCAGTGCATAGTTTTGGAACTGCAGGTGGGGGTAGGGGTGCTCACTGAAGGCTTTTTGGATTTGAATATTCTCTAGGCCATGCTAAGTCAACTCCTGGTTGACTGTTCATGCTGGTCTGCCTGCGAATTCCAGAGCCCAGTGTCTTCCATGTTGGAAGCTGCCCTAGACAAATGTTGGTTCAAGAGAGAGTCCAAGAGGGATGCTTGTCTCACCTGAGAAGTCCAGGAGTAGAAGAAGGGGTGCCCAAGTTCCTTCTCACACGCCCCGCCATGTCCCCTTCCAAACTGACTTTGGACTGGCATGCATGGATCTAGGGAAGGGAGTCCGAGCCCTGAAATCGGGCTCAGTTCTTTCTCCCTTCTCGGTCATCACACTGATCACTTCCGATCTAGCTGTGACAGCCATGCAGACCTCTCACTTCCAGGCAGCTCTGGAGGGACAGGCAGGGGCAGGAGGGAAGGGAGGCCGCTCCAGCCTCACGGCCCCCTCCCAGCTTCCCAATCACATCAAAAATTTCTCTGGGCATTGTTTCCAGCCCCATTAATATTCATAAGTGACTTTTCTATTGTGTTTGCAATTTTCCAGCAGACAGACAGGCCTGCATTCCCCTGTGTTAATAGGATGCAAAGCTCACCAACTCAGATCTTATTAGCAAATCTCCATTAGATACCACGGCCCTTCTGGGCCGCATGATAGGCGAGCTTTCCACCACGGGTGACAGCTGGAGCAGGTCTTAATCCAATATGACTTTGCAATCCCCACTGCAGAGACAAACCCGAGCAGGAGGCTGAGCCAAGAGTGGATAAGGCTGAGCTGGGCATCCTATTACGGGGGGGGGGGGGGGGACGGACATGGGGTAACGGGTAGCCAGAACAGAGAGCCTGGTATGGGTGGGCTGTCTCTCCTCCCAGAAAGAGGCACTTTAAGAATCCCTTCTTTCAATCACTTAGACTTTAATTTATTCAACAGTATGATCACGGAGCACTTCCCTTGTGCCTGGCCCTGGGTTGGGTGGTGGCATGTGGGTGTGACTGTGACCTGCTCTCTCCCACCAGAGGCTCTCTGGGTAGTTGGGAGGTAGCTGTGTTCATGCACAATTGCCCCATAGCAGGTGCTAAGAAGAGGGAGGCTCAAGGTGCTTTGGCCTCTGTAGTGGCGGCAGGGCTTAGCAACACCTGGGAGCAGGTGAGCAGCATCTAGGAAATGTGGGTGGGAAACGTGGAGGCTGAGGGTCGTTCGCAGCTCCGCCCTGCACTTGAAGGCGCTTGCTGGCTCCATGACCTTGACCAAGTTTCTTTACTTCTCTGTGCCGCAGCCCACCTGGAAACTAGGAGTAACAGTAGCACCTTCCTCCTTGCTTGACACATAGGAAGCAATATGTAAGTACAACTATTACTAATATTATTTATTTGGGGAGCTCCAGGGTCGCTCCCAGTTTTAGCTTACTTTACCTGAGCCTCAGTTTCTGTATTGTGGGGAATGCACCTGATGCGTAGGAGGCCCCCGTTAGCTCTGTGGCTGCTTGTTGTGAAGTTGGGGCATTCAGCAGGCACTCAGGGAGGGGTGCTGTGGGGCTCCAGTCCTAACCTCATCAGCCACAGGAGCAACCTGGGTGTGGAGGAGGAAAACCCAGGTCCTGGATGAAAGGTGCTTGGAATCTGTGAAATCACAGAGTTTGAAGTAGATGGCGTGGAGGGAGTCCTACGTGCTCTGAAACAGATTCGGGCCCCAGTGGACCATTTGGCCCTTGAAGGCTCTAGAAATTACCCTAAGAGTCTGGACCCTGGAGGAGCTTTGCTCTCCTGGGGCCTAAGGCTCTTGGGCTGGCCAAAGAAATGGTAGAGTGGCCCCTCTTTCCTTCCCCCCACTCCACCAATAAGGGATCTGTGACTCTTAATTCCCAGACCCACTTTGGCAGAATACCTGGACTCCCCTCCTTATAGAAGGTGAATTTCTGGCTGATGGATGGCCCAGCTCACGGGCCTGCCTCTGCGGTCCAAACTGATCTGGAGCCAGTCTCTGCTCATCCTGGAGCCCCACGTCTGCCCCTGTCCCCACCCCCGCAGCTGCAGCAGCTGGAGGGATGTTGCCAGTCTTCTCCGAGTGCCTGGAAGTAAGGGATGGGGGCTAATAACGCACCTGTGGGAAGTTAGAAGTTCCCTAACCTCCCTTAGTTGGTTTCAAGGCTGAGGATTTTTCTGACCCACAAATCCGGCTGTGTTCTCAAAGGCAGCTAGCTGAAGCCCGGATGCTTTGTAGTCAATGGGCCGAGGAAGGGCAGTTTCCCCTGGAGCTGAGGCTTACCAGGGAGAGGGCACAGCTGGGAAGATGGGAGTAGCAGACGCTGGGTGGGCAGGGTGACTTGGTTGTTGGGGACATGGGCTTTTTGAGTCACAGACACCTGGGTTGGAGCTCGGAGCCAGCTGCTGGATAGCTGTGTGACCTTGAGCATGCCCCTTCACCTCTCTGAGCCACCCGTGGGGTGGTTATGGGGACTAAGCGAGCCGGTGTCTGGAAAATGCTCGGTAATGAGCCTGTCCTATAATAGGCCCCTCAATAAAGGAGCACTGTAATTATCGTTTCTGTTATTTTGGGACTAGCCTCGTGGGGTCCCCAGCTGGTGGACAGCTGAGACGTTCCATCTTTGGGAGAGTAAGTGGAGCACGGCTCTGCCCTTTGACCTCTGGCTGGACAGCCCCAGAGGATGTTAGGGAGGCAGGACTGAGCCGGCCGAGAAGGAGAAACACAGAGCTGCATCGGATCGGCGGCTCCCAGCAGGCTTTGGCGCAGGGACACGGGGACGGTCACGGGCTTGCGGGTCATGCTGTCCGGCCACACAGAACTGAAGCCTCCACAAGGTCACAGCTGGCAGGAGGCTGGGGTGGTGTGTGAGCCAACCTCAGCAAATTTTTTTTTTAACCATTTTATGAGTCTTTTATTGCCGGGGTAACAAATTATTGCAAGCTCGGTGTTTTGTACCAGTGCAGATTTATTCTCTCTTGAGTTTGGAGGCCAGAGGTCCCAGATCAGAATCACTGGCAGACATCAAGGTGTCAGCGGGGCTGGGCCCCTTCTGGACGCTCCAGGGAAGAATCCGGTCCTTGCCTCTTCCAGCTTCCACAACGGCTGCCGGCAGCCCTTGGCTTGTGGCTGCACCTCTCCAGTCTCTGCCTCCGTGGCACCTGGCCTCCTCCTCTTCCGTCTGTCACATCTCCCTCGGCCTCCATCTTATAAGGATACATGGGACTGCGTTGACAGCCCACCTGGGTAATCTAGGGTCAGCTCCCCATGTCACAATACTTAATCATATTTACAAAGTCCTTTTTCAATTTTTTTTTCCATATAGGGTAATAATATTCACAGGTTCCAGGGACTAGGGCATAGATATCTTGGCGCGGGGTGGGGGGGACCATTATTTAGCCTACCATATAATTAAAAAAATTTTTTTGGAGATACTTTTAGTCTTCCAGAACAGTTGTAAAAGTAGTACAAAGAGTTCCCATATGCCCTTCACCCAGTTCCCCTGATCCGTATCTCACACAACCGTAGAACTCTTATCACAATGAAGAGGCTTATCTCTTACGATAGTATTTGCTAAATTTCTGAACTTATTTGGATTTGATGGGTTTTTCCACTAATACACTTTTCCCGGGTCACACTGCATTACTGCATTTAGTTGCCATGCGTCCCTAGTCTCCGATCTGTGACATTTCCTGTCTTTCATTGTCCCTTACGACCTTGACACTGGTCAGCTGTTTTGTGAATATTCTTCAGTGTGTGTTTGTCTCCTGTTTTCTCGTGGTTATACGGAGGCTGTGCCTTGCTGGGAGGGACATCACAGAAAAATATGCTTCCCCAGTGACCACATCGGGCATGGGGGGGGGGCGGACATGATGTTGGTGTGTGGGGGTGATTTATAACCAGGGAGGCAGTGGTAACCAGGTACGTTCAACGCTTGGTTAAGGTGTCTGCTATGATTCTCCATGCTAAACTTATTATTTTTCTCTTTATAATTACTCATTATATGAGATTATGCCCATACCCTCTTTCTGCTTAAACTTTTGCCTGCTGATTTTAGTATCCGTGGATGGGTCTTGTCTTTGGCCATTATTACTGCACTGTTCCATTTCCCTCATTCCTTCTACATGGATTACTCGGAATTCTTCTGTGAGGCAAAATTGTATCTTTCCCTCTATTTATTTTTATCTGTATGGACTCATGGGTAGGTACTTTATTCTTTGGGTTAAAATCCGATACTATTGTGGTTTATCATTTTGCTCAATTTGTTCCAGCTTGGGTCATTGGGATCCCTTTTAAGTAGACTCCCATGCCTTTTAGATAAGCCCCCATCCTGTTTTCTTCCTTTCTTTCCTTCCTTCTGAGGGTAGGTCCCCCCCTGACTCTGAGGATATAACATGTGGCCTCATATGGGCTTAGAAATTAATCTCAATCTTTCTGAAGACGGCCTGAGGGTTTCTGGTAGAAAGGGCTACATTTTTACTTTAGAATTTCCAGCACACAAGACACACTCAAACTTGTAAATTTTCTTCATTCCCTTTCCCCTTCAGTGCCTTCCCCCAGTCCTGGGCGCCAAAGTTCTGGCCTTCTCTCCCAGAGCTACATCCTGGGAGGCAGGGGAATGTCTCGTTCGGAATGCAGGCTCTGGAATCACATCTGGGTTCAACTCCTGCTTCCACTGCTTCTTCGCTCTGTGACGCTGGGCAGCTGACCTATCTCCTCTGTGCCCCTATAGAATGGGGATGATGAACTTGACCTCAGAGGGCTCATGTGAGGATTTCAGAGATAATAGGTGCTAGAGAGCCACGGGTGGCACTCTGTACTTCCACGATTGGTTGGAGAAGAAAAACCAGACAAAGTCGGGGGCGGGGCGGGGGGGGCAGGTGGGATCTAAGCTGGCTAGCCCTTTTCCAGGGATGCCCCAACTTGATGTGTTCATTTTAAATAGAGGAAATTTTTCTAAATCCATAACAATAGGTGATTTAAAATTAATTTGTGAGCCTTTGCCTATAAACATTTTTACAGATAAGAATAAAAAAGATCCTTCATGAGGCCCTATGTCTTCTTTTTTCTGTTTGCAAGTCAGGTTCCCATGTTTTTCATGTCATACCCAGTATGCTCTGGTTGCTGGGATTCAGAGACCCCCACTGGCCTTGCTGAGCACCCCTCCCCCTTCCCTCTCTGCCTTCTGGGCCCAGGGAAGGCACGGAGAGAGGGACAGACCAGAATAGCTTCCTTCCCGATTGGAAGAAAAAGCCTGATGTATTAACGACCTCACTTAACATGCCTCAATTTTAATCCCCGCTTTAAATCTGGCACAATTGTTTTTACAATAAAGCCTGATTTTTTCACAATAGGGTGCTGAGGGTATGTGCTTTCCATTCAAACACAAAGAAAGGCCACTTTACTTTCTAAAAAAAAAAAGAAAGAAAGAAAGAAAGAAAGAAAGAAAGAAAGAAAGAAAGAAAGAAAAGAAAAGAAATAAGAATCAGCTTTTGTTGTACTAGAAACTCACAGATTCAAACCAGATGCCGGGCTGTCCAATAACCACCTCCTCTCCCTGCCCCTGCGTCCCCCTCAGCCTCATCCTACTCCCCAGGCATTCCTGACCATCCACTGTATCCTAGGCAGGAGATCAGGGATGAGCCAGGCACGTGGCTGTCCTCCAGGAGGGGAAAGGGACCTTCTCAGTGAGCTGCAGGCTGACAGTGAGTAAGCTAGAACCAGACCCTGTAAACCAGATCCTTGGAATCAGCGTTTCCCAAAGTGTGGGTTCCCTGGAAGCCTTCACGCACTCATAGATCTGGCATCGAGTCTCCCTGAATCGTGAATGAGAAGATGACTCTCTTTTGACATCATTTTCAAGGCTGATCCTGGCAGGAGAAAGTCTGGTGGGGGCTGATGTGTCATTCATGACACCCTAGCCCTTATCCATCTCCCGTTTTAATAAAGAGAGTGGGGCTCGCGGACTTCCCAGGCCATGGCGGCCTTAAGGCCATTGCCTTGCTGTCACTGTATTTGTAGCTCTATTGTTCTATTTGTGGACGACGATTCTGGATTTCCCATGCAGGAGAGAGAAAAGGCTCTTTTTAGATCTGCATTTAAAAAAGCGAGTCAATGTAAAGAGACGTAATAAGTAAATAATGACGTACGTGGTATGCAGACACAACCCAGTTTGGAGGGTGGTGGTGCTCCCACACCTGAGGAGTAGGAGGAATGATGCAGATGGACTTGCTCTTTGTGTCTGTTTCCCAGATGCCATTCCTGACCTCAAGTCCGGAAGTCCCAGGGGGCGTAGAAGGGGCATTTGTCCATCATTGGTCCAAAGTGCTATGAGACATGAGCGTCCTTCGAGGTCAGCATGGCAATGGCAACAGGGACCAGCGTCCTCAAAGGGAAGGTGCTCACCTCCATCACCTCCATGGGGAGAATTTCTTCCAGCCTGTCCTTGGAAGCCCTGGGTTTGTCTTTCTTAAAGAAAATGGTCTTCCCCGTCTGTCTGTGGCCCTAAATTCGTGTGTGTGGTTTAGGGCTCAAGGGATTCCCATGCTAGTTGGAGAGAAAGTGGAGAAACTCCTTAATCTCACCAAGGGTGGTATAAAATAGAGGCTAGATCAAAGCACATGTGATGCATCCAGAAGGAAACGTGATGAATTCTGACAGGTAAGGAGGGAAGGCTACCTGGATGAGGTGGCATTTCAATACCACCTTGAAAGGTGAGATGGGCACAATGTGTGGCTTAGAGCATTCTTTCAGGCTATCCAGAGATCTCTCCTGGGGAAAAACCTAGAATTTGGATTTGATTCCTGACTCTCCCTTAGGCTAGCTACATGACCTTGGATAAGTCACTCCCCCTTTGTTTCCTTGTCTGTAAAATGGGCAGTGAGGTGGGAAGCGGTCTGTCTTGCTGCCTTTTGCAGACTTGAGGGGCAGAATCTCCCCATGGTCTAATTGGTGAGAGTCCTTCCACTTTTCCTGTAGCAAGTGAGAAGCTTTTCAGGAGATCAGTTCCAAGTTGCAATGTAAGGAGCCACGGAGCTTAAGGCCCTGTCTTGGGCGGCTTCCCTAGCACTAGAGCCTGAGATGGAGATTCTTATGCATGTGTTTTACTGAAGGAGGGCTCCGAGGAGAAACCTGTAAGGAAGGGAGAGAAGCAGGATAGGCCAGAAGAGGCCAGGCAGAGATGTGGTTTAGGGAGAAGTTGCAGTCTGATCCCACTGGGAGCTCTGGAGTGGGAATTGTGTCACTGAGTCTGTCCTAGTGGCAAGAGGGCTTCCCTGTTATAACCCCATATCAGTTGGTCATTGGCTGTGGGCTGCCCCAGGGTGGAGGGAGGCAGCTCCCATAGCCTAGGACAATCCTTCAGAGAAGGGTACAGGTATGAACATCAAACACCTGGGGTGGGGGGCGGGGTATGGATAGCATATACTGCAGATCCCTCTGCTTTTGGGAAATAGCAATTTTCTCCCACTGTTGTGGCTTCCAATCAGGGTTGGTCTGTTGAAGGAAGAGACCCGAGGGAGGGCTTGGGGCCTTTCCCCCTGGGGGGACAAATGGGGTGACATCCTGCCACACGGTGGGCTGTGAGCAGAGAGTGGAAGGTGGGCATTGGCACAACCAGGCAAGTGTGTGGCTGGCAGGAGCTGATGGGCCCAAGTTTTCAGTAGCCCATAAACCAGACAAATGAATATTTGATAGAAGTATAATTCCAGAGAACGAGGGCCCCTGTTGGCCCAATGGTGAAATACCGTGGCTGTCTGACCTCTTGCAGGAATAAATCTGCCCAGTGGTGCTTTGCAGCCTTGAGTCAAGGAAGCCCCTCTGATGCGGCTTTTTCTGGAAGAGCTTAAACACTTAGCATGAAAATATTTACTGCCTGGTGGAACAATGGGATTTCAAGGTCATCCTGGCCACGACTCCTCACCCTGCCCTGGGCGTGCCTCGGTGCTGTCCTGATACCAGGGGGGGCTGCTGCCCCTGCGGGGCTGGAGTGAACAGAAGCCAGTCCTGAAAAGGAAGGGGGAGGAGGCACCCGCCCCGCCTCCCAGGCTTTGTTGAAAGAAAGGGGCCTCCACCATGGGAGGGATTGGTCAGACCTGGGTGAGAATCATGCCATCATCTAGCTGTGTGACCTTGGCTAGGTTGCTCACCTTCTTTGGACTCAGCTTCTTCCACTGCAGAATGGGGCTCATAATAGTGCTCATGGGGCTGTGGGATGATTAAGTGGGCCGGTGCACCGGAAGGGCTTTGCAGGGTCTCTGGCACAGAGCTAGTGCTCAGTGAGGCCAGCTCTCTTAACAGCGTAAGGATCATCTGCCTCTAGGCCTGCCACTAGCTAGCTGTGTGTCTTCAAGCAAACCGTGTGAGCTTTCTGAGCCTCAGTTTCCTCATCTGTAAACTAGGTCTAAGCATACCCACCTCATAGATGTCAGGATTGTAGAGGTTGAACACAAAGCTCTTGGGCTATGTAAGGGCTCAATAAATAATAATGGTGGTGATGATGATGAAGAAAAGACAGATCTTCACAAAATGGGGTTAAGCCCCAACCTGTGTAAGGCCTGGGTTAACCTCCCTCCTGCTTCCTGGACCACCTGGGTGCCTAGCAGCCATGGACAACGGGAGAAGGGGCTGCAGCAAGCTATCCTACCTCATGTCTACCCGCCCTCCAAGTGAAGATTTCTGCTGAGACATGAGACTGGGCCCTAGGTTCTGGTTTACAAGTGCTGGGATGGCAGAGGGTTAGGGATGGGGTGAGGCGTCTTCCTTCATACCTACCACCTGCCCTGCCATTGGCTCCTGCTACAGTCTTTGCCTGGAATACTCTCTCTCCAGTCTTCTTCTGTTTCACTCCTCATTATCTCTGATATCATACTCTCATCCCCATGGTCCCCTCCTGTGTACTCCCTTAGGAACCAGGGTATTCTCTAGGATCACCTATCACACTGTATTAATCAGCACTTATGTGCCCAGCACCAGGCTAAGTGTGACTCATGCTAAGTACCCCTTCCAGTCCATGAGGGTGGGGCCATGTCTGCCTCTGATTCCCTACTTAGCACATGGACGATTCTCAGTAGTTATCTACTGAATGAAGGAATGAACAGACCTGGCATTGAGGTGTGTGGTCAGCAGTGGAAAGTGATATCACCCTGGCTCCTCAACTCCTTCAGGCTAGGAAACCGTGGGTGAAGAAGGGAAAGTGACTGTGTTCTTTGTTCCCCAGGGTCACTGAGACCTGAGTGGTACTCTCCTGTCCTAAACCATCCCCAGTGCCACGTAGTTCTCCCTACTTTACCGAGTGCTTCCCCATCTCACCTGAGCCTCCCATGACACCAGGAGATGGGAAGGACAGTGGTATCATTCTAGCTTTATAGACGAGGCTCAGAGATGTTAAGGATCTGGCGTAGGGTGACACAGCTTCTGGTGGCAGAGCTGGAAGCCAGAACTCCTGACTCCTTGCTGAGGGTTCCTTCTCCTCCATTCCACTTTGTCACCTCCTGGGCCACATAATCATGAAATCCAGAGTGTCAGGGTTGGTTGGAGTCTTAGAGGCTGTGTCACACAGATGGGAAAATTGAGGCCCAGAAAGGGGGGTAGCTACCCAATTCTCCATGACTAGCAAGTAGTGAGCATGGGCTGGGACCCAGTTACCTTGGCTTGAAGCCAGGGCCTGGAAGGGGTGGGTTCCTAGTTAGCAATTAGCCCTCTGGTGTGGCCAATTTGGGACCCAGCACAAGAAGGTTCATTGTTTTAGCCTGGAGGTTATTTTCACAGACAACTGTTATGATATGTTCTTGGCCTAAACACTTTCCAAAATATCTTGGCCAGCTGAGCAGACGGGCATCTGTCATGGCTATAATGAGGAGGCTGTGGGACTCACTCATCAGGCATCCCACTTAGAAATGGCTTAGAACACCCAGGCAGAAAAAAACAAATGTGCTGCCTGGGGGCGGGGGGGCAGAGCTCTCAAGCAAAGGAACAGGGATCCCAAAACATGGGCTGAAACAGACACCATTTCAGCACTCGGGACAGTTCCAGAGAGGGCAGTTACTCGCGCCCCGGAGCCCGGGATCTGCAGAATTTTAGGATCACAAGCCCGGTCACCAGTGGGGTGGGCAGTGGTTTTTTAATGGAGAGTCACTGATTTTCTGAGGAGGAAAAAAAAAAAAAAAGAATCCAAGCAGCCACAGAAGCATGATGTGACTTAATTTTGTAGAATTTTGTGACCATTTGTTTTTAGAAACCAAAAAACTTCTAAGATTAAGAAGCATAATAACACTTGAAGAGATGAAGTGGTTTTTGAAATATGCTTGAACAATGATCATTCACACCCCCTCCTCTCCACATGATAGCCAGTAAGGGGAAAGGAAAGGGGAAGATGGAAGGAAGCAGGATGAGAATCAAAGAGGAAAACTAACAGATCCACAGAGAAGGAGAGGAAGAAGCACATGGCAAGGAAGTGGGATGAGAGCCCAGGGAGGGATGGAGGGAGGTTCTGTAGGTCCTAGAGTATTGCTACATTTCTCATCCTCTTCCTGACATTGGATGGACCCCAGGCTGCTTGGTAGGACTCCTTCTTAAATGTATTTCTTAAATGTTCCTAGATTAACCACTTTTCGAAGTTCTCCAACTTCTCATTATGCTCAAAGCTTCAGCAACTCTACTCTGATTAGAAGCCTTGTAACAGTCTGTGACAATGATGGTTTCCCCGGTGCCACCGTCAGCAAAGATCTCAGTGAGTGCCACAAAGACTCAGGACGTGAGGTGGATTTAGCCAGAGTCTGTGACCCTTCATTTCTGATGATGAGAAGCTGACCCTCAGGGGACTTGATGTCTGAGGGCCACTGTTGAAGAGGCGGGAGAACCCTCCCTGTGGGCCATTCAGCCATTCAGCAGAGGGACAAACAGGCCAAACGTCTCCATGGCCCTAGCTCTATGCTGTTGTTCCTCCCAGCCATCCCCGTGCGTCAATCTTATGCATTAAATGGCATTTGATAGTCTCCGTTTAAGAAGGTGGGAAGGTATGAACCAACCTCTAGAAACAGTGCCATTGAAATAATTCAAATAAAAAGGATTAAAGGTATACATTTCTGTTGTGTGGAGAATCCACTCACATGAAATACCTCAGTGCCCACTTACGTCGGACAATAAGGGATATACTCTTAGCCAGAAGGACTCATCCTATTATAATGAATTATAATGAATTAATCTGAGCAGTAAAATATAATAATAATGCAACATGGTATGAAAGGGAATTAATATTCTGAGTTTCTCTCACATGCCAGGCCCAGCGCCAGGGGCTTTACATGCTGTGATAGATTGGATTACCATTCATCAAATATTCACTGCCCTCTCCTTTGAGGCAGTGCCGTTCCCTCATTCCCTTCTGTTGGCCTTGGTCTTGTGATTTGGTTGGGCCAGTAGTTGCTGGGCGGTCGTGACTGTGGTTCTCTTCCAAGCCAAGGCTGTAAGAGGTGTCGTGTGTTCTACTTGTCCCCTGGCACAGCAGTGGGCCCATCAGGAGGACAGCAGGCCCTGTCAGCTTGGGCCTCAGCATGAACACACATAGAGCAGACCCGGGTCCAAGCCACATTCTGAAGCAGGGCCACCCAGCGGAACCCCGCCTGGGTCACTGAACCCTGGTCACTGTGCAGACCCATGAGTCGAGGCATAAATGCTTGTGGGCAACTACTGAATTTGGGGATCAGCTGGCATTGAGCGTCGTTCTGTCTGCACTAATACAGTGTTCGTTGTCTTATTTAGTCTTTGCACCAACCCTATGATGTAGGGACCACAATTTTTCCCACTGTATAGGAAACCAAGGCCCAAAGACAGGAAACACCTCACTTAAGGCCTGAGAGAGAGTTACCCAGTGATGGGCCCACATTTAACTCATCCTTATTTGATAAGGTAAGGAGAGAGCTGCTTGCCCTTCCCTGCTCGCCCCTGTGTGCCTTTCCCACTCACCCTTCCTCCAGCAGGCTCAGAGCGGCAGGGTGGGTGTGGGGTGCTGGGCAAGCTGGGGTGGAGAACTTCTGAAGCTCCTTTCAATGAGCCAGCGGGGGTCCCCCCGCCCCATGGCTACTGGAAAAGGTCACATTTGGCGATTCAGCCCACAGAACAATGACATTTCAAGGATCAAAGAAAAGGTTAAAATATTCCTATAAATCTATTCTTGGGACTTTTAAGTATTTCCAATGTAAAGGGAAAATGTCATCTCTTTTTCCCCCAAGAGTGGCGGAGGGCGGATTGCTGGTAATGGGTCTGCTCTCATTTTTCTGGCCATGATGAGCAGGGAGGAAGGGAGGATTCCCTCCACATCCCTCCACATGCAAATGAGGGTGCTGTTCACCCCAAACCTCATTTGTTTATGGAACTTGAATCCCAAATGGCCCCCAGAGGAGCTTCTCCAAGGGGAAAGATGGACAGCGCCAGATTCCAGCACTGTCCCACTCCGTCTCTACAGAGAGGAGACCTCCAGGTTCTCAGGGCTGGAACATGGATGAGGCTGAGGCCAGGGCCCAGTGAGGAGGTGGGAAGGAGGGTAGATGACCTGGCAGATCCCCTCCCAGGGCTTCCAGTCCTTCTGTCCAGCTGCTTGTGCATCCGTGTAGGTGTGCCTTGGCTCCTCAAACCCAGTGGAGCCCAGACTGACTCACGACTTTCTCCCCCTTGGATCTTGGCGGGCGGCCCCACCTTCCTTCACTCATTCATTCAGTGAATGTGTGTGGAGCGCCCTCTGAGTGCCAAGCACTGTACCGGGCACTAGGATAACAAGGGAGGGGACGCTTGCCCTTGGGCAGTTTGTAGATTATTTGGGGAGACAAAGCAAGAAAGGGACAAGGTTTCTGCCCCCTCCCCCCACCACCCGGGGGAAGGACTAACACATCTGTGAACTGGATACTGATGAAACCCACAGAAGGGAGTGATTAATTCTGTGGGGTAGTCAAGGAAGGCTTCCCGGAGGAGTCGGTACTAAACTGAGGCCAGTCCAAAGGAGCACTCCAGGCAGAGGGAGTACACACAAAGGTCTGGAGTCCAAGAAGCCACACTTGTTGGAGACGTGGGAAATGCTGTGTCCAGCAGGGCAGCTGGGGTCTTCCCCACGCCTTCTAAAGCCACCTTCCGTCAGGGGCCCGTGTTGCTGGCACAGTGGGCTGCACCCTGTACAGTCTTTGAGAAGACTCTGTTATTCATAGTCCTCAAGCCATTGCTTGCCTCCCACATCCCATCAGTCACCAAGCCTCGTTCTCATCTGCCTTTCACACACCTCTCCTCGAGGCCCCTCTTCCTCCCTGCCCCCAGCCACCCCCATTCCCAGGCCTCAGCATCTCTGTGGGATTGTGCCACAGCCTCTGAGTGTTGATGCCCTCTGTGGGGAAGGCCCCCTCCCACCCCTAGACTGCCGTACTGCAGCCAAAACAGACCTTTGGACACGTCAGCCTCGGCATTGGACTTTCTTGTTGAGGCCCCTTTGATGGCTCCCTGATGATGCTCGGGGGATGAGGTTCTAGATTCCGAGCCTTGCATGCAAAGCCCTTCGAGGCCAGAACGCCCCCCTCTCCAGCCTCACTGGGGGCCCCGTGTACTTCATGCCCATTGCAGCCTCTCTGAACCACCAGCTACAGGAATTCCTCAGTCCCTTCCTGTCTTTGTGCCTGCTGTTCCCTCTACCTGAAATTCTGTTCCCTGGTGCTTATCTGCCAAACAACTCCCACTTGGCTTTTGAGACTCGGATGAACAAATAATATAATAGTAATGAAAACAATATGGACTATCATTTACTGACCACATCCTCCGGTCTGTCTCTATCTCATTACATTGCTTTAGTTTTATGGTCTCTGCAATAGTATATTTTATGTATGGCTTTACTGTCTCTTGTCCCTCCCTCCCATCTGAGTGAGGTCTCCACGAGGGCAGGACTCAATTCTCCTGTGTCCTCAATATCTGGAGTCCTGGCTGGCACGTAGGAGGGCAAAATGGTTTGTGGAATAAATTAAGAAATGACCCATTAGTAACAACCCTATGGGATGTTGACCATTCTTGTCCCCATTTTAAAGATGGGGAAACTGAGTCTTAGGCAACAAGGGCTTTGGCAGCTACCTCAGTGATCTGTTTCCAGGTCTCTTCCTGGGAGCCCCTCCCAAGGGCAGGGGTCACATCTAATTCTCATCCAGTCCCCTTGGATCCCTAGAAAAGTTCTGGAAGTGTGTGTGGATGGCTCCTGTCAGTGGTGGGAGGCTCAGTGATTAAAAAAAAAGGGGGGGTGTCCAGGGTAGCTCTGGGGGAGGCAACTCAGTTGCTTGAAACTTGGTTTCCCAGAGCCTGTTTCCAGGCTGGGAATTAAGTACAGTGATGGTTCCCACTCATTCCTAATCAGCACGGAATTCCGCAGAGCAGGCTGGCTGTGCTGCTGGCTAGGCTTAGCGGGGCCCCAGGCGGCAGCTGGCATCAATAAAAGAGCTCACGTTGGAGTGGTGGGAGGTCAGCCTCATGGACGCAGCATGGGTTGTAGAGGGAGCACTGGGCTCAGAGTCCTTAGTCCTTAATCTGGGGCAGTGACAGGAACCCAGATTTGGGGTTAGGAACAGCCCAGCTGTGCAGCCATTCATATTTCTGAGCCTCAGTTGCCTCATCTCTGAAGTGGGGACGGTGCCCACCCCTACCTCCTGGGGTTGTTGGAGGGCCAAGACTGTTGCTAGTTTGTGGGCCCCATGCCTGTACCCTGTGCTGCAATGTGGGGGAGGGGACGCGGCTGGTGAGGGTTAGGGGGAGCCCTGCAGACCTGGAGGGGAAGGTGGACAGGGTCACCTGCCTTCCTGGGTTTTATCTCGCCCGCCCTGGGAACCTCCAAGCTCGAGAACACCTTTTTTTGCCCAGACCTTGGAGCCCCGGTGCCTCTACCTAGAGGGAGGGTCTGAGGGGAGAGTGAATGGATCCCTCTTCCCAATTAAGCCACTTCGCCAGTCTGCAGAGGAAGCAGGGCACTCGGTGGAGGAGTGCTGCTGTCAGAGCCACGGACCCGAGTGCGATCCCTCCACCCCATTGTGCTGTCACCCACCGCTCTGAGACTCAGCTTCCCCATATGTAAAATGAAGGGCCTGGACGGGATGATCGCCTTGGGACCAACCAACTCTGATTGAAGTTAATTCTTTATTTCTGTCCATATTAAACTTCCATTTCCTGTAAGTGGGCCTCTGGGAGGGGCAGAGATTGAACAAAGGAAAGCCCGAGGTGTATTGGACTGATAGCAGCTTTCAGGGACATCTGTTCCGTTTTATGGAAGAACGGGGCATTCTTAACCTAGGGGTTAATAGTGAGACTTTACGCGGTGGGCAAAGTGAAGAATTTCAGGGGGTAGAGGGAAACAGAGGGATGTGGAGGGAGGGGAAGCGGGGCTATGCAGGCTGGGCCAGCGAGAGCCACAGGTGGAGAACAAGGACAGTGACAGAAGGTGATGGAGTTGAGCATGGTCCCTGCAGAAGGTGCTGGAAAGTGCGCAAAGTACCACTGTGCAGGCAAAATGCTGGGATCATAGCCCAGGAGAGTGGGGTTGGCTGGAAGGGGTGGTCTCTGATCAGTCTTGGGGGCTGCTTTGCTATTAAAGAGGCAGGGCCTGGGATTTAGAGTCTCACTGCTCCCAGCTCTGTCACTGACTGCCGTGTGACTTTGGAGAAGATACTTAACCTCTCTGAGCCTCTGTGTCCTTGGGGAATAATGGGGATAACCAACCCCTCTCACAGGGTCGCCATGAGATATCAATGAAGTAACCCATGTGAAACGCTCGGTACTGGCCCTAACCATTGTGAGCCCCCATTGAGTGGTGGCGGTGGTTGTCCTTGTAATTCTCAGGGAGGCACTATCTTATCATGGAGGCTGTTTCTGGGCTCTGCAGAGACAGTGGCTATAGCCCTTGTGTGTTAAAGGCCCTTCCGGGCCTGGCGCCCTAGAGCAGGGAGAAGCCTCGGGAGCTAGAGACTGTCCAGGAGCCCCACGGGCTCCAGGGTGGGGAGAGCTGTCCTGCCTGCCTGGTCGGATGTTATCGTGCAGCAGAGCGGGAAAAGTAGAGGCTCTGCAGCCACCTGGCTTCCCAGTCCTGCCACCTACCTGCTGTGTGACCTTAGGACAATCACCTCCCCTCTCTGAGTCCTCGGTGTGTCATGTTTAAAAGGGGCCGGTGATAATAAGGACAGCCACCTCACAGTGTTAACAAAGAGGAAGTGACTGAACATACATGAAGCATCGAGACCTGCGTGAATAGGGCAACCACTTGGTACGTGTGGCCCCTGAGCACTTGAAACGTGGCTGATCCGAATGGAGAGGTGCTATAAGAGGAAAATAACCCCTGGATGTAGAAGGCTTAGTACCAGAAATATAGGGAAGTATCTAACAATGTTTATATTGATTATGTGTTGAAATGCTAATATTGTGGCTATATTGGGTTTTGCTGAATATATTAAAAATAATTTCAGGGGCGCCTGGGTGGCTCAGTTGGTTAAGCATCTGACTCGTGATTTTGGCTCAGGTCATGATCTCATGGGTCATGGGAGTAAGCCCTCAGTGGGGTGTCTGCTCTGGATTCTGTCTCTCCCTCTGTCCCTGCCCCCACTTGCTTTCTCTCTCTTTCTCTTTAAAATAAATTAAAAAATAATTTTGCTCTTTCTTTTCACTGTCTTGAATGTGGCTTCTAGAAAACCGAAGCTTACATATATGCCTGTGTATATTTCTATCGGTCGGTGTTGATCCAGAACGATGCTAGACACTTGGTAGGCGTGATGGCAGTGTCTGCTATTTTTAGTATTAGCTGTTGGGTTTGAGTACTGGATTTACAACTTCCTACAGGGTTATTTAACTTCTCCAAACCTCAGTTTTCCTCTCCGTAAAATGGGACTAAGGGATTTAAATGAAATCACGCCTGTAAAGTGCTTAGCAGTGTTCCTGGCACAGAGGAAGCACTCAGTCAGTGTTAGCCATTATATGGTTGGCCTGTGGGACCAGAAGTGAAGGTTTTCACTCTCCTAGACGGGAGAAGGGCTCATCTGTTACCCCTCAGGCAGTGTGGATGGGGCCGAGCCAACGGAGCCTGCTTTCCCCGCAAATGGGACCTGAGTTCTGAGTAAACTCTGCCTTAAGCCAGAAGTTGAGCTGTTCGGCCGATTATATTATGGGAAGGGTCAATAACACATTAATGGGATCAGTGGCCCCATTAATCTTCCTCTAATGAACAGCCCTTCAAGCCAACCTGTCTTCCCCAGATCCTGGAAAACATTTTGTATTGGCAGGAAACTCGCCGGGTAGAAAGAACCTCAAATCCTATAAAAGTGATTTAGTGGCTTTGCTGGGGAAAGGCGTGTTGTGGACGCAGGACGGGGGAGAGCGGAAACAGCAAAGTCATAGCAGACCTCTCCCTGTTGGGCTCCAGATCGAAATCCTAGAGCCAGCTGTGGTGGGAGGGAGGGTGGTGGGGGGACTTTGGTGAGGATCTGGGGGGAGGGGAGGGCTTAGCTCACCATGTCTGCCTTGGACACCCTCCCCTCTGAATCAACCCATTGTTGGGATGGCCTGGAGGATCCAGAGGGATGTGATGGACAGTGGGGGAGCCAAGATGGGCACCAGAAGTCCGGGGTTCTGGTCCTCTCACTGGCAGGTTGAGCTGTATGACCGTGGACAGGTCACTTCACTTCATCATCCGTTGGGGCGGGGGTCTCACTAATGACGTCAGAGCAGAGCAGCCTTGCTGGCAGGTGAAGTGGCAGTGGGACCCAAGAAGGTGCTGAGCTGGGGTGGGGAGACAGGAGGAGGAGATGGGCAGAGGAGGACTGTATGCAGGTGGTTTGACTTTGGAAACTCTTTCTCCTCTGCCCTGATATCTCACCCTCTGCTTGAGGATACTGCAGTTTTGCCATTAGCACTCCATTCCTTGGGGGCAAAATAGTCTTCCTCTGGGCTCCAGGGGTCTGTTGGAAGACACACATGGCCCTGGCAGGCTGCCCGATTCTCCCTGTCCATCAGTCCGTCTACCTGTCCATCCTCCACCCACTGAAGGGAAATAGAAATGAATGTAACATGAAGCCCACCTGTCCTCAAGAAACAGCATCTAGAAGGGGAGATCAAATGTGAGCCCATGTGACCACGAGTCGGGGCAGTAAGTGATCTGTGCCATAAGGAGGTTTGCACAGTGCACTGTGGGGTTTCAGAGGACAGGTGACCACTTCCATCTGGGTGGCTTCCTGGAGGAGGTGGCATTTACATCAGGCCTTGGAAAAAACTTTCGAGATCAGCAAGTCTAGCTCTCTCTTGTTACAGATGAGGAGACAGAGACCCAGAGGGAGCATGTAGCTCAGTGTGGCTGCACTAACCAGGGTGTACAAGATTTGGAAAATCAGGGACTGGGAAAGGCATTCCCGGTGATGGAACAGCTTCTGCGAAGTCCTGGGGGAAGGAAACCAGTGCATGTGGAAAAGGCACCAGGCAGTTTCTGGTGACTAGAGGTTGGGGGGGGCAGCATACCAAGGCAGATGCTGTCCCCAAGGCCTTGGCCGCCAGGTGGGGTGGGAGTGGGGGTTCCAGGCTTATGGAGAGCTGTGCCCACTGTACTGTGGGCTGTTCCTCCTTTCACTAATCCCATAGACCCTGGCAGACTCCCTGGAGGTGGCTCACCCACCTGAGATGCCCAGGTCAGGATGGAGGGAACCTAGTTTGCCTCAGGTCCCTGGGGGCTCCCTGTGGTGGTTTGTGGCCCTGCAAATAGCAGGTGACTATCTGAGTGGGCTTTCTTGCAGCTAAGCCACCCTATCTCCCCGAGCCTCAGTTCCGTTCCCGTGAAACAGGATCCCAGCCTGCCTCCCAGGGTTCTCTTGGGCTCCGGGAGCATCTGGCACAGAGTTATAGCCACGAGGGGGGCAGACTGGATGCTCATGGTGTTAATTGTAGCTCACATTACTGCAGCACGTACTGGAGCACTGGGCACGGTCCCCAGCACTTCCCGTGCGTCTCCTCCTCTCACCTTCAGATGCCTCGATGAGGTGGCCATCATTGGTATCTCTGTTTTGCAAGTGGTGGAAGCTGGAGCACAGAGAAGCGAAGCGACCTGCCTCGAGTCGCACAGCAGGGCCGGGCACCAGCAGCAGAGGCTCGTGCCAGCACCCTTGCACGCGCATGCGCAGGCTGCCTGCGCGCACACCGCCGGCTTCCACGCTGCGCGCGGTGCTGAGCAGGTGCTGGGAGGGTCCTGCAGAGAGGATCTTGGGCAGCTGCGGGGCCAGCGTGGCACGCGCTCTCAGAGGTCGAAGTGACCTCTTCATTGTGCTGCTTGGGAGACTATGAGCTCCTGGCTTAATGAACAGGTCCTAGCATCTGTTTGGAATGAGTCAAAATCAAGCCTCACCGTCGTTCCCCTCTTTTGAACCCATCAAGGTCATCGATCTTGTGCCTGGAACGCCTCCCACGAAGGGGATTATTTCTTAGGTAGCCCTTTCTTGGACTAGCGTGGACTCTCACGAAACTCTTCTGTGGACTTGGAATCATTCTTTGGTCCCTCCCGCCTCGGAGTTGGTGTTGTCTCCTGAGTCCGCACAATCAGAGGGTCCTGTCAGACCTGCAGCTGGCTGCAGACGGTTACCACAGCCCTCGCCCCCGTCCTCTGTTGGCCTCTGACAGAGAACAGCCTCAGGCCCATTATGTGTCTACTTGCTATGACTTGTGCCCGTGGCTCCCCTGTCCCGTTCATCTGAAGAGCTCCAGGCTGGGGTGGAGGGGGTCTTCTTGACCTCCCTCTCCTTCCTGGGCCGGTACATCCTGAAGCTAGAAAAACCAGAAGGAGGCAAATGCTCTTTCAGCAGGGTGATAGCCAGGAAAGAGTAGCAGGAGGCTGAAGCCAGGCCACATGGAGGAAATCCACCCCCCCCCCCCCGCCTCCCCCACTGCCCTCCAGGACTTTGAAAGTTCCTCCTCCCAACCTCCAAACCCCAGCCAACAGTGGAACCAGATGCCTTGAGAGACAAACTGCAGGAGAGTCTCCAAAAGAGTGGAAGTGAGAAGTGGGCTGGCGGGTAGGGGTTAAGTTAGAGAACAGACAATTCGAACATTCCTCAGGATCTGTACCAATGTGTGTGCACATCTTCGTGTACCTGTATTTGACTGACCGAGGAGTTATGGACAGACCAGTCTTCCTTTCGTGATAGAGAAAGGGGCAGGGGTCAGACCTGGACACACTGCCAGGTTTATTCCAAATAGAACAGGAGGAGATAAACTCCTCCCCTCTTTCAAAATTCATACTTCTGTTAATGTAACCTAAGAACACATTGGCCTTTTAATAGCTGCACAATCCTGTTGACTCAATTTATACCTAATGTTGGATAAAAACCCTAGGGTGTTTTATGTTCCTTGTTCCTGAGCCATATTTTCTGCCCATTCCATCTCCCCTTCCCTCATACCCTATTGTATTTCTCTATCAGGCTATCCAAACCTGCTATGGAAGACGTAGCCCTGTAGCTCACCTCCTGGGATTTCTCTTGAGTTCAGCTGACAGTCGTCCTGCTAGAGGCTCTTGCCACCACATCTCTCTTCCTCCCGCCCAGCGCAGCCCAGCCCAGTCCAGCCCAGCCCTATCTATTCTTCCTCAGTGGGCCACCTGGAAGAGAGGACCCAACCTCCTCCTCTTCCCACCACCCTCCATCTGGGCCTGAGCACAAGCTCCACAGAGCAGAGGCAGGAGGTGAGACTGGCAACACTGCTATTTTCACTCTGACATTTTCTGTTCCTGAAAAATCTCACTTGAAGCTCATTCTGACGTTTGCCATCTTTTGAAGGGGAAGGGCCGAGCTGCTTTCCACCCTAGGCTGGATTCCTTATGAAATTCCCCCACTTTATCTCCCACTTTCTAAACTCTAGAAGAGGAGAAGTTATGGAAAAAAATATATAATAAAAACCAGAATTAGCCTTAGATTAGACCCATCTGGAAGAGCAGGGCCAGGAGATGGGGAGGCGGAAAGGGGCCCCGGAATGATAGGCAGGCTCCACATGGAGATGAGCCTGGACCCGGGCTGGGTGGGCCCTCTGGGATCTTCTCTTCTCCAGAGTCCTCAGGGTCTGGAGCTTAAAGTGGCAACTTCTCACACCTCCCAGTCCCAAGCAAGAAAAGAGGCTGCTCTGAGGAAGGGGGCTGGGCTCAGAGACTGCAGCTTTAGCGACTTTAATTAGGGCGTTGGCATTTTATGGGAAGGTTAGAATGATTTCTGCTCCTGGAGACATTAGGAGGCCTGACAAATTCTCTCACTGTTTTATAGTTTGGAAATACGATACAGATTTCAGTGCATCTTCCTTTAAGCAACCGCACGGCCCGAGAAGGCAGAAGCTCGTAAAGCAGCGTTGTAGGGAAGCAGCTAGGTCTTCATATATCAACATGGGGCTCTAGGAAGGCGTGGCCTTTCCTGCGAGGAAAAGCCAGATGCCTGGTTCACCTGTTGGGCCACACAGGGAATTGGGAGTGTGTTTCTGAAAAAAATCTTCCAGATTTGGGACCTCAGGGTACATCGAGGAGGGTCCCCTTCCCTTTGAGGCTTTGACTTAGTTCAACAGCCGTTTACTGAGCACCTGCCTCGTGCCAGGCCTGCAGGAGGATTGCGATGAATAGGGCCCCGTCCCTGTCCCCACACAGCTCCCCGCTCACCGTCTGGAGTGGGGATAAGCGAGGAAACGACGAGTGAGGATGTCGGACACCAGCAAAATGCAAAGAAGGTCCCGGGGGCGGGGGGCAGGGTAGAGGAAAGAGGAGGGAATTCTGGCCAGGGAGCATCCGGGACGGTGTCCCAGAGAACGTGACATCTGAGCGAGGTCACCAAGGATAGAGAGGTGTCAACGGATCTCCCCTCTGAGGCTGCAAACTTGCTTCACCTTCCACCTTTCTCATCTTAACTCAGTAGTTCTGCCCCTTGAGGTGTTTAAGCTGGAAACCTGAGGGACTCATCACCAACGTGCCACCTGTCACCAAGTCGTGTTGATCCTACCATCAAAATGTATGCCAAATCGGTCCCCTTCTCCCCACTTCTACTGCCACTGCCCTGGCCCATGGCACCGTCCACATTTGCCTGAACACTGCAGTATTTCCTCTAGTAGATATTGGTCATGTGGGGCCGCCTGGCTCCCTCTCACCACATTTTCCACAGAAGACCCTGGTTTTCATCTGGGGGAGGTACCTCTTCCCCTCCAGGGCACATAGTTCCAAAGAAGCTGGCCCCTTCTCTGGATCCATGGGTACGGCATGTGACAAGTGCAGGCCAATTGCTCTTTCCCATTCCTCTGGCTGTGTTGATCAGATCAGGGTTGGGCACGACTCTTGGTTAAGAGTAAATGTGGGACTGGAGCTAGGCCTGCCAATGTGCCCCCATGTAGTCTGATCCTAGGGAAAACAGCACCAGCAAGAGGAAGGAGAGGCAAGAAATGGGAGGAAAGAAACTGGGTCATGGCTGCATTGTCTGAACCTTGATCAAGCCTTGCCTGAACCCCTTCCCCATCCCTGGGCTTTCAACTACACTTGTTCACAAATTCTGTTTTTACTCGAACCACTTTGGGTTGGGTTTTCTGACATTTGCAATCAAAAGAATGATGGAGCTTCTTAGAATCTCCCGACACTCTCTCCTGTACCCCCCAAGTGTTTTTTAGGCTATAGACTGTAAAAGCGTTTAGTGACTGCCCACTGCTCTAAGGATAAATCACCAAAGCCTTAACATGGCCCATGAGGCCCAGCATGATCTGGACCTAGCCCTTCTCAGTCTTGTTCACTATAATCCAGTCATGCTGATTCTACTCACCTTTTCAAATATGCCAGCTCTTTTCCAGTTCAGAGCCTTCCCATACACCGTAACCTCTGCCCGGAACTTGCTCTAACCTAGTTCTCCACCTGATGGCTTCCTACTCCTCCTCCCTATCTCAGCTCAGAGAATACTGCTCTCCGTACAATAAGTCCGCGTTCTGCTCTTTCACAGTGCCCGGCTTTCATTCTTCCTAGCACCTAAGCTGATTTGCAGTTAGTACGTGCGCGTGAGTGTGTGTATGTGAACGTTTGTACACTCCGTGAGGCCGGGAGCCATGCCTGTCTTGTTCACCATGCTCTCGCTTATGCCTGGAAGAGTTCCTGGTACATTCCAGAGGCTCAATAAATATTGTTTGGCTGATGGAGTGAAGAATAGGTAAGGATTAGGTCAGGTTGGGCTGCGCTGCCTGAAATTATAAGAGGGACAGAAGTTCCAGACCTGAACAGGCGGTGTGTCGTGAAGGAAGTATAGGAACTCCAGAACAGAGGCTGCATTAGGAAAGGTGGCCCAGGGCCAGACCACGAGGGCCTTGAGTGTCTAGCTGAGACATTTGGTATTCAGTCTCCAAAGTGTTTTCCGGGGGAACACCAGCCCTAATAGATGCTCTGCTAAAAGAAAAGACCAAGTGGATCAGAGGTTAAATAGAAAATAGAGAGATTCTATTTTATTCTAATAGATGGATGAAAAATAGATAGATTCTCTAAGAACCCCTTAGAGATTCGGGTGGTGATCAGGTCAGGGTTGGGCATAGTACACGTGGTCATTCCAAGGCTCTGACAAGTCCTGCAGTGGCAGAATCTTAGGTTAACTAAGTGTTGACCATAAAACCACTTCCCACCAAAATAGTTACCACTGTAGGATGAATATTTCCATTATTTATGAGATGAGGAGTGTCTTACAATCGATAATGCACATGTAATATAGGGTTTCTTTAAAGTTCCTGAAAGCTGTTTGTTTGTTTGTTTTAGTTAATAGGGCTTCTCACAATTGACAGTGTCTTCAAATTGAGGTCATATGGCATACATTGCAGAAGTAATGATCTACGGAAGCCACTTGTGAAGAAGAGAGGGACAGATTGTAACTTGCATTTTGGGGTGGCTGTTCCTGCAACAATGTGGGTGGATTGGTGGGTTCCGAGCAAGGGTTACTTAGAAGTCTGTGATCTGGACCTCCCACTCCTACCAGGGCTCCCACTGACAGGTCTTGGTGAGTGAGGTGCTCACTTTGGCACCTGTGGATAGGAGGATTTAATTAGGACGCCGGGGTACTGTTAAAAGGTTGGATCAATTTCCCCCCGAGGAGACCTCCTATCTTCCAACGTGAAAAGACATTCTAGAAGGTACCTACTGCTTTCGTGTGGGGTGCCTCTCGAGGGGGACCGGGGGCCGACGCTGTGCATGGAGCCTGGGGGCAGGACCATGCTTTCCTCCCACAGCCTGTCCTGATCTGTCGGGAGATCCTGTCGTCTCTGCCTTCAGAGCAAACCCAGGGCTGAGGCACCACGGTTCTTCCCCTGGGCATTGTGAGGGCCTCCTAATTGGTCTCCCGGCTCTGCCCTTGCCCTGTGCAATCTATTCTCAACCCCACAGCCCAAGAGATTTTTTTAGAAATTAAGTTAAATCATGTCACCCCGCTGCTTAGAATCCTGAGACGACCCTGGGGCCATGTCACTGAGCAGAGAGCCCGTGTCCTCACCGTGGCCTCTCAGGCCCTGGATCACCTGACCTCATCGCCTATGACTCTCGCTGGTTCCTCACCCTGGTGCCCACTCCCCAGAGAGCCCTACGGCCAATTCCCTCATCTCTTGTGTCTCTGCTGGGATGCCGCTTCTCAGTGCTGCTTTCCCCGACCACCTACCAAAGATGACCCCCCCCACCCATCCCTGCCACCATTCTGGGTCCCTCTCTCCTGCTCAATGTCTTCGTATCACCTGGCACCTTCCAACATACCACGGTGGGTAGAGCTGGAAAGAGCCGCAGACTCCAGCCCCCTGGCCAACACTCCCCTTCTCCCGGTTCTTCAATCAAACCTGGATCTGGATGCTGCTGGAGAGGGATTTTGCAGATGGAATTAAGGTCCCAAATCTTGAGTCGACTTTATTAAAAGGGAGATTATCCTCCAGAGGCCTAACCTGATTAGATGAGCCCTTCAAAGGGCCTGAGCTTCCCCTGGTGAGGGAGAGTCAGAGCCAGAGGGGGCCTCTATGTGTGAGAAGTTGCTGGCTTTGAAGAGGGAGGAGGCCACACGGCCAGGATCTGGGAGTGATCTCTAAGAGCGAAGAGTACCCCCCACCTGCAGCCAGCGGAGGACTCAGTTCCTCCAGCACCCACATGAACTTGAAAGGGGACCCTGAACTCCAGAGGGGAACATAGCCCGGCCACCACCTTGAATTCAGCCACAAGACACTGAGCAGGGGACTCAGCTCACTTGTGCCTGGACCTCTCAGCCATGGACACCGTGAGATAATTTGTGTGTGTTGTTCGAAGCCACAGCAATAGAACACAAATACAACAAGCTACATATTTCTTTTATCATCTGTGTCTCCCTGTAAGAACGCAAGGAAAGGCATTTTGATCTGTTTTGCTTGCTGCCCTAGCCTCAGTGCCTAGCACAGTGCCTGCCATACAATAGGTGCTCAATAAATATTGGTTGAATGAATGAATGGGAGTGGCCTCAGCCTCTGCACAGCCTTGCCCTCCAGGAGCTCCCTGTCCATCAGAGGAGCCCTGTCCATACACAACAAGGTGGAAAATGCTAATGGAGCAGGAGAGGCGGAGAGCTGCTTGTCTGCTATAAATCCCGTCTGGTGCCCAGCGACGATCTGTATTTTCACAGCCCTTGTCCTCCGAGGGGAGCATCTTGGGATATTAGTGCCACCCCAGGTAATTAAAGCCAGCCTGGCCCCACCTCCCCCTGTGCTCGCTGAGAGTTGCTTGGAAAAGCCTGGTCACCCCACGATTGCCCTGTGCTGAGAAGGATGGCTCTCGGACACCTACCTGTCTGAGTAATTAACCTATTACAATGAAAGTGATAAATGTTGGTGCCAAGGCGAGGCGTGGGGGCGGGGTCTCTGTTGTGTGTCTTTCACTTAGATTTCAAAGCCCGTGTCACGGTTGCTTCACAGCCCCAACGGCAATGAGTCTGTTCACTCCCTGGCTGCTGGGAATCAGCCACTGCATCAAGGTCTGTCATGGGGGGCTGCTCCCCAAACCCAGAAGCCCTGGTTTGGAACTAGCCCATGTTGCCCTTCGGATGAGGTGGGTCAGGGTCACCGGGGGCTGGGGCAGGAGATTTTGGACCCGTCCTCTGAGATTTCCAGGTTTCTTCCCAGACTCCCACCCTCTCTCCAGCTAGGCAGCAGTTGGACCCCGAAGCCCAGGATCTAAAGATTTTAGGGCAGGAAGGGACCATAGAGATCCTTCCTGTTACAGCTAGAACCCTGAGACCCAGAGAGGGTGAGAGATTTGCCTGAGGTCACACAGCAAGTCAAAGGCAGAGGCACGACTGGAACCCAGGGCTCCCCCCGCATGTCTGTCTGCCTCCTTGAGGGTCTCTGGGTTCACCTCACTCCCCAGAGGAGAACAAGATCTCCACTTCCAGCCCTGCGAGGCTGTGTTTACAGTCTCTGAGAACAGGCCTACGCATAGAAGCCGACGTGAGAAACTGAATCCGAGGAGGGGCTTAGATATCTGAGCGCCTCAGCATCTGGTTTACAGATGAGGAACCAGGCCCGCTGAGGAGCCGTGTTGGCCCCAGGCCTCCTGGCAGCTCGTGGTGAGAAGCCGGGGTTTCCAGCTCCTGGTGGGTTCTACCTCTTCTGACTCCATCCAAATTGTCTCTTCTAACCGGAAGAAAGTGGCCTTTGAATCAGGAAACTTTGAGAAGCTGACGAGGAGGGAACTCCGGATGGAGGGGACAGTGTGAATTAACACTTTGGGAAAAGCCTCCTCAGTTCGCTGAGCCTCAGTTTCCCCATCTGTAATGTGGGGATGGTTGAACTTTCCTTAGGTGAGCTCGTTAAATACCATCTTTATGCCAGTGACACCCACATTCGCATCACCAGTTCTGACCCTTCTGTCCCCCACCAGGTCAACTATATAATTGTGGATCCTAGGGCAGAATGAGAAATGAGGAAGAATTTCAAATGGCCATAGCAGAACATTGAACCAAGAACGGGGCTCGCTGAGCATGGGTCCCTGCGCTACTGTGCGGGCTGCCCGCCTGCGCTCCTGGCTCTCTGGAGCTCCAGGCCCCTCCACCTGCTGATGGACACCGTGACCTGGAAGCCTCACAGGACCCTGCAAACTAACGGGGACCCGATCGAGGCTCTGGAAGCCTGCCACGCCCACACCTCTCCTCTCCAGGCTCTCTGGGTATCTGTTCACTCAGCTACCTAAGTCCTGGCCTGGCAGCCACTGGATTCCTCCATCTCTTAACCCCCAGGTTTAGTTTATTGCCAAGTAATTCCCCACCTCACAGGGCGCCTGGGTGGCTCAGTTGTTAAACGTCTGCCTTCGGCTCAGGGCCTGATCCCAGGGTCCTAGGATCGAGCTCCTGCATCGGGCTCCCTACTGGGAGCCTGCTTCTTCCTCTCCCACTCCCCCTGCTTGTGTTCCCCCTCTCGCTGGCTGTCTTTCTCTCTCTCAGTCAAATAAATAAATAAAATCTTTTTTTTTAAAAAGATTTTATTTATTTGACAGAGATAGGAACAGCCAGCGAGAGAGGGAACACAAGCAGGGGGAGTGGGAGAGGAAGAAGCAGGCCCATAACGCCGGGATCACGCCCTGAGCCGAAGGCAGACGCTTAACCGCTGTGCCACCCAGGCGCCCCAATAAATAAAATCTTTAAAAAAAAAAAAGTAATTGCCCATCTCAGCTCGTCTTGAATCTGTCGGGTCCTTTGAATTTCCATCGATGGCCCCAGCCCACTTCCCCTTTTCTCTCCCCCTGATGTAATTCCCACTCTCAGCCCCAGTTATCATTTAAAAACAAATCAGGCCACGGTACTTTTCTGCTTAACACCTGTGATGGTTCTTTTTTACATTTAGAATGAAGTCTACTCTCTGAAGAGGCCCTGTCTGAGCTGGCTTGTGCCTTCCCTGCTCACTGCCCTCCAGCCGTGCTGGCCTCTTCCCAGTTCTTCAAACCCTCCAGCTCGGTCCTGCCTCAGGGCCTTTGCATGTGTTGTTCCCTCTGCCTGGAGCACTCTAAAATCTGACTTTTAATATTCTCGCCCAGACCCTCTTCCTCCTTCCTGACTTGACTGTACAAAGCGCTGTGGGATTATAGAGAAGAGAGTAGCAGTGAAAGTGCGAATAGTGTTAGTGACTGTCACCATTTATTGAACGCTCATTGTGTGCCGGGTGCTGTTATAAGCACTTGATGCGTAATTAGCATAGTTGATCCAGGTGAGGAAACAGGAAGAGAGCTGATGTCCACCAGCTTCGGTCACAGGGCCGGTGACGTCAAGTGAGGGGTGGCTGAGAAAGCTTCTCAGAGCAGGGAACATCCGGTCATGTCCTGTCTTAGCCTCAGGCAAGCACTTGAGTGAGCTTGTTTTTTGGGAGGTGATCCCAGGAAGCAAGAGGTAGGAGAGCGGGCATGGGGTAGGGGAGGAGGGACATACAGTCTGAGGGAGTGATGGAGCTGGTTGGTCCTGCTTTGGGCGACTGGGGCTTGGTCCTTTGAAGAACAGTGTGGAACACACCTCAGAGTTTCCCTCCAGAGGGTAGGTGCTGGGCATTTATCTAGTCACTGCTGTCTCGCTTTGCTTGAAGGTTGCACTGAGGATATACTTCCCGCTGCATCTGGGCTTGGGTTGAGTGGCTTTGGAGCGAGGACACTGAGGCAGGGACGCAGAGAGCCACCATGGAGCCTTGAGACAGGACCCCGGCATCCGGCATGGAGTGTCTCCCACAGCTACACTGAAATAAGGAGGGCTGGGGGAGGGGGGACATGGGGCACCTCAACTCTCCTGCGGGTCTTGAAGGGTGAGTAGAGACTTGCCGAGTGACAAGCGATAAAGGGCATTCTAGACAGAGGGACAGTGTGAGCAAAGGCATGGGGGGGATCCTCCCAGGCCCCCTGCGGCCCCCACTTGAATGTTCTATATGGGTCCAGCCTTCGGGCGTGTTTCTCCCTTAGCTTAATCGAGGGCAGCCTGGGAGCAAGCCCACCGTCTCCACACTGGAGCTGGAAACCTCAGCTCCGACCGTAAAACCCTGTCCGGAAGGCCAGCAGCCGACCCCTTTAAGGCACCCGCATTCCTACCCTGCCTTCCCCACGGCGACAGTGGTCATAATTGAAAGTCCATCGATTGAGAAAATATCCTGTGACTAAAGCTTCTAGGAATGCAGCCACGTTTGAAAAGAAGTTTGTGTTTCTTGTCCTAACTGCATCCAGGGCACTCAGCGAGGAAAAGCGCAGCTCACTAGGGTGCTGGGCAGTAGTCTCCAGACATGGGCGGGGTGTGTGTGTGTGTGTGGGGGTGGGGAGGCTCCTACAGTCACCCCTTCCTCCATGGCACCTCCCCACCGACCCGCCCCGGGGGTTTTACAGAGCCTTTGCCTTCTCCTTCTCTCCTGGGAACGCTCACAGTGACCAGTGCCACAGGCAGGTGAGATGTTAGTATTCCCATTTCGAAGATGAGAAAATGGAGGTCAACTGCTCGGAATGCTCTGACCTCCTCTGGGGACCCAGACAGTGGTGAGTAATAGGTGAGTAATCCCAGACTCCCTGGTCTTTCTCCCGGTTTCCCCCAGACACCAGCTCCCCAGCTTGCAGAATGTTCCTAACCTCCCTGACCTCAGTTTCCCTATCCTTATCATGAGGATACCAATATCCTTGTAGGGTTATGTGAGGACAAAATGAGCGAGCATATGTAAGTGTTCAAGAAATGCCAGCTCCTGCCAATGTCATTGTCATGACCGAAAGGGCCCCACCGAGGAGCCCTGCCTCCCGAGGCCAGGGCAGCCCGGCTGTGTGCTGCGGGAGGCCCCCTCCCCAACTCGCTGGGCCCAATTGAATCTGAAAACAATGAACCAGCCTCCATAAGTGTTTCCAATCGTGACAATCAGAGGAGGGTTTAAAAAAAAAATGGAGAAAGAAGGAAAAGAGAGTGAGACCAAATTGTTTTCTTCGGGAAGAAAGAAATCTCATTTGGAGGCGCGCTCTGTGGCAGGGAGGCTGCGGTGCTCGTTGTAATACAGGATCCGTCCATCTCCTCGCGGCTCCTGAATTGCTGCTGGCATTTCTAGCAAGAAGCCGCCACGGGCCCCACTTCCTATAATATACTAATTAAAGGGCTGTTATTCATATGGGAGGCACCGTGGCCAAGTGACAGGCTGGTGACTGACAATGTCCTGGGCTGGGAGCAGAGGTTGGAGGCCAGGAGGGGCTGGCTGCCAGCTCCCCGCTGCCCGCTGCCCCTGCCTACCTCAGGCCCAGAGCAACCAGCCCGCTGCCCCCTGCCCCTGCCCACCCCAGGCCCACAGCTCCCCGCTGCCCGCTGCCCGCTGCCCCTGCCCATCCCAGGCCCACAGCTCCCAGCCCACTGCCCCCTGCCTACCCCAGGCGTGAGCCGTGGAGCGGAAGAGCAGAGGAGGAAAAAGGAGAAGGGGAAGGAAAGGGGCAGACGCTGAGCGCCCGCCAGGTGCCAGACCAGGCTCTTTGCGTGCAATGTCTCCCTGGCCTGCACATCCATCTTTTGGAACAGGTTCTGTGGTGAATCCTCTCCCAGAGCCTCAGTTTCCCCACATGCAAAGTGAGAGGTGGGTGGGAGTGGCTTCTGGGGGGACAGATGAGGTGAGAGAGTGAGGGAAAGAGAGAGGGAGGGGAGGGGTGGACAGAGGGGAGAGGTGAGGGGCCAGGGGGGCTGCCGGGAGGGGTGGGGACACTGCTGCAGCTGGACCGCTGGCCTTGAGGGAGAAGGGGCTTTGGAAGGAGAGATTTCAGGGACGCCAGGGAATTCTGCATACTCTTTCCCACAGCCAGGAAGTGGGGGAGGGAGGCTGTTGTGTCCCCCAGCGGCAATTTTGGCAGAATGTTCCAGATGTTCGGGGGGGGGGAGCAGAGTCCTTGGGATGTAGAAGCAGCTGTTGGTGCAAGTTGGGCTTTAGGCTGGGGCGGGGGTGGGGATGCTCCCTGGAGGAGCAGTGTGCGTGCGTGCGTGTGTGCGTGCGTGCATGTGTGCTGCGTGCGTGTATGCGTGCGTGCATATTTACAAACCTGGTAGCAGGTGAATGGCGCAGGCCTTCTCTTACCCTGGCGAACGTTTTAGCCGACATCAATTTGGCGCCTTGCTGAGCCCCTCCTGTGCGCCAGAGCCCGAAGGTGTGCTCAGCGTTTTGCATGGCTCTTCTACCTCATTTCATCTTCTCCATCCTCTACGGAGCAAGTGGCGGGCACATCGTGACATGGCAGGGAAACTGAGGCGCAGAGAGGTTAAGCCCCCTGTGAGGCTCACCCCACGGGTGACAAGGAGCCCAGCTGGGATGCTCCCTGGGTCATCTGCTTCAAAGGCAGCCTCCTCGTCATGCGCCAAGCTGCCGGCTCCGAGCCCAGCGCTGGTGCTGCAGGGGAAGGGCCGCCCTCCCTGCCCTTCAGACATCCTCAGACTGATGGGGGAGGCAGACTCAGAACCAGGCACCCTGATATAGACAGGGGTAGAGCCATGCCCTGGGACCCTGGGCGCAGCGACGAGGCACAGTGTAGCTAGTGCGGGTGGAAGAGGTTTGATTTTGTTGTTGTTTTTTGGTGTTTGGTTTTTTTAAGGGCAGAGGGAGCGGGGGAGAGAGAGAATCTTAAGCAGACTCCACGCTCAGTGCAGAGCCTCCACGCCTCCGGGAGGCGGAGTTCAAACTCACGACCTTGAGATGGTGACCTGAGTAGGAATCAAGAGTCAGACTCTTAACTGACTGAGCCACCCAGGCGCCCCCAGAAGAAGTTTTGACTCATCCCTCCAACTTACAAGGCAACTGGCAAAGCATTTGCCTCTGCAGTAGCCTGGTGTTTGTCACAGCAATCCCGGAGCTAGGTGTTTATTGCTCCCATTTTACAGATGTGGAAATTGAGGCCCCAAGGGATTACAAAACAGTGGGTTCGTTTCTGAGCCTCAAGTCCCTAAGGATTCAAGGGAGAGAATCAGAACCTTCTAGGCCACTGGACAAAAGAGGGCTCTGTAGCCCCTCTCTGGCTCAGGGGAGTGATTTTCTGAGACTCCAAGCCCATCTGGCACTCATTCTGGGAATCTGAGATCTTGGAGGGGTGGTGGACTTCCCACCTGCTTGTAGCCCCTCAGACGTGGAGGAGAGAGCCCTGGTCTGGTCCAGCCCCGTCCCTGACCTGCATGCCCCCAAGCCGGGGAGAGAGGGTCAGGCGGAGATGCTGAGTCCTTAACCAGCAGCAGAACCAACTACTCCGATCACGAACGATAAAGAAAATATGTTAGGAGCTAGGATGTTCTTATTTCTGCGACTCCGCAATCCCACCCAAGGCCCTGGATCTTTCCCTGTTCTCACTGCCATCCTCAGATTGGGCCACTCCCTCATGGTCATGAGGTGGCTGCGTCTGCTCTGAGCGTCACAGCCTCACACGGCTTAGCCAGAGGCGCCAATGACCTGCTTCCTGTGGCTCGTTTCTTCTTAAGAGCAAGGAAACCTTTCCCAGAAGTCCCTGCCACGTTCCTCTCCCGCTTTGCTGGCCGCCACTGCACCACGTGCCCTCTGTTCCCCCAGCAAAGCACAGTCACCGGGGTCACTGGGACTGGCTTAGACCCAATGTGATTCACTCCCTGGGGCTAGGAGGGGCTCAGGCTTGCCTGGCCTCTGAACAACACTGGGCTCTGTGAGCAGGGAAGCTCCGCGCTGCCCCGCCTGCTCTCTCCACCCCTCCCCTCCCCACGCTGGACCCCAGCCATCAGGAACGCTGTCCCGGCACCGCACCCGGGCGCCTCCCCTTTGGTCAGCCCAGGACAGGCGAGGCTCAGAGCTCTCCCGGGACAGAGGAACCAGTGTGGGCTAGAGTCCTGTGCTGACGTGGGAGCTTGTCACTGTCCCGCCCCCAAATCCCTGGACTGCTGAACTCAGAGCTGCTCTGGCCCCAACCTGTCACAGAACCCACTCCTGCAGAGGCTTGGAGCAATTCATCAGGCTCTGTCCTAAAACCTTTACCTAGGTTAATTATTCCTTACAACAACTGGAGAAGTAGTACAATTATCACCCTCATTCATCAGAGCAGGGAATGGAGACAGAGAGACCACGCAGCTACCAACTGGTGGACCTGGGATATGGACCAAGACAGTCTGGCTCCAGAATCTTCCCTCCTAACTGCAGCCCTATGGCCCCCTAGTCCTGGCTGTGTCCTCTCAGCGCAGGTCCCTGGATTCCAGACCTTTTTTGGGGGGTAGGGGGGTTGGGGTCTTCGAGGCCTCATGAGGCAGTGGGGCGGGGTGGGGCAGGCCAGGAGCTCCAGATGGATGAGTCTGGGCTGCTTATCTTCCAGTGGCCTTGGGAAAGTCCTGTGGCCTCTCTGAGCCTCTGTTTCTCAGGTTTGAACGGGAAATCCTGGATACCTACATCAAGGAGATGTTGTGAGAATCAGAGATAAAATTTACTCGTGCATGATAGTGGATATCCAAGGAGTCGATGCTCGGTAAATAATAGCCATCATTCTGTGAAGCCAGATAGAACGGAGCTTAAATTCCAGCTCCAGGAGTTATAAGCTGTGTGACCTTGGGCAAGTCGCTTTGCCTCTCTGATCCTTTAGTGTCTTCATCTGTAACTTGGGGGTACTCTTGTTGCCCTTACAGGGCTGGGTTGAGGATTAAATGAGGCAATGGCAATGCAGACACTTTGTACACTGTAAAGCGCTCCTCCAGCGGGCACTGTTGTGATGGTCTCTTGCCTCCTGTTCACCTGTTTTCGGCTTGCGCCCCTTCAGCTTGCATTCTCTCAAGGCAGCGAACTGCTTTCTTTCTCTTTGCTTGCTGCCTCCTGCAGGTGCTCACTGAGGGTCCCAGTGGATGCCGGCTACTGTCATCCATCCAGGCGTCCGTCCATGACGCTTGCAACAGACACGTATTAAGCTGTCACTGTGCCCGGTGATGGAGGTTCAATAGAGCGAACACGGGGTCTCGAAGCTGGCAGTGTCTGGGAGAGACGGGTGCTGACCCCATCCCCGCACAGATGAATATATTTTATAGACTATCAAGAAGGGCACCAAGCTAGGGGATGCAGTTCAGACCAGACGATCATGGCGGGCCTCCCCGAGGAGGTGACACTCGCGCTGAGACACCATTCTTGCTGAGAACGGGGATGTAGGTTGGATCTGGGACCCCCCCTCTTGTCCCTGTGGATCAAGGGCTGTATTCCAGCCAACCCTGGGTGCTGCTGGCTTCCCCCAGGCTCCCAGCAGCGTCTGCACCCCCACCTCTCTGCCCCAGCACCATGGACCCTCCCGCAATGGCCAGGCCAAGGAAGACTCCAAGCCTCTCTGGTCCCTGCAACCCCAAGTCTGGGATGGGTCTTAAGCTCCCCCAGATCTCCACCTGGAAAGCTGGACTCTGAACTCATGGGTCCTCTTGCTCTGGGAGGAAGTTCCTACCTTCACGTGAACGTACAGGTGGGCTGGGCCTCAGCTTCCTCCTCTGTCTTATGGGGTAATTATTTCGGCTCCCCACACCTCCCAGCGCTGTGTGAGAATAAGGGAACCTCGGGCAGGAGGCTTTGCACCGTCTAAGAAGTGCGGCCTCCCATCAGAGCCTTCTTTGCCTCATTCCCTTTCAGCCCACACTGACTTTCTTCCCTTCGCTTCCCAAACCCCTCGCTTTACAGAACAGAGAAGGTGGGTACAGGGGATTAAGCCCCAGGGCCCCGCAGCTGGTGGGGAAGTCGGGGTTGTCTGACCCCAGAATTTAGGTCCTGTGGCTCTAGGGCAACTTCTCAAGGGAATGGGAAGGTGGAAGAAGAGTGAGGGACACGTAGATGAGGGAGGGACAGGGGAGCTACCCCTCTGCCTGGAACCCTCCTCCCCCAGCAGGCCCATGACTCCCCACTTTCTCTGCTCAGATGGCCCCTCGGCAGGCTTTTCCCGAACACCATAGGAGACGGAATGCCCACCCTGGCACAGTCTCTCCCTCTTACCTACTCCCTAAATGAAGAAATCCTGACTTATGAATGTGGTTATTGTCTGTTTTGCAATGTACATTCCAGAAGATGGGGACTTTTTATCTGTTTTGTTCACTATTGGGTCTCTGCTGCCTGAACAGCATCTCGCACACAGTAGGTGTTCAATAAATAAGGGTTGGAGAAATGAGTGGATGAATGAACGGACGATTGGATAAAGAGGAGGATAGAAGGACTCCTTCTGGCATTTGGACTCTGGTCTTGCTGAGGGAGGGAGGAAACACAGCCCAGGGAGCCCTGCCCATCCCACGGCTGCTGTGCCTGGCGGGTCCGTGGGCTGGCCTGGGTGGGAAAGGAGCTCTGACTCGAACTCCTCTCCTACCAGTCTCCTGCCCTGGATCCCTGCCCTTCCTAGGGACAGGGGCTCGTTCCAGAGCCTGCTTATACCTTCCCTCAGAGATGGTTCATCCAGTTTTTAAACTTCAGGGGCCCTGGGTCAGGACCTGGCCAGACCCAGTGTCAGATCCCACCTCTGTGGCTTCCTCACCGAGTGACACGGAGGCAGCCGAGAATGGATATGAGATTATAGAGAAGTGGAAGGCACTCCGGCCTGGGCGGGGGGGCGGCGCTGGTGCTGGGTCCCTAACTTCCTGGGTGACCTGGGCTACTCACGTGGCCAGGTGCTGAGGAAACCCAGGGGAGGACAGGCTTTCAGCGAGGGGGTCTGGGGAGCAGGGCCATGAGTCAAGAGAAGAAGTTCTGCTTTGTTCTGTTTTTAGAAACTTTTTTTGGAGGGGGGAGGGGTGGGGAGCTTCTGGTTATGAAATCAACACATGCTCATTCTAGAAAACATAGAACTGACTTAAAAGTATACCAAAAAGAAGAAAAAAGATCTGAAATTTCCCTACCCTGAATGCCCATGGCTGCACGTTCAGTGCGTTTAATTTATTTGCTCAACAAATGTTTATTGCACGCCTCCCATCAGCCAAATGCTTGTTCTGGGCTCTGGGAACAGTGTGAGAAGAACAAGAAGGACACGGTCCCTGCTCTGTGGCATCTGACATTTAGCAGCAGAACTGACTCGGGGCAGGCTTATGGGGGTGGTGCTGAGAGGCGAGGGACAGGGTCTGGAGGTGCGTCTGGGGCTAGATGAGGACACACAAAATCAGGACTTTAATGGAGATAAGATTTTGTATCCTGCATTCTCCACTATGAAGAATCAGTGTTTTCAATCGGGTGATTTAAAAATTCGGCTATAGGTGGAGCCCGTACCCGTACACCAGGCAGAGCGACCGGCATGAGCAGAGGCACAGCCAGCCCTTGCACTTCACGCCAGGCCCTGGGACGAAGGCCTGATTCTCCTACAGGAGCCCTCTGACTTAGTTTCTTGTTCTGAGTGTTTCCATCCATCAGAGCCTGGACTCCGCCTCACCCGCCCCTGTGGCCCAAATCCTGGGGTGGCCTGAGTCATCCAGGGGGAAGTCCTGAAGGGCAGCCTTCAAAGTCATCCGGTCCTCCTGCCTCACCTAGCTCAGAGGGGGCAGAGGCTCTACTGAGGTTGCACAGCAAAGCCAGGCGTGGCCATGGTCTGGGTTAGAAGTCAGGCCTCTACTCTCCCATGTTCTCTTTTTGCGGCCACCCAGGTCCAGCCTAAGCCAGCAGGGTCTGGAGATGGGTGAGGTCTGTCTGGCTGGGGGCACTCTGCTCCATCCCCGTCCCTCCCTTTTTCTTCCCTTACTCAAGCTAGAGGAGTGGCATCTTGGCTGACATTCCCTCATGATGCCATCTGGGTGTCACGGTGGTCTTGGAATCCATCACAACAAGAGGGTGATGGCTCTGCCTTGGCCTCCATTTGCTTTGAGAGCCCAGGAGGGCGCCATGAGGCCTACGTGTCTCTTGGGACTGCCCCTCCGTTGGAAGTCCTCCGTGTCCCTTGGCCTGGAGGAGTCACCTTGGCTGACTCACGGGTGGCGCTCACAGATGGGACAAAGTCCAGGCCAGGGTGGGGACGATGAGGTCACCTGGTACCTAGTGCCCCCTCCCTGTACAGGTGAGCTAGGGTCTGGCATGGAGTGGGGCAAGGAGGCAGAGTTCTCTTTCTTCCTGACGAGGTCGGGGAGGGCGCTGGCTCCCTCTGGGGTCAGCGGATCCATGCACTGCTGTGTGTGCATGTGTTCAAGCCCGGGCTACGCGTGCGCACGCCCACCCATGGGCACGGGCACCCACGGACCTGCCGCGGACCACGCAGATCGTTTTGTTTGCTGCTGTGTTCCCAGGGCTAGAGCGGTGCGTGGTGCAAAGCAGGTGCTGATTACACGTCTGTCCGATGGTCATTAAGTGGACCATTAAATGAATGGATTTACTCGTGTGACCAGTGGACAAGGGCGTGGGGACAAACCAGTGTCCATTTCCAAGCGTAGGGTAGACTCATACCCGTGGACAGCGGCACGCAAACGTGCACAAAGAGAGGGGCACACAGGCATGTGCGGTCCCTCGGGTTGGTGTGCACAGCCGTGTGTGCGTGTGTGCTTGAACCCGTGAGTAAAGGACGCATACCAGCACACACGGGAGACTCATGTGTGCCAGCGAGCCACACCCCTGGTGCGTGTGTGGCATGCACACACACACACACACACACACATTTGTAACATTTCAGAATATTTAACACCATCGAGCGTGTCCCTCTACTGATTCCAGTGCAGAGTGCTGGGCGGGACTCAGGGTGGAGAGTGTGTGGAAGGGCTGGACGGGGCTCTGTCCTCAAGGCGCTCATCATCCATGAGGATGACAGACATGTGTTCAAACAGACTGCACAAGGGAGCAAAGGACACAGTGTACGTGCACGGCTGTGTTCGGATGTGCGTGTGCACCAGCGCAAGGGACCCTCGAGCCATCAGAATGCACTGCTGGATTTGCGGCTGTGTCTCCAGGGCGCGGACTGACTGGAGTGGAGGCCCGGGAGCAGAGATGACATGGACAGGCTGCTTTAAAAGTCACTCGTGGCGCATACAGTTGACCCTTGAACAACCGTGGGGATAGGGACGCAGCAGATCCACATATAACTTCTGAATCCTCGAACACTGAGTTACTAGTAGCTACTGTTGACTGGAAATGGACCGTGCAGTGCAAACCCGTGTTGTTCAAGGGGCGACTGCACTCTTCTGCCTGTGCACGGGCGCATGGACACACGTACCCGTGTGCACGCAGATGCACGTGCCCGTGGGCGCATGGAACACCCCCGCAGGTGTTCACACAGCCAGTCATGCACGCGTACCCCACAGGTTCTGACAAGGCCTGCAGACATCTCTGACTCCTTCTTAGAGTTGAGGAGGGGTGCATTTAGAGACCCCCCCCCCCGACAGTCTGGAGCCTAGGAGCTCCTCTAAGGAGTCCATGACACACATGGCCCAGCGAATCCATTAAAGATGCAGGTGATCAATGTGGGCTGCATCCTGGGGGCAGGACGAGGTCTGCAATGTGGCTGAGTCTTAAAAATGGCCCCAAAGGAGAGAGCTTGCCCCAGGCAATAAGTCCTTGCTCCTGTCTCTTTAACCATACCAACCTCCCCATCTGGCCTGGAGAAGCCTGGGACAGGGAATCCCTGAGGTCAGGACGGGAGGTTGACGACGTGATACGGGGGTCACCCATGAATACCAAGGCTGACTGAGCAAGTTGAAGATCTGTTACTCGAGGGGAAACTGAGGCTCAGAGAAGGGAAGGGAATTTTCCAGGTTATAGAGAGAGGCACCAGCCAGTTTGAGACTAGAACCCAGGTCTCTGGGGGTGCTTGGTATATATAACCCTGGGATGCCTCACCCAAGGGCTCTGGGAGAGACTACTGGGGTGGAATCTCAGGGGTTTCCCAGTGATGGACGAAGCATTGGGAGGCCCCACAGGTGGTTGGGAGGTGGGATGTCAGGGCTGAAAGTAGCCAGCGGACACCTCAATCTCCTTCATCTTTCTGGGTTTGGGGAGCTGGGCTCATCCCAGGAGACTGGGGAAGCTAGGTCCTGGCTGGGGCAGATCTTCCCCTGGGCTTAGGGTTGCCAGATTCAGCAAATAAAAATACAGAATGCCCAGTTCTATTTGAATTTGAGAAAAAGAACAAATACTTTTGAAGTATAAGTATATCCCAAATATTGAGGGAGACATACTTATGCTAAAAAATACTGCTTATCTGAGATTAAAATGTAACTGGGCATCCTGCACTTGACCTGGCAGCCCTCTCTAGGCCCCACTGGCACCAGCTGTGTGACCTTGGGCAGCTTGCCTCCCCTCGTAGACCCGTGTTCCCTGCTGTACAGTGGGGATAAACTGCGACCCTCACATGCTACCATGGTTGTGGTCGGGATTGACGAGATTGTGCAGACAGGCAATGGATGGCAGCGGTTCAGACAGTGAGCTCTAGAGCCAGACTGTTGGAGTTCAAATCCTGAGTTGGCCCCGTCCTAGCTCTGTAACCCCAGGCTTGCACCTCAGTGTCCTCTTCTGTAAAAAAAAAAAAAAAGATAATAGCACTTTTCTCAGGAGTTATGCATAGGATCCAACAATAAAACACACACGTAAAGTGCTTATTACAGTGCCTGGCACATAGTAAGTGATATATAAGCATTAGATACTATATTATTATTAGCATTAGTATTTATTAGTCTTACTCTCGTCATTATCGATTGTTCCCTGTTACTCAGTGGCCTCCAAGGCGCTCTCCCTTCCCACGGGTCATTTTCACATTAGTATGAATTATGTGATAGAACACTTTCCATTAGATTAGTCATGAGTGCAGGCTTGGGGAGGGGGGATCGAGAGACAGAACGAGGACATGGTGTCCAGAAGGAAAGGGTACGCAGACCATCAACCCCCACCTCACGCCTGGCCTTTTGGAGAAGCCAGGTGGGGAAGAAGCGAGAGCACTAGACTAGAAGTCAGAGAATCTGGCTGCTCTGTGATCCCTGGCTCGGCTCACGCCAGCATCCTGAAGGCCGGGGGAAATGAGCAGAGATGGAAGGGGCTGGCCTGTCTCCTGAGCTCAGAGGTGAGGATGCTGGGGACCTCGAACAGGCATCTCGAACCTGATGTGTCTGCCACCCCAAACCTGTTGCTCCCATAGCCGCCCCCGTCTCAGGTGAAGGCACGTCTACCTCTCCAGGGGCTTAGGTCCCAAACCTCTGCGCTCCCCCTGACTCTGCTCTTTCTTCCATACTCCACATCCAAATCCATCAGGAAATCTTGGCTCTACTTTCTCCTGGAAGTCTTCCCGGACCATCAAGCGCTGGGCTGGGCTGGGCTGAGGCCATACTCAGACAATGCATGTGGACTGAAGGATGCCTTTGCAGGGGAGATGGGGGTGGGGTCCGGGTGGTCAGGCTCAGGTTGGACCTGGGCTCTGCGAAACAGTGAATGGAGACAAGCCACGTGTCTCTCTAAGTAGCTTCTCCGTGAAGACACCGGTTTTTCGAAGCACATTTTTAAAAGCTGGTGCCCAGGTCTCTGTCAGCTGTATTTAATACCTCTGCAGGGCAGGAGCCTTCTCAGAGAGAAGTCCATGGGTCCCTGTGCAGCTGCGGGGGGTCTGCCTCTTTGGGGAGCCTGAGCAGCGGAATCATCCCGTCCCTTCTTCCGCACTCCAGGGGCCATTGTATCCACACTTAGGCTAGAAGCTGGGTGGATGAGAAGGGCTGGGGCTGATTTTAATATAAATGGATCTCTCCAGCAGCCTGAACTGCTCTAAAAGGATAATTAATTGGAATGAAAACGCCAGCTCTGACTCCTTGGAGCAGCTCCTCTCAGGGAATTCACAATTCTCCTCCTCCAGTCCGCTCCCCTTCCTGCCCCCACCCCTGCCCCTCAGGCTCCCCATGAACTACTTCGGCATCTCTGCTGCAGAGGGGTGTCCCTGGCTATGTCCCCCTGCGGGGAAGGCCATGGCACTGAGGGCTTCTTATTGGGTGGCTACAGGCAGGTCAAGATCAGGAGAAGATGCCCGTGGTGATGGCGGGGTGGGGATAGAGGTGTGGGGGGAGGGGAGGGCATTTGACCCCATCCATGTCACAGGCACTTAGTGGCCCTTTCCGACTGAGGCAGAGGCATCGCTCCCAGCCCAGCCTATTTGTCTACTTCTTCTGTTCTTCAGAGTTAGGCTGGTAGTAAAGTTGGGACATGGGTACTAACAACCATCATCACAACTAACTCTCATCACGTGCTTGAGTCCCAGGCATTTTCCAAGCACCCTGTGTGAGTATCGATTCTTCACAACAGCCCAGTGAGCTGGGTACTATTGTAATTCCATTTTACAGAGGCCGGGACTGGAGCACAGAGAGGTTATGCCGCTCGCTCAAAATCACACAGCTAGTGTGTGATAGATTCAGAATTTAAACCAGAGCACATGATTCCGGAGCCCTTCCCTGCATCCTGGCGTGAGGCTAGAAGGTAGAGGAAAGACAGAGCTCACATACCCGGTTCTGACCCCTCAGCCGGTCCCTCTCTCCCAGTGATTACCACCGCCCCCCACCCCGCCCTGGAATCCTCTTCCCACCGCTGTTTCCTGCACAATCACATCTCCTCTCCGTGCTCCGTTCCTCTCTAGTGCCTGCTTTCTCTCCCCACAAATGGCCCCAATCATGGCTGGCTGATCAGCTCCGTAGTGAGGATACAAAGGAGACCCTGCGTTCTGATGTGAAATTAGACGTAATGAAGAACAAGAGTGCTCAGCCTCAAAAGCTCTTGAGAGATCCCAGAAGCCCCCTTCAGAATCACCACCACAGGCTCCATATACCTCCTGGGCCTCCATCTGCTCTCCTCCAGGCACTGCCATCCCACAGCAAAATACCTCCCCCCTCACTTCTTGGCGGGCAGCATTGCCTTTCTGTAGGGCTTAAAGCTTATTTTGGAGGCCGTCTTGCACCTTATATTCTCCAGGACAGAAAGACAGAACCGGTATCAGAGCTCCAGGATTGCCCGAACAGGCTTTTGAGGGCTAGCCTGGGAACCAGTCTGCCTTTACAGATATTGTTTCTGTGGAATGTACTTGCTGGGTCCCAGAAACCTGGCTTATGCCTGGGGTGGACATAGCTTATCTGTTGAGCTCCTTGTAATTGCAAAATGCCTTTGGCAGCAGAGACGTGAGCTGCTTGGGGGAGAAGAAAGGCCTTTTCTGCCCTCAGCCTTCCCCACCCTAGCCCTAAAAGTATTAAAATGCCTATCCCAACCTCTTCCTCCCACAATGCACTTTTACACGCCGGTACATAACGCAGGGGGTGGGGGTGGGAAAGGAGGGAGGACACAGCCAGAGATGTGCAGACAAGAAAGCAAGAGTGCAGCTCTATCAGCCTGCTGGGGCTGCCTTAACAAATGCTACAGACTGGGGGGTGGGGGTGGGGTGGGGGCTTCAACGACAGAAATTTACGTTACAGAGGCTAAAAGTCCAAGATCAAGGTGTGACGAGGGTTAGTTCCTTCCGAGGCCCCCCTCCTTGGCGTGCAGGTGGCCTCACATGGCCTTCCCTCCGTGTGTATCTATGTCTGTGTGTCCTCTTCTTATAAGGACACCAGTCATCCTGGGTTAGGGCCCACCCTAATCACTTCATTTTAACTTAATTACCTCTTTAAAGACCCTATCTCTAAATATAGTCACATTCGGAGGTGCTGGAGGTTACAACACATGAATTTGGAAAAGAAGTGGACAGTTCGGCCCATGATGGTAGTCACTTGCCAATGTGAAATTTCAAGCACCCTGTGTGGCCTGATGGGGGATGTTTCAGCTAGGCACGAGGTGGTCCCCACACAGCCTCAACCATAATGGAAGGTGGGATGGCCACCTGCTGGTCTCCCACCTTTTGAAATGGACTATTTGGGACCGCAGAGCCATGAAGTATAGCTGGAGACTGATTGAGTTCATGGCATTGATAGGCATTTGATTGACACCAGGATGCTGCTGGCATCTTGGGAGCAGGCCAAGAGTGTTTCAAATCTAGGGCGGAGAAATTTCTCAAGAATCGATTTAGGCCACTGTCAGTCAAAAAGCCCCTTCCACTGCAATGTTTCTCAGCCCCGGTCACCACAATGGCCAGGACAGGTGGCAAGTGCTTTATAAGCAGAAGCAGGATGAGCAAGCCCTCCAGTGCCCCCTCCACCCCCAACTCGAAGAGGTTTGCCTTTTGCATCTCACCTAATAATCTCATCTCCCTCTGGCTACTGGCCCGTGTGTCCTGAAACATTTCTGGGTATATCTGGGATTGACTTGACACCATGAAAGTAAGGATATTGTTTGGGTCCTTTTATATCAGTAGATCATAAGAAACCCAAAATGGCAAAAAGTGTACCTGTCACCTATGGGAAAGGTGAGACCTCTAAGCCAACAGAGAGCCGGTTACACCCAGGAGGCCTCTTTTATTTAATGAAAATACAGGGCAACTGAGTCCCTGATCCTGGGGAATAAGTCAGGAGGAGTGGAGAACAAAGTATATTTGACTCCAGGCCTTTGCTGCTTAAGAGGGGGGCCTACTATAGCCCCCTTCAATGGGAAGAGCCCAAGATTTGGGATCTAGAAGAAAGGGGTGCACATCCTGGTTTGTGACCGTGGATAAGTCTCTTACTCTCTCTGAATCCTCAGTTTTCACATCTGTAAGATGGGGATGACCAAATGACTTAATCTATAAAAGTGATGAGCCCAGTGGCTGGCACATAATAGTACTTAGTACGTAACAGCTCCTTTTTTTTCCGTTCTCTTTCCTCCCAGTCTGTGTCTTTGGGTCTGCCCACACTCACCTTGTCCAGGCAAGGTGACTGTCACATCTCTTGCCATTTCTCTGCAAGGTTAGGCATATAGTAAGAACAAAAAGCCTGATATGTGTAGTATAATTTGACAATTCCTTGGTTTTCCAACCTATAAATGGTTTGGGTATAGTGGTATCTGAGTTTCTTCCCATCTCTGACTTTCAGGAATGTTATCATCTATGGGGCTGTGTGACCTTGGGCTTGAAAATTCAATTTGGGGCCAGTTGGGATCCAACTCATCCTGATGAAGAAAGGCTGGCCTGGGTCCTTGGGGGACAGCTCCAGGTCACACAAGCCACTCCCAATCTTACCATAAGGACAGGGTGGGTAGGGCTGACACCGGTGACAGGGCTAGGGGGTGTTGCTATAATTAAAACTCCAAGTCTACATTGATTCCATGCTGACACTTTTCTACAGAATCTGACTGACAACCATGACTTATAAGAATGCTTTGTCAAAATAATTTTTTCATTAAAAAAAGAAAAATTTCTGCCAAAGCAGCATAGCCATATCGTCTAGGGTTCTCTGAGAAAGAACTGGCTCAGAACGAGCTCTGAGCAGGGAAATCTGCCTGCTGGCCCTGTGAGACCAGGCCTGAGCTCTGAAGGGTTCTTGGCTCCAAGTCTGGCCCTCCAAGGTCAAGGTTCCACAAAGGGGAGTGGAATAGAGATGCTTGGAACTCTGGTCCAACCCAGAGGGGGATAGAGTCTTGCCCACGGTCTTGCTGTCTTCTGCGGGGACAGGGCTGGGGCCATCTTACTCATGACTGAGCCACTGTAGGATGGAAAAGGCAACAGGCTCCAGGGAGCTCCTCTCTTAGACTCCGTTTTCTTGTTTGAAAAGTAGAGATAACAATGCCCAAGCCAGGGGTTTGTAATGGGGATTAGATGAGATGGTGTATGGAAAATTGCCTGGCTCAGTGAACATGGCTATAAATTCCTGCAAGTATTCTATGGAAGGGCAGAGAACTTGGATTCAAGAGACCTGGGCTTGGGGCCTGGCTCTGCCCCTTGGGCCAATCGCTTGTGGTTTCTGGGCCTCAGTGTCCTCATTTACATAATGAGGATAATAGCACCTTCCATGCTGCCTTCATAGGGCATTATAAAGATGATTGATGCGCCTCCCTTCTGAACAGTGTAATACTGTACGCCACCAGACAGGAGTAACAACAAGAAGTGGGGTTTTCAGAATGCTCCTTAGGAAGCAAACGATAGTCTGTCCATTTTATAGATGAGAAAACAGAGACACAAGGAGGTCGAGTGGCTTGTCTGAGATGGGGTGGCACAAGCAGCCTGGTTCCAATCTCTGTGCTCTTGGTTATTGTACCACATTGCCCCTCTAGAAGGACCATGAGTGTTTATAATAATAATAATAATAAATATAAATATAAAATAATATAATATAAAAATATAATATAATAATAATAACCTAAAAACCTTCTGAGCAAGTGTGTCTTAAAGACTCAGTTCTATGAGGACATCCTACTCACAAAGGAGGCACTGGGACCCATGAGTAGCTGATGGCACGTCCTCCCTCCCCAGTTCTACCTCGGGAGCAAGGATGTAGAACTTCTGGGGACTGTCTGGGTAGAGGAGACACACTCTGTGTTCTAGGCTGGTGGATTTCCCCCTCTACGGGTATTGACTTTTTTGTCTGACTGCCTATGAAACAGCTTTGCTCTCCTGGGCTCTGGGGAAATCAGGCTAAAAATCAAAATGGTGGCTCTCCCACGATCCCCATGAAGCCCATGATAAAATGGCATATCCCTTCTCCTGGGAAGTCTCCAAGACCTCGGGCTCTGGGCCACAAGGCCCTAGAAGCTCTGGATCATCTTCCCAATGCCCTTTGAGAGGCCTTTGGGGGGCAGCCTGGGCGTCTGTGGGTGACAGCCCAGACAGAATTCAGGATGAGTCTAGGTAAGGGCCCCGCAGGCTGTAGGTTGGGCTGGACACAGAGAAGCCAATGGCATCTTGAGTCGCCAATGCAAACACAACATAGGCCTAAGGGGGAGGCATGTGGACTTCTAGCAGCCCTAGAGAGCACCAGCTCCAAGCGCCTCTGTTTTGAGAGATGGGAACTGCAGTCCAGAGATGGGAAAGGAGTCAGCCAAAGTCACACAGCAAATTGTTTGCCAAGTTGGGACTAACCTAGATCTTTGCAGACCTGCATGTCTGCACCCCTGCTCCAGTCAACAACTAAAGGTGAGTAGGATAGAGGCCTGGAGCCAGAAGAAGGGGGATTGACCTCATCTCTGAGCTTTAGCTGCCCTCCCACTGCCTCTGTTATTTAGCACTGCCCTGCATAACCAGTCAGGGCTCCAGGTTTGGGAAGTCAACCTAAGATCCTGTCAGAGGGGCCTTAATCAGGACTCAACTTTATGGGGATATGAGCCATTTCCCTTTAAAAACAGTACACTAAATGGCACTAAATGGCACCTGGCTCCTTGCCCACTGCCTTTCTTGTGCCAAGTGACCCAGCTAGAGATGTCCCAGCTGGAGGTTTCCTAAAACAAGAAAGATTACAATTCAGAAAGGGAGGGACTGAGTTTAATCAGGCACTTACTATGGGACAGGCACGTACTGAAGGCTATATATAAACCTTATTTAAATTCTCACTTAAATCTCATGAGTGGTGTGAGGCAGATATTATTTAATTCCCATATCACAGAGGCGATAACTGAGGCTCAGAGAGAGGAATTTGTTTGCCCTAGGACACACAACTAGTGGGCATCAGAGTCAAAATTCACAATCCAAGTTTGATCACATCAAATTGTTCTTTTAGGGGAATAAGAAGTATGGGAGAATTCCATCTGGGGGGACAAGAACTTGGATGACATACCCCAAAGCCTGAGACTTGGAGGATAAGGGACATAAGGACCTTAGAGAATCAGCCACTTTGTCATTGGTGCATTGGATTTCAGCCCCAACATGCTACACTGAGCAGAGCCTTACTTGAGTATGGGCAGGGTACTCATCTCAGTGAGTCCATGGGGCTAAATGTACGGATGGTGACACCGAGGCTCAGAAAAGCCTGTATACCAGTTCAAGATAATACTGTGTTTGGGCCAGAGTGAGAACTTGAACCCAGGTCTTTGGTAACTCAGAGTTCTGTTGGTTTCCCTGGCGCCAGGGAGCTGTCCCTGGTGCTGACCCCAGATCCACACTCTCTAGCTTGACTTGGTCTCCTATCTGGCTTGGATTCCTGCACTAAAGGGCCCTTAAAAGCTTCTTTTGGTACAGAAAGACAAAGTCCTGAGAGGACAAGTGACTTGTCCAATGCCACATAGCAGGTCCCTGTGCAACCGGAGTTACCTTATCACTCACACGATTGCTTGAGGTCTTTGCATTTCTAGATTGACATTTGAACTTTTCTTCTCTCCTGGGTTCACCTAAAATGCTGTTTGAGACCAGACTTGAAGCTTATAGTGGTCACTAACTCTGCCAAACTAATAGAATGAAATATCTTACAAGTTTGTGTTATTTGCTAATTTGCAAAATGTTTTTACCTTGAATTTTTAAAATAACCCTTTTGAGCAAGACGGGATGGAAAATACAAATAAAATAGAAGAGATTCAGAGAAGGTAAGTGGCTTTCTTAAGGTCACCCAGCTAGTGAGCGATAGAATCAGGACTTGAATCTGGTTCTTTTTCCTCCTTATCCCGATGTCCCCTGCATCAGGGAACAAAACGGGAAATGAAATTTGTTGGGTTCAGACCTCTTCTTGACTGGACATGCCTACATCTGAGCCTGTACCCCTACCCTATGCCTCAGCCAGTTTTTTAGCACCTGTTGGGGGTTCTGGCTCACATGGCCTTGGGTAGATGCCCTCTTTACAGCCATGCCATGAGGGAAAGAGAGGTAGACCATTCACAGCCCATTCTCACTTTCCACTTAACCCCAGGTGGTGTCAGCCTCAGGGACTCTGGCCAGGAATTCATATGCAAACTGGATGGGGGCCCACAATCTGGACCAAGGAACCCTTCAAAGACTGGAGAATGAGCATAAAGGAACCTTGCTGGGGGCTGAGAGAAAGAAGACTGTGGAGGTAAACAGGAGTCAGAATGAAAGATGAGTCCCCACCCACACTTCATTTAGCCTGGTGTTCATTGTCATCATAGGGCATTGTGGACATAACACTCTTTCACAGTGTATGTGGACCTCATTTGGGCTGGTAGATTGTGAAGATATCTACAAGGTGGTTGTAGCATATAGATTCAACTTCAGTTATGGGTCCCAGCCAGGTTACACAGAGGTCTCCACTTCTAATACTCTGCTCTTCCCTTTTAATGAGTGTCACTTCCCAAAGTGGGATTAGTGACTATAGCCACTGTGTTTGTGAGTGTGTGCATGCATGTGATTAGGAATATATCAGCCCACCCTTTCTCTCTTTTAACTCTTTCTTCTTTTACCCTCACCCATCACATCCTTTCATTGAAGCAGAGGTGGGTGAGGACTAAGTGACCTAGGACCCCAGGGGATAATGGTGGGGGAGGGAGGGGCGCTGGGAGTGAGGAATTTCTCATCCAATCAGGTGATGAAAGAAAGAGCTGCTTCTTCCCTCACCCCACCCTTTATCTGTAATAAGCTCCCTTTTCCCCGGATTGCCACGAGGAGGAGGAGAGGGTGGAAAATTATTCTTGTTCTGCTCCTAGAAAACTTTAAAATGCTATCACCATGGAAACTGCTCTTGAGCAGTCATGGAGCGTGCTTGTGGGAGAGGGTGAGGCAAGAGGAGGGAAGTGGGGGGGAGGATGAGGACGGTGTTGGAATGAGATGCACAAAGGGGTCTCTGTACCACCTCAGCTCTGTTACTTCTTTTGGTATAGTTGATGCATGATGGAACCAGGCTATCTGGGCTGAGAAATCTCCCTTAGAGGTGAGTGGGCACAGAGCCATCTCTGGACTGAAGGGGTCTGGGTTAACTGGGGATCTATTTCCTGGTCTGTGTGTGTACAGCTTTTATGTGTGTGTGTGTGTGTGTGTGTGTGTGTGTGAGAGAGAGAGAGAGAGAGAGAGAGAGAGAGAGAGAAGTAGGGGGCGGGATACAGAGATAAAACCCAAGCCTTGCCCTCAAAAGAATTTGATAACTAGAGGGGGAGAAAGAACTGTGTTCTCCAGAACTTACTACATACCATGCAGTTTATTATATATTTCTTTTTAAAATCTTTGTATTGATCCTGTCAAAACAATCATTTTCAGTCCCATTTTACAGAGAAGGAAACTAAGGCTCAGAAAGCCAAGTGACTTTTCCAAGGACACGCTGCCAGAAAATAGCAGAGCTTGATTTGAGGGCTGGTCCTCTAGCTCCAAATGATAATGATCAGTTACTGTTTATTCCATGTCTACTATGTGTCAGGCACTGTGCTAGACACTTAATATATTTGTAATTCTTATAGCCATATGAACAGGGGATTTTTACTTCCAGTGCACAGAGAAGGAAACTGAGGCTCAGTGAAGTTAAAGGAATTTCCCAAGGTCTCACAGCTAAAAGATGACACAGCCATAATTAAAAAGGCAAATGGGAAAGTCAGGATTTGAACCCAGGTTTGCCTGATGCTGAAAAAAGCAGTGCCTTTTTCAGCATACTTTGCAGCCAGATAATCTAGCTGCAGGGAGTGGGCGACTGCTGAGTACAGGCTGGGGCTAGACTGCCTCACCTCAAGAGTCCATCATGAAGATGCGCATTGCAACATGGCCGCCTTTCACATATTGTCTCTAAGGCCAGTCAACTCTGGAGAATTTGGTCCAAATGTGGAGGTGAGGAGAAGGCTCCATGATGGGCCCAGTGACTAACCCATCCTAGGGGCATGGACAATGGCAGAAGATCCTACCTTAGAAGAGGCAGACAATGGGCTTAGTGGAAGGAAATTTGTTGAACAGGAGGGCAACTGTGAAAGGCAAAGTGTCTTGCAATTTAATTGGCAAGTTCTTCCTTTCCTAGAGGGAAAGGGGAAGGAAATATATCAATCTGAATGGGTTAAGTTATGCTGTGGTAATGAACATCCCCAAATATCAGTGGTTTAATACTCCTAGCTTTACTTCCCACCCATGTTAGCTTTTGCTGAGTGGCAAACCACTCCAAAAGTTAGTGGCTCAAAACAAGACACATTTTATATTTTCTCTGATTCTCAGGGTTGGCTAGGTGATTCTTGCGGAGTGTGGCAGTTTAGATGGGGGCTGGATGTAAACCATTCACATGCTTGGAGCTTCATTTGGGACAGCTGAGGCCTTTCTCTGACTCATTCACACGGCAGCTGAGTTCCAAGCTACAAAAGAGGACTAGCTTCAATGTGCAGGCACTTTGCAAATCTCTCTATCACATCTTCTAATATTCCATTGGCCAAAGCAAGTCACACAGCTGAGCAGGTTCAAGGGGTGTAGAAATGGACTCCATCTCTGGATGGGAGGTGGGTAGTAGCAAAGTCATGTTGCAAAGGGGAGTATGCACAGGGATGGGAGGAATATTGCAGCTATCTTTACCATCTGCCGCATGCTGCTCCTTCATGGGTCAGCTGGAGGAATCTGCCCAGGTCGTCCTCATTCCAGGACCCAGGCTGCGTGGCTCTTTCTTACTGCAGCCATGACTACTGAGGCTGGAAAAAGAGCACGGTGAAGTACACATGTGTTTTTAAAGTCTCCCTCAAGGGTGACACACCACTTCTGGTCTCATTTCATTGGCCAAAGCAAATTATATGCCACACCCAGTTTCAAGGACTGGACAAGTAGGATCCTACCTTGTGCTTGGATGGAGAACCGCAGACCTTTGAGGAACTAATGACTTCTGATAACCTACCACAGGCATCATTTATTGAGGGCCTACTGTATCCCAGGCAATTTAAGAATGTCTGAGTGTTGTCCTGACATCTTTCTAAAGTAGGTGTTGATTATCACTGTTCTGAAGCTAATGAAGCAGAGCGTTGAGGAACCTACTCAAGGTCACACATCTGATAAGAGGCAGAGCCAGCGCCAGCACTAGGACCCGCGTAGCCTGACCCCAGAGCTGATGTGCCTTCCAGAATGTCATGTTCTTCCTCTAGGTCCTCAGAGAGAGGACAGACGAGATATTCCACAGGTGGCTCTGGCTTCCTGCTGGATGGGTGGCTGAGGTGACCTTTATATCATTTGTTCACTTAGTCACTTACTCACTTGATTGTAATTATTTCAGTGCCACCATGGGCAAGGAGAGCAGTGAACAACACAGACTGGATCCCTGCTGTCATGGAGCTTCTGATCCCAAAGTCAAGAATGCTGTAAACTCTCAGTTGCAGAAAATGGGGAGTTTCCAAGGTGGAGGAGGTCCGCAGGGTCTCTACTCTAACAGAGGTTCCCCAGGGATCAGAGAAGCTGGAAGGCAGTGTTCCAGCACCCGGACTTCTTGGAAAGCCTCAGTGATGCGTCTTATATGAGCCACATACATGCTCAGTGAGGAGCAAACAGTTACTGAGTAACGCGTTCCACGCTGTGGGCAGAGCCTTTCCTGGCTGCTTCCTGCATCCAGAGAAGTTGGGCTGAGGGCTGAGCGGGAGAGTTCCTGGAGCCCACACAGATGAGCTTCTTAGCAAATGAGAGCTGGGGACAGAGGTCATGGTCTTGTTAAGCCACCATGGTCCTAAGAGCTCCCAGTCTGTGTCACCCCAGATGTACACTGGGACCCAAAGAACTTTGGGATCGCCTGACCCAGCCTTCTCTCTCTGCCTCTGCCATGCTTCAGAGCGCAAAGCTTGGCTGTTGCCTGCTTGTCACATGGTCATTTAGCTCCCTCTGGAACCCCTCCAGGGATGAGGAGCTCACTACCTCCAGAAGCAGTCTGTTCCAAAGTCCTTTTGATTCTTTGGCTACTTTGCCCAAAAGCCCACACAACCCACATGCCATCAGCTATGTAGAGGCAGCACATGCCAGGATGCTGTGTGTCCTGGGTGCAATGACATTCTCCTGGCGGGTGGGCTGCTGGTGGGGAGGGGCTGTTATGTGAGTGTGCATGGCCCCAGGCAGATGGGCCCGGCTCTGCCAGGCTGTCACTCAGAGATGCCGAAGCCTCAACTCACTCTGGCTCCCTGCAAGTACAACTATTTATAAAAGATGAGGCTTGCCAGGGAACAGGGAGAGGCTGAGACATCTGCTCCCTCTGCCCGGGTAGCCGGCACTCACCGTGCATTTCCCAGCCTTGCCATCCTGATTGGAGGACCCCCCGAGGTCCCAGCCCACCAGCTCCCAATGAGCCCCACCAGCACCACCTCTCCGCCTGCCCTGCCCTTGAATGGACCATCTCAGGGATGCGGCTGGGAGTGGGGGATGCTGCTCTGCTCAGAGTGGCAGCTCCCTCGTCCTGCCCCCTTCCAAATTCAGCTTCTGGAGAGGAGAGGGCAGCTCCTCTTGGAGGGGCGAGGCCATGCTGTCCCTTCTGAACATGTGTGGTATCTGTTTCTCTTACAGAGCTGGCCCCTGGCCACCTGGGCTTACTTCCTCTCTGAGACTGGAAGCCTCCTGAGGGCAGGGACCATGAATGGTTCTTTTATGCCAGCCCTGAAGTATGGCCCTTAGGATCCTACAGGAGCAGGTACTCGCAGCCAGCAGCGTAGCATAGGGCGGGGTATGGAGCTGGCTTTGGGGCAGTCTGGAGCGGGCCCAGAGATATGGGTTCAATCTGTACCTCCTTTTTCTCATTTGTCAGAGAAGGAGGAAAGATTATCTACCCCTCACAGTTGTGATGATGTTGCATATTACCTATCACTGTATTTTTCACTATTTAATGAATGACCGAGTTCCGGACTGTGTAGCAAAATGGGTGGAGCACTGAATTTTGAGTCAGGAGACCTGACTTCTGCCACCCCCTCCCTGCCTGGCACCAAGTACTGTGATGTTGGACACTAAACCCCTCCTTTGGAAGCCCTGGTTTTATCATGGGCACGATGGGTACACTAATGACAGTGAATCTGTCCTCTTTCTCAGGGCTTGCTGTGGGGCCGAGATGGGGGGAACCAAACTGTAAAGTGCTTGGAGTGTTTGTGCCAATGGCAGCCAGGTTGGGGTGTGAGCCAGGGATGCGACACGCCTCCACGAAGGGTGAGAGGGTGGAGGGAGTCCACATAGACAGACTTCAAAAAAATGAACAGATCCCAGGCATGGGGAGCCTCATTCACCCCCCCTCCCTTACAGTTGGTTGTCTTTGGAGCAAATTGGGTCACCTCTCATGAGTGTGTTTTCTTCTCTAGAACATGGGAATAATGGTATTTCCTTCATGAGATGCTGTGAGGAAAACGAGTGTCCTGACTTTCCGAGATGGAGGGGAAAGTTGGAGTGTCCTCATGGGTGGATGGCTGGGGAGATGCTTCCCTGGGAGTAAGAGAGTAACGGAAGGCTACGATCATAGTTACTGGTTGTGGAGTACCCACCACAGGCCCTGCCAGGGCTGTTACTAGATTATTTCTAATACAATAATCCAACCCTGAGGACATTATCTTCTTCATTTTACCGATGGGGAAACTGAGGCATGGAACGTCATCTAATGTTGCAGGTTTGGTAAATGACAGAGCCAGCGTATAACCCCATGTCTCTGGCACTAGGGCTTGGTTTCTGCAGTCACATCATGCTTCACCCACAGAAAATTTCCAGGCCCCTCCAAAGTCATCATGGAGGGATTGAGGGTAGCTGGGCCATTTTCTAGAGGGTCAGAAGGCTGGGGTGAGTGGGCAGCTCTCCAGGCTTGGGCTGGTCAAGTCCCTTCAGGCAAAACCTAAAAAAGTCTGTCCTGGGGGCAGTTTGGCGTGGGGTGTGGTTGGCAGGGATGGGTGGTACAGTGGGTTAAACTACATCCCCCAAAAGATATGTCCAAGTTCTAGCTCCCAGTATCTGTGAATGTGATTTTATTTGAAGTAGAGTCTTTGCAGATGTAATTAAGTTCAGGCGCTCGAGATGAGATCATCCTGGATTTAGGGTGGGCCCTAAATCCAATTACTGGTGCTTAATAAGATCAAGGAGAGAGAAATTTGAGACACACAGACCCAGAGGGAAGGCCAGGTAAAGGCAGAGGCAGAGGCTGGAGTTAGCATTCAAGAGCCAAGGAAAGCCAGGAACCCCTGGAACCTGGAAGAGGCAGGAAGGGATTCTCCCTTAGATCCTTCAGAGGGAGCATGGCCCTTTTGACACATGGATTTGGGACTGCTGGCCTCCAGAGCAGTGAGAGAGCATGCTTCTGGGTGGTAAGCCACTCGATGGTGATTTGTTCCTGCCAGCCTGGGAAAGTCCTAAGGCAGGATGTTGGCTGAAATGTGGCGGTTGTCCTGGGGTCTGGGGAAAGGAACTGGTGGTCTCTGGGGTGGGAGGAGGGGTGGGAGGGGTGCAGGGCCAGGGTGACCATGCCAAGCTTCCTGCCCTAAGATGCTGGGTTGCAGGGCCAAGCCTGGGGTGAGGGAAGAGAGGAGGGGGTGCCAATGCCTGGCCAGGCCCCTGTGAAACATGACTGCAGGTACATGGTTGGTTCTACTGGTCTTCCCTGTAGCCCCAGACAGCCTTGCTGCTCAGGGCTCCCATGGGGAAGGTGGAGTGGCAATACCTTCTGTTTTACTTCCTGGTGTATCAGCTCTCTCCGGGACCTGGGGTGAGCATTTTGTTCCATCAGGGACCCAGTTTTCCTATCAGTAAGTCGAAGGGTCAGCTCCCTTACACAGGTACCGGAGTGGAAAGGAGAGTGGGGGGCGGGAGGTGGCCCCTCGGAGCATCTGTGGATGTTGGGATCAGACTAAAGTGGAATGTTCTTGGCCGGAGGAATTAGCCCCTGAGTTTTCAGGAAGACACAACTTTCATCTAGAAGAAAGGAAGGGTGTGGTGTTCTTCATGCCTAAGGAGACACATCTTAGGGTGATTTTGCTAAAGAGCAGGTTGTTTCTCTTACAGAGGATGGAAAGAGAAGGGATACTCATGGACATGGGGAGGAGGGACGCTGGTGGGTGTCACCAAGTGTTGGATGGGTGGGAGGCTCTAAGCCTGAGCCTGAGGCACAGACATCCTGGCTGGTGGGGAATTCTTTATCCTTCCCCCTGGAGAGTGGAACTGGGCTCCACATCTCCCAGGAGAGTTTTATGCCAGTCCCTACTTATAGATGGCAAAGGGTTCTGTGTGTTGTGCCTGGTCCTCATACTAATCATGAAGGGGTGGGGGCGGGACCAGCTTGATTTGGCCTTGAAGGATGTGGAAGCAGAGGCAACAGTGGGAACAAAGGTGTGGAGGTAAGAATTTAAAAAAAAAAAGTGTTTCTAGGTAAATGAAGTGCCCTCATCCTGGGTAGAGCTGGGAATGTGTGTAGCCCAGTGGGAAGCAAGACTAGAGGGTTAGGGGTTTTGGATGAGGTGGGCACTCATGTTTCCTGTAATGCCAGCCTTCACATGTCTCTTCTCGTTGCATCCTTGTCATAGACTTGCAAGATAGGGACTGTGATGCCCATTTTACAGAAGAGAAAATGGAGGCTCAAAAGAGTTGAGTAAATTTCCCGCAGAGCATGTTGCAGGAGCTGCCTGACCCATGTGGAGGCAAGTTTTGGAGGATCTGCAGAGCTAGAAGGAGATGTTTGGACTTGAGGCCACAGGTAATAGGGAGCCATTGTAGAGCAGGAACATGGCACCATGAAAGCAATGCTGCCAGAGACCTGACAGCCAATTGGAAGACTAGTAATACAATAACAACACAAAATAATAACCATAAGAAGAAGAATAGAAGACTCAGGAGTATCTTGGCTGTCTTAGCATCCTTGTTTCTTAGAGGGCATCTGGAGGTCAGGCTGAAACAAAGGCATATCTGGGATGGAGATTGGCTGGGAGGCAAGGTTGGGTAGAGTGAGGGAAGGGAGAGGATGTTGGGGGAGCCAGGAGAGAGGGGACTGATGGGATCTGGTGGCTCCAGACAGAGAGAAGACGGGAAGATGAGCTTTAAGGGACCCTTGGGGATGGCTTTTTCTACCGACACCCAAGCAGGGCCAGAAGGGCAGCCATGTCAGCCTCGGGTTCGGTTAGTACCTTGCTGTGTGATCACGGGAAATGTACTTTATGTCTCTGAGCCCCTGTTTCCTCATCTTTAATATTCAGAGAATATCCCCCCCCCCCCAAAAAAGAAGTTCTGTTCCGTTGCTCCTCTCTATGGCCCAGGGCTATTCCTTGGAGGGCAACTGCAGGTAGAACACCTCAGTCCCTCCAGCCCCTTTCTGCAGAGGCTGGGGTAGCTTTCCTTTGAAGGGGACACTTGAACTGCCCTTTAAGGTAGGGATGCAACATCTGGAAAATGGTAGGGAAGAGGCATTCCTGGCAGAGGGCACAGCAGGCGTAGAGGCACAGGGACATGGATGGACCTAGCTCCTGAGGTCTTGGCTACTGTCTCATTATTCGTGCCTCTACTCGGTCTGTTACCATACACACTCCAAACACCGGTGGACTCCAGTACTTAGAGAACACTTGCAGGTGGGGTTTGTACCCATTTCTTGGTTGAGACAAGTTGAGGCAGAAAGAGCATCATTGCTAAGAAGGGAGAACATAATGCTGAGGCCCTGTCAGCTGTCAAGGAGCCAGCTGGGAGGAGAGGTTGTGATTGTAGTCACATTATTTTTGTTCCCAAATTGAAATTAAAGATCATTTCAACTCCAGATGCTGGAAAGGCCTGGGTTCATTACTTTCCAGGATTTTGTCCATGCTCTCATTCTACATTCAATTAGAGCAATTTAAGGTAATTAATTAAATTTGTTATTCGATTAATAAAGATAGAAATTCGGCTAAGTTGCTGTGAAGGAGAAAGTCATGTTGGGATTTGTTCACAGAGGTTTGGGGAAACTCCTTCCTGTCTCCTGCTCTACCTACTGCTCCCTCCCCAGTTACCCATCATATTGTCCATGGACCCCTAGCATTCCAGCTTGGGCTGAGGAGTCAAAGCTTCAGGGCCAGGGTCCTATGTGTGGTTGTGTTCTAGAAGGAGCAAGGAGGCTGGGGGTGGTTGGACTAGTGTGGTCCACAGTGGAGAGGCAGGAAAGGAGAAGGAGTGATTAAGGTGTTGCTTCGTCTGGAGGGGACAGGGGACAAACAGCTTGGAGCAGGCTGGGAAGAAGCTGGAGAGACACAAAAGCTGGGGGCTACAGAAACCAAGGGCCAAACTGCAGGGGTCTAGGGCAGGGAGGAGGGGAGGGGCCAAGCTGGATGGAGCTGTCCAGCAGAGGTGCCAGCACTGGCAGCGGGTCAAACCAGGAGGGAAACCAGGTCAGGCCAGACACCAACATGCAGAGTTAGTGTGGGTCCAAGTTTCAAATCCAGAGGGTTTCTACAGTATGACACAAACCCCAGAAACTCCAGATCAGTAAATTCAATAGCATTTTAAAAATTTAAATATTATGTAAAAATTTAAATGTTATTTTAAAACTCTACATGGAAATAAACACTGTAAACAGAGTCAAAAAACAAATGAAAAAAAAAACTGGGGAAAATGCTGATGCTTATATCACAGATAGAGGCTAAATCTTTAACATATAAAGAGTTCCTATGAATCAATAAGGAAAAGAAAAACATAAGACAATTTGGGAAAGGCCAGGAAAAGAACTAAAAATGGCTGCATGTGCAAAGTTGCTCATTCTCCCCCAGAATAAGAAAAATGCAATTAAAATTGGGCAGAGATATTATTTTTATCTATCAGATTGGGCAAGTTTCAAAAATATAATATACTGAGTGGAAATTGGTGTGGAGAAATAGGTGCTCTCAAACCACCATGAAGGGCAGTTTGGCCTTATGGATCAAAATTATAAATACAGATATTGTTTGATATAGAGATTCAGCTTCCCAGAATTTATGCTACAGATAACATGAGGATTTATTGCAGTACTTGTTATAGCTTGATGGGAAATAGCAGGAGAGCCCAGGACTAGGAGGCTGGAAAATAATGAAGGTATAGCCAGGCAGTGGAATACTATGCAGCCATGAAAAAGAAAGAGGCAGCTCTCCATGGGCTTAAGGAGGGAAGATCGTTGTTGGGTGAAAAACAAAGCAAGGTCCCGGGGCGCCTGGGTGGCACAGTTAAGCGTCTGCCTTCGGCTCAGGGCGTGATCCCGGCGTTCTGGGATCAAGCCCCACATCAGGCTCTTCCGCTATGAGCCTGCTTCTTCCTCTCCCACTCCCCCTGACTGTGTTCCCTCTCTCGCTGGCTGTCTCTCTCTCTGTCGAATAAATAAATAAAATCTTAAAAAAAAAAAAAAAAAAAACAAAGCATGGTCCAGAACAGCGTGTATGGGACGCTACCATTGATGTAAACCAGAAAAGACAGCGCACTACCTGTGTGTTTTCACTTATAAAGGTGTAGACTATCCCTGGATCACTAAAGCACTTGAGTCTGGGAGCAGTGGCTGCCCTTTGGAGAGGGGAACAGGGTGACCAGGAGACAGGAAGGGGAGGGAGTTACTTTCCCCTGTATTTACCTTTCATGCTTTTTGAATTTTGTACCAAGTATATGTGATTCCTATTTAAAAGGATAAATACAATCACAATAAAAAAACGAACCCAGCAGACATTGGCATGGCAGGATGTGACAAAGACAGGGTCAGAGATGCAGGGAGAGGTCAGGGCCAATGTGATCTTCAGGCCCAAGGAAGGTTGGAAGGGGCCTTCTCAAGTCCACCTCTGGCAAGCAGACGTCATCTCTCGATCCTCGTTCTGTGGGTGCTCGGTCAGGGCAGGCTTCAGTTGGGTTCTCCAGTGGCCCTTCCACACCCTGGCACTCCATGCGGGTGTATGACGTTCCTCCCTGCTGCCTTATCGTTAGACCTGGAGGGTGTGGGTGACTGACTTGCCTCCCCCCTATGCCAAGCCCTTCCTTTTTCCTTCTGGGGATCTTATGGTGACCTGAGGTCTCCTCGGCTGGCGGGGCTATGCCTTCTTCTCTCACTCCAGGCAGGGTGAAAGGGCAGTCTGGCAAGCCATTTCTCCCCATCCACAGCCTCGCCCGGTTCCCGCTGTGACCTTGCCTGCCATCCTTTCCCATCGCCTGCGGTATCCAAGACAACCGACAGCTCCTAGTGGGCAGCGAGGGGAGAATGGGGGGGCAGGCAGGGTCAGTTCAGTGGTCACAGCTTCCCGGCTGAGGAGCCACCTGTTCTGTCTGAGGATCTCATGGCAGGAGGGAGAAGATCAGGCCTTTCATGAAACACAAGGAGGCTGCGGGGAGCTCCAAGGCACTGGCGGAGAGGATATTTCATAAACCAGTGCTCCGGGCTCTGGCTGTTGTCCAGCCTTCATGGAGTGATGGGAACAGGATGACTGTGAAATCGGAAGAACTGGACTGGATGCCCTCCTCCAGCTCTGACTAGCTGTGTGAGCTTGGGTAGGTTCCTTGATGTCTCTGAGCTTCTGTTCTGATTGGTTCATGGGCTCACTAGGGGCCTGCAATTAAACTAAATGGGCTTTGTAAACACTAAAGCTTTTGTGGTGAAGACTTTGTGCTCTGTAGCCAGAAAGGTTGAATTTGAATCGTAGCCCTACTGTTTGACCTTGGCCAAATGACTTCTTTACCTCTGTGTCAGGTGCTTTTGCTATGTAACAAACAGCTCACAGCTCAGTAGTTCGGTGCAACAACCATTTATTTAGGTCATGGTTAAGTGGGTCAGCAGTTTCCGTAGGGATCAGCTGAGATGTCCTTCTGGTCGGGGCAGGGCTCAGCTGATCTTGGCTGGGCACTCTCATGTGTCTGCTGTCCATTGGTAGAGCCCCTGGGACTGGCTGGTTAATTTGGCCTCAGCTGAGATGACTGGAAGGACAGGATCTCTCTCCACGAGGTTTCAGCCTCAACAGGCTGACCTGGGCTTGTTCCCAGGCTGGTTAAAAGGCTTGGAAAGCAGCAAGAGAGCAAGCCCCGATGTGTAAGCACTCCTCAGGTCTCTGCATTGTGTTTGTTTCTGTCTCGGTGGCCAAAGCAAGTCACACGTGCAAGCCCTGTGTCAGGGTGCCAGGGCACAACCCAAGGTAGGGCTTTAATTCTCTGGCTGGAGGGAAAAGGGGGCCCTTGGCAGCTCCAGATGCAGATTTGGGGTTTGTCCTCCTCCAGAGCTGGTCTTGGGGTGCTCCTCAGTATCCTAAGGGATGCATTTTCTCCTCCCCACTTCCCTTCTCTCCTCCCTCCAGGGCTCGGGGCACTTCTGGACTGGGACAAAAGCGGTCTGGGCATGTGCTCACCTCTAGTGGTTGGTTCTGGGAGTGACTTCAAGCACCCGTTAAGCTGGGACCCTAAACCTTCTCCCCATGAAAGCTCACACAGATCAGCAGACAGCTCTATGCGTCACACACACCGCAATATCTTCTCCATGTTTGCAGGATAGCAAGTGACCTTCGCATGCCTGTTAAGTGCAAGGTAGAGACCGGAAGCACTGGGCATGCGATCTGGAATTGGGTTTGGAGATCTGTGATGCCACCAATAGTCAGACAAAGTCCCTGGGGCAGTTATTAAGCTTTGGGCAAAATCAAAGGGGCTGCCATTTTGGCATGTTTGTGCAAGCCACCCACAGTTGGGGACAGGGGGACTGATGTTATTAGATTTTTTAAAATCTTGAAAACAGGATTTACCCAGCTGCCTTCATAGATCCCAGCTTGGCCACCACAAATCTGGTTCCCTCCATGATTCTAGGGGTCCTTTCTGAGCTCATCCAGGGACTCCCTATGTGTCAGGCCCCGTCGCAGACACTGGAGACAGGACAGTGAGATGCATCAGATGTGGGTCCTGTCCTCATGGAATTTATGGTCTAAGGAAGACAGAGATGAATTGATCACAACGATAATGTAAAATTATATGGCCGGATGGTTTTCTTTCTGAAATATTAATCTTGCTTCCGTCTCTGGCATTTCTTCTTCCTTTATGGGGCAGTTGGATCAGAACATTCACTGCCACGGGGGACGGATGACCCAGGGGAAGTCAGAGGTCAGTTCTTGCCTTTTGAGTGTCAAAAACTGAAGTTTGGGTCTGTATGTGTGGTGGGGGGTGAGGGGGAGGATGGGGTGTGGGGAGGATGGAAAGAACCAAAGATTCGGAAGAGGCAGGGTGCTCCAAGTCCCCAGCCCAGATGCCGTGGAACAGAGAGTGTTGGGAGGAGCCATGCTGGGTGGGCACTGGACATGGGCCAGATGCTTGCTCCCACTCCTCCCTGCCCCCCACCCAGACAGGTGTGAAGGGCCTGGGAACAGAGAGGACCTGTGTCACCATCCCCAGGGTAAAGCTTGGGGAGGTGGAAAGACCGCAGACTATTCCCCGCGCCAGTGTGGCCCAGACTGCATGGTGATTCAAAACAGAGTCTTAAGGCAGCTCTGAGTCTCCTGGGACAGGACCCAGCTCTCCCACTGTCCAGCTGAAGCTCACCCTGGGGGCAGAGGTAACCAGCCCTCCCACCTCCTCTCTCCTCCTGCTTCTGTGCTCATACCTAAACTATTAGATGAGTTGTGTTTTGTTAGGGTGGAAAATGTTCCTCTGAGTTTCACTTTTTTTTTTTTTTGACACAAGCGTATTTGTCACCCTGATTCCTTGAGCTGGGCAGTGCCTGGTATTGTTTCTGACTTCCTGACGTACCCATGCTCACCCTGTGAAAGAAGACCCTCTGTGTGGGGCCTGGCGGGGGGGTTCTCTGTGGGGAGGAGGCAGAGGAACCACTGGCTTGGGTCTCAACCACAGGATTTTCCCTGTCCCTGGAACCACTGCTCACTGGGCCACCACTGGGGCCTGCCGTCTGGAGGCGGAGAGCACGGGAGTGGGAGAGGGAGGTGGGGATAAGCCTGGCCACGTGTTACCTGCGCACTGCAGGTTCTCTCCTGCACCTGTTCCCCACTGGAAAGCTGGAATGTGGGCAGTCTAGCTGGTTGAGGTAAAGGCTAGAAGACGAAGGCTGATCATTACAGGCAAGCAAAGAGATTACTGAGTAATTCCTGTGCTGAGCGCCAGGCACGGTGATAACAGCCTGGATTATCGGGTTTATTTGTCCCACATCCCCATGAGGAGGACATTACTGTTATCCCCACCATAGAGATAGGAACCTGAGGCCAGAGAGCTCAAGGAAGTGGCTGAAGGTCCCAGGGTATTTGGCAAAGCCGGGATTCCAGTGTCGGCTGTCAGAGTTCAGAGCCCAAGCTTGGCGCGCTCTTCACACCGTAGCGCACTTACAGGGCTTTGCCGGGGCGTGGGGAGCCCAAAGGGTCTCACACCATCTCGTCTATGCATTGTACACAAAAGGCGATTGGAGCTCCGAGAGAGGAAGGGACTTGCTTAAGATCGTACAGCGCCCTGAACACCACACTGATTTGCGTAAAATGACAAACCCTACATGTAGCTTTTGGACAAATGTATTTGAATCTACACAAAGGGCTTTCTGAGGATGTTAAAACTTCTCAAAAAAGGATATCCGAACTCTGAAAAGTGCAGGTCCTGGAGAAGGCCTGTGGTGAGGAGAAGGGAACATTCTGGAGCCTGTGAAGACCCTCAGAGCTGCCTGGAGTTAAAGGAACAAAATGGGGCCACCACCTCCTTCACTTGCCTGGGCTGGACTAGAGAGGAAACCATCAGAGGGGTGCCAGGACGCAGGGCGAGGTGTGCTCACGGCAGCACGGTTTCTAAGAAGGAAACACCTGAAGCCACCTAAACATCCAACAAAAGAGGATTGGTTAATGGGGCATCATAGAGAGATATTTCATCTTCGATCCTGCTTCCTGATACAGCTCTGAAGTCCCTTGTCATTTCTCGAGTGATAAAGTTAGAGGAGTGTCTTTTGTTCTCATGAGGCAACTCTTGGCGGGTCCCTAGACAACTTCAGGGTAAGGGCTGGTCACCAGAAAGAACAAGCCTTGATTAGAAGCTGGAAACTTTCAGTCCCAACCCCAGCCTCTGGGGGAGAAGAGACAGGCTGGAGATGGAGTCAGTCGCCAATGGCCAGTGATTATTTCAATTGTGCCTGTAATGAAACCTCCATAAAGACATCTGAACAATGGCGTCTGGAGAGCTTCCTGGTTGGTGAGCACATCTAAGGACTGGGATGATGGCGCTCCCAAAGGAGGCAAGGAAGCTCTGCCCACCTGCCCCCCCCCACTCCCCCTCCCCTCAATACCTTGCCCTGTGCATCTCTTCCATTTGGCTATTCCTGAGTTGTACCCTTTAGGATAAACCAGTAAATGTAAGTGTTTTCCTGAGCCCTGTGAGCCATTCTAGCAAATTACCAAACTTGAGGAGGGGGTCATGGGAACCCCTGATTTATAGTCAGCTGGTCGAAAGCATGGGTGACCCAGGACTCGCAGCTGGTGTCTGAGGTGCAGGCAGTCTTGTGGAACTGAGCCCTTCAACGTATGGGATCTGACGCTAACTCCACATGGACCGAGTGTCAGAATTGAATTCAATCGTTGGACACCCAGGCTGTCAGAGAGTTGGAGAAGTGGTGCTGGAGAAGGCACCGTGGATTTTGTGGGTGTCAGGGAGGCAATAGCCAACCAGTTAAATATGCTACTGTGATTTTGTTTGATTCTGGAATACAAGACCAGGAGAACTGTTTAAAATGGTATTAGAGAAAAAAAGTGTCTAATGGCATGGGAATACTTTCCAGCATAAAGTTAAGAATAAAGTAGGTTACAACGTAAGATATACCATCTGATCTCAATTCTGTAAAACAAAGCAAAACAAAAGTAATATGCATATGCGGTTATAGTTTACTTCCATTTCACTATGCTTTCTTGCAGTTCCCCAATTTTCTAAGAACATATATGGCTCTTGTAATCAGATCCCCCTCACAATTCTACCATTAATGTTCTCTCTGTAGAACAAGGAGGGAGCGCCTCAGCGGGAAGGGGTCTGGCCCTCCAGGGCTCGGAGAGCCTGGCTGGCCACCTGCCAGGGAGGCAGGGAGCGACTTAAGCAGCAGATGGAGGCCGGGTGATGTCCACAGCCCTTCCGGGGGCCTCTGAACCCTTAGCCACTATGAGAAATGTGTTCCCAGATGGAGGACTGAGACCCCAGACCCAGGCATCTGCTATGTGCCAGGCTACCCTGCCAACAAGGAGAACCACCAAACTTGATCCCTGAGCTTGTCTGTGTCCACTGACATTGAATAAGTCACTGGCTTATTCGTTCATTCATTCAACAAAAATTTACTGAGGACCTCCTATGTCCCCGGCAAGACAAACGTATGGTGTTTCCATCAGAAGGCACGCAGTTCCCGCTGTCTCCAGTGTGGGGACGTTAGCAGCGGTGGATTTTCAAAATCCAGATCCATTAACCCATGAGGGTTTGCAAGATGGTGAGATTCTAATCCTATCATCCCTTCCTCATTTATTAGCTGAACTACTTCCAAAAACGGGACTGTCCCTCATCTGCAGTTTTGGTACCCAGTGGCACGGTTTGAAGGGGAAAGATGGAATAAATGCTTGATTCTTTCATTTACCAACTAATTATCTTTTATTGGAGTGGTGCTAACAGCTAACCCTTGTAGAGCACCCACAGATCACCCAATGTTTTTATCAACACTATCTCATTTAATGATCACACCAACCCTTTGAGGTAGACCGGACAGATGGTGTTATGTTTTAATCTTTATTTATTCTTTTGCCGACAGAGAACTGAGGTCCAGAGTGACTTGCTCCAGCTCCGAGAGCTACTAGAAAAATCATCGCCAACAGACAGGGAACCCAAACTCTGTGCCCAACGCTGTTCTCTAAATGCGGATCTCTGCATTTGCTTCCCGCAACTCCGAGAGAGGAGGGGGCAGGGATTCTTCGCATTTTACAGATGGGGCCATCTGAGGCCCAGAGAAGTCCGCTAACTGGCTGGAGGTCAGATGATAGCAACAGTGATTATTACGTATCAAGTGCTTACTGTGTTTGGGGTGCCTTGGGAAGTGCTGAAGACAATGTAACACAACGTTCTGTCCCCGGCTGTGTGAGGACTTCTCACCACACGTCAGGCACATGGACTCTTCCCAGCAACCTTATGTTCACCCTATGTGATGATAAGGAAACTGAGGCTCCGAGTGGCTGGGTCCTACTCTCCAAGTCACAGGGCTTGTATGTGACGGAGCCGTGTTTCAATCCAGTTCTCTGCACACTGCTGTCTCAGTGCACAGCCGGGACTGGAGCCTAGATCTTTGTAACTGTATCTTTGCTTCCTCCTTTTCCCCTTTCCAGCCTTCATGGCATGTCTCACAGGGAAGAGAGAACTTTTCCCGTGGGTGACTAGCTGCCTCCCGCCTTCTCTGTCTTCCGATTTCCCACCCGAGAGAAGCCGGAGCCGGGCTGCGGCATTGGGCGTTAATTGACAAGGAGAAGGGAGAGCCAGCAAGAAAGGGGGGGGGGGGGGGAATCCTCATTACCTGGCAAAAGAATGAGCGATTTGAGTGCCTACACAACGTCTTCAGATGTAGCTGGCTCGGCCTCTAATTGCTCTTCTTCACCAATTTTCTTCCAGAACCGGGATATTAAACCCATTCAGCCACACAGGGATCCAAAGGGCAGGGAAGCCGCTTGGCCTAGCAGGGCGGGGCAGGGGGCGGCGCCTGCCCCGAGTGGAGCCCACCTTTGTCGCGGGCCACCCCGGGTTCCCATCAGACCTCATCACGAGGCCCTAAATCATGATGGCCTCGTTAGTGGTTGTGATCCCCGGGGGCATGTTGCTGCCGCCTCGGGCCGACAGGAATGGTCATGAACGTGAATTCTGAAAGGGATGCTCTCTGTCTTAATGAGATACTGTGGCCCGCTTCCCGCACAGAAAGGGCTCTTTGGAAGGCAAAGGAGATGGGGGAGAAGACAGGAGGAGGAAAAACAAGAATCCAATTAAACCCTCAATTCGAGCAGAGTAAATGAATTTGACTTTAAGTGATCAAGAGGGAGAAAACTTCTAATTAGACACACGGCAATCCTGGGACTGAGCACGCTCGCGACCCGCCCTCATGCCCGCCCCAGTCACTTTTTAGATAAATGTTAAGGATTAGAATGAGATGTAATTAAAATCCGTCAATGCCATACACTTGCTGCTGATGGAGTTTGATGACCGCTCACCCACTTTCTTCTCTGTCAGAAGCTCCCGCCTGCCCCTAGTTTCTGTGTTCTGATTGGCTCTTGGAGCCAGCCAATCCCTTTTGAGCAGGAGGAAGGTTGGGGCTGGAGAGGGGCTCAGGCCCTAGGGGCAGCCCTCTGGGGGGGGGGGGTCCATCTTCGAAGGCCAAGAGAGGGCAGGGGTTATCTGCACACCCACAAATTGGCCAGAGTTTCCAAAGTGGAGTTCCTCGGACAGTGTCTGGCCCACACGTGAGCTTCAAGGATTTGAAATGCATTTCTGACCCTGCCAAATCCGGATATTTCACGTAAATATTTAGGTTTTCTGGTTTCTTTTGAAACATCAAAGATCCGGCAATACTGGGCCTGTATTCTCACACAGCGACAGTTGTCTCAAGCGAATAACAGCCACCGTGTGGACGGGATGTTTGTGACCCCGCTCAGGACCTCTCCACCGTGGCCTGACTCACCCATCCGTATGGCCGGTCACCCCCCCTCCCCCCGGGGCATTGGAGTGTGCGAGCTCTGACCTAGGTCTTATCTCTAGGGGAAGGGACATGTCTGAAGGTCAACTCTGAATCCCCCCACCCTCTCAACACACCTTTGCTCTGGCTGAGCCCTCTGCTTGGAAAGCCTGTCCTTACAGGGATTCCCAAGCACCTTTCAAGGCTTCATCCCAATGCCCCCTCACCCAGGAAGAATTTCCTGTCTCCCCAGCAGGCTTTTGGAGCTCTCCGTGTCTACCCCTGGATAGCGTCTGTCTAGTGTGATGGTCAGTCACTTGCCCAGTGGGCCGTGAGCTCCCTCAGAACAGGGTCAGGTCTGATTTGCCCTGTCTCCCTCTCAGTGCCCAGCGCAGGGCCTGGCCCAGGGTAGAGTCACCCAGTGAACGTGGCTGGAAAGAACCGAGCCCTTCGGGGGGCAGGACCAGCCTGCGCAAACGCAGAGGCACCAAGGCCGTCCGGCTTCTTTTCCAGGCTGGCGTTATCCCTTTCTTCTCTCGCTTTCCTCTTCCTTTTGCAGAGCCCTGGCCCCCTGGCTGGAGATCATTTACAGAAAGGGGTTGGGAATGACCACATCGCCAAGGCCCCAGAATTCACCTTGCAAATGAGAATGAAGGGAAGCATTTCTTAATGAGACAGAAAGACAGGCTTGTGGTAGAATTGCAGGCACATGACCAAAGATAGGTCCGTGGGAAAGATCCTTTTTGAAAGCGAGGTCTACCAAGTGACACAGACAGCCCCTGATTTGTGTTCCAGTCAATCTACTTCCCTCACTCGGCTACGACCCAGGGTCACAGGGCAATTCACTTGACCTATCTGAACTCCAGTGCCCCTGGACGAAAAACGATTAGCGGTACTGCGGGTAGGAGTGCCCGGCCATGAGGTTTTCCTGATTTTAATGTAAGTGCCTGACGTTGAGCTTTTGATTACAGAGGCAATCATTTCAAAGACATCGTTGTAGAATAAACACCACTAGATAAAGAGCCAGGCCGCCCCACCCATGAAGTCCCCCTTCTGGAAAGCCCTGGGTGACCTTGAGGGCTGACCACTGGAGGGACTTGTGTTTCCCTTCCCACGCTTTCATTTCTGCTTTTCTGTTTGAGATTTGCCAATAGAGAGTGAACCCACAAAGCCCTAGGCACCCCACCCTCAACCCCGATAAATGTCAGGGCTACATGCTTGCCCTCTGCCTCTCCCTGGACTTCGCTGTGTGGTCCCGGGGGAAGGCAGTCTCCCCTCCAGGGCTGGTGAGTAATAAACCTTGTTTTCAGAGCTTCCTGCCGGTGGTTGCTGAGGCAAGTCTGGCAGTCGTAGCGAGAACCACAAGGACTGGTATCACTATGGCTAGGCAGACAACCCCCGCCGACCCCCCCAAACGAATACCTTGTGCACTTATCTTAAAAAGTTAAACTCTCCACACACCCCAGCTATTCCACTCCTGCATCTCTATCCAAGAGGAATGAAAGCTTACGTCACACAGGGACTTACCATGAAAGCTCCCAGCAACGTTATTCATTTTTCGTAACAGCCCCCAAACTAAGCCCAGAAACGTCCATCAGCTGGTGAATGGATAAACACAATGTGGTATACCCATGCGATGAAATACTATTCAGCCTTAAAGAAACTCCGGATATGTATTACTACCCGGAGGGACCTAAAGTTTGTGCGAAAGAAGCCGGAAACAAGAGACCGTGCACTGTATGATCTGATTTTTTTTGAAGATTTTATTTATTTATTTGAGAGAAAGAGAGTGAGAGAGAGAGAGCACAAGCAGGGGGAGGGGCAGAGGGAGAAGCAGACTCCCTGCTGAGCAGGGAGCCAGACTCGGGGCTCGATCCCAGGACCCTGGGACCATGACCTGGGCCGAAGGCAGACGCTTCACCGACTGAGCCCCCCAGGCATCCCTGCACAACTCAACTTACACAGAACATCTAGAAAAAGCAAATGTATATGGGCAGACAGTAGGTTAGCCGTTGTCTGGGGCAGGCAGGGGGTAGGAAAGGGATGAACGTAAGTAGCTCGAGGGATCTTTTTCAGGTGCCGACAATGTTCTCAAACTGATGGTGGTAGCACGATTTGGTAAGCTTCCTAAAAGTCATTGCGTTGTAAACTCGAAGTGGGTAGATTCTTTTTTTTTTTTTTTAAAGATTTTATTTATTTATTCGACAGAGATAGAGACAGCCAGCGAGAGAGGGAACACAAGCAGGGGGAGTGGGAGAGGGAGAAGCAGACTCATAGCAGAGGAGCCTGATGTGGGGCTCGATCCCATAACGCTAGAATCACGCCCTGAGCCGAAGGCAGACGCTTAACCGCTGTGCCACCCAGGCGCCCCCGAAGTGGGTAGATTCTATGATATATGGAATATTCCTCCATAAACTTGTCAAAAAATCACCTTTTCCCCGGGATGGTGGTGGATGGCACACTGGTAGAGACAGGTGGAGTCCTTGCCAGACCCCAGGGGCTTGCTTCGTACGTGTTCTGCATGTTGTCCCTCTGTAGAGCTGTCTTCGACTCAGGACAATTTCAACGACTAGGGCAAAACAGCTTGTGCTTTCTGGTTTTCACCCGGGGCACCGTCTTAAGGACACTAAATATCTTGACTTCGCCTGTCCAGTCTTCCCTGCATCTGTGTCCTGTTAGCCCTTCCTCTCTGACGGCCTTCCACCTGGTTACTAGGCCATGGGGGTAGTCTCTGGCCAGGCCTCCTTCTTGGCAGGGCTTCTGCCTGCTTCTCTTCTCCCGCCGTCGCTGCCAGACTGCTCTTTAAGAGCCCCTGTGCTCACAGGCCTTCCCTGGCTCCCAAGTGCCTGAAGGAGAAAGCAGAAATCACCAGAAATCCACCTCTGCCGTGGATTTCCTCTGGCTCCAGCATGGCCCTTTCTTCTACTCCACCTTCACATGACTTTCTCCCCAGCCCTGGAACAGACTCCCCGGCTTCCAACTCTGCGGTTTTGCTTGGGCCATTCCTCCTGCCTTCTTGCTGTCCGGGTCCTGAGGGCCACACCCACACCCTCCTCTGAGCAGTCTTTTGGGAGGAGGAAGGGAGATTGGAACCTGGCCGACTCAGCTGGTTCTGAACCTGGCTCTGCCACCTAGTGGCCAAGACAACAAAATACCCCGAGCCTTAGTTTCCTCATCTGAGAAATGGGTATGGTATTGCTGTATAATGTACAGAGCGGGTTAATGTCTTTCTTGCTCACATGATTGTGAAGTCCAAAAGTGCAGGGATCATGAACTACACGCCTTCCTTCCCTTCCAGAGTGTAAGCTTCTAGAGACCTAGGACAGTGTCTGGCATGGGGCTGTGTTCAGCAGCTCGTCTGTGAATGAGTGAATGAATGAATGAATATCTTGGTCGATTTTTTTTCTAGAACCTGGTGCGTGTTAGGTAAATGCCCCTCCCTCCCTCTTGCCTGCCATTCTTCCAACATGCGTTTCTTGAGGGTCCACCATGTGCTGGGTCTTGAGTGCAGAGTTTAGGCTGCAGGGTAAGTGCTGTGAGGGGCATCATTCTACCTCTCTCTGCCCATCTTTGCCTTGCCCTACCTCCCAGTTCTGCTCCCCTCCAAGCTTGCCTCTGGCCCTTGGGCCTTGGTCTCCTTGGTGTCTGACAACTTGGCTCTCGAGTGTGGAGGCGGACAGAGGTAGTCGTTCATTCATTCATTCGTTCATTCTTCATTCATGTATTCAACCCACGGTTCCTGGAGTCCTGCTTTGTGCCAGCCAGTGTTCCAGCAGAGAGTGAGACAAACATCCCTGCCTTTAAGAGCTATTTTCCAGTGTGGGGAGAAAGGGGACATAGTAGTAATAATAACTAGTTAAATAAGCTAACTATATTTTGGAGTGTCTGCTGGCAATGAATGCTAGAGAGAAAATCAAGCAGGGGAGTGGGTAGGTGGTGGTGACAATTTTGAAGAGTGTCAGGGTGAACCTCCCAGAGAAGAGGACATTGGAGCAGGTGCTTGAAGGAGGAGCCTTGCTCATATCTGGGGGCAGACGGAAGACCAAGTGCAAAGGCCCTGAGGTAGGAGACTGCCATGTCAAGAGTGCGTGCAATGCGGGGAGCTGACAGAGGCCAGCCAGAGCCCATGCTTAGGACTTGAGCCATTGTTCTGAGTGCAGGGGAAGCCCTTGGATTGTTTTAGACAGTGGAGTGAATTGCTCAGGTTAGTATTTTCAAAGGATTCCCCTGGCTGTTGTGTTGGGAACAGACTAGTAACAACAACAGCTCACATTATCAAGTCCTTTACCCGTGTCAACTCATTTCATCTTCAGAATACCACGAGGTGGATGTTATTATCCCCATTTTAAAGAGGGGGATAAGTGAGTCTCAAGAAGACAACTTGCCCAAGTTCACACAGCCCATGAGGGATAGAGCTGCGTTTGAATCCAGACAGCAGTCCCATCCTAGCATTCATGTGCTTACCACTGCTCGGCTTTTTCTCTTGTATGGGTAACAGCAAAGCTGTGAATTCAGTGATGGACTTGAATGCAAAGCCTTGTTCTTCTTGATAGCTGTGTGCCCTTGGGCAAGTTACTTAACCTCTCTGTGTCCTAGTATCCTCGTCTGTACCCTGGAGATCCTAACACCAACCGTAGAGGTTGCCAAGATAAGACATGCTCCTGTGGGTAAAGTTCTTTGTGTGGCAGGGTAGGATTTCCTTAGGAGCGGAGAGCCGGCTGTTCTGCCTGACCCTGCCCTCCCCCCGCTCTTGTCTCCAGCAAGGGATGAGATGACCTTTGAAGATGGTGTGTCTCTGTGAGGCCCTGGCCTGCTCTCTCCCTTTCCCTGGTCCTCAGCTCTTCTGGAGATGTGGTGCTGGCCTATGTCTCCCTCATCTCTGTGGTTGAATGATCGCCCCCGGGGAATCTGTGCCTACCCCTCCCACCCGCCTGCCCCCCACCTCCCGTCCCTCCAGCTCTGCCCCAGGGCTCCAAGAAAGCACACAGGCATGGACGTAGAGACCCGACCAAGCCCCCAGCCCCTCACCCCAGGCCCTGCTGCTGGGGAGACAGCTTTCTCACGGCCAGAGGATGTTTAAACCCTTTGCACGTAGGGACTCCACTGTGAGACCGGCCTGCGCGGTCGGGTCGAGAGCAGCTGCATGGCCTCGGCCTGCCCAAGACCCCCGGGGGCCTGAAGCAGATGGCTTCTCTCAGAGTCTAATTATCCACCCGCCCCAGACAGGCCCTCATGCAACAGTCATCGTCCGTCTTCCTGGCCCTGGATAGGGAGCAGAGGAAGGAAGGAGGGCAGCATGCAAGCTGGCCCACAGAGGTGGCCCTGAGAGAGTCAGGCCTGGGGGGCTGCTGATGAGAAAGATTATCCATGGCTTGAACACGTCCTCCTAGCATGGCCCCAGTCACACCAGCTTATGTCCCTGACTTGCACGTCTGTTGGAGGCCTGAGAGAATCCCCTTGAGTCCCCAGTGCCCTGCACACAGCACAGTACATAGTTGGTACTCCAGAGCTGGTTGCTGAAATGAACATGTGATGGCCAAATTTTGCCACGGAGTATTTATTTTTCTTTCCTCTCAAGTTGCTGTCAGGGCTACTTCTCGGCAAAATGGAGATTAACGAAGTTTGCCTGAGAGCCCTGCCCACTTTACTTTCCATGTCTTTCTCGCTTTTTATTTGGTATCTTCTGTCATCTTCTATCATCAGTCAGCAGTCATGGAGAAAATGATCGGGGTGTCTAACTTATACTAAAGTGAAAATGACTGTTAAGACTATCTGTCATTCTTTACATTTCTATAATGGACAGTCTGTAATCTGAAAGATTGAAATTTAATGACCGACTGCAGGCAGGCAGTTCCATGCCTGCCTCTAGCCTGATATCCTAGTACTGTTTTAACTTCTCCCCGTATCCCCATCTTGTGCATTTCTGGTTCCGCCACACCAGATAGCTCAGTGGCTCATTGGCACTTCAGAGATGATCCCAGCCACGCATAGTAGGATGGATGGTCCTCCAGATTCTGCTTGAAACCCCCCAAAACAGGAAGCACAAGTGACGGAGAGCTCACTACCTTTAAGACAACACATTCCATTGTTCTGTCAAAGGCTAAAATTTCTCTCCATGAGCCCACTTTGCCCTCATCTGGCTTCTGGAGCAAGAGTCAAATGGGGTAACTCGCTTCCCTTTTATATCATAGCCCTTCCCCTAAATAAAGACCCCTAGACTTGCTGCTTCCTGAATACTTCCTGAATGTACTTTCCTCCTTCTGAGCCTTTGCTGTCTCTCTGTGCCCCCTGCCTCCTGAGGTCACGCTCTAGTCTGAGGTCATACCTCGCTCTTGGTTCATTTGCAGAGCAGCTATGATGGGCAGCACCCTGAGCCCAGCGACCTTGTGATTCTTTCCCAGCTTGAGTTCTCAGAAATCCTCTGAGGAAAGGGTTTGGGCAGTTCTTGCTGTTGGCATTAGTGAATAATGACCAGTCCTGTTCATTGAGTTTTCACTAGCTGCCAAGGACCGCTAGAAGGAGCGTTCACGTACTGCCTAAAAAATCCTCACAGCAATGCCTCGGAATAGGCACTGTCATTATGCCCACTTGCAGACGGGAAAACTGAGGCACAGGGCCGTTTTGGGATGTCCCCAAGGTCAAACAGCTAAAAGCAATGGGCAGGGGAGAGGGGTGGCGTGTGGGTGGCTCAGTTAGTTAAGCGTCTGACTGTTGGTTTCAGCTCAGGTCATGATCTCAGGGTCCTGAGGTCAAGCCCCGCATTGGGCTCCGAGCTCACCAGGGAGTCTGCTTCTCTCCCTCTCTCTGTCCCCCTGCCCCTCCCCCTGCTCGTGCTCTCTCTCTCTCTCACTCAAATAAATCAATAAATCTTTAAATTAAAAAAAAAGTAAAAAAATATAACACAGTCTGCACATGTGTGTATGCACATACCATGCTACACACACACACACACACACACACACACACGTTCCACACACACACACATGTGTGTGCATGAGGAGGTCCTTCTCCAGCCTGCTGCAGTGGACTAGGGCAATAGCAGAGCCAGGAGACTGGGCTCCAAAGTGTCTCTTCTAGAAGAACTCCCTAGCTATGGTGGCCGTACAACTTGGACCCATGCCCTGTGCTGGCCTCAGGCTTACCTCCCAGTTCTGAATGTCCAAACGTTCTTCCCCCTTTTACTTCTCTGGCCAATTCCCCCTCATCCTTCAAGATTCAGCTCAGATGCCACCTCTCCCAGGAAGCCTTCCCAGAACCCCCTCCTCGATGTGCGGCCCTACAGTCCTCTGAACACCCACCCGTATGACACCTACCACACTGTCCCCAAATTTCCTTCTCAAGGGGAGGGAGCCTTTTCTGGTTCTTTTTTGTTCCCCAAGACCTAGCAGAGGGACTGACACAACAGAGGTGCTTAATAAATGCTTGGTGAACTGAACTGAACCCACTAGCCATGGACCATAGGACATACATCTAATCCTCCAAGTCTTGGTTTTGCCGTCTGTCCATAAGGAATAATAATAGTTGCCCTGTTTTACCCTGAAAGGGTTTAGTGAGGCTCCTAGGTCGGACTGTGTGTGACGGTCCTTTGGAAGTGACAGAGCCTGCATATCCGGAGCATGTCGTGGAGTGGACGGCGATTCTTTATGCCAGGTACTCGGACCCAGCACGAGCACCTCAAGCTCTCTGAGCCTCGGTTTCCTCATCTGTCGCAGAGGTGGAGCTCTGCCAGACGCACCAGGGTGTCGAGGATCAACGGGAGCACATGTCACACTGTCGTGAGCTCCCCAGCTGGAAAGATGGCCTGTCTTCCACTAACGGAGGGTTGGGAGGTAACCTGTGTCAGCTGGGACAGAAGAGGTACCTGAGCAGAGGAATTTTCTTCCTTGTTTTTTGAGACAGAGAAGAACAAAGGAGAAAACAGAAGGTGAGACAGAGAGAGAACCTATCGCTCTGTGGTCCCAGCCTCCCCAAACAAAGATGCCCAAGCACATGACAAGAGCGCTAGAAGGTTCTGGGAGATCGAGGAGCTTGTTGCAGCCTGAGAAATCTCAGCGAGGAACTCGCAGCCACCGAGGAGGACCCCTGAAGGCTTTTGAGGCCAAGCTTGCCTGAAGTCCCAGAGCCAGAATACCTGGGTATGCCTGAGCTGGAAGGGACACACCGGCCCTCAAGCCCAGAGAGGTCAGGTGAGCTGTCACCAGTGCTGCCCGACCTATCCCTTCCTCCCTGACACCTCACCGCCCTCCTCAGAGCCCTTCTTGGCATTTATGGGGTGCAACAGAATTTCATTTTCTCTGTAATAAGACATAAGGCACTCGCCTAAGCTCATAGACTCCTCTTTAGCATCCAGAGAACGCCTGTTATTATTCGTGTCATCTCCATTTTACAGATGGGGAAACTGAGAGGCCCAGGGAGCTTGCACACCTGATGAGTGACTGAGCTGGGATTTGAACCCAGGCTCCAGAAGGAAGGGTGGCACGCTGCTCTGAACACGGAAGGAGTGGACAGGCTAGGCGGCCCACCCTGGCAGCCAGAGCAAGGGAAGCTGTGCGTTGGAGACCCACACAGGCCTGGGGGAGGTTCAGGGCTCAGTGTTGAGCCTGTAGAGACCTTGCTTCCCAGGCTGGAATGGGGGAGCCCCTGAGAAAGCAGTGGGGGCTCTGCCCACGTGGTGAAGCACGTGGGGGTCCAGTGGGAAGCCTCCATTGTCTGGAATAACTGGACACCAGCACGAGACCAAACAGAGGCTCGGTGCACAGAGAACAGCATTGTCCTCTGGCTTCTCCCAGCTCCCCTCGCCGTGCTGTCCCGTTGCCTACCCCCCTCCACAGGGCTCTGCCGCACTTGGCTCCCTGAGCCAGGATTGTTCTTCTCCCCCTGCCCCTCTCCCACTCCCCTCCGCCCCGAACCTCACCTTGCCCCGCCATGCCATTCCCTTCCTGCGTATCCCATCCCAACCTGTACTTCACCTTCCACCGCGTGCCTCCCCACCCGAGTCAGCTCCCTCTGCCGCACATTCTCAGCATGTCCTGTATGCCTCTCTCGTAGCTCTTTATCTCACCTGCAATTAAATGTTTCATTGCGCAGTGGCAAGTTTTTAAATAGCTTTATTGGCCTGTGCATGTTCAAAGTGTAAAATTCGATAACTTTTGATGTACATTTTCACTCATTCAACCATCACCGCAATCAAGAGAATGAGCACCCCTGTCTACCCTAAACAGTTACCCTATGAGCCCCTGTATTTCCTCCCCACCTCCCACCCCTTTCCCCCATCTGGCCAGCAACTGATCTGCTCTCCGGTTTGTATTTTCTAGAATCACTGGACTAGCCTACAGTAGCTCTGCTTTTTTTGTCTGGCTTCTTTCGCTCGACACGATGTCGAGATTCGTCCACACTGTTGTGTGTGCCCGTGGCACCTTCTTATCGCGGAATAGCATTTCCTTGTCTGCGCGTCCAACAATTTGCATGTTCGTTCATCTGTTGACGGATACCTGGGTTGTTTCCAGATTTGAGCTATGATAAAGAAAGCTGCAATTACAATTCGTGCACCGGTCTTTGTTGGACACACGTTTTTATTTCTCTGGTGTAAGTACCTAGGTGTGGAATGGGTGGATCATACAACGGGTGTATATTTAAACTTTTGAAGAAATTGCCAAACTGTGTGTTGAAGTGGATGTACCATTTCACACTCCTGCCAACGGCGTGGGAGCGTTCTGGTCTCGCCACCTCCTCGCCCGATGCTCCGGACGGGCAATCTTTTCAGTGGGAGCCACTCACGTAGGTGTGTAGTGGTATCTCACTGTGGTTTTAATTTATATTTCCTTAATGCTCGGTGATATGGAGCATTTTTTCATTTGCCTGCATGCCATCCATATATCTTCTTTGGTGAAGTGTCTGTTCAAATGTTCATTATTATTATTATTTTTTTAATTGGGTTGTTATAGTTGTGATCCGAAGGTCTTTCTCCATGATGAAACTGACAGATCTCTGAGGGTAGGAACATTGTCTGCTCTGCTCACAGTTATGGTGAGGCTCAGAGCCCAGCATGGTGACAGATATCCAGTCAGCACTCAGTAAATGCTTGATCAATTTTGAATACATTTGAATAAATTATTGAATGAATGAACGAATGAATGAATGAATGAAGGGTGTTTCTGTCTGTGGCTGGAGTTAACCAGACATGCATGGAACAAAGTCAGGAGAACCAGCAAAAGCCTTGGGAGAGGGCTCAGGTAGAGTCAGCAACGAAGGGGAGAAGCAGAAGAGGAGAGAGCAAGATGACCCTGCAGAGACTCCTCCTGGGTCCTTATGAGGGGCCCTCCAGATCTGTCTCCAGACCCTCAGGGTGGCCAGATGCTTTTATGGTAAGTTAATTCTACCTAGAGTGTCAAGGACTTCTGAGACCCATTGTAGGTCCCAACCTATTCCTCTGTTATCAGGCCTCTTCCCTGAAACCAGGGGCCTTGTCCCAAAGGAATGACTGACTTGCTAATGGGGAACGACAGGCATTGTAAGAGACCCGCGGGGAGAAGTTAGGGCAGCATCAGTCATGACTGTGTGACCGATCCGGATTGAACAGTCCCAGACTTTGAACATCAAATGGTGTTGCCTCGAGGGCTGAACTGACCCTGTAACCATGAGGTTGAAACTTCTGCAACCACTGCAAGCTTCCTGTAAGACAAGGCTGGAGCCCACAGGGGAAACCTTCCAAGAAGTCTGAAAACCCAGCTCCCTTCCCCTACCTCCCCCTCCTCCTCCAAGGTGGCCTCATGCTCGCAAAGGGCATCACACTTAGACTTTAGAGTTAGTTTCCAGTGAGGGTTTCCATCATCACTGGACCGTGGGTAGGTGGCAAAAGCATTCATTAGTTAAAAGCAAATATTAATTTCTGGTATATGGTGGGTCTCAACACAAGGATGCCCTGGAAATTTCAGGCACAACTTCCCTGGGGCTGAAGGCTGGAGAACAAGGGCTTCACCATTTCCCAACTCCTGCCAGAGACCCCCGCTGCCCTCTGCCCCAAGCCCGGCCCTGCAGCCCGTCCCTGCAGAGGACCCAGGAGCTTTAGAAAAGCGGATCAAGCTCAGGGATGCTGTGAGAGCTCAGCGCCCAGCAGCCTGCATGGGCTCAGTGACTGCCCCAACTCCCAGTCACATACAGGACAGAAGCAATGAGTCCCATCTTGCTGTCCCATCTTGCTCCATTGAGCTGGGGATGAAGAGTGCGGTGGTCATTAGTGCTATTTGCCAAATATTTCTGGCTCTCTGCTTTCTGAGCATGTGGTAGGATCGTACTTCTTGGACCCCTCGCTTTTGGGTGGGGTCATGTGGCTCTTCTGTCCAGTGTATTGGGAGCTGAGATGATGGGTGTCACTTCAAGGCTGTAACACTGAGTTACAGATACAGGTCTTCCAGAACATTCTCTCCCTCTGCCATTGCAATCAGCAATGTGTGAGATGATGTCTGCTCTGCAAGCCTGGGTGCCTCAGTGAGAGTGACAAGGGCAGGGCTCCCGACTGACCTATGATGGGCATGCAGTGGGCGTGAGAAGTGAGCCCCAGTGGTCAGAAGTTTGTGGCCACAGCATCATCAGGCCCATCTTGACAGATATGGAGAAAGGTGAGCCCGTTTGTGGAGTATCCCCTATGTGGCAAGCTGACGACATTGGCTCTCTCATTGAATCCACACAGCATTTCCATAAAGAAGGGGGTGTAGCTGTTTTTTCTGTGGTCACAAGTGTCCTTTTCCAGATAAGGACACTGACACTGGAGGGGAAATAGGTCCACTCAAAGTCACCCAACTGAGCCAGAATTTGAACACAGATCTCCAATTGAAAGGCTCCTGCTTTTTCCAACAAACGAACAAATCAGTTTAGTGGCTTCCCCTTACTGCTAATGCCTAAGCTCTGGCTGTCTGGGGTTCAGCTCTTTGGGCTGATGCCAGGGAGTGGGGAGATCCTAAGACACTGGACATGAGTCAGGCTGTCATGGACACTCCCTGCATTCATCCATCCACCAATGCATTCAGACAGCGGATATTTACTAAGCATTTGCTATGTTGCCTCTTTGTCATGGCAGAACATGTGACCAAGCGGGGCAGGAATAGGGAGAAGAACCACGAACCAGGGAAGGGTGGGACAAAGGAACAGGGAGCTGAGTTGTTAAGGACAACAAGGGCGCTGCCATGGGAGGGGGGTGATGTGGAGGGAGGGGCGTTCATGATAAGGCTTGGGGTGAACAACAGCAATAATAAGCCCAATAGTCACCATCCATTGAGGACCTACCATGTGCCAGGCACTGAGCTAAGGATGCTTCCCATAGAACATTGCTTCTCTCCCAACTGCCCTCTGAGGTTGCCATTGTTATTCACGTGTCACAAACAGAGAGTTGAAGTAACTTGTCAGAGGGCACCTGATTAGCAAGCAGCAGTGTTGGGGTTGGGATTTGAACCCACATCTGTCTGTTCCAAAACCCATGACCTTGCCCCTGTTTCCCCTTTTGAACTGATAGGTGTCCACTCTGTGGACATTAAGGAAGCATTGCCCTTCCTCCAGATGGAGACCAGCGAAAGTGCCCTTGTATGGACTGGAAAAAAAGCACTGCTCAGCAAATGTAGGGCAGGCTGAAATTAAAAAAAAAACACCTCATTCTGGCTGCACCCCTTGTACAGGGAACCACCTGCATACCTGTTCTGGGGGCAGGGTCTTATTGGATGCTGGGGATAGACTCTGGCTTGAGGTCAGTGGGAAGTCCATGGCCAAGGTGGGTAGTGGTTGTAGTCAACTCTGGTTTCCCAGAGGATGGCCTCCGTGCAGCAGGAGGGGTGCAGAGCGACAGGCTAGGGTGGCTCAGGTGGAGAGGAAGGTGGTCTAAGCCAGGGCAGAAGCAGCAGGGGTGGAGTCTAAATGATTTAGGAAGTGGAGCGGACAGGATGTGGTGGCTAAGTGGGGAATCAGGTGTATGCTCAGGTTTCTGGCTTAGACAAGTAGGTAGGGTTTGGGGCCAGACTGAGCATGGAGAAGGGGCTGCACAGAAGGAGGAAACCGCATCTCAGCATCGGGTGGGAGATAGGGTCAGTTTTATAAATGTTGATTTAAAAGTCCCCTTCAAATCTCTGAAAAGATAACCCTACAGATTTGTGTCTTCCCTTCTCCTGGCTCCCTTGACTGTCTCTTAATGGGGGTCAGTTTATGTGTTCGAACATGCTCTGTACTGTCTGCATCCCACCCGGAATCCTGCACTCAGAACTGAACACACGATTGCAAGGTTGGTGTGACCACGTTGGGAGGCAGCCATTCCCTTGTTGATTCCGTGGATTGTGCTGAGCTTGCACTGGCTTGATTGACGAATGTATGACTCTGTGGGATCATTTTGAGAGTACAGTTGCTAGGGCTCGTAGATTTTTTCCCTGGTGTTCCCCTGCTAGGATACATCCTCCTTCCAACCCCTGCCCTGTATTGGTCACCTCTCGGATATGACTTTAGAGTCCTCTTGACCTCACCTCTTACTCCGGCTGCTGCTGCAGTGACCAGTTCCACACTGGCTGTGGGCAGCCTTGTGCAGGTGTAATCAGACAGGCCCTGGCACGTGCCTCTCACTTCCTATCCTGAGACCTCTCTGTCACTCCTTTTGAAGATGCCTATGGGAGCCTTCTGCACAATCAACTCCAAGTATGGGGGTTCATGCCTATGGATCCACCTGGATCAGTGAAGGTTGGGGGCTGATGGATAATGGTTCCCTGGACAATTCTGAGATGTATTTCATTAGACCCCTTGGAAGGTCAATTTCATGACACACCCTTATGCTGGATATCCCACACTATCATTTATTCATTTCACTTTCCTGATCCTGTTTTTTTGTGTTCCTGGGGCCACTTCCCAAATAAACCTCCTGTACTTGCTTTTGTCTTGGGCTCTACAGGGGAGCCTAGGCTAAGACACACCAGTCTTTTCCAAACTTGGACAGTTGACTCTTCGAATGGAAGGATAAGAATTTACACTTGTCCAGATTAGGTAAAATTGAAACCCAGAATAGTCTGGTATCTGAACTAAGACAGAGAGGTCAGATCAGAGGATCTGAGGGTGGACCTTGCCATGTGTTTTTATTTCCCAAATGGGGGAAAAGGGATCTGTTTCCTTTGGTCACTCAGAGAGTCCCCTAGAGGGCCTAACAATTTTCACTTGCTTCTGAAAGCCTTTGCAACTTTTCTGATGCTTCCTTTTCAGGCTTGATCTGAAAATTAAAAAAAATATGTATCATTGAGCAACTTGTTTCACTGTTCTTTCCCAGGTCTCTGAGCTTGAAGAAATAACAACCTAGAGATTTTATTTTCTGCCAGAATTATAAAAAGGACAGTGGGGTGGCAGCCACGCAGGAGGTCGGGAGGGATTAGGGGAGAAGATGCTACCCTCTCGGAAGGAAATAAAGAGAGACAGCCCATCAGAGTTTGGGGAGGAGTGCCGGTCACTGGCAAGGGGAGGGAGAGCCCCTGCTTCTCTTTGCACCTGGGGGACTGCAGCCCAGAAGATGGGGCCGGCGCTATGAGGAGCATGCAGAAAGGCAGGTCTGTGGCCAGCGGAAGAAAGAGGCTGGCTGGGTATGAAAACAAGTGGGCCAGGTTGGGGGCCAGGGGTGGGGGTGCTGGGTGGTATAACCCTCCTCCCCTGCGTCATGCTCCATGACTGGGGAACGGGGGCACAGAAAGATCAGCCCTTGGTGATGCAAACCCCAGGAGAAAGGTCTTCAGGTTTGACAAAATATAGTCATAGACATCACAAATCCTTCTCACTCCAGTAACAGATCAGAATGGGGGTGAGGGGACCATGAAGATGGAGAAACAGCATTAACTTGAGTCTCAGTTCTATCTCTTATGAGCACAGGACCCATCACTTAACTCTCTGAGCCTCAGTTTCCTCATCTACAAAATAGGGATGATAATACACACCTCACAGGGTGGTGGGGAGGCATTGGTTAATTTTATGTGTTAATTTGGCTAGACCGTGGTACTGATATTTGGGCCAATACCAGTCTAGACGTTGCTGTGAAGATATTTTTTAAATGAAATTAACATTTGAATCAGTAGACTTTGAATAAAGCAGATTACTCTCCATAATGTGGGTGGGCTTTATCTAATCAGTTGAAGGCCTTAAGAGACAAACACTGACCTCCCCCAGTGAGGAGGGAATACTGCCAGCAGACTGCTTTGGGAGTTGAGCTGCAACATCGATTCTTTCCCAGGTCTCTGGTCTAGGCTGCTACCCCACCTTTAAGATTTGGGGGTTGTCAGTCTCCACATTCACTTGAGCCAATTCCTTAAAATGTCTCTCAATCTGTCTCTGTACACACACACACACACACACATGCACACATGCACACACACACACCTTATTGGTTCTATTTCTCTTGGAGAACCTTAATACAGGAGAATTAAATGATAAAGCTATAATGGCAGATGCCAGACACAAAAGACTACATATTGTGTGATTCCATTTATATGAGATTCTAGAAAAGGCAAATCTAATCTACAGTGACCGAAAGTAGATCTGTGGTAGCCCCGCTGGAGCTAGGAGAATGAACTGCAAATGCACACAGGAAAACTTTGAAGATGGTGGAATGAGACGTAGGTGTATGCATTTGTTAAACTCACTGAATTGTACCCTTAAAAATGGGTGCCGTTGGTGTTGGGACAACTGGATATCCACACACAGAAGAATGAAGTTGGATCTTTTCCTCACATTATACACAAAAATTAATTCAAAATGACTCAGAGACCTAAATGTGATGGCTAAAATTACAAAACTCTTAGAAGAAAATAGAGAAGAACATCTTGGATATTAACCCCTTATCAGATATACGACTTGCAAATATTTTCTCCCACTCCGTAGATTGCCTGTTTGTGGATGGTTTGCTTCCCTGTGGAGAATTTTGGTTTGATAGAGTCCCACTTGGTGGGGTTTTTTTTGTTTGTTTGTTTCTGTTTTGTTTGTTTGTTTGCTTTTATTGCTTTTACTTTCTGTGTCAAACCCAAAAACTTTTTCTAGGCTGATGTCAAGGGATGTCCTCGCTGTGTTTGTTTTCTGGGGGTTTTACAGTTTTAGGTCTTGTGTTTAACTTTAAATCTTTAATTTTTGAATTGATTTTGTGTCTGATGTAAAATAGAGGCTCAGTTTCATTTTTTTGCATGTGGCCATCTGTTTTTCCCAGCACCATTTATTGAAGAGCTAATGCTATGTTCTTTCCTCCTTTGTCATAAATCATTAATCATATATGCATGGGTTTATTTCTGGACTCTCAATTCTGTCCCATGATCCATGTGTCTGTTTTAATGCCCACACCATACTGTTTTGATTGCTATAGCTGTATGATATAGTTTGAAAGCAGGAAGATGTAATGTCTCCAGCTTTGTTCTTTCTCAAGATTGCTTTGGCCGCCTATGGTCTTTCATGATTCCATACAAATTTTAGGATTCTTTTTCTATTTCTGTGCAAAATACCATTGAAATTTTAATAGGGATTGCATTTAATCTGCAGATTGCTTCTATCAATCAACAGGGAAATGCAAATCAAAACCACAATGGGATATCACCTTATACCTTTTGGAATGGCTGTCATCAAAAGGACGAGAAATAAAAAGCACTAGAGAGGTTGAGAAGAAAAGAACTTTTGTGCACTGCTGGTGGGAGCACAAACTGGTACAACTACTTTGGAAAACAGTAGGGAGGTTCCTCAAAAAGTTAAAAATAGAACTACCCTATGATCCCACAATTCCACTTCTGGGTATATATCCAAAGGAAATGAAAGTCGATCAAAGAGATATCTATACTCCCATATTCACTGCAGTATTATTCACAGTTGCCATCGTATAGAAACAACCTGCATGTCCATCAACAGATGAGCTGATAAAGAAGGTGGGGTATAGATATACACTGGAATTTTACTCAGCCTTGAGAAAGACGGAAATCCTGCTGTCCGTACCAGCATGGAAGCACCTTCAGGGCATTATGTTAAATGAAATAAGCCAGAGAAAGAGAAATACTGAGAAATATTACTTATGTGTGGAATCTTAAAAAAAAAAAGTCAAAGTCATCAAAGCAGAAGGTAGAAAAGTGGTTGTCAGAGGCTGGAGGGTAAAGGAAACAGGGAGAGGTTGATAAAAGGGTACAAGCTTTTAGCTATAAGATGAATAAGGTATGAGGACTGAATGTAAAACACAGTGATTATTGTTGATTACCCTGTAGTGTATAATTGAAATTTGCTAATGTTCTCTCTCTCTCTCTCTCTCTCTCTCTCACACACACACACACACACGCACGTGTGCACAGATAAACGTGTGAGGTGATGTGTTAATGAACGAGGTGAGGAGAATCCCTTCACAGTGTATACATACATCCAATTGCCATGACATGCACTTTTAATTTTCTGACAATTTTGTCACTTCTACTTCAATAAAGTTGAAAAAAAGAAAAAAAACATGAGTTTGTGGTATGCAAATTGTCCTTTGCTAAAGTTGAATGAAGGTTTTAGTATGTGTGTGTGCGGGGCACGGTAAGTATTGTCCTTTTCATTTTTAGATGAGGAGACTGAGAAACAGGCACAAAGAGGTTAAGTGACTTGGCCAAGGGCTTCAGGTCCTCCCTGAGTCCTCTACAGATGTAAGGCCTCTGGGTGGGTTAGCTTTGCTAGCAATGGCACCGCGGTCCCGGTATGTGCATGATGACAGCAACTCAGGACATGAAACAAGGGCCCCCCAGGAGTTACTGGGGTCCGGAGAGACCCCAGAATCACTCAGGCCAGAGAGGCCTGTGAAAGCAGCTGTCTGGGTGCTATGAGGAGCTCAGCCACGGGGCGTTTCCAGAGGCGCCCCGGCACTCGCAGGGATACAGTGCTTATGAGGGTAGGGTATGTATTTGTGTGCTGACGTTGTACCCTGTGCCAGGACCCAGCAAGGTGATTCCCCTTCATGACCATTGAGTACTATGCTCACATCCACCCCAAGAGCTGGGTACTGCTGCTCCCCCCTATCACAGAGGACTAGATGCCTTGCCCAAGGTCAGTAACTATACTGCCAGCCCATCATGGCCATGGCAGGAGCTGGAGGCCTAGGTGATTCTGGTGCCCAGAGGTCCTCCCATCCCCTTGGGCCACATTTCTCAGATCCCATGGGCCCTTTCCCAAGCCTTAGGGCAGCATTTCTATCCTTCCCTGCACCCCCACACCCCTGGCAGATCTGCTGCAGAAAAGCTGTCCTTCCGGAGTCTCCAGGGCACCCAGGAGCTGGGGCTCTTCTCTTCGCAGGATGGCCAGTGTCTAGGCCTGGGGTGATGACTGCCCCACAGGCCATGGGCCCCAGGGCTGTTGTTCAGACCTGGGTTTGAGTCCTGGCCCCATTTCTGAGTTGATGTGTGACTCCTTCTCTCTCAGTTTTGGATTCCCATTTATAAAACAAAGGGTCAGACCGTGTGATTGAAGGTCTCGGTGGCCTCTGATGCTGCACAGACCTGAGCAGGTTAGCACAGAGGACGTGGGGAGGTCAGCACCTGTGGTCCATCTGAAGGACAAGTCTGCACCGAGGCAGGGTGCACTAACTAATTCACCCGCAGCTGGCTTTGTTAGCCCACCTTGACCTTGGTGACAACACAGTGTTTAGCTTTATAAGCTCGAGTTCCAAGCGGGAACTAAGCCCCTTCAGAAGCAGCTTCTGAGGCTGTCCAGGCAGAGCCGGGCCAGTTGAAAGAGCTATTCTTGCCAGCTCCTGCAGCCCAGGGAAGGCTGGGGGGGGGGGGTCCTTCCCCCACCCTTAGCTGTCTTCAAAGAGCTCCTCTCTTCCTGAGGGTCTTCTAGTTTTCGACTGTTTCCCCCTGCTGCTGTCTCAACAAACCAGGTGGGGTTTCTGAAAATTAAGTAGAGATGTGGCCATGTGACCCTTCAGCAATGCCATCACCACACTGCATGGGGCTCAGAGGCCACACTGGGATTTGTTCCTAGGTTTAATTCATGCCCCAGGAGTTTCAGTTCAATAATAGGTTTATCTCCAGGATGGGAGAAGAGACAGAATGAGACAAAGATATCCATAGGGCCAGAGCCAGGCAAGATAGGAAGGGCAGATATATGGAGGGGAGAGAGAGAGTGGTACGTGTGAGGTTGTGCATGGAGATAGAGACTGAGGTGCATACATACCTGGGTGTGAATCTCCGCTTCACCTTTTACTAGTTATCTGACCTTGGATATAACTAAACCATTAGGTTTTTGCTAGGATTGAAAGTTAAGGTATATAATTCCCGAAACAGTTCCTGACATATAATTGGCACTTAATAAATATTTCTTCTTTACCATTGTTTCTTGCTCTCTCTCCAGACTGCTTGCCCTTTGGGGGTAGGGACTTTGTCCTATTCATCTCTGGGGCGTGGCATCTTGTCCAGAGACTACCCTACAGATACTGACCATTGAAGGAGCTTGACAGTGCATAAGGTCCTCCCAGGAGCTCCAGCCTACGGATGCAGTGGGCAGCCACCCAAGGGCGCAAACCCAGGGGCAGCTGTGGCTTGTGGAGACACCCTGGTAGAGTTCTCTCACATCCCTTTCCTCCTGGGGCCCAGGTCTCTGCTAGCCCCCAGATGTGCACTACAGAACCTCTGTCCCTCTATTTGGCTCCCTGTTCTGGCAGTCCAGTTGCCGTGGAAACCAGTGGTTTCACATAGGACAAAGCACAGGGAGACTCAGTGATGAATAGAAACTTGCAACCACATTATGTAGCGTAAAAAAAGAGGGTTTGGGAGACTGAGAGCAATAAAGATTTCATGGCCACTTGTTAAGGGGGAAAAACTCAAACCTCCACAAGTCCCAGCTGGAAAAGAGTTTTGTTACCATATTTATATTTTTCCTTTTATTCTTTTGTTGTTATTGTTGTTGATGAGACTTTTTCTTTTCTTTTTTTTTTTTCTTGGAGACAGATCCTAGCAACCCAGAGTCCAGGAGTGCTGCTGAATACATTGTCTGCAGTCCTGTTGTCCTCCTCAGATGTCTCTCCATTCAAGCATTGTCTCACTTAGAGTCCTTGAAATTTACTGGGCACACCCACTGCACATGTCTAACTAATCTTGATTTTGCTTCCTAATGTTAGAGCAAGGTAGGGCCAGAGAGAAGCAGGGATCAGTGTCCTCGCCACCTCTCTAAGAACTATAGTTCTTATGCTGGTGGCAGCCCCTCTTAGTTTTATTTGGTTTCTTATTTACTTCCATTTCTAGCCATACAGAGTGAGAGAGTTCAGAATTGCCCTGAGGCTGAAAGCATAAAAAATTGGACAAAATATAGGAAACAACTGTTTTTCAAACTTTGGACAACAAGCAATGCAGGTCTGTGAACCCTGAGAGAAGGGAAACAAATGAGGTGAGCCCTGTGATTGCCCTAGTTAAACGCCTGGAGGCAGTTTCCAGGCAGCAGAGCAGGGAGAGGAAATCTGAACAGAACTCAGCAGTCTTTCTGACTTGGAGAGACAGAGATTGAACTTTGTGGAGGTTGAGGCAACAAGAACTTGCTGAATATGGGAGAGAGAGAGAGAGAGAGAGAGAGAGAGAGAGCCAGCTATCTGGAGAGGGATGCTGTCACATACTTGGCCAAATACTGGTTTGAGAATGCATGGGGCAAAACTCCATGGGCTGGGACAAATACACCTGGGAAACCAGAAGGCAGAGAAATTCCCAGAGTTCACAGAAGACTGGGAATAGTTTATGTATCCAGGGTGGCTAGACCTCAAAATACATGGGGCATCAGATAGAGTCCTCAGAAATCCCTAATAATAGAGCTAAGTCAGCCTTAGACTAAATGCTACTTTGGATCTGCCCCAACAAAGCTTGAAAAACAAGGCTCAGAAGGATCAAACTGATCTCAAAAGATTTAACTGTATGCCTCAATATCTTTAGAGAAATACAACAAAACCCAGGACTCCAAAACATAAACTTGACTGTGTTCAACAATCAATGTCATCTGTAGCCCAAGAGAAAAATTAATCAATTGAAACAGATCTGAAAACAATAGAGAAAATGAAACTAGCAGGTGATGGTGTTGAAACAGGTATTACAAATATGCTCCATATAGTCAAGAAGGTAGAGGAAAATATGAATATGGTAGCGAGAGACATGAAAAATATGAAAAGACCCAAATGAAACCTCTAAAGATGAAAAATATGGTATATGAGTCCAAAAATACAGTGGTTGGGATTAAGAACAGATTGGAAACTGAGAAGAAAAGATTGGTGAACTTGAAGACAAAGCAATACAAGCTATCCAAAATTTAGCAAAGATTTAAGAGACAGAGAGGACATCAAGTGGTCTAACCTTTGCGTAGTTAGAGTCCCAGAAGGAGAGGGAAGGTGAGAGGAAATAGAAAACGAATAATAAGATGGTAGACTTAAATCCAAACACAGTAGTGATTACATTAACTGTAAATGGCCTTATACCCCAATTAAACAGAGAGATGATCATTTTGGCTAGAAAATTAAGACTACAAGAAGATAATTTTGAATAAAGACTCAGGTAGATTAAAAGTAAAAGAATGGAAAGAGATACACTATACAAATAACATGAGAAAGCTGGAACATATATATCGATATTAGACAAAGTAGATTTCTGAACTAGAAATAGTAACAGGCCAACTCATCAAGAAGACATAGTAATCCTGTATATGCATGTAGTAAGAGAGATCAAAATACCTGAAACCAAAACTGATAGAATTGAAAGGGGAAACAATAAAATCTACACTTACATATGAAGATTTCTATACTCCTGAGTAATTGATAGAGCAAGTAAACACAAAGTCAGTGAGGATATAGAAGACCTGAACAACACTAGTAAAAGCTGACTTAGTTGACATTCATAGACTACACCACTCAACAATAGTATGATACAGACTCCTTTCAAGTGAACATGGAATGTTCACCAAGCTGAACCATAAAACAAGTCCCAATAAAATGAAGAGGATTTAGATCATACAAAGGTATTCCCTTGACCATACCTACAACAGATTTAAATTAGAAATCAATGACAGAAATATTTAAAAAATCTTTAACTGTTTGGAAATTCAAAAAGAACACATTTCTAAATAATTCGCAGATCAAAAAAGAAATCACAAGCAAAATTTAAAACTACTTAAAACTGAATGGAAATGAAAACACCTAATGTCAGTATTTATGGGATGTACCTAAAGTGAAATTTAAACAATCAATGTTTATGTCACAAAACAAGAAAGGTCTCAAACCAGGGATCTAAGCTTCCAAGTTAAGGAACTAGAAAAAAAAAGGGCAAACTGAACATAAACAGGCAGATGCTAGAAAATAATAAGGATAAGAGCAGAAATTGAAGAAAACAGCAGAGCAAATCGTTGAAATTAAAAGATTAATAAAATGACAAACTTTTAGCCAGACAGATAAAGACAAAAAAAGAGAAGAGAAAGGACTAAATTTGCTGCTACTAGAAATGAAAAAGGGGACATTACTACAGGTCTCATTTACATTAAGAGGATAATAAGAGGATATTATGAACAATATTTGGCAACTTAGATGAAATGGACAAATTCCTTGAAAGACATAAGTTACTAAAGCTCACTTGAAAATAAATAGCCAAATAGCCCAAATAGCCCTGTAGGTATTAAAAAATTGAGTTTACAGTTCATGACTTTCTTATGAAGAAATCTCCAGGCCTGGAATTCACTAGTGAATTCTACCAAACATTTAAGGAAGGAGTAATATCAATTCTGTACAAACTCTTCCAGAAAATTGAATAGAATGGAAGACTTCCCATTCTTTTTTTTTTTTTTTAAGATTTATTTATTTATTTTAGAAAGAAAAAGAGAGGGAGAGAGCAAGCAGGGGGAGGGGCAGAGGGAAAGGAGGAGAGAGAATTTCCAGCTGACTATACAGGGCTCAATCCCAAGACCCTGAGATCATGACCTGAGCTGAAATTAAGAGTCAGATGCTTAACCTACTGAGCCATCTGTGTGCCCCAGACTTCCTATTCTTTTTATGAAGCCAGCAATACCCTGGTACCAAAACCAGATGAAGACATTACAAAAGGGGCGCCTGGGTAGCTTGGTTGTTAAGCGTCTGCCTTCGGCTCAGGTCATGATCCCAGGGTCTTGGGATCGAGCCCCATATCGGGCTCCCTGCTCCGCTGGGAGCCTGACTCTTCTTCTCCCACTCCCCCTGCTTGTGTTCCCTCTCTCGCTGTGTCTCTCTCTGTCAAATAAATAAAATCTTTAAAAAAAAAATGAGAACTGCAGACTGGTATGTCTCATTAAATTAGATGCAAAAATAACTATCATATTGAATCCGGCAATACATTAAAAAGGTGATACATCATGAAAAGTGAGATTTATCCTAGGAAACAACCTAAGTGTCCTTCAACAGGTGAATGATTAAACAAACTACGGTACCACCCCCACATTATGGGACACTACTCAGGAACAAAAAGGAACAAACTATTGGTATATGCAACAATTTGAGATGAATTTCCAGAGAATTATGCTGAGTGGGGGGGGGGGGGAGTAACAAACAATACATAATCTATGATTCCATTTATATAACATTCTTGAAATAATAAAATTATGGAATTGGGAAACGAGTTAAGGAAGGGGTGGTGATGGGCAGGATGTGGATATGGCTGTAAAATGGCAATGTGAAGGATCCTGGTGGTGACAGAAATATTCTGCATCTGGACTGTATCGATGCTGCTATTCAGGCTGTGAAATTGCACTGTAGTTGTGCAAGATATTACCACTGGGAGAGACTGAGCAGAGAGCACATGAGATCTCCGCACTATTTCTTACAACTGCATGTGAGTCTACAATTATCACAAAATCAAAAGTTTTATTTTTAAAAAAGTGAAAAAAAGTAACCACACACAGTGTTGGCAAGGATGTGTAACGACTGGAACACTCATTCCCTGCTGGTGAGAATGAAAAATGGTCCAGAGACTTTGGAATAGTTTGTACTTTTTAAGTAAATGAAGAGTTTGCACTTTTGTACCCAAGGGAAATGAAAGCATACTTCCATGCAAACACTTGCATGCAAATGTTAATAGCAGCGTTATTTCTATTAGCCCCAAGCATCCATTAAGAGGTGCATGGATAAATAAATGGTGGTATATCCATAAAATGGGATATTACTCAGCAATGAAAAGGAACAAATCGCTGATACATACAACAACCTAGATGAATCTCGAAAGCGTTATGCTAAGTGAAAGGAGTTGGTCACAAAAGGGTATAGACCGTATGCTTTTATTTATATGATACTCAGAAAAAGGCAAAACCATAGGGATAGATCAGTGGTTGCCATGGATTAGAGTTGGGGAAAAGATTGTAAAGGAGGAGGAGGGGACATTTGGAGGTAATGAAAATGATCTCGACTGAGGTGATAGAAGTTACATGACTATATTTGTTAAACTCATCAAACTGGACACTTAAAATTGGTGAATTTTATTATTTGCTCACTATACCGCAACTACACTGGTTTTAAAAATCCTATGATGGTGAATTTGGAAGAGATCTTGGAGCTCAGCTAGTCTAACTAAGCACACTCATTTTAGAGGAAGTGAAAGTGACCAGGGATGTGGATGGGGTGGGGCGTGTCAGGAAAGTTCCAGGCTGAGCGACAAAGGCCCCTGTTTGGCTGGAGCACAGGTGAGTGGGACATGAGGAAGAGGGAGTGGGAGACATGGCTGTTCACATAGGAGGGAAGACAGGGTCCAGAACACTGGAGTGCTGTTAGCTCTATGGCACCTTTGTACAAATTAGGAAAAAAAGGCACCTCCTCTGGGTTGACCAATTAGGAAAAGAGACAACCTGTGGGTGGATTAATCAGTGAAAAGAGCCAGAATGCACAGCTGGGGAGCAGATTTCACCCCCACTCATAACCTTTCAGCCCAATGTTCCCATGCAGTGCATGGCTGAGAGGTGGGCCTGCCTGAATACCCAGTGGCATTATCTGGCAGGTGTCATTTGGTGGTGACAGTGATTTTCTTAGTGGTGTGCAATCATCCCATTTACATATACCCAACTGCTGTTCCTCCGCTGGGGTACAGATTATAGCTGAACTCCTGTTCTTGCCCTCTAGCTGTTGGCATTCTGAGTGTTCCTCCCCAGTGCACTCAGGTAGGTTAGAGTATTTTGGGCAAACGCAGAGCCGTGTGTGAACTCTGCAAGGTCCTCTCCTGCCTGTGTCCCTTATAGAGTCCTCCAGCGCAGCACTGGTCCCTCTGGGAACATAAAAACATTCCTGGTCCTGTATCCTACCCTGGGCCTCTTCCCCGGGTACACAGGAGCACTCCTCCTACTATAAACAGTGTAGCTGTCTCCACCCCTTCCCCATGACATATATAGGCTGTAGTTTTCCCTACCATCTCCCTTCATGGCAGACATTGTCTTATGAAAAGCCAGTGTGTCCAATCAATTCGTTTCCCATTTCAATCGAAGCTATTTATTCTTTTGAAAAAGCAACAAGTGCCTTGGTTTGCTCGTCACTGCCAGCAAATATCTGGGGAGTCTCTTTCTCTCCCTTCAACTCAGATCTGCCCACAGATGTCAGCATCTGTTCTGGGAGCCTTATCTTGGGGCCGAGGGAGGCCACAGAAGCCCTCACTCTCCCCCTGGTCCCTGCTCCAGGGACTCAGAGCTTGGGAGGGATGCAAGTCCAGTTTCTGGAGTTCCCACTCTGCTTTAGCTGCAGTAGGGAGAGAAGGTGCAGGACCACAAGCCTGTGGGTAGATACTCATCAGAACCATGTAAACGAATTTTCCAGAATTTCCCCAGGTGGGCTTTGTAATGACTCGTAACAGGAAGGAAGGCCTTACCACAATCCCAGGCATCAAAAAACTCTTTGCCTGTTTTCTGTCAGTTTTCTGGGGAGAGTGGAGTCTTCTTAATGAAACTTGGGCCTGACTTGGTGGTCTGAAGACCAAACCAAGGGTGAATGGTCTCCAGGAGTTGCCATATGTCTGCCTTATAAGGGGAGCCTATGGGAATTCATTTATTAATTCAACAAGGACTTACTGAGTACCTAGTATGTGCTTAGACTTACTGAGTACACACTATGGTAGATTTTACATGTCAACTTGACTGGGCCATAGAATGCACAGACACCTGGTTACGCATTATTTCTAGGTGTGTCTCCAAGTGCCAAGCAGTATTCAAGATGCAAGTATATAGCAGTGAGCAGAACATACAAAAGTCCCTGGTTGCAAGGCACTTCCATTGTAGTGAGGAAGAGGGGGAGGATTGATAAATCAGCATCTGTTAGTTGTCATAAGGGTTATGGAAAAAATAGATCAGGATGCTGGGGAAAGGTACTATTGTTCTCAACAGCATGGCCAGAGCTGGTCTCCCCCAGGAGCTGACATTTGAGCAGGGCATGAATTAACTGAAGAAATGGTCCAAGCCAGTGTCTAAGGGAACAATGTTTCAGATAGAGGAAATAGCAATTGCAAAGACCCTGGAATCACAGCATGCTTGGAATGTTTGCAAAGCAGCAAGAAGGCCAGTGTGTCTGGAACAAAGTGAGCAGGGAGAAATATAATCATAGTCACTCCCCATCTAATGCATCATCAGCTCCATCAACAACAAAATATTGTCAAGATCCTTTGAAATTTTGGGAGTTGCTTGCAATGGAAGATTTTTGCAACAATAGCTGATTAATGCACTTGCCATCGTATTTATAACAAAGTCCAAACTCTATGTGGACTACCAGAGCTGCATGGCCTTGCTCCGCTCTGCCCACCTGCCATTCTTTCTCCCTTCCACATGGTGTTTTGCCCATGCAGCATTCTCTTTAGCTTTTGAGCACATGACTGAACACTACCCCCACCTCAAGCCTTTGTACATTCTGTTCTTTCTGACTAGAAATCTCTTTCCCCAGATTCTGCATGGTTGACTCTTTCTGGTCTGCTCGTGTCTCTGCTCAGATGTCTCCCCCTTCAAGTTAGCAATCACTCTACTTTCTTCTTACTGTTTACTGCAACTCACTGAAACCTTCTGTTTGCTGAAATTATGTTTTGAAAAATTATGTTGACCTGTTCATTGACTCTTTTCCTCTTCTAATATGTAAAAAGCATGGGAGCAGTGAGATTGTCATGTCCAACTTTTATTCCCAGTGTCTGCAACAATGACCTACAAAAGTTAGTTCTTTGAAAAGGTTACTAAAATTGATAACCCCCTGGCAACACTAAATAAGAGAGAAAGCACATATTACTACTGTCTGAAATGAAAAAAGATATCACTGCGTATCTTACAAACTAAAAAATAAGAGGATATTATGATCAATGTAATGCTAACAAATGCAACAATTTTAAACAAATGGACAATTCCACAAAAAACACAACTTAACCAAAAAGAAACAAAATCTGATCTCTATTAAAGGTTGAATCCATAATTCAAATTTTTTCCACCATAAGGAAAACTATAGGCTCATATGGCTTCACTAGCAAATTCTTCCAAACATTTAAGGAAAAAATGACAAACTCTTCCAGGGAATAGAAGAAAGAGAGCATTTTTTCAGCTTGTTTTATGATGCCAGCATAACTTTGATACCCAAACCTGATAAGGACATTGCAAATAGAATCCAGTGGTACATAAAATGAATAATATATCACAACCAAGTAAATTTTATTCCAAGAATGCATCTATTAAGATGATCAAGGAGATTTCTTTTTTGTTCAGTTAATGCTAGAAATTATAAAGATTGGATGTTAAACCAACCTTGCATTCCTGGAGTAAACCCAAACTCAGAGAAAAGTCCATTCTACATGGCTGCATCAGTTTTCTATTACCTCCTGGACCCCACCTCCTATTGTTCTCCCCCAGTTTGCTCTACTCCAGCCACATGGCCTCCTGCTGTTCCACAAACACCCAGGCACGTTTTTGCCTCAGAGCCATGGTATGTGCTATTCCTTTTCCTGACTCTCCTTTCTTCTAGGCAACCACGGGTCTAGCTCTGTCATTTCCTTTTCTCAAAATCTACCTTCTCCATGAGGTTTTCCTGACTTCCTATCTAAAATGTCTATCCCTCTCCCACACCTGATGATTTCTAGCCCCTTTTCTACTTCATTGTTTATCTTCAGCATTTACTACTACCTAGCACCCTACACATTTTATTTATTTACTTTGGGTGGTGGTGGATTTTACATGTCAGCTTGACCAGGCCACAGAATGCACAGAGAGCTGGTTAAACATTATTTCTGGGAGTGTCTCTGAGGGTGTTTCCAGAAGACATTAGCATTTGAACTGCTGGGTTGAGTAAAGCAGATGCTTCCTAGTGTGGGTGGGCATCCTCCAAATCACTGAGGGCTTGGACAGAATGAAAAGGCAGAGACAAGTTAAATTCACTCTGTTTCTGACTGATGAGCTGGGGCATGGATCTTCTCCTGTCCTTGGAGCTCCTGATTCTCAGGACTTCAGACCCAGATTGCCTTCTACACCACCAGCTTTCCTGGGTGTCCCGTTTGCAGACTGGAAACTGTGGGACTCCTCAGTCTCCATAAATGCCAATACTATATATATATATATATATATATATATATATATATATATATATATATATATATATATATATTCTTTTGGTTCTGTTTCTCTGAGAACTCTGACTAATGCACTGCATTTGTTGAGCGTCTTCCCTAATTAGGGCAAAAGCTCCATGACAGTAGGGATTTTTATTTGTTCTTGTACGCTGTATCTCCAACATCTAGAATAGTGCTTGGTATATGGTAGGCGCTCTTAATAAATACTTGAGGTATGAGTGAATGTCCTCAATGTCCTTCATAGCAGGACGTATATTCAGCAAGTTCAGCTATGAAGGACCCACTATACCCCTAGTGGAGCTGGGAACGTACAGATGAGTCAGGTCCCATCTCCGCCCTTCTGCATGTGGTATGTTGGTGGGGGCCAGCATAGGGGAGATTCAGATCCAGAAACAATTCAACTTAGTGAGTCAGATATAGTTGATTTTCATTATTTGAAGCACTTATTCTCTATGAAGTCATTGTGACACCGAATTAGGGAGTGCCAAACTGTTGCTCCTAGGGAAAAAAGCAAGGTGAGTTTCCTGTGGGCCTCCAGTTACAACACTTTTGTAAACCAATCAATACATCACCTTATTTTATATGTGTTTCTTCATACGTATTGTTGATTCACTAAAATCGAACTCACGACCAACAGAACTAGTATCCACGTCTTGATGAAACTTAGCCAACACATGCATTTTCTCCATGAGGTGCACCACAGCCTTCTTGCACTTGGGAACATGAGGCAGTAAAGGACACAATCACCAACCAAATGCACAAAAATATAAAAAACAGGGCACAAAAGTAGACCACCAAGAACAGATTCACAGCCTGGGAACAAGAAGGGAGGGCGTTCTCAGCTGACAACCTGTGTGTGGAAGGACTCAAATTTTTCACCACTCTGCACCAGTCTGTGAGCGACGGTATTGATTTTGGGGTGAAGCGCTAGCCAGTAGGTGAATTCACAGATATGGAATCTGCTAATAAGGACGATCCACAAACATAAGAACTAGGAAGATCGGTAGGGGAAGAAAGGGATAAAGAAAGGGGGGAGTAATCAGAAGGGGGAATGAAGCATGAGAGACTATGGACTATGAGAAACAAACTGAGGGCTTCAGAGGGGAGGGGGGTGGGGGAATGGGATAGACCGGTGATGGGTAGTAAGGAGGGCACGTATTACATGGTGCACTGGGTGTTATACGCAACTAATGAATCGTCGAACTTTACATCGGAAACCGGGGATGTACTGTATGGTGACTAACATAATATAATAAAAAATCATTAAAAAAAAAAAAAGGACGATCCACAGCATTTAATGGTGCATCTGCCACTTATGGGCACCATCACAGACCAGGACGGGAGGTGAAAGAGAAGCAGCTGACAACTTGAGGTGGGGCACTGCTGGAGCCCTCAAGTCCAAAGGAGAGAGGCACATTCCCAAAGCTCCTCCCCAAGAGAGTTTCCCCCACACCCTCCCTTCTACCCCCTTTGGACAAACACATTTGCAATCTGCTAACCACGGCTGGTTTGAATGACTTGAGTTGTCAGCTCTGATTTTGTTCTCTGAAAATCAGTTTTTATTCTTAATTCTTCCAGTCTCTCCGCAGACCTGACAGCTCCCTACAGCGTGTGTGCCACAGCCAGGGGAGATCTTGAGGGGAAAAAAAAAGTCCCTCTTCAGGAACGAAGCTGCTTATGTGGATTTCCTGACAGCTTGGACGGATTGTCTTTTCTTCGGCTCTCTGCACTAAGAGTATTTACGTGGAAACAATCCAGAGATTCTAAGTCTGCAAGTCGATTCCCAGGGCTGAGAGCGTCCCTGAAATCCTCATCTCCCATCAAGGATAGCACAGGGGTTTCCAGAGCAACCATGGCAGGGCGGGGGGGGGGGGTGGTAGAGCATGGGGGAAGGGTTCAGGTGGGGGAATCACGACAGAAGCCCTCCTCAGTGTGAGCCCTTTCTCCGGCTGCAGGAAGCAGGTGTGAGGGAGGCAGGAAAGGTGAGGAGGGTGTGTGTCCCATGCACAACGGTCCCACTTGTCCTCCCTTTTTCAGTTGTGGGATTGGATGCTCTGGCCATGTGGTCTTCAGGATGGCCAGGTGTTTATAATGCTCAGAGACGATGAGTGGTTTCTGTATGATATATCTTTTTCTTCATTGTTCCCAAGGTCTCAAACCATTAAAACATTCAAGCATCCTATCCATCAGTCAGCAAACATTTACTGAACATCTACTATGTGCCCTGGCTTGTGCTAGTATCAGGGACACAGAAGTGAACGGGTCGGATGTGGCTCCTGCTCCCATTAAGCTGATGGTCTAGAAGTGGAGATTACACAAACACTGACACATGTTGCTTTAATTACAAACAAGATAAGAGTTACAAGGAGAAATTTAGGGAGCAGGGGAGGATATTTTAAAAGAAACTAATTGAGTTTGGTGGTTCCCAGAAGGTGGAGATGGTATTTACATTGAGATTGGAAATGGGAGCAAGAACTGGCCATGTAGAATGTGAAGCTTCCTCACTGAGGGGGATAGCATGTACAAAGGTCCTGTGGTAAGAAGGCAAACTTGTAGAGATCCTAAAGATCATCTTGACCTCCTCCTTTCCCTATTTTATCAATTAAATACCTGAAGGGGAGTGACTTGCTCAAGGTCACATGATGAATTAGAAGCAGCACTGGGATTGGATCCTGAGAGCCTATTTTCAGTATAGCTCTGTTCCTTCGGTTCTCATCAAGGCCTGTTGGCCTGAAGCTTCTCCCAATTTCTCTCTTGGATCACAGGTGATCCACTTGATTTCTCTTCCCCAATTCCCAGCCCTAGACTCATTGACTTGGGGTAGGTCACTGAAGAATTGTGAGATAAGAAGAAATATACATTTTGGTCTCTGGCCCCAATTCCTGACATAGGGCTCCTGAAACCCTTGTAAATAGGGGCACTAAGATCTTTTGCTCTAATATTTATTCTCTGATCCTAGTTACTGGCACAGAGCTCCTAAAGCTCTTGTAATTTTCTAAGTGATAAGACAGTTAGGAACACCTTTTTTTCTAATATTTGGTCTTTGACTCTGGTTCCTGACACAGGGCTCCTAAGTCCTTTGGAATTTCCTGGGTGATAGGAGTGTCTCTTCTTCTAATGAGGTGACTTGGGCTGGCTCCTGGGTGGGGACGGGTCACTAGAAGGACCAAGCCATCATTAGAAATTTCAGATATTCAGCCCCACCCCTCATTCTTCAGACAGGGGAAAAGGGCTAGAAATGAAGTTAATTGATTATACCCATGTAATGAAGCCTCTATAAAAATCCCAATGGTATGGGTTCAGAGAGCTTCCAGGTTGGTGAACACATCTATGAACACATCTATGTGATGCGCCCCAACTCCAAGGTGACAGAAGCTCCTATACTTGGGACCCTTGCAGACCTTGCCCTATGTACATCTTCAACTGGCAGTTCATTCATATCCTTTATCACGTCCTTTATTAAATAATTAACTGGTAAACAGAAGTAAGTGTTTCTCTGAGTTCTGTGAGCTGTTCTAGCAAATAATCAAATCTAAGGGGGAGGAGGTCATGGAAACCTCTGCTTTGTACCCAAAAGAAGTTCTGGGTAACCCGAGAACCCAGGACTTGTGATTGGCATCTGACTTGGGGGTAGATACCTTGTGGGACTGAGCCCTTAACTTGTAGGATCTGATGCTATCTCCAGGTAAAGAGTGTCCAAACTGAGTTAAATTGTAGGATACCCAGTTGGTATCATAGAATTGTTGTGGGGGACCCCCCACACAACACACATTTGATGTTGGAAGTGTTGTGAGTATGACAGTAGTAGGAAGGTAAAGGAAAAACACCCAGGAAGAGTGAGGTTTTCCTTACGCAGGAATATCCTTCAGGGAATAGGCAAGAGAGGAGAAACCTTTGTCTTTGGGTATGTGCCGCCCATGGCGGTACACACTCCCCAGGCTGTTGATCATGTGGGAAATGGGACCAGGGGTGTGTGTGAGACCATCTCCTCACCAGCATCTGAGTCAACATCTTGACCACGGCCCTGCATGTGGCCCTGGGGTGGGCCAGGGTTCCCAGGGTCCATTTCCTCCAGTGAGGAGTGGGGAGCCCCTTGGTTGGAGGCCTGGCCAGAGCAGCCCCTATAGGACTTGGGAATCCCAGGGGTTGAAGGGACTCTAGTGAAGGATGGACCCAGATTAGAAACCCAGATTGAAACCCCTCAGGAGGGTTTACTAGGTTTTAGGCACCCCCCCAATCCTTCCTTGTTGTTCCACTGATGAGGCCCACAGAAGGGAAGGGATATATCCAAGTCCACACAGTGACTCAGAGGCAGAGCAGGGGTCCTGTGACTTGCTCCAGGGCTCTCGGCACCTTTGAAGCAGAGGATTATGGAAACCTAGAAGACTCCATTGACCACGGAGCTGACAGTGATGTGAACTTCCCTCAATATTTGCAGTAGCTGAAGATGGGCGATTCAGCAGTTTGGTCAGATTCTGATTGCACTGGGAAAGCAGAAAAGGTCACAGTAAACAAGAATTAGAACCTAGGAGACATCCCTACAGGCAACATCCTCACCTTTTCTTCATGGATACAAATATCACCCAGGGACGAGGAGGCATGGAGCCACCAGCTGTGTGTCCCAGGTAAATCTCTTACCAGAACCTCAATTTTCTCATCTCTAAAATGGGAATAGCGATCCATCTCTGACAGTGTGCCTGTGAGGATGAAAAGAGATGTGAGCTTCTGGTATTCTCCTGCCCTCCTTTGGTCTATAGCTAGCAATGTCTCTCTCTCTCTCCCATGATGATTAATTTTATGTCAGTTTGACTGGGTCAAGGGGTACCCAGACATTTGGCCAAACATTTTGAGTCTGTGAGGATGTTTCTTGATGAGACTAACATTTGAATGGGTAGACTGAGTAAAGCAGATTACTCTCCCTAATGTGGTGGGCCTTAACTAATCCGGTGAAGGCCTGAATAGTGCAAAAAGGTTGAGGAAGAGGGGATTTCTGCTGCCTGGCTGCCTTGAGTCAGGAATTGGTCTTTTCCAGCCTTCAGACTTGAACTGGAACATTGTCTTTTCTTGGGTCTCAAGCCTGCTGACTTTCAAAGTAGACCTTACATCACTGACTCTCCTGGGTCTGCAGCTTGCTACCTGCAGATTTAGGACATCTCAGCCTCCATAACCTCATGAGCCAATTCCTTAAAATGAATCTCTTTCTTTAGTCAGCCCCCCACACACCTGAAAATCCACAAATAACTTTTGATTCTCCCCAAACTTAACTACTACTAGCCTACTGTTGACCAGAAGCCTACTGATAACATAAACTGTCAATCAACTCATATTTTGTATGTTATATATATTATATACTGTATCCTTACAACAAAGTAAACTTGAGAAAAGAAAGAAAATCATGAGAAAAAGAAACATACAATACTGTACTGTAAAAATTCTGCATGTAAGTGGACCTATACAATTCAAACCCGTATTATTCAAGGGTCAACTGTTTATGAATATATCCATCCTATTGGTTCTCTCTCTCTCTCTCTCTGGAGAATCCTGACTAATACACCCTCCCTGTGCCACTTCAGGTTCAGTGACTCAGAAGCTCCTGCTGATCTGATATCTGCAAAGAATCTGTCCCCAGATACCCTTCTAGAGTCCCTGGCCTGACCTGACCCCTTCCCTGCCTCCCCATCTCTGCCCTGGCAAATATCCTTGCACCTCGCCCACAAGGGAAAAAAAGATGCGGTGAAGCAGAACAGTCCAGAATCCTGGGTTCAAGCCCTGACTCTGCCATTTAATTCTCAATTATTGAGAATGAGGACTGAGCCTTGCCGTCCTCATCTGCTAACAGGGCTGACAATTCCTCACCGCCCACCCCACAGGATTATTTCCAAGGATGAAAGAATTGTGAGTTTCTCCCTCTGCATCCCTTTCTAAGGCTACAAGGTGTGTGTCTACAGGGTCTGTACCTTTTTATTCCTGTCCTAAACCCCGGGCTTGGGACCTCACTCCTGTAATGTTGTTCCCCATGAATATTTGATGACCAACTGAAGGAGCATATGAGGAGTCTCTGTGTAATTACAGGAGACACCTGTCAGAGGCTCCAAGACTCAGAGATGTCCAAAGACATTCTATTAAATGAGATGGAAATTAAATGACAGACCGGGCCGGCGTGCTGGAGGCAGGGGAGGACAGCACTCTGGAATCAGGGGCGTCAGCAGGCTCTAGCCCAAGTATGTTTTTGAGCAAATGGTGGAGTCCAGTGAACCTTGGCCACGAAGTTCTTTCCAAATGAGTCTTTAATAAAATTTAGCCTAATACAAATTGAGCCTAATTAAATTGTACCCGTTGAAAATGCACTGCTGTACATCCGAAGGATGAAATCAAGATCAAAAAGCAATAGAGAATAGAAGCGAAGGTAATTCTCCACTTGTACTAAGCAAGCTGGGATCTCCAAATTGCAGTTGCATTGAGCACCCACCTGGGATTATTAAAGGGCCAGGCCTCCAGGTTTATGGGTTCTCAAGGTCAGCACCATCTCTTCCTCTCCCTCCCTTCGTCTGCCTGCCCCTTGTCCTCCAGAGGAGAAGACAGAGGAGGGCAGGAAGGGCTGGCAGACTTCTCTCCGCCTCCGAAAACGCAGAGCATGCTCCGTCCCGGAGACCTCTGCTTCTGCCTGGAAGGACTGGCCGGTAGGAGTTTATGTGGCTGACTGCTTCTCACCATCCACGTAAGGGCTGTGGACCAGCTCCCCCTGGCAGCTGCCCACGCCCACCTGCCTCACCCTCTCACCTGCTTTGTTCTGTTTGCTTCCAAACACATCACTGTCTGGGAAGCATCCCTTGTCTTGGGTCCCTATCTTTTCACTTCTTCCCCCAACCCCATCCCGGCATCAGGATGTAAACTCCGAGAGCTCAGGACCTTGTCTGTTCTGTTCTCTGCTCTCTCACCAAGGCCTTGACCCTGAGCAGGCGCTAAATGTATACTCATCGAATAAATGGGCATCAGAGCTGGAGGGTCCCGAGGTCGAGTAGCCGACCCCATTTTGAAGCCCAGAGAAGGGAAGGGGCTTTCCGAGACCACCCAGAGGCTCTTGGCCAAAACACCCTTCTCGTTGCTTGTGCGATCTACCAGCATAGTGTAGGAGGTCGTCCAGGTCCCCAGAGGGTGTGGGCTCTGGAGCCAGACCACCTGGGTTCAAGTCCCACCTCTGAGTTCACTAGACATATGGACCCTGGGTCCATTTCAGAACCCCGGTTTGCTCTCATACAAAATGGAAATGACAGTGATACCCAGCTCCCTGGAGCGGTGCCACCAGCCCTGCAAAGCGGATGGCACATCGCCTTGGAAGAAGCCAAGGCTCAGAGGGTTCTGTGACTCACTCGAAGTGACACAGCCAGCAGCAGCCAGAGCAGTACTTCTGAACTCAGGTCTCTGCCCTTGACACCGCCCCAGGACTGCCAATCCCTGCCCCCAGGAGCCCTCCCCTGGCCCTCCCCGCCCCTGCAGGGCCTGATTGATGGCAGTGTGACCGCTGACTTCTGCTTGCCAGTCTCTCTCCTGACAAGGCTGCCTCCCATCGGGTCTGAAAGGCAAGTTTACAAGATAGATTTAAAAGCCTCCGGGACAGGGGAGCTGGTTCACAGGCCTCTGGGGCTGGTTCAGCTCTCTCCGCTCCTAATGAAAACAGACTCCTGGCTCCCAAGTGAGCTCTGAAGAGGCTCGCAGCTGATAACGGGGCGGGAATGGTTGGCTGCAAGGAGACGCCGGCCCGTCCTCAATCTTGAGGACCCGGGGCTCCTCCCCCCAGGACCCCTTCTGTCAGTTCCCTCCTCTTTATCTGCTCTGTTTCCCCTTTCCAGAAACACGGCCACAAGGCTCTCAAACGGGCAGGGGTGGTAAGTGGGTTCTGGCCCGTAGACGAGATGGGATGACCCAAATCGTGATTTTTTTTTTAAAGAACAGAGCCAACATTTCAAAGTCAGATGATTTCTTATTTAAAAAATTGGATTTTTACCTTCCTTTTAAAAATATCTAAAGACTCTCCAGCAACCCCAGCACACACGCACACTGCCCCCATGGCAACAGGGGCTGGGGCAGAGCCCAGCCCGCTCTCTGAACAAGGCAAGTTTTTTCCACTTTCCCACCATTCCCACCTGTCCGATGCACCTTCGCTCCTTCTCCTATTTGCATTTGCTGCTTGTTCCCTGTGGACACCTCAGTTTGAGAACCCCATTGTGCTGTACAGCCTGGTAGGGACTTCAGCCAGTGATGAGGACATTGAGGTCCTGAGACTTGCCCAAGGTCACCCAGAAAAATCGATCACAGGCCAGGTGTAGGGCCCAGGGTGCCCTCTCCCGGGGAAGCCACTGCAGCCCTGAGCAAGCCCCCCCGGGTTTCTGGGCTTTCCCCCTTCGGTGTCTGGAGACAGCTGTAGCCTCACCCACATGGCTCCCGCCCCACGGTGTGGCTGCCAGAAAGGGCTTTGAAAACTCAGATCTGATCTCATTATGTCACTCACTTCCCAGCTTTGAGAAGAAAGAAGGTTTTTCCTCGTCTAAGGAGACAGTCAACCTCCTTGGGATGACATTCAGGGACCACGCTCCGAGGCCCAGCCTACCATTCCGCCTCACCCTGTCACTCTGCTCAACCCTCCCTGGCAGCCACCATCCTGTGGGACCCTTCACTCTTCCCGCAAACATCGCACTCTGTCCCTCCCTCAGGCCGCAGGCCTTTCCCCTTGGGGCAGATGAAATTCTGCTCAGCCTTCAAGGACCCCACCGCATCACTTCCCCCAAGAAGGCTTTCTTGACCCCTGAGTCCTGCACCAGGAGCCCCATGTCAGAGTTAATGAGACCCTCCTCTTCTTCGCCTCTCTGTTCATTCCCCCGTAGAGCATAGATGGCTTTGTGTTCTGGCCCCAAGGTGCCATATTTGCCTTATTCACCTGCCCTGCTATTGATAGTACCATTTACTGAGCGCCTAGTGTGTGCAGGGCTGAGCCTTCTAGCCCATAAATCCAACCGTCTGTTTTCGTAGATAGATCTCCCTATTTGTTCAGATGGAGAAACTGAGGGATGACAGGGTGAAGGAGCATGTCTAAGGTTGCTCAGCCCTCAAGTGGCCACAGCAGGCCCCAGGTGGGATCTGGGGTCCCAGGTCCCACCCTCCGTGCTGTGAGTGGGGGTGTCAGGGGACTCAGGGCAGGACAGTGTGTACCTTTCTGACCGAGGGTGCTGCACCCTTATCAAATGAGCGTAGAGGGTGTCCTCAAGGTCAGGGCCAAGCAGGGCAGCTCCTGGGGCCATTTCCTCAGTTCTCAGTAGCTCAGGTCCATTGCCCAGCCCCCATTTCCTGCCCTGCCCAGCATTCCCCTCTTCTCCCTCTCCCTCTCTACCTGCACCCCTCATTGTCCTCAAAGCCCAGAAAGCAGCTTTCCTAGTGGTGTCGCCATAGACCAGGGTGAGCTACTGGAATCTTCCAGTATTATACATGCTGTTCCCTCTGCCTCCCACACTCTTGTCCCTGTTCCGGAACTCCGTCCTGTCCTTTTAGAGGTGACCACCACGCTCGTCACCAGGCTTCTATCTCTCTGCCCTCCCCCACAGGCCGCCTTCCCCTAGCTGGCTCTGTCGTGGCAGCACCGGCCTCCCTCTGTTCCTCACACAGGCCAAGTCCTTTCCTGTCCCTGGTTTCATGCACTTGCTTCCCCTCTGCCTGGCATGCCCTTTTCCCACTTGGGCATCTTTTTGTCATTTAGGTCAGAGATCCAATGTCACCACCTCGCGGTGACACGTGCTCTGCTTGCACCTTCACAGCAAGCAGGGCTGCTTCACATGTCTGTCATCTGTCTCCCCTGCATTCGAGCTCCGGGAGGGCAGAGGTCACATCTGTCTTGCTCACGGTGTCCCCAGCACCCGGCACAAAGCCCAGCACGTGCTAGGTGCTCAATAAATATTTGAGTGAATGTGAGGAAGGGAAAGGGGAAAAGAGAAAGTGAGAGGAAGGAAGGAAGAAGGGAAGGAGAGAAGAAAAGGGAAAAAGTAAGGAAGGATAGAAGGGAGGGAGGAAGGTAAGAAGGAAGGAAGGAAAGGGAGGAAGGAGGGAGGGAGGAAGGGAGGGAGGATAGAGGGTAGGAAAGAAGGAAGGGGAAAAAGAAGGGAAGAAGGAAAGGGAAAATAAGAAAGAGTGCTCGGTTCCTGCGGCTCCCGCCGAGTTGCCAGGTTGCGCTCTGAAACTAACAAGGCATCTCGTCCCTGACCCCAGGAAGGGGGACAGTGGGAACAAGAACAGGAAGGGACAGACAGCTCTCTTCACGCTCCAAAGGCAGCATCTGGGTGAGGCCCATCCTTCGCAGTTGTTCCGCACCTGAGCGCCTCTCTCCCCTCCCTGGCCCCGAGAGCAAAGGTGACAAACGAGGACAGGCACATTTGTGCGTCATGTGCACTGGGAAGGGCCAGATCACGGCCAGGTTGGGCCTGACCAGAGGCCAAGTCAAGGACAAGAAAGATTAGAGTCCAAAGAAGACAGGTGTCCTAGTTAGCAGGGGAAAGGGCGGCCCCCAGGAGGAAGGCGCCTGAGCGGTGGGGAATGGCTGTCCGCGGCCATGGCCGTGAAGCACACCTGCGAGCAGCCTCACCGCTACAATGCGACGGTGACCCGGATCACAAACCAGAGCCGGGGTCCCAGATTAGCACTGGAATTAAGTACCGTGAGAATTCAAGGGGAGAAAAAATTCACATAAAATTTAATTTAAGGATTAAGCAGCCATGCTTTCTGGTGAAGTCATCTTCCTGTGATTTTTAAATCACCCTGCACTCGAGCAAGATCTCCTCCACAGGTCCCCAAGCTGGCGGTGGATGGCACGGGGGCGGGGAGGGGATGTGACACATGGTGTCACTGGTCTCCAGGCCCCTGGGGAAGGAGTGGCTCTGTCTGCTTGACCCCTGCCCATCAATCAAGCCTCTAATCACTGTCTGCTATTGGGTCACGAAAGGAGAGAAAGCGAGGAGGCCCAGGCGAGGGGAGGGGTGCAGGTCAGCCCACCCCCACTGCGGGCAGCGGTGAGTCTGCTGACTGCAGAGACCATCACGTCACCCGACAGCACTCCGAGCAGGCAGGCTCTACGCGGGATTGAAAGGTAAGACCTCCAAGAGGCCTCAGAAATTCTCTCATCTATCCCTCCCCAGATGAGGAGAACAAGACCCAGACAGTAGAGGGAGTCACCCTAGGCCAGTTAAATGTCAGGGCTGGAAGTGGGCCCCAGGGGTCTCTTGACATCTGGGGTTCGTTCCTCCATGACAGCACAGGTCATTCAGGCAAGTGGTTAGGGCCAACTAGCATTTGCTCCAGGACTCTGATTGGAATTCTCAGAAATAAGATATTTTTTCCCCCTAAGGTTGCCTAGCTGGCAAGAGGTAATGCTCGATCTGCTGGAGTGCATCTTTGCCATCCGTTGGACAGAGTTATTTGAGGGTTAAGCCAGAGGAACCAAAGCTAAGAGATGGACAGAGAGGACTCCGGATGATATCATCTGTGCACCTGGATCCAGCCATGCCTGAATGCAGGAAACATGGGTGGTCTCAGTTGCATGAGGTAGAACTTTTCAAGTCTAAGACCATTTAAATTGGGTTCCTATCATTTGAAACTCTAAGAGTCCCAACTAATACAATTTCCTTCTTCTGGAGGGGAGAATCCAGGCTTCTAAGAATGGCCTGCAAAGGTCTGCAGGACTCGCCACGGCAGCTCCATAGTCCTCCTCTCCACCCCTACGGTATAGGCTTCTTGTTTCAGCAACCAAATCGCACGCTCACTCCGCCCAAGTCTTGTGCCTCCAAGGGTGCCTCTGTCTAGGATGCATTTGCCACTCGTGTGCCTGGAAGAGTCCTCTTCATTTTCCAAAATCCTTCCCAGACATTACTTCTTTTTCTTCTCATACTTCTGCAAACAGACCGTTTCTTCCTTGTGCCGTGTTTAACACGCAGTATATGCGGTGTGCTTTTTTCCCAGGTTTGGAATGGGCCATTTATTTGTTTGCTTCCCCTAGAGGGAAGGAGCTGGTTCTCAAATGTCTTGATGTCTCCAATGCTTAGCACAGCTCGTGATACCCCGGATGGAGCTGAAGAGATGTTGCAGAACAGAGCAGAACACAGAACGGAAGGGCACTAAGCAGGTATGATTGGCTGATATCTCTCCAAGACAACCAATGGGAGTGCCTGTCCCCAAATGTCTCTTTAGGTCATCTGCCAAAACTAGCCAGATAAGGCGTTCAGAAAGATGAGCCTTTTTTTTTTTCAAAGATTTTATTTATTTATTTACTAGAGAGCGAGTGAGCGAGAGTACAAGTAGGGAGAGTGGCAGGCAGAGGGAGAAGCAGGCTCCCTGCTGAGCAAGGAGCCCGATGCAGGACTCGACCCCAGGACCCTGGGATCATGACCTGAGCCGAAGGCAGACGATTAACTGACTGAGCCACCCAGGCATCCCGAAAGATGAGACTTTTGATATGTTTCCTTCAATCCCGACTTTCATAAGAGCCTTGGTTCTAGAATCTCATCCCTTGGGTTCAAAGCCTGGCTGTGTCCCTTCCTACCCATGTGTCTGCAGAAGGGATCCTTAACCTCTCTGCGCCCCAGGCTTGTTTTTGGTCTTCAGGTTGCATTAGTGGAAAGGTATCTGTAAAGAGCTTGAAACTGTGTCTGGCACTTTGTAAGCACCCCATAAACGTTAGATGTTATTATTCACTGCAGAGAAAACGAGGCGAAAATTAACAAGAACTTTGACGAGGACCTCTTGTACCTTTCACTACGACTCTGTTTCATATTAAACGGTATTTTATGTGAGTGCTTACTATGTCACCCTGGTTAATTGATTTAGAAGCACTTCTGAAAGCTTGCTCCTGCCCAGAGCACAGGTACGCTGTTTAAACGTGATTAACAAAGATGTTTGTGGTCATTTTATAAAATGTTGAGCATCAGGTCTTCAGCGAGGAACATCATTACATCGTTTCCACAGGAGAATTAGATTAGATTTAGATCATTTCGACTAATAAATGCATTTTACAAGCCCAGGCTCTCCCAAGCTGGGTGGAAAAATTAGTTCAGAAATGGAGGATTGGCAAATCCACTAGGGATTGGCCTCCAGAACCAGACAGAGAAGTTTCACGTCCCCACTCTCATGTAGCCAGATAACATCCTCAGCTCCCAGGAAAACAGCATGGTCCCGTAGGGCTCTTTCTAATGATTTAAAGTCTTACCTAAAAAAGGCTCTGGGCTCCCCTTATCACAATGTGTTTAAGAGGGGTGGAGGGGGGCCCGGCGAAGGGTCAGTTACTGCAAGCCTCTTGGGTACCAAGCATCACGCTTTAGGGCAATATCTCATTCAGCCTCACAGCATCCTGTAAGAAAGGAGATATGATTAGATCCATTTTACAGATGAGGAAACAAAGCCCAGAGAGGTAAGCTGACTTGTCCACAGTCACACAGCACTATAACATGGGGTAGAGGCCAGATTGACCTCACCCCAAGGCCTGTGTTCCTCCCATACCTCAGCTTCTGTGTTCTGGGGGCTTGCATCTGGGAGCTTTTCCCCCATCTGATGCTGAGCCAGCCTCTGCTTCAGTCCACACCCTGTGCCCTACTGATTCCTACTGCCAGCCCTGGTGGAAAATTCCAGCACAGGTTATCTCTCGGGGAATACACGAATGACCGCTCCTTGTGGTTCTTAAGCTACTGAAGTCAACTTCCAATGGGGTCTTTGCCATGAATACAAGTGGAGAACAGCCCATCCCGGGGAAGGACAAATCACAGTTCATATCCTACTGTGACTTATTCCAAGGTTATAATGGACAGCAGGTGAGCTATATGACCCCTGAAATGTTCCTCCACGAGTATGATTAGATGAACTCGGGTTGTGGGTTCAGAGAGGCCAAGGGGGCCTGGCCATCTTGGCTTTGGCTTCCTGTCTGGAATTTGTCTCCCTTTATGTGGAAGAAGGACTATGTCATCATCAGGATGTCAGGAGAGCCTCTGGGGACTCTGAAGAGTGAAGTTGCAGGCCGGCTCACGCCCCTTCTCTACCACCCATCAGCAAGGAAAGAGGTCAGCCCCTCTGTACTGACTCCTTTACACCAGCATGCAGACCACCTCATAAAAGAGGTGAACCCCTGGGTGGGCCTCTTATGACAACAGCAGTGTCCCCCCTTCCCGACTTCCCTCTGGAGGTCAAGGACTTCAAGGACGTTGAGGAGAGCAGAGCTACAAGAGGGACGGATCCCGGGTCCCTGAGGGCTTGCATGGAGCAGCGCTCACGCTCTACTCATCTCACCTGCTTTGGGCTGATGACATGAATGATAAAGAAAATTTTCTGGAATTCAGTGACCGGGATTTGGAGATGTTTGTTATAGCAGTTGTCCTACGCTGACTGATACACTTTCCCTGCTCGGGCCTGAGCCTCTTTCTCAACCTCCTCCTCTCACCGAGTCTCAGGTTTTACCATCTATTTCCTGGTTTCCAAGCTTACCTCGTCCTGGGGTCATTCTCCTCTTACCCTGATGACCATGCCAGTGGTCAGCGCTCCTCTCTGCTTTCTCCAGACTTCCTGGGAAGTAGCTGCTCCCCTCCAAGGATCCAGTTATGGAGGAAAAAGCAGACTACCATCTCTGGACGGAGAGTTGAGTCTTTGATGCCAGTAGGAACTCTACCACACATCTGCTGCATGACTGTGGGTAAGTCATTTCCCCCCTTCCCCTCCAGGTTTCAGTTGCTCCATCCACAAAATACAGGTTGATTTGTAACTTTTCATCATGGCAGCTAAGTTGGTCTTGATTGCTAAAGGAGACTCGCGGGACCCCAGACGACAATGCTCACAAGTCTACAGCTTGTTATGGGAAAAAGACACACACAGTGACTGCAGAGAAGCCAGGATATACTTCACAGATGGGCCTGTGGCGAGGCCAGATGCAGGCTCCTACCCGCCTCCCTCTCTAAGACCATCAGCATGGAAGACTGGGGAGGAGTCTTGGTTTAGATATTTTCTTATTTTGCTGGTCGGGTAGGCATTTCCCTGCTGCATAACCAGCGTCCGTGGCAGAGCCGAGACCTCACCAAGACCAGGTGTGAATCATCAGTCCCACTGCTCCCCACAAACGATGCTGACAGGCTGGACAGAGCTACTCTGAACCTCCTCTGTCCCCCGGCTACAGAGCAACACGATCGCCCAGCGAGTTTAATGCCCTGACCAGGGGTCCGTACCACGCAGGGGCGTTAGGAGAACAGCTCCCAGGAGAGCCCACCCTTTTGTCCCACAGGCCAGATCTTTTTATGACAAAGCTTACCATGGTTTGACAGCAATTAGAAGGCTCACACAGATGTCGAACATTGGTGATACCCAGTGAGGGGCAGTACAGACTTAAACAAGCTGAATCATCCAATAATACCAGCACAAATTTTCTCATAGTTTGGTGACTCTGCAATTCTTTTGCTTCCCTGATCTACGGCCACTTAACGGTATAGGTTTGTTGAGTGATTAACTGTAATCCACCTGCTATTATTATTATTATTTTTGAGAGAGAGCGAGAGAGCGCAGGGGCAGAGGGAGAGAGAGAACCCCAAGCAGACTCCACACTCATCGCAGAGCCCATCGCGGGGCTTGATCCCACCACCCTGAGATCATGACCTGAGCTGAAATCAAGAGTTGGAAGCACCCAGGTGCCCCAATAATCAATCTGTTATTAACCAAATCTAAATCTTCAGGCCAATTCTCCTCCACGGGCATAACATCCTGAAGGTGATTTGATTCTCTCTCCCAACACATTTGATCATAAGTGTCCCTGTGAATTCCATTAGCTTCTACAATATTAGCTTTACCTCTGAGTCCCTATTATACCAGACGGCAGTATCGTGTGCCACCCTGGACATGTGGTTACGACATAAATAAGACATAATTACAGTATAATCACTTGATCCCTCTCAACAAAACCTACCTTTTCCCACAAGCCATGTATGATTTCTTGTAGGAGTTTAAGTTAGAGACCACGTCTCTATTGCTTCAGACTCCGAACCTCTTGAGGACACAACAAAACTCCTTTTGTCAGCTTGTGTGATTTGATAGACACTGGTTCCCAGGGAGAGGGATCCCCAGAGGGCTCATTTATCCCTCAGGATGGGATAAGAAAAGCCCTTCGAACACGGTCTTGGGCTCTACCGTTCTTGAATGTTTCGACCCGAGGAGAGGAGAGATGCTGGGTTGGGCTGGTGCCCAGTGAGTTAAATCAGTGGATCGGGCATGCTGCTGTTCAAATCTCAGAAGAACAATTATTCCCTCCTCTTTTTGTGCAAGAGGCCTTGGATCATAAACACATTGATTTCCTATCAGGCAGACAAGCTGGGCTGTGGCATGAACAAGCCTCTCAGCAGAAAGGGGAGGCCTAGCTAAGCCCCCTGGTTTTGCTGAATCATCTCGGAAAATGCTAATGCTGGGCCAGGAAACGCCTCGTTTGGTCCAGAGCCCGGAGCCCCCCCTGCCTCCCCGTGGTGGGTGTGCCACAGTCCCCTGCTCCTTGAGCCGGTAACAGGACTCCCGGTACTCTTGCCCTTGGCGCTCTTTTGGCTTAAACCCCGCCTGGAGCAGCGTTTTTGGAACACCTGCTGTGTGCCTGCCTTTCCACCTGCCCCTGACCTCATTCAACGCTCACATCTCACTCCAGGTGAGGCAAGACGGTTTATCATCTGTGGAAGAGGAGCCTGGGAGCCGGAGAAGAAAAGTGACTGACCCAAGGTACTGACCTTGCAGGCGCTGCAGCCGAGGCTCCAGCTCAGGTCACTGACTCTCCAGTAAGCTCCCCATTCTTCCTGCTTTCCCAGACGGGACAGTCTGTGAGGCTGGGGTCTGCCCAGAGGGAATGCCCATACAGGGCCTGGGAGACCTCCGAGCTGGCAGAACGAGTTCCTGATGAAGTTATCGTGCCCTTCTCATGCCTGATAGCTCTTTCCGATGCCCACCATCCGTTGACAAAGGCCTCTCCTGAGCAGCAACGTGTGAGGCAGGATGGGCGCCCATTTTACAGATGAAGAGACTGAGGCTGCAGGAGGTGATGACTTCACCATGGACCAAGGTCAGGTCCAGGGCTCTGCAGGGCGACTTCCCCAATGTCTGGCATAGCACATTAACCAGCCTCAATTCTTGTTGTGAAAAGAGTAGTGTACGAAGTGCAGATTGCCCATTTCTTTACTTAGTTTTGGGACTTCTAATATGGTGACATCGAAGACGGTCACGCATTAGAGCCAGAAGAGCTTGTGCAGCTCATCCAAACCCCTGATCCTACGGAGGAAGAGGCCAAGCTTAGAGAGGCCCAGGGACTTGCCCTCCATCACCCAGCCCGGCAGTCGTAAAGCAGGCAGGAGGTTCCTTGTTCGGTGCTCAGTGACCTGACTGATCTCCAAGACTCCCCATACAGGGTACCGCATCGGGCCAGGAGAGGCACGCTGTGCAAACGGCCCCTCTGGGTGGTGGGCAGGCTGAGACAGGGGATGCCTTCCTTCTACGAGCTGCCTATGCCGAAAGGGGGGCCCAGGGCAGGGGCTGGGAACCAGCAAGATTTTCTGTGGCTCAAGGGGAGAGGGAAATGGGGAAGGCCTCTCAGGGGCTTCACCAGGGACCTCGTGGGGTCTCAGAGTCAGAAGGAGCCTGGAGCCAGGAATCAGGCCACCTGGTTCATGTCTGCAGACATCACAGGGGAAACACCTTGGGCCTCGCCCTCATGGAGCTTGAGGACTTCGTCTCAATCCCCACTGCCCGTGAATGCGAGACTGGAGGAGCGCAGGCTCCCCCTCAGGGAGGCCCAGCGGGTCTGTTTTCTATCTTCTCTCCCCTGTTCCCCCCAGTCTGCTTTGCTTCTCTTTATTTTCTACTGTCTCCCCCTCCAGGGCCCCCCCTCCTGGCTCTGACCTCCAGGCTTCTAACCACCACCCCCTGCCTCCTGCAGCTCTCGCTCTCTCTCCCTCCCTCCTTCTCCTCTTGTCTCCACCGTGTGGGGCCCTCCGCTGGGCCAGGGCGGGGTCTGCATTCTCCCCAGGATGCCTCTTCTCCCTTTCTCTCTGACCTTGGCCTGATGGCCTGTCTCTGTCTCTGCCAGCTCTCTCCCCAGTCCCAGATGGCTCCCAGCCTCTGGAAGGCCCCTCCCCGTGGCCAGCCAGCGGGCTGTGAAAACACTCGGGTCTCATAACCCGAAGGGCAGGATTGATGAGAAAATAAATTCCTGATTAGTGTTTTAATTTTAAGGATCTTTAGAGGGGACTAAACAGCAAGGGAGGCTGGTGGAGAAAGTCTGCATTATTAAAACCATAAATCCTCTGCGGGAGGGGTGGAGGGGAGGGGCCGAAAGCAAAGTGGAGGGGAGCAGACAGGGCTTCCTGTGGGATGGGGGGGTGGAGGGGTTATGGGAGGTGGAGGTCAGGCTGGAGGGTGTCTCTTCCCTCCTACACCCAAAGAGCCTTCCTGGGATGGGGGGTGGGGGGGTGGTGACAGGACCCTCTGGCCTGCCTGTTGGCGAGGCCACAGGATGACTGCCAGCTCCTGGGGGTGCGGGTGGGTGTGGGGTGGGGAGGTGGGAACCGTGTTGGTTCAACCCTCTCTCCAACTGGCCTGGACCACCAGGAGAGGCAAGAGAGCAGAGAGGGAAAGCGCGAGGACGGGGTTCGACTTGACAGCTGAAATCCTGGCTCTGCTCCCGGCCTCAGTTTCCCCATCTGTTGGGAGGGGAAGATCACAGCCCCCACCTTGTCCATGTGGGCGACAATGAAATGAAATAATGCGCATACGGTGTGGCTCCCAGCCAACGTTTAGCTTGTGTTCTTACTGCTGGCAGAGACCACATTCCCCTCCACGATTTCAACTTGACTCTCAGCCCCTTTCACAGATGGACAGACTGAGGTCCAGAGGGTCCAAACTCCTGTTCTAGGTCACAAGGTCTTGAGCGCCCAGCTCTGAAGCCAAGCCCTCTTCAGGTGCTTGGATCTGCCTTACAAGGGGTCACACTTTCTATGGGAGGAGGAGACTGGGTCCAGCCAGCAACCCTGCTGGGCAGGTGGGGAAAACACTACCAGTGAGTGAGACTGCTTGCTTTCAAGGACCTGGAGAGCCCGTGGCATGCGGGAGGCGGGGGAGGTGGTCTACCCTCTGCCCTGCCCCAGCCCGAGAGAGGAAGAAGCCTTTGGCCCTGGGCCAGAAGCCAGGGCTGCGTAAGTGCCCACCCCTGGGTACCCAATCCTCCTTTCAACCCCTCAGACTCTCCGTCCTCCTCTGGGCGACCTCTAACTCCCAGGGCAGTCACCGGCCTAAAAGACCATGGCCTTGCCCCACAACTCCGGCAGCAGCGTGCCCATGGTGCAGAATGTCGTGTGGGGAGGGCTGGGTGCCCCCGCACGGTGGTGAGGAAGCAGGCCCTCCATGGAATTTTCTCCGCATGGGTCTTCGGGCCCCACTTTAGAGAGAGGGGGGCTGTTCCGCTGGAGAAGGGAGCCTGGAGCAGGGCTCTCGGTGGGTACTTTCGAGGAAGGGGCTTGTGGTCATCTGGGGAAGAGGCATGGGTAGTCTCCAGGGGTGAAGGCAGGGTGAACGGAGCTGGCGAGCCCAGCCATGGGACATGAGGAAGTCTATGGCCTGTCGTGCCAAGAAGAAGAGGAGAAAAGAATCCAGCCAGCCAAGGAAGCCTCTGGGGCCTGGGGTGGCCTCTCCTCTCCCCTTTCACGGCAAGACTGTTCTCACTGGCCAGAAAAGGTCACTGTGCGGAGAGTCATGGACTTGGGCGGGGCTCTGGGACCCCCTGCAGCACATTCTGGCTGATGGTGCCAGTTTGACCCTGAATCCCTTTACAGGCTGCCCAGGGCCCATGGCTCTACAAGTCTATTTTTAATAAGGAAGCTTGAGCGTGGGCGCGCCTAGGGCCTGCTGCCAGCCCACCTCCGCAAGTTCAAGGGCCCAGGGCCCCTCCTGCTCATTTAATTGTTTCCTCTCTTTAGTTTTTAATTGTTAGAAATTGTCTTTGGAGCCTGTCCTCTTTCTGTTCGTCCCAGGGCGGGTCAGAGAGAGGAAGAATTTGGCTGCCTGGGGTGGAAGGGGGCTGGCTGGCCATCAGCCTGGTTTTCCTGCTTCCCTTGGGAATGTGTCCACATCCTGGCTCATCTGAGGTTCAGGACAGTGCAAATTATGGCCTGGTATGACTTCATTTCAAACGCACGGTGGGCTGGCGTGGAGAGTGTTTGATTAACAAACTGCTTGGGCTCTTAATTCTGGATTTGCCACTTCCTGGCTGGATGATCTCGGGGAAAGTTCCTTACCCTTTCAGTGCCTTGCTTGCCACATCTGTAAGTGGGGGCACAAATGCTCAGAGGCCTGTTGTGAATCTTTCCCCCAAACCTCAGCCTGGTGAGCAGGCCTGGTGTGGTGCCCCAGGCTGGACCCTGTCCACCCAGCAGCACGCTTGGCCACTTCTGGGGTGCCAGCTGCTACCGCCCCCCCATGGCTGGAATGCCCGACTGTTTGGTCTCACTTAGACACGGTCTGGTCACCCCTGGGAGCCCTCTCTCTGGCATGCAAGCCACACCCCCCTGCGTCTGCCCCGCCCAGCCCCCCATGCCGCCTTTGGCCTTGTTGGTAATCACCTCCGCCCCCTGCGGCCAATGCTACGGAGGCACCATTGGACTGTTTGATGTGCAATCTTCCAACATCCCTCAAGGGAACACGAGGCTCAGGGACTTGCTCAAGGTCACATAGCTCATATAAGGTGCGTAGGGATTTGAACTTCCGTCTACCTGCAAGTAGGCAGGATTCTGACAGATGGGGAGGGGAAAGGAAGCATCTGGAGGCGTGGATGGTGAGGGACCAGTGTGACCCGAGTACAAGAAGAACAAGGAAAGGGGGGGGAGACAGGGAGGAGACTGGGGTCCGGGAGGGTGCCTTTCCCTCTGTATCACTGGCAGCTGGAAATGGTTGTGAACCCTTCCGGAAAAAGATAAGGTAAGGGCTGGCGCACTGGGAAAAGAAGTCCAGACCGACAGGTTAAGCAGTCAGTCCTCCCTCCGGCCAGGTTTTCTGGGCAGGCGGTGGCAGTGGCAAGAGGACCCAGCCACTTCGGTAGGTGGTCCTGGCCCCCCACCCTCCATATGCAGTGGACACGGTGCGACTGGCACCAGAGTCAGGCCGCACCGTGGCTTAAATCCCTAGATCGTTGCTTTCCCTGTGGTCTTAGGTAAACCACTCAACCTCTCTGTGCTTCTATTCCCTCCTCTGGAAAGTGGTAACTATGGCACCCCCCTTGCAGGGCTGGACGGAGCATTGGGTGAAAGGCAAGCCATTAATACAGCTCTTTGTGTGTCCTGACACTCTCTGACGACTGCGTTCAAGGTTGCCCCTGACCCTGCTCTAAGCTCTGGTGTATCTGGACAGAACCCCACCAATGTCTGCTTTTCCATTTCTTGGTCTTTGGCAAAGGGGAGGGGGACCAGCTGGTCCCAACGGTCCTTTGAGCCAGGATCGGTGACTTTAGTCGGGGCCAGCCTTCCCCTGGAGCCATGAGACCATGGATGGGGAGCCACCTGGGGGCCAACGGGTTTTCTACATCAGCATGGAGTGAAGGGAGCCTTCTGTCCTGGGCCCGAGGGGCCGCAAACCGAAGCAACACCAAGATGCTCCGAAGGAAAGGAACGGGTCGAGGGAGGTCATATTCACCTCCAAGCAGGGAGAAAGCGGGGGCAGGAAGGCCTGGCTGCTCTGCGTGGGGCCATGGCCTGGGATGACCATGTGGAGGGCCTGGGCAGGGAATCGTATCAGCCCGTCTGGAACTCCAGGCCTGTTTAGGCACGTTACACAAACAGCCAGAGACCTCTAAGCTCAGACCACAAAGGCAGGACACAACCCATGTTTCCCTGCCTTTAAATCCAGGGAGCTGGAGAGGGACCTCGGAGACCAAGTTACTCAAGCCACAGGCCTAGGGCTTTGTAGCCCTGCTGGGCTGACAGCTCTCATCCATCACTCAGGTGCTGTGGGAACTGACTCAGTTTCCTGACCTGTGTGAGCCTCTGTTTCTGTGTCTATAAAGTGCGGATAATGACAGTACCCACTCCGTAGAGGAATGGGACACTCATACTGGAGTGGCTGGGGCCTGGCAAGGACTTCTGAAACCCGAGCTCAGTGCGCTCATCCCCTCCTCACCACCCCTCTCAGTGGGGTTGCTGCCCCCTTGCACAGATGGGAAAACTGAGCCTGGAGACAGGAGGGGTTGCCCAAGGATGGAGAGCTTGGAAGCAGAGCAGGAGTGGGACCCAGGGCTGCCTGACTCCCAGGAGACCCGCCCTCCTCCATCCCCACCCCTGTGACAGGTCCCTGGAGCTCTGAGCAGGGGTGGGAAGGGGGAGGGCTCCCCCCCCCCCACCGCCAAATTCTTGCAGCGGCACTGAGAGAGGTTGTCAGGATCCTGGCTGCCCTGGAGCTGTCCTGGGGTTGGGACATCTGCCCGGCCCCTTCTCCCATTTTTTAAATACTTTTCCCACTTCCTGAGCCCTGTCATAGGTCAGCAAGCACGCTAGGCATGCCGCCCACGTGATCTCATGTAATCGCGACAACAGCCCTATGGGGTAGTGGCTCCTTTCTGCCTCACCGTTGAGGAAACAGAGAGAGGAGTGCCTTGCCCCAAACCACACAGCTGGTCAGAGCAAGCAGGGCTGGGATGGAGATTTCTGCACCTCCACCTCCGCCCTGCCCGAGCTGGACCACCAGAGCGTGATCATTATGTACCCGTGCTGCGCCTCAGTTTCTCCATCTGTAAAATGGGAGTGACAAGCGTAGCCCCTACATCTCTTTGAAGACTTCTGTGAGGATTAACTCGATTAACGTACACAAAAAACATTTGTGACGGTGTCAGACTCACAGTGAGCTCTCCTTGAGTAAAAATGAGCTGTGTCCAGCCGTGTCTTCGAAGGCTGAGGTGGGTGGACCTACTTTATTTATTTATAAATAGCGTTTATTTAACAAACGTTCACGGAGCATTTGTGGAACATGGACCCTGTATAAACAGTAGTTCATTTACTCCTCACGAGGCCTCCTGAGGTAAGTAGGACCTGTTCTAGTCATCCCCTGTTTACAGATGAGCAAACTGAGGCACAGAGAGGTTAAGAAAGTTGCCCAAGGGCAAGCAGAGTTTGGACCCAGCCTCATCTTCTCGGCAGTGGAAGACACCCCTGAGGCCTCGATAGCCCTGCACCCAGAGCGGGTGGTGACTTTGCTTTCCCTGTTTCACTTGTGGCCGGCCAGCCCCCTGGTTCCAATCCTCATGAGTCTCACTGCTCAACTGGCTCAGTGTTGGGCTGCCTGGTGGATTGGAAACTGGAGCCAAGAGACCTGGTTCTGGTCTCCACTCCGCCCTTTTCTAGCTCTGGAGCCTTGGGGAGGTCTCCCTGGGGAGCCTCAGTTTCCTCACAGGGGTGTAGTAAGTATTGACAGAGCGGCTGGGCCCTCCCTGCATTTATGTGGCCTCTCTGAGTCAACTCAGAGTGTCCAGAGCATCCTGTCTATCGACCCCTCTCGTGGGGCTGTGGCAGGGGAGGAACGTGGAGAGCCTAGGTCTTCCAAGTCCCAGCCCTTGGCCCCTTCTCTGGCCCCAGTTCTGGGCCTGTGTATCAGTCAGCTATTACCATAATAATGCTATGAAATAAACCATCCCCAAACTCAGGGTCTTCCAGCAATAAGCAGTAGCTTTCACTTTCGTGGGCCTGCTGGTCGACCACTGTTCTCCTGAGCTAGGGCGGGCTCAGCGGGGAGCTCTGTCTCAGACCGCAGGATGGGCACAAGTCCACAGAAGTCCATTCTCTGAGCCCCACTGAAGGGCAACAGGCACCCCGGGACCCTCGTCTTACAGGAACCGCCGGAGCGCAAGGGAGCCGCTCAATCCACGTAAGCACGCTTCACGCCTCTGCTCCGCCATGTCTGCTAATATTCCCGGTCAAAGCCAGTCACGTGGCCAAGCCCAGCTTCCGCAGGCAGGGGGTGGACGCGGTGCCCAGCGGGAGAGGAACGGACTAAATATTTGCTGAGTAATAATCCAATCTGTCATGGCTGGAAGACCCCCAACTTCAATGTACAAGTAGGGAGAGGCCCCTTTTGGCCACTGCTGGCTTGGATCCCTTTGCCCTCTAGGGTTCAGGTGCAAAGAGGTAAGTCCGTGCTGGGCAATGAAGCTGCGGGTGGGGGCGGGGAGGGGACGGGGGTTGGCTGGGAACTGGTCTAAGTATGGGGTGTTGTTTTCGCTGCATGACCCTGGTTGAGCCCTTGACCTCTTGATGCCTCTGTTCCATGCCTGCACATGCTCCCGGGCCCCTTCCTGGGGCTCTGCCAGGAGGGGCCGTTCCTGCCAGCCCCTCCCCGCCTGCAGCTGGCTTCTGTGGAGCACAGACAGAGGAGGCCCCGCCACACCCAACTGGCTGGCATTTCAGCTCACAGCACTCCTCCCAGAGCAGCAGATCTCATTTCCGCCCTGTGAAAAACGGTCGTCTCGCACCCAGGCAGCCCCCGCCATGGGGCAGCCAGCTGCTTCCAGCGTGGAGGAAGGGGACAAAGGTGGGGTAGAAATCTGGATCAGGACCCGTTGCGGGCACACGGATGCTGACTCATGAGAAACACTTATTCCTGGTCCTGGGGTGTGGAGTCTGGTAGGTGAGAGCCCCGGGGAGGACGGCGGTGGTTAGGAACGCTAGGCTGGGCCGGGCCAGGCCAGTCCTCAGGACTTCAGCAAAGTATGTCCTCATCTGTGCAAGGAGGTTGGGGTTCTGGAAGGCCCTTCCTCGCTCTCAAGTACTCCGGCTCTAAGTGGACCTCCCTTTGTTCGGAGATGGATTTTTGTAGCACCAATGTACTGACCCTTGCTTTCCTCCCGCTTTGACTTTAGACATCGTAGTTGGACCCATCCCTCCTCTCCCCCTGCCACCAGGCATGCTCTCCCTGCAGCTAGCGGCTGCTGGGGCTGGCAGTGCCTTTCTAGAGCTTGACACAGGCCAGAGACTGGGAGGTGGGGAGAGGGGGGAGGGCCCAGATGGGGCCCCGATTCCTGGAAAGGCCCCCCTCACAGGGGCTGGCTCCAGGGGGCTCAGCCAGCCAGGGCCCTGGGGATGAGCAGCCTTTTCAAAAAAGAAGGTCAGTCCGTTCCCAGACGGAGACTCCCCTGATAAGCCCGAAGGTAGCTCCACGGGCTCTCTGAGAGCACCCAGCCGGCTGCCAAAAGCCCGGCTGGAGAAAGCCCAGGAGGCAGGGGGATGGAACTGCGGGTGGAGTGCCCCACAGAGGGGGCCAGGGCTGCTTTCCTGGGGACAGACCTCCTGGCACATACCCCCCCTCCCTGACAAAGCGGGTGGAGATCGTGCTAACCATTTCCAGCCGGGGGGTGTGAGAGAGGCTCCAGCCCCATCTAGCCCCCGCTGTCTGCTTGGCTCCCACCCTTGGGGGATAAATGTCAGCCTCTCCCTAAGCTTGGCCCCTGAGCGTCATCCTCTGCGCGCACCCTGGCCTAGCTTGGCCACCCCCGTGACGTCGGTTACCGGCATTACAAGCTGCTTGCGGCCCTTGCTCCTAAGGGCCAGACTACAGATAAACCCGTATGAAAAACAGGGGTGGCTGTCTCCACCACCAGGCTTGAAAGGGCGGGAGAGAAAGCAGCTACCCGAACCTGCACAGCGCTCTGGAGGGGAGGGGCGGAGGGGAGGGGAGGGGAGGGAGGGACGGCCACCTGAAGGAGCTGTGGTGTCAGTAGGGGGACAACGCAGGCCTGAGGGAGGGTCAGCAGCCCCACTCACTCTCCTCCTTCCCTCTGCTCTCCTGCCCCACTGAGGGAACCCAGCCTGAAGCTGATGGGTGAGGACCAGGGATGTGGGTGCTGCCGGTGCGGCCAGCCTCCCAGGACAAGAAGTAGGGGGGTGGGGTGTGGATCTGGAGGAGCAAACGGAAGGCGGCCAGCTCAGGGCTGCTGGGACGCCAGGATCTGCTGAACCCCTAAACGGCCGCCCCGTCCATCGCTCCACCTTTGGGCATTTGTCTCTCCCTGTGGGCATCAGGGTCTGGGAGGTATCGGGGCTTTGGAATCAGATGGATCAGAATCCGAATCCCAGCGCTACACCTCACGGGCCATGTGACCTTGAGCAAGTTACTTAACCTCCTTGCACCCCCATTCCCTCACCTGTAAAGAGGGAAGCAGCACTCAACTCAACATGTCGTTGAGAGACGAATGAAAAATTGTCTCATTTTTACCCAGATCTGTGGGCTCTTCACCTCATGGCTGGATTTGCAGGACCTCGGAGCTGCCCTCTGCTCCCAGTCTCAGCCCTGCCAAATCGACCTCCACATGGCCCCAGGAGTGCTGTCCCTGAGACCCCGCCAGAGTATGTCCTGGCCTTCCCTGCACCCAGAGAATGAAGTTCAAGGTTGTTCAAGGAACAGCCTAAGTCAGTCTGCTTAATCCCCCACCCAGACCCTGCCAATCCCTCCCTTGGTCCCCTTGATCAAGTGACACTGATCTACTCTCTCCCCACTGTCCCCAAACAGCCTTCAGGTCTCCAAGCCTTGCCATACTGTCCTCTCCACCTGGCTGATGTGTCTTCTTGTCTCCCTCCGCTGAGATTCAGAGGCCGCATCTTCCCTGAAAACTCCCCCTCGCTGCGCCCGAGTGTAACTGCCCACAGCACGTCCCTCCACAGCACTCACTCCGTCTTGTCTACTAGTGGGAGCAGCTGTGACGTGTCTGTCACGTGTCTGTCCCTCAAGGGTCTTTGCGCGTTTTGAAGGCAAGGCCGTGGCATCCATGTCTGGCCGTCTGTAATTCCTAAGCCAGTGCCAGACGTGGGTGAGGGACCCTGTGTGCCAGGGTGACCTGAATGCGATTCGTGCTGACCCTTAAGGCAGCCTCATTCGGCATGGGTGCCATTAACGTTTTTTTACTAATAAGGAAACTGAGGCAAAGCCCTCTGCCTTAGACCCCTTTCCTAGGCAGTGGAAGACAGGCTCTGGACCCTGGGGTGTCTGGGCTCCAGGCTCTGGGCTCTGAAATCCGTGTTTTTCCCAGTCTCTAGGGCATTCAAGAAATATTTGGAAACTGGACCAGAGGACAAGTGAATGAAAAGATGGTGACAGCAATATGCCTTGGGGGTCAGAAGAAGGAAAGACTCAGGTTCAAGTCCAACACTTAACCCCTTGGAGAAGTTACTTACTTCTCTGAACAGAAAGTAGGCGCTCCGGGAATGTTTCTCTCCTGCCCTTCCCGACCTCCCCTCGTGCCCCATCTTTTGACGGGATCTGTTCTCCTGGGCCTGTTGGTGAATCCCCTCTGGAACACAGACTGGCAGCAGAGGCCTGCCCAGGGGGAGCTAAGACCCATGTGGCTGAGACTGATGCTGTGTGGGCAGCCCCCAGGCTGCAGGGAGGACAGGCAGCCGCTGTGATAGCCCTGGGAGCCAGGGTGACGAGTGTCTCAAGAGGTCTCCAACACCCAGCAGGGGAGAGGCGTCTCATAACAGCTTATGGCCCGCCTGCCCGCTCACTGACAGCATCATCATGGAGTCTCCCCGCTTTGACTTTTATTCGTCAACCACATTTGCACACACACACCACCCCCCCAGCCAAGAGCCTCAAAGAGTGGCTCCTGGTGGCTTGGCTGGACAGCCCGGCTCTCCCTGGAAAGACCGAGACTTTACAAAGAACCCCAAGGGGAACCACTGCCCCTGCACCCTGAGGACTGGTTTTGCCAAAGGACCTTGCCAGAAGGGGCTGGCCAGCGAGTGGGGCTCTGCCTGGAACATTCGGGGCCTGGGCCTGGTCTGAGGGTCCCCGGGCGGGACAGCACATCAGTAATGGAGCAAGGCTGCCCTTTATCCTCTCCTGCGACGGGCACTGTCGACCTGGGCCATAAATCAACGACTTTAATTCTCATCAGGGATGAGTCTGGCAAGAAGGTTGCTGGCTGTGTGTGAATGGGATGAAGAGTCAAAGAGCAAAGATGGTTAAAAATGGTGTCTCGCCCTGAGACCAGGAAGTGCGTGCTCGCAGGGCCAGGGTCACCCTGTGGAATATTTCTGTTACTGATGGAGACCGGGATAGAAATGATTTTAATATGTGAGGTTCTGGTATTGATGTCATTCAAGCCTCATAATACACCACCACCCGCTGGGAAGGGGTGGGAAACCCAGACTGAAGGCTGATTTGGTCTTTCATGTGTTCGTTCATTCATTTCTTCACCTGCTGGAATATTCTGCCCTGAAATTCTGGCACGGCTGGCTCCTTCTCAAGATTCCGGTCTCAGCCCAAAGGCCACCTCCTCAGAGAGGCTGCCCTGACCTCCGTTTCTGATGGAGTCCCCCTCCTTCCACCGCACCCCGATGCTACCTAGTACTCTGTGTTGCATCCCCCATAACTGAGGCTCTCTTGTTTATCTGTCTGTTGGTCGGTGTGCTGTCCATCGTGGCTGCTGGACAGAAACTCCTTGAGAGCACGGGTCTTGCTTTCCTGTCCACTGTCCTGTCTTCCGGTGCCTGACACCACGCCTGGTCCATAGTGGCCCCCATCTGCCCTCCATTTGCCAAGAACCCCCCAGTTGTCAAATCAGTGCTGGGGCTCAGCCATGGCCTGAGGGCTGCCCTCAAGAGAGTCTGGCAAATGGGGTAGGGGTGTGTGTATTAACCATGTGCTTTGATGCTCTGACATCTGGGGCCTTGGTGACCCTGGAAAAACTGTCCCTTTCCAGGCTAGCCAATTTCTTGAGAGAACGAACAACTTGCCTGAGTGCTCCTTTTAGGCACGAACCAACCAGAGACCTACTGCAACCACCTCATTTCTCCCTCTATGGGTTCTCATGCTCCGGGCCACCGTCCACGTGTCCTGATCACCCCAGGGCTAGGTACCAGACAACTAGCGACAGGCCCTAGGCCCCAGAGCCTACTGAAATTCTTCAAACTAGTCTGCTTACCTGCCCACCCATTCCTTCCTGCAGAAACCACAATAGAAGCTCTGGCCTCCGTTTCCCTCAACTCTGTCTCCTGACCCACCCTGGTGCTTCCCTGTGTGGCTCCCCCTGATGCGGGAGTCCCCTCCTCTTGGCATCTGTGAGTAGCAAACGACGTCCTGGTCCGCTGGCCTCACCATACCTGGATAATAATAAAGCCTGCATTTTATAACAGGCCATGAGAGTGAAGGCAGGCCCGTGGCGCTAAGGTGACGTGGGGGCAGGGCACGAAGCTAGGACCTGGCCTCTGGTGTCCGCAGCTGGATGGGGGAGCTGGAGGCCTTCTAAGTGAAAGGCACAGCCCAGGCAAAGGCTTGGCAGGCTAGGGAAGGGATGGAACTGTCTGGTCATTCAAATGGCCCCATATGGCTGGGGCCGAATTGGGAGGAGTCTCCCAGGCAGGAGACTGGAGGAGGATGGGGTCATCCTGGAGATCTTTGAATGAGGCCGGGTTCTGTTTTGGAGCAGGCAACAGTCACACTGGGAGGATGGGGAGGATGGGGGGGTTGGGGGTGCTGTGGGTGGAGCCCATCGGATGTGTGGTCCCTTGATGTTTTTCCTCCAAGTGGAACCCCCGTGGCTGCTGGCCTGCATGCTGGGGGACATGTGTCCCCACCCCACCCCCGGACACCTCTCACTCAGCTCCAGTCCCAGCCCACACCAGCCCTCAGCACCCCCACCCTGCTCTTTGCTGAATCACAGAAACAGCTGCTGTTTCTGCTGGGGGCCCTAGACTGAGTCACACCTGCCCATATTCGCCCATCTCCCACTCTCCCCCTACCTCCCGCACCCGCGGGTGGGGCTCCGTGGGCTGGTGGAATCATCGCTGCACGTGGCACCCAGGAGCTCAAATCCCTCGGGATTCTGACTCCTGTACTAAGTTCCTGAAAGACACCGAAGAGGGGCTGGAGTGAGGAGCACGGCTACATGGAAGGTGACAGGTGTGGACGTGGCCCCATCTGGGTCCCCAAAGGCCTGATAAGCTTACCCATCTTCCTCTCCTGTTAGGTCCTTCTGGGCCTGGCCTGAGATCTAGGAACGAAGATAGGGCCCCTTCCGCACTGGCCTGGAGGGAGCACCGATGCTTTCAAGGAGTCCCCGTGCCAAAGGAGAAAGCCCCAAGGCTGAGTGCCTGTAAGCCAAGGTCAGGATGGATAAGGAAATGGACCAAACCCTTGACTTTCTGCAACCTGGCCCTGGAAGAAAATAACACAGGCTCCTGGAGAGACGGCCTAGAGCTTCGCACATCCACTGGGCATTTGCCCAATTTATTCTTTCACTCATTCAGCCGATGTCTTTCCAGGGCCTGCTGTGAGTCAGTCACGTGCTAGGCGCCAGACATGCGGCAGTGCACGCAACACCCTGAATCTCTGTCATCTGGGAGTCTCCGTCCTGTCAGGGGAGACAGCCAGTAAGCGAACAGGGAGGTAAATCTACTGTCTGTCAGTGATGCATATTAGGGAGCAAAATGAACAGGTTTGAAAGAAGATGCAGGAAGCACTGGGCAAACAACAGGGAAGGCGTGGGAGGGTGCCATTAGATGCGACAGGGCACAGAAGGGACCCAGACGGTCCCACCTTGAGGCAAGAGGGCTGGCCTCATGGATTCATGTGTCCCTCAGCCACTGGCTCCTGTTGGGTCAAGGGCCATTCTCCAGGCAAGGGGACATCTGTGAGCCATTAGACGCCGATCCTCACAGTAAATGAGGTGTGGGGCACGGGCCCAATAAGGGATCTGGGGTGGGACAGCACCAACACCCACGGCAGCCTGGCCTAAGTCTCACTGAGCCAAGCCCACCCTGGCCTGGCCGAGGGCAGCTGCCATGGGATCATCCCTGAGATGGTTTGGGTAAGCGAGGGCCCTGTGCACCAAGATAGGTGCTAACTCATCTTCCGTAAGCCCCGGCTGCATGGGCCAGGCACTGTGTTAAGGGTTTTGCTTGCATTGCCCCCTAATCCATGTGGAAGATGCTTGATTACCCCCCTTTCCCAGGGGAAAACACTGAGGCTTCCTTGCTCAAGATCAAGCAGCTAACACGTGGGATGGAATTAGACCCACGTCTATCTGGCATCAAAGCCCAAGTCTTAGCCTCTTCTCCGTCTTGCCACCGGCTATGGTTGTGGGTGACAAAAGCTGTCGGAGGCACTTGGCTTGGCAGGATGCCAAGGGGCCAGCTCTCCCGGCCCCCAGAAACCATCATCTGGTCCCACCTACCCCACCCCACCCCACCCCACCCCACCCCACCCCACCCCACCCCACCCCAGTCCTGATATTTTAAAAGAAGTAAGCAAGAAAAGGAAGGAGAAAAAAAAATTCCACCATGAACTCTCCAGAATGAGGACTGACACACCTGAGCAATGCTGCATTGGGGTGTCACCCATTGGTAACCCCCCAACTGAGAGAACCACCCAGATCCGAACATCTTTGGGACGTCGGGCACAGCTCTTGCCTGGCCTGACAGTCCTCAGTCCCGTTGACCCTCCAGCCTCAGATGGAGGCCCCTTGAATCAGACCAGTTTGGGCCAGAGGAGGGGAGGCGTCAGAACTAAGCACATGGGACCTTCCAGCTTTTCTCGAGGGGCCAAGAGGCCTGCCCTCTAACAAGCTGGGGAGTGGCCCTGGTTTGAGCTCTGCTGGGCCTCAGCCCACAACGGGCAGAGGAGGCTGCCCTGAGCTCAAAAGACCCCTGGACTGGGTGTCTGGAGCCCTGGATTCTGGGCCCTGCTCTGGGTCAAGCTCACTCCATGGCTTGGGAGAAGCCACATAACCCCTGGGGCTGTAGTGTCTTGGTCTGTGGCCTTCCCTTCCTGTGGTCACTAGGACCAGATGAGATCAGATGGGGGACGACTCTTGCACATCTCGGGCGGCTGCTCAAATGTCCCTTCCTTAGAGAGGCCTTCTCTGACCAGCCATCTAACAAGAGCACCCCAGTCCTGTCCCTTCCCTGCTTTATTTTTGCCTTTTCTCCTATTACCATGTGCTATATTCTATATGTATTTTGTTTGTCTGTCTGTTTTTTTTTTTATTTCTCTCCACTCATAGAACATAAACAGCTTGTGCCGTCCACCCTGGCCTCACGGCACACCTCCAATCATACGAGATGTGTGGAATTTCCACTCAGCTCAGGACCCCCTTATGCCTCTGTGCCTTGCTGTTGCTGTTCCCTTCCTACAGAGGAACCTTTCTGCCCTTCAAAACCTTCACCTGGCTTATGAGGTGCCCCCTCCTCTGGGTTCCATGTCACCCCTCTGAGCTCCTGTAGCACCGTGGACTCCCCAGTAATTGCCCTCTCCAGCCAGCGTGATCACCGGAAGTGTGCCTGCGATTGTCCGGAGACTTGTTCATGGCTTCGTGGCTGAGCTGACACCTGGCTTGGTACCAGAAGGTGAGCAGTACGCTAGTCACACAGAACCGCTCCTCTAAGACAACACAGGCCCCCAGCCTGGGCCCTCTTGGTGGTAATGGGTGGCCAAGGGGACTCCAGACCCTTAACTCCATCTGCTGGGGATGGAGCAGATACACAGGATGAGTGGCCTCTTTCTTGATGTGGATCGCACCCCAAACACAGACTTTTCTCTCTGCTGTGGCTCTGTGCGGATCCACTACTCCATAAGATTCTCCCTGGAAAGGGTCTGGGGTCTTGTTAACCACCTGGGAGTCCGTGGGTGGTGGATGAAGAGTGAGATGGTGAGAGATGGCTGGATCCTGGTCAGGAGAACGAGGTCTAAGAAGACAGGGAATAAATGGGCAAAGTCTAGGAAAGCCCCAGCCCTGTAGAGAGAGCAATGGCCTTGGTAGGGGAGCCTGCTGCCAATTTCCCTTGAATCACCAAACTGGCCATGGGACCTTGAAAAAGCCACTTCATCTCTCTGGAATTCAGAGTTTGATTTTAAAGCTTCAAATAAAGTGTTTGTGAAATAGACTTTGTCTCACAACAAATTGGATACCTGGAATACTGGGTTGGGAAGGATGCTGAAGTATACACTGAGCTTAATGGGACATTCCCATGATTGATTAGTAATGTCTGTCTTGGGCATTGTCAAGAAGACGTGTGTTGTTTCTGGTCCAGAGTATCTTTCATTCTCTGACATTTCATGATTCTATGACTTCAAAGAGCGAAAGATTAAGAGTGTGTGTGTGTCGAGGGAGGAGGAGTAGAAAAGATAAGAAAAGTAGGTTAAGAAACTCAGGTCAGACCCATGGAGATCTCCAAAGTAGATGGAGAGGGGTCACAGCTTCAGTGCCCACAGAAAGCACACTCTAGGATAGTGGTTTGTTTTTTCAGATGGAGTTGCTAACAGTTAGTGGGTTGTGGAAAAAAGTTTAGTTGGCTACAACCAATATTTGAAGAACATACAGAGTGGAATAGAATAAAATAGAATGAAATCGAATGGAACATTTTAGATTTCACTTTGATGGGGTTCAAGACACACTACCCCAAAATACGGCACCTTGGCTCATTGAGCGTTTTAAGCTGAAGGAGTTTGAGAGAACGGCAGGTGCGGAAGGGTAAGCGCGTGCCCCTTCCCCCTCACCCTTTTTTCCTGAAAAAGATCATAAAATCCTCATGACCCTCATGTGAGTGGTACCCTCTCTACTCCTGAAGGAAAGGAGCCTCCTTATGTCTGAAGACCAGGGAATCACCCAGAAGAAAGCTAACAGCCTGCAGTTTACAACACTTACCTCACACTATCAGGTTCCTCCACGGCTATCTGCTCTTCATCAAACCTTGCATAAACATACACAGGTCCATTCCCCTGTGTCTTCATTTCCTTCTAGAGGCTCCCGTGTCACATAAAATTTATATTAAATAACTTTGTATGCTCTTCTCCTATTAATTGATCTTTGTCAATTTGATTTACAGACCCAGGCAGGGACCCTAAGAGGTTGAGGAAAACTTTTTCCTACCCTACAAATGTAGATGGTAAGGTTAAATGCTATTCTGTGAGATTTTGTTTCAGTTATATATGTATATGTAAGGAAAGTCATAATTAACTTTTAACTGTAGCTCATGGTCCAAACATTTGAGAGACTGTGAAGAGATTGGGTGACCAAATATGCTTTGGGCAGGACAGTCCTGGTTCGAATCCATCATTCTGGTGTAATTATATAACAACTCCCTTCACTCATGTGGTGATTTAAAAATATGTCAATGCCTTTTTGGATACTTTTTCCTTCAAAATATGGGGTCTAATTCTCTTCTCTTTGAGTGTCAGCAGGACTTAGTGACTGGCTTCTTTTTTTTTTTAAGATTTTATTTATTTATTTGACAGAGAGAGAGAGACAGCCAGTGAGTGAGGGAACACAAGCAGGGGGAGTGGAAGAGGAAGAAGCAGGCTCCCAGCATAGGAGCCTGATGTGGGGCTCAATCCCAGGACCCCGGGATCACACTCTGAGCCGAAGGCAGATGCTTAACGACTGAGCCACCCAGGCACCCCTAGTGACTGGCTTCTAATGAATAAAATATGGCAGAAGTGGCGATATGTTGTTTTGAGGACTACATCATAAAAGATACCATGGCCTCCTCCTTGCTCGTCCTTGGATCACTCATTCTGATGGAAGCCTGCTGCCACATCATAAGGAAAGTCAAGCAGCCCTACAGAGGCCTATGGGGTAAGAAACAGAGGCCTCCTTCCAACAGCTTTGTCAGCCATCTTGGAAATGCACCCTCCAGCCCTGGCAAGCCTTCAAATGACAGCAGCCTGGTCAACATCTTGGATAAAACCTCAGAGGAGACCCTAGTCCAGAACCTCTCAGCTAAGCTACTCCCAAATGCCTCACATACAGAAATTTTGAAATACTAATTGTTTATTGTTTTACATTTTAGGGCCCTTTGTTACACAGCATGTGGGAACTAATACACTCTCAAAGTGACCTCGTTGGGCTGAAAATGACACAGTTACTCTGTGTGGGAAAGACTTCCAAGATCCTGCCGGGTGTCTGAGCATCAGGGAGAACAGAAGCATCACATGGAGGCTACCAAGGGGCCACATTGCCTTGGTTTGCCAGAGAGCAGGGAAGCTGGAAGAGTGGATTCTGATCATAACGAAAAAGGTTTAGACTGCTTGACTAGACAGAAAGTGCAGAGCGTCTGGCAAAGAACGTGGCCTGGTCCAAGGGCCAGACTGGCTTCATCTAAGTCAGGTTTCCGCCAATTAAACATTGCTCCCCTCTCAGAGGATGACGGGATGGCAGATCAGAGGATACAGAGCAGTTGGATGGTGGTTTGAAGAGCTCTCACCCTGCGAGTCTGTGGGGAGGGGGATGGGTCGTGAGGGGCGATGGGCAGCGCGCACGTGGCCTCCGCTCTAACCTGTCCAGTAATTTTGCCAGAGACTTGGACAAAGACACAATAGATGTGTTCGTCCAAACCTCGAAAACGCAAGTTATTCTGATAGAGCTGATTTATGATCCAAAGCTCTTCCCAGGCGGGATGCTGGGCCAAAATCAACAAGAAGTTTAACAGTAATCAATGTAAAATCAGGCACTGTCAGATCAAAAAAAAAAAAAAAAATCAATGGTCCCAGGAACAAGCCCAGGACGAGTGGGTGGGGCGGGCTTGGCAGAATTCCACTGGAAATGATCTGGCCGTTTTTATTTGACCCCTCGAGTCAGTGAAAGCACAAGCAACGTGATGCGGCTGCTAAAACAGTGAGTCCTTCCCAGCCTAACGGGGAGCCTGGGAGTGGGGCGAGATCCCCTCTGTGGCGCTGTGGGTTCAAATCTGGACCCTGTGCTTTGTAGGCCCAGTGTCCAGAGGGGACGCCCAGGAGGGGGCAGTAGGGCCTGATGTCCTCGTGTGAGGGATGATGGCAGGAACTTCAGGAGAAGCAGCGTGGGTCAGGAGAGGGAGCGGAGCAGGGACTGCCTTGGAGTCTCTGGGGATGGAGCTGGAGAGGAGGGAGGAGCCAAGAGTAGCGGGTAGAAGGGACAGGGTGGTGGGTTTGAGGGTGCTCGGAGGAGGGGTGTTCTGACAGGTGGGCTCCTCTGTGGATGGTTGGGCTGCAGCCCCACCTCGGGCTTCCATCCCTGGGGTGGGCAAGTAGAGGCCAGGTGGCCGACAGTCTGGTCCAAGCAGGAGACTGGACCACAGGAGTCCGAGTCCCTCCCCTCCTCTGTCCAGACTCAGCCTTAGTTGCCATGGGGGCCTTCCCGATGGTGAGAACGCTCCTTGGTCAGGCCTGGGGGAGGACGAGCCGAAGAGAGAGGGGCAGAGAGACAGGCAGAATCTGCCTGGGCCCCCGCAGGGCTACGGGGACACTCACACCCATGGAGCGGACAAAAGCACTTCCTGTGGGTGTCCGTCACACAGGCCAGTCAGCGAGAAGGCGGGAGAGGCCGGGGGACTGGGCAGCCCAAATGTCATCTCCTGCAGGGCTCTGCGGGGCTGCAGGAAACACGTTCTCCAGATACGTGCGCACACTCACGTGTGCATCAGCACAATCCTGCTCACGTGTGTTCAAACGTCTGTCTTCACACAGATGCTCACACCCGCGTTCATACACACTCACATGTGCTCCCCGCTAATATTCATCTGTCTGCACCCTGGCTCACCCTCCCCTGCGTGTGCTCGGAAGAAACCCCTGCAAAGGAGTGAGGGAAGCAGGACAAAGCAGAGGGAGGAATTGAGCCCTAGTGCGTCACAACTGCACCGCTCCCCCCAACCCCCCGGCCCCAGGCATCCCTGGGGAGCTCTGAAGCCAGGACAGCCCTTCACAGAAGTCCAGAATTGAAGTGAAGGGGCTGGGCCTTCCTGTCCCTGCATGGACCAGTCGCAGAGTACAGGGAGGGGGGACTGCTTGGAGGAGGCGGCTCTCTCCAGCCACGGGCGGTCCCCAGAGATGGGCTGGCTGGTAGCCAGGACAAGTGGTGGGCCTACATCTGGGCAACATCACAGTGTCTACGACACGCCAGCGGACACACGGTTACACGCACAACCCTGGCTGGGTGTCTCCTCTCCTGGGACTAGCGCCCCAGGAGGGGAGGAAACAGAGGGGCCTTGCTGGGAAGGCTGCCTTCCCTGCCAGTGATGGGAGCGGTGGCTCTGCCGCTCGGGGCAGGAACGAAGGAGAGATCATCGCGGTGGCCCAGGATGAGTGCGAGGTGACTTCCTCACCAGTTCCATCAGCTCTCAGAAGAAATCTCCACGAACTGCTCTCTCTCCACTCCATTTTTTAATACCTTTGATCTGGCTGTGGAGCCCGGGAATCATGGAAGCAGCTCTCAAAATTTTCTTTTGTAAAATCTTCCCATGGCGACTGGGCTCATTCCTACTGCTGTCGAGAATCTACAATCTCGGGGTCTCCCCGGCCAAGGCTCAGTCCAAATCTCTGTTTTAACACCCTGTCGCACCAGCACGGTTTGGAGCACGTCCCCTACGTTTGGCCACCTAGGTGCAAATGCTAGCTCTGTGCTCTCCATGGGGCCCCGCTCGCTCTCTCTGTGCGGCACCTGCCCCACCGGGAAACTGGAGCCACGTGCTCACAGGGTCTGCTCCGCTAAGACGCACAGAACCACCTGGCGAGGACGGGGCTCCACGAGCTTCGTGCTGCGGTGCTCCTCCAGCCCCTGCTGACCCGCACAGCTCAGAGCTCATCCCCTCCCCAGCTGACCTCCCCACTCCCACCGCCTCGGGGCTCTGTGCCGCTCTGCTCCTGGAATTGATCTTGGCCCCCACTGGCCTGTGTGGTGTGTGTTTGATAAATGGCCCTGCTAGACCTCTTCGGGACTGCAGCCGTAGACCTGAGTGGGGAGGGAAATGGCTGCAAGGAAGGTTGGAAGCACGGAATCCAGCCTGGGCGCAGGATGCAGGGTCCCCGCCCCCTCGGAGCCAGTGCCCTGGGGATGGGGCTGCCCACCCATCGCCCCTCTGCTGGTGCTCTGGGGGTGGCAGTAGGCGTGGCACGCTGAGACAGCCTAAAAGGATCCTTGGACACCTGCCTCCCCCACTCCGATTTTCCCAAATGAGGGTGTGGAGGTCCAGAAGGGTTGAGTGACTTGCCCAGGGACACACAGTTAATATAAGGCAGACTCGAAAGTCTAATTTGGACCCTCTTGACCCCCCAGGCCAATACTCTACCCACTGGCCCACCCTGCCTCGTTCCACAGCCTCCCTGCCCACCGCCCCCCACAGCCGAGATGCTTCCTCCTCCGCTAATTTGATTTGCTGGCAATGTTAAATTGCCCTCTGCCACCCTTCTCCCTTCTGAAATACCCAGAGTGGAAGGCATTTCCAGTGGCACCTGATGGTGGGAGCTCAAGCCCTGGACCTCTCGTTTGTTTTCTATGTGACTTTGGGTGATTTACAACTTCTTTGCGCCTCAGCTTCCCCATCTGTAAAATGGGGATGCTGCACATCGTTATCTACCTCACAAGATCAACATGGGAAATACGATGGTACGAGTAACATACCGAGCAAAGTGGTGGCCCAGAGTAAACTAAATGTTGGCCGTTACTATTACCAGTGTCAAAGCACAAAAAGTCAAATGCTTCAATGAGAGGATCTAATGGGCTTTATTAAGTGATTCATGAATCAGGCAGCATCCCACCTAGCAAGTAGAGGGGAGATCCGAAGAGGCACAAAATGGATGGTGTTTAGAGGGAGGTCTGTGGGGCAAGGAAGTTACTAGCAAAAGAAAAGAAAGGATTGTTTCAGGCAAGGTCACTGTCTGTGAGGGGGAAGAGCAGAGGCGATCTTATCATGCAGATGACCTCATCTTCCATGGAGGAGGTTGGGGGGTGGGATAGAGAGGGCCCTTGTGACAGATGACCTCGTTGGCACTGACCAGAAATTTCCTGACTGACTGGTAAAGACTACATTTCTGGGGGAGTCAGGTTAGGTCTTAAGCCTGGTTTGGTGACTTGGCCTAGTGTAAGTGACTCCATCTTGTGCGTGTTTTCTTTTTCACACTAGTCAGGGTTCTTAGGGCTACTCCACTAGTCAGGGTTCTTAGGGCTGCCTCGTACAGCTGGGCAGTTTGTGCACTGCACAAAGGTACTTAGCAAGAGTAAGTAGGGCTGAAATGAAACCTGTACTCGCCCCCAAGCTGTGTACACTTGGAGCTGTGTCTATCCCCAGGAGGTTCCATTTTCTAATTTCTCTACCCAGCAGGGGCATCTTTTCCTAATTTGTGCAAAGGGACTGTGTGGTACAGCTCTGTGTGCCCTGGCTGTAATTAGAAACGTACAGGGCAGGATTCCAAACTACTCTCATCTGGAGACCACAGTGCCTGAATTCCACCATTTAAGCTTTCCCTTGGGTCCCATGGTCATTTTTGATGGTCCAAAAATCCTATTTAAAGTGAAACATCTTCCGGAACAATAACTCCCTAAAAATACTGACACCTTATCACCATTGCCATTATCATCGGCACCACTGTTTCAAACCTTGAGTGGATCTGCCTTCGTGCTGCCGGGGTGGGGAAAGGGCGGCCGGACAGGCCATCAGGGTGGGGGTGGGAAGGAGCCCCAGGGTGGGCAGCAGGGCACCGTGGCGTGTGGCCGGCCACGGCAAAGACCCAGTTTTCTGTCTGCTATCACTATTTTGTCCAAGCCCGACTCCAGCAGAAGGAACCAGCCCACTGGGTCCCTAGGCACAGCCACAGCAGCAAAGGCTCTGATTTACTGGGGAGCCCCACTCCAAGGAGTAGTATGAAAGCCAGTGATAAAGCTGAGCTCCCAGAAAGCAGCTCCATTTTAAGGGAAGGGAGGGACACATGCCAAGGGTGGGATTTCAGACAAGGTAGAGGCAACGTGGAGGAGATCGTGGGGCCCTTGGTCCTTCAAATCACACCCCAGAGGTGGCTGCCAGTGTCACGCATGCAAAAGGTCTGCCTTGCATGTGGGGTTCAAGTGACATTCCAGAGGCGGGGCGTCTTGGGCCAGAGCCCCCCAGAAGCGGTCCCATGCAAGTGATTGATCAAGACAGTGCTCCCCCTTCTTCCTCTCCCACTCCCCCTGCTGTGTTCCCTCTCTCTCTGGCTGTCTCTCTGTCACATAAATAAATAAAATCTTTAAAAAAAAAAAAATAGGGGCGCCTGGGTAGCGCAGTCGTTAAAGCGTCTGCCTTCGGCTCAGGGCGTGATCCTGGCGTACCGGGATCGAGTCCCACATCGGGCTCCTCTGCTGTGAGCCTGCTTCTTCCTCTCCCACTCCCCCTGCTGTGTTCCCTCTCTCTCTGGCTGTCTCTCTGTCACATAAATAAATAAAATCTTTAAAAAAAAAAAAAAAAAAGACAGTGCTCCCCCTAGGAAGCCTGGAGGCAGTTGGGACAACAGGAAGGGAGGCTGAGGAAGGCGGACAAGGATGTGACCTCAGGCCATGTCTTGGGGGAGGGGGTAGCTTCGGCGGTTGGTGCAGGGACATCTGGGGTGTCAATTATGCCCTGACGTAAGTAAGGATGCTGGAGCTTTCGTATGCTGAACCCATTAGTCACTGGTTAAGTGCAGCCCTGGGAAGGGCTGGCCGATGTAAATTCCCTGGCACTTCCGGCTCCCTGGCTTTGCAGCAAAGGGGCAGAGCTGGAGGGCAGGGCGGTCCTCCAGGAGAGAGAGCAGGCACTGGCTATGGGCACGGAAAGCGCACCGATGCCCGGCACCCACCTCCAGTTCCCCTCGCCCGATAAGCGGGGTAGAAGGTAGCAGGATCTGGGCTGGGCTACACTATTTGCCAGATGGGACAAGGGGTGGGTGTGGAATCTTAAATGCCCCCCCCGCCCCATGGAGGAGTCTTATTGCTAGGAATGAAAAGTTTTCTAATATTTCAGCCCCCATTTCTACTCCCCCCATGCCACAGGAGACATACCATTTGTCCCACTCCCTCCTTGTGGAAGGCTCAAGATCAGTAGACAGATGGACAGGTGGGTTGGCACTGAGGGCCCCGATGCTGGGTGTTTCTACCTTAGAACCTAGGGCCACCTAGGCTCTCCCCCTTGTTGCTTCTCTCTCTCTCTCTCTCTCTCTCTCTCTTTTTTTTTTTGAAAGATCATTGTTCACAAATGAGCTGGATTACTAATGTAATTTTACCTACCCCCCTCAAATCTCACACACACCAGAAAAGGGAGGATTGCAGATACATGCGCTCTGATTTTCAGTCTCATTGGGCCCACGGCTGCATAAATGGAGCTGTTGAAGGTTGTTACAGAACAAAAATTCAGCCGAGTAAATTGTAAAGATCTAATTGGCTTTATTAATCGATTCATGAATCAGGCAGCAGCCCATCCAGCGAGTAGAGGGGAGCGCCAAAGGGCTACAGAAAAAGAAAGGTTTTCAAAGATAGAGAAGGAGCAGAGAAAAGGAAATTGTTCACGAAGAATCCATTGTTTGAGGCAGGTTGCCCTCCTAGAGGGAACAGAAGGGCTCTAAAATAAACTTCCCAGTGCCGATCAGGAAATTCCCATGTGGTCTGGTTATAGGTGACATTCCTGGGGGTTGAAACTGCGGTTAGGTTAGGTATTAAGTTTCGGCTTACCGACTTGGGGTCTTAATGTAAGTGAGGCCATTTTGGGTCTGTGGTTTTCTTTTTTAACAAGGTGAAAGATAGCTCTCCATTTGCCCTGGGGCTTAGTTGCCCCCAAACTCCCCACACAGGTGTACTGGGTTGAATGAATCCCCACCTCCCCCCCCCAACTGATGCCAACCCAGACCCTCAGAATGTGACTTTTTTTTGGGGAAACAGGGTCTTGGCAGGTGTAGTAGGTTAAGATGAAGTCATACTGGTTTAGGGTGGGCTCTATCTCCAGTGTCTCTGGTGTCCTCCTGCCAACTGAAGAAGAGATAGACGCAGGAGAAGACCCACGAGGATGCAGGCAGATTGGAGCGATGTGTCTGCAAGCCAAGGAACGTCCAGGATCACCAGCACACACCGGAAGCTGGGAGAGAGCCGTGGGATCGATTCTGCCTCAGGCTCCAGAAGGAACCCACCCTGACAGCGCCAGCGCCTGCATTTTGGACTTCGGACCTCTGGAACCGTGGAAGAATAAGTTCCTGTTGTTTAAGGTCATCCAGTCTGTGTAATTTGTTGAGGCAGCCCTAGGAAATGAATGCAAGAGCAATCCAGAAGGACTGGGAGGGGCCTCAGCACTCAGCCCCCTGGTAGACCCACACTTCTTTCTTTTGGTGGGAGGCCTGAGGGAAAGCTCAACTGAACCTTCTCGGCGGTACCCTTTCGCCAGAGGCTGGAGAGAACTTAATGCCCTTTAGATTCCTCCAGACCCTGAGACACAGGGACCAGTATAGTGGCTCTGCTTGGTCATTTGGATCCGTCAATATATGGAAGTACCTAGCTTCTAACTGGATTTTCTGGGATCCTGGGGGGAGTGTGGGTGTGGTAGGGTTTTCCAAGGAAACAGAACCAATAGAATGTACATGTGTATATGTACATATGTGTGATATATCACACACATACATATCACACATATAACATATGTCATCTATCTGTCCCTATCTGTATCTATACAACGTATGTAAGATATATATAACATATGTCTATATAACATATATAACACATACATATAACATGTATATCTACATGACATATACTGTATACCTATATGACATATACATGTTATATAAATACAGATATAGGGAGACAGATAGATTTATTTTAAGGAATTGGCTCATTTGATTGAGGAGGATGACAAGTCCAAAATCCAAAGGATGGACGGATAGATGGGAGACCCAGGGAAGAGCTGATATTGCAATTCAGGTCCCAAGATCATCTGCTAGAATTCCCTCTTGCTCAGGGGAGGTCAGTCCTTTGTTCTGTTCAGACCTTCAACTGATTGGATGAGGCCCATCCACGTTATGGGGAGCAATCTGCTTCCATCAAAGTCCACTGATAGAAATGTTAATCTCATCCAAAAACAGCCCCACAGAAACATCCAGAATATTGTTTTACTGAATATCTGGACACTTTGGCCCAGGCAGGTGGGCCCATAAAATTACCCATCATGATGGGCAAGTATAATGATCTCCCCTCTAGAGAAAAGAAAACTAAGACCCAGAGAAGGTGAGTGATTTCCCCAAGGTCACATAGCAAATTCACCATGATGAGGAGTTACAAAAAGGGGGTTGGGCTGCCAGTGAGAAAAACGGATTCAATTCACATGCCCTCCGGACCACAGCTTTAAATCTCTGTGACTCTTACACAGACCCAATGGATAAGGATAAACATATCCCATCAGTATCTGCATTCATGTGGCATATTTTGCTTATTTAAGGTCGTGCAAGGCAGGAGAGACAGAGGCCACCACGGAACGAATATCGTTTTGTGCCAGCAACCATATTCATGAACATCCAATCTTCTCAATGACACTTGGAAGTGACTATCATTGCCCCCCTCTCACTGGGGAGGAGACGGAGGCTCAGAGCACCGAGGAAGCTGGCTAAAGCCTCACAGCTAATAGGTTGTCTGCTGGCCTCCAGAGTCTGCTCACTTATCTACGGCCCACTCTCCTTCTCAGCATGACCTGACCAAGTGCTTTGGGCGGTGAACGGCGTCTTCCAGAGCACGGCGCACATATGGCTTCGTCTGGTTCTCGCAGCACCTCTGTGATGAGTAGTCACTGGTTCCAGCTTTCAGAGCAGGAGTGGAGGCGTGGAGCGGTTAACTGACTCTTCCAGGGTCACATAGCTAACGGGTGTCTTGCCTGAAGTGGAACTCACTGCAGACCTGACATCTGGGGTAAGAGGTCACAGTTCCACCATTAGTTGAGTGACGACTCTGGGGCACACACACCAGCTTAGCGAATCCTTTCCGCAACAGAAATGACGTCGCAGTCGACAAGGATTCAGCATCCTTCAGTGATTTCTTTCATTTAATACCCCCTACAAAGCCATGAGATAGGTGTAGGTCTGACTCTCATTTTACAGATAAAGAAACTGAGGCACTCAGAGGTCAAGTAACTTGCCCAAGGTCACACAGCTACCAAGTAAATGGCTGGGATTTTAATGCAGGTAGTTTGAGGCCAGAGCCCGGAGTCTTAACCAGTGTCCTACGATGTGTTTGTTCACTCATTCATTCAATAATTTATGAAGTGTGCCATATGCCAGGGCCTCTTCTACTGAGGTGACATGCTTTCTTCTTCTGGTTTCCTTTTTCCCCCTACCATTCAGAGATAAATAAGGGGCAGGGATATAAACTCAGCCTTGAACTCTCCCAGTTTAAACCTATTGGTCTCCTGGTGGGGGACAAAGACAACAAACAAGCAAACAAAAGCCTTTAGACGTGGAAGTGTGAAAATAAAATAAATGAAGGAGGTTTGAGGACAAGCCTAGCTGTTGGGAAAGGCCTGTTTGGGGTGGAATCTTTTGAGCAAAGCTCCGAATGACCAGATCCAAGTATCTGGGCATCTGAGGAAAGGGTATTCCGGGTAGGAAGAAAAGCAAGTGCAAGGGCCCTGGGGTAGGAATGAGGTGGTATGTTTGATGAGCAGAAGGATGGCCAGAGTGGAGGAGCCTAGTGGGAAATGACAAGGGTCCAAGACGAGATTGAGTGAGAAATACAGGTGCCTGGTCACACAGGGCCTTCGCTTCAGGTGGTCTTGGCGCTGACAGCCATTTTCCCCCTTTTTGTGGCTAGCAGAAGCCTGTTCTTATTTAAATGGCCCTCTCTCTTCATCCTACAAATCAGGGGTTTGTGCTGTTTCACCTAAGCCAGAGGTTGGCCAACTTTGAAGGCCCAGGTCCTAAAGATTTGGGGCTTTGAGCATCATGTGCTCTCTGGCGCCACCAGTCCACTAAGCTCCTGTCCACACACACGCTGGAGGTAGAAATCCTGCCTGAAAAAACAACAACAACAACAACAAAACTTCCCCTACAGGACTCTTTGTCTGCTTTCCAAAGTACACAAGAACTTAAAATACAGGCACTCCAGTGCCTGACATGGAGATGACCCCGACTAGCACGAGAGCAGCCGTAGGCAGTGCCTAAATGAATGGGCATCCTGTGTTCTAATAAAACTTTATTTACACAAGATGAGAGAGGGATTGCTGCTGGGATGGGCAAGCGGGTCCCTGTAGGATCAAATCCTTGAGAAGGTGACCACCTGTCTCTTCAGCCCCCACAGTGTCCCTTCGCTCTCTCCCTCTGGCGCCAAGCTCTCTACCTTCCAAGCACCCCCGCCAGATGGGAGGAGCCACAGTGTCCTCCTCTTTGGGAGTGATCGTGGTGACTTCATGCCACATGTACTCAGCCCTCCTGGAAGAGGAGCTGCGGAGTGGGCCGTGCCCACAGGAGTGGGAGGGGAGGGTCTGGGGTCGCAAGGATTTCTTAAAATCCAAACAAATGGGATGGTGGCCAACACACGTGTTGGGCTGTCCTCAGGACCCACCCGACTGTCTCCTCGCCACCCACCTTTGGCCTCGTCCCTCCCTAACAAGTGAGAGGCCATGGAGAACAGGCAGAAGGCAGGAAGGAGGGAGAGAGCCCCTGTCCCCGCTCTGGCAGCTCCTGCAGTGAGCCTTCCACACATGACAGATGCTTACGGCTTTAGACAATGAAACGGATCATCGCCTTCTATCTTAAGCTGGGGTCATTACCCCTCAATTCTGCAGAGGCGCATCCGAGGCTTAATTTTTTGTTGTTTGCATATGAGATCATTTCAATTAAAGAGAACTGGAAACACTTCCCTCCATTTCTTTAGCAAACAGAGCCTTATTGCCTCCCACCCCAAAAGCAAAGAAGCCAATACTACAATTAAAAAAAAAAAACCAGACACACACACACACAAAACAACTCTTCAGCAGAGATGGGCAGGCTGTGGGAGAAAGGACATTTGTACATATAGGGATTTTATCAGGAAAAACACATCTGTGACCTTCTGCTCGAAGTCACTGAGCAGTGGAACTAATTGAAACAACCTAACACAGTGGGATCACCCTTCTTTGCTCCTTGGTGTTGCTCAGGTCTTCTGCCAGTCTGATTTGATGCCAGGGAGACTATTCCATATGGTGGAAGGGAACTGACTAGGGGACAGGCACAGCCCCCCCCCCCAATCACTGGACAGGCACAGCCCCCCCAATCACTGGGTCACAAGGATCAGGTGGGGTGGTTGCTAAAATATGGATTGTTAAGCTCTGCCCTTGAGAAGAGAATCTCCAAGGAAGGGTGCCAGAGAATCAGTGTCTTTAACATTTGCTCCAGGCAGGTGTGGGGAGTTCGGTGTGTGATGTAAGTGACACACGGGCAGAGCAGGGAGGTTGCCTGGGTTCCGAGAGGTCAGGAGGAGCCAAACTTGTAAGACGGCAGAGCCCATAAATAAGCAAATACCTCGAGGTCGGAAAAAGAGCTGAAGGTGAAAACGCCCGTTTGTGCAAGGAGAAACAGACCCATAAAAAGAAGCAGAGACTGGAAGTAGCTGACTCAGCTGAGTGGAGAAAAGCGTCAGAAAGAAGGTACACGATACTAGGCACATGCAAGATCAAGGAAAAGCAATGGGCGAGCAAGAAGGTGGGGCGATGTTAAGAGGAGGCAAAGTAGAACTGGAGATTAAAAGCGCACGTGAGTACAAAGAGATACATCATATGACGCAGGGCATATTTGACGGAGAAAATATTTGGTCATAAACATGTATGTAGCCAACAACACAGAGACTAAATACAAGGGCAAAAAGTATTAGAGATGAAAGGAGAATTGCCCCTAAAACAGACAATTCAAATGGAAGATTTGTAGTCCACGCTTTTCAGAATTGGACAGATCCAGTCGATCAAAAAGCTATCTTGCTTTGGTAGCCACTCACCATCTGTGGCTTTTGAACGCTTGAAAGGTAGTGAGTTGGGATGTGCTGTAACAATGAGATATCAATGCTGGATTCCAGAAACCGTTAAAAAAATGTGAAATACCACATTAACAATTTTCATACGGATTGTTTGCTAAAATGATCATATTTTGGATGTATCGGGTTAAATAAAATATCATCAAATCAATTTCACATGTTCGCTTTTACTTTTTTTGATAATGGCCAATAGAAAATGTAAAATGGCATTCGGTGGCATGCGTTGTATTTCTTCTGGATAGCGCTGACGTCGAGGGATCAGATAATATCAAGTGGTTCTGTGAGGCCCCATCAGCTTCGAGTTCCCGTCCTTGGACTCTAAGGCCTTCTTCTTAGTCCACGTGCATCCTTACACCCATCGGCGCCCACTGGGGCTTGGCGAGTAGGAAGTCCGTTGTGTTCCAAGAAGCTGTAGATCCCGCCCTACCTTGTGACTCCTACTGCAGGAATCTGGGTCTTAGATTTGTTATTTATAAGATAAAAAATAAATCCTACCTGCAGGGTCATTGTGAGGATTACATGGGAGAGCGTACTCTCCCGTTTTCTGAAAAGATAAAATTAAAAATCAGACAGAGATGAAGGGAGCCCACAAACGTTGATTCCTGTCCCCGTGCCCCATGCACCTGGAGCTATCCATGCAAACACTGAGGCAGAGCTCCTCAGGAAGACAAAGCCCGGTGGAGGGTGGTGTGTGGGAATCGAAGATTTCCCACCCTGAGGATTTCACACGGTGGCTATCAGGAGGGCACGAGTCAAGAGGCCTCACGCCACCTTGAATTGGGGCCGCTTCTCCTCTCTCGAGTCCTCAGAAACAAGACATTGAACTTTAGGCGCTCTTAAGGAAAATTGCAGATGATTGCCATGGCAGATTCCTAGCGAGCTCAAGCCAGAAGGCCCCGAGTAGTCAGTAGTAACAGTCGAGATTACCAAGTTGTCCCAGTTGTCCCAGTTGTCCCAGTTTATGTGGAACATTCCCGGTTTGAGCACCGAAAGTCCCACATCCTGGGAAACCTCTCAGTCCCAAGCCAACCAGGATGGGTGGTACCCCAGGTCCTCACACCCAGGTTTTGCAGAACTTCGCGTGTTAGAAGAATCACTATGGGATGTTTGTTAAGATCCAGATTTCTGGGCCCACCTCCTCATTCAGAATCACCAGGGCAGCAGCCCCAAATTGGGACCCCAACATCCCTGGTGGCTCTGATATCCAGTCAGCGTCGGGAACACAAATGGGAACAATTGTTTTGTTATGTGGATGGGGAAACTGAGGTCCAGAAAGGGGCACTTAGGTGAAATTGATAACTTTCTAGGGCCTCCTTCCTCATAATGATTCCAAATAACAGTATAAAATGGGCTGTAAAGCAGGTATAAAAAGTCAACATGCTGATGTCCCCCCCGCCCTCCCGGCCTTGGGGTCTGTTTCATCTATTTTTTTATGTAAAAATCAGCCTGTAGGTGTCCTTCTCCTTGGCTGATGCTCATGCCCCAAACTTGGTCTGTCTCCTGCGTGGTTCATCCCCAGGCAGTGCCATGCCCAGGTGGAGGGCCTGGGCCCCACTACCTTGCCGTGACAGGTGGTGGCCAAAGCCACAGCTGTTTAGAGGGTTCTGGGTTCTTCTCCTTAACCTGGGAAGCGGGGTTTCTGCTCGGGTATGGGAAGGCCCTTGGACACACTCCTTCCAGGTCCTTCCTGTCATGGGTAATGCCCAAGGGCAGAGCAGTGTCAGGAGCTCTTCCTGTGCGGGAGTGGGGGCTGGTGGTGAGAAAGGTGGGGGGCCCCGGACTCCATGAAGTCTCTGTCGCCATGGGATACCCTGGGGTAAACTTTGGGACCCTTTAGTTACCAATTCAGTGAAAAGAGAGCAATCTTTTGCAATAGGCAGGCCATTTATTTAACATCCATTTCCTGCTCAGTAGTGCTCAGTCAAACCTGATACTCCCATCACCTGAACTCTTGGTTGCTAGATCTTTCCTTTCTTGGAAAGGAAACCCCACGTAGCATGGAAAACAACGCGGGTCCCAACTTCAGTGTTTCCACCTCCTCGCAAATCGCTTAGCCCCTCTGGCTCTCAGAATCCCCCTGAGCGAAATGGGGTGCCAGCACCGGCCCTGTGGCATTGTCGTGAGGATTAAGGGACAGTATGTCCACGTTTGAGGCACACAGGAGGAATCCATCAATAATAGTAGCTACATAATCATAATAATATACAGAAAGTGTCTGGTGTGTATTAAGGGCTCAGCTCCTGTCTTTGAGACAGACTCCACTCCCCGGTGACCCTGAGTCCCCAAGGGAAGATTCTACACGAATAAAAAGAAAGGTATGTCACCCAGAGAGGAGCAAACAGACAAGCGAAGACATCCAGGCAGTTGGTGTTTTCTGGCGGTGAGACCTGCCCTAGTTTATCTTGGCAGCTGTCGCGCCATCAGTGTGGAGGGAGAAATGGCAGTCCAACAAATGCACCGACCAAGGGGGGGAGGCTGTTTGGTTCCAGCTTCCAAAGCAGAACCCAGCTGTCCCTGTGGTTGAGATGTGATGGGTCCCAAGATTCTGCTTCTGGTCTTCGCATGCTCACCCTCCACATAGAAGGATGTTTCCAGAATAGCTGGGCTGGGAGGAGTTCACGTGGTGGTGCTGAATTCAGGCATAGCCAGCTATCCATGTGCTCGTGATTCTGCAATCTGGACTGGGCAGGGGTTCTGCAAAAGGTCATCTGGAGTCCTTCTGGCAGTTTGGGACAAAGATCCAAGACGGGCTCTTGGATGTGTCTGGGGCCTCAAGGAGCTTCGGTTGAGATGGCTAAGTTGGCAGGGGGAAGGACGTCTTTCTCCACTTGGCCTCTCGTTCTCAAGGAGACTAACCCCGGCTTCCTCGAGGGGAGTCTTGGGGCAGTAGGAGGCTGTGATTGGAAGCTGCACACCCCTTGAGGGCTCTGGGACTCCCACAAGGTCACTCCCTCCATATTCCGTTAGCCAAAGCGGTCACAGGTCAAGCCAGACTCAAGGAGTGGGGAATTAGACTTCATCTCTTAAAAGAACCCACATTGCAAAGCGTGTGGGTACAGGGGGGAAGTGGTTCATCAGAGGCCATTGTTACAACAGTCTACCATAGCAACACAGGACATTCTCTAGGATTTGACATTTGAGGCCCTGGTCCTCTGGTTCCAATCCCCTTTCATCCTCCTGGTGAGTGTCTGTGCTCCAGCTTCCCTCTCTGAGTGACTTGGACACTTCCCTCCTCTGGGCCTTTGCTGGTGGGTCTGGTTTGACTGGGCTCAGCGTGAACAAGAACACAAGCCCTGGAGTCAGCCTGGAGTCAGGCACCGTGGCTCCACCCCTCACTCCCAGCTGTGTGACCTTGGGCGAGTCTCTCTGTATCTCTGAGCTCCATTTCTTCTGCTGTTAATGAGGAGCACTTCTCTGCCTAATGAACACCTATGTGTTTTTTCTATGGCACATCCTTGGGAAGTTTCCTGTGGATCCTTCCAACCCTCATCCCAAGGAGAACTGGTCACTCCCTTCTTTCATCTCCCAGGGCCTTCTGCAACACCCCGGTTCCGTCCCAGCCCACGGTGACAGGTACACGCACGTCTCTCCCTGAGAGGCAGTTCTTGCTTCTAGGAGTCACATCTCATCATCATCTTCAGGGCCCGGAACGTGGTGGGTGCTCTGTATGTGCATTCGGAGAATGAATGAGTGGATGTCTGGGTTCCCAGAGCTCAGGGACACCCTTGTTCACCTAGGACCCATTTCTCTCATACCCCATTGCCACAGAAGAGGAGTAGAAGAAAGACAGGCATCAGGCTTTTGTGCCAGGGATGTGGCCTCTGGACACGTGCTCCAGGGGCGTGACGGCTGCTGTGGCTGCTGCAGCCCCATCTGCCATCCCTAACTCGGGAGGAAGGGGAGGCACACTCTTCCAGCAGGGTCATGATGCATTACATATTAAGGCATCAAGCAGGAAGGCTAGCTCAGTATGCATGAGATAAACACACATTCCTCCTCTGCACAGAGCCGACATCCCGGCTGCTGTTGGCCAGGTTGGACCACAGCCTGGGGACCAAGGAGGGTGGCTCAGATGGGCAGGCCCCGCCCTCCTGGCTCAGCAGGAAATACTCCTTGCCGCTGAGACTTCCGGGGCCGGGACAGAACTGGGTTCAAACCTGAGCTTCGTCACTCAGTGGTTCAAACCTGGGCTAATCTCTCCCCTCTGAACCTTCCATTTGTTCATTTGAAAAATGGGGATCATGGTAACTCTCTGGATGGGCCACTGTGGGATTAAATAGGGTAACATACGTGGCGTATGACGGGCACAGTACACCTGGTTTTTCCACTGCTCCAAAAACCTCAGATTCTCTGCTCTGCGATCACTGCTCTGGCAGATAAATTATTCTGTAAAATAAGTAACTGAACTTGTTAAGTGCCTTCCTAGAGCCTTAACGAAATTTGTTGGATTTGAGGAAAGAGCAAAGTGTGGGTGCTGGGAGGTGGCTAGGTTCACTCACTGGGCACTAAATATCAGTGCTAATAACATTGGAGCTAACAGATGAGCATTTAACGTCAGCCAGGGACCGTCCTAAGCATTTTACGTACATTCCTTCAGTCTTGCTAACCATGCTGTGAGGTTGGTGTTGTGTTGATTCCAGTTCTATAGAGGAAGAAACTGAGGCCCAGAGAGGGCTGAGCACCATCCACAGTTATACAGCCGGTAAGGGGCAGCACTGGGACTCAAACTCAGGTGGTCTCGCGCCACGGCCAGGGCAGGGGGGGCTCTGAACCTCGAGGCTATCCTGCCTCCGAGCGGCTCATTCTGGTTTACCAACCTGATGGCATTTACAGCTAACTGTGCAGTAGCAAATGACAGTGACAAGAGCACCCAGTGCTTGCAGAGCACTTGACCATGTGAATGCACCTCGCCGGGGCGTGTCTTTGAATTGTTACAATAGCTGTAGGAGGCAGGACTATGATTTCCATCTTACAGACGAAGAAACGGAGATACAGTGAACAGGATCTCTGCCAAGGTGGCGCAGGATGGATGGTGGAGTTGAGATCCGAATGTTGGCAGAGCCCACCTTCAACCATCGTGTCCTTACTACACGTGGAGAATGGTACAGGTGCACGAGTATCCGAAACTGCCCAAGCTTCGTCCTGACGTGTGGTCATTCAACCGCTGTGGCTCCATTCCAAGACGGTGTACAGGGCAGCTGAGTCGACCTCACGGTTCCCCACCCAGCCAGCAGCTCCGCAAGGGCAAGGGCAGGTCTCCTTCCTGAGCCCCCACCCCCCCTTTGCTGCTCCTGCTGGATGCCTCAGCATCATGCCCTCCTTCCCTTCACCAGAGGGTCTCCCTGGGGCAGGACTTAGCCGCCTGGGTCCACGGGCCTCCAGAGGGTCATCTGGAGAGGATTCAGGGGGTCCGAGAACTTGGAAGGGAAAAATCACATCTCTGCGTTCACTGATCTCAACTGAAATTAAGCATGTCTTTCAACTGAATGTCACCTATAGAAATCACAGATAAACTCCTCTTACATTATATGGTTGCAGATGCCTTGAAATACCGCGTATGCCTATCACCACTTCGAAATCACGGCGCTTATTAGACCTGCCGTGGGATCTTATTATTGAATGTTTTAATAAAGAAGCATGTCTATTGCTAAATTATAAAGTTGTGTTTTTAATATTTTGATACTATTTTAATGTAATTAGTACACTTTCTCATCCTATATATTTTTATTGGATGCATTGAAAAACAATATTCCCAGGAGTCTATAGTCTGCATCAGACTCCAAAGAGTCCCCGCTCATGAAATATTTATAGCCAATTCTTTGAGGTAGGACTCTGTTATCGTCTCTCGTAATTCCCATTTTCCAGAAGATATAACTCAGGCACAGAGAGGACAAGAACACTGCCCAAGGACACACAGTTAATAAGTGAAGAGCAAGGGTATGAATTCAGGGCAATCTAGACCAGAGCCTACCCTCCTGGCCAGGACACTTGGTCAGGCCCCCTCGGTGCCCATGGAGGCTTCCAGTTCATTCTTCATTGGAAGGCAATCTCTGCTTTATCTCTTGGCAAACTCCAAAGGACCCTGAACATCTTGAGGGCTGGGGCTGGTTTTATTCTCTCTGAATCCCTAGGGCCTGACCCAACGCTGAGCTCGGAAAAAGTTCTAAATAAAAGTTTTTGAATGAATGTGTTTCTGACCCATAATGCATCATACATTGTTGAGCAAAGACCCTCTCTTCCTGCCAGAATCTTTACTGCATTAACAAAAAGGACCCAAACCAAATAATCCGTCCACATTTTATAATGGCATCAGTACAGAGTCATGCGTTTTTATAGCACTTTTGACGTTGCCAAGAATTTTTATATCCCTTTTGACTTGAACCTCGAGTGTAAATTAGTCTGGACAGGAGTGAGGTACCTAGTTTCACAGAGAAGTACATGGAGGCTCCCGGCGATTGGTTCCAGTAAAGCACAGGGGTGAAGGGCGGAGGCAGGGAGCCCAGCAGTGGCCGGGGTTCACGCCCGGCTCGGCCACTCCCTGGCTGACCGTGCAAGAGCTTCACCTCTCTGAGCCCAGTGACCTCACCCATAGAACGGGGACGGTGATAGCTACCGTATGAAATTGCTGTCAGGATTACATGAAGGGTTGCATGCTGCCTGGAACAAGTTTCCAGTACGCTGTAAGGATACAGTCAACAGTATTGGTCCCCCAGGATCAGCGGAAGGATGTTTCGGTGTTGGTGTCATCACGGGGCAAATGCACTTGAGATCGTGGACTGCAGCAAAGCCCCAGTTACGTTCTCATTCGAACTCAGCCGCAAGCTCCAGAATAAAACCCTGTCCTTCTCTGGACCTTGGTTTCCTGATCCACAAAATGGGTAGGGGTGGGGGGAGGGAGGACAGGCTCAGGATGAACGGGCTCAGAGTCCCTTCTTCATATGAGAGTCTGTGTGGAATCAATTTGAGAAACAAAACTGGGAGCTGCCCTGTGTAGAGACAGAGTGGGACCCTTCACCCCGAGGAGGTCTTGGGGCACTGCTTGAAGTCAGCTAGAACAGCTGGTTTCGCTGGAGCTCAGCACAAGCGAGTAAGAGCCGGATTAGACCTGCAGACCTGTCTGGTTGGGCGGGAGGAGAGAAAATGGAAGGTGTGTGTGCAAGGTAGGGGGGCAGTTAGCAGATTGCAGGGTCTTTAGACGGGGAACCTTCTGAAGGTAACCGGTTTCATCCATGTTCAAATTTCTCCACCCAACTCTTCAAGTGTGTCTTTGAGTCAGCATGTCCCCCACACGTCCTCCACCCTCCACCCCAACCCTGAGCTGTTCCCTTCTTTCCTCTGATTGTAACTCTCGTGATGATGAACCTTGAAGATTCCCGAGAGCGAACATTCGTGCAAAAGTTTGATGACCCAGGGACCCCTACAGACGGGTCCATGAGCCCCCCATATAAATGGTCTCCAGGACCTCACATTGTTAAACCGTGCCAGGGGAGACTGGAACTGCGTGGGAGAAGGTGACGGGGTCAGCCCAGGCCGTAACGATGCTCGGGAAAACCTATCGAGGAGATCTTCTTCCCCAAATGACTTTCCTCACATGAATTGTCTTCTATTATTGCTGGAAAAGGGGTTTTTAAAAGAGGTTAACATGCGATTTAATGAATATGAAGTAATAATGTTCCTTGTATCAAATTAAAATTCTAAGACTGCCCCATGAAACAAGTGCCTTATGAGTATCCAACATTATGTATTATTATTATTGGCCTGCTTGATTGCCCTACATACTTGGGAGTAAAAGACACAGCTCTGAGCCTTGCATTTGAATTGGCAAGTGTCACCCTCAGAATGAGAATCTGGGCAGATCAGAAGCATGCTCACCTAGCTAAGGAAGGTCCTGGGATATTAAGGTGTCTGCTCATGATAAAGGAGAAGGATAAGGGGACAGAGAGACAACAGCCTAGAGCTCCTGGAAGCATCAGAAAGAGAAGGGTATGTATGAATTTGGATTCTAGTGACGCTATCCTTATGCTGTGTGACTTTAGGCAAGTCACTCTACCTTTCTGAGTCTCTATTTCTCCACATTATTATATAGTCTGGATAAGAACACTCTAAGGATAAACAGAGGTTACAGATGTGACAGTGCTTTGGAAACTCTAGTGGGCTACTGAGTTCTGGGGATTGAAGATCATGGAAAGGTCTTTATGATGATTTCTTCCCTAGTCCCACTGCTGCCCTAACTTCTGAAGCCTGGCTGCCGTCTATGATATTTAATAATAGTCCCCCACGCTTATAAAGCACTTAGTAAGGACCTGGTATTATTTCACTCCGTCCTACTGTAACTTTAGGTGCTAAGAATTATTATTAACTCCATTTTATAGAGTAGTAAATAGAGGCTCAAAATGGCTCATAAGCCGCCCAAGGCCACAGGACCAGCAAGTGGCAGGGATTTAAACCCAAGTCAGGAGACTTTAAAACCTCTTAGTTTGTCTGTTACATTTGCCTCTAAAATATGTCTGACAAGCTGCTTCCAAACTGCGTTTGAACACCTCCAGGGACGAAGGGCTCATTACCACCCTCGTCCCTCTCCTCACAATGAGTGCTCTCCCCTGACACATAAAGCATTATTATGGTGATATTATTATCTGTAAAATAGAGGGATTGGAGTAGATGCTCTCTTAAGGTCTATTCCAGAAACATCACTTGAAGAGCACGAGCATTTACTGACAAAGCCAGCCTGGCTGCAGAAGAAAGGATTAAACACCTCCGTATGAAAATGGAACACAGCGAGTAAGAGGTGTGTGTGAATGGGGGCAATTAATCCTCTTTTGCTGATCATTGTAAAAAAACATTTGCCGGAGAGGAGGCATTATTCCCTGCAGACGCATGGTGCGATTTTGAAATATCTCCACAGAAGGAACGATGACGGAGGAAATACAAATCTATTAAATGTGCAAGGCAAAAGAAAAAGGGGCTTCCATAAAAGGGTTTCTAAACCATATCAAAGGCTTCTGGGGTCAGGGAGGGCTGTCGGAACACTACCAATTAGAGCTAAATGGGAAACCGGCTTAAATCTCAAAATTAAAGATGGAGAGCAGCAATTAACCTGTCTTCTAACAGAAAACATAGCCCTTAATGCTCAGTGTAATTTAATATTTCAAAATCATGACCACAAGCATCTCAGGCTCCTGTTCGACAATATAAAACGGACAATAAAAATCTCAGTGGGGCTTTGGCTATCCTGGGCAAAATGGCAGTGAAGTCCCCGGGCAGAGGTTGGCTCTGAGGTCACAATGGCTGGCTGGCCTGGACACAGTTAGAACCCGCCCCAGTCCGCAAACTCAGCTCTGTTTTCCAAAGACCCATTCTCTGGCCAGCGGGAAGCTTTTGATTTGTGTTTCGGGGGCTTTCATAGGGTGGATTATGCTGATGGGAGTGGAAAGGAGCCCCCCCCTCCCCTGCTTAGAGGGCCTGCAGACTTTTCCAGCAGATTTCTCCAAAGCAGTCCTTCTCCACCTTGTGGGGCTTTGAAAATGCCTCACCCCTGGGCTGCCTACAGACCGCAAGACAGGACATCAATACCTTGGGAAGCTCCCAGGTAAGTTTCGCTAGCACCCAGGCTTGAGAACCGCTGCTCTGAAAGACTGTGGCCCACCAAGGAAGAGGAACCTCTGGACCATGGTCAAGCCTTGATTATGCCAGAAGCACCAGGATGATGCCTGCCGTGCCAACCGTGAGCTGTGCAGACGAGGAAATGGGCCCACAGCAAATTTTCCTCCTGGCAGGAATGGGGAGCTGACTAGATCAACCGCATAGAATTCAGCCCCTGATGAAGTTTTGGAGCCTAAAACCAGGCATATAATACCCATGGCTGAGAATGTAGGCTTTCAGGGACACTCGGATGTGTGAGGCCCCTGTGGGTGACTGACCTTCCCTAAGGAGAGTGAAGCTAACCCCCCCCCGCCCCCATCTGGAGCTTTCCCAGTGCTCTGCCTGGCTTCCCCATCATTCTCCATGAATCCTCTCCCGTTGCCTGGGTAGCAGTGTGGGGCACTGGGAAGGTTCGCGACTCTGCAGACAGACGGATAAGCCACCATTTAATGAGGGATCTTGGGCCAGGAGCTCCCCTCTCTGAGCTTGCTCAGTTTCCTCATTTATAAAACACCGATAATGATAGGACTCCCAGGGTTTGTGTAAGGAGGGCCTCACCTCTTCTCTGCGGGGCCCCAGCATGCTGTCTGGCACACTCAGCCACACATGCGACTTCATAGATTCCCCTTCATAGACCCACTCTCAACTTGTTCCGTGGATGTGCTCTCCTGCCCACACCCCGCGCACACCCCGCTCTTCCCTGCCTCCATGCTTTTGCCCCACCAGATGCGTCCCCCTGGAGTGCCTTTCCTCTTGGTCCATCACGCCCTGTCCAACCCTAGTTATTCACCCTCATCCTCGGTTAGGTGCTAGACCCTACCACTTTTTCCTCTTCGCTTCTTCCCTGTTCTAGAATTTAGGTTTTTTTTTCTTTTTAAAGATTTTATTTATTTATGTGACAGAGAGACAGCCAGCGAGAGAGGGAACACAGCAGGGGAGTGGGAGAGGAAGAAGCAGGCTCCCAGCGGAGGAGCCCGATGTGGGACTCGATCCCAGAACGCCGGGATCACGCCCTGAGCCAAAGGCAGACGCTTAACGACTTCACCACCCAGGCGCCCCTAGAATTTAGGTTTTAAACTCTCCAACAGGACTGCTTTCTCCTCTGACCATTCACCTTACCTGCGTCCCAGGCCCCTATTGGCAGGGACCAGCGGCTGCCTGAATCACACCGTGACTCCCACCTACACTGAGCATTCGCTGAGCGTCTGTGTGACATTCCATCTCCTGGGGGCAGGGTCGAGTCTCAGAGAAAGCAGGTGCTTTGCACTCATCTTCCCAGCAAGCCAATAAGTTCTATTAGTAGCCCCACTCTAGAAATGAGGAGACGGGCATAGAAGTTAAGCCACTTGCCTCAAGTCAGAGAGCTGGTTCAGAGCTGGGGCTCGAGCCCAGCAGGCTCGCTCCAGAGTCCTGGCTTTTCACCGCTTTGGGATACTTCCTTGCAGATTGAGATGGGAATAAATAGGAGGGAGAGAGGAAGGACCAGGGAGGCTGGGTTCTAGAGACACTGTGAGCCCTGGCGGGGGCAGGGAGGCTCATCAGCATTAGGGAGCTTCAAGGAGGCCACATGAGCACTGAGTGTCCTTTCCTATCACTGTCTGTGTGGACCATCAGGGACAGTCTCAGAGGTCACTGATAAAGCATCCGGTGACACTCTGATGCCTGGACATGGCCCAGCTCTCCTCCAACCTACCTGAATGGGTAGATAACTGAGTCCTACAGTCTAGAACACTTGTGAACCTTCCCCAACCAGAAGGCAGGGCCCTGGGCATCCAGAGTGATGGTGGTGTCATGAAGAAGGGGAAGACCACATCCCAGCCGAGGTTAGACTGAAAGAAGAAAGAACAGCTGGAAACCTCCTGTCTAGCAGGGCTGGCGTGAGACACAAGCGTAACATACCACGATCCCGTGGGCCGGGGCTCTGCTGTAGCAAAGCCGCACTCCTCCCCTCATTTCTCACGGCCGGGCTCCGCGGCCTCCTCTGACACCCCTGGCACTGTTCTTCCTGCCCACAGCCCTTCTGATGCCTCTCTATGACGACAGTGTCCTCTCTGCCTTATGCTTAAGCTCGGTCCTGGAGACTGCGCTCTGCCGGAAGACGGGGTCCGCTCTTACTCGTCTCGGCCTTCCCCGTGCCATCCCCCAGCACGCGCCCAGCAAGACCCCAACGCGCCAGGTTGCCTACAGGGATGGTGCCCTCTGCTAGGCAGCTGAGCCGAGCGGGCACATCCCCTTGACCTGCGGGGCACGTGAACTCTGAGGCCCAGCACTGCTCCCATGAAGTCTCTTTCCCTATGCCCTCCCCCCACCACCTCCCTGAACAACAGGCTCCTCTCTGCTTCTGGCCATCCCGTCTCCACCATGGTCATTAGCTGGGGGTCTCAGGTGAGTCACCTAGCTCCCCCCTCTATAGAAGGGGACAACGGTGCCTGCCTTCCAGGGGCACGGAGGGTACAATGAGCTGCCGTTTAGAAGGAGCCTAGCCCAGGGCCTGGCGTCAGTGGCTGAAAGGGGTCCTCTGCAGGAAGGGGTTCCCAGACAAAACCAGAACGGGAACAGTTTCAAAACTCAGAGTGATTTTAGGCCCAGAGAACGAAATGTTCAGAACAGAGCACAGAGCAAGGTCTGCTCCGTGGAGCGGGGAAGGAAAGCACTAGTCTTTTTTTGTTCCCCCAAGGAAAACATAAGCAGTTGGGATTTTCCAGTGCTTGCCCTCCTTAACACTCAGTGGAGGGTCTGCTTCTGCTACTTGTAATCTTAAAAAAAATAAAAAATAAAAAGACAAGACAGAATACTCCTCCAGGTGTTTTTCCAACTCCTGGGACAGCCCTTCGGGGTTTGTTTTTATATTCACAAGTCCATGCCGTTCTCCTGGCAATGCAGAGGCAGGCGAACAGGATCCTTTTCCTTGTTTTATAGATCAGTAAGTGGGGGCTCAGAGAGGTCAAGACACTTGACCCTGGTCACCCAGCTGGTGAGTGCTGGGTTGGGGCTCGCGCCCTCTCACCACCGACTGGTAACTTCCTCATTGGGTCCTGAGGTTTCTAGGGTTCTGGGGCCGGGTGGGGAGGGAGTGTGGTGGGGGGAGAGCGAGCAGGTTTCCAGCTATTTCCCACTCTTGTGTCTCTCACCAGCTATAGCGATTGCAGGCACAGAACAGAGCCCTCGAAGGACAGTCTAGAAAGCAAGAGGCGTGGCACAGGAGGAGACTGGGAGATTCACACACGGGTTAATTTCTTGCTCCTGTTACACGTTAGAGGCACTTGTCCCTCTTACACGTATCAGTTGGGCTTCCACATTGACTTCTTTTGAAGAAAGGGATAAGCGGCTTAAAAATAATTGGAAACCAGTGCACCCAACCAAGTCCAGTCTGTGGCTTCTTGGGCCACCGGGTTGGCTTGTGATCAGGTGGTTTTCTGTGCGTGCCACAGTGACACAAGGAAACTCACAAATCTGGAAGAGGCCGCACAGCCGCAGAGGGGCCAGCGTGGGGGGCGGGGCAGTGCCTCTTTGCTGAATCGGAATTTAGAGTCTTCCGCTCTGAAGACATGAGCAAGGGTGGCCTTAACGTGGGCGAGACCCACGTGGCTACCTCCTAGGGCAAAACTCCAGGGAAGCTTCTGTGAGATCTAGGCCCGGTCTGAGGGGCGGGGCCGTGCAGGCAGGTCCGCTCCTGATTCCACGGTCCCGATCCTGATCTCTGACCTATGGGCTGGACTGAGACGTTTTCCCTCATCCAAGCAAAACACGTCAGACTTGGGCACCTCGGTTCACCCTCGGGCAGGGCAACTTAAGAGAGGCAGAAGTTTAAGGAAGTCTCTGAAGTCGCTCAGACATCTGCAGAGACTAAAACAGCAATTTCCTCTTGGTGGCGGGACATGGTGTTCCCGGAGGAACACGTGGCCCCCAGGTGCTCGTGGGCAGCCACGGTCATCCCCGACCCTCTTCCTGCAGCTTGGCCCTGCTCAGAGCCAGAGTGAACCTGTCTGGGCGTCGACAGTTCCCACAGTAGTAAGGGCCAGGGCTGGGGTCACTGTGACTTACTGAAGACAGTGTCCACGCCCCCGAAGAGCTGGGGACGTGCCAGGAATCTCTGTCCTGCTAGGTTCTGGAAATAATGACTACAATAGACACGGCGCTCTACATGCATTACCTCGCTGAATCATTACCACCTACCACCCAGTGTAAGTTGAGTCCTGTTTCTAGCTCCATTTAACAGGTGAGGAGACTGAGGTTCCAAGAGGTTGAGCCAGACGGGAAGTGGCAGAGCAGATCTGACGCCCCAGCCCTTACTCTTGACGGAGCTCCGTTGTCCAGACCCAGTGTATCTGGAGTAGTGTGACCCCACCCCCACTGAGGGCTCCTGCCTTAGTTTCTCTGCACCATACATACTCAGTGGGGGCAATGCCCCCCTCCCCCACTCAGGGGGCAACAACTGATTCTGGGAGGAGAGGTACAAAAAATCTTACTTTGTAAAGTATAAAGTACCCATACAATACATAAGCAGTTATATAGCATATCTGTAGTAGTAAAAGTTTCAGGTGGTGGGGGGGAGTCCAGTTAGAAAAAAAGTGCCCGGAACATAGCAGGTGCTCAGCAAACGATCTTTCCCCCCCTTCACTGACGACCGGAGCCAAACGGGAATTGGTCCCTTTGGGAGCTTTGCATATCAGCCCCAGTCTCAGCCAGTACCCCCCCCCCAGTCCCACCCAGTCCACCCTCACTCTGTTAGCCCTTGTGGCTCAGGCCCCAGCAGGCTCCATGCCAGAGTCTTTCCTGCATTAGGACACAGGTTCACCCCCCCAACATCCCTGGTTCCTCCTTGGAGGCCCCAGCTCCCCAGAGTTGCCTGTTGGGACTTGTTATAGGTTAAACAGGTACAGGCTTAGCTCAGCTTAAATGAAACTTGAACACTTCAGGTCCTTGTCAATTCTCTCAACACAGGGAAAAAGGTAATTGTCAATTAACGAGCCCATCAACTGAGGCGGGAGGAAAATCAATAACACGGACCAATACGGAGCGTTCTAATGCCAGTCAGGATTCCGGGAGCAGGAGCCTTTCAAACAGGTACACGGAGTAATTGGCTTCTCCCTTGTGACCCGTCCCGCGGACTCTATGACTCTCCAATTAACATGTACCATTGACAGGCACACAATTATTTGGGTTCACTGTGCCCCAGCCAGTGTTTGTTCAATCAGAACTTGCAAATACACGGAAAGTGCACAGAATAGCAAATGCAGGATGGCTCTGGGGGAAACCAAACAGCGAGTGGGTCTTAAAGGAATCTTGGACTTGGGATTTCTCTTCCAGAGAGCTGCCCTAAGTCTCGGCTCAGATACTGGCCAACAGCCCCGTTCAGGCCAGCCCCTGACTAGACCTGTCCCCATCCCCACTGAGGAACTCAGATGGACTGCCCATGGCTTGGCAAGCGCCATCCCCCATGATCCATCAGAGAGAAGGTGCCTATCTTCCTTTGCAAAGAAGGAGCCTTCTGCCTGGATGGCCATTTCTCATCTCTTCCACCTGGATCATTGTGACCCATCTAAGTCAGCCTCCAGATCCTCAGGGATTCTTCCTGGATCTCCCCAGGCTAGGTTAAAGGCTCCTTCCCTGGGCACCATAGCCTCCTTGGCTTGCTTCTTTCATAGCACTCACACCACTGGGTTACCCTACAGATTTATTTCAGTTTCTTTCACAAAAGAGTGAGCCCTCTGATGTCAGAGACTAAACCTCTCTAAACATCAGCACTAGCACAGAAGGTGCTTAGAAAATGGCTGTTGGATGAATGTATAGGCAGGTAGTGCAAAAAAGAGTAGATGGATGGATTTGTGATGCATGACAGAACAGGTGGGGAAATGGAGAAACTGGTACAAAATGAAGATGGATGGGAGGGTAGAGGATAAGTGGGGGAATACATGGGGGTTGGGGGGTAACAGATGGGAGGATGGCTAAAAAGATAGATGGGAGGTTGGATGGATGGTGTTGGGCAGTGTTTGGAGGGCATGGAAGGATGTACAGATGTACAGATGATTAGGTGGGTGGACAGACGGATGGATGGAGACTCAGCAAGGGAATGAACGGATGGACAAGTTAATGGATATGCAGATGAGCAGATGGATGGGTGGTGAAGAGGAAGGGAACGGAAGGAGGGTTGGGTACAAGAATGGATGCTCTATGCCAAAGGGTAGCAGATGGAACTACTGCAAGGAACCCTCCTCTGAACTCACCCCCAGGGTGTCAGAGACCACTACCTGCCGCACTTTTCATACATCCAGGTTTTAAGGCTCCCAATGGGAAATCCTATTGGCGCCCCCACTTCCAAATACCTAGGCCTGCTCCTGCTACGGCTCCTGACAGTTCACAAGCCAAGCTGTTTTCTGAGGGTTCTCGTGGAACTGACCAACTGGTAACTCGGTCCCTGTCCTTTCGCAGAGCCAGGCCCACAGCCCAGGCAGACTCTCCTCCTAGATGCTGACACCCATGGGCCTGGTCTGAGTCTGCTGGGACTCCAAGTCTGCACTTGGGCTTCCAATGCTCCACCTGAGGCAGCAGGACTCAGCTTTGCCTCTATGACTCCTTTTATGACATGTAATTACCCTCCGCCTTCCAGGAAACCAAGAGAATTAACTGAGCATTTACTATGTACCAGACTCTCGGCACTTATTATCATATTTAATCAGCATCACAAACCTAGAAGGTAGAGTGTAATTATCTCTGCTTTATACATGAAGTCAAGGGCTCAGTGTCACAGAGAGCAAGTGGAGTTAGGATTGGAACCCAGTCTCGTACTCCAAGTTCCAAGGCTCTTTTTACAACCTCAACGTTCTTGGGGTCCTCGGAAGAGGATCCCATCCCATTTCCAGGGGGCAGGCAAACTCCTGGGACTATGCCAGGATTCTGGACCCCCAAAAATGCCTTCTGGGGATAAAATTATATTTCTTATTGATTTTATGTTAGAACAACCTGGCTAGAAGAAGATCTGTTTATCGGTTCAAAGAGTTGGACCATTGGCTGCCACCCCCCCAACCTTACTCCATATGATGGTGAAGAAATTACACATACACTCCTTTGGCCGCCAAGGATACCACTATCTGATGTGACATCTCCCCAGTGGGAATGATCCCGGTACCGGTGAAGCGGGTGAAATAGCCCTTTTCTGCCACATCTCGAGTTGGCAGCTAATCCTGAAATCAGCTTGTGATCCACACTTAGGGCTTCTTAGGTCTTAAGTGGGACTCTTGAGAACCAGAAGCCTTCAAGAATCATGGATGAATCCTGAATGGTGGGGTTCCAGATGTCACCCAGGAGCCTCTCATCTTGTCCCATGTAGGTAGTCTGACTCACCCCCTGCGCAGGCAGATTCTCTTCCCTGAGCAGACTAGCTGCTTTTGGAGATGATTGCTAAATATCTAAAATTTTGGAGTGCTACATGATGTTCAAAGTACCATGTCGTTGGGTCCTCAAAATAGCGCCAGTACAAGAAAAAAGAAATTACAGACTCATCTCACTTACAAAATTGGACAGGAAACTCTAAATAAAATGTTAGCTAATGGAATTCAACGAGTCGTATTTTAAAGTACATCATGATCAAGTAAAGTTTAGCCTAGGCATGTAGGGTTAGCTCAATAGCAGAACATTTATTATGTAAGACAGCACACTAACAGACTACAGGAGAAAAGTCAGAGAATCATCACAAAAGAGGCAGAAAACACAATGTAATTCAACACATATTCATGATTAAACAGAAACTCGTGGTGAAGCAGGGGGAAAGGGACTGTTCCTACTGTGATAACGTGTGTCCATAAAAAAAAATTTAAGCAAATATTTTACTTAATGATGAAGCTTTAGGCATAGTTTCATTAAGTCAGGAACAAGGCAGGGATGTCCTCCATCACGGACTCTGTTCAGCATTGACCTGAAGACCCCAATCAACGCAATCAGGAAAGAAGAAATTAGCAAATTGTGTAAGAACTGGAACGAGGCAGAACTGTCTTCATTTATGTCTCTATATAGAAATTCCCAAAGAATCTACAATCTTCTAGAATAAGTAAGAGAGTTCACTACAATTGCCCAATACAATTTCAAAATGTAGATATCAGCTATGTCCCCATTCATTCTTAGTAATCAATTCAAAACTCTTAATAGGGTGGGGGACTTGGAGGTTGCAGGGTAGATCCCCAAATACAAAAGAAGAGAAGACGCTTCCACTGAAGACCAGGTCTAGTGGGGATGCAACTACCATTACTCTTTCTCCCTGGTACCCTTCCTGGGGAATATCTGTTCACCTGTTGTGGAATGCTGAACTTCCATTTGGGTTTTGGAATAGCCATTCCTAGTGGAGGGCTCTAACCTTGCAGAAGATGTGAGGGTATCAGCCAAACAAAGACATGGCATCTCTCTCTCGGAAGTATATTTCACATAGTGTTATATTCGTTTCAGATGTACACTATGGTTCAACAATTCTATACATTTCTCAGCGCTCATCAAGATAAGTGTACTCTTAATCCCCTTTATCTATGTCACCCATGTCCCCATTCACCTCCCCTCTGGCAACCACCAGTTTATTCTCTGTATTTAAGAGTCCGTTGCTATGTTTGTTTGTTTTCTTCTTTGTATGTTTGTTTTGTTTCTTAAATTCCACATATGAGTGAAATCGTATGTTTTGTTTCTTAAATTTCACATATGAGTGAAATCGTATGGTCGTTGTCTTTCGCTGACTGACTTCTTTCACTTAGCATTATACCCTCTAGGTCCATCAATGTTGCTGCAAATGGCAAGAATGCATTCTTTTTCGTGGCTGCGTAATATTCCCTTATATAGATAGATGGATAGTTAGCTACCACATGTTCTTTATCATGGCATATCTTTTTAACATAGCTGCCAGCTGGCAACTTAGAAACCCTCTTTCAGTTTTTGCTTACATGTGGGAGCCTGCCTTTTGGAAGACAACTTGCTTCTGGCCCTTTCTAGCCCTCTCCTCATGGAACCAAAGGATTTTCACATTCTAAGGGAAGTCAGAAGCCATGTCCTTTGTTACCAGAGAAGCTAAAGCACAAAATAGTGAAGGGATGGACCCAAGTCCCTACAACCAGGAGCAGATGAACCTGGATTATACACCCACCTGTCTCCATCCACGGGGGTGACTCATTCAGTGCATATTCACGTGCATGCACTGGGTGCCAAGCACTACACTAAGCCCTGGGGTTGCAGTTGTGATTAAGACAGACCCTATTCCTACTCTCTTAACCCTCACGTCCTGTAGAGAAGACAGCCACGAATGAATAATTGGCATTAGTAAAATGCACACAAATAAAGAAATTAAGTGAACAAAAATAAAAACTGGGAGAACAGCAAAGGAGACATCCAGGGTGCCGGGAGTGGGGAGGTCAGAGACTGCTCTAAGAAGGGGCTAACACAGAAGCTGTGTCTGGAAGAAGGCACCCCTCAAACAAACAAAACTATACAGGACAAAAAAGACTCGCTTCAAAACAGCAAGACAATCTGAACGGTACTTAAGAATAAACTGAGCACAAGACGTGCCTGACTTTTATGGAGAAACTTAGAAAGCATTACCAAGGGAAATAAATGAGGAATCGGGACACTGAAGGCATGATGGGAAACGTGAAGGAGTCGGTGGAGGCTGGCAAGAGGGGCTCCCCTGTGCCCACGCCGGGTGGGCTTTGCATGGACCGAGCAAAACTTCAATGGAAAAGCAAAGAACAATTTGGATTCTGGGCTCTGGGCGTTGAGTCAGATTTGCTTTCTGGTAATGGGCTGGGCTTTCATGCCCACTCGTTACAAGCAGAGCTAATGCACGTGTGATTTTGTAAGCAGTTTTTCCCCACTTAGCCATATAGCATGGATATTTCCCACATCATTAAGTGGTGTTTGATAGAAAACCATAAAGAGCGGTTCTCCAAGGCAGACGAAATCGGTGGTTTGCTGGATTTTAGAGAGAGGAGGACAGTGAGGGGCGGGGGCGGGAGGGGGTGGGAGAGGCTACCGTGCATGCCACACCTACTAAGCAGACCATCTCATCCCCTCCCACGACGGGATGCACAACTTTTCCCTTAATTTTGCAAATGAGGGAATGGGGCGGGGGTGGGGTGCAGGTGCCAGCTGCACAGGGTCTCCAGGGCTCCTGGCTCTGTGCTGCTCCCATGCCCATGTCCTCCTTGCCCCCCTCAGCGCACCGGCGCCGTGCTGTGCGGAAGGACGTTCATCCACTGTTCACCACGTGGACGCTGCGTGCCCTCACTGCCTGGCGGCGTCCTGGAACTTGGGCTGCAGCAAAGAAACCAAGCTCCTGCCTTAGCTTCCTGGCATGGATACAACACATTCTCACAACCCCGGGACATGTGTTCTCTCCCAGCTCGGGAGGGCGGCCATCCCAACTCCAGGTGTTGGTAGGGCCTTGCTACCTCTGAAGGCTCTAGAGGAGACCCTTTTCCTTGCCTCCTGCAGCTTCTGGTGGCTCCCGGTGATCCTTGATTTGTGTCAGCATCATCCGCTGTCCGTCTCCATCTTCCTGTGGCCTTCTCCTGTGTGTCTCTGGGTCTCCCATCTCTCTCTTCTCGTACCAGGCACCAGCCATTGGCTTTAGGGTCCGCTCTAAATCCAGGAGGATCTCATCTCTAGATCCTTAACTTGATTTTATCTGCAAAGACTAATTTTAGGTAAGGTGAAGTCTCAGCTACAGCAGCTCAGGACTTGGACACAGCTTTTAGGGGGGAAGGAACCCAATTCAACCCCCTGCCCTGACCCACATTCTAGTGGAAGAAAAGGAAGAACAGATAAATATATCGCACGTTAGATGGTAGCAAGAGTGATGCCAGAGACAGAAAAAGGGAGGGAAGGGAGATGGAGCTTGTAGAGGTGGGCACGGCAGTTCTAACTGGGATGCTTCGGGAAGGTGTCACCGAGAAGGTAACATTTGAGCAAGGATGTGAAGGTGGCAACAGAAAAAGCCGTGTAGGTATCTGCGATAAAAGGGTTCCAGGGAGACAGGATAGCAAGTTCAAGAAGCCCACAGAGGAAGCATGCCTGGAAAGAATAAAGCATGGAGAAGCGAACGAGGGCCTCGAAGCCATGGTGGGGCCCGGATCGGCGAGGCTCTTGCACAGCATGATTCCTCTAAGCAAGACAGGAGCCACCGGAGGGTTTCAAGCAAAGGCTGATGTAAGAGAGGATCGTCGGCTGCCATGTGCCCACCAAGGAGGAGGTAACAGCAAGATCCAGATGGGAGATGCGGGCTTGGACCCAGATGGCGACAGCAGACGTGGAGCCCTGGCGGGATCCTGGGTGCATTCTGAAGGCAGGGTCGGCAAGATTTCCGATGGGTGTGGAGTGTAAGAGAAAGGGAGAGGTCCTGGATAACAGCTGGGGGTTTGGTTGGAGCAAAGGAAGGATGGACTTGCCTCTCTAACCACGTCGGCGACGGCGGCCTGCAGAGCAGAATTGTAGGGAAGCTTAGGAATTACATTTTGGACATGCGGCGTGTGAGATGTCAATTAAGAAGGAATACTGGTTGGGCAGCTGGATGTTTGATTCTGGAGTTTGGGGCAAGGTCTGAGCTGGAGATAGAAAGGTGGGAGTTGTCAGTGTAGAGACACTCTTTCAAATCAAAAGAATAGATGAGGTCACGATGCAAATGACTGTAGAGAAGAGGTCCAAAGAATGGCTTTACATAGGACACCCCAATATATTACGAGATCGAAGAGGGAAACCACAAAGGAGGCTGAGGGGCGTGACCCGTGAGATGGGAAGAAAACCAGCAGAAATATGGCACCTTGGAAACCACATGGTGATTTAAGAAGGAGGCAGAGGGGCGCCTGAGTGGCTCCATCAGTTAAGCGTCTGACTCTTGATCTCAGCTCAGGTCTTGATCTCAGGGTCATGAGTTCAAGCCCCGAGACGCTGTGTGGAGCCTAGTTAAAATGAATGAATGAATGAATGAATGAATGAACGAACGAACGAATGAGGCGGTGACCAATTACGCTCAGTGGTGCAGCGGGGCCAGGTCAGATGAGCACAGAGTGAACTTCCGTGCCTTGGCAGTTTGGTGTCTTTGGTGAGGGTCGTTTCAGTGGAATGGTGGGATGGCAGGGGTTGGCATGGAATTAAAGGAAGTGGGTGGAGGGAAACTGGAGACGCCCATAGAGACAACTTTTACAGGCGTTTAGAGGTAAAGGGGAATGAATAAAGGATTTTGAGCTCAATGAGGGCAGGGGGTCTTCTCTTTTGGTCATCCCAATGCTATGTGTCTCTCCCCCAGCACGGAGCCTGGCACTTAATACACCTTTGTTGATGACCGAATGAATGAATGAACAAGGGACCATCGAACAGAAGCGGTTGTCCCCGGCTGTCTGAGAGCATTATCCTTTTGGCCACCATCATCTTCTCTTGGAAGACGGAGTGGACCCTGGGCAGCTAAGACCTGTGGCACTAGCCGAATTGCAGGAAGTTAATTAACTCGGGGTGTTTCTCCCTTCCGTTCTCAGCGTTCTCAGCGGTGGAGAGCAAACCTTTGTTCCTGACCACCTCAATTAGCTCCCGCTTCTCCTGGGCTCCCCCCACCCACCCCCGGACTAGAAGGCTGGTGCTGGGGTGGCCAGCTCTTTTCTGGGCTCGCAGACAACCTGTCTTCTCCTGAAGCCTCCCACTCTCTCAGACCTGACTGGCAGGCCCTGCACTGGATGTGCCCAGGAACATAGGCAAGGTGGTACCCCATCCTGCCCGACCCCTTCCTCTCAGATCAGTGGTCGGGACCGCCAGGGGCTGCCCTGGGCTCACTCTGAAGCCCAGGCTCCTGGCCTTGCCCACCCCCAGCCACAGTCCTCTCCACGCCTGAAGGAGCCCCTCTCCTGGGCTCTTCTTCCAAGGCACCCAGGTCCCTCCACGGCCTCCCTTCTTTCATCCCTGTGCAGGAGCTCCCACCCCGTCCAGAAGGGGGCCTTTGACCAAGCACACACCTGGCCTAAACTCCAGGAACGAAACGGTCCGGGGACAGGGCCCAGCATCTATAGTTTTGAAAGTTCCCCGGCTGCTTTTGAAACACAGCCAAGGCTGAGAACCACTTCATCATCCACAAACCCGGACTAATAGTACCCGTCCTGTGAGGAATAAGAAACAAAGCAGAGTGGACATTACTTGTGAGCAGTTTCTCTGTGCCCAGCACGTACACCTCTGTCACCTCCAGAGCAGTCCTCGGAGGCAGGGATCCTTAGTCCCATCTTACAGGTGGGGAAGCACGTTCAAAGACTGAACTTGCCTTTGGGCACTTGGCGGGCGAGTGGTCGAGCCAGGGTTTGAACCTAGGTACATGTGACTCCAAGATAGCTTTCTCTCTGTCCCTGGCACCTGCTGGGCCTTTATTCACAGAGGCTGTTTTGTTTCTCTTCTATCGATAATGATAGTCCCAGGCAGAAAGGGCGAAGTGGGGCTTCTTTACCGGGCTACAGACAGGGTGGTGTGGATGTCAGGTAGATGGACAGTCCATCCCACCTGGAAGCCTTGGGAAGGTTTAGGAAGGAGGGGAGGGGGCACTGGGACTGGGAGTTTGGCTCCACTGAAGGCCTTGCAGGCGGAAAGGGATGTGGTCAGCGCAGGGAGGGTCAGAGCAGGGTAGGGAAGACGACGAGTCGGGAGGCTACTTCCCTGGCTAGCTACTGTCCTAACCCGCGCAGGGAAAGAGAGAGCAGGCAGGAGTCAGGCTGCCGACAGGCCAGAGCAAGGCATCCAGCGCAGGCCCCTGTGCCCAGCTGCTGACGGCTGGAAAGCCAAGCCGTTTTCACAAGGCAGCTAGAAGCGCTCTTGGGCAATCTCATCTCTGAAAGACTGAATTTCATTATAATTTAAGTCTTTCTTGGGCTTCATCAAAGGCTATGAGAGTCTTGAAAAGGAGAAGCATCTCTTTCCTCAGGTGAGGGGAAAACACGCCAGAGCTTTCTCTTCTAATATAAACTAGACAAGGAGATGCAGCTGAACTTGGCAGAGCCTGCCGGAGAACGCTAATAGACTCGACGAGAAGAGAATTACAGAAAGAGACAGCTCCAGAGGGTGGCGGGGCAGAGAAGAAAGAGGCCCCAGGACTGGCAGCCCCACGTGGGCTGGTGGGAGCCCCGATCAGTGTCAACGGCAGAAGGGCCCCGGGGCCTGGATGGGCTCAGCTTCTCATCTGGCTGGAAGCTTCTCTGCCTGGAGACCAGGCAGATAAGACCCCAGGCCCCCAGCATCCTTCCTGGTTCATTTCCAGTGATCCCATTAATTGTGGAGGCTTGGGGGCTGGAATGGAATTCATGGCGTTTCCTGCATGGGAGCTCTCAGTGGGGGAGGAGGGAAGTGACCTAAAAACATTTAGCCAGAAAATAAAATAAAATAAAACCCACGTAGGTTTGATGCTCCCACCAGAGGCTGGGAAGGGGCTGGGGGTTCTTATGTACGCACGCATGTTTTGAAATATCACAGGCAGTTCGATGTCCCACGGAACCCTTGGCTTAGAAGGAGGTGCTTTGGTTTTATAAAATCTGATTATTTTCCTTCTGCCTTTAATAAAAACCAGTGCTGGGCTCTGACTCACAAGCTCGAAACAGCCTTTGCTGGTGACAGGGGCTGGGACTGCGGCAGTGGCACAGGCTGGAACTGTTCTCAAATAGGAAATCGAAGACCCAGAGACAAAGGAGGGGAGACGGAAGGGGGGAGGGAGAGGCAGAGCAGGAAAGAAATGCAGAGTTAGTGCTCAGTGAGGGCAGAGCGGCTGGCTCCCTGGGTGCCTCTGCAGGGCGGCTCAGACCCAGGAGGGAGGGAGGCAGGGGTTCCCGCCTCCCCACCGGCAGCCCATTTGTCCCCTGCCAACCAACCCTCTGAACCACAAGGCTGCTCACCCCATCTCCTGTCAAAGGCTCCTTAGTCTTAAGCAGATGCCCTGTCACGCAGAGCGGGAGGCTGTCACCTCCTCAGGGAGGGCGTAATCACTTCGAGTTGATAGGGTGGCTTTCAGGCTGGTGGGTCAGCGGGGGCTGGGGAGGTAGGGCTGAGAGGGGGCGAGAGCCCCAGGGGTGGCCAGAGGTGGCTTCTAAGAGAAAGTGTTCCCTGTTCTGTCTTGTCTGTCTGTCCCTCTGGACTCTGGCTTTGTCTTCCTCTGTCTTCCTCTGAGTCAGGCTCCTTTCATCACATTGTCTTGCTCATTCTTTGTGTCCTTCCCTCTTTCCTCTGTCTGAATCTCTTTTATTCTCTTAAGAAAGATGGCCGAACTTGTTAAGCCAGAGATCAAACACCCCAAAGGGCTGAATGTGTAAGAAGGGAACATAGCTTTAACATCTGGTGCGAGCTCACGCGCGCGCTCGCTCTCTCTCTCTCTCTCTCTCTTTCTCTGCGACACAGTGGGTTCCCCACAGAGAGGAAGGGCAGGGAGGGGGTGGGGTGTGGGTGAGAAAATCAATGAAACCCTGTCACTCCTGGGCCTGGTAACAGTGGCTAGAGCAGCGGGAAGGGAGAGAATATTCCCTAAGGGCCGGACAGGCTCCAACCAGGCTGGACCACCAGAGAGGCCACCACCCCCACAGGAAGAAGCAGGTCTGATGCCCCCAGTGAAGTCAAAAGGCTCTGAAGCGGCCACCTGACAACCAGCAGGGGCCCTCTGCCTTCGCAGGAAGTGAGAAGAAACATTAATGGGGGTGAAGAACAGGGACAGAAGACCCCTGAACCAGCGGTGCTAGGGATCGCATTTCATCCCTTACCAGCCCTGTGAGGGGTGCTCGGCTGAAAGGTGCATGAGACTCAGACCACTGAACGTGTCCCACGCAGCTGGCTGGGAGGGGCAGGGCTGACTTGGTGCTGTATTTATTCCTGGGAGTATTTATTGTCGCAGATGGACACTTGGTCCTTGGTGGGTTCATGGTGAAGGCCATCAGGCCACCATGCAGCTAGTCTGAGCCTAAGGGTGGGGAAGGTGGGGAAGGTGGAGTGAGGGAGGGAGGGAAGAGGCGGCAGAACGGTGCAGGAGAGTGGCGTCCTGTCGGAGACCGGCTGTCCAGCGGTCACCTTGTAGGGACAGGTCAGGAGTGGGGCTCCTTGTGCCCGTGTCCATTCTGAGAAATGGAAACATTCTGTTGCCCTGAGGAACAAAGAGAGGAAGGAGGGAAAGACAGACAGAGGGATGAGAGAGAGAGAGAGGAGACCAGTCTTTTCCACACTTCTGCCTCCCTCCCCTCTCCTCCCCGGAATGCCTGCCTGTGGAATGCTCCCTGGAAGGGCAGCCAGCAAGGGCAGGAGAGGACACTCTCTGAGCCTGCCCCACGCTGCCTAGGTGTGCTCACAGATGTGAGCTCTTCTCACCCTCCCAATCCCCCTCCTCTCCCTCATTTTGCAGAGAAGGAGACAGAGGCCCAGAGATGTTAAGCAATTTGCTCCTGATCACACAGCTAGTAAGCCACAGGGCCAGGGCCCTCCCTTCCTCTGTCTTCCAGGGCCCCAGGCACTCTCTGTGTCTGTCTGATGAGGGAATGGAAGGCAAGCTGAAGACAAAGCAGAAGCTGACACCCTGCAACCCCCCCCCCCCCACAATGGGATGTATGCAACATTCCTCAGGCACTCCTGGCTGCCCTAAAGGACAAAGAAACAGTCCTCACTACCTACAGCCCATTGACAAGTCCTTGAAACAGGCATGGTGACATTCCTGTAGGAACTCAGCTGCCTCCATGTAAATACTTTGCTAAGGGCAAAAGGCAGTCCTAGCCTGACCCCCTCCCCTCCACCAAGATCCTGTAAGTCTACTTTAACGTATAGAAATTCCTTTGGAAACTTCCTTTATCTCTAACCTCCCCCCCCCCCCCGCCAAGATACGTGTTGGCAATCATCCCCCAAGCATATGGCCCACCGATATACATCTGAAGGGTCTCATGACACAGGTTTTATTAGACAGCAATAAATGACCCTTTCCCAAGGGTAGCTAGCCCCCTCAAGGTCCTGGAAACCTTGCTTCCAAAATTCCTTAGAGACTTCCGCTATCCCTAGCCCCCTCCCAACTTGAGGGTATGTAATGGGCCATTCCTCATAACCCCGGGGCAGCAGCTCTTTCTGCCCACAGGTCCTGTCCCCATGCTTTAATAAACAACCATTTTGCACCAAAGATGCCTCAAGAATTCTTTTTTGGTCGTCAGCTCCAGACCTCACCCCACTGAATCTCACATATATTCCCCAACCTCATCACGTCTGTCTCTCTCTGTCTCTGAGGGGACACGTCACCCAATCCACTCAGCTCCAAGGTTGGTTGGGAGCCGTGCCTGCCACCAAGAGAGGAGGAGACAAATGACAGAGGGGGCCCACAGAGCAGCCACGCCGCCTCCTTCCCAGCACCCCACGCCGCCTGGTGAAGTGTCATTTGTAATAGCAGCAGGCCTGTCCCCAGCCCCTCCTCTGCCCGAGGAGGAGCAGACTGCCTCTCACGTCTTCCCCAGAGAGGGTGGCTGTAGGAGGCAGGGGGCAGCTGAGTGTGGGAGGGCTCTATGGTGGGTCGGGACCCAGGGAGAGGATGCCATGGCCCCCGACTTAGAGCAGGACCCCTTTCCACCCTGGGCTAGGACATCCTTGGGTACCCGACCAGTTGGCTGCAGAGGGCAGGTGAGGGCTTCCGTGGCGCCAGCAGGCTCAGAGAGAGAGAACGGGGGTCCGTCCCTGCCAGGGAGGAACCCGAGGAGGGGCTGGAGCCAGGCAGGTCAGTGAGGCAGGCTCCTGCCACCAACGTCCCAGCGGACACAGGACTCTGAGATAGTCGTGTCACGTAACAGCAGCCACCACATGGCTCTACCAGAGCCCCTCGGGTAGAATGGGGCTGATGTGCGCACCGCACACTCACTTCCAACAGGACATGCTTGTTAGAGCCGAACTCCGATCCGTGCTCCTGACATTCAACGTTGATTCACCAGGGACTGAGATGTGGCTTTCACCTACATTAAAAAGTTTTTGAGCCATTTTTTTTTTAATCCGGAGATTCACACACCAATCAGAAGGTCTGGCTTTCCCAGGTGCCTAGTCCCTGTTATCTTGACAGGCGGGCCCCGAGCACAGCGCCCCCTCCAGGCAGGGCCGGGCTCTCCCAGGGGACCACGAACTCCGCCCTGCCCACTTCTCTCATTCCCACTGTCCGCCCAGCCACGCAAGCCGGGGACTTGGGACCTGGTTCTGGCACATGCCTGTGGCCCCTGTAATATGTTCCTTCTGGTCCTTGACAAAACATCTGCCATTTCCGGACTCGGGAAAGGATGAATGCAAGCTGCTATAAGGAAGTCTTATCCTGGGTCCTTCTGTTGCTGCCCGTCTACAGATGACAGATGCCATGCTTCTCCAAGGACACCCAGACTGGCCGTGGGGAGCTCGACACGGTGGCAAATGGGAGACCCCATTGCCTGTTCCTGACCTGCCAGGGAAGCCTCTCGGCCTGTCTGTCATGCTCAGAGAGTCGGGCCAGGCAACCCCAGGGCTTCAGAGCCAGGCTGGCCCTCCCTGGTGGTTGTCATGGGAACTGGGGCTGCGGCTGGGCAGCGTCTTTGCTCTTCAGGGCTTGTACCTCCTTTCTCAGTTCTTGTTCAAGGAATGTTTGCAGAGCACCCATAATGTGCCAGGCCCTGTATGATAGATGAAAGGAGACTGAGCTTCAGTCCCTTGCCTTAAAAAAACCCATGGTGCGGGGAGGAGACAAAAACAGACCACATGTGACCATACACCCTGGCTGGCTTTACAGTTCAAGGTCAGGGAGAGAGAGGCCCCGCTAATGCTGTTAGGGTGGAGCCCTGCAACTGGAGTGAAATCCGGAAGGTTCGTGGGGAATGTGGCTTTTGATGGAGAGGGGGTCAGAGAAGGTGTTCTGGCCAGGGGTGTGGTGGGGGGAGGAGAAAATGTGTAGAGGTGGGCAAGTCCTGGGCAGGGAGTGGGGCCCCTCCAGCTACAGCAGCAGGCTCAAGGAGCTGATCTGCAGGACATTATTTCTTCCATAATCAAATAAATCTGGGGAAGACTGGGCTAATTTCCAAGAAAGCACAGAGAATACAGAATTTTCCAAGTTTATTTGTTCACAGGTCCTCCCTCCACCTCTTCCCTTTTTATCTGCAGCTGGGGAAGCACCCGTTGGGCTGGGGGCGGGGTCTGCAGAGGTGATGGGCAAGAGCTTGGAGAGGAGGCACAGCCCGGTTGTACAGAGCCTCGGACGTCAGGCCCAAGTTTTACTCCGCAGGTAATGGGAACATGAAAGGTTTCAAGGCAGAAGGTCACATCATCTGGTTTGCTAACATTTTAGAAAGATCAGGGGCTCCTGGAAGAGGATGGAGTGGAAGAGCGGGAGGAGGGGTGGGAGGGGGGAGGATGAGGACGAAGGCCTCTGAGGAGGTGAGAACGACAAGGACAAGGCGGGGCTCGTGGACTTGGAGAGGAGCCAGAGGGGAGAAGCATTTGCTGGCGTCTCCGTCTCCGTGGGGCAGCAGGGCCTGCTGGCTTTTCTCAGGGGGGAGAATAGCCAGGCATTTCCTTCCCAGGAATGGGGAGCATCCCAAGGGCCTTTGGGGGGGTTGCCCACCCATGTAGGAGAGCCCTCCCACCCCGCCCCAAGGGCACAGATAGCCTCTGCTCTCTGCAGGAGAGGCCTGCCAACAGGAAGGACTCTCCAGCCACGTGCTTGATCCCCTATGTCTCCAGCTCTTCAACAGAAATGGGGACAGAGACAGACCAGGAGTGCCGTAAGTACCAAGAAGCTGTGCAGGGCCTTGTAGGTGGAATTCAGGGAGAGTTATTTCCATGATATGTAGGCTAGCAGTGTGTTGTGAACGAAGGTTCTGGAGCCGAGCTGGAATCAAACCCTGGCCCTGCTCTGTGCTAACTCTGTGTTCGCTGGCCAAGTCACCTGACTTCTCTAAGCCCCAGCCTCCCTGTCTGCAAACAGGGCTAACAGTCATATTCCATTCTGGAGTGGGAAGGAGTGAGAGATCACACTGTATAAGGTGTGCCTGACACTGTAAGTGCTCAATAAATATTAGCGATTATTAATTTTAATATTAATGAGGTTTTTATACTACTTGTAATAAAAGTCCAATTTGGATTTATAGTACAGAACTTTTAAATGCAGTTTCATTGCTTTCGGGTACGTATCGTGACTCCTAGTTGGCTACTACCGTATTAGCGGGAAGAGTCTTTGGGGGCCGTCTTAGTCCGTTCGGGCTGCTGGGACAGTATACCATAGGCTGAGTGGCTTATAAATAACAGAAATGTATTTCTCGCAGTTCTGGAGGCTGGGAGGTCCAAGCTCAGGGTGCCAGCAGATTCGGTGTCTGGTGAGGACCTGCCTCTGGTTCACAGACAGCGTCTCTGGCTTCCACCACGCAAGGGAGGAAGGGCCAAGGGATTTCTCCTGCCTCTTTTATAATAGAGGCACTAATCTCATTCACAAGGTGCCCCCTAATGACTTAATCACTTCCCAAAGGCCCCCACCTCCTAATATAATCACCATGGGCCTTAAGATTCACTGTTTGGTGGAGGACACAAACATTCTAGTCCATAGCCGGGGCCCATGTTCATCACCAGATAATAATGGTTTGTAATTCTTGGCTTGTTTCTGTATCTCAAAAGTTGCTTCTCAAGGGCTTAAAAGAGTTTCTCCTGTCACAGAGTCCCCATGAGCCATTAGAGTGTGGACCTGATGCTTAACTTGCTAACCACGTCTCTTTACTGAGTAGCAAGGCCGAGGCCCAGGTTTGGCTCGGAGTCCTCACCAGCCAGGAATGAAAGATAGTAGAGGGGCTGAGGACAGGTCTGACCACTGAGAGCACTGTGCAGAGAAATGGGCAGGCCCAGCCAGGGCAAGCCCAAGACCCTCTCCCTGGCAGCAGAAGGCAGGGGCAGAGCTCATGGTGACGAGGGAACAGAAGGCAAGCTGAAGACAAAGCAGAAGCTGACACCCTGCAACACCCCCCCCCCCCCCACAATGGGATGTATGCAACATTCCTCAGGCACTCCTGGCTGCCCTAAAGGACAAAGAAACAGTCCTTACTACCTACAGCCCATTGACAAGTCCTTGAAACAGGCATGGTGACATTCCTGTAGGAACTCAGCTGCCTCCATGTTAATACTTTTTAAGGGCAAAAGGCAGTCCTGACCCGATCCCCTCCCCTCCACCAAGATCCTGTAAGTCTACTTTAACGTATAGAAATTCCTTTGGAAACTTCCTTTATCTCTAACCACCGCCCCCCCCCCCCCGCCCCGCCAAGATACGTGTTGGCAATCATCCCCCAAGCATATGGCCCACCGATATACAACTGAAGGGTCTCATGACTGAGGTTTTATTAGACGGTAATAAATGACCCTTTCCCAACAGTAGCTAGCCCCTTCAAGGTCCTGGAGACCTTGCTTCCAAAATTCCTTAGAGACTTACGCTATCCCTAGCCTCCTCCCCACTTGAGGGTATAAAATAGGCCATTCTTCACAACCCCAGGGCAGCAGCTCTTTCTGCCCACAGGTCCTGTCCCCGTGCTTTAATAAACCACATTTTGCACCAAAGACGTCTCAAGAATTCTTTCTCGGTCGTCGGCTCCAGACCCAACCCCACTGAACCTCACTTATATTCCCCAACTTCATAATAATGGCGCCCGAACGTGGGGCACTGAGCTTCGGTGCAAAATTGGTGAGTACTTTCCCTTCTCCTCCTTTACTCTCCTTTCTGGGGCTCTTCAAGGAGTACAGTCTTATTGGAACACTTTCATGCCGACTGCTCAGGCTGTAATCCTCTAGCCCATGGCTACTTTATGGGGAGGAAAAGGCCTGTCTTTTGGCTGGAAGTTAGTACCCTGGCTGGGATGGTAATAAGACCCAGAAACTTCATGCCCCCTCTTTACTGCTGTCCTTATACAAAGTCGACTGTCTTGGGCACGGGACAGCCACCTAAGTGACTAGCACGGCTGCCAATCTTAAGACACCCATGTGAGGTTTCCTCCTGATTGATCTAATTCGATCCCCTCCACATTCCTGGTCTAGCCGCTTCTGGCCGCGGGACCTCTACTCGGAGCCAGCCGAAACCAGTACCCGAGTGAACTAAAACCGAACCGGGGACCGTTTCCTAGGGAAGTTGGCTGTAAGGACCACCTGTGTTGGAATGTCGCTTAGACCATGATGGACTTCTGTCTTTACTGTTTTCCGTCAATGTCCTCTACTAATTACTTAGGCTACAAAATTTGGTAATTTCCCCTTGTTGAACTTTTCTAGTTTTCTCCATGGGTTAAAAAACCACCGGTTCTTCAAGGCAAGACAAAATAAGGCGTGACCTTCACGGCATGACCTTCAGGGCATGGTATTTCAGTCCATTCACCAGGCACCCATCGGCAGCCTAGGATGCGATGGGGTAGGGGAGGGACACCAGCATCCTTCCTACCGGCCTTTTACGGCAGGAATGCCTTCACGGGAAGGCAGGATTGTGATCAATAGCAATTTTTGTTGAGGGACGCCTCCGGTCGCTTTTGACACACAGGAACCTCTGACATATCCTGCGTGGGATGCCACCCGGGAGTCGGGGGGGATTTGGTAATGGACCTTCTTTACTTTTCTGTGCATGGCCTCAATAGGCTGCTTCTTCGGTTCCCAAGGACTCTCCCTTGGAGTGCCTTCTAACCCACTAGAAACAATTCGGATTGCAAAATTTAGGAAAGCACTGATCTCCTGTAACACCGCATGGCTGCAGTGGGGTCTATCAGAAGGAACAGGGCAGATGAACCTAGGGTACCCTCACTGCTCATACCTAAGCCTTCATTGCTCTACACCAGGACCCTGACCTAAGGGCCTCTTGGAGAATGTGTTTGCCGGAATGGGTCAGCCAGTAAACTCTCCTGACATATTGGATGATAATTATCTAAATAGGCCTCCTCCGAGTAAACCCAGGTTGCTGGAGGAAACACAGGCCATCCCAGACAAAGGGGACTCTCTTCTCTTCTCTCACTGTTCCTTCTAACAGTTGTGGGGACATCTCCCTCACTCATTTCCCGGATTAATGGCTATAATTGGAGCCAACTGTGGTTAGTCTCCCTCGGGACGGGGACTTTATGGAATATTCCCAAGCAGCTGCCGAAACTCCCTTTGTTTCGGAGAAATTCCCTGTCTTCTCTGGCCCGACATGGACTGCCTATTCCCCCTTGTTGGCGGGAAAACATGGCCTCTGCTCCTGTTGGAGCTGATGAGCTCGAAAACCAGGAACCGTTTCTCTGCCTTCTGGCAGCACTCTGCCTCTACTGTCTCCCCCTCCTCCTTCTTTCTGCGCCACCTGGGGTGCGGCCTGCACAACTGGCTTCTGTACCATCCTTGGTGCCTCAGGCACCATGGCTCCTCCTACCCTCACCATCAAGGAGCGAAGAAGAGCACCCCCTGGACCTAACGTTACCCACTCCAGATTTCCCTACCAGTGTCTCAGGTAAAAACTGAAAATGGGGTGGGCCCAGGTGGAACATAAGTCAGTATTTAAACTAAGTGAAGTTTGTTGGTTTAATTAAGTTAGACCTGTCTTGAAAGTTATCGGCACTAAATGTAAAACTTTTATTCTATCGAGGTTTACTGAAGGTCAAGCAAACTTGTGTTACCTCTGTTGTGAGTTGTTAGTAAAAATATGACTAAAATGATGGTTAATTGTCTGTCTCAACATTTTCATGGGTAATTGTTAAAATAGCTTTCAAAGTCTTCGGTAACCTGAATCTTTATTGCTTGGATGGTAAATGGGATTGAATTCGTTGGACATCTAGGTCTTGTTAAAATAGGATACAGTGCTGAAGCATTGAGTGCTGGATGTGGGTTTGTGCCTTTGACTTCTTACTGCAAAGAAACTAAGGATATTTAAATCTGTTGGTAAACTTGTTTTGTGCTTAATTGATTCATAAATTTGCCATCTAAAGAATTCTGGTGCAACAGTTCACAGTTGGTTACTACTTAGTTTTCACTGGAAACTACGATTTCTAAAAAAAAGTATGCGAAACTCTACTAAACGTAATGAAGGCTGATGGAAATTAGGGAAGCAACTCTGTACGTAGAAAAGTGGGAGATACGGAAGAAGGATAAGGAATGGGAATGTATTTTTGTTGAAGGTAAAAGAAGGCAATTTTGTCCTAAATAAGATGGTTGTTTGGAAAGATGGCAGGGGATAAAATCTGAATGCAAAAGAAAGCTGTAGAAGGAATTTTAGGTGTGGTCAGAAACGACTAAGAGTGAAATGAATGGATTTTTAAGATACAGTGGTATAAGATCTATGTCTGCTTTCTCTCTGTTTAGAAAGACAAAGGTTTCTTGAATTGTTCATCTGCTCTGGATAAGAAAATGTAAACAGTTTTCTCTTTGCCCAGAAAACAAAGTTTCTATGTTTTGTCATTAACAGGTCTTCAATTACTTAGTTAAAACTTCTCTGTACTGGGGCGCCTCGGTGGTGCAGTCATTAAGCATCTGCCTTCGGCTCAGGGCGCGATCCCAGCATTCTGGGATCTAGCCCCACATCAGGCTCCTCCGCTGGGAGCCTGCTTTTTCCTCTCCCACTCTCCCTGCTTGTGTTCCCTCTCTCGCTGGCTGTCTCTCTGTCAAATAAATAAATAAAATCTTAAAAAAAAAAAAAAAAAAACTTCTCCGTATTAAGCTAAGTTTTGCTGACAACTAGAGAACCCTACGTAATTGCCTTCAAGTCTCGTATTGTCACCTTGGTTAAATAAAAATAGAGTTTTGTAGTGATCTGTAATCCTATTCAGGCTTGTGCTATAATTTTAAGGTTTCAACAACTTTACCAAGATTTAAATTGTACATGAAGTCTCTTTAACTCATTAGGCCTTTTTCTTTGGTGTGCTGAGTTACTCTGCAAGCACTGTTAAACAAATGATAAGCCTTAGGTTACATTTGGGTAAATGCCTTAACTATTCTAGAGATAATATGCAATTCCTAAAGTTTTAATGTTTTAATATAAGGTCGTCATCACTCTTTTCTGGCTATCGAAGTGTTATGTGTCACAGAAGGAACCTGACTTCCTTGCCAGCTATGCTGTAAACTCATCAGTTACTAACCATGTCCATTCTGTGTTTTTGTTATTTATAATTGTTCTTATTGTCTTGCAAAATGAGTTTCATCTTCAAGGAAGTTCATATAAAGGACTTTAAGGACAGATACAGGTTTTTGACATCTTTATAGAATCCTAAAACTGAAATGGGTAAAAAATTTCCAGAACTAACTAAAGCCGCATTCAAACTAAACAAGAATTAGTAACATAGGACTAAATTAACTAAAAGATTATAGTGTTGTGACTCTTGCTTAAAACATTACTGGTTCTCTACTGTTTGCTCTTTCAGACTGAGGAAACTTTCTCTTAAGACATCAGTGATATACAGAAATAATAATAAAGCAAATTAAAGCATTTAACTTTTCTCTCTACCTGAACCCTCTGAGATTAAAAAGGTCTCAGTAAGTATTCTTTCTCCCATGGCAATCATAATCATTTGCATAAGTTCAATAAGTATTGTTCTCCTTGTAACAGGACACCATTGGAAACACTGGTTATTTTACCATAAGGCTTTGACTGGAATGTCATATTTGAGAGACATGCGTAGACTCAGATATGACCAAACAGCTTTCAGGAACTAAGGTTGACTTTATGAAACCTGGAGCCATAAAGCCCCTGGAAATGGTCTGATACCTTGCTTACAGAGTTCCCAGGGGCCTCACCAGGTGAGTAAAGAATGTCACTTCCTGGCAGGTGCAGAAACCTCAGGATACTTTGGGGACCTCGTGGAGAGGAATCCGCCCAAATCTACAGGTATCGCAGGCACATCTGATGGCAAGTACTTGCCTTGGCTTCTGGCCTGGAGAGGCTACTAAAAGTTCAGCCTGGAGATTCCTTACAAAAGTTCCAGCAAAGCAGATTCTAAAAGATCTATGCGATCAGTCACTATTCTTGCTGAACTTATGTAAATAATTAGGCCAAGTTTGTTAAAATTGGACTTGTTTTGCAAACAAATTAGTCCTGATTTGGCTATCTCTGGAAATGAGGGTTATTTTAGAGAGAAAAATTATGTTTAAATAACCCACCTTTGTGGATGTTAAATTCTAGATCTGATTGTCCTTAAATGTTTGCTTAAGCTAGACAGCTTGAGGTAAACTTAAGAGAAATAGCTTTTTTCTATTCCTATACAATAGTTCATGTATAGATAATCTTCATGCTTTTTATTCTATGGGGCTAATAACAGGACCCCATGGGCATATAATTAATTATTTGAACAACTGGGAAATGGGATAGATTCCCCAACGATCGTATAACTCAGCTATCACCTTGACCAATGTGGCTGGGATGATGAAATCATTTCCTAAAAGCCAGAGCATACCCCACTCCATAGGGTTAACTATGGGCTTGTGGAGACAATGGATGTCCCCACTTTCCTTGTGACTGGACTGGATGATGACTTGGGGATGCCTTTATCTCTTGACAAGTCTTCCCCCCCACTCGCCAGTGATTCCTTGTTAAGATATTAAGGCTAGACCTCAAACAAAGAAGGCTTCTTAATGCTTTCATCCTGCATAGTTACATTTAATCCTAGAAGCCACCTCTCTGGATGTACAATTACAAGGAGAGGCTTTAGCCGAGCAGACAACAGCCCTCCTGGTAAAAGGAGCCTCAAAGCTCACCGAGGGACAGTCTCTGACTGTAATGACTTCATATCAGGTCCAGCATGTTTTAGAGACCAAAAGCCACCAATGGGTGATGGGAAGCCGACTTATTAAATACCAGCCTATGCTTATAGGTATGCCTAAAATAATGTTTAAAACCTGTCAAACTTTATTTTTTTTATTTTTATTTTTTAAAGATTTTATTTATTTATTCGACAGAGATAGAGACAGCCAGCGAGAGGGAACACAAGCAGGGGGAGTGGGAGAGGAAGAAGCAGGCTTATAGCGGAGGAGCCTGACGTGGGGCTCTATCCCATAACGCCGGGATCACGCCCTGAGCCGAAGGCAGACGCTTAACCGCTGTGCCACCCAGGCGCCCCAAAACCTGTCAAACTTTAAACCCAGCTACGCTTAAGCCTGGGCCTGACCATTGTACTTCCATAGAGCATAACTGTTCAGAGGTTTTTGATCTTGTTTATTCTTTTTTTTTTTTTTAAGATTTTATTTATTTACTTGACAGAGAGACAGCCAGCGAGAGAGGGAACACAGGCAGGGGGAGTGGGAGAGGAAGAAGCAGGCTCCCAGCAGAGGAGCCCGATGTGGGACTCGATCCCGGAACGCCAGGATCACACCCTGAGCCAAAGGCAGACGCTTAACGACTGTGCTACCCAGGCGCCCCGATCTTGTTTATTCTAGTCAACCAGATTTAAGATGTCCCTATTAAAAATACAGAGGACAATTGGTTCACCAATAGTAATAGTTTCATGGAAAAAAGGGGTAAGAAAAACCGGTATGCTATAGTCAGGTCTGACTCAAGACCGTTGAGGGCAAAGCCCTGTCAGCAAACATGCCTGTCCCCAAAGCAGAATTAATAGTGCCCATCTGTGCTTTGCAATTGGCAAAAGCCTTAAAAATATTTATACTGACTTCAAATATATTTCCCTGGTCCTCCATGCTCATGGTGCAATTTGGGGAAAAAAAGGGGATTACTATCAAGCCATAACTCCCCAATCAAATATGGGCCTGAAATCATTGCATGTATGGCCCTCCAAAACCAAGTAGCCCTTGAAATCCTGACTGCAGTTCAAGGAGGCCCAGTATTATATGACTGGCTCCTGGCTGGGACCCAGTGGCTCTGCAACTTAACCTGTGTCCATAGCTTCCTCCTTGCTGGATAAGCCACTGTACTCTGGGTTTTGCCTGGATGCATGGATGCATTATTAAAACCATTACCAACCCAGCCAACCTTCCAAATTTAAAACCATGGTGGACATGTTCTGTGTCTCGCTGGTATGACCACCTAGCATCTATCTTTTTTACCTCTTTGAGACTGGAGCACGTTGTTTGGCACATGGCAACTCTTGAATACATGGTCAAAGCCCTAAGTGATATACTACAGAACAGAGTGACGTTAGATGTTTTTAACTGCTATACAAGGTGAAATATGTGGTAGCATAAAAACAGTGCTGTGTATACAGTCCAGATTACCATAAAATACTTCTGGCTTTCTAACTGACATAAATACTTAAATTGGCACTTTAAATGATCTCTTTCCTTTAGTGATTGTTTTAAACTCCTGGACTGGAGGAAAATTATCAAAGGTCAACTATCAAAGGTCTTTTATTCAGACTTCTCTTTCTCCTTATAATATTAACCTTGTTTTGTCATATCTGATGTCTCCCTGCCTAGTGCCAAGACTCCTTCACCGCCGTAACTTCCAGCTAACAGATAATCCCTTCTCCTCAAGCAGATGTTGTCCGCGTTGGATTCAGCTGCCTCCCCTTTCATAACTCCCTTGTATGTTCCCCAACTGACCAATGTTGACCCATAGGTAGGGACATCTCTACGCCCCTATTCGGCAGGAAGAAGTTACAGAAGATGAGACCTTCCACCTTCAACAACCTTAAATATTTAAGGGTCAAAACTGTTCAGCAGGGAAATGATGAGGGAACGGAAGGCAAGCTGAGGACAAAGCAGAAGCTGACACCTGCAACAACCCCACCCCCCCACAATGGGATGTATGCAACATTCCTCAGGCACTCCTGGCTGCCCTAAAGGACAAAGAAACAGTCCTCACTACCTACAGCCCATTGACAAGTCCTTGAAACAGGCATGGTGACATTCCTGTAGGAACTCAGCTGCCTCCATGTTAATACTTTGCTAAGGGCAAAAGGCAGTCCTAGCCTGACCCCCTCTCCTCCACCAAGATCCTGTAAGTCTACTTTAACGTATAGAAATTCCTTTGGAAACTTCATCTCTAACCGCCCCCCTCCCCCGCTGCCGAGGTACGTGTTGGCAATCATCCCCCAAGCATATGGCCCACCGATATACATCTGAAGGGTCTCATGACTGAGGTTTTATTAGACGGTAATAAATGACCCTTTCCCAACAGTAGCTAGCCCCCTCAAGGTCCTGGAAACCTTGCTTCCAAAATTCCTTAGAGACTTATGCTATCCCTAGCCCCCTCCCCACTTGAGGGTATATAATGGGCCATTCCTCACAACCCCAGGGCAGCAGTTCTTTCTGCCCACGGGTCCTGTCCCCGTGCTTTAATAAACCACCATTTGGCACCAAAGACGCCTCAAGAATTCTTTCTCGGTCGTCGGCTCCGGACCCAACCCCACTGAACCTCAGTTATATTCCCCAACTTCGTCAATGGGGCCAGTCTCCAGGTGATGGAAGTACCAGGGACCAGGAGCCACCTGCCCGCTGGGCCTCCGGCCACCTGCTCCTAGTGTCCCGGGCTCTGCTACAGCAGGTTCTGCTAGCTCTCCGCCAGAGCCATTCTGGCCTTCCTCCGGGGTGGCGGGCTTACACGTGGGCACCTCGTTGCCCAGCTAGACTATACCTCCTGGCCTTCCTCGCAGTGAGGCCACGCTCTTGCCGTGTACCTTCTTTTGTCAGCAAAAGCGGCATGTGCTCCAGCCGAGAGCCTCTGAGACGATGGGCACACTTCCTCCTTGATCTCCTTCACCTCCCTTCGTCTGAGACCCAGCTTCACCCTGCAGGTGTTTACAGCACCCTAGGGAATGGCGGAGAAGTGAGATGGAAAGAACCTGAGCCACCAGAGGACCGCAGAACGGGATCTGCGGACCCAAAGCTAGTACGGAAAAGAGAAGGTCAGGTCTCTGTTCTTTATGGTACTGCATTTGGGCGGGAGGGGAGGTGGGGGGCGGGGTGGGATGAAAGTGTCTTTGTTACAGCAGCTTAGCTTCCCTAACAAACGCAAGGAACTTCCAACAAACATGATGCAGGACAGCAGGAAAGTGCCAGGCGAGTCACTCTGGAATCTGGGACCACTGGTTTCCCTTTCCGTCAAACAGAGGTATCGCCTGGTGTTACCAGTTTGCATCTGGTATTTTTCACTGAACTTGCACCGTATGTCCAGGGCAAGAGAAGGGCTAGAGATACAAACAAATAGAAAACAACAAAAATATTCAAACTCCTTGCCCCACCACGGCAGGACCGCAGTGACATGTCCCAGCTGACCTTGTCCCCTCTCGCCACACACCTGCGTCCCGGCTGTCCCGGGATTGCTCACTCTCCCCCAACAGGCTGCGAGCATTAATGTCTCTGTACCTTTGCTCGGGCCGTTCCCTCTGCTGGAAGACCCTTTCCCTTCTTCCTCACCCGTGAATGGTCCTTATCCTTCCAGACTTCCTCTGTGGTAGCATTAGCCCTTCCTCATCGGGCCGTGTGACCAGGAAGGTGCACTCCCCTCCGGTTTCTACTTGGCTGCATCAGCGGGCCCCAGGACACTGGGGCTGTCCCGTGCTGAGTGCGAGGCTGGCAAGGAAAGCAGTGCTCAAAAGTGCTCATTCGTTTGACAAACACTGGTGCGGCCCCACACTCAGGACAAGAGACAGAGTAGTGAGTAAGACACACGTCTTTGCCCACAGATGGCTTATACTATAGTGGGGAAAACAGACATTCACCGAAGACACACACAGCGAATATATAACTACGCACAGTGGCGGAAGAAGGCAATGAAGAAGTCAGCACTGGACACTTTGGGTGGACGGCTGCTTTTAGGTGGGACGTCAGGGCAGGCCGCTGGGGGCAGAGTGCCCTCTAAGCTGAGACTTCAAGCAAGGGCAAGGGGGCATAGGAAGATACTAGGAAGGTACCGAGGTGGGGATGGTGCTGCGGGCAGAAGGCACAGTATGCGCGTTTGCTCAGAGACAGGAAAGAGCTCAGTGTGCGGCCTTGGGATAAGGAGTGGTGGATGATGGCCAGAGAGGGGGCAGGGTGGTGGTGAGGATTTGGGGCTTTCAGCTCCCGGCCATCGGCCCACAGAAGGGCTTTAGGTGGACGAGTGACCTGCGGTGGCCTCCATCTACAGGAAGGGAGGGTACTGCATTGGTCCAAGCCCAGTGTGGTGGAGCCTTGGTCTCTGGAGGTGGCTGTGGGGAGGGAGAGAGGCAGGCAGGGATATCTGAGAGGTGGGAAGTGGGGGAGATGGAGGAGGGGAAGGAAGCGTAGGAGGGAAGAACAAGGAAGGGAAGAGGGCCCGTGTCTTCAAGTTGTGCATCTGGAAATCCGCTGGACAGGCAACAGATGTTGTGTAAGGAAGGCCGAAGGACTCGGAGGGAACAGCACCATGTGACCTTTATCTATCTATCTATCTATCTATCTATCTATCTATTTATTTATTTATTAAAATTTTGTTTATTTATTTGACAGAGAGAGACAGCCAGTGAGAGCAGGAACATAAGCAGGGGGAGTGGGAGAGGAAGAAGCAGGCTTCCAGCGTAGGAGCCTGATGTGGGGCTCGATCCCAGAAGGCCAGGATCACGCCCTGAGCCGAAGGCAGACGCTTAACGACTGAGCCACCCAGGCACCCCACCATGTGCCCCTTTAAACAAGTCCTGTCGGCAGTGGGATGAGGGAGAATAGAATTTGTTAAAGACTCACATTTCTAAAGAATGGAAACAACCTACCATCCATCAGTGGGGGACTGGTTAAATAAATCCGAGCCCTCTCTTTGAACAGACCACTATGCAGCCATATAAAAGAACAAAGAAACTCAATAGGGATGAATAACAAACTGTCTCCGAGATACATCATGAGAAAGCAAGGTGCAGACAGTGGACATGGTAGGCTACCATTCGTATCACAATGGACGAAATAGAGGAGTATAAATATATAGTATCATTTTTTTTCTTGAATATAAATAAACTATCTCTTGGAAGCACACAAGAGACAGAGAACACTGGTTGCCTCCTGGAAGGAGGACGGGAGGGAGACTTTTCTCTCTTTATCCTTTTGTGTCTTTTGGATTTTCAGTCATGAGGATGAATTGACTATTAAACAATTAATAATTATCATTGAATAGAGAATATATTCTGGCTCAAAGATTAACCAGCCGTAACACGACATGTTGGATCCGAAGACATGTTGGATCCGAAGAGCTGCTCTCCGGGAGGTTTCCGTCCACGCTGATGGAATCCCCTCCCCTTTTCCCTCCCTCCACCCCGACCCCTGGGGCTGGGGAGGCAGCAGGGAGCTGGGGTACCTCCGGCTCTTTGCCGTCCTGTCCCTATCAACCCAGACATAAAGCAGCACTACCGGTAGCAGGTTTCTATAGTTTTGATTGCTGCTATTAAAATTGATTTTTTTTCTTGAAATCACCTAATATACAGAAAATATATGGTTAGTTCCACAGCAGCAAACAGCCTAAATCAACCCACTCCCCAGGTCAGAATCCCATGCTACAAAGTTTCCGCTGAAAACGGCTCATGCGTCACCTGGTGGGGAACAGTCCCCCTCGTGCCCTTAGAGGCCCAGAGCCTGGTGAACCCTGGGAGGACCCAGCCACTGCTGGGGAGGGACAGCCAGCAGGAGCCCCCTAAATTCTGTACCTAGGTGGTCCCTAAGGGACCAGTCACAGGCCCCGCTGCCCAGCCCAGCCAGGACGAGGCATAAGACGGGAGAGAGAAACGTAAGCTATAATTTGCAGGGCTGGCTATTAAATGCTTCAAAGTTAATAGGCAATAGCGGAGAACAACCAAGCGTAGGGCCCTTCTGAGCGCAGGGCCTGTGAGACACCCAGGTCCTGCAACCACCCTTCGGGGCGGGCAACCCAGATCAGCCTCAGTGAGACTAGAAGAGACACCTGAGGTCACAGAGCGACTTAGCGGAGGGACCCAGCTAAAGCCCATGCTTCCTGCACAAGCCCAACTTCGACGAGAGTGAGAGTGAGAGCCAACACGGAGTGTTGGGCCCTGTTCTAAGCATCATCCAACCCCACCCCCTCACCCCCATTCACTGAATGTGTACAACCACCTGCTATATCCTAGCATCATCCCCTTTTTACAGATAAGGACATAAGCACAGAGAAGTTCAGTAACTTTCCCAAGGACACACAGCTAGTGAGTGGCAGAACTAGGATTCAAGCCCAGGTAGCCTGACCCCCAAAGCCCACTCTCATCTCCACACTCTCTTGGAGAGGTGGGGAGGGTTTCTGGGGAAGGTTCACCTCAAGAGGTAGGCTCAGGGGGCTGAAATGAACCCAGCTAACTGCAGGGGGCTGGTCAGACTCTGGAGCAGAAGGGGAGAAGCCAGAAAGGGCTCTCCCCTGACCGGTTTCTAGATCTGCCCAGGACAACGCAGAAAGTTCCACATCATTCTGCAGGCCTCTATACTCTGTTTATGGGAACGTGGGCATCCACATCTTCATTGATGGCCTCGGGCTGATGGGATAGCAGCTCAGAGTAAGAAGGAAAACAATGATGGGAAATGCCAAGAGAAATTTGAATGTTTATGCCCTGCCCCAGGTTTTCCCCAGTGAGGATGGGCAGTGACTAACCCTGGGGGGGGGGTGAAACCCATCCCCCCACCCAGAACCTCCCGCAGCTGGCACCCCCACAGAATGGACACAGAGCCTGGCCAGCCCACAGCTCGTCTGTGTGTCCTTGCCAGGACAGCAGGACTCTGCAGAGGGGTGAGGGGGAGGGACCAGCTCCCCGCAGGTCAGGGCAGGAAATGGGCATTTTGCGTCTGTGGCTAAGAGAGAGAGCGAGTGCTTAAGTGGGAGGTACGGTGAACCCCAGAGATGCAAGAATTCGACTTTGTACCCCAGCTCCTCCGCAGCCTGGTTCTGTGGGGTCCCTGTGCCAAATGCTTCACCACCTGGCTCACGGCATCCTCACGCAAACCTTAAGCCCTGAGTACGTTGTTATTCCCATTTTATTGCCGGGGAAGCCGAGGCGCCGAAACAGTCGTTTGTCCAGGAACACCCAGACAACAGGGCCAGAGCAGGGAATCCAGACAGTGGGGAACCATATTCTGCCACGCTGGGTCCCCTGACAAGTTTCCACGTCTGCGTCTGAAAATGAGGACTGAGTTGCTACGGTGCGCGGAACTGTGTTACCGCAAAATAAGACTCCGTAGGTAGAGCGCTCCCAGCACAGCAGCTGGTCCAGGGTCAGTGTGCAAGAAATGAGTGGCCCTAAAGAGCCCCGTGGCTTCGGGCCTGTCAAACCTCCCGTACCGGGTATAGAGCCAGCGGTAGCAGGTTGTATGAGTGTATTTTATCTCAGACGCCGGAGTTCGGACTTTCAAGGCTGAGCACACTAGTGGATGTAAATGAGATGGGAAATCGAGCTGTCCTCAGATACGCAGGAAACTGTCTCTGCTCTCGCCCTCTCTTCTTCTTCTGGGCATCAAGGGGATGGGCTCTGTCTGCAGACGATCTTGCGCTCCCGTCCGTCACCCCCAGTTCTCCCAAACAGACCACGGCCCCTGATTCTGGGGCCTCCCCCCCCCCCCCCCCCCCGCCATGGGAAGGATTTGATCAAACCTGCTCGGAAGAGAAGGTGAAATTTCCTCTTGCTCAGGACACAGGGTGGAGACAGGCTCTAAGTCATGGTCTTACTGGATGCATCCCCGTGACGGCAGACACGATGACAGCCGCAGACTAGGTGGGGCTCTGTGGGGTGTGATGGGTGTGAGGGGCAGTGTGCTAACCACACACGAAGGCCCACGAACGACGTACACGGCTGAAAAAGGCCGATGGAAGGGAGTCTCCAGGGCCGCCCAAGGACGAGAAGCGGCAACGGACCCTTGGCATCTGGGAAGCAATAGGAACTGGGGTGACTGTCAGCACCTTCCCTGTGTCCGCTCCGAGCCCCCACTATGCAGGAGCTGTAGGCCTGGATCGTCTGGCATTTCAAAAGAAGCTACAGATCTTGACTTTGAAGGTGCCGTTCTTCATTTCCAGTTCAATTTGCTGTAATACCGTTGAGCTTAACAAAAGTTTGGGGTTTTCTAGCTCCCGGGCCTCCCGCTTATAGACCCTTAATGTAAGTGGTTCTCAATCTTACCTGGGGTTACAGACCCTTTGGAAACATGGCAATGCAAGTCAAAAGGCAAGCCAGGGTGTGAGAAGATATTTGCAACTCTTATAACTGCAAAGGATTGATGTCTAGAATATAAAAACCAAAACAAACCAAAAACCCTATATGAATCAATCAATAACAAAACACGCAACTCAGCAGAAAAGCGGGTAACAGACTTGAACTGGACTTTACAGAGAGGAAACCCTCGGCCAACAAATGCATGAAAAGTGCTCAGTCTTCCTAAACATGCAAATTAAGTAATATGACCAACCCCCTCGCCCCAGACGATCGACTACACGGAAAACAACAGTATCAGCACTGGTGAGGCGTGGGGGGAACTGGAACCCTCCTCCACGGCTGATGGGCGTGTAAATTGGTAGAAACACTCTGGAGACGGTTTGGCACTGTCTGAAGATACACATAGCCATGACCCAACGATCCTCTTCCCGGCTGTTTTCCCTAGAGAACCGCTTGCATGCGTATAAGAGAACGCCCGCAGAACACTGTCCACAAATGTCAGATCCTGGAAATACCCCAAACGTCCGGGACCTGGTGGGCCACGGCTGAGTGAGAGAAAGCAGGAGAGTAGAGCAGAACAAAGGAGCAAACCTCAGGCCCACATGTCGACAGGGAAGGAGCTCAAAAGCGATGTGATGTGGCACTCAAAAACCAAGTCTGACTGTTTTTAGTATCAACCCATTAACTGTTCAAAACGAAATAATATGCGATTTAGGAATAAGTTCATAGGCGGGAAAACTATAAAGAGAGCGAGGGGATGAAAATTCTTTGAAAACTCAGGAAAGCAGTCAGCTCCGAGGGAAGGAGGGAGATACAGTCTGGGAGGGGCCCACGGTGGGGGGGTGGCCGAGACAGTGACAGTGTCCTATTTCTCAGTCTGGATGATGGGTGCATGATGTTATTTCATTATTCTTTACATGATATACCATACCTTACATACTCCTCTTTGTGTATATTACATAGGAAAAGAGATAGGAAAATAAATCAATCTTCTTTTTGCCATTACAAACAAATCTAATGAAATCTATGGATCCTGCTTCCAGAACAATTAAAAAACATCCGAACATTCCATGTCATTGCCGAGGTTCAAAGGCCCCTTAGAGACCCCCTCCGGGAAGAACTTAGACCCGCTGCTACAGTCAATTCGCTTGCTCACCATCCCCAGGGGTGGGTGGCATCTTTACTCCACCAGCGCAGTGATGTGCCTTGGGGAGCAGTGGAGAAAGGAAGGTTCCAGTGCTGTCAGAACCAAGCCAGCACCCCGGTGATCAGATATGAAGCGGTAATATAATTGTCATAGGAAACACACAACAAGGAAAGTTGAGCCAAAGAGAACTCTCCACGTCTGCCCGACCCGCCAAAGACAGCCCTGGCACCTCTCCCTCCATTCCTGGAGCATATCCGGCTCCCTAGACCCCAGCACCCCCATCGCCTGCTCCAGGGCGGTGGCGGCTGTGCCAGCCCCCTCACTGTTGGGTCCTCTGCAACTTCCTGATCTCAGCCCTTTGGAGAAGAAGGAAGTGAGGAAACACCAGAAGGTACATAATTGTTTGTGTCACAAACAGCGATCTTGCTTTTTAAACCTTAGGAGGATAATGATCTGTTTTTAGTGTATTAAAGCTTCATTGTTTAAGTAGGGAAATAGGCATCAACTTCAAAACAGGGAAGCCTAGATGCAGAACAAGCATCTTTGAGAAGTGAGGGCAGAACGAGAAGACTTGCCATGTGGCTTCAGGAAGCCACTTCTTCCCTCTGGGACTCAGTGGCCCATTGGTTCAAAGGAGGAGTTGGGCTTCCAGAAGATGCATGACATCCAGCCCTGACATCCCAGGGTTTTGAGACTGGCTGCATCCACTCCCTTCTGGAACTGTAGGAGATGAAAGCAGTCGTCCTCATAACAGCCCTGTGCCTGGCACAGGGTAGACACCCAACTAATAAGGTTGTTGCCCTGCACTCTTCTTGCTTCCTGGTCCTGTACACACATGAGCCCTTAGCTGGCCCTCGATACTGCTTTTCTCATCTACAATACGGTGAGTACCGTGGATGGCCAATGTCAGAATTAGAGCATATGAAAGCCCTTGCCCAGCACCTGACACACACCAGGTTCCATCTAGTTGGTTCCTGTCTTTCCTTGTCCTTCACTGGTCACCTGAAATAGCGCCAATGTGCTGGCTGAGTCCCCCCTCCCCCAGAGCAGCTGTTGCATCCCCAGGACTGTCCACCACCCCACTGGATGGATGGTCCAAGCCACTGGGCAGGCAGACCCTGATGCGGGCCAATCACTCCGGTTGGCCGGGAACTTTGGGCACTAATGAATGCTCAGCCTCTCCACCCCCTGGAGCCCCTGAGAGCCCCTGTGTGTTAGACTCAGTCCCCAGGGTGGCTGGGGCCCCAACATCTAAGCAACCAACTCCACACCTCCCTCTCTCTTGAGAAATGTCAAGTCAAAAGGGAAGGCAACTCCGGCTGAAGAGTGGCTCTTTGAAAGTGTTGGCTGTTGAGGAAGGTTGAAAGTGGGGGACTAGGAGAGGACAGAGAGAAGACTGGAGGAAGGAGGAAGGAGAGGAGAAAGGGGAAGGGAGAAAAGAAGGGGGCACAGAGGGATGGGGTACAGAAAGGGAAAAAGAATTTGAGATCCTGTTGGTGAGAGCTTTGGATAAATTCAATTTTATATCAGCAGCTTGCCTTGGCCTCTCCATCCAACTTGGTCAGGATCAAGGTGGCTGGGGTCAAGGGTGTGGGTCCACGCCAACTTTTGCATAGGCTGGTGGTTGGTGGGGCTGCCCCCTGCTGCTCTCACACTGAGAGGAGACACACACTCAGAACCCGGGGCACAGACTGCCTGAGACCAGGGCCCAGGAATGACAGGGGAGGCGGCTGCATGAAGGTCACAGCTCCTGCCAGGCAGCCCTCCCCACGCAGACCTGGGGGTGGTACCTGGGACCACTGTCACCTGGGGCACAGCACTGTCCCTTGAGATTTCCCTGCATCCCACCCAGATCTCCGTAAACAGTCCCTTTATTCAACTCTCCTCGAGTGATCCCATGTGAGTGAGCAGTCTGTTTCCTGCTGGGACCCACCTGAAACACATAGTTCGTAATCTCCATGCCAGCCCTGCCTCCAGGTTATCCCATTTCCAGATAAGGAAACTGGAGCCTAGAAGCTCAGAGAGGGGAGGTGACTTTTCCATGGTTGCACAGCAGATGACCAAGGAGTTGGGATTAGAACCTGCATCTTCCAGACTTCCAAACCTGGCTTCTTTACCTCACTCAGGTTTCTTAATGAGAGAGAGGAGACCAAACCGGGGGTCAGGATGCTCAAAAATTAATGCTGTCACCCCCTCCCTCCCAGTCTGAGTTCTCCCTAAGCTGGAACCTCAGAGACAGTCAGGAAATCTGCCTTCCTGGAAACCTATAAACTACCAAGACTGAAACAGGAAGAAATTGATTTTTTAAACAGGCCAATTAATTGTGAAGAGATTGAGTCAGTGATAAACAACCTTCCAAAAAACAAAACTCCAGGCCCGGATGGTTTTCCTCCGGAATTCTACCAAACATTCAAAGAAGAAATAATACCTATTCTCTTAAAGTTATTTCAACAAATAGAAACAGAAGGAAAGCTACCAAAATCATTCTATGAGGCCAATATTACCTTGATCCCCAAACCAGGCAAAGACCCCATCAAAAAGGAGAATTACAGACCGATTTCCCTAATGAACATGGACGCCAAAATCCTCAACAAGATCCTGGCTAATAGAATCCAACAGTACATTAAAAGGATTATCCATCATGACCAAGTGGATTCATCCCTGGGATGCAAGGGTGGTTCAACATTCGCAAATCGATCAGTGTCTTATATTTTATCCAGAAAGAAAAATTCAAAAATCATATGATTCTCTCAATAGATGCAGAAAAAGCATTTGACAAAATACAGCATCCTTTCCTGATTAAAACCCTTCAGAGTGTAGGAATAGACGGTACATTTCTCAAGATCATAAAAGCCATCTATGAAAAACCTACAGCAAATATTATTCTCAACGGGGAAAACCTGGAAGCCTTTCCCTTAAGATCAGGAACACGACAAGGATGCCCACTCTCGCCACTATTATTCAACATAGTACTAGAAGTCCTTGCAACAGCAATCAGACAACAAAAAGGGATAAAAGGTATCCAAATTGGCAAAGAAGAAGTCAAAATGTCTCTCTTCGCAGATGACATGATACTCTATATGGAAAACCCAAAAGAATCCACTCCCAAACTATTAGAAGTTATAGAGCAATTCAGTAATGTGGCAGGATACAAAATCAATGCTCAGAAATCAGTTGCATTTCTATACACGAATAATGAGACTGAAGAAAGAGAAATTAGGGAATCCATCCCATTTACAATAGCACCAAAAACCATACGTTACCTTGGAATTAACTTAACCAGAGACATAAAGGATCTATATTCTAGAAACTATAAATCACTCTTGAAAGACATTGAGGAAGACACAAAAAGATGGAAAAATATTCCATGCTCATGGATGGGAAGAATTAACACAGTTAAAATGTCCATGCTACCCAGAGCAATCTACACTTTCAATGCTATCCCGATCAAAATACCGAGGACATTTTTCAAAGAGCTGGAACAAATAGTCCTTAAATTTGTATGGAACCAGAAAAGGCCCCAAATCGCCAAGGAATTGTTGAAAAGGAAACACAAAGCTGGGGGCATCACAATGCTGGATTTTGAGCTGTACTACAAAGCTGTGATCACAAAGACAGCATGGTACTGGCACAAAAACAGACACATAGACCAATGGAACAGAATAGAGAACCCAGAAATGGACCCTCAGCTCTTTGGGCAACTAATCTTTGATAAAGCAGGAAAAAACATCCGGTGGAAAAAAGACAGTCTCTTCAAATAAATGGTGCTGGGAAAATTGGACAGCTACATGCAAAAGAATGAAACTTGACCACTCTCTCACACCATACACAAACATAAACTCCAAATGGATGAAAGACCTTGATGTGAGATAGGAATCCATCAAAATCCTAGAGGAGAACATAGGCAGCAACCTCTACGACATCGGCCAAAGCAACCTTTTTCATGACACATCTCCAAAGGCAAGAGAAACAAAAGATAAAATGAACTTGTGGGACTTCATCAAGATAAAAAGCTTCTGCACAGCCAAGGAAACAGTCAAAAAAACTAAGAGGCAGCCCACGGAATGGGAGAATATATTTGCAAATGACACTACAGATAAAGGACTGGTATCCAAGATCTACAAAGAACTTCTCAAACTCAATACACAAGAAACAAATAAACAAATCATAAAATGGGCAGAAGATATGAACAGACACTTTTCCAATGATGACATACAAATCACTAACAGACACATGAAAAAATGTTCAAAATCATTAGCCATCAGGGAAATTCAAATCAAAACCACACTAAGATACCACCTTACGCCAGTTAGAATGGCAAAAATTGACAAGGCAAGAAACAACAATTGCTGGAGAGGATGTGGAGGAAGGGCATCCCTCGTACATTGTTGGTGGGAATGCAAGTTGGTACAGCCACTCTGGAAAACAGTGTGGAGGTCCCTTAAAAAGTTAAAAATTGAGCTACCCTATGACCCAGCCATTGCACTACTGGGTATTTACCCCAAAGATACAGACGCAGTGAAGAGAAGGGCCATATGCACCCCAATGTTCATAGCAGCATTGTCCACAATAGCTAAATCGTGGAAGGAACTGAGATGCCCTTCAACAGATGACTGGATTAAGAAGTTGTGGTCCATATATACAATGGAATATTACTCAGCTATCAGAAAGAATGAATTCTCAACATTTGCTGCAACATGGACGCCACTGGAGGAGATAATGCTAAGTGAAATAAGTCAAGCAGAGAAAGACAATTATCATGTGATTTCTCTCATCTATGGAATATAAGAAGTAGGAAGATCAGTAGGGAAGAAAGGGATAAAGAAAGGGGGGTAATCAGAAGGGGGAATGAAACATGAGAGACTATGGACTCTGAGAAACAAACTGAGGGCTTCAGAGGGGAGGGGGGTGGGGGAATGGGACAGACTGGTGATGGGTAGTAAGGAGGGCACGTATTGCATGGTGCACTGGGAGTTATAAGCAACTAATGAATCATCAAACTTTACATCGGAAACCAGGGATGTACTGTATGGTGACTAACATAATATAATAAAAAAAAATTAAAAAAAAAAAAAGGAAATCTGCCTTCCTCACCTCCAAAAAGCCCTTGTCAATCCCTTCCATAGAAATGTCTCTACCAAACCTCTCTATCCTCTGTCCCCACTGCCAGTTCCCTTTGCCAGAGACTTCCTCATTTCCAGCACCCTGGCTGGCCTCCTGCCTTCATCAGCCTCACCACAGTGGGAAGGATCTTTCTAGATTGCCCACCTCACTTTGACACTTGTCCCTCCTAGGATCTGTCGGTGCCTCGTCATTGCCTATGGGACAAAGTCCAGATTCCATGGCACCAAAACCCTTCCCAACTGGCCTCTGCTGACCTCTCCCAGCCGGCCTCCTCCCTACCTCTGCGTGGCAGGCCCTGGAGTGTTCACAGTGAGGCCCGCACCCTGCTCTTCCCTACCTCCAGGCCTTTGCACAGACTTTTTCCTCTATCTGGAGCACGCTGCCGAGGCCTCAGTTCCAGGTAAACTCCCATTTTTCACAATCCGGCTGGAACATGATTAAGGAGAGGGTCTCCACGCTCCCTCTGTCACAACTTCCCTGCCCTCAGCACACACAGAGACCATCTCTCCCACAGTTGCCCCCCAGATCTTTGTTCCTGCCTCCGATACAGCATTTTTGGCTATTGCCTCAAATCCCTCAGGGAATGAACCATGGAACTCTTTACCTGGCATCCTCATCGCTCTTGTGCCCTTCTTCCTTGAGTCAGGAACTTCGGAGAGCCCGGGTGTAGCTTCACTCTCTCTGACAACTCCCCCCCCCTCCAGGTCAGGGCCTGGTCCTAGCAGTGCTCAGTACTTCTCATTGACTGAACCGTGAGGATGAATGATCCCGAGCCTGAATGAGGAGCGGTTGCTGTGTGGCCTGGGGTGAGTCCCTGAGCCTCCCTGTGCTCATTTCCTCTTCCCGAAGTCTGAGTAGAAAGATCTGCCACTTGCTCATAAATATGTAACTACCTGCTCCCCCCTCCCTCAGAGCCCAAGCCTCTCCCAAGTGCTTGCGCGCCTTATATTTTATGTTTATCCAGAGCCTTCTTTTAAATTCTCCTCTTTGAGTTTCTCCCAAGTCCTCCTGCAGTTGATTTATTTATGCTCAGAGGAGAGCTGGCTGGATCACAGAGGTGCTGCTGGCGGGGACTGGGAGCCCCCCCCCGCCTGCCCATGTGAGTCGTCTCATCCATAAAGGATTCTGGCTCCGGAGTCAGAGTGATGGGCCACGGGAACACACGCCTTCTGGGTACCTCCAGGCGCTCGGCAGCCTCCTGGACAGGGGCTCTGAACCTTCTGGAAACCCGGGCAGGGTGGAAAAGGTGGTGGCGGGGAGGTCCTGGACGGCGCTTCACCTCTTCTAGAATCATCAACCAGGGTTTGGGGCCACCGTCATTCTCTGCTGGAGATTCACTTTTCCCTCCTGGCTCCCTCCCTCGCCCACCCCCAGCCTCCTGATAAATGGGCCACCCCTCCCGGAGGCTGAAGTCATCTGGAAGCATCTGTGTGAAATATCAGGCTGGGGGAGGACACCCCCTGGGAAGACCTGGCCTCCCCTGCTGCCTCATTATAGCGAGCTTTCCCACACACTGCCTCCGATTCATAGATCCCAGGAAGCCATCCGCTCACAGGAACGTGACTTATGATTTATGGTTATGATTAGGATTCTTTTTTTTTTTTCCCTCAAAACATCTGATTTAACAGGGAAAATGCTATCCAGAGGAGCTGGGGGCTGTAAAAATGCAACAGCAGGAAAAAAATGCTGCTAATGGCCTCTGCTAGTAACCGAGCCTCCAAGATCAGCTCTCCGGCTTGTCACGGACGCTTCCCAGGAATGGGCCTGTGATGTTCCCACCAGGGCCTGAAGGAACCCCAGGCTCAGCCTCAGACCCAGAGAGGCGGCTCCGGAAGTCTGGGCCTCCCTTTAAGGCCCGGTCTCGGCCTCCTGACAGAGTCTGTAAAGCTCAAAGGCGGTGTCTCCCATTCTCGTGTGTTCTATCGCTCCAGGCCCCACCTGGCCCCCACTGTCAGTGAGGGGAGGGGGGCAGGGAGCCTAGACTCCGGAGCCAAGAGCCCCTTGCCAGGCTCTTGGCTAAAGGAGGCAGCCAGCAGCCATGGCCGGGCTTCCAAACCTACCTCTTTCCTCCAATTACAAGGTTAGCAACCGTGACACAGAGGCGCCCTACTTTAACTCCTATGAGCAGCCTGGGGTAGCGGGAGCCCTGCGGGGTAGCACCCCAGATACCTGGGTTGAGGGGACTTGCTGGGTGACCCTAGGCAAGTCCCTTCCCGCTCTGGATTTGCTTCTCAGTAAAATGAGGCAATTGGATGAGATCTCAGTGGCTTCTGGGTAAGCAGGGCAAGCAGTATGATGTCTGCTTTTAATTCACTGGAATTTAAGTTCCAGGAGAGCAGGATTCTCTTACCTGCCATGTGCCCAACACTGAAGGTACACCTGTCACTTGAAACATATTCATGGTATGAATTTTGCAGAGCAGCAAACAGACGCCCTGAAGGTTCAGGGAGAGAAGGGTCGAGAAGAAACACAGAGCAACTCAGAGCTTCTAGATCAGGTGAGGACTTTTCCAGGATTCTTCTGCTCCTCTCAACCCCCCGCCCCCAAAGTAAGCTCTTTCTTCTTGCGTGAAGGGAAGTCACATTCCTGGGGCTGAGGATGCCAACCCCAGGTCAGCCAGGGGGGTTGAGAGCCCCTAAGATTCCTGCTTTGCACCTCCTATCAAAAGAAACAGGCCTGGCCCATGGGCCTGGGGCTTGGGTCTGGGGCTTAGACCCAGGGAGCTGCTGCCTCCTTCCGGACACTTGGGGGTTGGTTGTTTGAGCCCACATCTGGGGGGTTGGTTGTTTGAGCCCACATCTGGATAGGCATCTTAAAGCTCTGGCTGCCTCAGCGAGCAGAAAAGCAAATGGCCGGTTTCTGAAAACCATATCTGCCTTCGGTGAGTCGAAGATCAGGATGGGTAAACAGGCTAAGGAGATCTCTGGCCAAAGGAGGCTGTGAGGCCAGGGGCCTTGACCAGGTGGTCGTTAAGCATCCTGCTACCCTATCTGTGCGAGCCTGAGGGAGCTGCAGTGACCTGGGGGCCAAAGGACAGAACAGAGGACCCAACGGGGCTCTCCAGACCTGGCCCGTCTCCTTCCCACCTGCCAACGTCCCCACCCCCAGGCTCCTGGCCTCACTTGGCAGAGGAAGCTCTGGAAACTAGATCCCCACCGGCCTCTTCTGCTCCACCCTGCGGTGTGCCAGAAATCAAACAACCTCTCCACCCAAACCTGGTCCTCCAGGCCGACACTGATCTTTGGGGGTCCTCATAGGCTCCTCCCCCATCTCATTTCTGCCTTCAATCTGCTGTGGGGCCCTGGATTCTATCTCTTTACCACCTTCAGTCTGCCCCTCATCTCCATCACACGGACATCCCCCCTCCCACCTCTCCTGTCCCCACCCCCTCTCCTGTCCCCATCCCCCCCAGGAGAACTTCCTATCAAGGCCTCCTCAGTGGCCTCCCTGCCTCCAGTCTGGCTGTCAGCAATGAGGGGCTGAGGGCGGACTGTTCTGAGGGGGATAAGGATGTGGGTGGGGAGTGCTGAGGCTGGGAGGCCGGTAGCCAGAGCAGAGCAAGAGGCAGGAAGCTGGGCTTGCTCTTCCCAGCCACGGTGGGACCGGTTTGGGGAAAGACAGAAGGAAATGGAGGATGAGGACGAACCCTCAGAGGCCCACCCTGACAGACCCCCGTGGTGGGTCCACCTCAGACAAGTCTCTCCCGAGTGACTTGGGCCAAGCTACTTGCGCCCAGAGCTGCGCGGCTCCCTCGCTAAGCACCTGTTTGCTCATGGCACGTGGGAAGGGACGCACGGTTGGAGTTTATGAAGCATTTGCGGGGCCCTTGTTCTGCGAGCACAGGGACGCTCAGGGACGTACCGAGGCCAGATCATAGGTGGTAGAGGCCAGGGTCCGAATCCGGCTTCTCTAGTTTTCAGGCTCTGTGTCATATTTGCGGCAGCTCCTTAAACACATGCCTCAGTTTCTCTGATTTCAAACCCAGGGAATGAGAAGGAGGATTCCCCCGTCTCAAGGCAGTTGTGGAGATCCATGTAAGGATGTATGTGCAAGTCAAGGTCAAGAGCATGAAAGCAAGCTGGTCCATGAGGGAGCTGGGATCCTCACTCCAGGGCCAGGGTCTCCCAGCGCTTCACCTGACAGGTCTCCTCCTGCTACCATGACTGCACTGCCGGCCCCATCTTTCGTGCAAACCACACTACAGGAGACAGAAGGCAGAGTCCCGGGCCCTGAGGGTCTAGGAGTGTACAGGCTCTGAGATAAACGCCAGAGGCAGCAGCCCCCTGGACGTGAGCGTGAGAAAGGGCACACACTAGCAACCGAATCACCTGGCCCGGCGCAGTTCGAGATCATCGGTACCTTCCTCTGTCCTCAGACAGGGAGCTCCAGGGACCATCTGGGGCCCGGGAGCCGGTTGGCAATTTTTACAAGCCACAGAATGAGAAAGGGTGCCGCCTCGTCACTGCATTCCAAGAAACAACCTGGTCTCTGCAACAATCACTTTTTCGTGACTGTCTCCAATTCTACTGGTGGATACACCATAATTGAATGCGCCGCAACAAGGAGAAACGCTGAGGGTCAGACAGTGAGGGAACAGCGCAGACAGCCAAATGGTGCATTCATTCTAGCTCTGCCCATTTAATGGTCTACCCACCCGCGGAAGGGTCTCGTCCACATAAAAGCTGCTGTATGGGCAGTACTTTCCCCTGGTGTTAATATTATTGGTGCACTGTGTTTTTACTTCTGTTTTTAGATTGTGCTTTGGACCTTCCTGAAGCTGTAACACACTTCCAGCCTCTTTTGCAAACTCTGAAAGTGCCTTTTCGGAAAGAAGAGGTGATTGGGGGGTGGGGGGACAGAGTTGGGTGTCAGTAGAGAAGCACCAGGCAAACGAGTGAATAAACACATAAATCGGCGAGAAGTCCTCTACCCCCAGCATGCAGCCGGTGAGCCAGGAGTGAGGGCAAGATTCTCCAAGGGGAGAGCCAGAAAGAGGGGATACAGTCATATTCACGCAGACGTACCTTCAGGACTCTGGAAGGGGAGGGTGTCACCCCTCACCCAGGGAATCCTGAGCTCCGTCCAACATCTGCAAGGCTGAGACCTGGAGCCCTGAAACTGACAGACATTAACAGCTAGTCACAGCGCTAGACAGTGCTCAGGTCTGTTCACTCATTCATTCCACAAATGTTTCATTGGTGCTCACTCGGTGCCAGACGCTGGGGCTGTCGGGCTGATCCCCACCCTCCTTCTGGTAGCTTGAGGGCCTAAGTCCTCTGTTCCTGCAGCCAGATTCCCTTTCAAAATCTCAGAACCTCCCTACAGGCAGGACCCCTTTCCAAAGCCTCTCCCAGTCACTCTGCCATTTAATTCCCACTGTGGCCATAGCAGGTGGACAGGGAGGTTTCCTCCCATTTATAAATTGACACCGAGGCCCAGAGAGGCCGACCAACTTGCTTGCCCAGGGTCACACAGCAAGGGCACAGCACAGTCCGGATTAAAGCCTGGGACCTCCTCCTCTTCTTCTTCTTCTTCTTTTTTTTTTTTTTTTTAAGATTTTATTTATTTATTTGAGGCAGAGAGAGAGCACAGAGGGAGAGTGAGAGGGAGAAGCAGACTTCCCGCTGAGCTGGAAGCCCAAAGCGGGGCTCGATCCCAGGACCCTGGGATGATGACCTGAGCCGAAAGCATTTGCTTAACCAACTGAGCCACCCAGGTGCCCCAAAACCTGGGACTTCTGAAACCCACATGGGCTCTTTCCAGAACACCAGCCACCTCATTAGTCTGATTCTACACATTCTTTTTTTTAAAAGACCTTCAAAGAAGTCCTGTTCCCTCCACCCACTCCTGAGCTTGCCCTGCCCTCTGCCCCCCACCCCTGCAAGATTCTGCATGCCTCTTGGCCCTCAACCCTTTGCTAGGTCTCACACTGCCCCGCTGGCGAGGGGCCTGCCACAAAGGGGAAGTGTGGCCACAGAAGGGGTTAAAATTCCCAGAGTCTCTTATAAATATTTCATGAAAAATATCTGCTGAGATAACCCCAGACTGTCGATGTCAACATTATTGCACCTGCACATTCTAATTGGTCCAAGAGAGCTGGCCCATAATTGGTGCCTGGAAATCAGCACAAACCTGACTTGGTTGTAAAAGAAGTGTTCTCCAGAGAATTTGGCATTTTAACTCCTATGTGGCCGAGGGGTGAGGAGGGAGGGAGGCGAGTCAGACAGGGAATGGGGGCACACCCCACCCACATGTGCCAAACCCCCAGCTTGCTATTCAGCCTAGCTCAGGTGAGGGACAGCTGGCATGCAGGGCTGAGTACCTGGGAGGCAGGTGAGTAGGGGTTAGGGGCACAGCCTTGGGAGCAGGGCCGGGGGGGCGGGGGGGGGTTCTTTACCTTTTCTGTGCCATGACCTCGTGACTGTTTGGTAAAGACCATGGCGTCTTTTCAGAACAGTGTTTTTTCATTGCCTAAAATACACCTGATTACAAAACGAGCCAATTATATGTGAAAAAAGTTATCAAAAATGTTTAAATTGGGTCATTGCAATGTTGGTATGGGCTCCTAACGCATTAAATGACAGCCCCTCACATCTGGTCTGATAACTACTGTAATGTCACAGTAGGGATGCGCGCAAACAGAATTTCCAGATCTCCGCCACAAGGGCAGCATGGCAGGGACATATCTGTGATCTAGATTGGGGACAAAGTCACAGGTGCTGCCCATATTACTGTGGGGTGTGGCTGACGTTCACCCTGGAAGGACATGCTACATTTCAATGAGAGGTGAGGGAACAGTCGGGGGTATTGCTTTCCCACCCAAGTTCACAGACCCTAGGTTGAGGATCCTGGCCACAGAGCTCTGATACTTGCTCGCTGGGGGGGGCTTTAGCCTCTCCTGGCCTTGGTTTCTTCATCTGCAAAACGGGCTTTGGAGGCTGGCGGAGCCGGCTTCAAAGCCTGCTCTGCTGCTTGCGGGTGCCCTTGGAAAGTGCCCTGACCTCGCGAAGCCTCAGTCGACTGGCCTGGCCGAAGGATGGAGTACATTCCTCCAAGGCTGTTCTGGGGCCTGGAGGGGATCAACGCAGGCCAAGTGCCTAAAAAAGCGCCCAACAAAGCGCCCAGCAGAGGAGCTCAGTAAGCAGTAACCTACACAAACCCCCAGAATGAACCTGATGCTTCGGCATCGGCCCAGGCCACCCAGGGAGACAGGCCGGCCAATGTGAAGGCCACATCTCCCCCACCAGACTCCTCAAAGCCCAGGCCACTCCATCTTCTGTCCTGTGCCCATTTTCTATCTGTCCCATGTTCACTGTCTCCCGTGCTCCCCGCCATTGCCCAAACTAAGTGGGCCCTGGAACTCTGGAACACATCGTGTCCAGAGTGGGGCTGCTCCAGGACCCTTTCAAGTCAGCGCCTGCCAAGCAGCTGTGCTGGGGAAGCTGGAAGAGGTCCGTTTGGCAACTGGCGCGTCCTTGCCTTGGGGGGAAGTGCCCCCTTTGGGACGATAAATAAGTTTCCGGCTCTCACACAGCGTGTGCCACGGCCTCCCCCCCATCTCTGCTGAGGGGCCTCGTGTGCAGGCGTCAGGCCTCACCCCAACTCTATGCTAGTGATGGGGGGGCCAGGACTGTCCCCCAAAGACTCAGCCCCATCAGGCCAGGCTAGGGCGCTGGCTGGCCCTCTCTGGGCCTCCTCCGGACACAGAATGCAGAGGGGCATCTCCTAATTTGGAGCGTCAGGCACGGTTGCCATGGCTACCTCCCCTTCTGCTTCCCACCGGCTCCGAACCCACCCTGTTCCTGACTGGCAGCTGCAGAACATCATCAGCCCCTCCTGATCCTCCTCTGCCTGTACGTACAAAGCACCCGCAGGACCCTGGAGGGCAGCACCCCCCTCCCAACGCTAGGGGAAGCCCTCCATGTCCCAGGGGACCCCTCTTCCTCGGCATTTGCTATAGGCCCCAGGTGGGGGGAGCCATCATCTCATTTTGGAGGCTGCAGGGCCCCATTAGTGCCAAAGTGAGCAGATAGTGCCTCGGGGGAGCTAAGGGGCCGCGTTGGACTTGAGGCGGCGGGAACATCCTTGGGGCCCGTCCTGCAGGCCCAGGCTGGGTAATTGGAGGGGAGGGGATGGGTGGCCAGGAGGAAGAGGGGCCAGTGGCTTCTTCTGCCTGACAGAGTGCCCCGTCCCTGCTCCCCCACCCTGGCCTCTGCACCTTCGTGAGCACCTGCTCCTCAGCCCCCCACAGCTCCTCTGGAAGGAGGGAAAAGAGGAACCAATCAGCCCCGGATGCCCATGACATGACAGGCACTGTGCCTTCCTAAGTGAGCACGACCTCATACCATCTCCGAGACAGGGGGCGTGCTGTTTGAGCCCCATTTTATAAACAGGAAGCTGAGGCTCAGAGAGGTTGAGCGATTCGCTTCAGGTCACAGAGCTAGGAAAGAGAAGCGCCAGAATTCCAAACCCAGCCAGCCTGACACTTGAGGTCTCCGTGAACCTTGGAATTCCCACCCCAGACTTGATGCTGAGAAGCCTCCCTACCAGATTTTGGGATGCGTCTTTGTGCTAGGCACTGCTCTGGGCTCCTTGCACCTTGGCTGCTCCATTTTCCAGAAGTGGAAAGTGAGGCTCTCCGGGGGTTACGTCACAGCCCAACCTCACACAGTTAGAGAGGTGTGAGAATTTAATCTGATTTGTCCGTCTCCAAAAACAATGACTTCAGTTCAAAGCAATTTAGCAAATATTAATTGAGCACCTACTATAAGCCCCACCTTGACCGAGCGGATCTACAGTAGTAAACAAAACCGAAATCCACCCCACTATCAGAGCTTTCCTTCTCTGTGGGGGAACAGACAAAAACAATGGACAAAAGATGAGTGACTGAGAATACTAGAAGTATCCCTACAAGTGGCAGGGAAAACGCTGAGCGGAGTAAGGGAGGGTGAGCAAGCCAGGAGTGGGGTAGGAGTAAGACAGGTACTAAATAGGGCAGGCAGGGCAGGCCTCTGTGAGAAGGGGATATTCTAGCAAAGACTTGAAGAGCTGAGGAAGTGAGCCAATCGACTAGCAGTACCTGGCACATAATAGATGCTTACTAAATATTTGCTGAAAGAATGAACTCATTCAAGGACTCCCCAGGCAGGCAGGAATTGCTCGCCATTCATAAGTAATAACGATGACCGTGTGTTAGCACGAACACGGCCATAGTTGCTCACTCCTTCTTCACGGTGTTGTGTGGACGAGACATTCTGCACCCCTAACTGGAAGGCCGGTATGGGGGGACCACCTGGAGCCGCGCCTGGCCTGCTGGGAGCACCGGTGCTCAGTTCTGCTCCCTCTGGGACTTCTGACTTTTCTGGAAGGGAGAAAACTGCCAACTACAGAAATGCATGCTGGGCAAAGACCTGCCGGCAGGCCAGACAGTCTGGGAGGAGGTGGGGGTTGTGGCTTTGTGGTTGGGAGCTAATCAAGGGGCCGAGCCTTTGGTTCTAAAAGGAAAACCCAGGGACCCAGGTTCCTCGCAAGCCTACTGGGGCATTCAGCACAGCCCGGCTCACTGTTTGCTGAGAGACCAGCAGACGTAGTAGTTTTGAGGTTAAGGCCTAGGGAGATTTGGGGGTGGGCTGGGGGGAGGTGGGGGCATGATCTGCAGACTCGGCTTGGGAGGGAAATCCTGACAGTGCTTGCAAAAGTAAACTTGCTTTCCTATAATTAGATACATATTTATTTTAAAAGGTTATAATTTCCTGCTGGTTGGCTGCTTGATAAATACAGACTTTATTATTGTTTTTCTTAACTGCAGCTCAGGAAAAACAAATCCAGGTTTGGACATGAGTAGGGATGTCCTGATGATCCCGGGCAGCAGTCTTCCTTCAAACCCCACCAGACCCAAGTGCAGGAAGGGACGGAGCCAGAGAGAGTCTGCGTAGCACAAGATGTGGGGGGCAGGCAGAAGGGTGAGAGACAGAACTTCCCAAATACTGGTTATAACTGGGACATAATTACCGCCCTGCTGTTCCCTCTCCCTGCTTTCGCTCACTACCACCCTCCACCCAGAATGCCTTTCCTTCTCCACAGCTGCATATCCAAATCCTATCAATGTAGGGCTGAAAGGCCACCTTCTCCAGCAAGCCTCCCTGGATTCCCCTGCTTGGCAAGAGCTCTCCTTAGTCTGAATTTCCACATCCTGTCCTCGGTTGCTCAAAGGCAGTTGCCACAGCGCATTGTGGTTACTTGGTGTTGTGGGTTTAATTGTGTCCCTTCTCATAAAGATATAGTGAAATCCAACCCCCGCTTCCTGTGAATGTGACCTCACTTGGAAAGTGGGTCTTTGCAGATGTAATTCGTTAAGAGGCAGTCATTCCCAGGGCGGGCCCTACTGTAGTAAGACTTTATAAGAACAGAACAGGCATAGAGATGGGCACAGGTGGAGAACACCATGTGACGAGATGGGATGCAGCAGCAAGCCGAGGAATGCTAAGGGTTACCAGCCACCAGCAGAGGCAAGGAAGAGGCCAGAGAGGATCCCACCCAGAGTCTCAGGGGGACCGTGGCCCTGTAGACTCCAGCCTCCAGAATTGTGAGAGAATAAGTTTCTGTTGTTTTAGTCCATTCAGTTCACTGCAGTCCTAGGAAAAGAATCCACTGGGGTCCAGGCTGTTTCTCTCCCCTGGAGAAAGTCCCTGCTTACGACAGTATCTGGGCACAGTCTAGGTTCTCGATAAATATTTATTGATGAGAAGACGGCTGGTCAGTCCCTGAAGAGGAGGACCTGCCCCTCGCTGGTCTTTATGGCCCCACATTGCCCAGTGTGGACCGAGGTCCTAGTTTGCGTCCCCGTGGCCTCCAGTCCAGATCCCCACAGCAGACGCCCAGCTGGCCTCTTGGCCTCCACTCTGGTCTCCCAGCCGCTGCCTCACACTTTGCTGAAGGCTTAGGTCATTTCAAATGGATTGGACTTTCCAACCTTTATTCTTGGCCTGGAGCGCCCCCCCTTCCTTGCCCACCAGGTGAGCTCGCCCCTGTCCTCGGAGCCTGGTCTCCAAAGCCTGTTTCTTGCCAGCTTTCTGGAACAGCCACCCAGCCTCTTCCTGGAGGCACGGTGTGCTTCCCACTCTGTGCGCCCCCGTACTTTCTGTTTCCCATCTCGGGGACAGCTCCTATCAACCTGGCTTACACGTGTTGACCCGTCTGTCCTCCCTGCCGGCCTGTCGGCATCTGGAGACAGGTTATTTCGCACCTCCGTGTCCCCCGTGCCTTCTAGCAGAGGGGGGGCCCGTGGGCGTCTGAGGGACTCATGGGGGAGGAACCCAGGCTGAGGGGACCACCCTTGTCTTAGGGAGCTTGTCAGAGGCTTTTCACATCTGCCTGCCTCCCTTCTAGGGCCCAGGGTCCCAGAGGCTTGTGGGGAGGCCTACTGGGCAGGGCTGTCAAGGGGCTTTCCAGTGGCTTCCTGCTCTGCTCTTCTCAGGCCTGACATGAGGGACCCAAGACCAGAGGAGAGCAAGAGGCTTATCTCGGGGCACACAGGCACCGAAGTGACTAGAGCCTCCAAGCTGTTTACTTAACAAGGCTCTTCAGCATTAGGGGCTGGAGTTGGGGGATTTGGTGAGGAAAGAAGAAGGAGAAGACAACGAAGTTCCTCAAGAGGAGACAAGAATTTAGACTTACGGTGTCCCTACTACGTGCCAGGCCCTGGGCTGGCTGCTTTGACACTTCCCAGCACAGCCCTAGGAGGTAGGCACTGTTGACAGATGGGGGAACTGAGGCTCCGTTGCCCCAGGCCCCACAGCTGGTAGAGCCGGCATTTGAACCCAAGCCCCCGCCAGGCCCAAAGGCGATGGGCTTTTCACTACACTGTGGTCCCCTCCTTCCCCAGAACAGACACCAGAGACTGGGGCAAGTCGTGGCCTCACAGGCGGCCAGTCCCAAAGGGCAGCAAACCCTTTGTTTTCTCAGGTGCCTGGGGAAACATCCTGTAGGCCGTGTTTTTCAAAATGGAAGAGAAAGCTCTGGGGTCTCCCAGCCCTGGAATAAGCTCTTCCTCCCCCGTGGAGCACTGATGGCAAGAGGCTGGAGAAGAAGCATACAGGCTGGGGGCTCAGACTGGGAGGATCCCATCCACGGTGCGACGGGGCTAACACACGAGGCCAAGGGCCACATTAATGGGGCTGGCACATCCAGGAGGAGGGAGGGGATGACGCTGCTAGGCCTTGCATGGGCCCAGCCACAGTCTGGGCGGGGTCCACTCCTCTCCCACTGACAGAGACATCGCCTGGGGAGGGGGCTGGGGACTCTGAGCCCAGAGAAGACACGGCAGCAAATGAAAACTGTCATCAATACCTCAAGGGCTCTCCAGTGGATGAGCAATTAGATTCCTTCTGGTTCTAAGAGCCAGAGCAAGGACCAGCAGCTGGAAGGTGCAGGAAGACAGACTTCACGTCTCTCCTCTTAGAACACAAGGGGTTCCCTCAAAGGGAGGAAGGCCTCCATCAAGGAGTCATTTGAGTGAGATGGTAAAAAGGAGATTCAGCCCGGAGTGATGGGTCGGGCCAGATGCCTTGCCTCAAAGACGTGAGGAGAATGTGCAGCTCCGCAGACACCCCCAGCTTCACTGGGATTCCGAAATCCGCCATGGCGCTGGATCAGCGATGCGCTGAGAGCTCAGATGGCGCATTTCTCCCCCAGAGTGGGGTCTGGGGCTCTGCATTTAAGATGACTGCTATACACGCAGGCTGGGAAATCATGGGGGTGACAACAGCCCTGAACCCATCCTCCCAACCCCCACTGCAGAGATGCTCGCTGCCTCCCACTCAGCCCCTCCCGCTCAGGCCCAAACCCGGTCCTGAACCGTTACAGACCCAGAGGTCTGGACTGGCTGAGATTTTCCGTGGCAATATACCCAGGACACGCATATGCTTTGTGGCTGGTCCCTTCCCAACATGCTCCTCTGGGGAGGCGGGAACCAAGTCTCGGTATTATCTGGCCTGGAAGACAGGGCTGGGGAGAGGCATCCCTGAGGCCTGGGAGAATTCTCTGGCGTGTGTGCCATTAACAGGGAATGCTAGTTTGTGTCAACTCGGCTGGGCCACAGGGGGCCCGGCTATGGGCTGTGAATGTATTTTGGAGGATATCAACGCTGAAATCTGTGGACTTCGAAGAAAGCCGAATGCCCTCCGTAATGTGGGCGGGTCTAATCCAGCTGGGTGATGGCCTGAATAGAACAAAAGACGAACCTTCCCCGAGCAAGAGGAAACTCTGCAGCAGAAGCTTTGGATTTCAGCGAAAGCTGGCCCACCCTACAGATTTTGGACTTACCAGCCTCTATAATTGTGTGAGTCAATTCCTTAAAATAAATCTCTTTATACACACACACACACACACACACACACACACACACACACACACACCATCGGCTCTGTTTCTCAGGAGAAGCATGACTAAGACACAGGGAGATGGACCAAGGCGAGGCACAGAGGAATTGCGTGAAGCCGAGGACCAGGGCACCGGGAACTGCCAGGCATAAAGGAGGCACAGAGACTATGAAAGCTCATTCTGCCAAAGCCATTTCCCTCTGCTCTGAAGTCAGCTTCAGAAACGCAGAGCGCTGGCAGGTGGGGAGATGTACACAAAGTTCCTCAGAGCACAGTCGGGAAATGCAGAGCGAAGCCTGGCCAGAAACGCAGGAACTGGGGAACCGGCGGGTGGGCTGGGATGGGATTGAGAGTGAGAGCGCATGCCACAGCCTGTCTGGACACAGAGGGGATGCAAAAAAGGGGGGGGCGGTGCAGGAAGGAAGCCTCTGGAGAAGTTGAAAAGACTAAATAGAGGCAGAGACCTACAGTGGTCAGCTTCAAAATTACCACAAGATCCATGGGGAATGTTCCCAGCCTTTGAGATCCCAGATTTCCGAACCGGAGACCCGAGGCGTCATCCAGTCCAGTCCTCTGCCTCCAGACTGAAGAGCTGGCAGCCCAGGCAAGAGGGATCCTCATATTGGGGAGTATTTGCAAAGAATGTCAGGGAGGGCAGTGGGGAGGGAGGCGGGAGAGAGGGAGGGGGAATCGTGATGACATAACGCCCTGAGCAGCTCCAGAGCACCTGCTGGGTGCCGGGCATTGAGCTAGGAGCCCTCCACACATCATACCATTGAATACGGACAATAACAATGTGCAGTGGGTACTACTACGATGCCTACTTTACCGATGAAGAAACTAAGGTACCTGGTGGAGTCACTTGTACAGGTGGAACGTGGCAAAACTGAAATTCCAACCCAGATCAGCCTGATTCCAAAGCCCTTGTTCTTGACCACCAAGGAAGGAAGAAGAAAAGTGGGTGGAGGGGAAAGGAAAGAGTATCACCCTCCCCATTTTATGAATAAGGAAGCAGGAAGCACAAGGAAGTAGCCCTGGAAGGACAAAGAACTTTCCGGGGTCTGGTGGAAGGTGGTATGGACCCAACATGGAAGTGTTGGTGGGGGTGGGGTGGGTGGGACTGGGTGCAGGGTCCACCGCTGAAGGCTGCAGAGACAGGAAAGGACACTGGAGGAGAAGCCCCAGGCCTGCTGGCCCACCACCCCCAGCAAGAGTGTTCTCAGGGCCCGGAGACAGACTCTTGCCAAATCTCTCTGACAACCTGGAATCCCCCCTTTTGTGTCCTTCTCCTGGATTTCTCCTTGAAGCACAAACACCCCAGGGAGACATGGCACACTGGGATCCAGTTCAAACACCTTTCGTAGGGGTGAATCTATCTGGTGACGTTATTCAAATGTCTCTGGCACCGGGGGTGAAAAAAAATAGCCTAACTTCAGACTATCATCTTAACATCAATTTAGGCCGTGGGTCTGAGCAAAGTCCACAGCCTGGGGTGCAGGGAAAGTGGGGGGTTAGAGCTACCAGGTGTGCCTGGAAGTATCCAGGCTCCTCAGATCAGCAGTTCCTAAACCTTGCCTCCCCAGACCTGACCCTCCACCTTGGCCAATGCCGGGCCCTGCAGGTCTGGAAGTCACCCCCAAACGCCCTCCCACAACCATCCCTTCAACAAGTCTGTCCTGCCAATTCCAGCTCCTAGAAGGACCCCAAGTCCTTCTACTTTGCATTCCTCCTCTGCCACCATCTAGTCCACACCATCATCTCTCACCTGGACTAACGGTCTCCCTGGTTCACCTCTTGCCTCCCAACCATCCATTCTGCACTCAGTAGCCCACGTCGGCTTTTTCAAATACAGAACTGGTCATGTCCCTTGCCTCCTAAAAACCTTTCCATGGCTATCCATGGCCTTCAGGAGAAAGCCCAGGCTGCTAAGCAGTGCTGATCAGGCCCTCCGTGATTTGACAGTTCCCTGCTTGCTAGATCTCACCTCCTACCACTGTCCCCCAGGACATACTCGCCTCCAGCCATCTCGGCTCCGTGAGGCTCTTTCCCTGAGAGTTGCTCTTGCACACCTGGCTGGATGTGCCCTCAACTGCTCCCTCTTCCCCATCCCCATGCACTTCTGGGGAACTCACCCTGAAAGATACAAGCCAGGCATTAATACCTCTGGCAAGTCTTCCCGGGTCCCCCCATCCCCAGCCCTTCAACAGCCAAGGCAGCCTGTACATTCCTCCGCACTGGGTTTTAATTATGTGTTGACTCGTCTGTCTCTGCTGGACTGTGAGCGTGTGAGCTCTTTACACAAGAACCAGGGCTGTATCCTTCTCATTGCTGGTGACTCGCTCTGGGCCCGCTACATAATTAGAGCTCGATGAGTATCTCTGGAACGAAGGCCGGTGTGTAAGCAGCCATAATGCCGGGTGGAAGGTGGTAAGAAATGAGATTATAATGAGAGGTACGAGGGAGGGGGAGGGAGTTGGTTCAAAGTCTCTCTGGAAGTGGTGGCATTGGAGAGGGCTCCTAAGGCACGGGTAGGGTGTCCACGGGCAGAGATGGGGAGGACAAGAGGCAGCTTGGGGGCTGTGCCAAGCATCCGTGGAAACACACTATAGACACTGCACTGGAGGCTCCGAAGCAGGGCCTGAGACCCAAGCTCAGCAGCCAGTCTGCTGACCGTGACCTTGCCCTTCCAACCATGACAGCAGGGGATCCAGATCCCAAGGGCAGACTGCCTTTCCTTTAGGCCCCTGGAAAAAGAAATTAGTTTGGACATCTGAACACTGTGGCCAGATTTTCCATTGCGCTGATACACCGTGATTTGGTGCATGGCGCGGTCCCGCTCGAACAGCCACCTTCTCTATTCCCTCTTGTTCCCTCTGTGGGCCCAAGGCCTACGAGGAGCTGGAAGGGAACCAGAGCCTCGGGGGCGGGGGGCAGTCGGGGCTCAGGAAGACGCAGCGGGTGAGCTTTCCTGCTGCTTCCTGAGACCCTCTGTTCTTTGGGACTATGTGAAAACCGGTGAGAAGACAAGTTTCTGTACTCAGAAGCGTATTTGGACGTGTTGACAAGGTCTCTATAGTAACCAGGAACTTGAATGAGTGTTGCCAGAAACCCAGAAACAAGAAGGCGTATTTTCTCCCAAATTGGTCGGTCGTATTCAGGAAGCTGGCCCGTGGGCTGGGGGTTTAATGTGCACACACGGGCCATGAGAAGCCGGCAATCGGGGCCCTGAGCTGACGGCATTGGGAGCTTCGCTAGTGTGTGGAGGCTCGCCTGGTGCCCATGAGCACGGGAATCAAGAGATCTGCCTTGCTGGCAATTCAGTTGTACTTTTGATTAAAGAACAAAAAAAAATTAAAAAAAAAAAAAAACAACAAAGCCAACAACAAAACAGAAGAAAAATAATTCAAGGTGAATCAGTCAAGTTGCGTGGACTTCCGGTATCTGAGAAATTACCGCACACAGTTTCTGGAACACATGCTTTGGGACAAAAGGGAGTAGGTGAGGAAGGTAGGGGTGGGGGGGGGAGGATGGGCATTTTTTGAGCACTGGGTTTGCCTAAATTGAGAGACCAGAGGGCAGAATGGTTAGGTGCAGGATGCCAAAGCCAGTGTAGGCGGTTCAAACCTGGCACTGTCCTCTCTGCTTTTGTGTCCCTGGGCTTTCCGTCACTATTTGGAGCTTGGGTTTCCTCAGCAGCGAAATACAAGGGATGTGAAGATTAATGAGCAAATACATATAAAGAGTTTACAACCCAACGTGGCACATTGTACATGGGGGCTAATGTTGGCCATTATTCTTATGATTATATTAACTTATTTAACCTTTCCCATAACCTATGAGGTACACACTTAGACTCTTCTTGGGTCTCAGATAAGGGAACAGGCTCAGGGAGAGCAATTCCCTGCTCAGGTCACACAGCTGGGAAGCAGCAGGGGTCAACACCGCGTTAGACTACCGCCTTACGCCTTGATGCCTGCGGTGGGAGCCGGCTCTCCCCTGACTCTGGGCGACGGCAGGACTGGTCCCGGCTCCTGAGATCTCAGTCCTGTCATGGAGGCCCCACCCACCCCCAACATATGGCCCCCACAGGATGGGGTTCACGGAGCAGAGTGGGCCTCCTTGGGCGAAACCTTCACTCTATCCCCCTCTCAGATGTAGGAATCATGGCCAGGTTGGATCAAGGCAGTATCCCTGCGGTCTTTCCTTCTCGTGGCTCCTTCTCACCTGGGATGACAAAACAGTGGGCTGGGAGTCAGCAGACCTGGGTGCTCGCCCCAGCTCTGCCACCAGCCCAATGGATGACCTTGGGCAAGTCACTGTCCCCATCTCTAAAATATGGAGTTGGAGTCAACCACCCTGAACTCTCTGAGACTCTAAGTTTACAATTCAGAAGATCAGAATGTCACATCTCACATATTAAGATGAAAAAGTGAGTGTTTCAGCCAGTTGACTGCAATAAGAAGTGATAACCCATCCGTTAAGTGCCCCTTGGAAGCACATCCATTTAGCACAAACCATAAATTCAAAGAGAGCAGGGAGAGAATCACTGTTTGCTCTGCACACCCCGGGCTTGGTGCTTCTACACACAAGAGCTCATTTAATCCTTACAGCAGCCTGGTGACATAGGGCCTGCTTGTGATGCCATTTTACAAAGAGGCAACTGAGACTCCAAGCAGTCAGGTTGAACCAGTAGGCGTGACCTTTGGACGCAAGGATTTCTGCCTCCCAATCTATTTTTGCTACAAGATCCTGAGCAAGCAAAAAAAATTCCAAGGAAATAAATGGCTTCCCTTTTTTTCCCTCCTTTTTAAAGCATCTCGCCTTTCAGGAGCTGCTCTTACACAGTTTTTCCTCCACCAGCAGAGCAGGAACTGAGACCTGGTTCAGATATTCCAGACCCAGACCCTGGAACACGAAGAAGTCTAATCAGGGCCTGGAAAGCTCACTGACTCTCGAGCACATGGCTGGCCGGTGTCTTCTGAAGTCAGCCAAGCTGCAGCCTGCCCGGGGGGCTGAAGGATCATTTCCCTGGTGGCACCGAACCCACGCCCCATGTGTTTCCCATCTTCCATGGTTCTGTCCTATCTGGGTTGCTTCATTGCAGGCAGTTTACCAGACATCCAAGTACCAACTGTGTTCACATGTAACTGGCCTGGCCCTCCGGAGAGCCACGGCCCCTCCCTGGCCCTCCTTAGGAAGCACATCACAGACGGAGTTGGGGGCTTTGGGGCCAGCCGCACCTGGGTCCACAGCCTGGCTCTCTGCCATGTCTTAATCACGTGATGTTGGCAAGTGCCCTCACCTCCCTGGCCTCCAGCTTTTACAACTGAAAAGTGGAAATAGTATTTCCTCTAAGAGGCGTATCCAGGTGAATGAAACAGTGCTTTCAATCCAGGTTTTGTGATCGAACCAAAGGGGCTGCTGGGAGGGGAGGGAAGGGGAGCCCAGGCGCCCCACTCCCACCCCCTCACAGCTGCTGCCCTGGTGTTTGGTTTCCATGGCTGGGTTCATCCCTGATTCTGGGGGAAGGAAAGGCGCGTGCAGCTGAAAGAAAGCATACAAATTGCTGTTCTGGTTCTTGTGGAAGTACTTGGTACCCAGCAGGCACTTAATAAATGTCAGCACTTTCCTCTTTACTTCTTCTTGCCCCCTATCATTCTCTCCCTGGGTTCTTTATTAGATGGCTCAGCTAAGAACCAAACCCAAAGAAATGGAGAGAAGGCAGCAGGAAGAGTTTGGAGTATTTTCAAAATATCAAGTGAATCACTCAGGTTTGGCGTCCACGGTGGGGGGTCAAGCAGGCTGTGACCCAACACATCATGGCGGCATATCTTGGCACAGACTCAACTGGCAGCTCCAGGCCAAGGGCCCCCTGCCTGCAACGAGCACCAGAAAACCAGGCTCCCGGGAAACCCAGGCACAGAGCCCTGCTCCACCTACGTGCCTCTAGCAACAGGCTGGCTTCCTCCTCCTCTCCCCAAGGGAAGACCCAAGGGAAACAGAGAGCTCTGAAGATGTGTGAAGGGGCCCAGGAGGTGGGGAGGCCCGAGTGGGCTGGCCTGGCTGCTTCCTGCAAATAAGCAGGGCTTGCTGAACTGTGAGGGCCCAGGATGGAGCAAAACCTGCCATCAGCTCTACCCAGGTTCCAAAGAGACTCTGAAAATACAGTCGCGCTCCGGAGAGCGGCGCCACAACTGGAGCCACAGCGCCACCTTCAGGCTCGCGTCCGCCTTGCATTTTCCCTACAAAACGCCGCTTCGGGAAGCAGGTGATAGGCTGGGGGCTCAAAGCAAATCCACAACACTTCCGAGATGTTGTGTTGCACATGTGCTCCAACAGATGGGCTTGGGGTGGAGAGAAAAGTCGTTGATAACAAGTGTACGGCAGCCAGGGTGGCAGGGCCGTGCTCCAGACAGGAAGCTGGCAGAGCTAGAAGCCCATCTTCCATCTTAGGGATAGGAAAACGGAGGGTCAGAGACCTGTCCACAGGTACAGGGTGAACTGCAGGCAGAACTAGTACCCGACCCCAGGCTCTTGAAACATCCTGTGCCTCTCCATTTGGATGGCTGTTCACATGTCAGTTCCATCATCACTTTACTGTGTAAGAGACACAACCACCATGAGCCAGCAACACACACACCACGGAGTGGTTCCTTTTCACCCAGAAACGCCAGGATATGGGGCTCAGTTTAGAGGTTACAGCTGCAGATCAGCATCACAATGTGCGCTCCGTGGGGCCGGAGGAGAGGCTTCTCCCAATGGATGGGAAGGGATTTCATCACAGGACTCACGCACCTTCCTATATACCCTCACACTCACCCTCTCCATCGGGCAAACTCCTACTCCCCCTCCACGACCCATTCACAAATTGCTGTCTTATGAGGACTCTTTTTGCCTTCTCTCCACGCCAGTGGAGTCCCTCATTTATACCTTATTCCATCACGGCATCTACTTGAGACGTCCATCACTGAAGCCTCCTATATGACGATAACATGTATGTCTCCTTGTCCAGATGGGGAATTCTGGCCAGGAAAAGCAGACCTTACTCTTCTCTGTGTCTCCAAAGACCAGCCAGTGCAGGCACAGAGCAGCAGGTATGCAGGAAATGAGGGCTGATGGATGGATGGATGGATGGAGAATAGATGAATGGATGACTGGATGGATGGACAGATGGATGGATGGGCAAGTGGATGGATCATGGATAGACGGATGATGGGTGGACGGATGATGGGTAGATGGATGGCAAATGAGGTAACCCTAGGGAATGGGGTATTACTCCTTATATCACTGAACAGGGATGGCATCTAAGGAGACGTGCATCTAAGAGCGTGTTTCCAAGCCAAAGTCAAAAAGCATAAATGCAGACGTGCATGTGAAGAGGAGAAGCACGCTGGCCTCATCCATCAGCCCCCTCCTTCTGACTACCTCTTTCTCTGGTTTCCCAGGAAACCCACTGGAAGTCAGACAGTGCTTTTCTAGATGTCGTTCCTGGAATACCTGTACCAGAATCATCTGGGGAGTTAAAGTGCAGGTTCCTGGGCCCTGCCTCAGAGACTCTGACTCAGTGAGTCTGAGATCGGGCCTGGGAATCTTGAATTTTCAATTAGCTCCACCCAAGTGACTCTGATGCATGGGTAACTTTGGCACACACTCACTAAGGAGGAATGGCATCCAAGGACATGCCAGGAATTGCCTTTGGTGACTCGCCAGCGAGGTTCAAACAACTGACCCAAGTCCCACAGATACTACATGGCCAAAGTACCTGCAGAGTCCTCAAAGCCCGAGAAGCCCAGAGAAAGAGGAGGTCCTCTAACTCCCTCCATCCCTCAACCCCCAGCCCCGCCCCTGGCCTGAGGGGGCTGGCACGGGCCGAACAAACAGCCTGTCCTGACGCTCCAAGCCGCAGTGAGCAGCGCCTGCCTTGTGTTCCCCGCTCCCTCGCAAAGCCCAAAGCACCAGGGCTCACTGCGTGTTTACCAAGGCAGAGAAGCTGGCAGCTGTTTCCAGTGTCTGTTTCTACCTAAATACAGCTCTGGCTCCCAAACATGGGCTCTGCCAGTGAACGTTACCAGACCTGGAACACTAGTGCCAGTTGTGTTCAGGCTGGAAAGGGCTCAAGGATGAAGACAACACCAGAGGAGCGGGGAACAGCCGGCATCCTGGCAACCGCGAGTGGGCCAGCAGCGCTCCCAGGCCAGCTGGTGAGGTCCTGCAAGGAGGAGAAAGAGCCCACTGGAAGGCAAAAGAAAACACACAGCCTCACCCAAACCTCCGCTGGTCGCTGTGGTCCAATAGTACCTAAGCTCCAGCCATACTGGACCTTGCACTGAGCACCTACAATGCACCAGGCCCTGTATATGGGGCCTTACTATTTTGGTTTATCCTTACAAACCCAGGAAACAAGTAATGTCATTATGCTCATTTCACTTAAAAGAATACTAAGATCCAGAGAAGTAGTGAGTTGCCCAAATCCTGAGTGGGGCAGACTGGAGGCAGAGTCAGAACTTGAATCCAGGTCTCTCTGCTTACGGAAGGTTCCTTTGCTGCCAGCTGTGCTGTTCACCATGCACACCCCAGGCTGTCTGGCCTCACTGCTCCTGTCCATGCTGCTCCCTCCATCTGGAATGCCTTGCCCCTGAATGCCATCTTGAGGGTGCTTCAGACCCAGGTCACTGGCCACTTCTTCCCTGAAGCCCTCCCGGATCCCATCTCCTATCAGTTAATTGCTAGCACATAATTCCAGAGCACACTGCTCGGACTGGTACCCAGCCCCATTTTCACCTGCCGTACAGGTGCTGATTTCCATGACGATCCCCCTGAATCTCAATCTCCAACTTTCCCCCAAACCCAGCCTCTGCCCCCCATCTCCTCCCCCAGTGTCTCAGTCTTTTGCCCTCAACAGGCCTTCAGGCTGTCCCTCTGGTGAATTACACAAGCCCAGGGCCCATGTGTAGGCTGAGTACGAACCATACTCCTTGCCCCCACCACCCTTCCCCTGGCCGGGGCCGCTAGTCATCACTGAGGCCGGTAGGGTCTATGGGTCTGACAGAGGAGCACTGAATCCTAAATTAGAAGAGTTAGGGGTGAGACTTGGCTCTGAAACTTCTTTGGGCTGCAGGCTGTTCTATCTGTCGAATGGGTGGGCGGATGGAATACATGGTCTCCACGCCCCACGGCTCTGTTAGGCGTTTCTTGTGCACGGAATGGGGCAGCCTATGTCAGACATCCGTGTGTTTATGAAGGATTGAACACACTGAGCCCTCGGGGTGGCTGTGGGATGGTGCTGGAGGGACACTGAGGCAGGCTCAGCTGGAACAGGGGATTCTGACCAGAAGTAGAAGAGACAAGTTCGGGTGGACCAGCTGAAGAAATGCCGGGGAGGGCACATGCTGCGATCTGACACACAGCGGGGTGTGGCCTGCTCCCCAGTGGGGAAGGACAGGCAAGGGGGGACTGGGACGGCTCGTCTGGCACTGGCGTGGAGTGATGGAAAGAGAATCTAGCCCCGAGACCCGCGAGAGCCCCTTGCTGTAGGAAGCCTGTCTTGTCTGGGCCAGCGTGAGTGCCAGCGGGATTGAGCAGGGAGAAATTCTAGCAACATCTGAGCAGAATCGCTGGGACTCAGGGATGCCGGCAATGGCAGAGAGGAGAAGAGGAGCAAAGGCGGCCTGGAGGTTTGACCCCGGGGCGGTGAGGTCTGGTGTGTGAGGGACGCAGGAGAGAAGCAGGATGAGCAGGGGTGAGCCTGGCTCAGAGGCGAGGGAGGAGGGGAGGGGCAGAGGAAAGAAGACCTGCTTCCAGTCTGCATGTCTGCCCCTTACTTGGAACAGGTCGCTCGGAGACTGTTTTGTCACCCATGAAACAGGGGAAGATGACTGCCTACGGGACACTCGACGCAGACGTTGTGAGGCTTCTGCACACTCATGTGTACATACGTACCTGTGCGTGGTGAGCCTCGTAAATGCTGACTTTTACAACGGTCAAGTTTGTGATCGATTTGTATTCCACGATGTAATAATAATAGCTATCATTTATTGACCACCCGCCATGTGTCGGGCACTATGATAAGGAATTTGTTTATACTCATGATCGAATTTCTTCCTCGCAAGAATTCTACGAGAGTCCCCAGGCCGCGCACTTCGTGGACTGGTCACACTGAAGATCAGAGAAATGAGACAACTTTCCCAGGATCTCACGGCTGGTAAGTGGCAGTCACCTCCAACAAGCATCTACCGGGTACCAAGCACTGGGCTGGACCGCAAAGGGGTGTAAAACCTAGCTTAGGCCTTCAAGGCACCTGGCAGCTACCAGCCCACAGAGGAACAGGTCTCCGTGTGCTGTTTGTTCCGGAATTCTAGTCTCCCTGCTGCGACTGTTGATAGACAGGGACAAATGTCTCCTGGCTCAACTCTCTGAGGGCTGGGCTCTGGGACTGTGATTCACAATCAGCCGCTGCTCCCGCCCGCCTGCCTTCCCCCCAACTTTGCTGGGTGCTATTATTCAGCTCGGGGCCACCACCAGGAGCCGCAAAGCAGTTAATTACAGAAGTATAATCCCCTTCTTCACAAGAGGCTGGTCTTCCAGGGTTGCAAAGAAGATAAGATTTATGCCTCTTTCAATCCCTTTATTCTGTCATCAACATAGATTCATATTTCAGTTTCCCGCATCGGAAACAAAAAGGAAACCCGCTCAGCCCTCTGCTGAGAGAGATAAATTAGACTACACGCAGAACCGGCCCTATAAACTCAATCTCCTTCCCTTCCTTTCATGTTTGTGATTATAAACAGAGTCAAGGGCAGTTGAAATATATCCCTCTGCCTGCCTGCCTTGTCCTGCTCAAAGGGAGAGAGACAACACGGTGATAACAATCCGCGTGGTACCAGGGAAAGAGGAAAACAGGCCCCCCACAATCCGACGCCAGCCTGGTGAGCAGATCAGATAGAAAGACCTTTTGTCTCCTGCCATTCTCTGGTCACGAAATTGTTTCAAAAGGCCCCAGACAGAAGCTGGCTGCCATGCCACTGAGAATGCTTTCATTTTTTTTGATGGCAACGTGTACGATGCTATTTGCTCAAAAGAAAGGGCCTTTCGATTTGGCCAGCCGTGCGGCGGGGCTGCGCCAGGGCCCCCGGCCAGCTTCACGAGTGTGTGGGCACAGGTCGCCGGTGGATCAGAGCGCGGAATGAGGCCAGTTCGACCGGCCCCAAGGAGCAGATTCCAAGCTCTTTGGAGAGAAAAGGCCCACTTCCTGTGGAGAGCGGTCCCTGGTGAAACCACATCAGGCTCCGACTGAGCCACTGGGCTGGCTTACTTTGATTATCTTCGTGGCCATTCAGCTGCTTTTGCTGCTTTTTGTGGGCTTGGCTGGAACTATTAACTGTCAGGCGGTCCACTGCCAGACGAGGAACAGGGGGGCCCCAGGGAATGAACTGAGGAAATGGAGCAAGTCTTTGGCAGAACTGGGGATGGAAAGTTCTAACTAGAACAGCAGACGGGCGCTCCCCTTGGGGGTCGGGCACTGTGCGAAGCGCCCCTGGTGTCATCATGACAACTACCAAGTCAACACTGTCGCACTTGACAGATAAGGAAATGTCTGAGGCTCAGATTCAAGGTCAGCGGCTGACTCCAGAGCGCCCCCCCGCCCCCGAACCGCCATGTCCCCCTGGGGACTCCTCCCAGACAGCCTGACTCTCCTCGGAGGTGTTTCTGCAACTTCCTTTTTTTTTTTTTTTTTAAAGATTTTATTTATTTATTTGACAGAGATAGAGACAGCCAGCGAGAGAGGGAACACAAGCAGGGGGAGTGGGAGAGGAAGAAGCAGGCTCATAGCAGAGGAGCCTGATGTGGGGCTCGATCCCATAATGCCGGGATCATGCCCTGAGCTGAAGGCAGACGCTTAACCGTTGTGCCACCCAGGCGCCCCTGTTTCTGCAACTTCTGATGGGGCAAGGAAAAATCTAATTTTTGAAAGATAATGAAGAAAGGGAGGAAGGGAAGAGAAGAAACTGAATACAAGAGCCAAGTGGGCCCCTGTAATAAAGTGTCATCCCACAAGACGTAAGACAACAGTCTTTAATAGACTCAGAGATTCAATTATCCCTTTATACATCCAGCAGACCCGTCACCGTCTAAATCACCCTTTCCCTGTAAACACACCCTAATTCACAAATAGGATCTAAAATAAATCATGTCTGGGAGCCACGGAGCTCCAGAGCCATCACTCTTCAAAGACACACACCTCGGCGCTCGCTCCCCAGGGACGAAGGGCAGCAATAGCTTCGGGCACCGTCTCCAGGTCCAGGCCTGGCCCGCCGGCCTCACAGGCGGCCGGCAAATGCACTCTGGTTCTGAGGCTCAATCAATCTTTTCCTTTCTGGGGCTTTTAAAGGATGTTCTTCCCTCCCCTCTTGGTCACCCTCTCTCAAGCCCTCAGAGGGAGGACAGCAGCTCCTGGCTCTGTCTGGATCATTCCAATTATTTTCCAGAAGCCTTTCCTAGTGTGATACTGCAGGTGAACACGAACACATGAGATTTTTCTAACTGCTGCCGGGGGGGTAGGGGGGCATGCCAACTCGGCCCTCCTCTTCTAGAAAGTTGGGCCTTCCTGTGAAGCATGCACCAGCCCTGCTGAGAGAGAAACCCCGGCCCTGCACGGGGCCTACCGTAAACGAGTTCCGCATTCCAGTCCTGTCTCCTGTACTCTTATTTATTACCGTTGCTCCTTGTTTAAGTCATAAAAGTAACACATGTTCCTTGTTGCACGGTACTCATAGAACTGTATAAAGCGAAGTTTTCCTCACTCCTCTCTAACTTGATTCCACACTCCTGAGTGAGCCACAGTTACCGACGGCCTGATGTGTGTTCTTACACGTGAGTTCTTTCGGTTCACGTAGATATTAAAGACTCCTGTGAACCCAGTGTTTGCCTTATTTTTACAAATGTGGGATCAAGCCATACAACTTCCTCCTTAGAATTAACAAAATAGGGGCGCCTGGGTGGCTCAGTCATTAAGCGTCTGCCTTCGGCTCAGGGTGTGATCCCAGAGTTCTGGGATCGAGCCCCACATCAGGCTCCTCTGCTGGGAGCCTGCTTCTTTCTCTCCCACTCCCCCTGCCTGTGTTCCCTCTCTCGCTGGCTGTCTCTCTCTGTTAAATAAATAAATAAAATCTTTTAAAAAAAAAAAAGAATTAACAAAATAGCATGGGCATCCTTTCATGTCAATACGGAGATGTCAGACTCATTCTTTTTAATAACGTTGCGTACGTGCGATTAGGTAGTGTGAGTGTACCGTAACTTTCCGAACCATCCTACAACCTTGACTCTCCTGGATATTGTATCTCCTGGAAATTCTGATATTACATGATGCCTGACCGCTCATATCTATGAGTGCCATGGTTTCCCTCCATTGATAAACAGTCTACATTTGGCTAGGCCCTTTCCAGGCCGGCCCAGTCTTGCAAAGAGAGCTCCTTATCCATATAATGTTCCCAAGAGCATTGCCTGTGAGGGTCCAGTTCTGGCCTTTCAGGCAGGACTCAGACTTGTAAATGCAGGTTTCATCGCCTTGAAATCTGGACTTCCTTTTGGCAACAAAAAAACAGAAAGCATAACTAAACCCTTAAGGCATCATAAATAGGCATGCAAAAATACTACGCATGATTCCAGCCATAAACCCGATACCTGCCAGAACGACTTAATCCTCGAGAACACAAAAAGACGTTGTTTACCAAAGAAGGATTTTTATAATGCCATTGCTGCATTTTATTAGGGAGGAAAGAGGCCTAAGGTGGAGACGGGCTACAGAAGATTTCTGTGCTCATTTAAACTGAATGCTAAAACTCTCTGGGTCTGAAACATTTCAAAACTGCAAGTAAATTCTTCGAGGCAATCAGCTTTTCTAGAGCCCTTTTATGGAAGTCACATCTGAACGGTTTTAGAAATCAAAATGAAATCTCACAAAGTATATTAAGAGTTTGTATCTTTTAGAACTGGTTACTCCATTTCTGGGTCTCTGTTCTAAAGAAACATCTAGCAATGCCAGGAGAGATACAGGGAAAGGATGTTTATCCTGGCATTACTTATAGTTTTGGAAAACAGAAAACAAGCTAAGTGGTCTACAACAGGGAAATGGACTAGCACACAACTACTAAAAAAGATATTTACAAAGTGTTGGATATTAAGAATACTAACTTCATATTAAGGATATTTACTGATGATGTTAAGTAAAAAGAGACTTAAAATTGTCTACTAAAATTATGTAAAAACACACAAAGGAAACACTGGAAATAAATACACCAACATATTAACAGTGCTCTCTCCAGGTGGTAGAGCCATGTGGTTTTTTCCTTCTTTTTCTCTCTTACTTTTCTGTAGTTTATACATTTGCTAAAATCAGCTTGCATTACTTTATATATATATATATTACTTTTATAATGGAATAAATTAAATCGTCTTAAACCACACACAGAAGAGAGAGCTGACACCCCAAACTATTTTTAGGACCATGGGATGGTACGTATGAGAAGGGACAGGTGTGGATAAGCCTACGGGTTGTCTGGGTTGGTGGGGAAGGGAGAGTAATGGGAGAAAATCCCCTCACTCTTTGGTGTCTTTAAGAGTATGGGCCGCAGAATGCACCTTAAGCAGGACAACTCCTCCACAAAGAAAGCTTAATAACATCAAAAAGATGACGCTGTCAATTTGCTCAACATGCAGTGTGCACCTATTGTATGCCAGGCACTAGGGGAAATGACCAACTTCACTTTCTAGTTTATTAAAAAACGAGGCTACACTTTGTCCCCATCATCATATAGGACTTGTAGCACGCTGGTTACCTTGATTTCCCCACTACTGCTCTCAGAAAGGCAAACAAAAAGAAAAACGAACAAGTCGCAATTTGCAACGGATGTCAAGAGAGACATACTGGAAGGAGCCCAGGACCTTCAAGTGATTCTCCTAAGACTGTGCGTTCCTCATGAGAGGCAGCTCTGGGAGAAGACGCAGCCAGGTAGTTACCAAACTGAAGTTTGCAATTTCTGCTGTCTGTCCTGACAGTTCTTGACTGATGGCTGCTCTCGGCAGGACCAGCGAACAGCTTTTAATCCATTCATTCAACAGATAGTTATTGAGTACCTACTATGTGTCAGTGCTATTCTAGAAGCTAGGGGTAATACGGTGAATCGAAGTCCTCCCACTGAGGGTAGTTACATTCTAGTGCAGGGATAGACAACACATAGAAACACAAATTACAATCTGCCAGGTCATGATCACTGCTGTGGAAAAAAGAAATAGAAAGGACTAAGGAAAGAAAGTGACAAAAGGCTCTTTTCTAGACAGAGTATTACAAGAAGTCCTCCCTAAAGAGGTGATATTTGAGCAAAAAGCTGAACAAACTAAGTGACACGAATATCTACAGTAGTGTTCTGTGTAGAAAGAACAAATGCAAAGGCCCTGCGGCAGGAGGGCAGCAAGAAAACCAGTGTGGCTGGAGCACTTGTGAACAAGGAGATTGGATGGAAACTGACATCAGGGATGCAGACAGGAGCCAGATCACTCAGGGCCTGTTAGCACATGGTAAGGACTTCAGAGTTTATTCTAAGAACAAAAGGCCGCTGGATAGTTTTGAGATGGGGGAGTAACACGACCTGATTGAGGTTTAAAACAATTATTCTGGCTACTATGCAGGAGAATTGGGGCTAGGATGCCACTGCAGAAATTCACTGAAAGGTGATGGCGAAGACGATGAAAAGTAGTGATATTAAAGACATATTTTGAAAATGGGGTTCACAAGATTTAGAGATAGCCTGAATGTGAGGCAGGAGCAAAAAGAAAAAGAAAAAAGAAGTGTCAAGGAAAATTCGAAGGTCTTGGGCATGAGGAAGTGAGTGAGTGGTGGTGTTATTTAATGATATGGGGGACAATGGGGGAGGAGTGGGTGTTTTGTTTTGTTTTGTTTGTTTTAAGGGCACACGAGAGATGCTATGTGTGCCAGCCCTGCCTTACCACATTGGTGCACACTGGGTCACTTCTAATGACCAGCAATTGCATCTCTTTGCCTGAGAACTTCTCCCCAAGCTGCAGAAACCACCAGTGTGCCCAGCACACTCATGGGAGCAGTCCTCAATCACTGGCCCTGAGAAGCTGTGTGTAAATACCCCAGCTCTCTCCCCGGAGTGGAATGGGGGAACACTGGGTAATTCTGGCAGGTGCTCTGCAGCAGTGTTTCCCCAGGCTTCCCCAGTGGGATTATTAAGCTCCAGTCCCTACAGGAGCATCCAGCTTGATAACACATCCGTTATGGGCTTTTTCTCCTTTCCAGCTCATTCTCCCTAATTCTGTACCATTGGTTCCTGTAACTCCCAAATGAATTACTTGTACTCGGATCCTTGCCTCAGGGTCTGGCCCAGTCCAAACTAAGACGGGACAAACAGGAACACCTTCCAATTCCTTATACCCACTCTTCTTCGAAGCCACTGCTAATCCCACTGTTTGGTCATTCTCACTGCCTCTGAACAACAGTAGCAGAGTCAAGATCATCAACGAACCTCGGTCATATAGGGCAGGGACAAAATGGAGCAACTGTACTCAACCAGACTGCCAGCTGGTCTCCCCTTCCTACTCCCCAGGTCTGCTAATAATCAGCACTCCTTTTCCTTTTTAAGCACTGCGTGCAGCCTTGCTTTGCTTTTACATTTTCAAAACCAGCAAGCGATAGAAAGAACACTGATGGGAGAGCTGGGGAGATGCCAAAATGGAAGAGGCGGAATGGCAGACCTTCTCCATCCCCTCCTTCGCTGGACAGTTCAGCAAATGCCCTGCGACACGAGGGCACAGACAAATCGGAACAGCAGCACTGGGTGCTATTTGTGAAGCACTGACTCCAGGAGGACCCGAACTCTCTCATCAAGAGCCAGGGCACAGAGAGACTTGACTTGCCATATGCCGTGTCTCTTAGGGAAGCATGCTTGTTTATACGGTAGCATTTTACATGTCGCAAGTGACTCAGAATCATCACTTTCCAATTTCCTTCTGTTGACAAGGATTGACTGTGGGAGAAGGTGGTTAAAAAAAGCAAGAGCTGCACAAAGATCTTTTGGGTTGAGGGGAAGAAAAAAACAAAACAAAACCACACCACTTGCTACAAATGAACTGCTGTCAGCGTCCATCAGGCACGACATAAACATGATCGTCCCCTTGTACAAATCAGAAGACAACAGGCACACAGTCCCGTGAGTGGTGAGGATGCTGGAATCTGTACTCCCTGGAACAGCAAAGGGTACTGAAGACCCAAAGGTATACACTTTGGAATCAGTCGGATCTGGGATCAGACTCCAGTTCAGCCACTTACTAGCTGGTGACACTGGGCATCTTACTTAGCCCTGTTGAGCCCTGGTTTCCTCACGAGCTAGGAGGGCATAATATACCCACTTTGTAGGCTGGCTGAGATGAAGAATGGCCAACGAAAAGCAGAGCCAGCATGGCATCAGCGTGAGTTCCCCTCTCTGGGTAACTCTCTGTGGCTGAAGGTCACCTGGCAAATCGACCCCAACTCAGCAAAGACCTGAGAAGAACCAGCTCGGTGGTTCTCAAGGCTGAGGAACTGCCACTCAGAACAAAAGGGTGACCCCCTCCACCCCCCCCCCCCCGAGTGAAGGCTCTTCCCCAGGCCTTCCGTGCCTCTCCCAGAGGCCTCCTGTGCTGGACAGTACGAACTCTTCCCAAATGTGGATCTTACACTCTGTATCCTCAGCATTGATCACAGTGCTTGGCACGCGAGGACAGCGAGCTCGGCACCACGGAAAGAGCACACACTTTTGAGTTTGACAGCCCTGGGTTCCAGACCCACTTGCCTTCGAGCAAGTTACTTCCTTAAACCTCTGGATCCTCACCTGTAAAGTTGGCAATAACACCTACTCTAAAGAGCTGTGAGTACGAACCGAGATAATAGAGGCAGAGCCTGGTACGGCGCCTGGCAAATTGTAGACACTTGAAAAATGTTAGCCTTTATAACGAAACATTTGCGGAACGAACCCACGGATGAAAAGGACTCCATTTAATTAACAATGTACACCACCCCCAAACATGACAGAAACAGGCCATATCGCATTTTCCTGTATGCGGATCGAGACGGAGCCACAGCTCCTTCTCACAGTGACACGGGCTTCATCAGCTCTGACTTCATGCCGCATAATCCTGGCAAGTTCTGATCTAGCCTTGGGATACACACTGAACAAAACACCCCACCCGCCCTCACCTCCATCCCAATGTACACCTAGGAGGAAAATCTCATTACAAATAATGCCAACAGAGTCTCCCAACACCTCCCCCCAAATATAGAAATTACGACTGGAATTCTCTACTTCACAGTGAAAAGCCCGCCAGACACCACCGCAGCCAAGTGGTCAGGATTACCACCACCAGGAACCAAACATACCAGGCATTCCCTACGGTACCTGACTTGGTACCCAGAGGAGCCCGCATCGCTTGTGTGATCTTCCTGCAGAAACTTCAGAACCTTAGTCTAACTATGACGGAACATCAGACCAATCCAAATCAAAGCACGGTCTGCAAAATAGCGGACCAGACCCCTTCGGAAATGTCCAGGTCATGAAGGACAAGGAAATAATGGGGAGCTGTCACAGATTGGAGGGGCTAGGAGACACGAAATCTCTATGCAACGTGGGTCCCTGCATGGATCTCAACGAAGCTTGCATTTCCAGTTTTTGAAAAAGTCGAAGGCAGCCTCCAAGAGGAAAAAATGAACAAAAGGTCCAGCTGAGGGGTACATGGAAAAGAGAAGGCCAATCCCAGGAATTTTACTGACCGATTGGGGGTGAGAAATATTTATGAAAGGATTAAAGTCTAAGCTCCATTCCCCCCCACGTTTTTAAACCTGGGCACCAATGGTCCAGTCACTCTCTCTCCTTCAACCCCATCCCCTCAAATTCAGCCTAGAGTAAGAGAATAGGTCTGAGCCCACTCGGCACAGTTTCACAGCAGAATTTGCTCTGGACATTTTCCCTGGTTGTCAACATAAATATTAGGTGGCATGATATGGTCAAGTGCTTGTTAGAGAAACTATGGCATTTAAGTGGAATCACCAAATTGGGATGTAGGCCTTAGGTTCAAGGTTCAAAGGTAAAAAGTAGGCCCCTTGCTCCTCAGGGAGGAGGGGGTCCCACATACCCAATTTCAGTTAAGTTTGAGTTTTAAAGTTACGTAGGAGTCCAAGTAAGGCTTTCACTTTATATTTGAAGAAAACTGGGGCTCAGGCTCGCCCCACTGGGTGATTTAACAGAGCCACTGCAGGATGCCATGCTGCCTTCTCCAAGCTGCTAGTATTTACCCAGCCTTATGGTCCTGAGCAAGAATGAGGCCAGCTTACAAGGACTACCCAGCAGCAGACACGTAGGCCCCACCTAGACTTCTGAATCACACTCTTCTGACACTGAAGCGTAAGCATCTCTACCCAGAAAATGTGCTCTGTAAGACTCAGGTACAGAGCAAACATCGAGAGCCACTGTTCTTCAGCAGGACTGTGTGTGAGTATGCGGGCACAGCTGGACACTTGTGCAAGCATTAGGATTTGTTTCTCTTTTTTTGTTTTTAAATATTAATTTTTTTATTCGAGAGAGAGAGAGTACCATCGGGAGGGGCAGAGGAAGAGGGAGAGAGAATTTCAAGCAGACTTTGCGCTCAGCACGGAGCCTGATGTGGGGCTCGATCTCACAACCCTGAGTTCACGACCTGAGCTGAAACCAAGAGTTGGAAACTTAACCAACTGAGCCACCCAGGCGCCCCAAGGGTTAGGATTTCTCGGGTGTATCTACAGAGTTGCCCGATACCATTTCCATTTACCTTCACTGTCCCCTTGCCTCCCACCCCAAACATTTCTCCTGCCTGTCTCCATTCTGCATCTTTGCCCATGTCTTGTGGTTTAATGTCCATTCTATGTGCTATTTGGTGCCCTGACCCTTCTCAGCCTTCCTTCAGTGTACCTGAGATGAGACGGTAATCATCTTGGTGCCAACAGAACCCCTTCATTCGTGTATTCGTTCATTCATGCACTGGAGACTCATGGGCTCTGGAGATACAGTTACACACAAGACAAGAGCTTTGCTTTCACGGAGTTCACACAGGAGTAGGGGGAGACAGTCAATAAACAAAGACACAAGAAAGCAGCAACAATGAGGAGTGTTGTGATGAAGGCAAATTAGGATGGGGTCAACGGGAGGAACAGGAACCTACAGTTGCTTAAGTGGTAAAAGAAGGGCCTATTTGAGGAGGTCACCTTTAAGCTTAGATCTACACGAGAGAGATCCAGCTCTGCAAATACCTGGAGGAAGAGAGTTCCAGGCCAAGGGGAGAACTAGTGCAAGGACCCGTAGGTAGGTCCAAACTTGGCAGGTGAAGAAAGAGACACTGTGCTGGGTCATAGTGAGTGGGGGTTAGGGAGTGATCCCAGATGAATCCAGATCATGCAGGGGCTTTGGGGGCATGGGAACTAGCGTGGAAGATGCTGGGTGGTTCCAGATAGAGAAGGGATAGACTCTAACCTATATTTTAAGCAAATATTTTGGCTTTCATGTGGAGAATGGACTGGATGGGGCTGGGGGGAGGTGAGTAGAAATGGATCATGAGATTAGAAACAGGGAGACCAGATTCAAAGTGTGTTGCACTTAACCAGGTAAAGGATGATGGTGTTTGGGTTAGGGTGGTAGCGATGAGAATGGTGGGCGGATTTGGGATAGGCTTTGGAAGAAAAGCTGATAGAAACTGTTGATGGACAAGCTGTGGGGAATGAGGGAAAGAGGGAATTAAGACTGCACCTGGGTTTGCGCCTTGAACATACAGATACGTGGTGATGGGAGAACAAGGGGTTGTAGGTGGGAAAGAGAGAGCTTTATTTTAGACAACTTAAGTCTGAGATATTTATTAATGAGCTGACTGAAGCCCTCAGCTCATATTTTATATGTATCACCAGACAAAAGACTACGAGATCCCCACACATTGCCTTCCTTTTCAACTCCTTGTTAAGCAGGAATAAAGAGAAAGATAACAGAATAAAATATTCAGTCTTTCGTAAAACACTCTTACGTTCAGAAGTTGGGTAGCAGAGCCACATCCTTGCCGGGTGGGCATACGTAGCCAATCAATCATTATGTCATGCCAAACAACTGTTCAGGGGGCAAACTGATTAAAAATTTAATCCCATGATTTTCATTTTAATCTCCTTTTCCCCATTAGCTCTGATCAATGCCCACAAACACAATTCAGCAGAACAGTCATTTAGATAAATGACTCAGGGGGTACCTAATTAGTCTGCTTGTTATGAACCAATTGATAACTAAAATTATATGCTAATTACCAAAAACCACACACTAATTTTAAGAGCATTTTATTAGCATAAAAGCTATGTTCCTGGTATCCGATGACATGTCCTTTCTATGTCACACACAACAAATGGGCAAATCTGATTCTCTCGACTTCCAGAAGTCAAGTTGCAATGTGCTGTTAGGGGAACAGTGCACTTGAGAAATGTCTGCTCACCTTTACCTTCCACTGTAACACAAGCAATAGTGAAAGTTGTACCAGTAAGAAGACTCCATCGACTTCTCAGCTACCTGGGGGCTTCCACAGCACCTGCCAGAAACAAAAACAAAAACTGATCAGGCCAGAAACATGAACAACTAAGCAAAACTGAATGTGGAGATGTGAGGACTGGGTTGAAGAAGGGTGAACTTGCAGCCTGTTCCAATGCCAAGATGGCTGCCGAAGAAGATCTTGACTGTGCTCACTCGGTCTGCAAGTCGGGGGATACTCACTGGTGACCATCTCTCTTCTGATCTGTGGCAAAAACTCTACTGCTTTCGATATCACAGCACGTCCTGGGATGCCAAAATCCTTAAGTTTCTTCAAGTAAAAGAGATCTTCGTTTAAAAAATAAAAGTCGGGGCATCTGGGTGGCTCAGTCGGTTAAGCATCTGACTCAATTTTGGCTCAGGTCATGATCTTGGGGTCCTGAGATCGAACCCCCCGTTGGGCTCTACACTGGGTGTGGAGCCTGCTTGAGATTCTCTCTCTCTCTCAAAAAAATAAAATAAAATAAATAAAATAAATAAAAGTCAATGGCTCTGGTCTCCTGTAACCTTTTCAGACCTTTAACAGTGCTTCCTGCACTTGGGTTTTCACTGCCCTTTCAACAAAGGGCGAGAAGTGTGACGACGGCGCCTGCCACTAATGAAAACCAACGAGTTTCCTTCTCACGCTGGACATGACCCCAGACACAGGAGGAAAGGTTACCAGACAGCAGGTGTAGGTGGTGGCTGGGCCCATTTAATACAGAAACCTTAAAGGAGAAGAAAATGCTTTTCTGGCCTATAAGGCCCTCCGCGCACACACACATTTTATGGCGATGAAGTCATAGCTGTTAAGCATCGTCTCTGCCCACGTAACCCACGTAACTGCATCTGCCACTTCCAATGATAACCGGTTTGGGGGTGGGTTTGCAACATAAACTTTCTTGACCTACCTCCCAGCCACCTCCCCCCACTCCTCGCTCCCCCAGACCGCCCCTCACACACACACACCCCAGAGGGCCCTCCCTGCGGTCTCCCTCTCACCAACAAGCCGCTGGCGGCAGAGCCTCGAAACTGCTCGGTCAGACTGTGCTGCAGCAGAAGCAAGAATTTGGAAGAGAAAAGGTACAGAAACTCCCCGTACTCTTAGCTTCCAAAGGGCTCCAGGGCAACCGGAGAGGAAGTGATGTGCCTCGGTACCGGAAACGGAAGTGGGACGTAGGTCTATTTCGCCGCCATGTTGTGTGTGGCGGATGGGGATTGCGATTCCCGGGGCTCCGAGCTCCAGCCGCCCAGCAGACAGAATGAACCGTGTCTTTCACTGTCCTTCTGTCCTTCTGTCGCTCTGACGAGTATTTACCGACCTAACTGGTGCCAGGCACTGAGGATGCGCTAGAAATCAGTGAACAGGACCGATCTGGCGTATTCCCTCCTGAGTGTTCAAACCTAGTGATGGACACTGAAGCGGGAGGCCTCCGGAGCACGAAGCGCTACGTGGGCGCAGCTGGTCTCGGGCATCTTCGGAGGCTTGTTCGACTTTTGTTACTTGGGTTAGGGCTTCGGCATGGTGCACAGAGGAGGGAGGGATGGAGAGACAGTTGGGAGGCAGGCGGTGGTGGATTGGGTGTGTGAAATATGCAGAGTTGAGTGACCCCCAGGCTTCTGGACTGACAGCAGGGTGAGTGGTAGGGAACATAGGAGAAGCAGATTTGGCGAAATAGTGAGGGTTTAGACATGTTGAGCCTGCGGGACCCTCTACTGGAGAAGCTTAGCAGGACGTTGGATGTGCTTGTTTGGATCTCGAATGAAAGCCTGGGCTGAAAGTCTGTGTCTTAGATTCGTGGATGGCGATGAGGATAGAGCCGGAGCATGGAGGATATTGCCTGGTGGAGGGAATACCATTTGGGAAAGAGGCCCAGGGCGGACCCCGAGAGCTCTTCTACTTGGAGAGGTGGAGGAGGAGCAGGTAGCTTTAGGACAAAAACCAGGAGAATATGGCGTTGCAGAAGGCAAGGGAAGAGCACTTCGGATTGTAAACTGGATCCGTTTTCTTGGGAAACTAGTGAGGCGAAGCCTGAGAAATGCCAAGGCTAAACAGGCATTGCCATCAGCTAGAACAGGTTCACTGGACGGTAGGAAGGGGCCAGCTTGGAGTGAGTTGAGGAGCAAGGCAGGGTGGTGGAGAGAAAGTGGAGACAAATGGCAATAGACAAGTCTTCCAAGAAATTGCCCGTGAGGAAATGAGAAGGATACTGGAAGGAAGATGTTATTATTATTTTTTTTTAAAGATTGGAGAAACATAAGTTTGTGTAGATATTAATGAGAAGGAGCCAGGGATTGACCAAAATAGACCCATGCCCAAGGATAGCTTATGGAGAGGAAGAAGACAGAATGGGAGGAGAGGGGTATGCAGAGCACAGGTGGAAGGACTGACCTTAGGTAGTAACCCTGAGAAAGGAAGATGGGAAGGGCGGGAGGCACAGGTAGAGTCATAGGATCTGAGATGTTGAGCAGGTTGTGCATTTCACAAATCCAAGGGGCACTATTGACTGCAGTGTCATCCTAATTTTGAATAGTAACCATGACTGTTTGGGGGCAGATGAGAGTAAAGAGCTTTGAGGAAAGGGTGCTTCTTTCTTATTCACACAAAGTGGCCACAGCAGCCATTGGTAGTGGAAGTTTGGTGCTGGAAGTTGAAGTACCTATGTTCATTGTGTATATTCTGCCTGGGAAAAGGAGGTGAAATCATTGAAGGAAGGGAATTGAATCTCTGAAAGGTTTGTGGACAGTGGAGATGTGCATGCTTGTTGGAGTTGAGGGGGAGGCAGAGAAGAACAAGCAGATTTTAGCCATTTAGACAGATAGATACAGATAGGTCTGTATCAGCTGTGGATGAAATCACCGTTGTTCTCATCTCGCTATCTTGCATTTCTAGCAAACAGGTAGCTCTTGGCCTCTGGTATAATGTCTCAGCAGGTGGACTGGGATGGTCTAAACTTTGCTGATTCTCTTGTCTCCTACTGCAGACCTGTTTTCCATTTCTTTTGAAGGACACTGGGAAGCTGCCCCTATTTCACGGGGAAATGTGTTTTTGTTTGTTTTTGTGAAAGTAGAACCAGAGCCCAGCTTTTAAAAATACATCAGGACTTCTGCTTCCAAGAAGATGGAGTAGATCTACTTTCCCCTCGTTCTCCCACAAAGTACAACTAAAAACCCTGGACATTATATATAAAACAAGCATAAGACTGTGGCCTTGTTGGGCACGTTTAGAGCTATACTAATCAAGACAGCGCAGTATTTTCCTAAATATATGCAAACATATGAATGGAAAGAATAGTGAATCTAGAAATAGACCCACATATACTTAGTAAATTGATAAATATTACAAAGCATTTCAAAGGGAGAGGGTATAATGTTTAACAAAAGATGCTGGAACAATTAGACAACCATATGCGAAAAAGAAAGAAAATATTGACCCTTACCTCCACCATATACAAAACAATTCAAAATGAATCATAAACCAGAATAGAAGGTCTTAACTTGTAAAACTTCTGAAAGAAAGCACAAGAGAGGATTTTAGTATGCTTGAGTTTGGTAAGTATTTCACAAAAACTATGAAAAATTGAAAAAAATCAGTACATTGGAATTCATTTATTTTTTTTGCTCTTCAGAAAGCCCCATTCAGAAAATGAGAAATCACGCCACTGACTGGGAGGCAATGGTTGCAGAGCATGTATCTGACAGACTTCTAGCTAAAATAGATTTTTCAAAGTTTACAACTCACTAATAAGACAAGTAACTGAATAAAATATGGGCAAAATATTTGAACAGTTACTTCACCAAAGAAGATACATGGATGACAAATGAGGGTATGAAAAGATGCTCGATATCTTTATTCATTAGGGAAATGCAAATTAGAACCACAGTGAGCTAGGACCACACACCCACTAGAATGGCTAAAATTAAAAAGACTGTCCATATGAAGTGCTGGAAAGCATGTGAAATAATTAGAACTCTCATGCCCGATGGAAATGTTACATGATACATTTTCCAACGGTACAAAATGGAACACATTTTGGCAGTTTCTTGAAAAGCCAAACATACAGCTATTATGGAACCTAGCCATTCCGTTCCTAGATATTAACCCAAGAAAAACGAAAGTGTATGTCAACCCAAAGACTTGCACACAAATGCTCACAGCAGGTTTATTTTAATAGCCCCAAACCAGAAACAATCCAAAGGATAAAAAATAAGGGAATGGATACATCAATCGTAGAGTAACCAGATGATGGGATACTACTCAGTAGTAAAAAGGAATGAAGTATTGATACACCTGCCAACATGAATGGATCTCAAAATAATTGTGCTGAATGAAAGAATCCAAATGAGAAAGAAAAAGTGCATACTGCGTGATTCCAATTATATAAAATTCTAGAAAACTCAAGGTAGGATAGTGACAAATCAGATCATTGATCATCTGGGAGTGAGGGATGGGGAAAGGCAGGATGGAGAGATTACACAGGGGCATGGGGAAACTGGGGGTGGCGGATGTGTTCATTATCTTAATAGTGGTGATGGTTTCATGCGTGTACCCATACATCAAAACTTACCAAGTCGTACATTTTTATATGTTCAGCTTATTATAGGTCATTTAAATAAAGCTTTAAAAAGAACCCACTACTGAGCTTCATCAAATATTGTATTTGTTTCTGATTTTTTCCCCTCACCTGTACACTTCCCAAACCTATTTCCCTCCATTCCCCAGATGTAAGCACTAGGAAATTGAATTTGACATTTATCATTCTTGTGCGTGTTTTTCTACTTGACTACATAAGTCTTTACCTATAAACATCACATAACATTGTTTCGCATCACTTAACATTTTTCATAAATGGAATATCATTCTGTAACTTGCTTTCTTTGTTCCACATTATATTTACAAGTCAATTATTTAACAAAATGTTTGGGCAAGCACGATTACTATTTTACAGGTGGAGACACTGAGGTTCATGATCAGGTAAGTTGTCCAAAGTGAGTGATGGAGGCAGGATTAAAACAAATGGTTTTTGGATCTGCCCAAATTCCAAGTCAGAGCTTCACAAAGGGACCCCAGGTTCTCTAAGGGGCGGGGAGCTTTCCCTCTGGGGCTCCTTTGATTGTACTTCCTAGCACTGCCGAGAGTGGTGCCCTTCTAGGCTATTCTGGACCTCTCTGGTTTGCCTGGCACTCGGGCTGGGCCTCTCCTTGCCATATCCAACTATGTCTGTGCCAGAATCAAAGCCCAGCCCCTCTGCCCTGTGTTGCTCCTTTGACTTGTTCTCCCTGCCCTAAGCAATCCCACTTTTCTTGTCTTAAGTGCTGTCGTGCTGGGGACCCCTTTGGCAGTCTCGTGAAGCCTATGCACACCTTAGAATAATATTTCTAAATGCTTGCGATACTTACGATTGTAGTTATATTGAAATACTATTATCAAAATATTTTTAAATTGTGATAGAGTAATATGTATGCTTTTTTTTTTAAATATGTATGCTTCTTTATTAATGCCTTACAAAACAAGTTCTAGCAGTGGATTTAACAACCACTTTTGAATGAGCATGAGCATAGACTTTATTTCAACATATCTGCAACAACTATGATATAAATATATCTGATTTCTATCAATGACAATGGGGCTGATACAATTACTGTGGTTTGTTGCCACTTTTCAAAATGAAGTGCTAACATTTTGGTGAGAGGCTGGTGAGCATAAATAGGTTTTTCCCCATCCAAGTTCACAGAAGCCCTAGATTCCTTCCACAAACATAGGAGGGGTCCTTGGACCCCAGGATCAAACTCCCAGGTCTTGCACCTCACCAGAGAGCAGAACCCCAGGACGGAGGAGCTTGGAAGCAGCTGCCTTTGCAGGCAGACAGAAAGCTGACCCCAGTGCCCTGAGTTTTATGTTCACGACAATCATTTCTCCATTTCCCTGATCAAGAGCTACCGCGGGGCCTCATGCATTGCTTAACATGCTGAGGAACTTCAAAAACAGATGCGTGGCAAGAATAACTCTTAACGCTGAGATTTAAGGTTGAGCATGATATCAAAGGCCCGAGCAAAGCTTTGCAAATTTCAATTTTCAGTGATCTATCTAATTTTGTGGGACATTTGTTACAGACACATTTTTTCCAAAGAGAATTATTTTATGATTTAATGTGAAAATAATTCCCCTCCACACACCTCCAGGAAACCGCTGCTTTCACCAAAGCCCCCGACGGGGCCCCTCTGGTTCCTGGCCTCAAAGAACGCCCTGCAGTTTGCAGGGAGCCCACGGGGCCCGCTTTAAACAGATCAGGCGCTGTGTTTTGTCATTTGTGAAGCTCACCACGTTGGCAACCCTGCTCTCAAAAGTCTCCCTGCGGCTCAATTAACTGCTGACAATTCCTTCCAGCGTGGCAGGGCCCTGGGCCCTCTTCTCTCTGCCTCATTATTTTATATATTTTGAAATGCTGACTTTTTAAGTTAAAGATCAATTTTACTGCTTTTTTTGTTTTAATGGAAGAGAGAGAAGCATGCTTGCTCTTAGTAGGAAAATTAGAAAACAGAGATAAGGAAAAAAAAAAAATTCTCCATGGGGCTCCTGGGTGGCACGGCGGTTAGGCGTCTGCCTTCGGCTCAGGGCGTGATCCCGGCGTGGGGATCCGCCGTGAGCCTGCTTCTTCCTCTCCCACTCCCCCTGCTTGTGTTCCCTCTCTCACTGGCTGTCTCTATCTCTGTCGAGTAAATAAAGAAAATCTTAAAAAAAAAAAAATTCTCCAACGTGGTTGTACTAATTTATCCCCCATCGGCAGCGGTATGTGAGAATTTCAGCGCCACATCTTCTTCCACTTTTGATGTTTCCTGTCACTTTCATTTTAGCCATTATGTTCAAATTTGCATTCCATGTGTTAATTGGTCATTCGAACATCCGCTTTTTAAAATGCCTGTTTAGATCTTTCACACATTTTTCTCTTGGGTTCTATGACTTTTTCTTATTGATTTGCAGGAATTTGTTATAAATCCTGGAACTACAACAATATAATAACATTCTTTTGTCCAGTGTATGAATTGCAACTATCTTTTCCAATTCTGTGGTTTGCCTTCTGTGGTTTGTCTCTGAACGGTGTCTTTTAATGAACCAAAGCTCTTATTGAAATAATGTCTAATTTTTTTTTCCCCTTTGTGTTTGGCACTACTGTTAAAATTTTTTAAGAATTTGGGCAGCCTCACTGAAGCTGAGATGCATTGATGCAGTGTTTGCTCTGCTTGGCCTGTCCTGTGCAGACCTTACGTACACAGGAGAGGCCTGTGTGTTGCTGGGAAAGCACATGTCCGTTGAAAATATAATGCAAGCCACATGTGTCATTTAAATTTTTCTAGAAGCCACATTTAAGAAAAGTAAAAAGGAACAGGTGACATTAGTTTTTGTTTAAATTTTAGTCACACTAGCTATGTTACAAGTGCTTGGTAACCCTATCTGTCTGGTGGCTAACATATTGGAAAAACAGGTTGAGAAGTTGACAATGAGCTCTGGAGGCAAATGACCCAGGTTCCGATATGGCTCCATCACTTACCAATAGCTAATGACTATGGACCGCTTCTTCCATACCAGGTTCCGTCCAGAAGAACTAAAGATACTATTTGAGGTGTACCAAGCACTGTGCCTACACTGTCTCATTCAATCCTTCCAAAATCTTATGAGGTAATGTTCTCGTCACCTGTGGTTTTCATTTTCCATACGAATTTGGCTTAGTTATAGTGCCCAGGTGCTTGGTCAAACACCAGTCTAGATGTTGCCGTGAGGGTGTATTTTTTAGATCTGATAACCATTTAAGTCAACAGATCGAGTAAGTCAATCATCTTCCCTAAGCTGGCTGGTCTTATCTAATCAAATGGATGCCTTAAGAAAACGACTGAGGTCCCAAAAGAGGAAGGAATTCTGTCTCCGATTGCCTTTGTACTCAGCACTGAAATTGACTACTTCTGGAATTTCCAGGCTGCCAGCCAACCCTGCAAATTTTGCGTTTCCTTGCTCCCACAATCACGTGAGCCAGGTCTTTAAAATAAAATCAGTCTGTCTCTCTACATCTCTCTCTCTCTCTTTCTCTCTCTCACGCACACACATACCATATACATATACATATATATATATATAATATGATACATATATATATATGATACGGCTCGCCACCCATTCCAATTTCCCTCAGTGGGGAAACTGAGGCAGCCTGGTTCCAGAACCCATAGTCTTCACCCCCTTGCCACTTCCAGTAATTTGGAAGGTTGCTTAACTCCTTTAGGTTTCCATTTTTTTTTTCATTGTCAAACTTAGATGAATAATAGTACCTATTCAATAGGATCGTTGCGGAGACTGTTTAAGATCCTATAGTGCGCCTGACACATAGGAAATACTTCGTAAAAATTCTCGCTCTTTGTGGATGCCCTCCATCTCAGAACACGCTGTGCAAAACTTATCACTGGGGGTGCCTGGGTGGCTCAGTCGTTAAACGTCTGCCTTCGGCTCAGGGCGTGATCCCAGCGTCCTGGGATCGAGCCCCACATCAGGCTCCTCCACTGGGAGCCTGCTTCTTCCTCTCCCACTCCCCCTGCTTGTGTTCCCTCTCTCGCTGGCTGTCTCTCTCTCTCTCTCTCTGTCAAATAAATAAATAAATAAATAAATAAATAAATAAATAAATATCTTTAAAAAAACCTTATCACTGGTTGCACGGTAGACATGAAAGTGTTACAAGGAAAGACAAAGTCTAGAAAAGTAGCTTATGTTAGAGTTATTGATGATCTTTTTTACAGGCACTTTGAGGATAAATTTTTGCCACGCTCATGTCAACAAAAATCACTGTTTTTTGGGGAATCCCTACCACGTGCCCCACACTCACATTTCGTCATGTCCTGAAATCCTCACATTAATCCTACCGGGAAGGTGTCATGGTCATTTCCCAGTTTCCAGATGAGAAACTGAGGCTCCGAGTGACTGGGAAACTCACCCAGCTCCTAAATGACAATCTGTTGGGGGAAATAATGTCCCACAACCTTCCTATCCTCAAACCATCAGGTGATTTGTTCTCATTAATAATCCTCTACAAGGCAGCACATAAGTGAATTGAAATTAGCATCAAGTCCTTGCGGGGAAATTGAAAACTTAATCATTCCTTTCTTCTCCCTCATTTTTATCTGCTGCTGGGAGCACGCATTTGTAATTCAGCTTTGAAACTGTCATACGATCTCATGTGTTTTTCTCTGCAATTTTGCGCAGGTAATCCTGAAGAGGATTTTTCATATTATTGTAAATGATCAAAATGGAATGTAGCTTGTAAAGAAAAATGAATTGTTAATAACTGAGAGAGCCTTGTGTTTTTTGAAAATATTTATCATCAAATGAAAAGAGACTTTAGAATGTCAATACATTTCATTTTGTTTGTTTCCCACCCCCCTTCATCCTTGTATTCTTCCCATACATTTCAGATTGCGTTAATCCACAGATTAATTTTAAGGTATTTTTTCTGAGTTATGTTCATAAATGCCAGGCTTTACAGAAAGATTATTTTTGCATGTTTTAATACATTTTCCTCTTTCATTCTCTTTTCTTTGATGTCAGGGCTGTATAAATCCAGTTTAATATGACTTTCATTTGTAAGGCTTAACACAGAAACCATTATAAGGCTGAACCAAACCTCCTTCTGTTTTTCAATGATTATCTTCTTCTGTCAAAATGAACCAGGCCCTCTGGCCTGAGGATTTGTAAAAAAATAAGTAAAAAAAAGAAAGAAAGAAAGAAAGAAAGAAAGAAAGAAAGAAAGAAAGAAAGAAAGAAAAGAAGGAAGGAAGGAAGAAAGAAAGAAATCAAAGCTGAGAGGGTAAGCTCAGGTTGTATCTAAGAGCTCCTTTATCTTTGCACCCACATTTCTGTGAAGTGGTTTCCACTGGCTGGTTACGTTGGCTATTGAAGAGAGAGTATGTATCTTTGAGTGGTAATTCGACCAGGTTTATTCTGAGTCTGGATATGGCCATAATTCCTTACTGCATGGTCTTTAACCTCTGAGCCCTGGGTACTTCTATGTACATGATTTTTGCCCAGCATTGTTCCATTGGGCTGTTTTAAATAATTTAGACTCTAATTTATATCAGAATAGATATGTTCATAACTGCACCGTTAACAGCTGTATTTCAGCGGAAGTGCTGTGTAACGACCTAAGGCGTTATTAAAAGGCCACTCCCCTGAGATATGGTCTCTCTTCTTTTTGTGATCTCTGGCCTTTCTCTCATTCTTCTGAGTAAATCTTTGCTCTGTCTCCGAGAGCTAACAAGAGAGCAGTGGAAGTGCAGATTGTGTGCTTGGAAGAGTCTGGATTTATTATGCTCAAATTACAATCCATGCATATTAATTAAGTTGCCGCTACGTGCAAAGCTTTGTTCCAGACACTGTGTATAAAGATAAGCAGGGTACCCTTAAATACCCATCCCTGAGGTATAATTTACTACCGTTTTTCTTGGGGTGGGTTAAGCAGTGTACATCAAAGCCTTAAAAATGGGCGGAGTCTTTCCTTAGATAACTCCACCTTTAAAAATATAACTTAGGTAAGTAAATGAAGATGTGGGTAAATATTTAGCCAAAAGGAGGCTCATCGCAGTTGTTTAGAATAATGAAAATTGAGAAATAGCCTAAATGTTCAATAGTAAAGATTGCTGAATTAGGGCACTGGTATGTCCATGCCATATAACTATTACGATGAGATTATAGATATTGACATGGAAGGACGTTAATTACATATTGCCACATGAGGAAAGGAAAGGTTATAGTGGGGATATAGGGTGTGATTCAATTTTTGTAAATGAATACAGGAATATACTGTACTCTCAGGGAGAAGGCCAGGTGGATATTGAGCAAGTAAAGAGTGAGCTGCCTTTGGATGGCAAGATCATGGGTGAATTTTTCTTTGCTTTGCTTTGCTTTGCTTACCCGCGTTTTCTAACTTGTCTCCAGGGACTAGGTGTTGCTTTTGAAATCTGAACATCCTATAAAAGTTATTTTAAGGGAAAAATAAATTAGAAAGTCTACCTGTGGCCCATCCAGGGCGGCACGTGGTGCAGGAGGAAATACTTGGGTGGATGTTCAGTGCTCAAGGGGCCGCTGCAGCTGCCCTCTCTGCGCTTTGCTGTGACCCTCTCTCCTCCCTCATCTGACCCCTTCCTGCCCTGCCCATGGCCTTCTTTCCCAGCTTCAGAAAGCCATATCCTTCTTCTTGCTCTGCGCAAATTGCTGAACAGCCAGCTGGACATCGGCACAGCCAAATCTGAGTCTGTTTTTCCTTCTGCGACAAGAAGTCTAGCACCTCAGTGTCTGACTCTGGCTTCCTGGACCTGGTCTAAGGAAACTTCCACACAGCAGGGTTCAAGGTAAAAGACAATCCCTGAACCACAGGAACTCCGAGGCCACGGGGGACAGACAATATCAGCTCTAGAATATGAGATCACGGCTCTCTATTACCTACAGGGCAAAATGAATTTGGGCCTGGCCACCTGACTTGCTGTGGTCAATGGACAGGACATGACAGGAACAACTATCCCCTTAAACTGTGCTTGGGCATTGGCCCCGTCTCCTTATGGTCAGTGATCGCTACGAGAAGACACGCACCAAGTGGCCACCACTCCTTCAACGTGGCGCCAGGGTAAGACACACAGAGTAGACTGTCCACACCAAATAGCCACGGGCCCAAGGAAGATGAAGGACATACCGAGCAAATCTGAACCCAACCCGCAGCCAGGAGCCAAGGGTTCAGCCCAACCCAGCCAGGTAGGTGGGAACTGACCTGCTAACCTTGAGTTTGAGAATAAAGGATTATAATTATAAATCACTGAGTTTTGGCCTGATTGTTACGCCGCATGGTAGAAATCACTGACATATACTGTTTCTTCTCCACTTCCTTTCTCCTTCCCTTCCAAAAATACTTGAGCAGCAATTATATGCCAGGAACTGTGCCAGGGGCTGGGGGGTACTTGAGGGTGCATAGATCATCTGATCTTCACAATAACCCTGTGTAATAGATTTATCACTTCATCTGTGTCCTACGGATGGGGAAATACTGCACAGAGAGGTGAAGTCACCAGCAAGAGGCCACAGAGCCAGCAAGTGGGAGAGCTGGAGAGGAAACCCACACACACTGGCCTCGGAATCCCTCCCTGCTCACACCTAGTCTACTTGGGGCCTCTGTGGTCCCTCTGACTCAGCGCCACCCTCTTGTGGGGGACCGATGCCCAGCCTAAGCATTGGCTGTGACAGCCGAGGGGAACATGCATAAAGTGGGCTGTCAAGGACCAGCTCCCTCCCTGGCCCTCCACCTCTCCCCAAGTTCTCAGAGGAGACCTAGCTTTACCGAGATGATTATCTAGGGCAGAGGTTGGCAACATACCTCCCGTGGGCCAAATCCACCTGCCCCTACTCTGTATGGTCCACAAGCTAAAATGAAAAAGCTTCACATTTTCAAGTGGTTGGAAAACAATCAGAAGAATATTTTTTAACACATGAGCACTACCTGAAATCCAATTTTTCTTGGTTTTGAAATAGACTATCTTCTTTGGACCAGTTTTTTTTAAAAAGATTTTATTTATTTGTTTGACAGAGAGAGCGCACAAGCAGGGGGAGTAGTAGGCAGAGGGAGAGGGAGAAGCAGGCTCTTCGCTGAGCAAGGAGCCCCAGTGCAATGTGGGGCTCGGTCCCAGTGTCCTGGAATCACGACCTGAGCCGAAGGAAGATGCTTAACCAACTGAGCCACCCAGGCGCCCCTAGATCAATTTTAAGTTTAAAGGAAAATTGCACAGAACGTACGGAATTTCCACATGCCTCCTTACCTCCACCACTCCTTTTTTCTATTGTTACTATCTTGGGTTAATAGGGTACATTTGTTACAATGGCGGAGTCAACATTGATACATTATTATCAACCAGAGTTTATCATTCGGGTTCACTCTCGGTGATGTACATCCTAGGGGTTTGGACAAATGTATAATGACATAGACCCACCTTGATGAGCAAGGCTGCTAGAAACATCCGTGCACAGATTTTATGTGGACATACATTTTCAACTCATTTGGGTAAATACCAAGCAGTACAACTGCTGCACTGAAAGGTAAAAGTATGTTTAGTTTTGTTAGAAACTGACAAAACGTCTTCCAAAGCGGCTGTGCCATTTTGCATCCCCACCCCCTCTCATTTCGCAAATTTTACTTGCAATCCCCTAAGGGCTTAGAATGTTGACCAACTTTTCATCTGCTGACCTGCCTTCTGTACCTCTTCTTTGGTGGGGTGTTTTGTCCAGATCTTATGCTTATTTTTAAAAATAGGCTTGTTTGTTTTCTTATTGTTGAGTTTTGAGATTTTGGGTAACAGTTTCTTCATTGGCTTAATCTGCAAATATTTTCTCCCAGTCAGCGGCTTTTCTTTTCATTCTCTTAACAATGAACTTTACATTTTAATGTCCATAAATAAAATTTTACTGGAACACAGACATGCTCATTCGCTTACCCCTTGTCTGTGGTTAATTTCACGCTACATCAACAGTTGCGACAGAGCCCAACCAACTGCAAAGCCTAAAATATTTACCAGTTGTCCTTTTCCAGAGAAGTTTACCCACCCCTGATCTAGGGCATAATTTCCATTCCCTCCTTAATGGGCGGCCTATCATCCCCAAAAAAGCAATTTTCACCAGCAACGTTTACTAATCGAAAACTCCCTTCTGGGCATGCCTGGGTGGCTCAGTTGGTTAAGCGGCTGCCTTCCACTCAGGTCATGATCTCAGGGTTCTGGAATCGAGTCCCACATAGGGCTCCTTGCTCAGTAGGGAAGCCTGCTGCTACCCCTGTTTGTGCTCTCTCTCTCTCTCTCTGACAAATAAATAAATGAAATCTTAAAAAAAAAAAACAAAAAAAAAACTCCCTTCTGGGGTTGCTGACTCCAAGTGTGTCAAATTCTGGCCCAACTGGCCACTTTTCTTTTGGTGCTGATATTCTTTCACGGCTTGGTTTTGACTCCAGCCGGTCTCGCTCAAGGCCCTGCTGAGCGGAGAGAACTCTGCTGGGGCAGCCTGAACTGTCCCACCTTTGGGGTTGCTTATCTGTTCAGTCTTCTCCCTGGGGGTCCAGCCCAGCGTCCCTCAATCTCCCAAGCTGGTCCTCCACAGCCGCGTCTTGGCCGTGAGGGGCGTGGTGAGTCGATCGCCCCCTCGAGGTGAGTCTATGTTACTGCAGGGACATCACCTGGAGCCTCAAGTGCTTCCCAGCATCTCCTCTCAAGGGCGTTCCCATTCTGTCCACCTCCCAGCCCGCCCCACGGACTCACTTTGTGTTGCGCATTAAATTCCAACCCCCCCCGCAAAGTTTTGAGGATGACACTCCAAATTTCTCTCATCCCAGTTTCTCCTCCCAACAGCAGTAATCAATTCCAGCACAGGGGTGTCAGATCATTGAAACCGGCTTTAAGTCGTTTGCATTTTCTAGTTTCCACATAGCTTCCAGTCCGATTTTCTCCCCCCCTATATTCCTTGTCTTTTGATTTTTTTTTTCATGTCTTTAACATTTGGTCCTTTTTTTTTTCCTTTTCCAATACGTGAAAAAAAATGTAAATCTAGAAAAATGTGGGCAGACGTATGCTCTTTTTCTTGCTAAGTTTTCCCTCTTTAACTATAATAGTGTGACAAGTGAAGAGAAACAGAGAGGCTTACACATTCTGTCTGGTCTCTCCTCTCCTGCCAGTTATTTCTGACTGCTTGGCATCTGATATAAATCAATATTCCCCCGAACATGCATCTTCTGCCTCCCGCAGAGCGTGGGAGCTCAGGCAGGCCATAGCCCACCTGGCTCCTGGGCTTCCGTAACAATAATTCATTGTAACTTACTGAGCACTTACTATGTGCCAGCACTTTGCTAAGTGCCTTTATGCCTTAACGTTTAAAGGCACTGAAAAGAAGACAAGCTAGGCGGGTCTCTGCCCCTGCTTTCCCTCACCATAGATGGAATAAGGGGGGTGATAAGCCTAGACTCTGATATCAGATGGCCCAAGTACAAATCCTGGCTCTGCCACCCATCCGCTGTGTGACCTTGGGCATGTCACCTCGTCTTTTTGAACCTTGGTTTCCCCACCTATAAAATGAGGAATTCATGGGGCGCCTGGGTGGCTCAGTCGGTTAAATGTCTGATTTCAGTTAAGGGCATGATCTCAGGGTCCTGGGAGCGAGCCCCACTTCGGGCTCCCTGCTCAGTGGAGAGTCTGCTTCCCCCTCTCCCTCTGCCCCTCCCCCCACTCAGGCTCCCCCCTTCCATCTCCCTCTCTCTCAAATAAATAAATAAAATATTTTGAAAAAACAAATAAAATGAGGATTCATAATAGCTTCTATTTCATAGGGTTGTTCTGAGGGCTGCATTGGCTAATGCTAGCGGAGCTTTGAACCGCGCGTGACACCTCGCGAGCGTGCTAGGGGGGCAGGTAGTAGTAGTAAGTAGCTGTGGTGGGCAAGCCTGAGCCAGTCCGGCTGGGGGTGAGTGCTACTCCACCCAGGGCGACGGGGCAAGCGAGCGAGAGAGAGGAGGTGTGCCAGGTAAAGCAAACACACACACAGAAATGCAGGCACACGTGCACACGCACACACATACGTAGGGGAGCGCACACACATACACGCACACACGCAGCTCTTACATAGGAAGTGCATTTGGCTTAGCTCCTAAGTGTGGCGTGTTCTGTCAAACTTGCCATCATCCCCAGGGGCTATCCAAGGGCTTAAGTCGCATGTGCGGCCATCATCCTTGGTCCGGCTTCCGCTGCACCCCAGCCCCACGCAATCAGCCTGCAGCAATTCCTTCAGCCTTTTCTCCAGAATTCATCCAGAATCTGTCCACATCTTGCCATCTTCCTCTGAGTCCAGACCAGGACTTGGGTCCTCGCAGCCACTTTCTTCCTGCTCTCCAGTGCTCTCTCAACCTCTTACAAGACCATTTCCCTAGGACTGTTAGACTGATCTTCTTGAAATGCAAATTGCTTCTCTGACCAAAGCCTCCAAGGTTTAAGAGAACAAACCACAGATTCCATGAGGCCTACTGGGGTCCCCTAGGATCTGGCCCAGTGGCTTGTTCAGTCTTCTTCTCCATTCTCAATCCACTACTCCGGAGACCCACGCCTTCTTTTTTAATCCTTGACCATGACCAAGTTCATTCCTGACTCAGGGCTTTTGCACTTGCTGTCCTTCCATTCAGGGGTCTGGACTTGACTCTCCCTCCTGGTAGGATTCCGCTTGGCATTTAGGCCCTGGTACAACCTCCTGGATATTCTGTTTTTTCTCTCTCTCTCTTTCTGTCAAATAAATAAATTAAAAAATCTTCAAAAATAAAAATAAAAATAAAACATGCGCTACTGAGCAAGAAAAGACACATCATTCTCTTCATAGAATACTCCGATAATACCGGGTGTTCGCTAACAGGTGGGTGAGAAGTTGCCAGGTGCCAGGCACCGATCTGACATTTTGCTTGTGATTTAGGCCCAGGTCCTTAGTTGCAGACAACAGAATCAACATTAGCAAATTGACATGGAAAGGCATCTATTCAAATTTACTAATAAGTAACTTGAGTAAGTACTAAGTAAGGTACCATATGGACCTTCTGAGATGACTGAAGAATCAAGCTCGAATGCTACTCAGTCCTGGAACAATATGGGACACCTCTTGGGTCAACAGAGCCCCCCAAATGCTCCAACCCACCGTTTTCACAGAAAACCCTCCGCTACAGACACCTGCCAATTGCCACCCACGGTGTTTGAGCCCCAATGTGCAAAATTCCTCCATTTTCCGGGAAGACCCCACACTTCTGCCTCTGTGCTTCTCAGAAAGTTCCCGCTCACAGCCTGCGGCCACCTGTTCCCCCTGCTCGTTTCCACATCCGAGTCCCGAGTGAACACAGTGGATTGGCAGGGGCCAGCCCACGGGCCTGCATCCCAGCTGCAAAGGCGTCTGGGGACCTGGGTCTCCAGCCTTCCAGCTGCTGCAGGACACAGGTAGTCTGGAAGGGAATCGGATTGGCACCGACTCAGCCACCCGTGCACTAACATTTCCATTTTCCCAATGAAGGAACTGAGATGTGGGGCAATTCTGTCTTTTGATTCTCTTTGAATCTTGATGGTCAGGAGGGAGCCCCACTCCTCCTGTTTGGGGGAAACTTGAATTGTTTCGTTGTTTTCCCCCAGCACATAAAAGTTCCCAGGGACAGAATGCTTAAAAAGCATCCTCTGGCAGGAAACTCACCCCCAAATCGAGAAGAGGTCAGAGTTCAAGGACATTCTCCTTCTCAGTAGGTCACCATCTTTCCTGAATTTTTTCTCTAAGCTATCATCTGCCTCCTGGATAGAGGATATGGCTTGGGACTTTGCTCCTCTCTTGAGACCTCTGACCCAATTTTTATTTGCCGTGTGAGTTCTTTTGGCTTCCCTTTCATTTCTTTGATGTTTTCCTTTGTGTCTGTAACTGCGACTCCTTATCTTTCTAACAAGGAGGCCATGATTTCAGATTGAAATCTTTATGGAATTGCTTCTCGATTCATCTTCAAATGGTTCCCATTAGATACTCGAAGCTTTGCTTCCTCTTCTACCAGCCGTGAGAACTAGTAGGGGCATCGAGGGAGCATTTCTATAAAAACAGTTGAAGAGTTTGCCCCTCCTCTCCACGGCCAGGCCGGACGTCAGTCCAACCATCCTGGTGAACTTTTCCTCTGTTTCGATTCAGCCATGGGCAGGCTTGGCAGTGACAGCGCCCTGGGAAATCCTTCCACCTCCTGCTTACTCCTAGGCTTTCTCAGACCAGGAGTCAGAGGTGGGGCCTCAAGTGAGGACTTACACTGAGCAACATCATTCGTGGCAATGCCTCAAACCAAGCATAACTTAAAGAAGGAAAGACCAAACAAGAGTGGATTCAACTCAACAAAGAGCATTCACATGGAAGTTCTAGAAAGGATCGTGCATCTACCAGAGATGCTAGTTGTGCAAGGGGTCTTCGTGAATTCGGGCAAGCACATGCCCTTAGCCCCCTTTCTTCCCCTTGACCAGAAAGCTGGCTTTGTTCGTGGAAATGGCCCTGGTCCCCACTTCTCAGGACAGGGGAGTCTTTCACAGCCCCATTGGGCTAAGGCAGTTTGATCCTTCCCAGTGATTGGTCCAGAGTTTGCCATGTGACTGAGCTCTGGCCAATGGGATAGGGGAAGCCTCCGGTCCGGCCTCTAGGGAATGTGTCTGTTTTCCTGGCTGAAGGAGCCATAGCAGGAGAAAGCCTTTTCTCCCTGGTCCTTACTGTATGGAATGTAAAATGTAACTCATGGAACCGAAGCTGCCATCTGGTGAGCAGGAGAAAAGGCTAAGACAACTGCAGGGATGTAGACCCAGAGCCCTGTCATTTTGAGTTCCTTGTTATGTGAGATAATTAAATATCTTTATTGGTTAGGACAGGAGTAGGACTTTTTTTTTTTTTAAGACTTTTTTCTTTATTTACTTGTCAGAGAGAGAGAGAGCACAAGCAGGGGGAGCAGCAGGCAGAGGGAGAAGCAGGCTCCCCGCTGAGCAAGGAGCCCATTGTGGGACTCAATCCCAAGACCCTGGGATTATGACCTGGCTGAAAGCAGAAACTTAATGGACTGAGCCATCCAGGAGTCCCAGGAGTGGGATTTTTTTCCCCCATATAAATGGTCAGATAGTAAATATTCTCAGCTTTTCAAGCCAACCACTCTACCTTGCCATTGTAATATGAAAGCAGATATAAACAAGTGTAAATGAGGGAATACGGCTGGGTTTCGAAAGAACTTGATTAAACTGAAACTTGAATTTCACATCAATTTCAAATGTCATGAAATACTTCTTTTTTTAAAATTTTTTCCAACTGTTTATACTGTAAAGCTTTTCTTAGGTCACGGGCTGCACAAACACAGGTGGCAAGTCAGGTTTAGTCCCTGGGCTAAGTCATTATCAGTGGGTTTTCAGCCACTGGAAGCTGAGCGCCTTGTAGATGATTCTATTATCCAACTTTCCTATTCACAGATGACAAAGCTGAGGTCCAGAGTGGTGGGTGAGACACAGCTAGTGTGTGTCAAGGCTAATAAATCTAGATCCTAAAGCTCTGGACAAGTCCAGGATTGTCCCCAGGATACGACACTATTTCCTGTGCATCTCACACCACTTATGGCTCTCTTTCTCCTCTGGGCTGTGACATTTTCCTTTATGCTGTGAGTGCACTTCATTCACACAAAAATAGAGCAAGGGCCAAGAGGGCACTAACTCTTACTGAGGACCATGCCAGGCACTTCACATTATTTAATCCTACAAGTGCGAGGGAGAGGTTTTTAAGCCCGAGAAGGCCGAACCATGCCAGGGTTCACCCAAGAGAAGTTGGGAGCGCTGGTGCCACACCCTGCCCTCCCTGCCATGTCTCACCTCCTCTCGTGCTCCAGGGCTGAGCACTGCGTGTTCCCTGATGAAGAAGACGTGGCCCCTTTCCTTTGGCCATTGGGTACATGCAAGAAAACACTAGCAGAGCGCTCAAAGATACTTCTTTTCCTTTCTGAAGTTTTATTCTGCTGGAGTGGTCTGCTTTTTACCAGTCCTGGGTGGAACTAGAAGGTGACATTCACAATCGTGACCGCTAGAGGGCAGCAAGAGGCCATGTTTCTGCAGCAGCTCACTGCCTTTCCTCCCTGGTTCCACTGAGTTCATTCACAAGTTTGTGGGAAACTTGGGGAAGAATGTCTCAGTCTTAATCCAACATCATCGTTTTCTGATGGAAAAAACAATCTCACAGGGGTCTGGTTCCTTCACTAGGATCAGACATCGGTAATCGTTAAGCCAACACATAATTGAATATTCATTGGCACAGCTGTTAGTCCTCAGTCGCAGAGTGGGCAGTGGAGAAGCGTTGGGGACAGAAAGGCGTGGTCCCTGCCTGCACGGGGCTTGCAGTCCAGTGGGGCACATGGACAGGGAGAAGTGATGGAACCAACGACATTATTAGCCACTGTGGGGACGGGTCATACAGACGGGAGGGTCAGGAGCAAGCACTGTGTAGAAATGATATTCAGCCCCCCACCCCACCCCGCGGCTCTGAAGATGAAAAGCAGCTAGGCTTTGAAGGAGCCAAGGGACAAGAATCCCAGAAATAAGGACCCACAAGAGGAAGAGGGTTGGACTCGTGCTGGCCCAGCCGTGTACTATCATTATTCCCATTTTAGAGCCTCAGAGGTGTTAAGCCACTTGGCCAAGAAGGGGCCTCGCTGGGATTCGAACCAGGGCCTGTCGGACTCCAGCACCTAGCCTCATCCTCACTCTCCCCAGCAGAGACAGAACGAAGGCTGGAGCCCTGAGATCTTGTCTCCCGGCCGAAGCAGTCCCCACAGTCTTCCCCTCCGCCTGCATCTCAGGAAAGCATCCCTTCGCTGTCGGCTCGGGCACGGAGGCAAGCAGGAAGGCAGAAGTTGAACAATAGAAAGGAAGAGCTTTTCTAGAAAGAGATTATTAAAGGTCAGGAAGGGGATTCCCAAGACATGTCAGCAATTGTCCCCTTTCAAAAACAGTGCTCACGAGAACGCAGAGCTCTCCGACCACTAAAACAAGCTCCTGAGAACCAGAGGAAGGCTGCCTCGTGCCCGTGAACGCGGGTGGCCTTGAAGCCTAGAAAGCCAGATGGCTGGCTCTTGAAACAGAGCCGGCAAATGTGTAAAATTGTGCACACTAGCATGAGCACCCCAGTAACAGCTCTACCTGGCAGGGTTCCCGTCTTTTTGGTGGATGAAGAAGGCTCTGGAACTGCAGGGCATGTCGTTGATGGCTCAGGTCTGCGAGGTCATCGATGGGGGTCTAGCTTCGAGAGAAGGGAGGCGGTGGAGCAGAGCTGGGTCTCTTTCCTGTCCCCAGGCCCTTGCTACCCCACCCCCAGTGCCGGTTCATCTCTTCTGCCCCATCTCCACCTGTCTAAACGCTTCCGGCCCTCAAAGCACAGCCCCATCGTCCGGAAGCTGCCGCCTTCTCCAACGCTCACAGTGTCTCCTGCCCTAGGTGCATGCTCTTTTATGATCTGCACAACAGAGCTTAGCTGCTGTTTGGCAGGACAGAAACACAGACCTCGGAGTTAGAAAACCGAGGCTTGGGTCCCAGGCCCCCTCCCAGAGCTACTCTCAGCCAGGCTGGGGGCTAACACGGGGTAGCAATAGCGAACAGCCCCTCCCCTCCAAGAGCTACAGTTCAGTGTCTGTGTCTGGAGGGAGGGTGTCGTACAGCCCCTTCTCCCACGGGCCTTGACCACGAAACAAAATAATGTGTACAGGCGCTCTTGTGAGTCTGAGTGCGCCATATAAGCTCTGCTCCCCCGCTAAGTTCTCTACCGTTGCCTCATTTTTCTCATCTGCAAATTGGGGGTAGAATGCTGATTTACTTCAGGCACATTCTAGCACCTTCTAGCCGAACAGGAGGCTGTGCCGACAGCTGCCAGCAGCTTGGTCCCTGTGGTCATCCTGCCTGGTTTTTCATCTAGGTGCTGCCTTTCTCCTGCCTTTGGGACCCTGGACAAGGGACCTGAGCTCTGTGTCTCAGTTTCCTCATCTACAAAATGGACGATGGTAACAGTCCCTATGTCCCAGGGTCATTGAGGAGCTCATTAGTTTCCCGGGGCAGCTGTAACAAATTGCAAATAAACTGGGTGGCTTACAGCAAGAAATGTTCTCGCTGATCTGGAGGCCAGAAATCCAAAATCAAGGTGTTGGTAGGGCCGTGCTCCATTTGAAGGCTCTAGAAGAGAAGGCTTCCCTAGGGCTGCAGGGGCTCCTTGGCTTGTGGCTGCATCACTCCATGCTCTGCCCGTGTCTCCACGTGGGAGTCTTCACATCTCTCCTCTGTGTGTCTTTAGAAGGACTCTTGGCATCGGACACAGGGCCCACCCGAATAATCCAGCATGATCTTGAGCTCCTTCGCTTAATTACAACTGCAAAGTCCTCTTTTCCAAATTCGGTCATATTCACAGGTTCCAGGGACTAGAACATGGACACATCTTTTGGGGGCCACCATTCAGCCCACTACGACCCAATAACGAAGGCCCGTAACGTGCTCTGCACAGAGCCAGGAGCACTGAGAGCGCTCCGTTGACGGGGCTATGACTGCGGCTCTTCTAGAGCTTGTGTCTGGGGTATAACCGTGGAGACCCGTCCAACACGAGAACAGGAAGCCAGGTGTAGAAAGACGGGTCACCCTTTCCCCGCAGGCCCCTAGGGCTGGCAGCTCGACTTGCCACGCTGCATTTTTCTAACCTGACCAAACTTGTTTGGGCCTTGAGATTCTCCAAATGCTCTCTGTCTTAATCAGGTTCTTTGCAGAAACCACCAACTACTGCAAAGTCTGTAGTTCGCTTCCCTAAAATCCGTCTCGAGGTGACCACCTCGTCAAAATTATGAACTTTTGTGCATCAAACGAGCCTACCAAGAGAGTGAAAAGATGATTCCCTAAATGGGAAAGTCTTTACAAATCCTGACGAGAGAGTCTAGCATCCAGAATATTGTTAAGACCACTCACAATTCATTAAAAAAAAGAACCCACTTTAAAAATGAACGCAAGACTTGAATAGACACTTCAGCAAAGAAGATAAGCCGAAGGCCAGCAAGCCCATGAAAGGACGCACAGTGATTGTCATTCAGGAAATGCAGATCAAAACCACACTGGGATGCCACTTTCCACCCACTAGGGTGGCTAAAATCAACAAGACAGAAAACGGTATCAGAGAGGATGTGGAAAACGGTGTGGCAGCTCCTCAGAAAGTTGAACATAGAGGGGACGCCTGGGTGGCTCAGTCGTTAAGCGTCTGCCTTCGGCTGGTCATGATCCCAGCGTTCTGGGATCGAGCCCTGCGTCGGGCTCCCCGCTCAGTGGGGAGCCTGCTTCTCCCTCTCCCACTTCCCGCTGCCTCTCTCTCTCTGTCAAATAAATAAATAAAATCTTAAATAAAAGAAAAAGTTGAACATAGAATGACCATAGGACCCGGCATCCCACCCCCAGGGATGTACTCAGGAGAGTTGATAACAGGTGTGTGAGCAAAACCGGTACCCAAATTTCATAGCAGCGCTATTTAGCATCACAAAAGGTAGAAACCACCCAAATACCCATCAACTGATGAATGAATAAAAACGTAGGCTGTTCAGACAATGGAAAATTATTCAGCCATGAAAAGGAGTGAGTACTAATCCCTAGTACAACATGAACCCCGAAAACATGGTGCTCAGGGAAAGAAACAAACCCAAAAGGCCACATATTTCCTAATTCCACTTAAATGAAATTTCCAGAATAGGAAAATCCATGGAGACAAAGAGGAGATTGGTGGGTATCAGGGGCTGGGTCAATAGGAATGGAGGGAGGAGGAGTGACTCCTTAGTAGGTATGGGATATCCTTTCAGGGAAAAGAGAAAGCTCTGGAACTAGGTAGTTGTGAAGTCTGCACAACATTGTGAATGCACTTAATGCCACTTACTGTCTACTTTTAAAATGGCCGAGATGGTAAGTGTGGTTATATTTATTTTACCACCCAAAAAAACGTTTTCCAATAACTGAACTGAGAACTTAAAAGAATGTTCCTTTATCGTATGCATCCTTGTTGACACAACTGGTTCACGTCTTATAGAGGAAAGATACCACTTTGAAAGAAAAGCATATCTTTCAAAATTATGGCCAAGTTAAGTCAAATTGCTAACTCTTGTGTCAACCTGGTATTATTAACACTGAATTCCAAGAAGTATTGCATACTCTAAATTTACGACCATCAACAAAGCGTTCTTCGTATTTTTCTGATGCAACCCTACCCGCCCCCACGGCTGTCCAGTGTCGGAAGGGACGACTGGGTAAGCCAGTCTTGGGGTTGGGTCCCCTGGGTTCTCTCACTTTGACAAGACCACAGGAGTGTTTATATTTTTCTTTTGTCTCTTTTTTCTCTTTTGTCTCTTTTTCAATGATTGTATTGTGTAAAAATTAAGTATTGTAAAAACAGGACATTTAAAAATAGGCATGTAAATAAAATGTAAAAATAGGACAGGTACAAATGAAGAAACCCAGGACAGCAGAGGTGTGTGAGCTCCCTCTGTGACCTGGGACCATTTTTTTAGAAGCCAAAGCAGCCACTGAACAAGAGTTGAAGCTAGGTTCTAAATTTCTCCCAGCCCAAGCTTCTGGGCCCCTATAAACCTGTATCCACACAGGGCACATTCAGAAGACACCAGGCACCTGTGAGAAATAACCACAGACGAGAAAGAGCCCACCCTTTTCAGAGATGGAGGAGACGAACGGATTTTCTCTAAGTGAATTGGCACTTTTTCTTGGAAATTTTTGCCCTGGGGAAGGAATGGAGGAGAACCTTCTGGCTGAGCGGAGGAAGCACCCCTCCAAAGGCAGAGGCCAGGCTGCACTGGAAAAGGTTGGGACCTGGAGCACGATGGCTTTGCTGAGCCCTTGAGACCACAGAGGGCAAACCCCCCAAACCTGCCAGCTGTCTCTACAGCCAGAGCCTTCAGGGGCACTGACTTTCAGGCAAGGTGAGAGACTGTACTTCCTTCTGGAACCTCAAGGAAGGCCACTCCACTGGCTCTAATCTGGAGTGAAGGGGTGGATGGTGGGGGGAGGGGGAGTGGAAGGTGGCCCCAGCCTGGACGTGGGCCTGAAGCAGGGCTGTGATTGGCACGAGGTTCTGGGCAAAGGCAGGGAATGGGTCTTGGGGTGGCTCAGAGGCTAGGGCTGAAGATCCATTAGCCTGCAATTGGACTGGGAAGAATCCAGGAAGATTCTAGTGGCGAATTGCCACCAGAAAGCATGACAGCAGCCAGCAGGGATTTGCTGCGCAGAGAGGGGAGTCCTCGGAGGAACAAGTCCATATCTGTGGCAAATGGTTCCCCGAAGGCTTGGGATTCGGGGCAACTTCTTGGGTTTTCCCCGGCCGCGCTGAGGGCCTCCGTTGTCCTGCTTGTCAACAAGTGACTCTAAGGTCGTCCCAGGGTCCTGCGCGGTGTCTGGGCTCAGTGGTTCTGGAAGTGGTCCTGCCTTTTCTTTCTTTCTTCCTCCAAGTGTGAAAACCCACTCTCTCTGTGAGTCGAATCTCCAGGAGCTCCAGGTCACCGGGACCGAGCTGCCTGGCTGCAGAACGTCCTCAGAGGGAGAGGCCTCCTGGGGACAGAGAGAAAGCGGCATACACGAAGATCACAAGGACTGCGTCCTTGGCATCTGCCCGCCAGGAGAAGGCCAACATGGGCAGACATTTTAAAATGTCCCCGGGATTTGTTTTAACCAGGTATGTAAGACACACAGACACAGAAATGACTGTCCCAGGTCCCTGGAGACGGGAGGCATGGCACATCACAAGGACTGCATCCCCCCCGCCCCCTGCCCAGGCGGGTCAGGAGACAGAAGGGTAGAGAGGAAAATAGGCAAGAGCCTTCACTGTGCTTTTCGCTGGAAGGAGGGGTTGAGGCCAGGCAACCAAGCCCAACAGGTTTAGGACTGACTAGTTTGAATTATTCCAGCGGGCTCCGGGGTGTAGCGGCTGTCCTGAGCTGTCTGGTACCTTCCCTACGGCTCCGCTCCCGGGTGGCCGCACTGCACGGGGGGGCCCTGGGTTGGTGTAGGCCAAGATAACAAGAGGGGTCAGGAGACAGAGGGGAGATGACCCACCTTTCCCTAAGAGAAAGCAGGCCGGTTGCCACCCCAGCTTCTTCCGGACAAGCTCTGCAGGTGGAGGAGGTTAGCCCAGGTGGAGGAGGTTAGCCCTGATGAAGGCAAGGGCAAAGGGGACTTACAGGAGGCCGGGAAGAATGTCCTTTTGGTGTGGGACCCAAGAGCCCCAGAAATGAGCATGCGGGGTACAAAGGTCAAGGCGGGTCATCATGGAGGGAGCTGTGCCCTTTACAAAGTGCTTGCACGGTTGGTATCCCCTAGGAGCCTCACAACTGCCTGTCGGGTGATGGAGGCAGGCGGGATGCCTTCCCGAGCCCAGCAGTCCCCCTTCCTCGACGGCTCACAGCGTCACCCAGTGGCGAGACCCACTTCCATCGCCACGGTTCCATCAGCCTGGCTGTGGCCCAGCCAGGACCCTGAAGATTCTCTCCCCGAAAGCCTCCCTCCCGCCGCTTTGCTAGAGCCTCTGATGGGAGGCTCTCAGAGGTTCAGCACTGCCCGCCAGATCAGGCCCAAGGGACAAAGGAATGGCAGGACCCAGAGATACTTCGGACCCAAAGGCTACTGACAAACAAGGTTCATGGAGGAACAGGGCTACTTTGTTCCATGCCCGGGTTCCAGACTCTCTAAAGAATCCGATCCGGGGCTACTGACTCACCTGTTGGGCTGTGAGCCCGACGCTCTCCGCCAGGCTCGTGGACGGAAGCCCTAGTCCCTGCTCTAGCCCTGCCCTGCCCGGCCCGTTCCCTAGCAGAGTGCTGGTCTAGCCTTCCTGCGTTCCAATCCCAGGTGTCTCTCTACACCAAATAACTGACTTAGAAAAACTAGAGAGAAAAATCAGACCCAGCCTTTGCTGGGACTGAGCCTCAGCTTTTCTTTTTTTTCCCTCCTGATCTATGTCTCCATTTTTCCTCAGTGTTAATAAAACATGATGCCTTTGCGGGAAGCAGGGAAACAGAAGGAGGAGCCCTCCCTGCACAAGGAGCAGAGGGTAGAAATGCTGCTCCAGGGACTCAGGCTTGAGCTCCACCACGGGATGTTAAGCCTGTTAGGACCAAAGAGAGAGCTGTCCATCATCCGAGGTGCACTGGGCAGCCGGGCCCTGGGCCCCGAGAATGAGCCCTGGAGACTGAGGTCCAGGCCCGCATCACAGAGCTCTGGTTCAGCCACAGAGGGTTCTTGCGAGCGGGGGAGGGGACAGGAAATCAAGGTGAGCCCCCGGCCTTGACCTCCACCATCCAGCCTAGCAGTTCCCCCTATTCTTCTCTGAACCGCCCCACTCCGCAAAGCCAGAATTTATTTCATATCTAACCCAGATGTCACGGTGTCTGCCTTTCATTCCACCCCGGCTCAGAAAGAATGGGCTATTTACTTGGAAGAGCCCCAGATTCAGGGTCAGGATTCCAGAACCAGCTACTGGTTGACAGGGAACTTTGAGCAAGCCATCTGTAAGATGGGAGGATTGGATTCGATCAGAGGCTCCTGCACTGGGGTCTGTGGAACACTATGTCCCAAGAAGAGGGTGCAACTTAGGGGAAAAAAGGTCCACGGTCACTTAAGAAAATTCTGACGGGGACCCCTCTTTGCAATTCAAGCACACATGCGGGGGTTAGGAGCCCTAAAAAAGCCCCATAGTAAAGGAACCTCTTCTGTTTCTTTAATCCGGCGTTTCCAAGCTTTGTTGATCTCAGAACAGTACCCTCCTTTTTTTGTGGAAAATATATTAAGATCTTGAGGAATATAACCTTTGACAGATTGCTTTGGGAAATGATGAATGGAATGATCCCTCAATTCCCGTGAAGCTTTAAACATCATAGTTTTGAAAAACAGGAGTCCTGGATTAAGAGATACTATCTCAGTTTGAAATGAACTCATTATAAGATACATGGGCCAGTTGAAAACCAGAATAAACATGGGAGCAGAGCCCTCCAGCAGGTGGCAGGAGACACCCAGCCCAGCAGGGGGGAGAGCAAAAACCAGCCCACGTGTCTCAGGTCCTCTCCTGGCACCCCAGCACCCCCCTGTCCCCATCTCAGGCAGGAGTCTGGACAAGGGAAGGAGAGAAAGAGCTGCCTTTGTTTCTGCCCAGTGCTCTAGAAAGTCACTTCCTTTCCTTTCATAAGAACGTTGTTCTAAAAGGCCCCTCTTTATTTCAAAGATGATTTTACAGAACTGACCTCAGTTGGGTGTGTTCCTAATTGGGTTTCTTTTTCCATCTGTGAGCATGTCTTATACCGATTTGTGAACTAGACCTCTTTCTTCGCCTTTGTCCCTTGGCCTTCTGTGTCGTTGACTTTGGTCTTTCTTCATTCACAGTGACTATCTGGTTAGATGTGAAACAAATGGGAAATCATGATGGCTTTGTGGGATTGGGTGGTTCGGGGGAGTTAAACCTTTCGGCGTTGGACGTGAGGACCCAGCTGGGACTTCGGAGGCTAGTCCAGGGCTGGACGTTTTGGTCTGTGATCTAAGTCCTTGCCTCTCCCTTGTGTCCGGAGCTACTCAACCACATGGTAAGTCCCTGGAGGCAAAGCTGGGTTCCTCTCCTTTGATCTCCCACAGTGCCCGCCATGGTGACCTGTGAAGACTGACACTTGCCGGCCCTGGGTACACCCTCACAGCTGCTGGTTGAATGAGGGGAAAAAAATAAATGAACTCTGGATCCCAGCCGGCAGCTGGTCCAGGCTTTGACATGAAATCTATGTCCCAAGAGGTGTGGCCAAACAGATCTTTTCTTGTCTCCAAAGTGGACTTTTGACAGTTCCTCGCTTAAAAACCCAAGCCTTTGGGGCGCCTGGGTGGCTCAGCCATTAAACGTCTGCCTTCGGCTGGGGTCATGATCCCAGGGTCCTGGGATCGAGCCCCGCATCGGGCCCCTGCTCAGCGGGAAGCCTGCTTCTCCCTCTGCCACTCCCCCTGCTGTGTTCCCTCTCTCGCTGTGTCTCTCTGTCAAATAAATAAATAAATAAAAATCTTAAAACACACACACACACACACACATACACACAAACCCCAAGCCTTTGAACCAGAAAGTGTGAGCCTGAGAATAAATTTGAAGCCATTGGGAACAAATTCTCAGATGTCCACAAGGCCTGCGAGCATGCTATCCAGAATCCCGGGGCTGAAACTCCTGCGCGTGCTTAACTAATGATGTTGGGCGCATTGCTTCATTTCTCTGTCCTTCTCCCTCTTCACCTAAAATGGGGATATTGGTAATCCCTTCACAGAGATTGTAGTGAGAATTACATGAGACTGGGTACAGAAGAGTCAGCATGTTGCATGGACAGGGCGTATTAATTCTGCAACTGAACAATATGAGCAGACCAAAAAAGTCGAAAGGAGGGCATGGAAAGAAAAACGCCTCTCAAATTAGTATAAAAGTATAATGCAAAAATAGAATAATATAATCATTCTTTGGAAAAGGAAAAGTAATTTAAAAATTCAAATGGAAGAATAAATATTCAAGAATGCCAAGAAAAATTTTGAAAAGTAATAGTAAGGAGGAATTAGCCCTAGGAAATAATAGAACTTAGGTCTAAAGGTACCACCACAGAAATAAGTTTGATTTTGGCACCAAAGTGCACAAATATATCACTGGCTCAAAATCGAGAGTCCAAAAATAGACCCAAGGGTATGTGAGCACATAATGCATAATAAAGGTGACATTTCAGCTCACTGGGCCGAGTTGTTTATTTACTAAATGATGCCAGCCTAATTGATTCTGCACCTGGTTTGAATAAAGTTAGATCCTTTCTGTCCACTGTCTACAAAAATAAATTCCACATGGATTAAAAACTCAATGTAACAATCCAAAATTTCTTAAAATTTAATAAAGTGTTGGTGCAGATAATACCTTATTTGGTAAGGTATAGATACCCAGGAGCCATAAGGAAAAGACAGACTGATTTAATTTTGTAAGTATTTGATTTTTCTCTATAAATAATGATACTGCAAACAAAGTGGAAAGATAGAGACGATGCTTGGGAGCATAAATCTACAATATCTAGGCGGGATGAACGAGTAATTTGTAGGGATTTCCTACCAGTTGATAAGAAGATGACAAATAACCCAGTTGGGGACGAGAGGAAGAAGAGACTTCCATTTTCAGAAATGTTCTGGAACAAGGATCCAAAAAAAGCCCTTTCTCAGTACACAAAGATCTAAAAGTGCTTGAGAGAGTATAAGTAAAATATTTTTTAAAGCGTGGTGGAGCTGGCAGTGAAGTCAGGGAAAGACCCAGAGGGTAGAAACTACCAGAACACGCTAACCGGAAGGTAAGCAAGTGCTGCAGTCAGGGTTTGCTCAAAGGTTCCTCAAAAACTGAAAAATAGAACTATCATACAAATCCGCATTCCCACTCCGGGTATGTACTCATAAGAACTGAAATCGGGATCTCGGAGAGGTATCTGCAGTCCATACCCCCCTCCGCATCGTTCACGACAGCCAAGACATGGAAGCAACAAGTGTCTGTAGGCAGATGAACAAGTAAAGAAAACGTGGTATTTCTATACAGTGGAATATCGTTCAGCCCTGAAAAGGGGGGAGTTCTGCCGTTTATGACAATATAGATGAATCCAGAAGACACTATGCAGGGGCGCCTGGGTGGCACAGCGGTTAAGCGTCTGCCTTCGGCTCAGGGCGTGATCCCGGCGTTACGGGATCAAGCCCCACGTCAGGCTCCTCTGCTATGAGCCTGCTTCTTCCTCTCCCACTCCCCCTGCTTGTGTTCCCTCTCTCGCTGGCTGTCTCGATCTCTGTCGAATAAATAAATAAAATCTTTAAAAAAAAAAGAAGACACTATGCAGAGTGAAATAAGCCACAGAAGGACAAAAACTACACAATACTACTCGGATGAGGAATCTTAAAAAGTTGAACGCAGAAGCAGGGAGTAGAATGGGGGCTGCTAGGGGCTCGGGAAGGGGAGCCACTGAGTGCGAATAATCACAGGGTACAAAGTATCAGTTACACAAGATGAGCACTTTCTAGAGATCTCCTGCACAGCACGGCTTCTGCAGTTAACAATGTTGTATTATATACATTTACAAATCGGCCAAGACAGTAGACCTTTTGTTGTGTTCTTATCACATACACAAAAAGGTAATAATAAATAAAGAGGGTGGGAGAAAACTTGGGGAGGTGATGGATTATTTATGGCATAGACTGTGGTGATGTTTTCATGGCTGTATGTTTTTTTCCAAACTCATCAAGTTGTATATGCATGAATTATGCGAACTTTTGTTTGCCAATTACACCTCAATAAAACGGCTTAAAAATCAGATTAAAATGATTTTCTAAAAAAAGATATCTTTTCATCCCTGGTGGCTAGGGCCTGGGTTTTGAGAGGCCAGGAGATGCCAAAAACAGCCTGGAACCCAGCAAAGAAGTCAAATGAGAGACCCCACACGGAGCCGAAACTCCAGAAGGGAGTGTGTGAACCGTAATATACCTTCAACATCAGGAGACGTAGAGTTTCAATGGAAAAGAATTGAAAATGATACGATAAGCAAATTGGGACCAGATGAAGACTGATTCATCAGACTCTATGTCAGACAAAGTACACTTCACAAGATGTGCTACCAGAGAGGGGGACATTATACAGGATAAAAGGGTACACTGGCCAGCAAGATATCACGGTCTTAAATCTGCATGTCCCCGATATCATAACTTTAAAAGGTAGAAAGCACAAATTGACAGAACTCAAAAGAAAGAGACAAAGCCACAGTCCTAGCAGGAGGCTCTCCTGTACCTTGCTCAGCTGCTGATAGAACAGTTAGAGAAAAAAAAAAAAAAAACCCTTAAGAATATAGAAGATCCGGAAAATACCCCTAACAAACTTGACCCAGTTACTACCTAGAGAACACTGAAGCTGACGGTGACCAAAGCCACACACTTTCCAAGTGCATCTGGAATATTTATCAAAGTTTCACCCATGCCGATCAGTTTTAAAAGCCTCAAAGCATTCGAAAGCTTGGAAGCATTCCGAGTACGTTCTCTGCTAACTGTAGAATTGAGCTAGCCGTCCACCGCGAAGACAACTAAAAGCCTGCCAACTGTCTGGCAATTAAAGAACAGGTATATTAGAAATAAGAAATTTCTGGGGCGCCTGGGTGGCTCAGTGTTAAGCGTCTGCCTTCGGCTCGGGGCATGATCCCAGGGCTCTGGGATCGAGCCCTGCGTCAGGCTCCCTGCTCTGCTGGGAGCCTGCTTCTTTCTCTCCCACCGCCCCCCGCTTGTGTTCCCTCTCGGCTGGCTGTCTCTCTCTCTCTCTCTCAGTCAAATAAATAAATAAAATCTTAAAAAAAAAAAAAAGAAAGAAAGAGAGAAGAAATTTACTTCCTGAGTATATCTGTTCACCAAGAGACACGTACTAGGATCTTAGGAGCCGTACTGTTACTCAGAGCAAACTACCGGCAGCCACCTGAGTGCCCAGCATTAACATGGGTAAACAGATTGTGGGGGACCCATGCACCATAGAACATTACATGACAATCAGGAAAAACAAACTCTTGCTGCATGCAACAGGATGAATGACGCTCACAACACGCTGTCATTGAAAGAAGCCAAATCGAGAATGGAGGGAAGGAGAGGAAAGACTATTCTAGACCAGGGGAGGTGAAAGAGACATAGTAGCCAAATCCAGTGGATGGAATCTGATTGAATTCCAGATTTTTAAAAAAAATTATATAATAGGTTTTGAGGATAACTGGAGACTTCGGAATCCGGACTGTATGTTGGACGAAGTTATTAGATTCATATCGATGTTCTTGGTGTGATAAGAGTGAGGATCGTATAGAAAAAGGCTTAGTCTTGGAATACACCTGCTGAAGGGTTGGGAGTGAATACCTTGATGTCTGCAGCTTACTTTTGAATGGTTTGGTAAAAGAGAAGTGTGTGTGTGTGTGTGTGTGTGTGTGTGTGTGTGTGTGTATTTGTATTCATAAAGGTGGAACCAGTGAGAAAATGTTAACAGTTGTGAATCTAGGTGAAAAGTGCATGAGTACTCACCATACTGTTCTTTTAACTTTTCTAGAGGTTGACTTTTTTTCTGAAGAAAATAAAAGGGAAAATGAGGGTAATGCATGCCAATTACAGAAAATGTGTAAAGTAAAACACAAAGAAAGAAAAAGGAAATTGAGAATCCAAATAGACTTCTTATGGTTATAACCTGAAAAGAAATTGCATCCGTAGAGAATACCTTTATTCAATATTCAGCTGGAGGTTCTAGCCACACAGTAATAAAAGAAAAAGAAATGAAATAGAGATTGAACAGGAAGAAACAAAATTATCTACAGAGCAAACCCCAGGAGAAGCTACAGGCAAATTATTAGAACTAAGAATTTGGCCAAGATTATTGCATATGAGATCAATAAGCAAAAATGAAATGCATTTCTATGTCCCAGCACCACCAAGCTGAAAAAGTCATTTCAAAAAATTCCGTTTATAATAGCTACAAAAATAAGTAAACAAAAATAAGTAAACGAAAGCTTTACAAGATCTTTATGCAGTAACCGGTCAGACTTGATTAAAAAGCATCAGAGGAGGCCACAATAGTAGAAAGATAAGCTATGTTCATAGATGGTAAAGCTCAACGTTATAAACATGTTGATTTCCTCCAAATTAATTTCTTTTTTTTTTTAAGATTTTATTTATTTATTTGACAGAGACAGAGACAGCCAGCGAGAGAGGGAACACAGCCAGGGAGAGTGGGAGAGGAAGAAGCAGGCTCCCAGCAGAAGAGCCCGATGTGGGGCTCGATCCCAGATCGCCGGGATCACGCCCTGAGCCGAAGGCAGACGCTTAACCGCTGTGCCAACCAGGAGCTCCCCTCCAAATTAATTTCTAAATTCAATTCAATTCCAACCCAAATCTCCAAAAGGTTTTTCATTGTACTTGACAAATAGATTCTAAAAATACATACGGAGGAGCCAGAAGTGCCAAGACAATTCCGAAGTTTGTGGAATGTGCCCTGACAGGTATTCAGACTTCACGTACGGCCCGTGTAATTAAGATGGAGTGGTACGGGTGCATGGATAGAAACGCAGATCAATGGGACAGAATGGCCAACCCAGAAACACATACGCAAGATTTATATTCCTGCGTGAACATGGAAACTTTATACTTGCCCGAGGTGGCTTTGCAAATCAATATGAAAAGGATGGGCTAGTCAATTAATCAATTACCTAAATGGAAAAAAAATCAAATTAGATCATCACCTCCCACCAAACACGTAAATAAATCCCAGGTACATTCATGGCTTCAAGGTGGGGGGCGGTGCTTAAAACTTCTAGAATAACATAGGGGAAAATGTCGTTATTATTTCAGAGTAGGAAAGGTTTTCTTCAACAAAACACAAAAAGTATAAGCCATGAAGGAAATAATGGACAGATTTGACTTTCTTAACATTAAAAATGTTTGTGCACCAAAAGCCACCATATAGAAAGGTTTGAAAAGATGATCACTAATTGGGAGAGGAAACCTGCCATATATATAGATGACAGACAAGGAGTTAGGATCAGGGACATATAAACAACCAAGAAACAGGAAGGAAAAAACACACAAATTCAACAGAAAAATGAGCAAAATCCATAAAAAGACATTTTTAAAATGGAGCATAAGGGGGCACCCACGAAAAGGTGACCGGTCTTGTTGGCAATTAAGGAAACACAAACTAAATCTCACCGTGAGTTTCCAGTTTACTCTCTTTATTAGCAAAAATTAAGACTCGGGTAACACCAAGTGACGGTGAAGAGGAGAGCCATGGAAGCTCGTTCCCCGCAGGTGGATACAACCCCGTGGACAGCATTTCACAACAGCTGAAAGGCTGATTTCTTACGACTTTGCCATCCACTCTTGGGTACGTTTCTAGGAGAACTCTTGTGCAGGAGGAAGACACGCAAGAATGCTCGAATCAACATTATTTCTTGTAGCAAAAATGGAAAGAACTTCACTGACGATTCACTGTGTGACCAGGAAGGTGGAGAAACAATAGCAGGTGAAGCGAACGCCATCAGACGGAGGACAGGCGAGAGCGGAGGAGAGGAGGCGACTGAGCAAAGAAATAAGTCTGTGTTTCCAGGTCGTGACAAGTGCTAGGAAGGAAAATCACAGGGTGCTATGAGAAAGCCTACAAAGGAATGCAGATCCGGTTTGGGGGTCAGGAAAATTTGCTGGGGGAGGGGACAGTAGAGCTGAGATGTGAAGCGGGAGAAGGAGTCAGCCCAGCGAAGAGCAGGCTCAAGGGTCCTAGGCCGGGGCGGGTGGGGGGGGGGAGGGGGCATGGACATGGTCGGGGGAGGGAGAGGCAGAGATTTAGCGTGGAAAAGGGCAGGGGCGTGAGGAAGAGGAGAAGGCTCAGAAGAAGACCATGCAAGGTCTCTGGGACATGTAAATATCGTTAGCCTAAAAGCAATAAAAAACAACAACAACAGCAACATTAAATCATTCTGAAATAATCAGATTTGCATCTTTCGAAGTTCCCTCTGTTGACAGTACCAAGTGCCGGCCGGGACGCAGAGCACCTAGAAGTCTCCTCCGCTGATGGTGGGAATGCAAAATGGTATAGCCGCTCTGGAAAACAGCCTGGCGGCTTCCTGTCAAGTCCAGCATACACTTGCCATATGACCCAAGAGAAACGAGAGCTTGTGTTCACACAAAAACATGAACGTTCTGGTCGTAAGGGCTAAGAACTAGCAGCAAGCCAGATGCCCTTCAACGGCTGAACGGACGGTCTGTGGTACACACGTACAGTACACAGAATGAAAGGCACAAAGGACTGCTGTCTGTGATGACATGGACACATCTCAAATGTGAGTGAAAGAAACCAGATGCAAAGGGCTTCATTCTGTGTGATTCCATTCACTTAACATCCTGGGGAAGGCAAAACTAAAGGGGCTGAAAATAGACCAGAGGTTGGGGGAGGAGTCGATTACAAAGGGGCAAGGGGGGACATTTTGGGGTGATGGGGATGTTCTTTTTTTTTTTTTTTCAAGTAGGCTCCACGACCCTGAGATCAAGACCTGAGCTGAGGTGAAGAGTTGGACGCTTAACCGACTGAGCCCCCCAGGTGCCCCGATGCGGATGTTCTTCACCTCGACTGTGATCGTGGCTGCACAACTTTATGTCTTTATCAAAACATAGGTAGAACTAGACACTAAAAGGGAGGAATTTTACTGTATGTAATTATGCCTCAATAAGAAAGTAAGAAGGAAGAAAGGGAGGGAAGGAGGAAGGAGGAAAGAAAGAAAAGAAAGAATGAATGAACAAACCCCACTCTGGTCTGCCCATGGGGAAGTGATTAGAGAGACTTTTGGTCAGTATGGTGGCCTGAATCCAACTGGAGCTTCCCTCCCACTCCACAGTCAGGGAGCAAGTCAGAGGAGCCAGTGAGGGAGAACAGAGGGGAGGGCAATGCCATCCAGGAGGCCTTGCTTTATAACGTTCATTGACCAGCCCCACAGGCATCAGGGGGTGGGGTCTGGTGACCAAGGGGTGTTTACAGGCTGCAGTAAAACTGTTATTTTATGGCTGGGGGTGCAGGAGGAAATTGGGGTTTTATGGTTCACTAAGCATCAACAGTGATTAATCTCAGACTCCATGGCCTTTCGTGGGTCCAAAGCCCTATACAAACACTAAGTAAGAAAGTCATATGTTCCACTTAGAGAAGCTCTCTACCAAGTACTCTGACCCCAAGCCTTCCTCCTTCCAGTGGGAGCCGGAAGGCCCAAGCCGGTGTAGTTAGGTTCAGTTTGCTTTTGTTTTCCAAAGACACAAAGATTGAGCAATTCTTTGGCTTAGAAAAAGATAAAAAAGAAAAACCTGACCCCACCCAAGGGGGTAAACAAAAGGACGAATCATTACAATATGAATTGCTTACATTTTACAGAATTTTACAGTTTTTACTAGGGTACTCCCACTCAGCCTCTCACTTGGCCCTCATCTGTATCCTTGAGGCGGAGGCCGGAGTCATCACCCTCATCATACAGATGAGGAGACTGAGTTTTAAAAGGTGGAAGGATTTGCAGAAGGTCAGTAGGTTTGGTTAGTTTTGTTATTTGTTATTTTGCTATACACCTTTGGTTGCAAGGAACAGAAATTTTTTTCAAACTGGATAAGACAAGGAAAGGAAAATGTAGTGGCTCATGCCATCAAAGATGGGGCTCTCTTCAGACATTGCCAAATCCAGGAATTTATGTTTCTCTTCATCTCTGGATTCTGCCTTCCCCTGTGGGCATGTGTCCCAGGCAGACTCCCTCTGCATGATGGTGTCTGGCAAGTAAAGATCTGCATTACTTTTACAGCCATCTATCCTAGTATAAGGAGTTTCTTATCCCCTTTGGTTCCAATGGAAGCCCCAGAACTAAGTCTCATTGAACCAATCACTGTGGCCGGGGGGGGGGGGGGGAACAGGCTGACGGCCCAGGTCTGTGCTGTGGCCACTCATGAGATTGGTGGGCTCTGAACCTAGCATTCTGGAGCCTCCCGGTGGAAAGACTAGCTCACTAGGTCACTGTAACAGTGAGACCAGGTTCACCAGTCAATAAATTATGTATATAGCTCCCCATCAGCTTTTTATTGCTTCATCCTAAAAAAAAAAAAAAAAAAAAAAAAGGAGGAAATCAGAGAGGAAAAAGAAAAGAAAGAGAAAAATTTGGAACAAGAAAGACAAAGTGTAAAATCAGTGATAAAACTGACTCTAAAGGAAGTGGAGCTAGTTCAGGGGATGGATGGTTTTCAAAACTTCCGCAGAAAGCTTTGAGAATACACTGCTACAGGGAAAACCAAGAGTTACTATGAAGATGGACTAACAAAGAGCATTCAAAAAGTAAAAGGAGAACTGTCAAAATTAAAAATTCAGTGGTTTGAAACAGAAGGTCAAGAATATCTCCCAGAAGATAGAACAAGAAAAAAAAAAAGAGAGAGAGAAATGGAAAATACGAGAAAAATAACAGACATGAAACCTTGATTGAGGAGATACAACATCTGACTGAAACGAGTTCCAGAAAGTGAGTCGGAAAAGTGAGCACAAAAGGACTCCCCAGGGCTAGCATAACAACTATTTAGATGGAAAGCACCCACAGAATGCCCAACAAGTGAATGGAAAGAGACCCACACATGTCATGGTGAAATTCCCAAACACCAAGTACCAAGAGTAGATCCTGGAAACTTCTAGAAAGAAACAAACACACAAAAAGGCTGCTATCAATGGAATGGAACTCAGACTGGCATCAAAAGCACTGAACACTAGCGGGAAAAAAGGAGCAAGCCTTTCAAATGGTGAGAGAATATGATTTTCAATCGGGAATTCTGTGTCCAAGTGGTCAATAGAGTTCAATGGAGACTGAAGAAAAGAAAAAAGTCATTTTCAGATTTACCAGGACTCTGACCATTTGTCTCCCACACACATTTTTCTGAGGAAGTTACTTGAGGATGCGCTCCAGCAAATCAAGTCCTCTTTCTTGGATTCGATAAAGGGGAAAATGTGGTGCCTACCCATGAGAGGAGATGAGAGGAAGTTCCAGGATTCCAGCGACAACAGGAGGCCTGAAGAACAATTAATTTGGCTGGGAAGAAGGAGATGGGGGATCCCAAGAGGAAGATGCCTGGAAAAACAGGGATTGGAGAGGTTCTATACATCCAGAGAATTAGGTACCACGTAAAAGGGTATTACAAGCAATCGGTACATAGTAAGAAGTAAGGCAATGAACCACACGAGAAGTTTAGGAATATAAACCCCTGAAATGTTTACTATAGATGCAGGAAAATGAGCTCAGAGCCAGATCGCCTAAACTTGTGAAATCTAGTTCTGGAACTTATCAGCTGTGTGATCTTACATAACCTCTTTGTGCCTCAACTTACTCATCTGTATAACGGGGATAACATTAATGCATCACAGGATTGTGGCAAAAATTACACGGATTAATACACGTAAAGGGATTAGTTCAGTGTCTGTCCCATAGTAAGAGCTCAGTAAGTCTTAGCCATTATTATTATGGGCTTTTCTGAAAGAATCTACTTGTAGATAAAATCAACCAATCAAAACAAAACAAAACAAAACAAAAACCCCACAGAATTCGAAAACACTGTAGTGATCATGGTGTCCCATTCAGTAGAACAAAGATACCGGTGAAGGTCATGTTAACCACCCTACCAAATAGATAAGGGCTCAAACATGATGGACGTTGATTTCTGGATCATATAAATTCCAGAATAGTTGTTTCCTGATTGGCGGGCGGCTCTCCTCTGAGCGGTGAGTCAGGGCTCCAGGTGTCTGTCATCCTGGGGCCCTGCAGTATTCAGGGGTGCTGGGTTCTCACGCATCCAAGCAGCGGAACGGGGAGGAGCACAGAGCGTCACGCACTGAGGTTTTCACCGGCCAGGCCAGCAAACAGCACACGGCACTGCAGCCCGTGGGCCATTGTCGAGAGCGCAGGCGTGTGCGATCGCAGAGGATGCTGGGGACTGTAGTCCAGCGGGAACAAAGGGAGAACAATTTGGTGAACAGCTTGTCACAGAAGGGTTTGTGGTGTCAAACACAATGTCAATGCTCTCAACTTGGACAGAGTAAATAAGAATAGTATTCAGAGGTGAGGAAGGAAGCTGGGAACATCAAGGGTGCTTCATTTCCTCCTCTGAGCGGGACATCAATCTACGCTGTTTCAAATTAAAACATCTCGCTAAAAAACAACTCTAATGACTCTAATCTCCTGATTTTTCCACACTCTGTTTTTTTCACTTTCAAAGAATCTTTTAAATTAATCTCTTCTAGAGAAGAGCATTTATCTGAAGTTCAGATAGCACGAGGCCTAATCTCAATTTCCTTTTCTTCTGTTCAAGTAAAATGAAATTTAGTTCTTCACAATTCTATCACGGAACGCAGATCTTGTTGTCAAAGCTTACTTGGCACTTCCCAAAGCCCGGAAGTCCCAGCTCGGACCTGCATCCCGGAGAAGCCCCAGTGAGATCCCATTAGTAGCGTGGAAATCCCTCGGCCATCGCTTGGCTGGCTGATGCTCCGGGCCCCGCTTCCAAGGCCTCCCCATCAGCTGCTGCACTGTGGACTCATCAGGAAGGTCAAGAAGGTGCAGTTTCCAAGGATAGCACCCCTTGTCTCTGCCTTGCACCCTCCCCATGTGCTGGGTTTTACTGCGCTGTGGGAAGGAACAGCCAGTGTTCTCCCCGAACAGGGAGACGTTGGGACTGGGAGGACTCAGGCTGTCTGCCGGCTTGGATCCAAGAAAGGGATGCGGGGCGGGAGTGAGGGGGTTGCTGGAATTTGCTGATGTGGATTCTTTTCTTCTTAGAATTGCAGAAATGCTGGGAGGTAGCACTTTCCAGGGCAGGAAGTAATCACTATACTTAAAAAAAAAAAAAAAAGGAACAAAGAAAGAAAAGAAGAAAAAAAGAAAGAAAGAAGGAAAGTGCAAGAATCAACAGATGCCAGAAGATTTACCTTAAGTGCTTTGCAAAGCTAGCCTGCACCCCCTCCAGCCCCCATCAGGATAACTCTAAATTACTGAGGGCTCCCAGGGACCCTGCTTCCGGGAGATATTGAGGGAAACCTCTGCTCGGTCTGGCCACTATGTGAGAGTTTTCTTTCTTTCTTTCTTTTTTAGATTTTATTTATTTATTTGACAGAGATAGACACAGCCAGTGAGAGAGGGAACACAAGCAGGGTGAGTGGGAGAGGAAGAAGCAGGCTCATAGCAGAGGAGCCTGATGTGGGGCTCGATCCCATAACGTCCGGATCACGCCCTGAGCCGAAGGCAGACGCTTAACCACTGTGCCACCCAGGCGCCCCTATGTGAGAGTTTTCTGATTGCTGTCCCAGAACGGTATGCCTGGGGCGGACGGCATGAACCTTCCACCCGACATCCAGCCCCAGCCTCCAAGCGCTTACCCTCACCTACCCGTCTACCCCACCCAGCTGGGGGATCCTTTTTCCTGAGTCTGGAGATTACTCAGGCTGGAAAACAGATCTGTAGCCAAACACATGCCCACCCCGCTCCACAGACATCTCCACCCCCGAGAACCTTGACGGTCACTCATTCATGTCACTCCTTGAGGACCAAGTACTCCACTATGGTGTGGGGATCCAGCAATGAACACATGCAGCTGCCCCTGCCCGTGCGGGGCTTGGATTCTAACCAGGACAGGGTTCCTCGCCCTTGGCACTTGTGACATTTGGGCACATGAACTTGGTTGGAGAGTGGGGGCTGTCCTGCACATTGTAGGGTGCTCAGCCCATCTCCAAACTTTACCGATTAGAGGCCAGTAGCAACTTCCCTTCTCCCAATTGTGATCGCTAAAAAAAATGTTTCCAGCCGCTGGCAAAAGTCCCCTAGAGGGCAAAATTGTCCCCAGTGGAGAATCACTGAATTGGGAAGAAAGACACACACACACACACACACACACACACACACACACACACACACACATACACCCCTAACGAGACATTTGGCACGAGTCTCACCATAGAGAGGATAACCTAATGTATTCCTTACGGCATGACATCCCCAATATTAATCATCCTCCCCCCAAAAACACATGAGGAGACTGAGACAGAAAGACATTTTGAGCAGCTAGCCCCAGCTCTGAAGTGGAGCAGCTGAGATCTGAACCCCGGCAGTCAGACTCCATGCTGGCCTCGTAACCTCTATGCTCTCCGTAAACAGCAGCCCATTTGCCTGAGCCACAGCCCCAGGATGCCAAGAACCAGCAAAGACTTCATGGGTAGGAAAGCACAGGGAGGGTGGTAGAGAGAGGCTTGCAATTCAGAGGTGAGCTTTGCAGATTAGGGTCCTGGGCAGGCCCTGACAGAAGCCACAGAAGAAACTTGGAGCCAAGTTTTCTTTCTCCTCCTGGTGCAATTCATAACACTGTTTCAGAGCCCATAAAAACCCGTGGTGGACGAGAATGCAAAATCGCATTACTTTTTTATGGTAAAACTATAAAGGCTCCAAGAAAATGCATGTCTGCTGCTAATTCCTTCACGTCCTTCAGACCCATACTAGGTATGGAGGATAGTTGGAGAAACGCCGATTCATAGTGATAAGGACAATAATCATAATAGCTGGTATTCGTGAGCCCCTTCACAGGCAATGACTGCTCTTTACTTGTGTTAACTCACTTAATCCTTGCAGGAGCCCATTAAACACGAGCAGGTTTTTTGTGTATCAATTATACCCCATTATTCTGTAAAAATGATGATTAAACAACTGTGCAGTGCCCAACAGGTGCACATGTCTCGTGATGGAGTAATTGTAGTTATCTAACTATAAAATAAAATACTATCTTTCTTAACAATTGTGCAGTGCCCAACAAGTGCACATGTCTCATGATGGAGTAATTGTAGTTATCTAACTATAAAATAAAATACTATCTTTCTTATTTAAAAAAAAAAGCCCCATGGGGTTGACTAAGGCAACTGGGGGCTCAGAGAGGGGAAGTGACTTTGCCTGAGGTCCCACAGTGAAACTGACCCACAGAGACAGGGCCCAGCTCAGGCTCTGAGTTCAGCAGGTGGCTGTGGATGGAGAGCCTGGTGAGGTGCCCGGAATTGAGCCAAGGGCCGTGGTAGCAGCAGGCGGTGGGGGGAAGGTGAATCTGGTCCTTGTTTCTCGCCTGCACCCAGGTGACTTTCCTTAGGAGCGAGTTGAAAAACGCTGGAGAGAGATGCGAGCACAGCCAAGGTCATGATGTTTCTCAAATTACGGTCCCTGGACCACCCACACCAGGGCCACCCGAGGGGTCCGTTGACAAATATATATTTTCATTGTGAACGTAAATGACAAAGGACTCTTCACTTATTTATTAAAATAAGAAATCCGGGGCGCCCGGGTGGCTCAGTCGTTAAGCTTCTGCCTTCGGCTCAGGGCGTGATCCCGGCGTTATGGGACCGAGCCCCACATCAGGCTCCTACGCTGGGAGCCTGCTTCTTCCTCTCCCACTCCCCCTGTTCTCTCTCTCGCTGGCTGTGTCTCTCTCTGTCAAATAAATAAATAAATAAAATCTTTAAAAAAATAAAATAAGGAATCTAACAGAATCATGGGCTTTTATTTTGTTCCCATTATATAGGTGGGAGAAGAAGAAAGCCCAGTAGTCCTGTCCTGATGTGACATAGCATCTTATAAGTCTGTACGCTCTTGGCAAATACAGAGACGCCCAGTTCTGCATCATGACCAGAGAAATGGCTGGTCCAAATGGCCGGTTTCTCTTTGAAAGGTTCTTTCCAAAGGGCATGGTGGCAATCTCTGAAGCCTTGTGGCCTCTCCATGCACTTGGCCTTCCCAGCGTGTGGAAGCTCATCACCAGTGAGCGATCCGAGAGGCGCAGGCAGAAGCAGGGATGTTTAGTCTTGGGTCTCAGAGAGTCCCTTCTGTGCATTCTGTTGTTCAACAAATCTCCAAGGCCAGCCCGCTTCGAAGGCGAGGGAAACGGACTCCACCTCTCCGGGGGGGGGGGGGGGTGGCACACATTTATGGGGAAGAAAGGGGTCGTCTTTGGAGATTATCAACCGCATCCCACCAGTCTCTGCATTGCCTAGACACCAAGATGGATAGTCTCACGAATGATCTCAGTTTTACATCATATCAAATCAGATCATTTGCAAAAGAAAGACCTTGTCCCCACTGTAGCTATAGAGAAGAGGGGACATCACCTTCATTGGTTTCTGAGATACTTTTGTTAATTATGAATCCTTCAAATTTTGAGGGTGAGACCTGGGGTGTAAACAGTGAGTGTTACAAGCAATCAATGAGTAACTCTCAACTCCAACACAGAACTGGAGCAAAGGAGGGAAGGGATTTTACTTAGGAGCCGGGATGGAAGGCACCGATCTCATTGCTCATCAAGATCAGGCCCACTGGTGACCCCGAATCAGCCTCTCTCCAGGTGGGGCCCAGAAACTGGCATTTTGTAATTTTTATCCAGGCATTAATTAATTCTTCTCCTGCTAGTTAGAATCACTTCCCGGCCTGTTGGTGAATATAAAGTGTAACGATGATATTGATTACAATAAACACCTTGTCATTGACTTAGCACTTTGCAATCTACAAAGTACTTTTCACTGATTGTTCGATTCCGTTTTCATACTAATTCCCAAACCTCCCCTGACGTCTTTGCTCCATGACACCAGATTGACCCTGGCTTTGCCTACAGAGCTTCTCAAATTCACCAACCTCGTTTCGCTTCTGAGATTTCCTCTCCAATATGCCATTACATCGACTTCTAAAACCTCCCTAGTTCTCCTGCTCCCCCTTGAAGCTCACCACGGTTTAAGTGAGGGGAAAGGAGATAGTCTTTCGTGAGACCTCCCCCCCCACTCCCTTGGGCTCTTCACTGGCCATCCAAGGAAAACTGTTAAGAAGTTTGGGGGGGTGGTGGCAGAGAGCCTCAAGTGAACCCTGGTCGTGGGGTCAGAAAGTCTGGGAACTTGGCCCAACTTGGCTGGAACAGGTGTGGCCCAGGCCAGGCCCCCTTCCTCTCTGGACCTTGGTGTCCCCAATTGTAAAATGAGGGTGTCGACTACCATCAGTGGCTTTACGAGTCCTTTGGAGTGGCTTTGAAGCTCCTTTGGGTGCCTGGTGTGTAAGGTGGGGAGAGGAGGGCCTGGTGATGAGGGGCCCCAGGTGACTTCTCCCGCCCACCCACCTGAACTGCTTGTTTTTTGTGTACAAGTCGAATTTCCACATAAAACTATGGGGAGGGGGATGTTTTTCCATCACAGCAGTGACCAGTGTTTCTTCAGGACCATGTGACCTCTAGTTTCGCTTTCCGTCCCCACATTTCAATATAATGCCAATAATTTCCAACAGTCCAGCTTTAAGCACGTGTCATTATTATTACTTCATTCTCCCTGTTTATAGATGTCATGTCAGTGAGCCTCACGAAGATGAAGTGCTCTGCCCGAGGCCACCCAGCTGGTTCCCCTGGTAGAACCCGGATTCACTCAGTGTAGACTGGTGCCACAGCCCTCTGACCTGACCCCTACACAGCACTACAGCCCAGCTCATCTGGGCACTGACACGGGTTATGACACAGACCCTGGCGTCCAGAGGTCCCACTCTCTCCAGCCCTGGAGCAGTTTCAGCAGTTCCAGGGGTTTCCAGGCCCTTCCTTTGGTGGGACTAGGGGTTGGGGGGTGGGGTGGCAGGAACCTGCAAAGGGGCTGTGCATGAGGGTGCAGTATAAGTCCCAGGGCTTGGGTCAAGGGCCCTCCAGGTAGGGCTGTGGGACAGGGACAGGGTTTCTGTCTGTCCCCTCAACACACTTCCTGAGGTGCTATTATGTGCCAGGCACTATTCTAGGGCTGTGGATACATCCAACGATGACACAGACCCATATCCCTGGGAGACTCAGGCCATCAGCAAGACAAACATGACAGGCAAGGAAGCTTATATGGACTATTAAATCATGTTAAAAGTAAGGCAGAAAGGGGGAACAGGTAGTGATGAGGTGAAGGGCAGAGAGCTGGTCATTTTAGATGAGGTGGGCAGAGAAGGCCTCTTAGGGAAGGTGATGCTGGCAGTAAAAACCTGGAGGGGAGGGTTCATTTCCCCCTACCTCCTCTAGGTGGCAGCATCCTCCTGGCCATGGGGCAGCATAGAGCCTGTCCTTGCCCAGCCCTGCTGGAGGATCCCCAGGGAAGCTTGCTTAAGTCTGACACCACGGGAACCAGGGCTGCTCCCTGTACCCCATCTACAAACTCTGATTAAAATGGGGAATCCTGGGGTGCCTGGGTGGCACAGCGGTTAAGCGTCTGCCTTCAGCTCAGGTGTGATCCCGGCGTTATGGGATCGAGCCCCACATCGGGCTCCTCTGCTATGAGCCTGCTTCTTCCTCTCCCACTCACCCTGCTTGTGTTCCCTCTCTCTCTGGCTGTCTCTATCCTGTCAAATAAATAAATAAAATCTTTTAAAAAATAAAATAAAATTAAAAAAAATAAAATAAAATAAAATGGGGAATCCTAGCAAACAATGCCTTGGGATGTGACTATGTTCTGTCTCTTGATCTGGGTGCTGGATAGACAGGTGTGTTCACTTTGTAAAAATCCACTAAGTTATGATCTGTGGGGGCACCTGGGTGGCTCAGTCCCTTAAGCATCTGCCTTCAGATCAGGTCATGATCCAGGGTCCTGGGATCCAGTGGGGCATTGGGTCCCCTGCTCAGCAGGGAGTCTGTTTTTTTTTTTTTAAAGATTTTATTTATTTATTTTATAGAGAGAGAGACAGCCAGCGAGAGAGGGAACACAAGCAGGCAGAGTGGAAGAGGAAAAAGCAGGCTCCCAGCGAAGCATGGAGCCTGATGTGGGGCTCGATCCCAGGACCCTGGGATCACGCCCTGAGCCGAGGGCAGACGCTTAACGACTGTGCCACCCAGGCGCCCCTCAGCAGGGAGTCTGCTTGTCCCTCTCCCTCAGCACTCCCCCCCACGCACACTCTCTCAAATAAATAAATAAAATCTTTTTAAAAATAGTTACGATGTATGGGTTACACTTCAATAAAAAGTTAAACATGACACACACACCTTAAACATTTTCTTTTCATCCAGATCATAGTTTTCATTATTTTTGCGCACCTCTTGCTGATGAAAGCTCTGTGCCATCTTTCGTAAAGTTTATTAACTACATTAGAACAGATAAAATGCTCAGAGCCACGCCTGACCTGTAGGAAGCACTTCGTTAATGTTAACACCATTTCCTGTCGTACACGCCGTGAGGCATCGTCTATGATATCCAGTCTTGCTTTCTTTACAGTGGAGAGAGAACTTAGAGAAACTTGCCTAGCAGCCCAATGGCGAAACCTAGACTTTTATGATTTTCCCAACCTTTCCCAGATAACTTGCCCATACCTATTTCAATCGAAGTTCTAAAGGGAACTTACCTTTATGGGTCTTTCCAAAGTACTCCCCTTAGTTTTCACAAAACTAACTCTCCCTCATACTTCTATTTCATTAGTTGACATATTAATTAAAGTATATAATTCAATAAGGAGATCAACTGGCATAAAAAGATTTGGAGACAGGGGCGCCTGGGTGGCACAGTCCATTAAGCGTCTGACTCTTGGTTTTGGCTCAAGTCATGATCTCAGGGTCATGCGATCGAACCCCACCTTGGGCTCCGTGCTCAGTGCAGAGCCTGCTTGAGACTCTCTCTCTCTCTCCCACCCGTCCCCATCTCTCTCTTTCTCTCAAATAAATAAATAAATAAATAAATCTTTGAAAAAAAAGATTTGGTGACAAGCCCAACTAACACTGAGCATACAACTCAGTTGGAAGCGGAGGGAAGGCTGAGGTCAAGTAGAGAGGCTTCATCCGGCAGCAAGAGCTCTGGAAGGAGTGGAGGGCCTGGGCCAATCGGGAAAGTTGGTTCAGTGGAGGTTGAGTCAGAGAGCTACTCCCGTACCCTTCCTTCTTAAGTGCTGTGCTCCCCAAGATCGATTCTTTTTTTTTTATTTTAAGATTTTATTTATTTATTTGAGAGGACAAGAGAGAGAGAAAGAGCGAGCAAGAGCACAAGAGCAGGGAGAGAGAGAAGCCGACTCCCCCGCTGAGCAGGGAGCCCAATGCTGAGCCCAGGACCCCAGGATACTGATCTGAACTGAAAGCAGACAACCAACTGAGCCACTCAGGTGCCCCTCAGGCATTTTTTTCTGATAAAAAGGAAATAGCTCTCATTAGATTCTCAGAGGAATTTATGTTCCCCCCACAAAGTTAAGCACTGCATAAGTGCTGTATTTCCTCCCAACCAGGCAGGTGAAACCCTTTAGACAAAGTCCCATAAACTTTGTATAGTCTAGAAAGTGGAGGAAAAGGGAGACTTTAGGCTAAGTCCAAGAAAGATCAGATGGGACTGAGGAGCTCTGAGGATTGGAACGTGTCACTTCATCTCGTGTTGAGATGGTATCAGGGGTGTGAATGCACACTGGGTTGTTGGAAATGACCCGTCGGGCACAAAGTCACTAACAGCAGGAAGTGAACTGCAATTTGCTCCAACTCTAGAATATTTTTCTACCTTTTACAGTCTTGGATTTCTGTATCAGGGGATCCCAGACCCAACTCCTTTCTCCCTTCTGCCTGAAGATGTGACCCCAGAACCGCTCAGAGCCAGAGCTGGAGTCCTGAGGGTGGGCCCCACTCCCGAGCCTTGACTGAGCTCTTCACCTTCTCGCCCAGCTGCCCGCCAGCTCTGCGGGGTCTGCATCACCCTGCGGCGGGGCCCGGGGTCTCCACCGCCTTCTCCCAGCCAGCTTCGTCCTGCACACCCCACCTTCGACAAGGCCCAGGGCTGGGGAGCCTCCAGTTAGCAGCGATCTAGTGTGGAGAATACGGTCCATCAAATTGAGAGTGTAACTACAGGGAGCTGAAGAGTGGGACGAACGAGAAAGGGACTTGCCCACCATACTGCCCTCTCCCCATGCCATCAGCAATTTCAGCCCACCATACGACAACGCGTGCGCTAGAGAGGATGACACACACCCTCTCCTGGATGCCTGCTCTGGCAACTTCTCTGGCCCACCTGCTCTTCTTTGTCCCTCTCTAACCAGTTCTCAATACTGCAGCCAGAGGGATCTTTTCAAAACACAGCTCTGATCATATCATGCTCCTCTCCCTTAAAACACCCAATGGCCTTCCAGTATGCTCTACCAGCCCTGCCGTCTGGCCCCTGCCTCTGCCTTCAGGCTCGTCTCTCAGTTTCCCCCAGGTGTGCACTGGAGCTGGCTCCTACCACTCCCAGAGCCAATTGGGAAATATTCAGGAATGTGGAGGTAGCTGGAAATTCATTGTAGTGGGATTATTTGCACCAGAGAAATCAACAAATGCTGAAAATCAAAATTTCCCCCAGAGAGCTGGTTGACCAGCACTCTGCAGCCCCGGGCCCACTGTGTGGTTCCACCATGGGGTCCTTGCACAACCTGCTGCTCTGTCTGGAACATTCCTTCTTTGCTGAGTTAACTTTACTCTTTTAGACCTTAGTCTAGTTGATACTTCCCCTGGGAAGTGTTCCTTGGTGTCTCAGAACAAGTCAAATCCCGCCCTCGAGCCTGTCCTTCTGAGCTTGTATCACAGTTGTCATTTCACATGTATTTGTGTGATGAATGATATCCCTCACTGCCGTTACCCCATCGGCCAGCACAGTGCCTGGTACATGGTAGGATCTCAAAACATCTGTTGGATTAATGAAAAAGTTAGAGAAATAGGGACTAGACAGGAATCTAAAGCTTTGGCATCTGGGGCAGAGACTACTATTACTCGAGTTTCATTTCTACCCAGTCTCTTCTGTTGTTAGCTTGGTCATGTTACCAAGTCCTGGCCAGTGCAATGGGGTGAGAACCATGTTTCCAGCCATGGCCTCCGAAACGGCACGAGTGGTCTTTTCTCCATCTGCATGGCGGCAGGAAGTGAAAGCCCAGATTCCTGAGTCACTGTTTGGAGATGAGCTGCCCGCTTAGGACACCTGACCCTCCTTGAACCATATATGACAGGAGCAAGGTGTACTTTTATTATGCAAATCCCTGAGGTCTGGGGGTTACTTCTTACTACAGCAGGACCACATCTACCCTGACCTAAAAGACCTCAGCGCTGTCATTAACTCCTTCTGCCCTTCGGCAAAACACGAGCTCTCTGGGCCTCAGTTTCCCTATTGGTTGAACGAAAGGATCCCACAAGATGATGTCTGATATCCTTCCGAGGTTAAATGTGGTGGTTCTGCTTGTTTATTTTCCTCCCTCCTGCCTAGCGTTATATGCAGGCATAATAAATGTTTGTAGATAAGAGAACCTCTGTATTTGAAACCCTTTCCCCCAGATAAAAGCATTTTAATACCTTAGAAATTCAGAGAGGTTGCTCAGAATATTTAATCATCCAACAAGTAAAATATCAATCAAAATAACAATGGTGACATTTTATCCGGAGGCTAGGGAACCTTCTGGGATCTACCCCCTCAGCCTTCCAGAAGCTCCCCCAAGCATCTTGCTCTGTTCTTGGCAGTCTGGGGACCCCAGCATTTCTAATGATTTGCAGGCCTCCTGCTTAGACTGTCCCATCTGTTCCACTCGGATGACTCTGTCATCCGCCTTTCTCAGTAGAGACAGTCCCATTTTTCAAAGGAATCCACTAATGCCTTTCCTTAGAAAGTTGTCATGAAAGGCTACCGCCTGGATATCAGTAACCAAGAAGCCAGAGTCGCATCCTTGATGAGACGTAGCAGAGTTCTGATAACTGGGTTTCAAATTTCGTGAGGTCTATCCTAGCCCTGCCATCAGTTCACTGTGTGTGAAAGAGGTAAGAGACAAGCAGTTGAGCTTGGGCTGGGGTCCCTCTTCCCGTTAAAAATGAAGGTCACTGCAGCTGCTGTCATCCCAGTAACCATAGTAACAATGAACCACATGACAGGTGTATGATCGCCATCAGACAATGTCTAGAATTGAGTGCTCCTCCTTCCCTTCCCCCCCACCCCAGATCCTGCTAGGAGGTGTTAAGGGTCTCCTAGGGGAGCAGCTCAGGCATGGGAGATCGGACCGACAGCATTAATTAAACCTCGCATTTCCCCAGAACGTTTTGCATTGCCAGGCCCGGGAGCCAAGAAAACCTCCAAGGGAAGCTCTCATGAGAGAGAAAGCTAAGTCTATCACCAGGGACAGAGGCACTTCTCTTCAGCTCCACGCTTGGCAGCAAACGGAGCTCAGTAGGAGAATGTGCCTGGCATACAGCAGGCACAAAATAAATATTTGTGGAAGAGTCATTTTAATCAAAGGGAGCTCATTTAGCAAATGGGATTCCTTCCAAACCACTGGAAGTCCTGCATGAGAAGATCATGTGAGTCATTCACCCTTTCAACAGTTGCTGTACCTCCCGTATGCACCCATGGGTGACGGTATGAAGGCTCTAGAGACAGTAGCTTGCTGAATGAATCCCAAGTTCCTTGGGGCTCAAGGGCATGTTGGGAAGCATGTAGAGGGGAGTCTGAAGGGATGGGCAGGGACCACACTGCAAAGGGCTTTGGATTTAACCAGAAAGTCTTGCGTTTATTGTTGGTGACACTTTGAAGGCTTTTATACACGTGAGTTACAGGATCCGCTTTGCATTTCAGACCATGGCTTGACCAAAGAAATGAGGTTCTAGAACTTCTGAAGCCAGGACTTAGGAGAACAGGCAGCTCCTGCTTCCTTCCTCTTGGAACCTGGCCGCCGTGCAGCTCCAGCCACATGGAAGAGAACCACAGGGCACTGGCTGACAGCCAGTTGTGCCCCCAGTGGCAGCCAGCACCAGCTGCCCACCGTGGGGTGCGCCATCTTGCACATCCCAGCCCAGCCGGGCACAGACCCGGGGGGCATCACTTGCAGCAGGAAAAACGCCCCGCGGAGCCCCGTCAGCACACAAGATCATGAAAAGTAACAAAAGGATTGCTTAAGCCACTAAGTCACGGGTGGCTTGTCACGCAGGGGTAGATAAGGTGCTGGGTGCTGGTCACTTCTGCAGCTCAGCACGGAAGGTCTGGTGGGAGCCATGCTAGAATTAGGAGCCCTTGGCTTCATGGGGATTCCAAAGCCCTGTTGTGGCTGAAATTGTCTGTACTCCTCACACGTGCCCAGAACGCCCAGAGCGCAGCAGACACCGCAAATGCTTGCTGAATTAAATGAAACACTCCACATACCACAACACACTGAAAACCACTGTTTTCTGATCTCAGGCAGTCTCCTCATGCCTGGAATTCTAATTTCGCCTTCCTCTAAGCTTACTTCTTTTATTTCCCTCTCCCTGAATCAAGTGTGGACTCCTGGCGGCTGCATATGTGATACTCTTTGTTCTTCTAAGACAAGTTCTTTCTCTGAGGGTGACGCATGGACTTGGAATCTGCCAACCGGGTTTGGGTGGAGGATGTCTGGATTTTTCCAGCTGCCCCACATCCCCTATCAGCCGCAGCTTCCTCATCTGTGAATGGAGACCCACGGATCAAATGAGATTGGAAAGCGTGCTAAAGGGGATAGAAACAGAAACAGAATGGGTGCCGCGATCTTCACCAGGACATGGGCACAGTCTCAACCCCAGACAGTGACTCCCTTCTCCCTGCCGCCTGCCCCCTCTACCCCACTGCAGAGCAAACTCCCGGCAAGTTGGGGAGATGGGAAATCTCCAGCCCCTGTGTGTTTGAAAATCTCGCGGAGGACCCAGTTGTCCGGTGTGGTGGGCCAGAGAAGGTGAGAAGGGAAGGGTTAGTAGTCTGGTCAAGTGACTCCTAATCCAGCCTGGGTTGGAGCCCTGGTTCCCCGCTCACACAGCGTGACCTAGGCGAGCTCCTGCCCTTCTTGGGGCCAAGTGTCAGCGTATGGGAAGCATGAAGAAGGGCCTGAGACACCCCTAAGCTTGCAGGCATCTGAACGTTCGGCTGCTGTTGGGGTGGGGGTCTGGTCACGTGTCGGCGGGAGGGGGTGCGGGGTGACGTGGAGCTGAGTGCGGGCGCACCAGCCTGCTCCCGGCCGGCCTCCTCCTCTGACGTCCTCGCAGCCGCCCTCCACCCCCCTCCCCTCAAGCGGCGGGAGAGCAGCGGGCGCGCCCGGATCCCAGGAGCTGCCGGGCGGCGGGCGGCGGGCCCGGCCGGGGTAGGTGCGCTGCGGCTGGACCGAGCCCCGCGCGGGCAGCGGGCACCATGGTGCTGTCGGTGCCCGTGATCGCGCTGGGCGCCACGCTGGGCACGGCCACCAGCATCCTTGCGCTGTGCGGGGTCACCTGCCTGTGCCGGCACATGCATCCCAAGAAGGGGCTGCTGAAGCGGGACCGGGACCCTGACCCGGAGAAGGCGAGACCCGGTGTGCTCCGGTCAGCCCAACAGGTGAGCGGGGGCGGCGCCTCGGCCTCCCGTGCGCGGTGGGGTCTCGGCGGCGGCTGCGGCGGCGGGGGACCCGGATGGGGGGGGCTGTCGCCGTTCTTTGCGCCGCTGAGCGTGGCGGGGAGGAGGGCGGAGGACGTGCTCGAGGACCCGCCGAGGGGTCCGTACGGCCTGGGGGTGGGGGAAGGGTCGGGGAGAATAGTTAGGGGAGGGAGGCTTGGTGAGGGCGCGAGAGGAATGGGGTCACCTAACGCTAAAGGGAAGGGGAGGGGATGGAATGGGAACGGGGACTGGGGTACAATAGGGGCTGGGAGGAGAGTTGAGCGGCTGGGAGGAAACCAGGGGAGGGGAGTTTGGGGGGTTAGAAGCTTGCAGAATTGGGGGACGGGAGAGGGAAGAGAAGTTGGGGGGTTCTGGTGTAGGGAAAGCACTGACTTAACTGAGGAGGGGGAAAGCCACGGAAAAACGGAAAAAACGAGAGGGGAGGTGGTTGCTGCCCCCGTGGGAGCTGGAGAGGGGCAGCTGGGCAGGGAGTGCCTGGGGTCTAGGGAGCGGCTGGTGAATCTGGAGGGGTCTGAAGGGCCTTTGCCCCCTCCCAGCAGCCCTCAGCTCCAGCCAGCTAGAGGGGCTTGCTGTGGTCTCTCTGAAGATGTCCCTGGAGAGAGGAGGGCTTTTATCCCCGGCGTTGGCTTGTACCCAGAGCCCCTTGGGACAGGAAATGGGTGGAGTCCCCATTGTACAGTGCGGCAGAAGGGGTCTAGGGAAGAGGTTTGGAAGGAGCCCCCTACATAGATTGCGCCCTTCAGGACACATTCCCCGGGTGGGGAGTGCAGACGCCCTCTGGACACTGGGAGGAAGAGTCGTGCTTGGGTGTTTGAGGAAGGCTAGCCCTGGGGCAGGGGCTGGACTTCATGACTTCCTAAAGCCCTCTGGATTCCTAATAGAGCTTATAGGTCTGGGAGAGGCACAAAAATGCTGTGATTCCACCCTCCTTTTTCCAATCAATTATTCAAAAGCTCTGAGACTCAGTGCTTGAGGCCTCTGTCAGTCACAGGGTAGTGAGAGGGGAAGGAAATGGCTGCTGTCCTTGAGGCACTTACAATCCCAGAAAAGTGACATTGACACATCGGGACACGGGACCCTTCTAGAACCATCTGAGGTGGGAGTAGTGGGCTCTCCACCGGCAGGCGGTTGAGGGGGTGGATGAGCCCTTCAGAAGTTGTGGCCTGCTGCCTCTCAACCTTCTCTCCCACCCAGCGTTAGGGGAAGGCCACTGTGCCCTTCACAGAGATGGCTCCTCAGGCTTTAGGGGAAGACCACTGTGCCTTTCTCAGAGGTGGCTCTTCAGGCGCCGTCCCCTCCCCTTCCCAGAGAGAAGCGCTGGGGAAGGAATTGGTGTAGATGACTCTGGGATCCCTTCCAACCACCTTTTATTGATAACCAGTAGCCCACACAAGGGCCAAGAATCTGTTAAAGACAATCCCGATTGTGTCTCTCTTCTGCACAACCCTGCCCCCCAACTTCTCAATGAGCTTGGAACAAGTCATAGCAAACCGCTACATGGCATGCACTCTGAGTCAGCCACTGTTCTAAGCGCTTTATTCTTAATGCACTTAGTGAGTCAATGAAGGACATGTATGATGATCCCTCCCTAGAGATAAGGAAGCTAAGGCTCAGAGAGGGTAAGTGACTTGCCCAAGACCACACAGCTAGAGAAGTTTTAGAGCTGGATGGAGTCTAGCCAAGCTGGTCTGCTTCTGGAATCCATGCTATTAGCCACTCCGCTCCCCCACGTGCCTGATCTGGCAGGTGTCTACCTCTTTGGCTAAACTCATGCCCCTTCTCCCAATCATCTGTAATCTCACCCTCCCTGTATTTACGATTTTCCTTAAAGACCCTCCCCCCCACCCCCGCCCAGCCCCCATGGCCGTTTTCCTCTGGCTTTTCACGCTGATGGCTCCTTCTCATCCTTTAGGCCTCTTTCTGTTTAAATTTCCCCTTCTGTAGAGGATTTTGTCTCCCACCACATGTAACGAAGTATCCTGCTCTAGTACCTTCTTCCCTATTGTTCTTCCAATTCTTTCCTAGTACTCGTTACAACTGGATGTGATCTTCTGTGTCCACTGCCTTGTCTGTTACTTATTGCCGGCACCTCTTCAGTGTCTGGAACCTAGCAGGTGTCTAATAATGTTGGCCGGTAAAGGTATCCCCGTGTCCCCTTGGGATTATTGCTGGAGTCATTTCTCCCAACGGGAGATTACAGGCCTTTGTAATCCTGTGCGAGCTCAGTAGGGCCGCAGTAAGCCTTTGTGGACACGTGAGACCCCTTCCTTCACTTTCCTTCCTCTGGGCCCCTCGGTGACCAGGATTTGGGCCATCCGGGCTGAATCTATAGGCATGGAAGAGGCACGGCGATCTCACAATGTTGGTTTGGCTGCCATTGTTCTCAGACTGATTCAGCCACTGACCCAGATAGAGGAAATGGAGGAAAGATCACAACTGCCATTTCAAAAGAAGGAAAGGAGGTGCTATTGAGGGGCAGCAAGTGACAGCAGGGTGATGGAAATGACGGCGTCGACAACAAGGGGAGGAGTCAGGGAAGGCTTTCTGAAGGTGTTCCTGGAAGGGAGGGCACAGGGCTGCAGAACTGGGCTCAGACGCCCGCACACGGAGACCCGCATGTCTGTAGGATGCGGAGGGACCGCCCGAGGTCTCTGTGAGTTACCGGTTGTGGTTCCCGGAAAAATCCCTTGGGAGTTCAGGCCTCGCATGGTTGGATGACGTTGAAGTCTGTAGTGATTTTGAGAAGAACTTGGAAGTGCCCCTGGGGGTTCTGAACCTGAGGTCTAAAGACCTCCCTATGGGGTCTGTAGATGGAATTTAAGAGGTTCAGGGTCTTGGATAGGAAAAAGAATTACACCTTTCTTTTCCCTAACTTCTAGCTGGAACCTAGCATTTCCTATAAGGCGGCATATCAATCCCACACCCCAGGAGTGTTACCAGTATCTGTGACTCAGTCCCCAGGAAATCGCAGGGAGTTTTGAGACAACTACAGCCGTTGTAGGTTCTTCCGTTCATCGCCGGTTCTAAATCATGGTGCTTATTAAATCTCCTGCCAGATCCTGTTAGCGAACCAAGGGATGAAGAGGGGCTCATGGAGCCATTTCACAAGCGGCTTTTATTAGATGTTCCTCTGTAGTCCGATGTCTTTGATTTGCAAACATGCTGAGGAAGTGCCCAGAGGGCTTCTCTGGAGAGCTAAAGGAATCTGTGGAACCAAAAAAAAGGGGGGGGGAGCAGAATCTCTGCTAAGTGGGAGGAGAGAGAAGGCAGAAGCCCTCTGTCATCGTCACCTTGCGGGCCCCCAGGTGGCTTCAATTCACAGGTGGTCTCTGCTTTTCCAAAACACACACTCTGGACCCTTCATCCGGCCTTCTTACATGCCTCCTCACCCTCACCCGGGTGCGGTCCTTTGGGGGATGCAGGGAACTCAGTCTCACTACACTGCCCCCATCATGGCCTGGCAGGCTCACCAGGGACCCCCCCCCCCCGCACTACTGTCAACGCGGCTCTGGAAGCTTGGTGATGATGCAGCTCGAGTGAGGAGACGGGGCAGAGAGCGGCAGAATGGCACATGTGCACGTGTGTGTGCACGTGTGTGTGCGTGTCAAACATCTTCCCTTTCCCACTGCTTCAGAATCTACGAGTGAAAGGCAGCCAGGCCCCTTGGTTCCTCCCCCCCCCCCCACTCACCTTCTCCTGGGTCCCTTCAGAAGAAGCCCTGTTTTGGGCTAACCTCAGTAATTACGAGCAGGGAGAACTGCTCTGTCCCACTGCTCAGACCCCCTGACACCTGTCACTTAGCAGGAGTTGGGGGTCCTGTTTTCGGAAAGCTTGGGTTTTCGTGTCTGATTTTTCTCCCCGCACGGTGCTTACCTTGTTGCATTCTTGAAGTGAATCTTCTTGAATGTGTCTCGGAGGTCGCCAGGGTGACCCGGGTGCTGTCCCCTTGCAGCTAACGTGTAGTCCAAGGCTTTAAGCCAAGTTGCTTGGACCCTCGGCAGAGGTCCCCGGGCCTCTTCTCTGCCATCCCCCAGGCCCTCACGGCCACTTCTCACCAAACTATACAATCTCACCCTCCTTCCAGTAGAATGGCTTCCATGGAACTCCGTCTTAGTCTTTCTGAGCTGTGGTAACCAAATATAGACGGGGCAGCTTACAAGCAACAAAAGTGGACTTCTTACAGTTCTAGAGCCTGGGAAGTCCAAAAACCAAGGCTCCAGCAGACCCAGTGTCTGGTGAGAGCCCATTCGCAGACTTTGCTCTATCCTCGCCCAGGGGAAGGGACAAGGGAGCTATCTGGGGCCACTTCTGTAAGGGCCTCGATGCTGTTTATGAGGGTCCAACCTCATGATCTGATCACCTCCAAAGGCCCGCCTCCCTGTAGCATCTCCTTGCGGGCTCAGTTTCAACAGATGAATTTGGGCGGAGGGGACGTTCAGACTTTAGCAAACACAAATAAATTAATTCTAGGTTTTTATAAAATAAGGTAAACAAGTGCTGAGTTTGTATCCAACGATACAGGAACAGAGGAATCTTTTCCCAAAGGATCAGAGAGAGTGTTTTTCCTTTTTCTTGTGTCCCCAACAATGTCTGGTGTGACGCTGGGCCCGTGGTCACCATCGACTGTGTATTGTGAATGAAGTGGTTGTATTGTGACTCGTACTCACCAAGAGCAAAGGCGCAAAGGAGGGCAAAGGGACAAGGTTTTCTTTCCACCAGATTTGAAGTCAAGTCCAATTTATGTTTGGTCCTGCCCTCGGGGGCGGGCAATGGCCGGGGCGTGGTTGGACAGCTTCTGCAATGTCCTTCATGTTCGGCCTCTTGATGGGGATGCTGGTCACCCAAGCATGTTGTTTACTTTGTGAAAGAAAATTCAGCCAGCTCTACATTTCTGATTTGGGCACCTTTCTCCATAGAGTCAGACTTCAGTGAGGTTGTCATTGAAACGTTTCATGTTGGGATACAATGTTCCTAAACACTCACTTGGTATCAAGTCACCATTTTTATTCCCAGGAGGACTTCTGGGCTATCATCGAGCCGCACGGCCCTCCTTTTTTGGGATGCGTCACATCCTCCCTGGTCCCTGGCTCTGTCTGCTTTCTGCTGCCACTACTGTGGCGGCCTCCTTCTTGGGACTGGAGCCTCGAGACCATCAGTGCGGCCCTATCAACCCTCCTGCCTTGTTCGCCTCATCCTTAGACCCCTGGAGCCACATCCTCTCCGGTCACGTGTCTGAATTCATACCTATCAGAGGGCGGACGCATCAGGGCCCATAGGCTGGGTTTCATTAGCTAATAGGTTCATTCATTAAAGGTTAACGAGCACCTGCTAGACACTGGGATAGAGCAGTGAAGAGACAGGCGTGCGCTCTTTCTGATGAGTGGGGAGACAATGAAGCCATGGAGTGCGTTACACAGCTGTCCTGATGGGGCAGGTGCAGGGGGCACGGGAAACCCTTAGGAGGGGCACCCCCACCTTCAGCCGAAAGAACTTTCTCCTATTCTGGCTCACTGCTCTGCCAAGGTCTCCTCTGCACCTCGGTGGTCACAGGAGGCCCCATAGCCTACTCACACCACTCCTGGAGCCGATGTGGGCTCTGGGCTGCTATAAGGTCTGTACTGCATGGATTCTTACCCTTTTAAAGGATTCATTTCTCAGCTCATCTCCTGGCTGACAGACTCTCCTGTTCACATGAACAGACAAAAAAATAGAAGCATTTCCATAGAGTCATAAATAATAGTGATAGTATCACTGTTTTGGGTTCTTAATGTGTGCCAAGCCCTCTTTAATCATAGTAATTTTATCCTCGCAATAGCCCCATGAAACATGTGGAATTATTATTTCCCTTTTACAGATGGGAAAAGCAAAACACAGCACGCTTAAGCAACGTTTTAGTGGCAGAGTTGGAAATCAAATTTAGGAAGTCTGGCTCCTGAGCCCACGCTTTGACCACTAGGCTGGAGGTTAGCAGAGAAATCTAGTCAAAATTACACTCGAACCGCTGTGTTTCCCCAGATATGGCATAAAAGTGTCAAAAATAGGCATTTTTGCACGTCAGCCTCAGAAGCATTTCCCAAAGCTTTGGATGGCTTTGTCGCCTCTCATGTCCATCACACATCACGCTGGGGGTGCAGCCCAGGGCCCTCTGGAGAGATTTACACAGTAAACATGTTTGGGCTGGTTGCTTAGCAACAAGGAAGACAATATGAATTTTTCATCAAGAAATTAGCATAGATTATTTCAGAGGAATGAGCACACACCCGCCAGAAATACCAGGCCCTTCCACATACAATGTGAATCCCAAGTCTTTGTCCTCAGTCCCTTCCCAGTGGTAGGTCCCAGACCCATCACATCTCCCTCCCTTCCTCATTTCTCCTCTGATGGAGCATGTCAATAATTCAGGGGCCTGGCTCTTGTCTTCACGGGACTGACAGTTCTCTAGCACCTTGTGTTTACTGCAGGAGAAAAGACTGCTGCCTCTTTAGATGTTTTCAGATTTGTAGACCCTGGCCCCGGTTTACCATCAAGTACCTGGGGTGCGGGAGGAGGAATAGACAGGCCATCTGAGTGTGATGGAAGAAACGCCCAGAGGAGAAATCGGAGGGGGGTAAGGGGAGAGACCAGTCATATGGGGAAGCAGCAGACCCAGAAGACAAAGAGGAAGCAGGGTAAAGATTGACTGGCCATCCCAGGGTCGGAGACCAGTAGGAGAAATCAGAATACCTGGCGAGGATCCCCACTATTTGACCTTCAATCTCCCAGCAATCAGGAACCGTGCATAACTCAGTGTCACTGCATTCACTCCCTCCGGAGCTGATTTCTCGCTAACAAACATTAGCAAACCTTGCTTTGAGGATGGGGGAGAATAGCTTCACCAGGATACATGTTAAGACCTAAGGGGTTCTATCTGTACACATCAGAATCAACATACACACGCGTGCCAAGGGCCCTGTCTAGCCGCTTTGTTAAGAGATAATGTGTTAGTGGATTTCTGAAGGCAAACAGATGAAAAGGGTGATAGATTCCTCCCTGTCACCTCCCTCCCTCCCTTTCTCCCTTGATTATGTTTATTGAGCACATACTATGCGCCAGGTACTGTGCTTGGGGGCAGGGGGATACAGTAGTAACTGCTCCTTCCTCAGCAACACGCTCGCCTATCCTCAGCCCTCATGAAATTTGTAATGGGGGAGACCAGAGTTAATAGGAGAAGAGCACAGACAGATGAAGATGCAGTAGTGGTAAGTGACCTAAAGAGAAAGTTCTAGTGCTGTGATAGTGTACGGTGGGGCTGACCCCATCAGGAAGGTCAGGGAAGGCTTTCCTGGACAGAGTGATGGCCAAGCTGAGAGCTGGGTTGGAAGGGAAGTTAACTAGGGCGATGGGGAGGGGTGTGAGAGGCTCCAGATAGAGGAATGAGGCCGTGCAAAGGTCCTGTGACAGAAACCTAGCACTTAGAAGGACCCAGCAAAAGGTCAGTGCCCCCGAAGAGCAGAGAGCAAGGCGGGGCCTGGTGTAGGATGAGGCTGGGATGTGGACTGGGGCAAGCAGGGCATTGTAGACCAGGGACAGGTTCACTCATTCATTTATTCATTGACGTATCAAACTTGATCAACGCCTATGTGAGGAGCACTGATAATATGAAGGTTATAGTTATTTTCAAAACTTTTTTTTAATCGAGGTGAAATTCGCATAATGAACTCTTCTAAGGAGTACGAGTCACACTGTCACGTTGTTCTAGAACTTTGTTCTCACCTTCATCCGGCTCTAAAACATCTTCATCTCCCCTGGAGAGAGCTCCGTACCTATTAATTAGACACACTTTCTGTTCCCTGCTCTCTTCCAGTCCCTGGCAACCTCCAATCTGCTGTCTGTCTTTCTGGATCTGCCTGTTCGGGACGTTTGACATATTTGGAATCATAAACACATGACCTTTTGTTTGTGGCTTTTTTCACTTAGCATCATGTTCTCAAGGTCCATCCACGTTGTGGCTTCTATCGGAACTTTATTCTTGTGGCTGCATAACATCCCATGACGTGTTTTCGCCGTATTTTGTTTATCCATTCATCGGTTGATGGACGTCTGGGCGGACATTGGCTAGAGGGCCGTTGGCAAGCATATGGACGTTGATTCTGACATGTACCTAGAGTCCCTTCATTCTTAACATGGATCCCGGTGAAGCTGTTCTCCCCCCTCCTCAAAGCAGGGGTTCCCGATGTGTGTGAGCAGCTCTTGGGTCATTGGGAATAGTGCTGCTGCGGACGTCACTGCACACACATTCGTCTGACACCCTGTCTTCCCTTCTCCCAAGTAGATACCTAGGAGTGGAATTACCGCATCGTTTGGCAATTGAATGCTTCACTTTTTGAGGGAATGCCAAGCTGTTTGCTATAGCGGCTGCACTGTTTACATTTCCACCAGCAATGTCTGAGACTTCCAGTTTCTTCACATCCTTGCTAGCGGTTGTGAGTTTCCTTTTTTTGTTTTTTTGTTACCGCCAACCTAGTGGCTGTGAAGTGGTATTTCATTGCAGTGCTTTTTAGGCTTTTAAGTTTTTAAAAATCCAAACTTTCAATTTTTTTTTTTTTTTTTGAGAGAGAGAGAGCATGAGCATGAGCAATGGGGCAGAGACAAAGGAAGACAGAGAATCCCAAGCAGTCTCCAGACTTAGCGGGGGGTTTGATCCCTCGACCCTGAGACCATGACCTGAGCCGAAATCAAGAGTCAGACGCCCAATCCACTGAGCCACCCAGGCGCGCCCCCAACACACACCAAACTCTCATTTTAAAAATACTCATCGGTATCTGGCAGGTTTTTAAAGCATTTCCTCTCGGTGTGGAATGCCCGTGACAATGAATCCACAAGGGAACACCTGGGCAAACATTTCGTCCCTCCAGAGTCTTACAAGGGGAGGCCGTGTGTGGCAGTCCTGGCTCCCCTGTTGTACTGGCGTGTTTACACCTGCTGCTCCACCCTTTAAATACATTGCGTGTTATCACTGTCACGGTCCTCACCCCTCCCCTGAGCTTGAGCCCTCGTGGGTCCCAGTCTGCTTCCCCCACATACCTGGGGGTCCTACAAGCCCAGGTTCAATTGAGGGTGTTTAGTATCTTTCAATATCATTTGCTTACGTATTGACATTATCAGACCAGTGCGATGCCAGAAGGAGAAGCCTTGGTCCCCTGTGGTGTCAGCCCACTGCGCGCACTTGCAAACCTTCCCACTGGGGAGTTCCCGACGTGCTAATTAAGTGGAAGGTGTTTTAATTGACTTATATTATAGAAAATTCCTGGGAGACTTTTACATGGTGTTTAAGGATGTGATATTTTGGGAAGTTGATTGAGGTTTTTGGGTGGACTTGGAATGCATTATGACTTTTCTCATTTAAAATAATGGAATTCGAGTGACCGTGCTCTGAAATTTGCTAGCTAGTTAGTAGTTGCATACATGAATATGAATAAGTAAAAAGGGGAGGTGCGTCCTATGCGAATTTTGTGAAAGTGAGTCTTCATCCATCTGGCATAGACCTCAGGGTACTTTGACATATCTCGTGGGCTCCCCCTCAACCCGCCCTCTCAGTAAGTCCAAGATGGGTTGCTCCTTCATAGAGAAACTGAGCAATGCTGGCAGATGGCCAGAGAAGTGAGGAGAAATGTTCAATGGCTTCCTGAGTCAGAGGATGGGTGGGTGGATGGATGGATGGATGGATGATGGTTGGATGGATGGATGGTTGGATGGATGGATGGGGTGGAAGGGATCATGGGGCTACTGCCTCTGCTTGCAGCCAAAATAAAAATCCCAAGTACAGCAACAAGCTTGCTGAGGCATCACCGTGCTCCTCTGTGCTCGCCTTTAGTGACACAGCAAGGAATCGCGACAAGCCCAGAGGGCGTGGCGGCCTCACCTTCTTTCTATTCATTTCCCTCCCTTCCGAGTCTCCGTTCACTTGGCTAACATTGGAGACAGTTTAAAAACCTTCAGCTGCGAAGCCAACGGGCTAATGCCCATGGAGACTATGTTTTCCTTGGAAAAGCGTCACCCACCACACAGCTTCGGATTTGCTGCTGAGAAAGGCATGGTGACAGGGGTGTGGTTTATTGAAGCAGGATTTTGGAGACTTGGCCTTTCAGAGTGAAGAATCCCGCTTTGGAGAGGACAGAGTTGGGAGATGACGGTAAGGTTGCAGGACAGCCGTGTGGCGGGGCAGGTAGGAGACGTCACGGAAACAGCTGTAAGTGTAGAGTGGCTGCTCTCAGCTCGTTCTGTGTCAGACCCCCTCCTCCCTTCCCACAGCCCACCCGCAAGCATCCTGAGATGCATTTCCGTGTTCAGCTCAGTCCCTTCCCTTAGAAGAAAGGGCAAATCCATCAGAGAGACAGGGCGAAGACAGCATGGCACCGCAAGGCATGAAACTCCAGAGCAAAACAGCAACGTGATCTGGAGGGTTTGGGGGCACCGTCCCTGCCAGCGCCCCTCTGAGGAGCGCGGCTCTTATCTTGCAAGTGAACAGATCCTTCAAGCAGCCACGTGACTGTTGCCCTTTGCTCGACAGCCTCATTACAAACCACGCAGAAACAAAGAACAGAAAGGAGTGGACATGAGATTCGGTAACCCAATTGGAAGCACGACATGGTAGACTTGCATTTGATTTTCAACACCCACCGGGATTAGATGGCTTAATGACAATCTCTTTTCTTGAGATCACTCGAAAGAGGAAATTGCCTCTTAGAATGAAACTTTTCATTTTATGATCAAGCTGCTGAGATAGACTAGGAAGCAGATTAGGCTTCGACCCCAAGCCTGAATTTGAAGGTAGCCTCCACCATTTTTCCAGCCCAATGACCTTGACCGTTGTGAATCGCACTTTTCTCATCAGCAAGCAGGGTTGACGATCACAATCTCTCAGGTAATATTAAAGACTAAGTAAGGTAGCTTTTGAAAGCTGCCAACAGACTCAGCACCTGGCTCTGTTCAGAGTATATTTTAAGTATCTCAAAATCATGGTCTTACTGATCGTTTACAAAAGCAGTGACTTGTGTGTGTGTTCACCACGCAGGAAAGAGAGAGTCCGTGAGAACATTCCAGGTGTGAGAAATGAAAAGGCTTCTATGAGGATGGGAAGGAGAGCATGAAGATTCTGCTTCTAGGATATTCATTCATTTTAAAAATATTTCCGATCACCTACTATGTACGAGACACCGAGCACGGGGGACACTGCAGGAACCAGACAGCGTCTTTGACCTGCTAGAGCTCAGATTTCAGGGATAGAATGTTCCTCACATGGTTGCACAAATGAACATAAATTGACAGCTGTGTTGGGTGTGGTAAGGGAGGTAGGAGTCCTCCCAAGAAGTGATAGCTGATTACTGCTCTGATCTTCAACATATTTGGAAACGCCTTTCAGTAAAAAAAAAAAAAAATCGAGCATGTATATTGCACATGTATATTTAGTTCTTTATAAAGTGTATATATATACTTATATATACTATATATGTGTTACTTTACCAATATATACATCATAAAACATGCACAAAATGGATCTTTTAAAACAATGAGATAAAAATAAATTATAAAATGAAATTCTGTTATTTTCTTCCCATACCCCACATGAACTGTCTTGCATACCCCTATGACGTACAGTTAGTGCTATTTACTAGGTAAAGGTGTTGGGGCTGACATTTGCAGTCTTCTAGGCATAGGGCATGTGCAAAGGCCCTGTGGAAAGAAGAAATATCACTCAGGAGGGACTGGATGAAGGTCGAAGTGGGTAGAGTACAAAGAGCACAGGAGGGAGTGAGGTGAAGGGGCCAGTCAGGCCAGGGCAGGGCCACCCAGGACCTTCTGGGCCACCAGAATTGTTTGGATGTTTATCCCAAGAGCAATGGAAGCTACTGAAAGTTCTTCAGTATGATATGACATGGCTATATTTGGGCTGTGAAACCATCCTTTTGGATGGGGGAAGAGTAGAGAGAGAGACAAGGGAAGGCCTGGAGGAAGACTGTGCTGGTTTGGGTTGGTATGATGGTGGCAGTGAATTGGCAGGATGTTTTGGAAATAGATCGACTGGTTTTGCCTATAGTTTGGGGGTGGGCTTCAGGAAGAGGGAGGAGTTAGGGATGATACCTCAGGTTTTTCACTTACCCAACGGGAGAGTGGTGGTAATTAGTGAAGCAGGGAACACTCAGCAAAAATGAGGTCATGGATTCGAAGTCATGAGGTCACTTTTGTGCAGGGAGAGCTCGAGGGGTCTTTGTGCTGTCTGCACGAAGATGTCCAGCATGCTGGTGGTGTGGCGGGTCTGGAGCTCACAGTACGGCTGTGATGTATACTGGGGAGCCGAAGATGTATGTTGGGCAGTCATCTGTAAGAGGCAGCAATCACAGCCGTGAGCACGGCTGAGACCAGCTAGCAAGAGGGCAGAACAAGAGGGAAAAGAGCCTGGGAAGTCCTGACCGACACCAACATTTCATGAGAAGGAGGAGTGGCCAGAGAGGAAGGAGAAGAACCTAGAGAAACAATGTCAGAGGGATAATAATAACAGGAGAAAAAGCTTTTTTTAAGAGGAAGGGAATCCTCAAGTGCGAAGCTGCCACTGAAAAGTCAAGGAAGGTAAGACTGAAAAAAATCCATAGGAATTAGAGGGTAAAGGTCATCGGTGACCTTGGAGGCCAAAAGTGACCTTCCGGCAGGCTGACAGGGGCCCTTTGGGGATGGCTTGTCATACGGATGGAGAGTGAGGAAGTGAGGAGGGCACCAAGTACTGGCGATTCTTTTGAGATGTGTGGCTGGCTGCCAAGGGGCAGAGAGGCCGAGCACAGCGGCTGAGCAGGGGACAAGAAGCCAGTGGAAAGTTGAGCACATTTAAAAGCTGATGGGGGAGGAGCCAGTTGAAAGAGAAAGGTAAACATTCAAGAGCGAGGAAGAGAGACCTGGCAAATAACTGGGCTGGGGCTCCCACAAATGCCGTGGGGATGGGTGCCAGACTCAGACCGAAGGGCTGGTCCCGGAGGCAGAGAGCGAGGGGTGCACCTGCCGTGGTGTCACAGGACGGGGGTGGCCACAGCGTCCTTCCGGCCGAGGGGAGCAGGTGTATGTCTGTTTGCAGGACACAAAGGGGCCTGTTCTCTTGGCTTCCTTTTTGTCTGTGGAGGAAGCCTGAGGTGATAGATTCCAAAGTGTGGGCTCAGGGAAGGAGTTAGGGCAACGGTAAGATTGCGGGGCAGGGCTTGGAGCCAGTTTGAGGTTGCTGACCATGAATTTGTCAGGGGACCACCCCCCTGGAGCCACCCTCCTGCAGGGCAGGACTGTTGGGCGCAGGCATCGCGGTGTAGCGGGCTCGTCCGACGTTGGGGTTTTGCCACAAGGCATCAGGGAAGGGCGGGAAGGCAAGGGGGTCTTTAGACACTAAAAAGGTGTTGAAATGATGGCCCGTGGAATCAAATTGGGAAGGTAGCCAAGGGAAGAAAGGGAGGAGAAAGCAGAGGGCTGCCTGGTCTGAAGGCTCCTTAGGGATGGGAGAGCAGGTGTGGGGGGGCTCCGGCAGCAGCTGGAAGAGGGAGCCAGGGCCGCAGGGGCCCTGAGGGCAGTGTGCCCACCAGGGTCAGAGGTGCCAGAAGCATCCTTCGGTTCCCTCACAAGGCTGGTAGGGGTGGGGTGAGGGCACCTTGGTGCGGTGAGTCATTGACAGACTTCAGTTCTTAAGAAGACAGGACAAGTCAGCAGCTAGTTAAGTCAGCAGTCACCTGCCCTGAGGTGTTTCTGGAATTCTCCATTTTAGGGAAATTCGAGACTAAGGAAGGAGCACCTGGATTCTAACTCCTGAAGGCCACAGGGGACATCAGGCCGGCTGCGTGCCTCGATGACCTGTACCTGTGGCTTAGCGTCTGGAAGGCGGGGTCGAGGCCCCTGGTGTGTTGGTGGCTCCCTGGGCCGCTGCCTGAGATCCGGGCAAGCGCCCCGAGGGCGCGGGTGTCCCTGGCAGAGTCACGCCGGAGCCCCGGGCCTCTCAGGAGCAGAAGGGTGGCTCTGGCTGCCACCGCCGCCAGAAGCCAAGCTCCTGGGACTCCTCCCGGCAGCCTCTGGGAGGCCGCGCTGATTGCGGCAGTCTATGAAATGGTTATTGGATTAATAAATAGTGTTAATAATTAAGTTGTCATTAAAACGACTCCAGTGAACTGATTGGATGTGACGCACGAGGTGAGTGGAGGACAGGAAGCCTTCGGGCTTTGGGTTCCAGTTTTACTCTGCCCCTTGCTTGCTGCGTGATGGCTGGCTGGTGACTTCACCTGTCTGTGCCTCAGTGTGGCCATCTGCAAACTGTGTCATTGTCACCGAATCCTGGGGATTCAATCAGATCATCCAGGCGGGGCGGTGCCCAGAACGTAAGTGTCGGGCTGGACATTGTCCCTTTGCCTCCAGACCACCCTCTGCATACTTCTCCCCTCCCTGCCAGTCCCGCTCAAACTCACCCCATTTTCCTAACCTCCCCGTCCCCGTTCCCTGGTCGCAGAAGTCCTGGTCTAGGGCTGTGAGCAGTGCCCAGCTACTCCCGGCTCCAGAAGTCTCCATTCCATGTTGTTTTCCTTCACCTCCCCCACCTTTGTAAATACCTGCTTTATGAAACGCTCCTCAATGGCCCGCTTTGAATGTGCCTTCTGTTCCTGCCCAAACCCTAACTGATAGGGTTTTCAATCAATGTCAGCTATTATTACCAACCCTGATAACTCATAATAACAAAGGGAGAGTCTGCGCATCAGAGAGGGGGGTGCAAATTGGCAAAGGTCAGAGTCAACAATGTTAGCACAGGGCTTCATTGTTTAGAAACTGCTTTCGTTAGCCTCTAGCCTGGTTTCTGTTTGGTCCAGCCAGTGGCATGGTTTCCGCTGCGTCTAGCCTCTAGCGGGGTGCCCTGTACATCTTGGAGCTTGTGCAGGGAGGAAAGGTCAGCTGTTTTTTCTCATTTCAAAAAGCTTGACATGAGCCGAGGAAAACTATCTGACATTTAGCATAACTTGGAGCCAAATGCTCCGGTATTATGGACCTTCCCTAATCAAATCCCATTTTTGTGACCATTGGTAGCCTGTTGGAACGTTGGCCCGTGTGACGCAGAAGGGAAATCCAGCGGGTCCGCAGCCCATCTAAAAGTTAGCAGCTGGGCCTATAGCTGATCGTCAGCGGCTTTGGGTTGGCTCAGGGGGGCCCCCGGGAGGGGAATGTCAGAAGCAGCTCTTCAGGGGCTGTGCCTTACAGTCTCTGACAAAAGTCACAGCGAAGAAATGATCTGTTGCCCAGTCGTTGCTGTAGCTGCAGACGTTCGGTGACCCTCGTCTTGAGCCCCGACGGGTAGGGACGGGGGTGCCTTTCCTTTAATGCGGCTCTCTCTAGACTTCTCCCTCTCCCTACCCACCGCTCCACCCGTGAGCACCGTCGAATCTTCCCTGGGGACTTGTCTCGCAAGCCGCCTTCCTCTGCCATCGAGACAGGTGGACCCTGGCCCAGCCCCTCGCTTGCTCTCACCTGGCTCTGGGCTGGCCTTCTCGCCTCCCGTCCCTCCTGCATGACCTGCTACTCTGATGTACTGAAAATGCTGCTCATTTCATTCTCCTATGCATTAGCTGTCTGGGTCTCTCCACTGGTTATACTGGTGATACCCTGGAATTCAAAACCTTTTGCTTGGTATTCGAGACCCTTCATGGCCTGGCCTCACCATTCCTTTGCAAATCCATTTCTCTAATCCCAATCATTCTCTTCAGCTGGTTTGCCAGACTCTCCGGGCCCCGGATGTGCACCCCTCTGCCCACGTTGCTGCACTCTCGCCATTTGAGCTCCCTCTGCCTCTCCTGCCCATACTTATCCTTGGATGCTGGGCTGAAGCCCCTCTGGCAGGAAGCCTCCCGTGACCTCACAAACCATGAGGACCTCTTCCCTCGTCTTTTGCAGCACGTAGTCAAGACATACGGTCCTTCGCAATGACCTTCAATACTTACTTTTTATACGTATGCATCAGGGAAAGCATATGGCATCTAGCCTTCATCTTGTATACAAATTCTTATCCATTCGTAGCGGCTTCCCGGAGCCCTGAGCTGAAGCGGCCGTCTGAGGGGGGCAGTTAAAGACTGCTTGAGCGGACTCGTCGTGTCTGCCCCGGACACAGGAGAGGTCTAGCCTAAGCAGTTCGTATTTCCCATATGTGAACTATCTCGTCCCCACCACGGCGTAGCAAGCCTCCCGGGGGCAGGGACCTAGTCATGCATCTCGCGTTGGTGTCCAGGACGGGCGAGCACAGACAGTGCGCAGCAAGTGTGTGCAGAGTTTCGGTGTTATCGGCAAGGAATTGGAGGGTTTGGGCTTAAAACCAGAAAGTAAGGAGGTTCTGGTAAAACAGTCACTGTCCTGTTTTGAAGCCACACTTTACAACTTGGCTGTTTTTTAAACCACCGGGTTGGAAAACGAGGTGCTTCCCAAGCGTCTGTCCAGAAGTGGCTGGATGGCTTCACTCAGCGGTTCTGTGCACGTGCCTCCACACAGCTCTCCTCCCATGCTCAAGGGTTTTCCAGAATGTACCTCCATTCTCTCCCGCTAAGAAAAGCTTATCGGAATGCAAATATGGAAGGAGGTATTATTATGAGAACCTTGGATGTGCTCTAACTGATGTTTTAAGTGGGAAAAAAAGATCAAATTCCGGTACCGTAGCTATCGCTTGTAAGCAGCTTGACAGGAAGGTTAAAGACTGTTGCCCTTTGTCAAGAGTTTCATCAGTTGTCAAGTGTGATAGAATCAAAACATCCTTTAGCTGTTCTCAGGGAAGATCCCAAATTCAGTGTCAAGGAAACTGGCCTATAACCAGATTTCTCAGTCTTTCATACCAAAAAGACGTTCCAGCAGTAGAGACATGGCACCCACAGATAAGAAACCGAGAGAAAATGTCTTATGTAGTCAAACGGACAGTTGCTTAAAGGCCACAGACACCAACATCAAACATCTGGGTTCTCATCCTACAGAAATGGTTGATGATGCAGGACTGAGATTTTCCTTTGTACGTGGACACGCTTTCCCAGAAAGACTTTGAAGGCCCTGGGAAACCAGTGCAGTGGGCGTGGGGGGAGAAAGTTCTAACAGGTCAAGGCTGGCTGAGGTTGCGCTTGGAGTCAATCCCACTGGCACCACCGGCCACGGCCTTGCTGTGGCTGAACATGGAGGATAAGGATAGGCTGGATGGGGTGGCAAGACTGAGTTTGAGCCCCAGACTACTGACCAGAAGGGTCTTCTCTGACCTTTCAAACATCCTGGCTTCGAAACAATGCTTATGACGGATGCTGATGAGCTTGCCACATAGTCTTGCCGTTGTCTTGGCTCCTGTCACAAACGAGACACGTTTTCGGCACGAAGCAAGTCAAGCCCGTATTCAAAACTGAGAGCAGTAACAAAGCTGTTGCCCGAACATCCAGGCACTTCGTTAAAGAAACCCAGACACCTGGGGGTGGGGGGGAGTGGGGTTGTCAGTCTAATGACGTGGCATCAGCCAGCAAATCAAAAGCAACTCATGGGACATCTCCATTTCCACCTGCTTATGGATGGTATTTGGAGACGGCCTCCGGGGAAGCATGTTGTGTCGTGTGGTCAGCAGCCCTGGCTTTGGGGGGACTTATCTTCCAAGTCCAGAGCAGTCATATATGAGCTATAGGATTTTTAGTAAGTTTCAGACTCCCTGAGCCCCAATTTCCTCCTTTGTAAAGAATTAGGCTGTTTTTGTTTATTAATATGAGGGTGTAGAGTAGGGAGACTATTAGGCACTTGCTATAGGGCTGTGTGACGTTGTGTGAGATTGTAGCTTTCCCGCCGTCCAGAGGCGGTGACCATACTGCCCACTCAGGCATTGTGATGTGACTAACGAAGTCAACGCGGGGACCCCCTAGGGGAAGGAAGTCTCTAGGCGGGGTCTTGCCATTTTGTGGTTTTGTTTTTTGAATTCCGCTTACGCTGGGAATGTTGGGAGAACGGCAACACTCACCGTCCCTCCTCTGCTCGTGGGGCTTTAAGCTTTAGTTGTCCCCCTGTTCTCTGCATGCACTGCACACTTTCAAGCCACGGCCACGGTCCGGAATGCCCGTCTCCCAGCTGTCCACCGCCAAGCTGCTGCTCCTACTTGGGGGAGTGCCCAACCCAAAGTCAGAGCCTCAGAATCTTCCTGAAAATCTCCTCCCTTCAACGCACACCACCCACCCTGAGATCCTCCCCCAGGTGATGTGATGTGCTCCTCTAGACTGTGTCTCGCACCGCTGATCTCATGACAGCATTTATTATTCTATGAACCCCCCCCCCACGCCCACTCCTCCCCCCGCACACAGTGTTGAGGGCTGGGACCTGTGTCTGCTGTGGGCCCCGTCATATCGGGTTCTCAGTCTTAAATGGTGATTGATGGAATGAACGAACGGATAGCTGGGGTCAGAGGGCAGAGGTGGGACATCGTCCCTCCCTCCGGTCCCGGTGGCTTCTCCTTAGATCTACCCAACACTTTAGAAAGATAACAGACCATCATGTCTTTGGTTCCTTGGTCTCGCCCAGGCAGGAAGTTCATGGTCAAGCTAGAAAGCCTGCAAGCTCCACGGCCACGTGCTGGGTGGGATTCAAATACTGGCTCTGCATCCAGGTAATGGCGGGGCTTCAGACTTTAGTCCTCTGTGCCTCAGTGTCCTCCTCTGTAAAGTGGGGATAATAAATAATGCCTCCTTCCAGAGGTTGTGAGGTTTGAATGGAGCCCTCCAGGTAAACCACTCACAGTTGTTTCTGACACGTGATTAATGCTAGAGAGGGTTTTTGCCCCCCAATTTTAGCTTGGAAAGCCTTTCCTGACCCTCACATTCTACGTGGATATCATTTCCCCTCCCCTCCCACCCTCACCGTTACCATCGGTCCTTTTTTTGCATCTAGTGACTTCTTGCTTTCTATTTCCCTGTTGGTGCTCAGCCCACAAGGGAAGTGACCAGTGTTGTTCGTGCAGCTGACCAGCATCTAGAGATTTCACAGACGTTGAACAAATGATTGGATGAATGACGACCAGCAGAGAAAGGGTTGACACTGGGCTGGCTACTATTTTCAGTTGGGGCTCATTCTCGTCCGCTGGAGAGGCTCATCTACCCAACGGACAGTAAGGCTAAACCTCCTTGTCTGTTGCACCTCCTGGTCTGTCACATTTCGTACCAGCGAGGGGTCAGGGAGTGTCCTGGGTCGACTACAAACTAGCCTTTTTAGATTTTAAAATAACAAAAGAAGTGAAAGAAAGTAGCAGGTGAGTCCCAAGGGAGGAGGAGTTGAAAAGGCATCGGGGACACGGACTTGTAATAAACAGAAGACGAGGTGTTGGAAGGGATATTGAAAGATGGAGCAGTGGCTGGGTTGCCATGGAAACACTGCCTGGCGCCTGGACCAGAAGACAAGCTGCTCCTTCCAAGTGAATTTCAGCCTCGCAGCTGCAGTATGCCCTCCCCCAGAGTACACCCTCCCCCGGGGGCCTGACCCTGGGGATTTGCCCGTAAGCCTCTAAGAAGTCGATACCTGGTACCAGCAGGTCCCCTGGAGTGGGAGATCTACCCCACAAGTAACGGGGGAACTGAGGGGACTTGCTGAGAGACAGGGAGGTCTTGCCCAGGAGCGGCTCGCCACACAAGAGGGCATTTCTACACTTATCCCACCCAGATTTCTGGGGCCTTTCTGAAGCCAGGGTGTTCCCACGTGGGCCGCAGGGACCACCCACATTACAGTCATATTGGGGAGCTTCATAGACATGCGGGTTCCCCAGCCTCTACCCACCACCTCTGAATCAAACCCCTGGGCCTTGGGGTTTCAGAAAAATCAGAATTTTTCACTTCCGCAGGTGGGAATTATGCACACCCAAGTGCAGGAAGCAGCGCTTACAACCCTGTTCCTCTGCCTGAAGGGTGCGTAGGCGCAGAGCTGGGGTGGTGGGGCCGCCCAGGGGCCTGGGCATCAGTCTCCAGGGCAGGAAAACACTGGTGAGCAATCAAGTATGACTGGAGATGAGAGGAGGTGGAGAAAGGGGCCGGAAGCAGGGCAGAGTGGTTCAGTGTAGGGCTCTGGAGTGAGTCTGCCTGGGTTTGAATCGAGCCCCTACCACTCACTGGCTGGTGGTGCGTTCTATCTGGAAAATGGGATGGATCCTAGGAGTAGTTCCTGGTGGGGTTATTGTGAGGATTCGGTGAGCTCATATCTGAATGGTGCAGGGCACAGGGGGGCAGAACCGCAAGGTAGAAGAGGCTGAGACTCCCGAGTTTGGAGAAGGGCCAGTAGACCTTTAGGACTGTAAGAAACCAGCTTTTATTGGGCTCGGCCATTTGGGTGTGGGGTTGCTTGTTACATAGCAGTGGACTTGCCTGACTGATACAGGCAAGCAGCCTGTTAGTCATGAAGCTTCACCCCATTGTAGGGGTGTGTGAGGATGCTCTCTAGAGGGAATGGGCAGTGGGGAGCAAGCCTTTGGGCTGGTTAAGAGCCTCTATGGCTGCACCCCAAATTCTCACAGAGGGAGCTATCTACGTGGTTGGAAGGACTTCCCACTCACAGACTCAGCCTCCAGGAGTTGGTCCTTCCCTAGAGGCAAAAGGACTATTTCTGGTAACTCGTAGCTGGACCTAATGGACTTACTGCCCATCGTCCAGACATTAGGGAGAGAATCCTGCTTCTCCGCTAGGGGAGCACGTGCGTGCGTGCGTGTGTGAGCATGTGTGAGAGCGAGTCCGTGTGTGAATGCGTGGGAGGTGGAGCCAGTGTCCTGGAAACTATCTCAAGGCACAAAGTAAACAAGGGCAACTTTTCCTTCCTGGTGATAATTTAAAACACTTTTGTCCTACAGAGATCACATGGGGCCAAATATAAAAAGTCACATGAATTTAAATGATAGAGCTGGAGATTTCAGGAAAGATTCCCGGTTGCTCCAGAAGACGTCCCCTTCCCTGGAGTATGCGTTACCTTTCTCTGCCTCTGGAGCTGCTTTGGAAGGAAAGTTTGAGAAACGCGGATCCAGAGACCGGCAGATCCTAAATAGAAGTCCGCAGATAGCTCTGAGCTGGCCGTATGTAGGGATCACTTGGGACACTTGCTGAACATTCAGGTTCTTTCTTTTAAAGGTTTTACTTATCTATGTGACAGAGAGAGAGAGAGAGCACAAGCAGGGGGAGCGGCAGGCAGAGGGAGAGGGAGAAGCAGACTTCCCACAGAGCAGGGAGCCCCGATGTGGGACTTGATCCCAGGACCTCGGGATCATGACCTGAGCCAAAGGCAGACGCTTAACTGACTCAGCCACCCAGGCGCCCTCTGAACATTCAGATTCTTTTTTTTTTTTTTTAAAGATTTTATTTATTTATTTGACAGAGATAGAGACAGCCAGCGAGAGAGGGAACACAAGCAGGGGGAGTGGGAGAGGAAGAGCAGTCTCCCAGCAGAGGAGCCCGATGTGGGGCTCAATCCCATAACGGCGGGATCACGCCCTGAGCCGAAGGCAGGCGCTTAACCGCTGTGCCACCCAGGCGCCCCGAACATTCAGATTCTTATGCCCATCTCAGAAAGCCTAATGCAGCAGGTTGGATCGCCGTGTGTGTGTGTGTGTGTGTGTGTGTGTGTGTGTGTGTGTGTGCGCGCGCGCGCGCGCGTATCCACCTCTCTCTGAATTATTAGTGAGGTATAGTTCACATTACATATTGTAAGCATATAGCTTCCTCGGTTTTGACAAATATTTATCTTGTGGGCTATAACCACACACCTGACATGCCTCTTACCACTCACTTCTCCCAGAAGCGCCCACTCTTCTGATGTCTATCACCATCGATTAGTTTTACCTGTTCTAAAACTACGTGTAAATCAATGTTTCTCGATATGCACTGCTGACATTTTGGGTTGGATAATTGTTGTAGGGACCTGTCCTATGCTTTGGAGGATGGTTGGCGACATTTCTGGCCTCCACCCAGGAACAGCATCCACCTGTCTGTTGTAACAAGCAAAAATGTCTCCAGACATTGCAAATGTTCCCCGAGTTAAGCACTAGCAGTATAAATCGAATTACGCAGTATATATTCTTACGTAGGGTGCCTTCTTTCGTACAGCACATTTTTGTGATTTTTCTCTGTTGTTGAGCATTCACATAATTCATTTCTTTCTATTTTTGAGGAGTATTCCGTCATGAAAATAGGTCACAATTTACTTATTTTCCTGTTGATGGACTCCTGGGCTGATGCCAGTGCGGGGCCAGAACGGGTAGCGTTACTACCAGTATTCATGGCCAAATCTTCGTGTGAACATATATTTTCATTGTACTTGGATGACACCAAGGAGAGCAATTGCGGGCCAGAGGGAAGGTAGAGTTTAACTTGTCTGAAACTCCCACTTGTCCAAAGTGGTTTCCTCTTTTCCCTTCCAAGCAACGTATGAACGTTCCCATTGTCTCCCATCCTTGCCCAGACTTGATGTCGCCATTCTTATTCATTTTAGCCATTCCGGTGGATGTGTAGTTGTTTCTATATTTTTTACGCCTTCTTGGAAAATTCTGCCGAACAGCTGTATTAGTTACACAATGTTGGCTAACAAATCATGCCCCAAATCAGTGGCTTAAAATAACACCAGGTCGCAGCGTCTGAGGGTCAGGAATCGGGTCCTGGCGTAGCCGGATCGTCTGGCTCAGGGTCACGTCCTCCAGGGCTGCGGTCATCTCAAGGTCCGACAGGGGCAGGACCAACTTCCGAGTTGTTGGCAGGATTCAGTTCCTCCCAGCTGCTCTCCCTCCCTTGCCAGCCGGGTCCCCCCAGGCTTGCCAGGCAGATCTCAACATCACAGCCTGTCAGGGGGAGCAGACAAGATGAAATCTAATTCTCTTGCAACCTAATCTCCCATGTGAGAGCTCAGCACACACTCTCTTCATCAGAAGCAAGTCACGAGGTGCAGCCCACACTCCGGGGAAGAGAGTTCCACAAAGGGGTGCAGGCCAGGAGGTGCGGGGTCCCCGGAGGCCACTGTAGGGCCATCTTCCCAGCAGCTCCAGTGTGAGAAGCTCTGTTTTGTTTCGTTTTAATATCTACTGATCTCATCACAAGAGAGTTCATGGGCAGACCCTGATGCATGAACCCCACTTTGCATAGCAGTGGTCTAGATAGACCCCAGGGTCAAACGAGTATCTCCGACATTTGTTGAGGGGTTGTTATGCTCGCCTCTGTGCTAAGAGCTTTACCCCGCTCGCTTAGGTAATCGTCCGTCCAACCCCATTGTCAGCACCCCCATTTTACAAATGAAGAAACTGGGGGCACAGAGAGGTTCATGAATCAGACCCAAGATTGTGTAGCAGGTAATTGGCAGAATGTGGGTCCCAGCCCCACACTTTCTTGTTCGGAAGCTTGAACACCTGACCACCAGGCTCCCTTACAAACTCGGGGATGCATGTCAGTGTGCAAAACGACCAACGTCAGTGTCCAGAGGGGACAGAAGCTGGCAGGCTCCTTTCTCCAGCCCCGCTGGAGCGGGGCTTGGCTCTGCTTCGCTGCAGAACCCCCAGCTGCAGTGGCCTGTGTTTGACATACTCCAAATGCTCTGTGTTTGGCTCTCTCCCCTCTGTCCTCTCCTTTTTTAAGTTCAAGTGTGAGAGATGGAGCCGTCTGTCCCCTTTCCCAGCCGGAGGCTGCTTCGCCCACCCGTAACTTCCTGGGTGCTGCGATGCTTGAAGACAGATGCCCTAGCACGAAAGCCCAATTTAATAAACAGTCTTTAGGTGGCAAAAATTAATCATGTCACGAAAGGGGTCGCCCAACGTCTCTGGTAAGGTTAAGCGTTTGTTTCCAGATCATTAACTGCATAATTAATTTCTCTTTTCCCCCACACAGGCCCCATAAGGGAAGGACAGCATCTGTCTTGTTCACTTCGGTGTTCCTAACACTTAGCATAGGACCTGGCCTGGAGTAGGGCTCAATAAATATTTGTTCATGAAATGAAGGCTCGCCCCTCCCCCTGCCATCTGTCTTAGGCTGGATTAGGGAAAGCTGGGCCTGCCCTGAGGCCTCTGTGCTGCTCTTTAGCCGGAAGTGCGAAGGGGTGCAGGAGGGAGGGGGGAGGAGGCCACATGCAGGGGCGTTACTGGGCCGGCCACCACCTGGCATCGAGGGCCATTGCTGGAGGTGTCATCTTCCGAGAGATGACTGAAGATACTTTTGGGAGGGGTAGGAAGGAGGAGAAGAGAAGAATTCAGGTCTGGCTTCCAGCTCTTCATGGTCAAGCCCCACCCCCGACCCCCGACACCGTGGAGTGTTAAGTCTTGGCACATCGGGGTTGCCCTTGGGTGGGCCCAGACTGTCCCTGGGTGTCTCATGCACCTCAGCAGCCACCGAGAAGCCCCAGAGCAGATGACAAGAGGGGAGGGGGACGGGCGTGACCCAAGGCACGGTGAAGCTGCTCACGGCCCACGCTGGGCAAGAGCAAGTGGCCCGAGGCCCCGGAGACAGGCGAGGCCAGGAGAACGTGCAGAGACCCGTCAGAGGGGCCTCCCGTCTCCGTACCTGTCATGCCGGCACCAGACGGGCGTTCCCTCATTGTTGAGTGTCTGCCCCCCTGGAAACTCTCTCCCTGATTCATTCTGCACTGATAATTCCACCCTGGGTTCCAGGGAGAGTGGAGGGAGGATCCCCACTTCCAAATCCTGCCCCTCCTGCCACGCGGGGTTAGGCTGGAGCGCGGGCCCTTCCCTGGGGGGCTGCTCCCCTGGCGCCTCCCTCCTCCCAAACCTTGCACCCCACTCGTGATGCTTTCTCAGCCTCACTCCCAAACCTTTTTTCTGCTTCTTGGGCACTGAAGTAAGTTCCAGCTGTTAAAATTGGGAACACTGATGCACTTGAAAGATGTGGTGGAACCAGGCTTTTGAAATGCAATAAATAAGGTTGGACGGGAGAATTGGATAGGTAATCAGCCGCTGCTTTTCCTTCTTGAAGAGAGTCATGAAGCAGCCATCAGACTCTGTCCTCGGCCCAGTTAAGGCCTATAAATCACTCTGCACTTCAGGGAGCCATGGCCACACAGGATCGCACCCAGGCAGAGCAGGGATAGACAGCGGGCGAGCGCGACTTGGGCTGGATGCCGAGACATTCAGGAGGTGGGAATGGTGTCTTACCTTAGGCAGCTTCGCTACAGCAGTCGGGGTGTCCTGGGATGCTCATGAGAAATGCCGTGCCTCAGTTCCCGATGTTCCCGGCTGCAAATCCCAAAGACCCTGATCCCAACCGGTGTAAACAGTAAGGACAATGTTGCTCAGTGGTCTTGCAGGGCAGAGGTGGGATACCAGGCTTGGATAATCCACTGGCTTGAGGACACTGGTCACCAGAGACAGAGCTTCCTTTTTTCTCTCCACCCTGCGGTCCCCCATGTCAACTTTGTCCTGAGCCTGGCTCATCTTGTAGTCGCCAGATAGGACCACAGGCTTCCCGTCCGGCCGGGGAGAGGATCTCTTCTACCACTGTGAAGTGCAAGTCCTTCCATTCTGTCTGGGTTGGCTTTCCCAGACAGGCGCCAACCCCTGTGGCGGAAAGAGTACTCAAGACCTGATAGAATCAGGCTAAACAGGTCCCCCCCCGCCCCCCGCCACCGCACAGCTGGGGCTGCGGTGGGGCTCAGAAAACCTGGCGATCTGGAGGAAAGGCAGCATGGAGAGGATGGATATTGGCGGACACCCAAGAAAACCCCAACTTTGTGCTCTGGGGTTGCATTTTAAGCTCTTGTCACAACTCCCGAGCTCACCAGGGGCACACAAATTAAGACCCACTGAGTGGGGAGGAAGGCCGACCCAGGCTCTGCAGAGACTTGCGGCCACGCAGAGCGAACGTCACTCAGAACTGAGCCCGATGACTATTTTCCCATGAAAAATGCAGAACCAGCCAAGTTTGATCCAACTGGAAATCAATCAACATAGCCCTCTTCTGAAGGGTTGAACTGGGATGAAATCAAATATGAAACCACAAGAGTAGCTCCCCCCGCCAACCAGCCCAACGACCTTAGTTCTGGACCCAACAAGTGACAGATAGCGTGGCTCTGAGAAGGGCCTGGGTGTCCAGCAGCTGGTGGGAAGCCGAGCGCTTTTGTGCTAATGAACAGGAGGAAGCAGCCGGGGCCCGAACCCGGATGCCACCATCGCCCTCAGCTTCCAGCGTCCAAGACACACGGGGACTTTTTTTTTCTTGAGAAGCAGCTGCAGGACAGTGGAAGTGACACAAATTTGGAGAAAAAGATCTGGAGGCTCAATTATACACCACTTGTCAATTATATGACCTTGAACTTCCTCATGCCTCTGTTTCCTCATTGTGCGATAGTATAGTCAATATAACTCAGACGTGGACGAAATATGGGAGGCAGGTGCCACTTCGTGGAGGATAAAAAGACATGAGGACGTCAGTCATTGCTCAAGTCGGGAGCACAGCCTTCCCCACCACCCTACTCGCCACTCCCACTCCGCTTTCCAATCTGCCCCTCCTACAAGGTCTAGCTCATGCCCTGGCTCCTCCCTGACACCCTCCCTGGCCTCCCAGACCCCCGCTTGCCCCCTGCATGCACCGTCCGCTCTCCCCCTCCCTGTGGCCACGTGCCTGCTGCCCGCTTCTGTAACTGCATCCCGAACTGCCAAGTACACCTGTTACTTACTCTCCAGTGGGTGACCGACTCCCCAACTCACCTGTACCTGCAAATAAAGAGCTGTGTCTCCCACCTCTTCAGAGCTCAGAACGTGGGAGTGGAACCAACCTTGAAATCACCTGCCCCTGGAGGTGACTCCTCAGAGTGGCGAAATGACCCGCCAAGACCTGCTCAGCTCTGGCGGTCGGGTCAGCACCAGGAGCCAGGCCCCTTGATTCTCCGTGGCACGGTCAACGGGGTGGGGGTGCAAAGGGGACTGATTTTGCAAACCATACGGGTCCCTCTGTGGGGGACTCGTCACGATGTGTAACAGAGACAAACGTTTCTGACAGTGGGTGTTGGGCCTGGCGAAGGCTCGAAGGTGGGAAGGAGCTCGGGGGCCACAGTGGCAGTGGGCTTTGGGGCCAGGCTGATCTAGGTATCATCCTGCTGCCACCCCCACTGTCTGCTCATGGGCAGCTTCGTTCCATTTAAGGCAGAAATGCTTTTTGAGCTTGTCCGTGGCAGGCACACTCAGCAGAGATCGGGATAGACGTGCCCTGGCTTGGCTGTACTGTCCTCCGCTGGGCAGCGTTTCCGAGAGATGAATTAAGTGTTTAAGCCCCTCTAAGTCCCTTAGGGAGTTCGAGAGAATAAGAGGTAACGCAGGGCAACGCCCTGCATGGTGGCCGGGAGACCCCAGCTGCTGCCTCTGGCCCCTGGGAGCCCTGGTGCACTCCTCACCTGCTCTCCAGTCGATGAGGACAGTTAGGAATGCCTTGTCACCAAGGTCCAGCCTCCCTCGAGAATGGTCTGGGACAGAGTGGCAATGAGGGCAGAGTGTCCAGGGTTTATCCTGGGATGGTGGAATGTAGAGTGTGCAAACACTGGGCACACACTTTGAAACAGCGTGAACTTCCAAGTGCTGCCCCCTCCAGCACTGCATGACCGCCACCCCTACCCCTGCCCCCACATCTCAGCCCTTGGGTCACTCCTGTCACTGGAGAGAGCAGCCTTGACCCCTGGCTGGCCCCTCCAGCAGCCACAGAGGGGAGAGCCAGGAGGACCGGCGAGGAGGGCAGGAAGCTTCTTGGGGGACTCTCCCATGGCACCGTACCTGCCCCAACTTGGGGGCTATTTTGTGGGCTACCCAGCTAGCAGTTTGAGCTCCAGGTCTGGCCCTCAGTCCCTGATTTCCGGGGGACTGGGCAGACCCCCGATATTGCTACCTGGTATGTAAGTTTGAATGCCTCGGATAGAAGGAATCTCAGTTCCTAAGGGAGGCAAAGAGAAGATTCCACTGGTCTGTGTGAGACAGCCCTGCAGGCTTAGAGCTTCACAAGCTCATGGGCCTTCATGTAAAGAGAAGATGCCCTTCATTCCAGGGGGACTAAGCCCCTACCTCAGGGTGCACGGCTGGCCAAGTGGTGCACAGACTGCAGTTTGACCCCCACTCGCCCCTCATCCAGCCTCCTTTGTGCAGTGCACGAACCAGGCCACTAAGCGTGGCAGACTTAGCCACAGTTTTGTACCGTGTGCTCCCTGTGAGCAGACACTATGCAGTCACCTGGGACACCAAAGGAGCAAGATGAGACGGAATCCCTGAGCTTATAGAGCTCACACAGGACTGGCCACAAACAGGCCAACCTATGACCAAAACAATATAGGGTGAGCTCAATGCTATCAAGGAAAGCGCAGGATGTGGTGAAAGGGAAGGGACAGGTGTGGGGGAGGGACTTCATTTACAGCAGGTGTGTGGAGGGGGAGGTTTCGGGGGAGGGGTTGAGGGCCAGAAATCAGACCCAGAAAGAGTTCAGCCTGTTCGAGAAGCAGGAAGGTCAGTGGCTGGAGGGGTGTGAAGAGAGGATTCTGGGGCGACGTCAGAAAGCTGAGTAGGGCCGCGTGGAACAAGTGCCGGTAGGTCACTGCTGGAAGTTTGGATTTTGTTCTAAGTGTGGTGGGACCCCTGGCACTTCTGAGCCACTGGGTGGAAGAGGCAGGGGGAAGCGACAAGAGGCAGGTGGCCCAGGTGATAACCATCCGGGGCACAGCAGAGGACCAAGGGACAGGGGGAGGAGGGACAGCTGAACAGGGCCTGTCTCACTACACTCTGCCACCACTCATGGGGTCCTGGATTCTGGTGGGCTTGGAGGTGACATTTCAGCTTCTGGGGTGGTGCCCCTAAGAGCAGAAAGGGACCACAGCCCGCCCTCTGCCTCTCGTGACAGGTCAGGTCACGGCGTCTCCTTTCTGTGGGTGGCACACAGGTGGGAGGTGCTCTCGAGGACTAATCAGAGTGATGTGTGTTTGCAGTTCAACGTTAAAAAGTCCACGGAGCCCGTCCAGCCCCGAGCCCTCCTCAAGTTCCCAGACGTCTACGGACCCAGGCCGGCTGTGACAGCCCCGGAGGTCATCAACTACGCAGACTACACTCTGAGGACCACAGAGGAGCCCGCCGCACCTGTCAGTCCCCAGGCCCTGAACGACAGCCGCCTCAAAAGGCAGGTCACAGAGGAGCTGTTCATCCTTCCTCAGAATGGTAGGGGTCTCCTGCCCCTGGTTCCCCTCTAGGCAGCACTTCGGGAGGGGGGAGCTGGGTGTGGCCAGCCCCAGCATCCACAGCATTTGACGCAGGGCAAGTGGGTGAGCCCAGGGCCTCAGAGCCACAGAGCTTTATTCCTGCAGACGTATTGCTTCATTGCTTCCCTCCAGGGCCTCCAGCTTCCCAATGGACAGTGGAGAGTCCTTTTTAAGTCGTGTAGAGGAGTCGTGATAAGATCATGGGCTTTCAGAGTTACGGGTTCGATTCTCTGCTCTTTCATGTACTCGTTGGCTGGCCTCGGTCATGTTGCTAACCTTTCTGGGCCTCAGTTTCCTCATACGTAAAATGGGATTGCGCTATGATCTGCCCCATAGGGCTGCTGGGAAGTGTAAATAAAAGAATGCTTATAAAGCGCTCAGTGCAGGGAGTGGCACAAAGGACATACTCACAACATACTGTCACCATGATGTTTCTCTTCTTCTCATCAGGACAGACTTCAAGATGTAACACCTTTAGGGGTGCAGGGCTACGCTGGGCCCTGGGGCAGATGTGTCAGGCAGACACTGTCCCTAAGCGAAAGGAGCGTGCAGGCTTTCAGAAGGAGGCAAGAAATACATTCGGGAGAATAGATTGTTGTGTGGTTTGGGGGTTTTGTTTGTGTGGTTCGACAGGGACATGGAGGAAGAGGAAGCAGCAGAACTGGCTTTGACATTGACCCCAGTTTTGATACATCTCCTGGCCTGGGTCCAACTGTACCCCATGCTGGCGGGTGAACAACCCCTCCCCCGCCAAACCCACCCAAGGACCACAGTGATTAGTCCAGCGTTTCTTCAAGAACAGATTCACATAATGCTTGTGGCATGAACGAAACTGCTCCACTTTTAGCCTCCAGCCTACATTTTATTTTTATTTTAAAGATTTAAAAAAATGTATTTATTTGAGAGAGAGCATGAGCAGGGGGAGGGGCAGAGGGAGAGGGAGAAGCAGGCTCTGCACTGAGCAGGGAGCCCAGTGTGGGACTCCATCCCAAACCCTGAGATCATGACCTGAACCGAAGGCAGATGCTTAACCCACTGAGCCACCCACATGCCCCAAGCAGCCTACATTTTAAATAGATGAAAACAGACCCCTTGGGGACTCGAGAGCTTACATTTGGAGGGTGGGGAAGAGCTTGCCTGAGGAGCCTCGAGGGTGGGTGATCAGAATCCTAATTTCTCAAAGCCTGGATGAAGCCAGGATTGGATGCTCTGGACCAGGAAGAGCAGGGGAGCGTGTCAGAGTCTGGAACCATGAAGACTTCAGAACATTAGCTCATCTTCTCTTTGTCATCGTTCTTCATTGCTTTTCCCACCGCAGAAGCCAAGCGATGGCTCCACAGAAAGCTCTCAGGAACTGACTCTTCAGCAAGTATTGACCAGAGGGATGGGCGAGCAGGAGAGGGGGAGGCCAGATCGATTGCACATCATCCCCATGATGCTGGACATGTCCTACCCCCCCCCCCCCGTGACAATCCTCAGCTCCCTGTGGAGCTCCGTGTCCCATTTCTGGAAGCTGAATCTGTCCCCGCATTTCCAAGTGGTGCGGCTTTGGTCTGGTTTTGATTTGGCTTTGAAGGCTGAGGCTGTCTGAGAGCGGAGAGCTCTGGGCGCCAGGCAGGCCCCTTCTGGCGCTGACCCTGCTGCTCTCCTCCGTGTGGCGGCCTCAGAAGCCGCGTGGGTCCTGTGTGTGTGTTGATGTCGCTTTACGCATTGCTCACGGCCTGGTCAATCTGTTCCTGACTTAGACGCGCCAGGGGACTTGCTCACCATTTGCACAAACCCCATAACGAGCCATTTGGGAAGCTCAATAGTCCTTCAAGTATCTACTCTCTGAATTTGTTCTGAAAACCAAAATTTTTTAAATTCCAATTTGCCTCAAGTGGAGTCTGCTACAGCTGCTGGACCCTCTAATTCTTGTAGTATATTCGACGGATGACAATCTTCCAGATGTTTGGCTCCTGGGCAAGCGGGCAGAATGAGCAATCTTGGTGGTTTTAGGGACTTCTGAATTAAAGCGACGGTCATTCATTCGTCCCACAGGCGTTTATTGGACCTGCACGGAAGTCACGTCTACGACCCCTGACCTTGCCCCGGGCATCTCCCCCTGACTTATTCTCTCACATTGATCTCCAGCCACCAACACCTGGGGAGCAGGGATTAGACTCCAGGAGAGGGGGAGCTGGAGGTGGGCTGAGCTCAGTTTGCCTGATACAGTGTGACTGGACCACACAGGCTGTGACAGTTTCCCTTCCCGAAAGCTCACCAGGGGCCGGGCCCTGGGCCAAGTACTTTCCCCACTTTATTTCACTTCGTGCAAGTAACTTGAGGAGAGAGGAACTATGATCGCTCCCATGGTAAAGATGAGGCAACTGCGAAGTCCCTTGTCCAGGGTCACATAACTGTTACAGGGCAGCTCACGTGTGACACCAAAGACCATGTCTTGCCCACGGGGCAGTGACAGTCCCTTAAAATGTCATCCCAGAACCACAGGTGTCACCCTGGGTGGCCACCATGATTTGGCCCCAGCTAGGGAGCTATCGGTTTGCATTCATGACATAGGTGGCAGATGGGAAAGATGTGATCTGGACGACGGGACCCTAGCGAGGGTGGCAGTGACGGCTTTACCTCTCTTAACAGGTGTGGTGGAGGATGTGTGTGTCATGGAGGCCTGGAACCCAGAGAAGGCCGCCAGTTGGAACCAGGCGCCCAAACTCCACTACCGCGTGGACTATGACCGGCAGAAGGCAGAACTGTTTGTGACTCGTCTGGAAGGTATCACTTTTGTTTGACTTCCACGGGCTTCCATGTGTCCGTCTCCCCTGGAGGAGCTGGGCAGGAGGGATGGGGGCATCTGCAGCTGGAGGGAGCTCTCTGTAATGAACAGATTCCGAAATGTGTGGGGCTCCCCCCCCCATAACATCCAAAGTGGAGAATCCTAGTTGGCAAATACCTTTGCTCCAAGGGGTGATTCAGGGACCAGACTCCTTCCATCAGGAGTCCCCCCCGCCCCCAGTTCCCTCAGGCCTCCTTGTCATCTGTATCTAGCAGGTGGAAAGAGAGGGAGGAGAGGGAGAGAGCACAACCAACCGCCCCTTAGAAGCCATGACCTACGCAGAATACGCGTCACGCCTGCTCAGTGCTGGAACTCAGTCACGTGGCCGCTGACTGCCAAGGAGCCTGGGCAATGTGGCTCAGTGGGTGCTCAGAAAAAAGGAAAGGGGTTTTTGGTGAAGAGCTGGCTATCTGCCGCAGGTGCCTTCGCCATTGAATGGGGCTTTGTGCTGAACGTGAAGGGTGCTCTGAATGGGCCGCCAAGTTTCTGTAACCCGAGAACGGGGCAGGCTTTCCAAGGGGGTCAGGATGTCCCTGGTCTCCCTACCCCCACAATTCACTTTACCACCAGCAAACAAAGCTGAGGCTTTGCAAAGGAATTGGGGCTAACAATGGGCCATTCTATGGCTCCTGGGAGTTGGGAGCTGTGAGCAGGAGAAATTAGATTTTTGTATTAAATTTTATGCTTTTTAAGGGGTGTTTTTCCTCTTTATGCTCTTTCAAGATTTTTTAGCCTTTTCAAATATATTACATTTGGTCTTCACCATAGTCCCATTTAACAGATTAGGTAACTGAGGTCTAGCAACCTCGGGTGACTTGTCTGAGATACTCCAGCTATTGGTGCCAGAGCCAGGACTAAACCCAGTTCCCCTGGAGCTCGGTGGAGGGTTCTAGCAGGATGTATGGCCCCAGTCCTTCACCTTCCCTTCCTGGGAAAGATCAGCTACCCTTTCTCAGCTGATCATTGAGTAGCCAGCCATAAAAGCACCACGAGTACAAGTTTCTGGGTCAGTCCATCTTGGGAAGCTTTAAAAACACCAAAGTTTAGAATAAGAAAACAACGGAGGTGGTGGCCAAGCGATGCGTGTCACAGATGGTTGTGTGGTAAATATTTAAAGTACAGAACGAACAGTACGGTGTCAGAACACAAAAGTCATTAGCCGTTCGTGGGACCTGGCATCTCGGGGACACCCCGGGGTCATGAGGCGGGGAGGACTCTGGGAAGCCTCCCCGTCCCGCCCGTCTTCTCTGGGGACCAGCGTGTACTGACACGGGCCGCCTCCGGGGAGCTCCAGTGTCTAAGTGTCTTGCTGAAGGGCGATTCCACAAAGCCACGGTGGTCGGCCCCAGGGCTCTCGTCCACCTAAGGTCATGACCGTGAAGCTGGACGTGGCCGCTCCAAGCCGGCCCGTGCCGCTCCCCTCCCCTCGTCCTCGCGAAGTCCCACGTCCGTATTGCTGTCTCCTTGGCTGCAGCTGTGACCAGCGGCCACGACGGAGGCTGTGACTGCTACATCCAAGGCAGCGTGGCCAACAGGACCGGCACGGTGGAGGCCCAGACAGCTCTGAAGAAGCGGCAGCTGCACACCACCTGGGAGGAAGGCCTGGTGCTCCCCCTGGCGGAGGAGGAGCTCCCCACGGCCACGCTGCTGCTCACCCTGCGGACCTGCGACCGCTTCTCCCGCCACAGCGTGCTCGGGGAGCTCCGCCTGGGCCTGGACGGGGCGTCTGTGCCTCTGGGGGCCGCCCAGTGGGGTGAGCTGAAGACTTCAGTTAAGGTAGGGTGACCTCTTGCCAGGAAAGGTGAAACCCGTTAGGGGAGCTTGGGGTGGTGGTACTGGGCCAGCGCTCACGAAGCAAGCTCCACAGGCCCTCCCAGCATGTGCGTGCGTGCGTGCGTGTGTGTGCGTGTGTGTGCATGCAAGGAAGACTGGAGTCGTGAACAGGGTGGAGAGCTGCAGCAGACCCCACAGCCCAGGCTGTGGAATTCCCAGCATCTGGTTTTGCTTCTAGCTGACCGTGCAGAGATCCCCCTGCCATCGTGGAAAACGTGTTATGAATGTCTGGGCTCTAACGCTGACAGAAATACCCCCATCCGAACTCATGCACGTTCCCTGTGTCCCTACTATGTGCCAGGCACTGCAGGGGAGATGGGCATCATATAGAAAGCCTCTACGCCTAGCACTTACAGGCCGGGGGAATAAATTAGAGCAGACAAGTGACAATGACAACGACAACGATGATAGCGGACATGGGTTGAATCCTAAGACATCTAAGAGAGGCCTAACCGAGGTGCTCTGATGGAGAGTTCTAGAAGGCCTGGTGGGAAGTGTTGTTTGTGCTGGGCTTTGAAGTACAGACTGGGCTGGCGGCAGCCCCAGAGCCCAGTGTTCTCCTGGGGTCCCCAGCCCTGGGACGGTTCTCCACACCCCTGTGCTGCGGGGGGAGCCGAGGGTGGGAGAGAAGGGTCTGCCGGCTGTGTGCTGTTTAGAGAGGAGTTCCTTGGAGAGCAAACTGGCATTCCTCAGGGGCCGGGCAGCGAGGGGTCAGAGAGGTCAAGGCCATAGGACGGTGTGTGGTTATTTAGGCCCTCGGGTCAAGGCCTCATCCAAGGGCTGCCGCAGGGGAGCCGAGAGGGAGCCTTCTGGGGGACCGGTCTCAACCAGCTGATCAGTGCCTCACGGGGAGACTGCTTAGCCTACAAAACCCCAAGTATCTACTGCCTGGCCCTTTACGGAGAACGTTTGCCGACTGCGCTGGAGTGATAACAATGCCACAAAGGGCCTGCGGTGTTGAGTCCTTACCCCCTATCAGTTGCTGTGCTTAGAGAGTCACTTCAGTCCTCAGAGCGGCCTGGCAGAAACGACAACGTGACTCGTGTACAGATGTGCAGACAGGGGCCTCGAGCGGTGGGGTAACCCTCGCAGGGTCCCCCAGCTTGGACCCCGCCAGCTCGGCCTTGCGGCCAGGTTGGTCTGGCTCTAAGTCTGGGGCTGTCCCCTCGCCGCCGTGCCATGTACGTGGCCGACCGCCTACGAGGCCCTGTCCGCTGGGACCTTCCCTGACGGACACTTGCACTCCCCACCTGCCCCCTTGTGGACTAGCATCTCTTCCTCGCCTTATTTTTCTTTCTTTCCCAGCCGCAGACCCTTGATAAAAATTGACAGTCACTCTCAGCTGGAACTAGGCTGTTCGGCAGCAAGCTCCCTAATGAGTGTGTGATTTGGGACCCGAGCAGAATCACAGCCGGGGGCCCTGGGAAGAGGATCTGACACTTGTGGTTCATTCAGCTGGTAAACCAGCTTTCTCTGGAGGGGGAGGGGCTCCCCCAGGGCTTCGGAGACTTCTAGCTGGAAGTCTCAGACCTGCTGTCCCTCCCCCTTGAAGAGCAAAGCGCATCCCTTCATCCGGCAAATACTATGCCCAATTTCCAGCACGTGCCAGGCCCCGTGCCAGGAGCTGGGGACGCAGCAGTAATTAAGGCCGGGCCCTGCCCTTACCGTGCGCGCCTTCTCACCAGCACCATAGGTGCCCCCAAAGACACCCCCGCTGGCCTGCTTCCCCACACGTGAGGAATGCCAGAGGCAGCATGCTGGCAGACCTGGGAGCTGGTGCCCTGAGGCCGGTGGGGGTGGCCCTGGCTCCAGCTGGGGGTGCGAGCTGAGGTGAGCAAGGTGGGTGGAGCGTTCCGTGGCCACAGCCCCGAAGCTTCTCTCCTCTAGGCCAGAATGAGTTAACCAGGGGCCGTCGGTGCCCCAGTTCTCACCGGAAGACGCTCAGCCAAACAGCGGCGTGTGCGTCACCGGGGATCATAGAGCCCCCCCACTCCGAGGCCATCTTGAATGATTCCCTGAGAGCCCAAGAGAAAGTTGGGGGGCAGGGTGAGGGTGAAGAGAGTTATTTTTGCCGACAGGTACTTGAAGCAGCAGAGCTGAGGGGAGCAGAGACTGCTAAAATTATCGGGCTGTGGTACAGCGAGTGGGGCTCCCCCGGGGCTCTTGGCACCCCTCTACAGAGGTGACGAGCCCTTCCCAGGCTGACGGGCCCGGGTTCCTCTCACCTGGCTTCGGGGGAGCAGGACGCTGAAGCCGAATCATCCCGTGGCTGCAGCTCAGGCCAACCGTGGACCTCAAGAAGTATCTAGAATCAGGAGGTGGGGGCCGGGCCCTCTGGGTGCCCGGACAGGTCCCTGGGCCTAGTTCCTTCACTGGGGAATGACAGGTCTGAAAATCTCGGGTTAGGGCTCGGGCTGCGGTATCAGACCAGACCTTCGTTCAAGGCTCAGCTTTGCTGCTTCACGTCCTTTGGCTACGTGACCTCGGGCAGCGACGCCCCCTCTCCAGCGTCAAGGTCTTATGCTTCAAATGGGAACGAGATTAGTATCGCTAGGGTCGTTGTCAAGATTCAGTAGGGTACTTTCTCACAAATATTAATTGTGTGCCAACTGTATGCTACGTGCTGGGGAACGGCTTTGTGGGAGCCTGTAGCCTGGTGGGACCGATCATACAATTGCCCCTGGCACATAGTAAGTGTTTAATCAGGCTTCGCGGCTATTACTCATGTCCTTGCCAAAGTCCCTGGTAGCTCCCAGATCATTTTGTCATGTGACTAGTTACTTAGGGCCGATTGAATCACTGGGGTCATGTTGAAGACATTGTTCCCCCCCAGAGAAAAGGGGAGACCCAGGCAGAGGGCTGACCAGCCTCAACCAGCCACATTGCCAAAGCCTAGACTGGCTCCTGTTGATCTAGAAACAACATTCCCACTTAATCATCTCGAAAAGTGCTGAGTATCCTTCCTTGATGACCGATGGTGATCATCAAGGCCGACCGTTCCACAGCACTTCACGTGGGCCAGGCCATTGGGTGGATGTATTATTATGCCCATTTTACAGATGAGGCCCTGGAGGCGTGGGGAAGTGAAGTCACGTGCCAGCGGGCACACAGCGTGTGAATGGCAGGATCGGAGCTCTGACCCCGATGGTCCGGTGCGAGGGTCTATACCCTTAGCACTACCTTGGGACTGTGACAGACATCTGCCTCCTGGGGGCTCTTTGGCTCATTTTTGTCTCTCGGGGGATTTGCAGACACTCCAAACAAGTGCTTGCAGGAATTTCAGCGGAGACGCTCTGGAAAGCGGCAGACGGGGCATCCCCACCTCCTGCAGAGCGTACTTACTTCCAGTGGCCTCTGGTGCCCTTCCTACCATCGGCCGCCCAGCTTTTGTGCTGACACAGTTGGCCATTCTGTTGACCAAGCAAGGCCCTGCTCAACATTCGCACACCACATATTGACTCTGAGCCCTACAGGGGCTGGAAGGAATTACCTTCTCAAACAGAGTAATGGATCACACCTCCCCGCGGCCCCGGGAGCCTGACCGGTCGATGCCATGGTTCTCAAACTGTGTCCCCTAGGACCCCAGTGCTCTATAAAGATACCCCAAGAACTTGTACAGGGGTGCTGGTGAAGGGTGAGAAGGGATCCTGGCCCTCTGCCCCTGCCACATCCTAAGTGGCATCTCTTCAATCTGTTTTATGTGTTGGGTTTGAATATACGATATTTGGAAAACACATCTTGTGGCAAATGGGAAACTCTTATTGAAGCACATGGTACGTATAATTCCTCTGGGCCCCCCTCGCTTCTGTAGGAGAGCAGTGTTGGTGGGTAAATGGTTTCTGGGACACCTGTCGGATACAAGGCCGGTGTGACCCCAGCCTCAGCGCTAGCCGATGGGTCAGAAGGCACCGCTAAGGAAAGCTCCCCTCCTTCCGCCTCTTTTCTGTTTCAGGAGCCGTCTGCAGGAACTGGAGAGGTCCTTCTGTCCATCAGCTACCTCCCGGCTGCCAACCGCCTCCTGGTCGTGCTCATTAAGGCCAAGAACCTTCACTCTCACCAGTCCAAGGCGCTCCTGGGGAAGGGTGAGTGAGAACAACACTCCCTGCTTTAAATTCATATCCCTTTACTCCTGGGCCAATCCCTTCATCAGGCCCAGGCGTGAGTTACCTGGAGCTCCCGACCTTGCAGGTCCACATGCCAAGAACCAGTCTCACCCGTGGCTCAGAGGAAGCTGAGGATCGGAGGGTAGCCACGGAGCACAGTAGCCGGACCATAGAGGAAACTTGGCTCAGCCCGTCACCCACAACGGGCCGGACTCACCTCACTGGCAGGTGTGGGGAAGGCCAGGCTGTCCTCCTGTCTTAGGCAGCCATCACTGTGTGCCCCACACCCAACCCCAGTCTCTCCTCTCTTCTCATCTTTGTCAACTTGCCACCCCCACGCCAGCTGAGTGTGGGTGCTGGCAGAAGGTGTGTGGGTGCCTGGGCCGAGGCGGCCTGAAGCTGAGGGCGTCTGTGCCCCATATACCCAAGTAAGCATCTCTTCGACATTCTGGAAGCCTCGGTTTTTCCTTCTGGATGCCCCAGCACAGACTAGACCCCTGAGTCTTGGGGACCAAACAGGCTCTCTTGTCAGAGCCGGAAAGCAGCCCTGGTTGGCAGTATGATACCTGGACCCGAAGCCAAGTGCTTAGAGCAGGATATAAATAACCAGGTATTTATAGCAGGATACAAGTAAAGAAGTACCACCGGTTCAGAATCTTGGAGCAAACAATTTTGGGCAAATGACATCAGAAGGGCCGGTCTTGCGGGCCGATCCCCCAGCCGAAGGCCAGAACTCAGTGCTTTTCCTCATCCCCTCCAGACACTTCTTCGCCTCCTTTTTTACAGCTCCTGTCAGGACAATTACAACACAACACTTTGTCTCTCAAATCTGTCTGCTGAAATAACAAGCTAGCCGCCCGGGGGTGATAATTATAGCCGTAAATACCGAGGAACAATTATTCTCACATTAGCTTTGGGGAGTATGACTAATGAAAACATAATCTGGCTTCTGAGCCTGGTGATGTCCCGTGCGAGCTTGTCCTGTGACCCGTGCCGCTCTCCTGGGGGTGGGGGGGTTCAGCTCTATCGGCCCAGGACCCGTGGGGGCCCAGGCAATCTGCCCTCACCCCCCACATGCAGCCGGGGTGCTCCAGTAACATTTATGACACAACAGAGGACAAGAACTCAACCAACCAGCAGGAGACCTTCTATCTTAATAATCAACAAAAACGCGCGGATGGAAAACCAATGGGGTGAGGACAAGGGATGGCTTCGTTTGGCTGGTCTGAGTGGAAAATCAAGCTGTAGTACATTTGAGCTGTTACCTGGGACTTGGGCTGATGTGGGACGTGAAGATGCTGGGAAGGGCTCATGGCAAATCATGGTTCCAGCTCGACCCAGTCGCGGGCAGCCCAGTGACCACCCGGATGTGTTGTACCATTGTGGGTTTTCCACACCGTGGCCTAAGTTCTAAGTGGGCAGGCCCCCTTGCTGTATCCCCACGTCTGGTGCCCCGCGGTGGGCATGCAGTAACTGTGAGAGGGGGACAGAGTGAGGGGGGGTGCGGAGAGAGGGAGCCTCGGAGCACATCTCCAGCCAGAGACCCTGTCTCTCCAGCCCTAAGAGGGAGCATCATCCTTGGCCCGCCCCCCCCCCCCCCCGGGCTCACCCTTCTGTCTCTCTCTTTCCCCCAGATGTCTCTGTCAAGGTGACCTTAAAGCACCAGGCTCAGAAGCTGAAGAAGAAGCAGACGAAACGGGCCAAGCACAAGATCAACCCCGTGTGGAATGAGATGGTCATGTTCGAGCTGCCCGACGAGCTGCTGCAGGCGTCCAGCGTGGAGCTGGAGGTGCTGGGCCAGGATGACGAGGGGCAGAGCTGTGCGCTCGGCCGCTGCAGCCTGGGCCTGCACGCCTCGGGCTCCGAGCGCAGCCACTGGGAGGAGATGCTCAAAAACCCTCGCCGCCAGATCGCCATGTGGCATCAGCTGCACCCGTAGCCAGCTGCCCGGGCGCCTCCCTCCTCCGGCCCCAGCCCCGCCCCTCCGGCCCTGCTGCCCTCCGTGACGTCCTCTTCGTGCCCCATCCTCATTCTGACACCCAGGAGACAGATGTGTTTGCAAAGGCCAGGCCCCCGTCCCTCTCCTAGTACACTCTCACTTCTAGAATATGAGCAGGGCAGGGCAGTGTGTGGAAACAGGACGTTTGGGTCGCACCGAGGAATGCATGTCGCTTCTCTGTGCTGTTGAAGAGACACTTGTTGAATAGAGCCCATGTGCACGTGTGGCAGGTGGGGTCAGGCCCCAGGCAGGGAAAGCTTAATGTGGGGACGAATGTATGCAAAGAATGTGGCTCTTTAAAAATAAGCATTTTCAAAAACGATGGAGGAAAGAGAGCATCCCGGATCAACTCACAGAGTTAGGGGTTGGGATGGGTGGGACGAAATCTTAGCCAGCACGACATGGTGCGCCTGACCCACGGCAGTCACCCAACGGTTCTCGAACCTTAGTGTGTGAAGAATCACCAGCAGATTCCCCGGGCCCCCTGTACACTCCAAATCAATACTCCTGGCCGCGACCCAGGCACCTGCATTTTTACAAGCCCCATCCGGTTTCGATGCAGAGGTTGCAGCACTGCACTGGGAGAGATCCCTTCTACAACATTCCAGACAGGTTTTCCCAGTCCTTGCTGAGACTCCCAACAGCCTGGGGCAGCCAGCTCCAAGGCTGGACATCTCAACTGTCAGTGTGAAATTTGGGAGGCCTCTCTGGTTTTGTTTTTTTTTTTAATTTATTTAATTATTTTAATTCTTAATATTTTCATTTGTGCTCTTCAGATCCTGTTCTTGGACTGAATTTTGTGTTTTTTATTGAAGAACTCTGTTGTTTTATCTCAAAATCAGTTTATGGTCTACTCGGGGAGATCCTCCTTAAGGCGTAGGTGGGACTCCCCTGTTTGTCGCGAGGCGCTTCTTGTCGCACCCACCAGCATCACCAAAGTGACCCTCTGAGACGGAGCCATCGTCCTCAGTGTTCCAGCCATTGCAGGAGGAATTCCGTGGGGGAGGCACATCCTGATTTCGTCTATTTTATCGGGCTGCGTAGAAGTGGCCGAAGAGGGAACTTGAAATAGGAAAGGAAGTCTTTTGCGAATGTGTCTCCCTTCCTCGATTTTCAGGGTCTGCCACTTTCATCAGTAAGTCATCAGCAGCTAGGCTTCAAATTCCTACCTTCTTATCCCAAATAGCTGTCCGCACGGTCAATCAGATGCTGCGTCTTGCCGCGTGGGTATAATATTTACCCATGAACCAGGACTCCCGGGTTCTGTTGGCCATCTGTAAAATGGGGCCAATGCCATGGCAGCTCTGTCTCTGTGAGTGATGTGGTCAATGAAATAGAGCTCGAACACCATAGGCGTCCTCCGGCTAAGAAACTGCAGCCACCCGCAGATCATCTTTAAGCGGCAAGAGGGCAGCTGATGGAGACTGGAAGGGGCCAGAACCGTCCCAGGCAGTTCCAGAACCGTGGATTCTGCATTTGGGCTCCTTGCTACTGACACCCAAACTCTGGGCTTTCAAATGTCGCCCTGTCCTGTGATCTACAAGGGAACCCCTGGGTGAGATGGGTAAGGGCCATGCTTCATGCCTGTGACAAGTCAGGCCGTGCTTAGCCTCTCGCTGAGAATCGGAGCAGCGGCCTCATCACCTTAAGTCATGATTTTCCGTTTCTGTGCAGAAGTAGAAAAGCATCTAAAGAAACAGAAAAAATATCGAATCCCTGTTTAAATGGAAAGTTTTTCAGATAATAGGAGATCTTGCTCATTAAGGCTGGCCACCTCCTGCCAAGTTTTTGTTTGTTTGTTTTTTTGTTTTTTGGGTTTTTTTTGTATTTTTGTATTTTGTATTTTTCTTTCTTTCTTTCTTCTTCTTTTTTTTTTTTGGCAAAGCATTTGTTGGTGATTTCCTATAATGTGCTTCTGAGATGCCCCTCACACTCCGGCCTCCCGGTTTTGGTCGGCATGGCCACAAGAAAACAAAACATTTCCTACGTAGGCTGACGGGTAATCTCTTCTTGGTAACATCCACTATTCCAGTGTAGAAAAGCCTGGATTCTAGACTTAACATCGGGAAACACAGGTTCTACTTCCTCATGAATCTATGCACCTGCCTCCTAGTTATCACGGAAGGATGTCTGAGGCAGGCCGGGGAGCCTCCGATGCCAGAAATGTCAGCTCTGCCTATGGCCATTCCATCACAAGGCTTCCATTTCTTTGTATCTCAAGCGTTTCGTTTTCCAGAATCCAACCTCAAGGTTGCCCCTGATAGGAGTCAAATGCCAGCACAGACCATCTCAGTGTTGCCCGTCACCTCACTTGGCAGGCATGCACAGGAAGGGGGAAGTCTTGCACGGGATTTAGTCCGTCGTGTTCACTGGCATGTTCCAAGAACCTAGAATAAAGCTAGCTCGTGGGCCCTCAATAAATATCTGTTGAATGAATTAATGAATGAGGGATGGAGGGGGGGACTAGACAGAAAAAGACACTGTAAGTGTTCTCAATGGTGAAAGCATCAGCCATCTCGGAACTTTACATTTTAAATTGCCCAGAGACATCAGACAGCCGAATCAACAAACTTCAGTCATCTTCGCATCGGCAAAGCTTGTACCAGACACATTTGTGACTTACTACCGACTTAGAGTAATTGAGTCTCTGTGAAATCAACTGATCATGTTTGAAAGGCATGCCTTGTAACTTGGCCAGGGAGTGTTTTCTAAGAAGGGCATGGAGCCAGGTGAAAATAAAGGGAGAACCCATCGTAGATAGGGCTGGGGCCCCCAGGGTGACCTGGTTCTTTCCTAGATATGGTGACAGGGATTGAGAACGGGGAGTCCATCCTCATTAATCTGTGACTCCACTTCTCACATCAAATTGGTGTGCGTTTGCCACGCATCCCTTGGTCAAGACCTTGCACGTTGTCTGTCCATTTCACTTTGCGATAGGATTTTTGGCATGGGTTGAGTGACCCAGCTCTCCAAATGATGCTATGTAGGGAGGGTAAGATGCAAGGGAGGGTCTCCGGCGACAGTTCCTTTGGGGTGTGAAGGAGTCTTGAGGGGAGGGAGCTGCAGTCTAAGCCAAATCGAGGCGAGGAGCCCCAAAAGAGAGACCTAGCCTTTGTGATTTGTTTCTGCCGCCTGTGTTTCTTGTTGTCAGTGCTAAGTGTGTGTTTGTTTTGCAGTCACGAACCGAAGCACAAAAAGAAGCATGAGACATTGTAGTCCTATGTCTGGTGTCACACTTGGGAGCAAAAACCTTTCAATGGTAAATAAATCATTTCTAGCTGGATCAGGTGGCCGGTGTTTTCTTTTTCCTTTTCACTTAATATTTGAGACACATAAAAGGCACAGACAGTAATTTGACAAACACTCGCAAGCCACTGCCGAATTTTATAAAACTTGACAAATGCCATCGAAGTCCCCTCGGTTTCACTCAGGACAGCGCCCTGTTTCTCCCCACCCCAAACATGTCTTCACCCCTTCCCTCCATGTCCACATAAACTCTGAGCAGCAGAAGAGTATCTTTGTGTTTTAAACTTTATTTAAATTGCATCCCACTATTTGAGCTCCACATGAAAATTCTGAGCTTGACCCATCCACACGTATGTAGTTCCAGCTCATTTATTTATTTATTTATTACTTATGTCTTTGCTGCTGTATAATATTCCATCGTACGGAGAGGCCACAGTCCCATTCTCTTATTGACGTGCATTTAGACGTTTCTTTGTTTTTTTCCATTACAAGATTTCTAGGAACATTCTCGCGCATGTCCCCTTGTTCCCGTGTACGAGTTTCTCTAAGGTATGTCCCTAGGAGTGAGCAGAATTGCTGAATCACAAAGGGCTCTCTGTGCGCGTATGCTTGCACGTGTGTGTGTGTGTGTGTGTGTGTGTGTGTGTGTATACTCATGCCCCTGGTGGCTTTGCTTGAGCACCGAATCCAAGGGGTTACACACAAGCAGGAATGCAGGCATCGGGCCTCTTGGGGCTCTGACTTTATTCTTGAGAAGAAAAATCAGGTAGGTACTAGAGACTTTCCTCTAATGTCCCCAAAAGAAATACTCCCGTCACTGGAAGGTCAGCCAGTGGTTCTCTTGCACTCCAGAAGGTGGGCAGGGACAAGGGGGCTCCTGGAGGCCTGTCACCCTAGGCCCTCCTGGTGGCTGCCGCATCCCTGGCCTCTGGAGGGAGAGCCTCTGGCATCAGGCAAAGGGCAGGGCCTGAATTTTATAGTCAGCAGGGAATTAGCCAGGGCTGATGAAAACCGAAGTTCTTATCAAGGAGAAATGATCCACAAAGAAAGCCACGGGGTGTGTTTGCTTTCCAGGTCTGTGCATGAAATTCCTTATTTTATATTATACACATTTTTATTATATTGTAATGACAACCAGGATTTTTAGTGTCCTAATTAAATAGAAGTAAGTCCTAGTCCACAGAGCTGAGTATACAGGCCATGTTTCACAGGTAACTATGAACATGGCCGGCCGGAGCCTAGAGTTAATATCTGAGAGTCTGGAAGAGCGGGGAAGGGTTCATTAATCACTTTGTACAGGGCTTCCCACTGACCCGCCTGAAATAAGCAGTTCTGCCCCCGCAGATAAACTTGACTCCAGTCTAGAGCACTGCAGGTAGGAGCCAAGAACCTACAACCCAGCGTGGCTATTCACTTCGTGGCCTTGGGCAAGTCACTTGCGTTTGGGCCTCAGTGTCCACATCTGTGAAATGAATTTGGGCCAAAGGATCAGTTGCTCTAAGGTTTTCGGATTCTGTGATCTAGACTGCCAACAATGTACACTTCACACATAGCTCCCGTCTCCTGTCTGGTGCCTAGAACAAACTAAACCCACCTGCTTGTGCACCTGCCCTCTCTGCCCCTGCCTGGTAGGTCCCTCTAGCATCTTCCAACAGTAACCCACTCCTTGAGACAATAGACAACGTCACCTGAAGCTCTGAGTCAGCCTCTCTCATGTGCTCCCCTGCTCATGGAGCTCGTGGTAATTTTCCACCCAAGAGTTTCTTTCTTTCTTTTTCTTTCTTTTTTTTTTTTAACCGCCAGTTGGAAGCACCACCGTTCCAGAAGCTCAGAACCCTAGCATCTGTTCTGTCTCCCTTCTAGGGCAGACACCTGGCAAGGCTAGAGCCAGCCACCGGATGTGCTATGGCTAGATCCAGGCGGTTGGGCATTTTCTTGGTGCGAGTGTTGAAGAACTGGCCCCCCTTCTCCCCTCCTTGTCCTCCTGCAGGTGGGCCAGCACAGATGGTCCTCGGCGGGAACCTCAGAAGCTTCCCCAAGCCAGAGATGGAGGCAGACACCTATCTGGGGGGGAGGTGGGAGGAAGTCAGTCTTGGGGCTGGAAGCCAGGCGTTGCCAAGGAAACCGGTCTCGCGGTGGCCACCATGGGCTCGGGGTCCTGGGATGGTTCTTCTTCAGCTGGGTGTGGTCTCCTTGCAAGCGGCCCAGGCTGCATGGTTTCCCACTCCCATTTCCCAGCACTCCTTTTCAGTGTTTCAGGACAGCCCATTGGCAAGTGGGTGTTGGCAGAAATCCTGCTCCAGACATCCGGGGGCTCAAACCAGGGACAAGCAAGGAGAAACTGGTTTTTCCAGCCAAAAAAACAAACAAAACTTCTCTGCAGCCCCTTTTCCCTTGAAAGCCGGGCGGGATGAGCTCCGGAAGCAGAAGAAGCTGCCCAGAGGGTCTCTAAGCTGAGAAGGGAAAGGTGACCCCCTCTCAGGCAGAGGCGTCCAAGTCAGCAGGCAGCGGAAGCGTAGGTGGCTCTGTGTTAAAAGTCACAGGCAACCCCTCCTCGAGGGTAGCGGCAGGAATTCCGGGTGAACGAGGACAGCAGTGGGAAGCCACACAACTTGCTAGCACCTACTCCATCCTGATCTAAGAAGTAATAATATCACGATAACGAGGATACACAGTCCTCCTGTAGTAGCCCACCGCTCTGTGGTCAGCACTGAAGACACAGACTCAGACGAGTGACTTGCCCAAGGTCTCACAGCTTGTAAGGGGCAGCCGGGGGACTGAATGGGGTGTTCTCTAACCCTGAAGTCCAGACTCTGACACACGGCCAGTGACCAAGGGTCTTTATTGCAAAGGTAACTTAGATGCGCTCACAGTGGCTTTCAAATATTGCCTAGAACTGTGGACTGAGAATTGTTCAGCTGGAAGGAGCTGGAAAGTTCTCTTTCCCGGGGAAAAGAGGGGACACATGCCTGGCTTGGGAGGGACCATTATTCAAGGGAAAGAGCATGTTGGAGTGGAGTATAACTCAAGGAAGCCCCTCAGGGGCAACCGCCAGCTTCATATAGAGAAGAGGCTGGGTCAAGGCCAGGGGTAGCCAGGGGTCAGGTGCAGGGTCACCCTGGTCAAATGAAGTAACCAATGCAGAGACAGAGGAAGCGGAAGAATCCAGGACTTCCCCCATGACCAATATAGAGTGAACAGGATTATACTTGTATCAGGGGCTACTTAAAGTCATTCATTCACCTTTTCAATAAACATTGATTAAATGCCCACTATGTGACAGGAACTGCACACACACACACACACACACACACACACACACACACACACAAGGCCACAAACAGAAATAAATGTATGAAAGGAAATACCAGGGGGGAACAGTGGACAGCGCCTTGAGGGTGGCCATTTAGAGAGGGACCCTAAAAGACGAGAAGAGCTCGGCCATACAACTGTCCTGGGGAAAACCATCCCAGGAAGAGGGTGCGGGGACTGGGGGGTCCTGAGACAGAGAAAAGCGTGGTGAGCTTGAGGAACAGAGGAGGGCAGCTTGGCTGGAGCCCCGTGCTGAGGATACAAGCTGAGGCCGGGACGTAGGCGAGGGCTACATTGCACAAGGCGATGGTCATGCTCGGGACTTCGGAATGCACTCCAAGGGCGGTGGGAAACCACGGGAGAGGGTAAGCAGAGAGGATGCCATGACTAGATCTGTGTTTTCAAAAGATCACTGTAGAAATTGTTACATAGCGCCCCTCAGGTCTTCGGACGACTGGCCAGTGTCCTGAGTCCTCTCTGAATTGAACTTGCCTTGTCCTGTGCATCTTGGAGAGGGTTGCTGGGGAGCAGCTGGGGAGAAGGGGAAGGACGGGAGTGAGCTAGATTTCACTGTCTTTACCCCAGCCTCCAAGCCCTGCTTTGGGGAGGACGACCTCATGGCCAAGTGCAGATGGAAGATCTTTCCGTTCCTTGCTTCCCAGTGATGGAATCATTCACAGGCTCCAGACATGGCCGCCAATGTACGTCAGACCTAGATGGCCGGCAGTGGAGCGAGGGCTGACCCTGGCTCACCTGGGCTGCTCAGACATGGACAGCTATGCCCCTTCGTTGCTTCCTTCCCTATTCCCCCTCTTCTGGGAAAAGAAGAGAAGCAGAATATTCCATGGGAACGGTGAAGTGGCTTTCACAACAGGGAGCCTCTGAGCGACCAACTGGGGGGGCCTGGGAGGGTCACAGGCTGGGAGGAAGACGGCAGGCACTAAGATGACAGAGGTTAAGAAAGGGGGAGAGGGACGGTCCCTGAAAGGAAGCCAGACTAGGGGGAGCAGAAGCTGAGAGCAGGACAACTTAGCATCCTGAGAAGAAGAAATAAAAGGATGTATCTGTCTTTATTGAATTTATGCCCATCTTCGCTCTAAAACAATTTGGGCAAAGCATCGCTAATCACCCGCCGCCACGTCAGTGCCGTTAGCAAACTACCAGGGAAAGACTCTCCCCAGGGGCCGGGTCTGCCCGTGGAGAACTGAGCTAGGAAGTCGCAGGGAGAATCAGAGCAACAGTCTGTCTGTCTGCAACCGCTCTGTGGGTTTCCTCCGAGCACTTCTGTGGGGTAAAGGCATGTGGGGGCAGCTAGATTTATTTTAAATGGTTTCAGTTACACCTCCTTTTGGTGGGTGAGGCACATGGGTTACCTGCTGGAAATGGACTCGACTGCGGGAAAAGAGACAGGCAGGAAGGGGCTTCGAGGCCTCTTCTAGTTCCTTCCATCGTGGTAGCAGGCAGGCTCCTCGCCTGGACCCTGGAGCCCTTGTGATGGAACCCGTTCTGAATTGCCCAGGGCCCGGGCCTGGGATGGAGGCAAGGAGGCAGAGCTTTGACCTTGGTGAGTAAATTTAAATGCTTTTATTAACAATCTTCTTACATTACAAGGATAATATGACAAAAGGAAAGTTTCTGCGTACATATTGTGATAAACCAACATAGCTCTATTTGTATCCAGTGTTCTAGGTCCCATCACACAGGTACTATAAAGCGTAGTCTCCAAATAATAACGTCAAGAGGTTTTTTACGAAAGAAAGTATTAACATATTAATATGTATGTGATAATAGACTCCTAGGTATTTCCCCCCACCCCCACTTTATTTTTCCTTTGTGATTGAAATGAACCGGTTCAGCAGCGTGGGGGTGGAGAGAAGGAGAGAGGGCGGAAAAAGAGCAGATCAGACTGCTGGCTCTTCCCAGGGGACCAAAGTGAAGATGGAGGGGCGCCCGCGGGCAGTGCGGCCCCTGACTTCTTGTGAGCGAGCAGTATTGGAACGGGCTGTCCTCCCCGGACGGAGGGCCCGGTGCCCTTGAGGCCCCAGGGTACGCTCTCTCTCTGAGGTACGGTGCATCGTGGGTTGCTCCCCGGGGCTGCCCACCCCTGGCCACGGGTCTGACCCGCTGCTGCGGCGGGAAGGCTCGGGCTGGGCTGGTCTCTCTGGAGGCGCTGGAGGGTGTTCCGAGAGCCGGTTGGCAGCCAGCTGTGCCTCCAGGAGACCCAGGCAGATGTGGGGGGGAGAAGAGGTGGGCATTGGCAGAACAGACCGGCCCCAGACTCTAGGTGGGGGGGGGGGGTCTGCTGGACACTGAGGTACGTTGGTACATGGCAGGAAAGAGGAGGACATGGGGTCAGAGGAGGCTCGGGGACAGAGGTAAGTGCCTTTGGAGAGCTGAAAGGCCCAGGCCGGTCTGGGGCGCAGAGGATGCAGCCCCATCAGCCCCTCCTCTTCTACCTCCAGGGCCAAGAAACTTTAGAGAGAAACCTGGAAGCTACACGGGCTCCTGATTCAGTCAGGGCCGCACAAGCCCTCCGTCGCGCTGCCAGCCGCACCAGTGCCCCCTTCCCCCCACCCCAGGCCTCAAGGCACCCCCTGGAGGTGGGGTGGGAGCAGGGACCAGGCGGGGAAGGCATCCTCCCCAGTGGAAGCGGATAAGCTTGGGGCACCCGGCTCAGCCGCTGCCTCGAGTCACAGAATGAGAACAGTGTACATGAACTAAACCTGCCTGTTAGGGTGGCGGTGGGCTGGGGGGGGTGTCGCTGGACCTCCACGCGGGGGAGGGGGGAGCGTTGTCCTGAGTACAGCCAGCCGCAGCAGCTGTGCAAAGTGGGCGGAGCCAAAGCCCTGCTTCTGAACTTGAGTTGCCACTGAAGTTATGAGTGTGTGGGTAGGTCTCTCCCACCCTCCGCTGGTGCCCCCTGCACCGCGGGCAGCACTGGCTGGCGCCGCTCCCGCTGCTCGCCTCACCCCTCCAGGGCCCTGGCGGAAGGTGGTGGTGGTGACAGCGGTGGAAGCGGGTGAGGGAGGCTGGGCCTCTAGGGGGCAGCAGAAGCACCGAAGGTGGGGAGGGTGGCCTCCTCCCTGGGCCCCTCTGGGTCCAGTTGGCACCTTTCCTATTGCCACCAGTGCTGCTCATTCCTGTGGGTGGGGGAGGAGGGTACTGGGGGAAATTGTGCGGTGGTCCCTCCACCAGGGCCCAGAGACCACGTCCGAGTGCCACGCGGCACTGACCACCGCAGCGTCGGAGGGCAGGGGGTGAGGAGGGATACAAAAGTGCATGGAGACAGCGGGGACCCGGTCACTGTCCTCTCCTACGCTCCGGGTAGGAGGCCCCGTGCCCAGCAAACCTGCCTGGCTTCCGCAGCTCCCTCCGCGGAGGCTCTGCCTCCTCCCTCCGCAGGGCGCCGCGACAGGGACAGGCTTTCCCGTTGCTCTCCCAGCTCTCTATAGACTCTATTTTTATATCTATTTAAAACATAGAAATGTATAAATATATAGGATATTATTTATAGATATATAGACGTGATTTAATCTTACTCTGTGTGTATCCGTACTGTATATGTCCATATATACAATATATACGTCGCAGTATTTGTATTACACTCTGCACATCCCCCGCTTCCGTGCGCTCGCTCTCCTAGGGAGACTGGATTGCATAGGTATTTCCAGAAAACGCCACTTCAGGGGATGGGGGGGTGGGGAGGGAAAGCCAGATGGAAGAGGAGGGCCGTACCATTTTCCTCCCCAAAGGGCACTTTTTCTCCCTCTGGCTACCGCACAAGGATCACCTCAGAGGCTCCTTAAACTATCACAGCTCCATCCACTCAGCTAAAGGACCCTGTGAACAGAGAGCAAGAGAGGGGTCTCCCTCCAAGCAGAAGAGGGCCCTGTGTGTCTCTGGACAAAATCTGCCCTCCTCAGGATGTGAGGAGGAAACCAGACCAGAACCCACGACCCAGCACCACCTCCCCCAGGAGGCTGGTGTCTGGAATGGGACCGTCCCCAAGGACACCTGCCTTCCAGATGCGCCACTCCCACCTAAGGAGGCCTGGCCTGGCTAGGGCAGCCACTTAAAGGGGCAAAGGGGCACGAGGTCCAGTGTCTGGGACCCTCTGCACAAACTGGGCGTGGGGCCTAGAAAAAGCATGAATTCTACTTGGAAATCAACCCAGACCACATGCCAAAACCAGATCCAGATCCAGCGTTCCTGTTCCTGGAAGGGTGGGGTTGGGGGGGGGAAGGCATGGGGAGGAATCTAGAAGCTCTACTTCAACCCCCAGGCTGCCTCCTGGACCCCGCAGGGCTCCAGGTGACCAGCAGCCCCATAGCCCGGCTGGGCCAAGCCTGTAGTCCATTTCTGTGTCGCCACGATCATTTTTGGCATCCTACATGCTTTTCCCTCTTTTCTCCCTCTTGGAATCACGTCCAAACAAAGGGAAAATATTTAAACATGACCTTAACTAATTACAAGGTCCTTCCTCCAAATGACAGGGTTGACATAAGCAAGTCAAGGAGAGGGGGCTCAGCAAGACGACTCAACATGGAAACATGTAGTGGGGGCTGGGGCGCGAACCCTGACTGCCCTGGACTCCGCGCCCAGCACCCAAGCCAGCCGCGCAGACACCCTGCAGCTCCAGCCACTCTCATTCCCCAGCGAGGATGAGAAAGTAACGATCTGCCCTGAATCACAGGATGTGAAAAAAAGAAAAAGCGGTTGTTTTGGATGCCTGGACTCTCACCTTCAACCAGGCAGGCAAAACGTGGGCATTTGATGTGGCAAGAGCGGCAGACAGGGCTAGGCTGTCCTCAGGGTACACAGACTCTGTATGGCCATGGCTGTCTTTTTCCGCCACGGAGGAGACGCAAACCATCTTTATCACAAGGGCTTGGGGCTCCTGGGCTCTGCAATGTATCTGCTTGACATAAACGGCCAGGAACCTGAACTCACTTCCCACCCCCCCCCCCCGCACAAGCCAAAGAAAGTTACTCATCAGCCAGCCCAATGGCGACGAGTCTCCACCCCAGAGACAAACATGTCCTTCTAAGCCAGCGGCTGAGCTAAAGGGCTCGATCCCATCTGAAGTGACCACATTCGAGAAGCCGTGACCACCTGGCCACGGCTTTTTCCGCCCATCAAAGGGAGGTTAGGCTAGGTAAGCATTTGGTTCCCTAGGCTAGACCCTGTGGGTCCCATTAGCCCAAGAGTCTTTCCCAAGGAGGCAGAAGAGTGGAGAGTCCTAGGATAGGAATCACAGGCAGCATTCACAGGATGGAAGCCCTGAGCCTCCCGCGAGCATCCAGGTTGGAAAAGACCCTGTGCAAATTACAGTGGTGTGTCACCCGAATTGTTCCCCGGTTACTCCCTGTCCCAAGGCAAAGTGACCATCAGAGGGCCTGACACAGCCCAGGCCTGGCTGGATTCAACAGAAGTTGTGAGCACCCAGGGTTTTAGAGCGCCTGCCAAACTTGGAGACTCCCAGGAGAGCTCGGCCTGCCCGACGCATGGAGTCCTGCCGGCCCGCGCTGCTCGCAGCAGCTCTCGCTTCTAGCCCAGGGGCAGCTCTCTCGGGACACACGGCGTAGACGCCGGCATAGGCCCAAAGGATTTATTTTGCCCCTCTGGATAGAAAGTTGAGTTCATCTTGGCCACGGCCCTCTTGAAACGGTCACAGCCCTGACTAGCGCTCAGGCAGACATCAATGATTCTCTTTCTGGTTTTCAAATGAGTGACCCAGGGGATGGCTCCCCATGTAGTGGGTGGAGAGGGGGAGAAGGGGAAAGGAGAAGGCGTAAGGCATCTGGTGGCTAGAAGAAAGGATCCCAACCTACTGTTTCTGGCCCCCACCGAGGTCCCCTTGCCAGCCATGTGTGCCCTCAACCCATCTTACTTAGTCTGTGCGGTGTTCAAAGAAAGCTCCCACAGACGTGATAGTTCGTGTGCGTGGTGGAGAAGATGTCAGGGAGGGAAAGGTGAAACCTTGTGCTTTGCAACAGCCTCCCGCTTGACCACAATTACTGACCCAGATGGGAAGAGCGGGGGAGGGGGGGTTGGTGGTTATTCGGGGGTGCTCATTAGCTTAAAGTAGGGACACAATACAAGGTTGAGAATTCCAAAGCCTCAGAAAGTGCTCTGGGCGTTTCCTTGCTAGTTCCTGCTCTCTCCTTGTTCAGAGGAGGGTGGGGAAGTGTGTGGGACTGGGGAGGGGACTGGGGGGTGAGCGTCACCAGGCGGGGTGCATCGATCTGTTGAAGAAGGCAGCATATGAGGCCTGGCAGTGGGACAGTCGGAGAAAACCAGTTTTTTTGTTTCTTGTTTTTTAACATGCTACATCACTGTTGAAAACGAACAAAAAAGTTTCAAAAATAATATATAATATATATATATATAATATATTTATATAATGAAAAGCTATCGACTAGCAGCAATGATTCTAAAGTTATCTTAGCACCAAGACCATAGGGGTGGGGGGAAGGGATGTGTGGGGGGTGAGGGGACCGGCAGGACGAGGAAGGGGGAGTGACATGTTCAGTGTTGATGACATTTCCACTATGGTTCTCGACAGTGGCGTGAGGCCTCGGAGACAAGATAAACCAAGAAGGAAGGAAGCCACCACAGTTTTATGTCTGAGCCAGGCAGGTTGGGGACACAGGGGGCCTCGCCTGTGGTCAGATCACACTGTCCTTTGCCCCCCTCTGCCAAGTGAGAGGGGTGGCTCCCAGTAGAACTGACCATGGACAACGCAGGTCTTCCTCCGTCCCCCCCATAGGACCTGCACCCACCAGGCAAGACCTCTGCATATCCGATATGCATAAATCAGATGTGGGAACATGAACAGAAGGTTTTAACAGCTCGCGCACATTTTTTTTTTTTTAACTCCCTTGCGAGGTATACTGGTAGTTAAATGAACAAAAGAGCATTGATCTGACTCCTCTAGCTTAAACCACTACTTGCCCCAGGGAGTAGGCAAGTGGCTATTTCTAAAGCTTATATCATGGTTGTGTGTGTGTGTGTGTGTGTGTGTGCGTGTGCGTGCACACGCGCGCCTGTGTGTGGGTGTGGGTGTGTGTGTGTAGGCTGATGCCTTGAGAGTCCTGTCTGACCTCTAGTTTATTCCTTTTTCTTTAGGACATCTCTACCCTGTTCAAAAAAAGGAAGCATTCACCGGCATAGACGCGATGCCTGGTTTCCCGCTGCCTCCTTGCCAGGCTGAAGGGTTTGTAACCGGCCTTGTCACAAAAGGAGGCCTCAAGCTTGAGAGACCTCCTTCGAGTCACGCATAACCCAGGGCACAACTTGCATTGACATCTCCTGCCACTGAACCAGAGCAGGCATTTGATTATTAAGGGAACAACAACAAAATACCCCCAACACGTTATGTGATTATAAAGACAGAGCATAAATAATTCATGTAAATGGAATACATACCTTTCATCTTACTTGTTTTTAGCCAAAAATCACTGCCCTGTTAGGGTCTGGATTTTTTTGCTCTTCATTTCCCCCACAGTCCCGGATCTGACTGGAATTATATTATTTTACCCAACACTACGTAAGAACAGGAATGCAAAAAATCCGCCCCCCCCCCCACACACCTTGTCCCTTCCCCAGGGCTTCAAGCTCAGTGGTAAGGCAATTTTGCCTTCAGTATAACAGGTAAGATCTTTAGGAGGGAATCTATAACCTGGGGAAGGGAGAGGCGACAGAGGTGGGGAAGTGGCGGGTGTCACAGTTTGACCGACACGTTTGTTTCTAAGACAGTGAAGGAACGCTCATCAGGAAATGCATACAAACCTGCCAGGCTGAAATCAGGTGGGAGAGGGAAAGGGTCACACACCCCAATCCAGATATGCCACCCAACCCCTCCCAAATCAAAGACGGGGTTCAGCTCCACCGGCGTGTCCGCGATGGGGCTGAGAACCGCATCGCAGACCAAACGAGAAAAGGAAAGGCAAGAACATAAACCCAAACCCAAACCCCTCAACCCCCGAGCAAAAACAAACAACAAACCACCTAGAGGTGATGACAGAGACCCGTCATTCTAGCTTAGGCTGTTGGTTGGCTCTTGGGTGGGAACGCGTGTGGCCCCAGCACGAGCTTCCGTGAGGGAAAAGGATGGCCACGGAGGCTGCAGCTGCCAGATCTCGTAGACGAGGGTCTGTTTCCAACATCATTCCTTTGTGAAAGCTCCCAGTGGCTTCGGGTGGAGGCGTCACCTTGGTTTTTAAAAATTTTCAGTGTGGGTTTATATATATATATATATATATATACATATACATATGTATATATATATAAAATATAATATATATTTATATAATATATCAAAGCTTATGAGTATAGATTAAAAAAATATTCAACAGCTTAGTGAACTCTGGGGACGCCGGCCCCTAGATGTCCGGGTAAAACTCTGACCCGTGGTCCACGGTCTGCAGCACGGGCTTCTGTTCCAGCGCCGACATCCGGCTGAGGACCTCGGCGGACAGCGCGTAACTGTTGCCGGACTTCTCCTCGAACCAGCTGTCCAGGGCTCGCTTGGCATCGAAGTTGGCGATCGGCGGGCCGTTCACCGCGATGGTCAACAGGTCGCTGAGCTGCTCCAGGGTCAGGCGGGAGCGGTGGTTTTTGCGCACCCGCTGCAGGGCATTGCGGCCTTTCTCGCAGCAGGCGGTGGACGTGGGCAGGACTTTGAGGACCTGGATGATCTTGTTCAAGAGCGGGAACCGCTGTTTGTACTTGCAGATGTGACCGAGCAGGTCTTTGAAGCCATTCTTGGTGTAGTAATCCGCCTTGAGCTCCCGCCACTCCATCAACAGGCTGCCCCGCGGGTCCAGCCCCTCCCTGCAGACATCCCGCGAGAAGGTGGGGATGGCCTCCAGGTGATCGAATATCTGCACCATGTCCTCCTTGCCGTAGCTCAGCAGCTCCTCGCTGCTCCGGGGCCAGGCGGCCAGGTCGAACACCTGGCAGGCCTTCACGAAGATCCGGCTGCGGGAATCGAACCTCTGAGCCAGGATCACCTGGGTCTTCTGGCAGATCTTCTCCCTGACAGACTGGAACTTGGCCTCGGCCACCCTGAGGTTCTTCATCGCGATCCCGTTGAAGCTCTCTCGAAAGTTCTCCTCGAACTCCTGCAGATACTCCCCCGGGGAGTCGGCCAGCCGGCTGATCTCCTGGATGGCCTCCTCGATCTTGTCGTCCACCTGGGACACCAGGAGGTACTCGCCCTGGAAGACGTAGGCCAGGCGTGAGAGCACGGCGATCACGTCCAGGAGGAAGTAGATGAGCTTGATGGACTGGTAGTCCATGAGGAACTGCAGCAGGGCCAGCGCAATGGCGGACGCGTCGGCCCGCTGCGTCTGGCTGCTGACGTCCTTGAGGTGGGCCACCACCTCCAGGTAGTCTTTGATGAGGGCATTGAGGACGTTCTGCTCCCCGATGATCCACCTCACGGCACGGATGTCCCCCAGGAACTCCGTCTCCTCGCACAGGGTGGACGCCGTGGAGCGCAGCTCGCACATGAGGCGCGGCGAGTACCGATAGAAGCTCAGCAGCTGCTTCAGGTTGTTCTCCAGCTCCTCCAGGCAGGGCAGCTCTTTCCCGCTGATGGCGTCCAGGATCTCCAGGTGGGGCCGGTGCACCATGAAGGGCAGGCACAGCAGCCAGGGCAGCGTCTTGCGGATCGTCATGAACATGCTGGCGCGCAGGCTGGCCGTGACGTTGGCCCCATCGATGCCCAGGCCGACGGTGGGCTTCTCGTCCTGCAGCCGGATGCCCAAGGCGGCAAAGGCACGGTCGAGCGCCTGCAGGTAGCTCTCCGTGCTGGAGAAGCCCAGCTCCTGCAGGGACAGGAACTCGGTGGCTGGCGGCCCATCGCTGCTGGTGTACTGGACGTAGACGGCCACCGTGTCGGCCAGCAGGTCGTCGCTCTGCCCGTCCAGGATGATGCTGAGGCAGGGCGACTGGCGGAGGCGCTCCACCAGGTCCTCCCGCAGCGCGCGGGCGATATGGTGAATGAGGATCTGGCAGTCGCCCTCGTTCATGTACTGGTCCACCACCTTGAGCTCGCACTTGCGCAGCAGCTCGGCCAGCGGCCGGAAGTCCAGGTAGGGCCGGCCCTCAAGGGCCAGGTGGTAGGCGGTGTTGAAGAGCAGGGTCATGTTGCGGCACATCTCCTCCGTCTTCTCGGGGTGCATGCGCAGCTTGTACAGCTGCAGACACTTCTTGTGCAGGTTGCTCTGGCTGTGCAGCTTGATGGTGTGGATCTTGAACTGCTTGGAGCCGATGATGAAGGCCGACGTGCGGGACGACTGCACGGTGTACTGGCGGCACACGTGGCACCACATCTCGTTGAGGGTTGGCGAGTACCGCAGGAACCAGAACTTCTTCAGCCACTCCTGCTTGAAGCGCCGGATGCGGCGCCCCGTGGCGGATGACATCTTGGAGGGCTCGTCGGCGGCGGTCAGCATGTCGTTGGAGACGGACTCGTCTGCGGAATCGACCTCCTGGTCGTCGTCCTCCATGATGGCGGGGCCGGAGACCATGCTCTCGGAGGCTGGAAGACAAACGGGAAGGAAACATGTAAACCCCGGCGGCAAACACGCGGGCTTTTCCGGAAGGCACGGGAACGCTGCCCGAGGGGTCGGCGCCACAGCAGGGGAAACAGAGGCCAGTTCCGAGGACAGACTGAATCCCAGTCTAGAATTTATATACATACATATATGTATATGTATATATACGTATACATACATGTATATATATGTTTTCTTGTAATGAGCACTCATGCTCTCCATGTGTGACGGTTCCTCTCTGGGGAGGACACCTGGTGGCCGCCCTGCTCCAGGCTGCCTGCCTTTACCCTCCACTAGTGGGCGCTCTAGGAACTCAACCTTCTCGATCAGCTGAGCCGCATGCCTGGCCCGGAGCAGATGGGCCAGCCTGCCCAAGTCACGCAGGGAGGACGTGGGGCTCGTTTCTCTCACCGCTAACGTTGGGAGGCGTGCTGCCCTGGAACGCAGGCAGCCTGCCACGGCTCCAGCTTATTTCAGGATCAGAATGCAGTTAAGACGCGTGCTTTGAATATCTGAAACACCTCATTCTGAGCTAAGGGATGTGGTTAAAATAGGAAATGCTATGTAAATACTCGGACTCAGCTGCAGCTGTGTACTGAAAAAAACCTTCCTGGTCGTCGACCGGTTCCTAAAAGACCCAGGCAGCCAACGGAAAAGGGCCAAGGCGTGCAGCCCCATGTCCCGTATTCCAGGCCTTCTAAAATTCCAGGCAGGGGAGCTAGGACCACGTGTGGCAGAACAGCAATTTGGGAAGAGAAGAACGAGGCCGTGTCCAGGGACTGAGTTTGAGCTGCCCTGCTTGGGACTGGGGAAGAGACAAAGATGGGGTTTAGAAGTTGAGCGTGGGGCTACGACACCACCAGGACAGCCAGAGGAAGGCAACGGGTCAAGAACACAGCACACACCCCTCCTGCAGTGGAACTTCCTTTATTGACGAGGCGGATACAAGGGCGAGACATGAAGCATCTCCCTGGGGCCGCGGAGCAGCCTGTCCGAGGCAGGCACCTGCGGGCGTGGGCTGTGACCGGAGCCCGCCTCCGCGGGACACGCTTCGGGTGTCCCGGAACATGGCTCCCGCAGAGAGCGCCAGGCCACCCTCACACTGCCCAAGGGCTGCTCTTCCCTCCGACCACCATCTCATCCACACCAACTTACCTGCAGGGTCCGAGAACTCTGGGAGCTCCAGTACCTGTGCTGGCAAGACGGGGGGTTCCGGAAGCTTCCCAGACTTAAGCATGTCTAGTTCGGCCTGGAGTTCCCGGACCTTCTTCTTGAGGCGAATACAGTTAGGGCAAAAGGAGGTGGTGGGAAGCTCGTGAGGGTCAGACGCAAGGGAGGCCTCGGCGGGACTGTCGGCCTTGAAGGACGAAGGCTCTTCTTCTTCATCTTCCAACGGGCCTGGCTCCTTGGAAGCCCCCTGGGGGATCTTCCAGTCCCCCTCCCCCTGGGTCCGGCTGACATTCTGCACGCCATGTGACATGCTCATTGCACACCGACCGTAGGCGTCGTCCTGGTACTTGGGGACCTTCCTGATGACCAGCGAGGTGCTCAAGGCGAGCTGATGAGCCTCTACCTTCGCGGTTTCCAGGGAAGCCTCCAGCACATCCTTGAAAATGAGGTCAATCTTCTTCTTCTTGGCCTGGGGGTGCGCGTCCCCCTCGTCAAAGCCACGCTTGTACGGACTTTTGCCCTGTCTCAACACGGGGAGCTGAATGGGACCCCTCAGGTCTTCTGGGTTCCCCAGAGCCTGCTCAGACTTCTCCCTCTGCAACCTCTTCTCTCCTAGGAAGGAAAACCAGGGTGTGAGGACGTGGGGGAAAAGCCCCGAAGTGGGAGAAACCAACAGAAAACAAAGCAGGCCTCCTGCTAAGGAAGTCACGGACACATCCCTCTGGGGCTGGCCCTGTGGGGGCAGGTGGGACAGAAAGGGAGAGGCGGGTCACTCAGTGGATCGCGGGGTCTGGAGTGGGACCCAAACAAGTGGGAAGAATTCTTGAAAAAGACTGTTTCAAGGGAGCCTTAGGTCTATAAGCTTCACCTTTATAGGTTGAGGGAACGCTGGAGGGGAGGGCAGTTAGAAGTGCGGTCACCCTAGAAGCTGACACCCCACCAATCAGACTGGGCAGGTGGGAGTGCGTCTCAGAGCTCAGCGCGTGGGGATGCCCACCCTCCAGGCTTCTTGTCCAGTCTTGGCGATTGGAAGATGGCTGCTTCGACTTGGTAAAAGGTACACAGGAAACACCGCGTCCCCTCCTTCCTGCTCCCTGACTGCTTCTAGACAGCCCCGTAGGGCCAAGTCTGACCCGCAGCAACCGTCCTCTCTCACTCTCCCAGGACATCGAAAGACGAGGTGCACGTGAGAGAAAGTGACCTGAACGTCTGTGGTTCTCCCTGACAACCGAGGCAGGAAAAAACGGGAAGACAGGGCCCCTCTGGTGGCTGAGGGCTCCCGGGGGTGCGGGGGGTGGGGGGACAGCCTCCAACAAGATAAAGAGCAGCGTGACCACACTGACCCAAAGCATTCTGGAAATACAGCTGTGTCTCCTTACCTGATCCTTCAAAGGACATTCCCTTTTCTATCTCTTTGATCATGTGACTGACTTCAAAGACGTTGGTGAGTTCCTAACAGTAATTTGAGCCTCATTCTTTAAAATGGCAGACACAGTTTCATACATTGCTACAGAAGGGTGCTCCCTGGGGGGTGCAGATGCTAAAGGGGGACCCTCAGAAGGTCCTGACGGCAGCCCGTGGGGCTGGGAAATCTCAAAGCCTTCCTAGATCAGGCCAGGGCCCTGGGAGATGACTCTAGGCAATGACTTGGCCCGAACGGACGTTGCCATTAGGCTTCCGAAAGCTGGGTTTGCTAAAAGCCTCGGAGTGAAGGCCAAGGGGTCTCTGAGCGATCCAGATGTTCCCGGCTGCGACAGAGCGCTGGCTTCCCACAGCTGGCGAGGGGTGCTGTGCACTGGGCCATGTAGGAATCCGGGTTTCCTACAGGTAAGAGCACAAATGGGGGTAACCGACTCAGGACGCCCCTCTTCTGTCCTCACATGAATGCCCGATGAGCAACCCCATGTTCACGGACCCTGAAGGTCAGGTGGCTCTCACAGCCTACATTTCCGTAACAGCCGAGGGGCAGAAAGAGTGGAGATGAACGCTTGTAAAAAACGCAACATATCTATATTACGATCAGACAGGACATCTGCCCATTCATAAGCTGTAAACATCAAGGGCCACCCTTCCGCTTCTCACGGACCAATCAGGCAGCAAAGAGCTGAGGATGTCGGGAGGTCAAGGCTACACATCACCAGGGAGTCCTCATGCCTCTCTGCTCAAACACAAGGTCATTCAGATTTCCTAGGATGTGTGGGAGACTTCTTTGGACTCAAGGCTTCCAGAAAAATCTAAGGGCCGAAAAAGACCTTTAAACAGCATGAAATTGATTTCAAAGCCTCCATAAAATATGGGCGAAAACACCACCAAGTGAATCAGTGACTTGAAGGAGATTGAATAACATAAATTTTTTGAATACCCTGTATTAGATGTGTCCTGTTCTTACAAGATAACCACAAAGGCATAATTTACACTGTCTTCAGGAAGCAGTTCTGGGCTCCGAGGAATGTCCCTACTTAAGAAGGACTAATAATTCACGCTCTGGCCTTTCTCAGGGCTCCAGCCTCCAATTACGAAGAAACCTCCTTCCACGCAAGACCTTCAGTGATTGAGGGTAGGGATCCCCTTTCCAGAGCGGGGCTGGCACACCAATCTAAGCCTCCACCAACTATTCAGAGTCTGCCAAAGCTACGGGCTACAAAGACATCTCCACATCCAAAGGCCACTGAGCTCACCACTGCTCCCAAGGGCTTTAGGACCAAGCCTACCCGCCCTCCACTGCTCTGGCCCTGCCCCACACGGTGGTGCCTTTCCATCTCCTTCCTGTTTCCTACTGCTCAGCCTGGCCAGGAACAGACCCTCCTTCCTCCCGTATCTTCACAAGTCTTCGCGGATCTCATTTCAAATCTCTCTGCCACGCCTCCTTTGAACCACTCCTGAAAAAGCTCACTCCCTTCTCTGAGCATTCCCCTCGGGTCTCAGGGCTCTCTGAGGATGATTGCAGCTTGAGGTGCTTTGGAGACGACACTGGGGGCGGGGGAAGGACATTACAAATCCAGAAGAATTCAAGAAGATTACGGCCAAGGGACGGAAGCTGAGTCCTCAGACATGACTTCTCTTGGTTTTCTTTTCTTCTGGTGATAACGATTCTTTTGGAGACTTCTTGGCTGTCTACATTCATTTCTTCTTTTATCCATTCGACAAAGATTTATTGAGCTCCTACTATGTACCAGACACGTTTATACAAGGCATCTTCAGAGGGCAAATGGACGCTGTGGCCATCTCATCATAGAAACATGGCTTCCCGAGTGAAATCAGCCTGTGCCCAACCCCAGATCCGAAGAAGACAAAAGATGAGTATGTCTACTGGGTCTCCTCACTGACCATCCAATCACAGATACCTTTTACCAAGTCAGGAAGCAGCTGTGCATTCAATGTCCACAATCTGGTTTATTCGGTTTTGTTTTTAAAAATAGCTTAATTGCAATGGGCCACCCCACCCCCTCTTCATGAAGATTTACTTCCAATAAGTAGGTCAGTCAGGAATGTGATAATCAGGTGGGGCTTCGGTATAGCCCTGGTTCCTGGAACCACATGGACTCTGAGTATTTGAATGTGTATTTTTAGTGCAAGGAAGGTCTCCGGAAAGAAGGAGCCGGACTCGCCAGTTTGCCTTGGCCAGGCTGAGGAAGGGGTAGAGAGGCAAAGGGCTAGGGGCTGGGGAGTATTTTAAGCCCCCTTCCAATGACTCATTTAAATGGAGCCTGGATGGACGTCTCACCCACCAAGCCATCCCCCACACCTAAGGTCCCCTTCCCACCTTCCTCCAACCTTCTTCTTCTAAGACTGTTTGTGCACAGCACGGCATTAGGAATTCCAGGAAGGAGACCAGGAGGAAGCAGGGAGGAAACTAGTTTTGTCAGGGAGGCCATATAACACTAAGTTAGAGGCTAGACCCTGCACGGAGACCGACGTGCGGGAGAAACGCAGCACTGCCCTTCCTAGCCACGTGACCCCGGGGGAGTCACTGGATTTATCTGATGCTCGGTTTCTACGGTTGTGAGATGGGGATCACAGTCCACACGGCATCATCAGAACCAAAAGCTTCCAGTTGAGGGCTTACAGTGGTCAGGGTGGGCGCTGTTCTCGATGGGTTCTATGCAGTACCCACCTAATTGTCCCAGCACGCTCACGAGGCAGGCGCTCCTGTTGTGATAAGCACGAGGACACTATCAAACAGCTGCTTTGCCCTTATGACGTGGTCAGTATTAGCTACTACTGAGACAGTGGCACCTTGTGGCATCTTTCCATCAGTCTGACTTGGGGAAAGAGATCAATTTTGATTAAACGTATGTACTTGGCTCTGGGGCCCCGTCTCTCTTGATACTCGCAGATGCCTGTAACAGGGTTTTGGAGGGCGGAGAACACTCGGGAGTGCCTGCCGCCTTGCCCAGAGCTGCCGCTCACCCCCTAGTCCCTCTGGGTCTCCCCGTTGCTGGTGGACTGTATTTCCCATCAGTTTTCTTAGGAAGCGCCTGGAGAAGCAGCTCTGGCTTCCCCTGCGTCGGGTGGCGGGCGTGGCCCTTGCCTCGGGGTGGGCACTCACCTCTGGCCAGATTGCGGTGGATGGTCTCCTGGGACATGCTGTGCAAGCGCTTCATGTAGTCCTCGCTGTACCAGACCCGGAGCCGCTCCCCGGGCCGGATGTCCCGGCACGCTCGGAAGTAGATGCGCTCGCTGTGCTGGAACGCCAGCAGGTTCTGCTCCCTCTCCTCCCGGGAGATGACCACGTACCTGGGGGCGAGGGGGACAGGTGAGAACACACGGGCCACTCATCGCTGGGCGCCTGCCGGGGCCAGGCACGGTGCTGGGCGGGCGTGGGAGGTCAGAGGTCCCCAAGCACGTGGCATGTACTAAAAAGTCCAGGGGCAGCTGCCTGTCCAGGATCGGGAGGCCAGCTGGGGGCCAGTCCCTGGTCTCAACATTACTGTTTTGTATGACCTCGAGCAAGTCTCCGAGCCTCTAAGAATCTCTTGTTTCCTGAGACCAGAAATGACAGCTGCCCTGCCTACCTCCCAGATTCTGCTAAATACACAAATCAACACCAGATACAAAAATGATTGCACCAGAAAGACATGTATGTCATTTCTTCCTCACTAACTTAAGTGCAGGGATTCCCAGACACCCTCAGGTCTCTGATGGTGGCAAACGTGGGGTTCTTGGACCCTTTCCAGTATTTCACAAAGCGCGTGCCCAAAAGGTCAATTAATAAATGCTAAAGATCACTATCTTTAAAAAGTGGGTGTCCAATGCAGATAGAAGATGGTGGTAAATAAGAGACAAGAGAAGGTTAGTAACCACTCACTAGTCCAAGTTATTTTAAGGTAAGGAAACTAAGACTCAGAGAAGGTAAGTGACTTGCCCAAGGTCACACAGCTAATAAATGGGAGGTGGAACTCTGAGGTCCGTTTTCCCCACTAGAACTCATGACTCCTTTGTGAGCCTGTAAAGCACCAACTCAGCAACACCCAGACAACTTTGAAAGTTCTGCCCAACCCTCAGAAGCTCTCCCTTCCCCAACTCTCCCTCAAATGACATTTCCAACATCCAACCTGCCATCTCCAAAAGATGAGACAATGTAACACGTACAGAGAAGCAGAGGCATACAGATCAAAAGAGGAAATCATTTGAAGTTTAAAGGATCTGTGCTCTGCGAGCATCTAGGAAATTTGGAGCCAAAAATAAACTTCTTTTCCTTATGCTAGGGTTTGTCTAAAAGCCAGGGAAGAAGTCAAAGTCCATCTGACTGGCCTACCCCAAAGAGGTGCATTTAGACCAGTCCAGGGTAAACAGTAATTCACAGAAGCAAACCCAAGTGGGTAACGAACAAATGAAAAGTATTCAGCATCGTTAATCTGAAACACAAAGTAGCTCCTTGTCTCCTTGGCACAGACTTCTCTCTCTTCTTTTTTAATGATAACATCCATATTGGCTAGAAAAGCATCTCCCATACTCACGGTATAGAGTAAATGGGCATGACCCTTTGGGACACAGATTTGGCAATATGGGCTCGACCAAGTATTCGTGCAGCCACGTTCATATCAGCGTGACTCATGACTGTCAGGCAGTGAGAGCAACCCCAGTGTCCACTAATGGATACATGCAGAAACAGAATGTGGAATACACACACGTTGCATACTAATTAGCTTTAAAAAGAAGGAAATTCTGATTTAAGCTCTCACACGAATGAACCCTGAAGACACATACTAAGTGAAAGAAGCCGGTCACAAAAGGACAAATACCGTAAGATTCCATTTATATGAGGTACTTTATACGTACAGTTAAATTCATAGAGACAGAAAGTACAACGGTGGTGGCCAGGGGGAGGGGGGCCCAGTGGGGCCAGGGAAATGGGGAGTTAGGGTTTAATGGGTATCCTGTCTCAGCTGGGGAAGATGAAAAGGGCTCTGGAAATGGATGGTGGTGATGGCTGGACAATGTGAATGAACTCAATGCCACTGAACTGGACACTTAAAAAAAATGTGGTTAAAACGGTCAATTTTCTGTTATGTGCATTTTGTCACAATGTGTGCAAAATTTAAAAAGGGACCATAAGACGCAGACCAAGTAGACAAACTCTGCCCGCCACCACCCTGCCTATGTCACTGTCTACGACAGTGCAAAAGCAAAGACACCCAAACGTCTAGTACTGGAGAAATAGTTTAGCAAACTGTGATACAGTCATACGATGGAATGTTACTCATCTAAAGACAATGTTTTCCAAGGACCTTTCATGACGTGGAAAACAGTCCTGATAGAACCTGGAGTGAGAAGAGTAGGACCGGAAGCTATCTACTCTCCCGTTCCAGTCACGCTCTAAAAACAAGCCTCCATAAGTTACTTGAAGGAAACATACCAGTGTTTTACCAGGGACTGACTATCCATTACAGGTGGGTCTGCTTTATCATTTTTTTTCCTGTATTTTCCAAGTTTTCCTTGTGAAGCAATTACTACAGTTACCCCCCACGTCCACCCCCTAAAAAAAGACACACACGGACGCCAATTCCAGGACTGGTGGTGGTCCTGGCAGCCAGCCGCATTGTGAATCTGCATTTGCACAGTCTCAGGCATAACACCTTTGAGCACATCCTGCCCCTTGTCATCGGGGACAGTTCCGTGGACTCTGTTCTACTCTGCCCTGGAGGAGGCCATGACCCTTCAAAGGGGACCACTAGAGTCCAGGGACCAATCCATCTGACAATTGGCTGCAGCACGGAGCCCCGGGTTGTGGAAGTGAGGCCAAGGGGGGCAGGAGTGCAAATGTGAGCTTTTGGCTGCTTCACTCCCGTTGAGAGAAGCAGCCATGAGCTCTACCCAGGGGGGCAGGGAGTCACACTTGCCGGATTTTTGGCACTTAGACCCCAGAACTTGCTTGGGTCCAGGAACTTAGCCTCAACGGATCTGTGCTTGTCAGCACCAGACACGAGCTCCGGTCTCCCTGAGCCATGAAGACAACACTGTGATCTCCATGACCCCCAGCCATGCCACTAACGAAGAAACTGGGAAAAGGAAAAGAGGACCCCTAGCCTAGAGAAGGCTTTCCGAACGAATACTTCCGAGTCACAACTCCCCAGCGCGGGGGTCTGCTTTTCTCTGGATCTGAGATTCCCCCTGAATGTGCAAAATATTTTCTAGTCCCCAATTTAGTCACAGCCTGGGGTTTGACACCCCAAATTAATCACCCTTGTGGTTAGCACAGAACAGAACCGGGGTAGATCCAAAGTCTCCTACTCCCAGATTCAGAAGGCCAACCATTCATTCCTCTTCCCTCACAAGAATCGCCTGGATCACAGAGCACAAGGAAAGAGACGCTCTTCTCTTTTTTGGGGGGGTGTTTAAGCAATCATCGAGCTCTAAAAGCTAGAATTATTTTCTCTGGCATGCGACTTTAGGAGAAAAAGAGATGAGGAACACGTAACTCTCAGGGATTTCTTCAAAAGAGCAACTTCTAGAATACGTCCAAAGCTTTAGAAAGATTCAGGTCAATTTCCCTTTCTACTTCCTGGTGGTTTCTTGCCCTATAAGAATCAAGGTTTAGGACGAGAACTCCAAATCTTTGTAGCGATCACAGTTTTCCAAAGATAGATAAAAATTGGTCAGCAGCTGGTTGTATCTGGTTGTTTGGAAACTTGGCACTTGAAATATGACATATACGGCAACTCTCAGCAAATCGTAACCACCCATCCCCTCAAGACGTTGAATGGCAGCAAGCTAAGTCCTAACACAAATGACCTCGAATTCGATCTCCCTCTTTTAAGTATTTGGCGGTAACACCCCATGGTTTGATGCACTCCCAGAATCTGTCCCCATACGACAATGCCTTTAAGAGCCACGCCTGTCCCCTTCCGTGGCCGCACACAAGCAAGAGCCCTCCCTGGAAGTCAAGGCTTCTAGAGAGTTCAACTCTCTGTATCTGTTGAGTTGCTAGGTCACTGCTTCGTGGGAGAGGAGGCACGGAGTATGTCGGGAGAAGGTGGAAAACGGCTCACACAGGCCCATCTACAAATGCTACAATTCGTCTGATGGCTTTTCACACCAGACCCACAGAGTTGACGCCCTTTGCAGCAATCAAGGGGGTGGGTGGTAGTGGTGGTGGGGGCGTGTGTTCTGGATTGAACAGTTCGCGATGAGAATGGATTGTTTTGATTCTGAACTCCTTGCTGACTCTGGGTACTGGATAGATAAGCACGAAGACAACACTTCTTCCACCTCACCCGCTGTGCTTTATCAAATGCACCGTATTTTCTAAGCTGAGTCAGGAAACGACTATCGGTTCCACCAGAACAGAGAAAATAACCCACGGGGCTTCCGTGTTGTTGGAGTCAGGGCAGACAAAGGCCAGGCTCAGATGTCCCTGCTCAGTGGGTATGGCCCCGACGGAGAGAAAGCTGCTCCGGCCACGGAGGCAAAAATGGGGAAGAGTGACCAGCAAGAGGCTGGGCTCTGTTTTTTCACATGCGTTTAGGTCTCCGAGCTGGGCGGGTCTTTGGGTCCTGCATGCACCCACCAGATGGTCACCCAAGCTCCGAAAGAACATCGCCGAGCCCGCCTTGAAAGCGGCTAGAGGCCTCAGACCCTTCGGTGGGACTTCCGTATCTTACGCTGAAATTGGCTGCCCATTCACTTTCAACCACTGGCCCCGATTTCGCCTTCCTGTGTTGATGTGCTCGACCCACCATCCCCACTGAAGCCAAGAACAAGAAACTAAAGACACTTCTTCTGAAGTGCACAGGCTCTTCATCTCTCTGTCCCCTTTGCTTCCAACTTGATCCCTGCCCTCCCCAGGACCAGAGCGAGGGGCCGGCCAGGTACTGCTCAGCACCTAGACCACTCTGGAGAAGATCCTGGGCCCAGTTTCACATTATCTTTGCTTGTGGCAGAAATTCGAAAAGTTTGATTTCCATGGCCATGGTTTTCGACCAAGCACAGAAGAGGGTGACCTGGATTCCAAGAGGTCAAAGGCGGGCTGGAACTTTCCAGAGAGGGGACAGATCCCTAGTCAGGACTTGAGGATTTCCTGCTTGGGAGGAGTTCTCTGTGTGCCGGGGAGTAAAGCCAGGGCAATGCCCAGGTTAGGAGGTCCCTTCTCTTCTAAGGAGACTCCCAAAGGGACCTGGAGGAACCGCTCTGGTTACTTTGAAAGCCTCAGCTCTTGGGGGGCAGGGTCTTGCCTGTGACAGATAGATACCAGGATCAGTGGGGAGGCGACCCTCAAAAAAGTTCATGCCTCACGGTGGTCCCTGAAGTCCACTGGCAAATGCACAGCCTTGGACCCTTCCAGAGTCTTCTGCCGGAAAGGGTGACTTTTTTAGGGAGCAGAAGGTAAAATTCACTTAGCCACATCCTGCCTGTGCTGGGCAGAGACTTAACACATGGCTGAATGGTTTCCTATGTGGCTGCTTTGTCTCGCTCAGCTCCTCAGGTCCGTTCTTTCCCTCACAGGGCGGGAGCTAGCATGGTGCCCCATACAGGGGCATCTGAGTACTTTCGGAATCGGGAAATGCCGGCGGCGCTGGAGCCCCTCTGGCCGGCATGCTTTCCCTCAGTCACCTAAGCCCTGCTCTGGGGGCCTTGAGGTTTTCACAGGAAGCGAAGAAAGAGAATATACACCAAAGAAAGATCCTGGAGACTGGGTGCGTTCCAAGTGTGAGATCAATTTCTTTTTATTGCCATCTTAACAAAAAGACTTGGGAAGGCAATCTTGGATTCCAGCATTTTAGGGCAGGGGAAGGCCAGGCAATAATCAAGCCATTGGGCTGCCGGACAGGGGAGTGTTGGGTCTGGGGTAGCAGGAGCCCCCAAAGAACCACAGAGTGGGGAGATGGAGCTGAGGACACAGGGACATTGCAGATGTCCCCCATGCTCTTGACATGGGACAAAGCGTGGTCTGGGATTAGAAGCAGCACTCCAGAAACAGCCGCAGCAGGCACTGGGGAGAGCGGTCCTCCCAACCCCCACCAGGGCTCTAGGGTGCAGACGTGGGAGACGGTGGGCCGGGTGGGGGGGGGAGGAGAGCTTCTGCTAGGGTCAGCCTCAGGCCAGGGAGCAAAGAGAACACAGAGCTGAGCTACACCTGGGTCAGAGCTAAGCTTCCAACTGCCACCCCTCCTCCCTCCCTGACTCGAGGAACCTGGCTGTCTGACCACACTCCGAAATGAAACAGGAAGCTGGAGATGTGTGTCGCTAATGCGTATGCAGCCCAAGCAAGCGGAGGCAAGGCATGCTGGGACCTGGATGGGACAGGAGCCCTGCTGGGTTCTTCTAGCAGCCAGAGGACGAGTCACCTTGTGGGTGTGGAAGCTTCTCCCCAGCGCCTCCGCCCTCTGCCCTAAGGCCAGGGCAGGGCTGGGCACCCACCTCAATGCTGCTGTTGCCTCCCACGGGCCCCCAGGAGAGCGGGGGCAGGGAGCAGCATCCTCCCCGGTCCACATCTGTCCTCTGACCAGGGGAGCCGGGCAAATCCACAGACCCGGCTTCCGGGCCTGCCCCCCGCCCCTCGCCCTCGCCTCGACTAACTGTTGTGGCATCTGTCATCTACGAAATGCAGGTGATGGTGGTCATAATGGTGACAGGAAGACTGGCTGGGCTGCCTTTCCGGCCGTCCTGAGAGCCCACTGAGATCACACCTCTGCTAATGCAGGGAAAGCAGAAGGTGCTCTGAGAACGCCAGGGCCTCTTCTCCTTCCTCCGACGCCATCCCGTTCTTCTCCCCATTCCACAAAACGCAAGCACAGCAGCCGAGCACACGCACCGCGAGGGCAAGCGGAAGGCCAAGGCAGGGGTGCCACCCGCCGCGCTCGGAGCCCTGGGGAAGGAGAGGATGGGCCCCTCCTGGGAGGGCTCATTTCCCTCTGCCCATCCTCAAGTTCCCCCCCTTCGGAAGCAGCAGACTCAGGGCTTGGGAGGCGGCGGTGGCAGCCCCAAGGCTGGCAAGCAGGATTCCGTTCCGACCCCGCCCGCTCTCGCTAGCCTCTTCCGCACGAGGCCGCGGCCGCAGCCGCAGACCAGGAGCAGGCCGCACGCAAGCGTCCCCAGGCGCCGTTGCCCGCACCTTCGGCGGTGGCCGAAGACCAGGGCTGCACACACACACTGTGGGAGCCCAGGGCCGCCGACCTGCATGTGGGGAGGAGATGGCCATCTCCCCGGGATCCTACAGGGGTCACTGGTCCCGGACATGAGAGACGAGCTCCTGTCTGGAGGCCAGGCACCCGGCCTCCATCTCTCCTCCTCCTACTGGAGACGGGCTGGGTTAGAAATTGTGCTTTCTCTTCCGAGACCTGGTAGTCCGTGAGGGGGCCGGGGCCGGGGCCGGGGCCGGGGGAGCCTGCGGGGGCTCTGCCGGGGGGGCCTCGGCCTGAGGGGTTGGGCCCATGGGGGCGACCCCGTCGGGTCCCCGCTGAGACGCCCGAACCCCGTCTCGGATCTCTATCAGCGTCTGGCACATCTGACCCACGCGGCTGGTCAGCTCGGCCATGGTCTGGCCGATGGCGCGCATGCTGCTTGCCATGTCCCGGTGCACGGTGACCAGCTCCTGGCAGAAGTGCTGGAACGCCTCAGTCTGCTGCACGTGGGCATGGAGGAGCTGCCAGTCAAGGCCCGTGCCGGGCGGGCTGGGGTGCGGCCGAGGGGTCCTGCAGGCGGCCTGGGCCTGCGGTGAGGGCCGGGGTAGGGCCTCCGGCTTGGGGCCCACCATCTCGGACTGGTCCGAGGAGGAGGAGGAGCGGAGCAGGGTAGGCCTGGCCAGGTGGGCCTCTTCCTCCGCCGACCGCTGCAGGGACACGCGCAGAGGCTGCCTCGAGGGCCCGGGCGCCTCCTCGTCTTCATCATCTTGGGGGACAGAAACAAAGAAGGGCAGATGATTACAACAGACAGAAAGGGGGCAGCCCTGGGCTTGGGCCCACCCCCACGTCACTCTCTGGCCCCCTGCCCTGCCAGCCCTGAGCCTCATTCAGCACCTGCCTGCTCCCCTCCCATCCACAGAGAAGCACCCGCTCCCCGAATTCCTGAGGCATGCGGCCTAGAAGCCCCTGGAGAGAAGGGGGGCGTGAGTACTGCCCAGGCCCCCTTCCTCTTGCAGGAATGGCACCGCTCTTGCGGGAGAGCCCAGGTCAGGGGACTTGGAGAGCCCAGTCCCCAGACAGCAGATCGATCCCGTCGCTCCCTTCATCTCTCTGTGACTCAGTTTCAGCAGAGCAAAGATGGTGCCTGCTCTGTCCACCTCCCCAGCCACTCGGCCACCTAGCAGGGTTGTCAAGGAAACTAAACAAGAGAAGGGACATGAAGGTGCTTGGCAAAGCCTCAGGAGCCACACCTGCCAAAAGGCGCTCTGAGTTCCAGCCTCTGTGCGCCCGAGGCCGACTTGCTTGCGCCACCTTGTGGCCTTGCAAGAATCTGCAGCTCTAAGTCAGCACAGGGCGCCGCTGCAGGCTGGAGTTGGGAGGCCCAGGCTGGCGCGGGAGTGACCAGACTGGAGGGTGCAGTGCAGGAGAGCCACCTGGGCCGCCAGCCCTGATGTCCCCCACGACCCCCCAGGTGGGCAACCCGGGAGTATCTGACAGCTTGCAGACGCCCTCACCCAGATGGCTCCTTGCAGCCAGTCACAGGGAGAGGGGCCTAGCCCCTGCACACTCAGGCCTTGGCTCTCTTGGGAGCAAGGTTAGGAGCTGATTCCCATGGCAGGAATAAAAAATATACAGGTTCCCTGCCTGTCCCAGAGGGTCTAAATTCAGAACCACCCCCCAGGGAAGGTGATGGGGAGGACAGACAGACCCATCTTGCTTCCAGCCTCACGCGTGCCTCCCCAGGGCCCCAGCGCCTCCCTTGGGCTGGCTCAGGAAGAGCCCAGTTATTCATAACCGCACTTGGTGGCACAGCTGCCATCCCCCCAACCCCGGGGATCCCAGGACACCCATTCTGGCGTGGCAGGGCTGGAAAGAGAGGGCGGGGCTGAGGTGATGGTTCTCCCTCCCCTCCAGGGCCTCCTTCCACAGAGCCCTGGCCTCATGCTGTACCAGCTGGTCGACTGGTCAGGAAAGGGGGGCTGGCCAAGCCTGCAGGGGAGGGGTCCCGGGCCCCCTGCCCAGCCCAGGTGACATTTGGTAACCTCATTACCTTCTGTCTTAGGGAGAGGGAAGAGAGAGCAGGGCAGGATTTAGGGAATGGACTTCACTGGGTTCTAGGCCCCCTTCTTTTTCTCATAACTGGGTAGAATCACCCTAAAACTTAGCAAAACACTGATTCACAGGGAGCTGGCAGACCAGAGCTGGCAGAGCCGGGCTCGAGTCCCACTTCTGAATTAGCTCGGGGGCCATGTCTGCTCCTGGAGCTCAGCTGCCTTGTCTGCATAGCAAGGAAGTCAGATTGGATGGTCTCTGTTCCTGTCCCAGTCCTGAAGCACTGACTCCGCATGGCCACCTGTCAGGAGCCCTAGCCAAACAGGAAATTAGCACAATCCCAATCCCATCGGCAAGGGGCCTTGGAAGGGAAGCAGGGTTTCTGTGAACCACCTTCCCCGGGGTTGGCCAGCGGCTGACTTCCCTGGAGTCCTCCTGCCCTGCTCTAGCTCTCAGAAGCCAGGCTCCCACTGGGACTGTGGGCTGAAGGTGGGGAGTGGGTGTGCACAGAGGCAGAACTGAAGGGGGTGCAGCCCCGGCACAGAAGGGTCTTGACTGCTCCCCCCACCCCCAAGGGGAGCCCCAGCTCGAACCACAGCCCCAATTATAGCCTGCTGGGCCTGGAGTTTCCGCAGTCAGGCCGCTGGCATCCAAGTCCATCCCGGGATGCAGGAAGCCCAGGAGAATGAGGCAGAAGAGAGGTGGAGGGGGGCATGGGGGCAGCAGGGACAGGGAGCGGCAGATCTGGGGGCACCTTAGCGGGGAAGAGAGAGGCAGAGGAACAGGAGGAGTGGGTGTGGGCAGCATGGCGCAGAAGCTCAGCAAAAGATCACAGAAGTAAAGACGTTAGGAAGAGAGAGAGAAAGGACTGATTCCGCCCCCCCCCCCACCGTGGCCTAGGCCCTGAAGACTTGGCTGGCTTCCTCCCGCGCCCCCTCCCCCGCGCCTGCTACACTGGGTTTCCCTGGCTCCTCTCTGTCCTGGAACGTGCCAAGCGCCTTCCTGATGCGGGGCCTCTGTACATGTAGTTCTCGGCCTGGAGGCTCCCCGCTCCCCTCCCCTCCCCTCGCCCCACGCCGAGGCCCAGTTAACTCTTACTCATCCTGCGCCTCTCGGTTCCACTGCCACTCCAGGGCGCACTCCGTCCCCCACCCCGGGAAGAGGCAGATCCATGGCCCCTGGCCCTCAGACAGGGCTGCTACGGACCTGGCAGGGCCAAACGCAAAATTTGAATGCAGGGCCCCTTGTTCAAAAACTATTACGAATTTCAGGAAGGCAAGAGCAGCGCCTTAAAGCCAGCATGGTGCCCCTGTGCGTGCAAGAGCCCAAGGGACACTGCGCAGGTGGCCTAGGGCATATGCCCAGGAAGTCAGCCCTGCTCTCAGGACTTCCTGTGTCCACCCTTCATCCCTTCCTTACGACTGTCCTTGTACAACGACTTAAAGCTCTTGTATTCCCACGAGTCTAGGGACGACCCAAGAGCAGGGCCAGTGTAGGTTTTATATACAACTCTCTTCCCAGCTCCCAGCACAGTTCCTGGCACAGAGTTCAGGAAATATTCTAGAATGAATGAACGGAAAGGGGCGGAGAAGACAGAGCGGGAGAAGGAGGGAAGGGTGCATGGGAAGAGTGGTTGAGACAGAGAGGGACAGAAGAGAGGAGAAGGTGAGGGAAGGGGGGGATGGCGGGGGCGGGGGGAAGGAGGAGGAGGAGGAGGCCGGGGAGCAGGCAGCGGGAGCCCCGGGGAGGGGAGGCCGGCGGTACTCACAGCTGGTCGAGGGGCTGTCGGTGCCATCCAGTTCTGCCCTGGGGAAGCTGTGCCCGGAATGGGCCGTGAGCAGGGTTGACTCGATGGCCCTCTCGTGGGCAGTGAGCACGATGGTGGGGGCCCGGCCCCCAGCCCCGGGGCCCGACAGGGACTGCTGCATGAAGGCCAGCTTGTCCTTGGTCCTCCGTTTCATGTCATCCCATCTGTGCTTAATGTCCTTGACGGAACGGGGGACCTGGCTGACGGAGGTGATTTTCCGAGCTATGCCTTCCCAAATCTTGTCCCTGTCGGCATGGGACAGCCGCATGGTCTCCCTCCCAAAGAGAACCGCTTCGTGGTGGGTCACCTCCGTGACCAGAATGTCCAGCTCCTCCTTGGAGAACTTGGGTTTCCTCTTGCGCTCGGCCAGGGGCGCCACATTCCTTGGGTTGAATATCCCACAAAGCACAATTGGGTAAATGACCGTCCGTGCGGGTGGTCCTCCTCCTTCCTAATTGCCGGCCCCCAGCCGGGGAGCCAGGAGGCACCTGGGCACCCTCGCCTGCTCACCACCACCACACCCTCCTCCTAGCGAGAGGCCCCTTCCCCTACTCCTCGGAGGGTGGGAGGGCAGGAGAGGTGCGGCGTAGCGGGTGGGAGCGTGGCCCGAGTCAGACGCCTTCGGTGGCGGCCCCTGCCTTAGCCCTGGCTAGCGGGGAGAGCCCGGCCGTGCACTCAGCCTCTCCCGGATCCCCGTCCCCGGCCAGGTCAGGAGCAACAAGCACACGGAGCTCGGGGTCGCGACTAGGGAGGGGAAAGCAGAGAGGTGGCCGAGAGCTTTCAAGCACTCCACGGGAACAAAGGGCCCTTCTTGGGGTCAGAGCAGGCCATCGCCCCTACAGATGGCTCACAGGAAGAATATGGACACAGGGTGACTACTGACAGCGGGCTTCCCGGTGTGGGGCCTCGCTGGGGACGCCTGTGATGAGGGCGTGGTCACAGAAAGCTCACTCTGTCCTGTGGCTCTCTTTGTCCCCCTCCCAGGCTCCCAAGTGCCCCCCAGGTTCCCACTCTGGGTGTGTGTAGGCTCCCCCCCGACTACAGTGCTGGCCAGCAGCAGCCTTTTTGGGGGTGGGCTGCTGAGGCCTTTTTGCAGCTCAGGGCAGAACGTGAACAGTCCGTGAGCGCCCACCGGGAGACAAGGTCTGCTGTGACGGAGACCAGGAGTGACCTTGGCTTCCATCTGCACAGAGGAGCCGGGGGCTGCTTGACTGAGACCTTGAGCGAGAACCGCCCAAGAGAGGAACCCAAAATGCGGAGGGGAAACCCGGAGCCCGAGTCACTCCTCTGGCTGCTCCCACGACCGCGGCGAGAGGCCAGGGGCACAGAGATCCTTCAGCCCTCACCTCCCCACACGGCCTACCCAGAGCACCGTAGCTCAGGAGAAAGGAAGGCTGGGGTTTTGTTACCAGGCCAAGACAGTGACAGGCTCCCGGGTCCCGCACTCAGACAGACCTGGAGTTAGACGCCGGGTCTCCTGCGCAAGCCCGCCTCCCCCTCTATAAAATGAGGCTGGTAATTCTGAAGCCACCTTCCAGGGGAGGGAAGGAATTCCTGGGGGGGGGGGGATGTCAATCTCACCGCTATTGGCATTTGAGGCTAGAAACTTCTTTGTGAGTGGCAAGGGGCATCCTGGGCCATGGAGGACGTTTCTCAGCATTCTTGGCTTCTGCCCGATAGAAACCGGTTGCGTTCACCCGCACACTTGTGACCACCCAACGTGTCTCAAAGCAAAACAGCCCCTGGTTTCGGACCACCGATCTCACGAATGCAGAGCCCCTAGCATAGGGATGCCATAAAGTCAACACTCATTACGCCGTTCTCTTCCCGGCCCACCACTTAATGTTTTGAAAAAGCTCGCCAACTCCATTCACTCATGCACGAGACCCTAAGTTGTCACGGTACAAGAGAAGATGTCTGCACACTGGAACGCGCTATCGCAAAAGGAAGCTAGACGTTAAGGGGGAAGGCAGATTCCCAGGATGAACTGGCTTTCCTGTCCTATGACCTCCAGAGAGACATTTCCATGGCAACAAACCACACCCCCAAGCCCCTACCTACTCCTGAGCGTTTAATGGGAGGGGCCCCACCAGCTGTGGTTACCCTGGCGCCATCTTGCTTCAGAATGGGGCTGGCAGATAGGACAGAATGGGCCGAGGACAGACCCCAGGCCAGCAAGGCAGTAGGAGCACAACCCACCCCCCACAGAGCCCAGGAGGCCATGCCTTGCCTGGGCCCTTGTACACAAGCAGAAAGAACACGGGCCCAAAAGCCCCGAGACGGGTTCAAGTGCTGGTTCTGCCCCTGATGGCATGATCTTGTGTAAGATCTTGCCCTGCTCTGGGCCTCGGTTTACCGCTGTAGCAGGAAGGGCAGTACAGAGTAGGGGTTCTCAACACGGGCCGCGAATTGGACTCACGACGGAAAGCTTTACAAATACCAACACCGTGGGCCCATCCTCAGCCCGATGAAGTGAGAATGTCTGGGGTGTCGGATGATGGCTCAGTTAGTTCAGATGATGTCTTTCCTAGGGCTCGTGGTAAAGCCTTGTCCCCAGGGTGAAAGATCAGAGATGGGTGGAAGCGAGGCCCGGAAGCCACTCAGCCGGCAACGTTTCCGGAGCCTCGGAGGCGACGGTGCAGAAAGGCCCTGATGCCAGACTGCACTCAGACACACTCTCCTTTGCTTGCCTACAGCCAGATGGGAGCCACGGGGAACAGAAGCCCAGGCCGGCGGTCCGGTCCCCACTTCTGTGTCCCTGGTCACAGTGCCCTCCAACGCAATCCTGGCCCCTTGGAGGGCCCAGCTCAAAGGCCCCCTGCTCTGTCATCTGGGCGCTGGCCGCACATTGTCTGTACCTTCCTTCAACAACTGCCGTAGAAAGAAACAATTTCCATGGCGGAAGGTGGACATCCTGGGAGGACTGGGAGGGCCCGTCCCCCGCGGGCACCCCATTACACGGTCGGCTCTGCAAATGGGTGGGGAATTGCAAGGGCTGAGCTGACTGGCACCTGGTGGTCCGGCAGAGGGCGGTTAGGAGCGTGTCCATGGCCTTCTCGGAGCCCCCTGAAGGGCACCGGCTCACCAGATGGTGTGAAAGGGGGCTGGAGGGAGGGGTCCACCTGTCCCCGGGGAACCTCTGCTTCTGCCGCTGTTCAGTGGCGGTGAGAACAGCCGCCCTGACAAATAAGAAGACAAATCCTAGCGTGCCCTGGAGAGTGTAAACCGCAGCCCCTCTCACCCTCCCTGTCCCTCCCCTGACCCTCCTCCACAGCTGGCAGGTGGGGAGCACAGGTGGGTAGGAAGGCTCCGGGGAAAAGAACAGCAGACCTCATTGCAGCGTCCCCACCTCCGACCAACTTCTCCTCGTGTGCTTGGAAGGTGGCAGAGTCACGATGCCGCAAGCGCCCTCTTAGGAAGTTCCTGACTGCCCTCCCTCTGGGCACAACCTCTCCTGCATCCCGCCAGCCGCCACGGGTCACAGAACCGCACAAAGGCCCACAGGGGGCCTGATCCATGGTGTCCCCGGTCCGGCCGTCCGAGGCCCTCCCTGCCCTCCCAACCCAGATCCAAACTCCCTGTCCTGGCTCCTGGGGCCCAGAGAGGGGCATCCAGGAGGTGCCAGTACGAGTCTGACCTCCCACACAGCGCACAGTCCCTCGGGGCACAGCCCTGGCACCCCCGCCCGGGCCAGCAGCACAGATCCAACAGGAGAGCTGTGGGTTGAGTCCTCAGTCCCAGGCTCCGGTCAGCCACCCCAGGGCAGGCCTGGGCCAGTCTCCGGCTCTCTCTGGCCGGCCAGGAGGGATCCTTCTGGTGCAAACTTCTGTCCCAAACATGGTACCACAGTAAAACCACTCTGGGAAGTACTCTCGCCTGGGCAGCAAGTACCATCGAAAACTGAGCTAGAGACGGTGCCAGAAGCCTCCTTTTCCACGGGGCCACATCAACGAGTGCTGGCAGCTGCACTGGGATGAGTCCTGCACCCCTGCGGCAGGAGTCGGCCCTGGGAGAGGGGCCAGAGTCCCAGGTGGAGGGCCGCCCCCTCCTTGGCGGGAATGCTGCCCGGAGCTGGGGGCACTGGGCACTCCAGACACAGGGACGAATGTGCAGATGTTAACCCACAGGCCTCCTCCAGAGCCCCCTGATGGAAGGCTGGGAAAGCAAGAGGGTCCCCCAGAGCTACACATATCCCAAACCCTGCAAACAGCAGTATCCACCACTGGAGGCCCCAGAGGCCCCAGCACACTCCCTTGGCTTCCTTTGTGGAGTTTGGGCAAGGCTCCCGGGAAATCAGCAGAAAGCAGGACTCACCTCATCCAGTTGGCTTTAGTCTCATCTGACCCATCTATGGACTTGTAGCGGTTATTCTTGTCCACAATCTGGAAGACAGAGAGAGAGTCTAGAAGGTGCCACCCTCGAGAGGCTCTCGTGTCCCTGGGCTCCTCCCCAAGCCAGGGCCTCCCTCCCTTCTGCTTGCCCTCCTGCTACGATGCCCCTACTGCTGAAGGACTGAAAACAGAGCTGGGGCCAGGAATCCCGTCTGCTTCTCCTGTCCTAACGGAAGACTGACAACATGGCGGACAGGCAGCACTTCCAGGAGCCCTGCACTGCAACGATGAAAGTTAGATCCAGCCCTTCTTCTCTCCCTCTAGCTTCTGTGAGAAACAGAGGCCAGCACTGGATGACCGAGCACACGTGAGAGGGGCTTCCTCCTCTCCCCAACCTCGAACTGGTCAAGAGCCACAGGGTTGGGCTGGGCCCTTCTCTTCTGTGAAATGTCCAGATGTCCTCATCACCCGTGACTCGGAGTTCAGCTGGGTATGGAGTTCTAGGCAGACTGTTCAATTTTCTTTCAGCCCCTGGAAGATTGCCCAAAAGGCTGCCATAGGCTGTTCGGGAAGCTCTGTTGTTCTTTCGTGGATAGGCTGTCCAGGGTATAATTTAAGACTTTCCCTTCATTTTTGATTTAATGCAATTTCCCTTTGTGGTTTTGAAGTGGAGGATTTACTTCCTTAAAATTCTCATTATTTGACAAGCATATTACTTAGGGAAGACATATCTCTTCTTCCATTCTGGAAAATTCTGAAAAACTCTTTTTTTTTTTTTTTTTAAGATTTTATTTATTTATGTGACAGAGAGACAGCCAGCGAGAGAAGGAACACAGCAGGGGGAGTGGGAGAGGAAGAAGCAGGCTCCCAGCGGAGGAGCCTGATGTGGGACTCGATCCCGGATCGCCAGGATCACGCCCTGAGCCGAAGGCAGACGCTTTAACGACTGCGCTACCCAGGCGCCCCTGAAAAACTCTTATGTTTTTGAATACAGCTTCTTACTTTCTCCAGTCTCTTCATGTACAATTTCTATTAAACATATTTGGGACTACCCCCATATCTTTTAACTACCTTTTTCTATTTTTCTCTCTCTCTTTTTCTGGGCACTGCTCTGAGAATATTCCTCAGAACTCTCTTCCAATTCACTAATTCTCTCTTTGACTGTGTCCAGTCGAGAATTTATCCACGTATTAACATTCTTCCTTTCTTTTTCCTTTCTTTTTAAATGAGCACTTTTAATGCAATGAGTATTTTTCATCCCCAGCATCTTCATAGCCATCTTTTCTTCATTCCACCTCTCTGTTTCACAAAGTCACATTCCTTCTTCTTCCCTTTCCTTACAGCTTTACTAAACAATAAGTGACATATAATGTACATTTGATAAATTTTGACAACTGTATACACCCATTGCCACAATCAAGAAAACAAACATATCCATCACCCCCAAGTTTCCTTGTGCCCTAGAATCTCCCCTTCCTACCCCCTCCATCTCTCCCATCCCCAGTCCACAGGCAACCAGTGAGCTTCTTCTTATCACTATAAATTACTTTGCATTTTCTAGGATTTTATATAAATGAAATCAAACAGAAGCCATGCTCTCAGCACAATTATCGTGAGATCTGTCCACATTGATGTGTGTATCAGACTTCATTCCTTTGTACTGGGAAGCAGCATTCCATTGTTTGGATGCGCCGCAGTTGGTTTCATCTACTTCTTGGTAGATATTTGGGTTCTGTCTAGGTTTTGGCTATTACAAATAAATCTGCTAAGAGAATCCGGTTACAAGTCTTTCTGTAGACACGCACATCTCCTGTGGGCAAACACCTTGCAGGGGAATGTAAGTATACTCACACGGTAAGTATATGTATAACTTTCAAGAAACTGCTAAACTGTTTTCCGAAGTGGTTGCAACATTTCACATTCCCATTCAACAGTGTATGGACCCACCAGCTGGTCCGCAACCTTGCCAATACTTGGTATCGACAGTCTTTTTCATTTAGCCGTTCTAATAGGCACGAAGCAGTATCTCATTGTGGCTTTAATTTTACTTCTCTGATGACTAAGGACGCTGAGCATCTTTTCATGCAGTCACTTGTCAGCTGCATATCTTCTCTGGTGAAGAGTCTATTCGAATCTTTGCTCATTTTTAAAATTGGTTATTTTTTCCTTATTATTGAATTTTGAGAGTTTTTTAAAAATATATTTTGAATCCAGTCCATCATCAGACATACGATATATGAATGTTTTCACCTAATCTAAGGCTTGTTTATTCATTCTCTTAATGATATCTTTCTAAGAGCAGAGGTTTTAAATTCAAACAAACAAAAATCCACTGTTTGTTCTTTTTAATGCTTGTTATCCTTCCTTTATTTCTTCAAGGATCCTAAGGCTGAGACTGCTAATTACCCCTCATTATCTATTATCTCTTTCGTCCAGGTAACAGAAACCCTGGATTATAATTGGGCACCTGGCTACCTGTAGCAACATATATTTTGGGGTGCCTAGGTGGCTCAGTCAGGGGAGCATATGATTCTTGATCTCCGGGTCATGGGTTAGAGCCCCACATTGGGTGTAGAGATTACTAAATAAATAAACTAATTTAAAAAAACCAGAATATATTTCTTGGTTTCTCTGCTAGCTAGGTTCTAGCCAATAGGATGTAGGTGGGAGTGTCATGTGTCAGTTTCCTGAAAACTTCTTTGAAAGACAGCTGATACATGCCTCTCCACCACGCTACTGCCTGGAATGCAGATGTAATGGCTGGAGTCCTAGCAACCAAAGTTAAACTATGAGGATAATCCAAGCACTGAGACAGTGATGAGCTGGGGTCAAGCTTGGTTCCCTGAGGGCTTAGTGGGGTAGAGCCACCGCACCAGGCCTAGGATGTATTCATAACAGAAAATTTAACTCCTATTTAGCGTGAGCTACCATTATTTAGAATCTCAGTTACTCACAGTCAAACCTATTCCTGATATGGAGCCTAAACAGTTATTTTAAATGCATTTTCAGAATATAATTTTCATTTCAGAGTGAATTCATTTGTTATTGATATCCAGAGGCTGTCTTTTTAACATTGTCTTCATTAGCTTCAGAGATTTGGTCTTGGGGAGGCTTTTTTTTTTTTTTTTGAACTCTCACTGTAATGTTTGGGGTAAAAGGGTGAGGGCTGGTCAAAGCATGAACTCTCAATGCATCTGGACTAGAAGCCCCTGTGCCCCCTCTGCACACACCTTCTTCACCCACAGCCATCTCCAGACTCTCAGCTTGTTCATTACTCACAATCTTCACCTCAAGCCCCAGCTGTGAATATCTGACTTCCCGCGTGACTTCCCTTCCTTGGATGTCTCATGGGCACCTCAAACGTACCTCCCCCAAGGTACCCCCCCAGATCCCCCACCCCCAAGCCTGCTCCTCTCCTACTTTCCTTATCACAGCATCTGCAACCACCATCCACTCAGGTGTCAGAAAGAAAGCCATCTCTACTACCAAAACCCAGTGAAGGGCACACTTCATATGGGTGAGCTGTTTGGTACGTAAATTATATCTTGAAAAGGCTGTTAAAAAAAACAAAAACAAAAACAAAGAAAGTTACCCTTCCTCCCTTGCTCTCTCAACGCCCCCCGTCCGATTCCTCAGCAAGTCCTGCCATCAGATGTCAAAGCGGCTTCCATGTTGGTCTGAGCCATGAGCTCTCTTCCAGACAACCACAGGAGACCCTAACTCCCCTCCCCCGATTGCACTCTTGACGCTCCACGCTCTCCTCAGAGCTGTCATCTTTATGAGTGGAAACCCCCTCACGTCCCTCGCCAAGGATCCTCAGCAGCACTTAAGATAAAATCCGCTCCCGTGGTCACAGCCTCCGAGGCCCATGCCCGCCGACCTCCCTGACGTGGGTCTCCCTCTTCCCCTTCACGGGCTGCAGCCACAGGACCTGACAGGAAGCCTTTACGCTGGGACGGTTCACTGCCTATGACCTCTTGGCCCCACTCTTAAAAAATTAACAATCGTGAAATGTTTCACGCATTCAGAAATTATAAAGACCAATGTGGCCGCCAACAAAAATTATCTCCAGCCATACGTGTCCCCCACCTCGCTCGTTTCCAGAAAACACCTCGACATAGTTGAAGACCATCTCTGCCTCCAACGTCACCCGCTCTCTCCAAGGTTAACCACCATCGTGGAGCTGGTGGGAAGCCTTCCCCTTTTTACTACACAAGGAGTTTTCTATGTACAGACGGTTTTGCAGGTTTGTACAGTTCCCAGATACAGCACCCCAGTGAACATATCCTTTTGTACCTTTTTCCCCACTGAGTTTTGCGTGACTGGTCCTTCTTATCTTTTGGGTCTCAGTTTCTGTCACCTCCTCAGGAGAAGCTTTGTCTGGCCGGAACCTAAAGTAGGCTCTCCCTTGCCACTTCCTGCCCTCCGCCTGCCGCCACTCCCGCCCCCCCAGCTTTATCTCTATGACATCACCTGTCACTTCCTTTTAGAGACCTAATTGCACAGGGCAATTTTGACATCGATGGTGTTCATTTGTCAGTCTGGCCATCGACTGTCTCCTTCAAGGGACCATAAGCTAACGAAGGCAAGGCACGTGGCTATCCTGTTCATGACGGTGGCCCGGCCCTGGACCCTCACCCAGCACATGGCGCATGACAGAATCTGGCTGACCGAACGAATGGTTGGCTGAAGAGCCTTGTAAGGAAAAAACGAATTAAAGAAAAAAAAAAAAACGATCTAATGTTAATATTTCAGGGAAAAGGAAACGAGTGGTGTGCTGGAGCTGGCTAATGAGCACGGACTCTGAAATCTTCCAGAATTTCATGAACCGGTTGTTGAACAGCTGTTGTTAAAAATTTAATGATATAAACCTACAATTCAAGAAACAGTATTTTGAAGGTAGTAAATACTCAACGCTTACCACTTCCTAATTATTTTCTATTTGACTATCATCGGTGTTCTTGAGGGCAGTGGGCACCTACTGTGTCTGAACAGTAGAAATGCTATGGAAGAGTTGCTACTGCCTGTCTCTTCCCACCGCACGGTACAGTGACTTCACACCAGTACCTTGAAATCGGCCACGGCGGGAGCGTTTACACCATGGAAATCGGCATGGGCTCCCCCCACCCCCCGCAACCATCACCATGTGACTAGCGCGTGCACAGAAAGTCTGGGAAACACGTTGCAAGCTCTCAACTCTGGTTACCTCTAGAGGAAAACAAAAGAAGAGAACAGGAGGAGGCTTCTCCTTTATTTGTCTGTTTATGAGGCTATACTGCCTCTGGGGTTTAAAATTCTTAGACCAAACGAGAAAACATGCAGCTCAGACTTCGCCCTCCCCATCTACATCCCATCAGTCTCCCCAGATGGTGCCCCAGTCCTCAGGGACCTTGCCCTGGAATTTCACAGAACTCTGTACTTGATCATAATATGAATCCCCCTACATTATTATTTTCCGATTGCTCCTCTCCCTCCGGGGGGAAAAAGAGAAAAGCATCTCTAGGCCCTGCAGCCAGTAACGGGAGCACCGAGTGCTAGTAAGAGCCACGAAGCCAGAGGAATCAGCTAGACTCTCAGCTTCACCATTTATGAAGTGGGTGGCCTTGGCCTCAGCTTCCACATCTGTAAAATGGGGTAAAGGCCAGCCCTGCAGCACTGCTGTAATGATTCACGTGGGAGGCACTTAGTCAACAGTTGTCCTTAGCATTTTGGTCAGGACCGTAATCGCAATCTCTGGTCTCTTAATGAAGAGACCAACTGTTAGCTATCATTAATTCTGGGCAGTGGGAGGTCTTGGGGTCAACACCGAGTTGTTGCGATCTGCCTTTTTACGGCTTACACTGGGCAGAGAGGCTCTGGTGGGAGCTGGGAGGGACAGAGTGGCGAAGGGGGAACTGCCTCGGGCCTCTGATGCTGGCTCCGATCTGGAGGCTTGCTGCGGGATAGTTCTGGCCTTATCTTTCCCACCAATCAGGATTTTCTCAAACCAAGCATTCATTCATTAACAGATATCACCGAGGGAGTAGCTATAGCGTTCTGCTCTGCGGATAAAATGGTAATTCAGGGAGACAATGTCTTTGCTCTTGTAAAACTCACAGTCCAGGGAGCCACAAAAGAGAGACCACTGTGACAGCCCGTGGTCAGCACGGTGGCAGGCAAATCTGCGGAAAGGGGAAGTCAGAGCGGGAGGTGGCATCTGGGAGTGGGTTGAGGACCTTCCTGGGAACTGTGGAATGGAAGCTGAGGTCTGGGAGAAAAGGAAGGGGTGGGTGTTCTGGGTGGAAGGAGCAGGAGTGGGCAGGATCACACAGAGCTTGCAGACCATGTCACATGTCACTGAGAAGCCCGGGCCACCCTGAGTAGACAGCAAGTTGTAGGCCTCCAGGCCTGAGACCAAGATGGTCCAGGAATGGTCAGCCAGGGCCCGGTGCTCGGGATTGAGCCCGCAGAAGGCTGGTCTCTCAGTGTCTCCCTCACCTTACCCTTGGTCCTTACCCTCCTTGGTCCCTCTAAACCCAGTAGTTCTAGCACCCACTGGGGCTCTGAACCCTAGTGATGTCAAAAAGGCCTTGCTAGCCTGGGCCTGACCGGAGAAGGGCGATTAGCCCAGTAAGGGGGTCCCTTAGCCCGGAGAAGAAGAGGCGAGAGGAAGCAGGGCCATCATCAAATGGGAAGAACTGCCACGTGGGGGGGGAGGGCAACACAACTTACAGGGGCACAGGGCTGAATGAGTATTCTTTGTGAGGTGGTATCTTCACTCTGTCCTCAACGACCTCTAAAATTCTGTCTAAAACTCACATTGTATGATTTCATGTGGACAGATCCTCAGAAAATAATACAAAACCTGAGTTTGGGCCTCCTGGGGCCAGCATGGTCCACATGGATCCCAGTGCTATTTCCGACCGTGGTTAATGATTAACAAAGACATCAGTAACCAAACACCAGTGGCTACTGTTCAAAAAGCCATTTCAAGGGTGTCTGGGGGGCTCAGTCGGTTGAGTGTCCAACCTTTGATTTCGGCTCGGGTCGATGGGATCGAGCCCCGCATCAGGCTCCATGCTCAGTGTGGAGTCTGCTTGAGATTCTCTCTTTCCCTCTCCCACCCCCACCCCCACTGCTCATGCATGTGGGTGCGTGTGCATGGTGTGTTCTCTTTCTCTTTAAAATAAATAAATAAATAAATCTTCAAAAAAAAAAAAAAAAAAGGAAAGAAAAGAAAGAAAGAAAAGAAAGAAATATCCAGTTTAAAAACCAAACCAAACCAAAAAAGCAATTTCACGGTGCCATGGACTCTGACACACCGTTTCATGGATTCTCACAACTCTGTGAGCTAGCTCCGATCATGATTCCCATTCTGCAGATTAGGAAACTGAGGTCACTCCCGTGTCTGCTGGTACAGCCCGCCTCTTAAGCACTCAGTAGAGAGATAGACGTTATCCCCAAGCTCCCTCTAATGACCTCGGAATCAACCAGGAAAGCCCCGGGCACCCCCCGAGTTTCCAGTCTGGCTGCTGGCTTGAGCAGATTTGCTACGTGAAGATCTGCATTTTACTACAGAGGAACATTCTGCGCGGTGGCAGAACGCCCACCAGCGTCAAGGGCTCCCTGCTGGGCTCCTCTGAATGGTGCCTCCACCGGATGCTACAGAGATTAGATTTTCAAACACCTGATTTGCTTGCAACCTTCCAGGAACCCATGGAATCCACGAAGCATTCTAATTTTCAGCCCTGCACCTCTTCTTGGAGCAAAGCGGTTACAAAAATGATTTATGAAGCTATTCACAGTTGACAAAGCACTTCTGCGCATCTCAGATGCTCCTCCCAGAACCCCAGGAGACAGACGGCAATGCCTCTGCTCTCCAGCCACTCCCCAGTCTAGCAAACTGAAATGGCAGAGCGAAACAGAGGCGGGACCAAACCTGAACTTGAACTGAAGGCTTGGGCTGGAAGCGGGGCCTCTGAGATGATTTAGGCCCTGGCCTGCTAACCTGGTATCTACAGATGGACTTGGGCAAGGCAAAGGGGAGAGCCCTTAAAATGTGTGCAGCAGTCTTGGAATATTGGTATATGAGTATAACTTCCTAGGTGACACGGGCTGCTTGAGAACCAGATCTAACCCGCCGCCCTCACCTCCTTTTAACTGATAATGGAATTAGTGCTTCCTTTGATCATTCTAAAAGTCTTTTATTAAATTTCAAAAAAGGCCTGGAGACCTAGTAAATGCGGCACGTTTACATACAATCCCAAATTCCACATCCGGGTTTTACATACTGGAGTTGCACTCACCAGGCCCATGTGACGCTAACTGGAGATAATAGAGAGATGTGATCTGCTTATCCCCTGCTATGCACCTGTCTGCAGCAAGCGTCAAGACTCACAACTCATGAGGGTTAAGTTCCAACAGACTGTGCATCCCCATTTTATGCAGAGGAAATCTAGGCTCCGAGAGAGTAAAGCGCTTCGCCCCAGGACACACGTCCCTCAAATGGCAGGAATGTCTGAGTCCAGAGCCCCTTAACCAACTCAGACAGCTCTTCTGCACTCAAGTCCACTCAAGGTCCCCCGCCCCCCCGGCCTTGTTACCAGCCTCAGGACCAACTACCCCCGTACCCTGGACACACTCAACTTCAATAAATCTGCCAACTGGTGAAACCAGCGGGTTGAGCCCTTGGTCAAAAGGCCTGGCGTAACAGCGGTGTTAGAATGGGCCTGTGGCCAGAGGGAAAGTAAATAGAAACAAACATGAAATATACTACAGATGTGAAGGGTCTTCCAGGTTAACGGGGCAGAGGGAAGCAGCTGACAGGGCGGGTGTGAAAAGCACCCACAGAGTGGTCCAGACCCCAAGCAGCACCTCCGTCAGGGGCGGCTCACCCCCTCATCACCAGAGAAATGAACAAGAGAGCGTCAGAACAAAAGCAGAGAACACAGCAAAGCTGCGCACTGAGATAGCGCCTCATTGCCACGAGGACGGCTAGAATCACACTGGCTAACAGCAAGGGCTGGCGGGGAGGAGGAGGGATGTGCCCTCCTGGACGGCTGGTGGGGCCGCACAACGGTCCAGCCACGCAGGGACACGGTCTGGCAGGTCCTCAGATGATGAAACACAGAGTTCATTCACACAGAGCTAAGCAACGCAGCAATTCCACTCCTAGGTAGACGCCCCAGAACAAGCAGGTCTACGCAGGAAGCGGCGCACCAACGTTCACAGCAGCACTGCGCAGAAGAGCCCAAAGCTAGAGACAGCGCAACCGTCTGTCGACAGGTAAATGGATGAACGAGATGTGGCGTGTTCACGTAATGGAATGAAAAGGCCACAAAAAGGAACGATCATGCTACACGCACGGTGAGGACCTGCCACAACTTGGAAGCACCTAGAAAACAGCAAGCTGGGGCGCCTGGGTGGCACAGCGGTTAAGCGTCTGCCTTCAGCTCAGGGCGTGATCCCGGAGTCCTGGGATCGAGCCCCACATCAGGCTCCTCCGCTGGGAGCCTGCTTCTTCCTCTCCCACTCCCCCGGCTTGTGTTCCCTCTCTCGCTGGCTGTCTCTCCGTCACATAAATAAACAAAATCTTAAAAAAAAAAAAAAGAAAAGAAAAGAAAACAGCAAGCTAAGTGCAGGAAGCCAGTCACAAAGGGCCACGTAGTCATTCACATGAATTCACTGATCTCCTATGATCTCCTTCATACGAAGTCCAGAACAGGGAGATCTCTGGAGACCGAGTAGATCAGTGGTTCCTGAGGGCTGAAAGGGGGAGGGGGGAGGAGGGAGAGGTGGGGTGACAGCTAAAGACAGAGTTTCTTCCTGAGGTGATGACAGTGTCCTGCCACTGACGGTGACAGTGGCTGTATACAGCGGTGAATATATTAAACACCACTGAATTCCACACTTTAAATGGGTGAACTGTGTGGTATGTGACTATATTGCAATAAAGCGGTTTTTAAAAATCTGCCAAGGGGCACCTGGGTGGCTCAGTCGGTTCAACGTCCGACTCTTGATTTCGGCTCAGGTTACAATCTCAGGGTCCTGGGATCGAGCCCCACGCCAGACTCGGCGCTCAGTGGGGCGTCTGCTTGTCTCCCTCTCTCTCTGCCCCTCCCCCCACTCATGCTTGCTCGCTCACTCTCTCAAATAGATAAAATCTTAGAAAAAAAAAAAGAAAGAAATCTCCCAAATATTCATCAGCATCAATCAGACAAGGAAAAGGAAACCACGTTATACTCTCTGCTCTAAAAGTACTCCCCAGAGAAACAGAAGTTTCCGTGTGAGTGGGAAGACCAAGGGGACAGCATGTGGGCACTCACATATGGGGTTGGAGATGAGGCGCTCGAGCTTTGGTTTGAAGTCCTGACCCCAAGATCAGCTACATGGCCTTGGACAAGTAACCTGGCCCTTGAAGCCCCCATTTCCCAGTCTGGACAAAGTGGGAGAGAGACACCTGCCGATAGAACGGTTGTGAGTGTACAAAGTTATGGCACACGAACCTTTGAATGCCCAATGAACAGCAACGATTTGGCGGCTGTTAGAGGTATGGCTGTCTGCCGAGCCTCACTAGCTTTCGCTGAGGCCCCCTGCGGGTTTAAGGCTGCAGAATCGGGCTCCAACAAGACCTGTCCTAAAGGAATTTTCAAACACCAGAAGGCCCCAAGTCCCCTATTATTAAAGCCAGGAAGTTCACTAGCAATTAGCGTCTCTCAAAGCGAGGGTCTTTGGATATGTTCTCAAGATCCAAAAGTTCACTCCAAGAATTTTTAATTCAATGTTTTCATTTAAAAAATCAATATACAGCAATCACTAGGAGATTGCCGTCCCAAGAGTACTGGGCTTGTAACTCGGTTGGCACCTGCGGTCAACTCTGAATTCTTGGCCCCAGTTCCCGCCCCTCCCCATGGGCCTCGGCCACGTGATTCTGCACTGGGCTCTCTCTTATAGGTGGCCGGTACTACTTCTCCTTGACCTTGGCTTCAGCCATGTGACTTGTCTGGCCGATGGGATTTCCAGCAAAGACTGGAAATGTGCTCCCGAGGGTGGACTTGCCTCTGGGGCCTCGGCCTTGACTGGGAGAAGAGCTTCCCCACGGAGCCCCTGCTCCTTCAGCCTGGGCCCAGAACATGGAGCAGACCTGGCTCCACGGTGAGGTGACAAGCTCGCCCCGTGGCTTGCGGCCCAGCGGCCCAGCCTCGCCCAGCAAAATCAGCCCCCCAGGGGCCACCAGCAGACACCCCAGACTAACTGAGGAACTGCAGCTGGACCTGCAGACACCCAAGCAAGCATGCAAGATTGCTGCTCTACACCTCGGGCCAGCAAACTATGGCCTGCGAGGGAAATCCAGCCGCCACATGCGTTGGATGGCCCACCAGCGAAGAGCGGTTTGTATGTTTCTCAGTGGTTGGGAATAAACCAAGGTAAGAATATTCCATCACGTGAAAGGTATATGGAATTCAAGTTTTGGTATCCATAAACAGTTTGACTAGAAGACACCACACCTATGACTGTTCTCCCGCTACAAGGGCAGAACAGAGGAGGACATGTAGGGTCCACGAAGCCTAAAATATTTACGATCGGCCCCTTGACACAAGAAGCATGCAACCCCAGTTCTAGGTCACCAGATTTGGAAGTGGCCTGCTAGACGGGCACAGCCGACCACACAACATCACTTCCTGCTGTCTGCCGCGAGCTAGCGAAAGAAGAGCAAATGCAAACTTAATAAGCACAGGAAACATTCTGGCAAAGAAAAGGGTAGGACCCATGGAGGCAGGTGCACTGAAAAATTCCCCAGTGTTTCCAATAGAGACAAAGAAAATAAAGGGGTCGCCCGATAAACAGCAGTTTTGTTCCAAACGTCATCCGACACGTTACACTGATTTTGTTCATTTGCATTACGTTTGTTGGTATCGTTCATTCATTTTAGACTTGGAAGCCTGTCTTGGATAGCTGTAGCTATTTAAGAGCTAGAAGAAGTGTTGTTGCATCTAGATCTATGCTTATACCTTTTCAAATGACATTAACGTAAGATTAATGTAACATTGGGAACCCCCCTCCCGTGAACATTCAAAGTCACCTGACCAACAGATACAGGAAAAGGTGCTCAACTTCACTGGCCATCAGGGAAACGTAGACCAAAACCACAAGGAGCTACCCGCTCAGGCCTGTTAGAATGGCTAGCATCGACGTGACAAGGGACAACAAGCACTGGCCAGGATGTGGGGAGAAGGGAACTCCTGAGCGCTGCTCTGGGAATGTGCATGGACGCAGCCACCACGGAAAATAGCACGGAGGTTCCTCAAAAACTTAAAAATAGAACTACCACGTGATCCAGCAATTTCATGTCTGGGTATTTATCAGAAAGAAACGAAAACGCTTGAAGTGAAAAGTTCTGTGCACCCCCGCGTTCACCGCAGCATTTTCTACAATGACCAGGACGTGGCGACAACCCAGGTGTCCCTCGGCAGATCAAGGGATGGAGAAGATGTGGTAGAGATATTATTCACCCATAAAAAAGAATGAGGTCTTGCCACTTGCAATGACACGGACAGACCTTCAGTGTATAATGCTAAGTCAGACAAAGACAAAACACCGTGTGATCTCACTTATACGTGGAATCTAAAAAAGAAAAACACCAAAAGCTGAACTCCTAGATAAGGAGAGGAGATTGGTGGTTGCCAGAGGCAGAGGGGTCAGGGGAGTGGGGAGCAAAGATGGTCAGAGTGAAATAAGTAAGCCCTGGGTGTGTAACACACAGCATAGTGACTATAGTTATTCATATATTTAAAAGTCACCTCAATACGACAGATGAGAAACGCCACCCCAGCACAGGTGCTGAGAAGGAAAGGCATGGTGAAGGTCAAGTTCGGAGCTCCTTTACACTGGAAATACTGGGCCAGTTCAGAATCATTTTCATGCTCTTTTATTCCAAAATACCAGAGTATGAGAATGACAGACAGTTCCAGCCAAAACTGGTTCACCAGCATCATACATATTGGCGGGGAATCTTTGGTTCCGTTTGTGATTCATAACCAAACGACCAGCTTTTGTCCAATAGTTATACAAGGCAAGCCCATTTACTGCTTCTGATCGTAATGAGGAATCTTAAGATTGAGCTCCATACTTTTATTCCTGGAAAAGCTGATATTGAATTGATAGTATTTTAAGGATCCACCCCATCTTAGAACATGAGAAAAGCAACTTCTTTCTAGCATCATCTTCCACTCTTCCTTCTAAGCACACTTCCTTCTGCTATCCCCTATCACCTATCCCCGCTCAACACTACCCGTGCCCCTAGACCTGTGTACACGTCGTGCCTGCTGCTCGTGATTCCGTGTTCCCTCAGGTCCCCGATGCCATCGGCCACCCGCTGCAACTCATTCCTCAAAACCTAGGTCAGGCCTAGAAGCAATGAGACCCCAGTAGCCACGTGCACGCTTAGTGCCCAGGGATCTTGAGTTCTGCACACCATTTCCACTAAAACAAATTAGGGCTCCTGGGAGAGATGGCTAGAACATCTTTTTGCACCAGAAAGTAAGGGAAGGATGAAAATAAGGACAAGGAGACAGACTGAATGGGCTCCCGCTGGCCAAATCTAGGGCGATTTAAACATCAGAATGAATAATGACAGGAATGGACTAGAACACACAGAAGAAAAAGAAGGATTCAGGAGTCCATCCTGATGCTAAAAATAACTTTGAGGGATGGAGTGGAGGAGAAAGTTGAGCACTTTTTTTTGCAGAAGGATGTCACGTAGTAAATGTCGACTGTAAATCATGTTAAACCATGAATGATAATTGATGATGCAGGCAAGAATCCTCAACAGTCGCTAAAACCACTGGGTAAGAGATAAGACAAACTGACCTCACATGCTTCCTGTTATCTACAGGGAGAAAGACACAACATCCCTCATGCCAAAATGCTACAATTGGAATCTATCATGAGGAAACCATCAGGCAAATCTAAACCGTGCAACATTCTGCAAACAACTGCCCAGGACTTCTCCAAAGTGTCAATATCCTGTTCTAGAATAAAGGAGACTAATGAGACATGACAGTTAAATGCAATGGGGGATGCCTGAGAGGGTCCTGGATGGGGGGCAGACTGTAAAAGGCACTTCCCCAGGGCCCCTGGGAAGATGTGAATATGGACTACAGTTGAGACAGTATTGTATCCATGGGTACATTTCCTGAGTATAACAATTCTATTGTGGGGGCAGAGGACAGAGGTCAGCAAACTCCCGCTTGCAGTTCAAATGCAGCCCCCTACCTGCTTTTATACAGCTCTGAGCGAAGCATGGGTGTTTGCCTTTTTTAATGATTATAAAAATTTTTTTTCATATTAATTTCATTGATGTGATTTCATGTGTGAAATGTAGATGAAATCTCAATTGCGTTTGAAATTACATGACGTTCACATTTGGCGCTCATAAATAAAGTTTTATTGGCACACAGCCTCACTACTCATTCATTCCCGGCCCATCTCTGGCTGCTCTCGCCCTGCAACTGTAGAGTTGTGTCGTGCTGATGAGAGCGCGTGGCCCAGAAAGCCTGGTGTCTGCAACCATATCTTAAGCAGCTCAGAAGACAAAACAGAACAAAACAAAAAAGAATGTGTGTGTGCATACACACGCCTGCTGGTATTTAGAGAGAGAGAGATTCAATGCTAGCAATGGGTCAATTAGGTGCAGGGTGTGTGGGTGTTTATTACACAATCCTTATAATTTTTCACAGAGTCTGAAAATTTCAAAATAAAGAGTTAATAGAAAAGAGCAAACAAGCATGGAAAGTATCTCCTCAAACACACACACACACACACACACACACACACACACACACACACAGCCAACCTGTCTCAAATGTTCCTTCTTTTCTTCCTGGACAAGCCCGTTATTCTTCCTGGACAAGCCTGTTATTCTCGCCTTCTCCGAGCTCTCCCAAACTTGGTGACACCTGCCTGCTCCCGCTGACATCTCGTGACATCGCAACCGTCTGCTTCTACTTCCCTCTATCCCAGTCACTCCAGGGTTTTCAGACTTTTCTGGAGGCTGTCATGAGCTTCTGCACGTTCCATTCCAAGTTTCAAAAAAAAATCTCCATTTTACAGTGGAACTTGAAATGGAAAACACTGGAAATACCATTGCACCTCGGTTTCCCCCCGGAACAGCAGGCGTCTCACCGGTGGAGGAGCTGACCGACAGCAGGTGAACAAATGCCACCACATGGAGTCCTCGTTATGAGGACCCCCGGGAAATCTCCCGTCCAGTATCGGTACCCAGAAGGGCAGACCTCCCCAGGAGCTAACTGGGGACAGGGACAGAAGGCACTGGTAGCTGACCAGGCTTGCCTCTTCCCCAGTGGCTGCCGGATTTGGGCCCCCGATAGCTAAAAGCGCGTACACGGGTCATGACGGTCTGCATCTTTAGACTCATTCCTGGCGCTGCTTAGGGTCTCCGCCCTTGCTTTTCTCTCTTCTGTCTCTCGCAGTTTTAATATGCTATGATGTTCTATTTTATGTGTCCTGCTAGGCTACCCTAAATCCCTTCTGGAACAAGACCGAGTCTAAGCGAGAAAGGTAAACAGACACCCTGTGCTGGCCTCCTCTTTCTTCCTCCCGTAACTGAACCCCATGGCCTCCTGCACTCCCGAACAACTCAGGCCCGCAGCATCGTCGCCAGCTGCCAGTGGTCGAGGGCGGTCTGGCAACCTGGCAAGGATTCCTGGGATTTATCATTCCCACTGAGATGAGAAGGTGGAGGAAGGGGACGTTTCTTTTCTAAGCAGCCAGAGGTGAGGGCAAAACTCCTGCAGAGGAGGCCAGGCTGTGGAGAGATGCGAAGCGGAAACGGCCACTGGGTCCATCTAAACGCAGGCCCTGGCCTGTGGGACCAGCTTTCCTCCGGGTGGAGGGGAGGTGGCCAGGGAACCAGTGCTGGGCAGGAAGGATGAGTAGAACAAAGTCACCCAAGGCCAGCAGGGAAGAACTGGCGAGACGGGGGAGGAAGACGGAGAAGGACCTGGAGGCAGAACGAGAGGGCGGGTTCTAGAGTCCGGACGGCTGGCTTGGAACTCCAGCTCAGCAACTCGTTAGCGGTTTAGCTTTGTGCAGAATGACTCTCCTCTCCAGGCCTCAGTTTTCTCAGCGGTACAATGGGTAGAATAATACCTACTTCATGGGGGCATTATTAGGACCAAATGAGATCACACTGGCAAGTGCTGAGCACAGACTCAGAAACATGGAAAGTGCTCGAGAAACCGGGCAGGTCGCTTATCCTCTGCTCCACCGTTATTTTGACTGGAGTAGAGCGTACACGCGGAGGCGTTGTAAAGGAAACGTGTTGTGCGGGATGAAGGCCAGAGCTTTTGTTTTTTTTTTTTTTTTTTTTTTTTTTTTTTTTTAAAGATTTTATTTATTTATTTGACAGAGAGAGACAGCCAGCGAGAGAGGGAACACAGCAGGGGGAGTGGGAGAGGAAGAAGCAGGCTCACAGCAGAGGAGCCTGATGTGGGACTCGATCCCCGTACGCCAGGATCACGCCCTGAGCCGAAGGCAGACGCTTTAACGAGAAGGCCAGAGCTTTTGAAGGCAAGCAGAAGGTCAAGAAAGGACATCGAGTACGGCTCTGAGACAGGACTCGACAAATGAATGCAGTTTACTTGGGCTGCGATGCTTCCAGATCCTGGTCCAAAATCAGTGCCGCGGTTCACCCCACCTCTCCCCGCTCCGTCTGTTCAACCAGCCCGTCATCTGAGCGGCAGCGCTGTTCCTCCTTCCTGCGTTTCTCCAGCCGAAACCCTGACTGAGGACACACACGCACACACACGGAAACATACACACGTGCAAACACACACGCGGAAACACACACATGCACACACACGCACACACACTCGCACATGAGTGCACACATGCGCACATACACGCACACTCGCAAACACACACACACACATAAACGCGCACACACATGCACAGGCTCTGCTTTCTTGAGCCATTTTGCACATCTCTTCTGTGAGGGCCTTCAGTGCCCCTCACCTCTCTGGATCACAAAGGTCAGAGCCTCCCAATGGTCCCGCGAACCCAGCCGCTTCCTCCCGGCACCCATCCCCATGTCACAGCTCCCAGCTCCAAGGCCCTAGGAAGGCACCTCCAAGGGAACAACAGGGCTGGCCCCTGGGACCTTGAAGTGCAGGCCATGCCCGCTCTCGACTGGCAGAGCTGGTCTAGGATCAGACGGCAAACTCCAGGGATTCCTCCTCTCCCTTTTCTCCAGACCCCAGCCCCATGCCGGGCCACAAACCCGGGGAAGCTGCCTGCTTTTGAGGCCCCAAGCTTGCCCGCGGGGCCTCCCCAAGGTGTAGGTGTTTGTGGGTGGGGGAGGGAGCACAGCCCTAGATTCTCGCCTCCGCTGAACTTCCACGCATCCTTCAAGACCTATCTCCAGTCCGCCCACTCAAAATCCACTCCCCTCCTCCCTGGCCCTTCCAGCCTTGTACAAGTACGACAACCACCAGTGACACTCTGCCTCGGAATTACTTGACTGGGAATAGACCTCCTCGTCTCCCATCCTTAAAGCCTGGCTTTGTGGGAACCATGTGTCAGCCATGGGAGTTGGGGCTGTGCGCTTAACATTTTCAGTCCCAGTTTCCCTCATCAGAACCACAAGGCCAGCGACCTTCGCCTGCAGGACTGTCGGAGGAGGAATGTGGCACACAGCTGGCCTAGGATCATAGCTCACGAGCGGCCAGACTTTTAAAACAAGCCAGCCACCCTGGCTGGCTCTCCGGTCACCTCCCACTCACACCTCCATCCCCAGCAGCACGGCTTCCACCACGAAACCGCCCGTGGCCAGGACACAGAGCCCGTGCCCTGCGCGAGCCCGGCGGCTCTCAGTCCTCCCACTTCTCTGTCGCCGCTGGGCCCCTGCTGCCCATGCCTTCCTGGGGCCTCAGCTGCATCCATTCACCTGCTTCGTGTCCCCTACGCCCAGGCCCCTGTCCTCGGCTGACCCGCATGCGCCGGCCTCCCCCGAACAGCCCACCTGTGCGTCTCACAGGCACAGGCACCTGCAGCTCGCTCACCCCAGCTGAACTCACCCTCGCCGTTCCCCTGGCCACCTCTCCGCACGTGTTAGCAGACGTCCCCCCAGACACGGAAGCCCACTGCATTCACTTCCTATCACTTCTTAATGAACTGTCACAATACTGTGGCTTCAAACACCACCTGCTGATTATCTCACAGTTCCGGAGGTCAGCGGTCCTAAAAACCAAGGTGTCGGCAGGGCTGAGTTCCTTCTGGAACTTGCAGGAAGATTCTACTTCCTTGCGAATTCTAGCTTCTAAAGGCTGCCTGCATTCCTTGGCTCCTGGCTCCTTCTCTTATCTTCAAGGCCAGCGGGATAACATCTTCCCATCTTTTCTGAGTCTGACTCTCTTGCCTCCCTCCTATAAGAATGCTTGTAATTCCACGGGGCCCATCCTGATAATCCAAGAAAATCTCCCTATCTCAAGAGCCTTAATGTATCCCCTCTGGAGAGTCCCTTTGGCCACCTACGAGGACATATACACGGGATCCAGGGGTTAGGACATGGCCATCCCCAGGGGGGCCATTATTAGGGCTACTATACTTCCCTCCCTCCATCCGCTCTGAGCCTCTAGGCATCCCTCCAGTGACAGAAAAAATGTTGACCCATCTCCCTTCCATAGGCAATGTTTCCATCTGAACCTTCTCGGTGTTAGAATAGCTTGTCCACTACGCCTCATTGCTACTCTAGAGTCGACCAGCTCTCCAGTAGGGCCCTCCCACCAGGTTTTCAAGGATGTTAACGTCTCTCTCTGAACAAAGCTCCCTGCACCTGTGTCTGCCGGCAGCCAAACCCTCTCAACTCCTGTCTCTCCTCCACTGATCTCACTCGGATCTGACTTCTGAGAAGCGGCTCTACCGGTTACCCGGGTTCTAACAGCGCTCCCACCTCGCTGCTCTCTCGAAGGGCTTCACCGCGGCACCATCGACTACTGAAGCCAGATCACTGTTTGTTGTACGAGGCCGTCCTGTGCATTATGAAACGTTTAGCAGCATTCCCAGCCTCTGCCATCTCGATGCCAGAAGTGTATCCCCATCCCAAGTTGTGATGGCCAAAAATGTCTCCAGACGTTACCAAATGTCCAGAGTGGAGGGAGAAGCAAAGCGCCCCAGGTCGAGAACCAGTGTTTGACAGGAACGGGTCTTGCTAAGGTGGCTGGTGACTTCCCTCGCACCAACTCCAGCAGACACTTCGGAGCCCTTCTCTTGCTTGGTTTCCTGGCAGAATTTGCCACTGTTGGCCATTCTGACCTCCCCCCCTCTCAGGCTGCAATTCCTGCCACCCTTGCGGGGTCACTCCCCTCCCGGGCCGCTAACCGTGGATGTTCCTCAAAGCTCACCGAGGTCCTGTCCACCTCTCATTCACCTGTTCTCCCTGGGGGCTGCCCTCCGCACCCCCTGCCCCACGGACACCCACGCACACCCACGCACAGGTAACTCAGGAAGTGACATCTCCAAACCTCCTTTCCAAGCTCCACACCCATGTAGCTAACTGCCTAGTTAACACGGCCCCTGGAGACCTTGCTGTCACTCCAAAGTCAACGAGTCCAGAACCAGAATAGGGATCTTGCCCTCCACCCAGGCCCTGCCCTGCATTCCACTTCTCAGAGATGCCTTCCTGACCTGCTGAGAGCAGAACACTGAAGGGCTTGCTCTGGCCAATTCCCTCTCCCTCACTTAGGCCAATCAATCGTTTCCAAGTCACTATCGCTCATCCCTGAAATAGGTCACAGACCAGTTCACTTGCCTCCACGCCGCCACCCCACCCTAGCTCAAGCCTCCACCATCATCACCATAGAGAATGACCATAGCCCTCTAACTGGACTGTGGGCATCCATTCTCCACACCAATGACCGCCCCCCCATCTGTTCTCCAGGCTGCAGCCAAAGTCACCCTTTCAAAACATAAAGGAAACTTCTCATTGTTCTTAAAGAGCAAAAGTCCCAGTTTGGTCTACTGGGCCCTATACATCCAAGCTTCTGTCTCCCCCTCCCAGCCCCTATGTTTGCTACCCTCCAGGCACAATGACCTTCTTCTAGCCTTGTAAATGTGCCAACCTCTTTCTCCTGCCACAGGGCCTTTGCACATGCTGTTCTGTCTACCTGGAGGGCATTCTCTCCCCTTAATCCCAGCTCCACTATCAGGAAGCCTTCCCTGACCTCTGGCCACATCAGTTCCTCTGGTTGTTCCCTTTTCTCCTAGCCTCACTGTCTCTTCATCACCCAAATCATGATTTTACATCTCTTTATCTTATTCTTTGATTCATTCCAGCTTCCCCACAATAAGCTCTATGAGGGCAGGACTGATGTCTGATCTGGCCCATCACTGTATCTCACAGGCCAGTTCAGTGCCCAGCCCAGCATAAAGGAGCCCCACAAGAAAGGTTTAATTAATGGCTAATGAATCATCTTTCCACTCTCTAGCCTGACTTTCTCTACTGGCCCTGCCTTCTTCCATCTCTGTTCAAACTTGACTCCCGAGAGCCCAGAGTCATCCCTGACAGTCCTTCCTCTTCAGATCGTTACAAACCCTCTTTCTCACCTCCACATCCCATCCATTAATAAACCTCGGAGATTCTCCTTTCTAAGTCTCTTGCAGATGTGCCTGCCTCTACCACCTGAGCTGAAACCAGCATCTTTTCTGACCTGAGCCCCCCACCCAGGCCTCCTACCCATCCCGGTTCTCCATTCTGCAACCTAATCTCCCCATTCTGCAAGGCTTCCCCTGGCCTGCAGGAGAAGCGGCACCTACCCTGACTTATGAAACGTGGTGTGATCTGCCCCTGCCCCCTTCTCTGATTTCTCACCACACTGACTCCCGGGCTCATTGCTAGCAAAGCACTGGACCTGTTGGAGTTTCTCTCGCTCAGCTGTTCTGTGTGCCTACAGCATTCTTCCGTGCCCCGTCCCCCAACTGCTACTCATTCCTCCAGTCTCAAGCTGAAAGGAACCCTGCCCAAACCCTTCAAATAGGCCAACGACAACAACAATGATAGCTGATATTCACTGCATGCTTCCCAAAGGCAGGCACGGTTCTAAAGACTTCACAGTGTTAACCTATTTCATTTCCACCATCAACTACGACTGTTCTGTTACAGAACAGCCACATGGAGGTTAAATGATTCGTCCGAGGTCACATTTGATAGTAAATAGCACAGCTGGCTGACACAATGAACTTGGGCTCCAGGCCCCAGATCCTCGAGCACCACGAACACCACCGTCTCCCTCTGCTCCTAGAGGGTCCTGTCTTCCCCCTTCCGTAGCAATGATCACGTGTGCACATACCTGGCCAGTACCTGTTGTCCCCACCAGACCATCCACTCCCTGATGGCAGGGGCCATGGTTCCTCTGGCACTCAGCCCAGCACCTGGCATCACTGCTTTTTGGGCTGAATGTCATGCTCTGCATTCCCACAGCCCCCAGACCCAAGTCACCCACTCCAGAGGAAGGCCTGGGTAAACCCTTTGTCAATGCCACAGAATGGCCCGCCAGACACACACACATGAACATTCACGGGGACATCGCCCTGAGTTCTGCCTGGCAGGCTGGCCACGGGCTCCCTAGAGCCCCACTACCGATTCTGCCGACCCCAGCCAGACGGGCCCCTCAGCACGGCCCTGAGCCACCCAGGGTGGCAAACCACTCAGCCAGGGCAAGGGGATAGCAAGATTCATCATCCCTGCATCCTGGACTAATGGCAGAAAAGCTCTCGGGCCAGGCTGGGCCAGCATATGGCTCCCCCTGCTGGTTTCCTTCCACGCTTTCATTAGCACCCTCTCCCAAGGCACAGGCCAGGGGACACTCACCAGCCAGGAGAAGAAGCCAGCTGATTTGTCCTGGGTGGAGATCTGCCCCTCATAGGGGCCGAAGATGTGGCCCTTGGGGATGACCTCATTTATGCATCGCACGTCATTCTCCCCACTGGCTTCCTTGACCACCTCCATGCCCTGCGGGATGGTGAGGGCAGCCCTGTCTGGGATGCCCACGGGCACTGGCGTGTCGGACACAAACACTGGGGGACCGTGGTTCGGGCACTCATCCACAAAGTACTCCTGGCAGGACTCGCAGACTGAAGGGACGGAAAGAGCGAAAGAGCCTCAGTTGCTGCAGGGAGGCAGGACGCCCACGGCGGAGGCTGAGGGGCTGCAGGGAGGCCCCCCCTGAGGATGGCATCGGGCGGGAAAAGCACACTGCGTGGGACTCACGAGTCCCGGCCCTGGCTCCACCCCAGCCAGCCACAGGCCCCTGCGTCTTCAGTGGTAATAACCCACTACCCTCCCTGGGGGCTCAGCAGACATGCCTGCCAAGGCGAAGGAGGTCAGTAGCTCCCTGGGTTTTAAGTTTACAGCACAGCTTTGGGGTCAGATGGGTCTGGGTTGGAACCACAACTATGTGCGCATGCGGGCTGTGGGACCCGAGGCAGGGTCCTGAGCCCCCAGCAAGCCTCAGTGTCCTCACCTGGAAAATGGGACCAATAAGAGCCACCTCGGTGGTTAAGGGTGAGGGTTAACTGAAGCCCAGACCCGTGTCCAGTACATCATAGGCGAGGGCCTATCATTAGTCTTACGGCTGCAAATTCCCAAGCAGAGATGGGATGGGGGGGGTGGGAGCAGGGTGAAGGGGTGAAGGGAGGAGAAAGCCAGGAACAGCCCCAGGCTCCACTTACACCAGAAGTCCACTTGCTGGAAGCTTTTAGGCATGATGAGCTCACGCTTCCCCTTCAGTTTCTTGGGCTCCACTTCCATGGTTGAGGGGTCTGGTCTCCTAGAGCTGGCCAGGCCAGGGGCCAGTAAAGGAAGCAGAGAAGCTATCAGAGAGTGGGAGACTGGTGGGCAGAGGGGCCGTGGACACAGCCAGGAGGCCACGGGGACGCAGGGATGCGGGGCGGGCGGAGGAGTCCCAGCCAGGCTGCCGGTTCCGCAGGGGATCGTGAAAAGGTAGGAGTTCTGAGCCCTGGGCCTAGGCCTTCCAGGGCCAGTGCGTGGGTTCTTCCAGTCTTCTAGAGCCTGCCCTCACTCACGTCTGCTCCCAGGAGCTGCCCGGAGCAGGTGAAGGGCGGTGGGCCCAGAGTGGGAACTCTCCCCCAGGGCGTCCAACCAACCCAGCCCAGAGATTCCCCACTTCTCCCTCTCCTGCCCCCACTTAAGGGCCTCACCAGGGCTGGCCATACTCCTGGTCTCGGAGTGGTGAGCAGACCTCGGTCTTCACCACGGTCACCATATCCCCCACGGCCGCCTTGGTCTGCGCCAGGCACTCCTTCATGTTGTCAGTCATTCTGTCCTGGGGACGGAAGGCAGGACCAGCACAGGACGAGGATCAAAGAGACAGGGGAAGAAGGGTGAGTGTCAGAGAGGGCAAGCGGGGGTCCCGTGGAGTCTGGTTACCCTCCCTGCCATCCCCAGAGGAAGCGCTTGAGAACAGAGACAACAAAAACAGCTGTAGCCTGGCCAAGAGGAAATGCCATTTCTATCCCGGGCTGGTCCTGGGGACGACTGGAGCCACCAGCCCCATGGGGTCAGAGGCCTAGGGGCAGCTCAGGCCAGGGGGCAGGACTGGATAGCACAGCCCGGACCCCAAGATCAAAGGGCAAAGGGTATGAAGAATCCACAGGAGTCTCCGCACAAAAGTCTGCAATGGGGAACAGGGGAGGGACCGACTCAAGTCCAGCTGGGACCAAGGGGGACTGGCAGATGACATGAGCCCTCAGCGCCCGGCTGCGCGGCCCCCTCACCCAGAGGCTGCCAGGGAATGCAGCCAGGCCCGCTGCGCCAGCTCAGAGCAGGTACAGGCGGGGCCTGGGGGTCCTGGTGTGGGCCGGCGGGCCAGCCCCGACTCCAAGCCCCACCCGCTCTCTCTAGGGGAGTCTCCCCAGCCCGCGGCTTACCGCCCTCCTCCACCACCGCGCCGGGCTTCAGCCCCTCCCTCGGCACCCCGGGGTCCTCATGCCAAGCCCGGGGACACTCTTCGGGCCAGGGCGGCGCGCGGCTCGGGCTGGGACCGCGCTCGCGGCCCGGGACTGGGCGAGCAGCGTGTGTGACTCACTACCCGGGGCCCCGCTGGCCACACCCCTGCTCCTCGGCTAATCAGCCCCCTGCTCCCCACCGGGGCCCCAAAGCCGGCGGCGGCTGGGAGGGGTGCAGGGAAACACGACGGCCTGCCCCCTCCTCCGAGCCGGCGGGGCCGGGGGGCGCGCGGAGGGGGGCGGGGGCTGCCCGGGCGGGCCGAGCCGCCCCGCCCCGGCCCCCCGGCCCCCCGGCCGCTCGCCCCCCCGCCCCCGCCGCCCCGCGGGGCGTCCCGCCCGCGTGTCCGGCGGGGAAAGTGTGAGGTCTCGCGGCCGGGCGCAGGGGCTGCGCGGGGGCCGGGGAGGGCGCGGGCCGCTCTCTCCCTCTCACCAACCTTCCCGGCGGGGAGCTCCCTGCCCTGCCCGGCCCGGCCCTGCCCAGCGCCGCCCCCCGCCCGCCAGGCCCGGCATTCCTTGCGGGGGCATGTGGCTTCTTGCCGGCCCCGGGGGCACGCAGTTGGCTGGCGGCCGGGAGGGGGGCGCGCGGGGAGCGGGAGGGAGCGGGCGCCCGGGAGGGGCGGCGGCCGGGGGCCCGCCCGGGGGCGGGGGAGTCCAGCCCCCAGCGGGCCGGGGCGCAGGGCGCCGGGCGGGCGTCTGGGGTGGCCGGGAGCGCTGGGGGCGAGGCGGGGGGCGGCCGGGCCCGGAGTGGGCGGGCGTGGGGAACGGGTTGGCGACGTGCGCGGGCAGTCCCCCGCGCTCCCTTCCTGCGGCTGCAGCGGACTCGCTGCGGCTGCGGCGCGGCCTGAGGCGAACCGGGCGACACCGATCCCTGCCCGCTGGGCGCGCCGCACGCCGCCTCGGCCCACCTGCACGGTCCAGGGTGGGGACCCGGCGCCTGGGGCGGCGTTGGGGGGAGGGGGACCGACCTCCTGGCCTAGGGAATAGCCCCCAGCCACCGGTCAGGGGACTTGAGGTCACCGAGGCAGGAACCTAGGGCGGGAAGATGTTGAGGGACTCCCCCAAGGTCACACAGTCCATTCCTGATGGAGTCTAGACTGGAGCCTGGGGCCTGCTCTTAGTAAATTGGAAACAGGAGAACTCCCAGATTCAAGCGTTATGTTTCAGGTCTGGTTCACCTCCATACCACACTCTCAGCCCAGCCTCTTCCAGAAGGATCACCCTGGGGTAGGATCAGGCAGTCCACCAGTCCAGCTGCCAGGTGGGGACAAGGTCCTGTGGATTTGTAAAGGATCACTGAACACTTCCTTCCCTGAGGAGCACTGCTCACTCCCATGGGCAACCTTCACTCACAACACATCCTGAGGTCAATAAGTCTGGTGGTTAGAGGCCTAGGTCCCCAAAGGGGCACTGCCTGTGTTCAAATCCCAGTGATTGGCTATGTGACCCCGCCGGGTGTTAGGGACTGAGAGTTTATGTGCTCTCCCACCCTAACTCATATGTTGATGCACTTACCCCTAATGTGACTATATTTGGACACAGGGCCTAGGAGGAGGTGATAAAGGTTAAATGAGGTCATAAGGGTGGAGCCCTAATCCAAAAGGAAGAGACACCAGAGCTCTCTCTGTCTCTCTACCAGGTAAGGACGAGAAAGCATCAGTATGCAAACCAGGAACAGAACTCTCCCCCAGGAACCGAACTGACTTGCACCTTGGTCTTGGACTTCCCAGCCTCCGGAACTGTGAGAAAGCAATTTTGATTAGGCCAGCCTGTCCGTGGCATTTTGTTACGGCAGCCTGAGCCGACTGAGACAGCCGCTTACCCAGCTTCTCTCTGCTCTCATGTGTACATTTGCACAATGTGGCCAGCGTTCGAGTCTATCACAGACATTGCCGTGTGGAAACGGACAAAGATGAGTCTGGAGGGGGTTAGGCACAGTCTCTGCATAGCTGCACGTGAAGAAAGCTGATCGGGAAGGTGGGTACGAGTGACCTCATGAAGGGGTGGCCTTGAATTCTCTCCACTGAGTTGGATTTGTTTTTTTAAGTCAATCATTTGCAGACTCTGGCACTGTATTAGAACAGACTGCTTGGGATTATTTTGTATATCGCCTCCTCTGGCCCCTCCATCCTTCACTCGCATGCCCCCACCACACCCCCATGCCACCTCCACCCTGCCACGGCGCCTCTGAACTTGCTGTGTCCTCTACTTGGAACACACCTGAAAAACTCCTACCGATCCTTCAGCCCTCACTGTCGTTCTCCTGCCCCACCCCCGGCCACCATAATACCCTCTCCAGCCCCATGTCCCTTTCCTTGTGGCACTTGTCGCCCTTAGAACAGTCTTTTGTTAGCAAGATCATTTGATTGACACCCGTTTCCCATAACAGATTATAAGTTCCACGAGGGCAGGCTCTTTTGCTCTGAGTAGCCAGCACTTGTAACCGTGCCTGGTACCAGGGCAGAACTAGTGAAAGGTAAGCACCGTGCTAGGGCATACGCTTTCAGGAGACACCCCCTCTCCAGGTCCTGCACTTGCAGGCATGGCACCCGAAAGCGAACACATCCTCGAATTTGGCACCTTAGGTGCCTTCTTGCCTCACCCTGGTCTCAGCCTTGCCTACAACAGTGCATTTTCAATATTTACCAAATGAATGACCAAATGACCCATGTCACAATTCACACCCACCCCTCCATAGGTCCTGCTGCCCCTACTGAGAATCTCAACTCTTCAAGAGCTCTCAGAAGGGAAGACAGGGTGGGCAGGTTATTGTTTTTGAATCCTCTTTTCTTCGGGGCGCTCTCAGTGATCTCGGCCAGGCAAGGTGGGTGGCCTGGTGGGTGCGGCTGGCGTGGAAAGGCAGTGAGGTGCAGCGGAGAGTGTGATGGAATGAGACTCGTGAGTCCTGGACCTGAACCTGATAGGAAGTCATAAAGTGTACCCTGTGGGCATGCGCACATCACTTAAACTCACCAGCCCTTAGTGTCTTCCTTGGTAAAGTGGAAATCGTCATAATTGCCAGGTAATCCCCGCGAGGAATAAATGAGGTAAAGGCTGGGGCGAGGCCTTGGGAAGAGCCAAGGGCTATGGGCCTGTAAAGGATATTAGTATTAAACTGGCCACCCAGAAGCAAGGGGTGAACAGGAAGAAGATGGGGGGGGGACCCAAAAAGGGGAAGGGAAAGAGGGAAAAGCAGCAGTAAGAGAATAAGGATAGAAGGGAAGAGGGAGAGAAGGGAGGGAGAGAGGAACAGAGACATGCAGCCACTTGTCTGAGTCTTAAATGGAAAACCATCCCCTCTGAGAAAAACATTCATTTATATCTCAAAGTAGAGATGTCTACCGGCCATTTCCTTTCATATCTGGTTTTTCATTTACATGCCACCTTCATCATGTAAAAGAATCGTGATGATTTGTAACACGAACACATAATACTCAACGAGACAGAGATTTCATGGAGAAACATTGATGCCAATTACACCAAGAATCTGTTGTAATATGGCTCATGATCTAGCCGCCCATTCAGTTCTGAGCCTCCTGGCAGCTAGAGCAAAAAGGGAAATACGATGGGTTACAGAATACTCAGTATTTGACACTTATTTATTGACTGCACCATGAAGTTCTCCCCATTCTTGCAGGAGTGCAGCTGCCTGGTGAACCAGCACCGAGCCTCACTTGCATGACTGAGATGCATTACAACTCCCTCCTGCGTCTGTCATGAAGGCTGTGGGGACAGGGTGGGATGTGGCAGGACTTCCATATGGGAAGAGAGAGAGAGAACACCCCAGGCTGGTGTCCTTCATTGGGTCCATCTCAGCGGGCACCCGTAAAACCTGAGGCAGTTGAAGCTCCAGCAGCCATGCCTGCAGTCTGCTCTGGACCTGTTCGCCCAGGGAGGGGCCTGGGGGAGGAGTGGTCAGCAGGCCTCACGGAGGACTGAGAGCTGCTGGCAATGCTCCCTCCCAGCTGGCTCCTCTGAGTCTGCACACGCAGAGATTAGGCATGTTGCAAACCCAGCAATGAGATGCAAACCCAAGAGGAGGGGGCAGAATGCAATGGAGGAGGCAACAGCTCTGTTTTCACCCTTGGCGGGATGCCAGGGTCCTGGAATGCCCGGCAGCCGATGTGGCCTGAGGACTGGGAATCCGTGCCCACTTGGTATCCCTAGCGGCTGGCACCCTGAGAATGTGACGGGTCCACGCCGGTCCCAGCACCGCATCCTGTGTTGTTCCCTCTGATAACCAAGGGACATGAGATCAGACGGCTAGCCCCAGTCACACAGGGACCCGGGCTGGCTATCCCGAGCTCTGGGTTTCGGTCCTGGCTGAGCTGTAAACTTTTTAAGGTGACCTTGTGCCAGTTCCTTCCTGCCTTGCCCTGAGCCTCAGTTTCCCCTTCTTGAAAAATAAAAGGTCCAACATGGGTCTTAACAGTAAAACCAGGCTCACGGAGGAAGAGCACAGAATTATTACAGGGAGTTGCTGAATTATATGCCCAACATATAGACAGAATCAATTATATGCCTTTAACTTACAGGTAAGATGGATTTGTAAATGTATGTAGATACTTTTAAGATGAACAAATGATAGATTTATTTTAAAATGTTATTGAATTCATAGAAGCCGAATGTCACCATGCCACCATGTCACCATTTGGTTAATCAAATGATACCAGCACAGCCACTTACAAGCTAGGTAACCTTGAGAAAATCAACCACCACTCCTACCTTAGTTTCCCCACCTGTCCAATGGAACTGAGATCAGAACTGATCTCATGGGCTGTTTTACACAGCGTAACGCCTGGCATATAATAAGCACTCTGGAAAGACGAGTTCTTATTGTCGTTCATTTTATTTGTTGTTTTCAAGTAGAGCAGGCATCAGGTGGGCACACTGATGAAAATTTTTTGACATTTAAAAAGGGGGCCTTTATAAGCAGTTACTACCTTTAGGAGAGGAACACTTTTAAAAAATCTATACTACAAAGATGCTTATCCCAACAGAAAAGAAAAAAAAGAAAAAGGAAAATAATATTTAAAAAGCAATTTGTAAAAGAAGACAAATGGCCAATATGCTTTATGGAAAACCACAAAACTTGAATACCCAAATAAATATAGATTAAAATAAACATAATTTTTCCTCTATTAGGTTAGCAAAGATGAAAACATCTCAATAATATTCCAAGTTGGCAAGAGTGTGGGGAAAATACCCTACATACCCTCCTGGTTGGAAAAATTAATTGGTACGACCTTTCTGGAGGGTGATTTGGCCACACATATCAAAAGACTTGAAATGAGCAAAACCTTCGTAGGAGCCACCCCAGACCTAGGAATTTCTCCTAAGGACATAATTAAGTTGTGTGCAAAGAGACGTCCACAAGGCTATCCTCTGCAGCACTATTTTTAGCAGCAAACCCAAAAAACAAACAAAAACAAACAAAAAAAAACCATACAGGGAAAAATGTACACCTTGAAAACAGGAGAGCCGTTAATATACAGCACACAGTGAAATATTAGATGGCAATTAACAATGCTTTAGAAGAATATTTATTGACACAGAAACACATGCTCCACATATTGTTGATGAAAAGCAAAAGTCACTAAGTGAAAGAGGATAATTTGAAAAGCTCCCTGCTGTATGATTTCAACTCTATGACATTCTGGAACAGGCAAAACTATGGAGGCAGTAAAAACGGTTCAGTGGTTGCTCAGGGTTAGCAGGAGGGAGGGATGAACAGGCAGGAGCACAGGGGATTTGTAGGGCAGGGGAACTACGCTGTGTGATACCGTAATGGTGGGTACATGTCATCATACATTTGTCTAAACCCATAGAATGTCCAGCACCACCAGGGAACCTTGATGTAAACCACGGACTCCGGCCGATAACGACGGGTCAGTGCGGATGCATCAGTTGTAACAAACATACCACTCTGCTCACTCTCCCACGGCGGGGGCGACAGCGGGTGTGTGGGGACAGGGAGACTGTGAAAGCTCCATGCTTTCCCCCTCACGTTACTGTGAATCTAGAACTTCTCTAGAAAGTAAAATCTATTTTTAAAAGTGAAAAATTGTGAAAAGATAGATACAAAGTAATCCCATTTTAGAAATACATACACATATGGATTTGCACACACAGGTCTGGGAGGATGTATTCTGGGGGATCGCTTGTGGTTACTTGGCACAGCGTGTTAAATAGAGTTTCTCTTCTTTTTGCTTAGGAGGGAAAAAAATGTCACTTAAAAACTCTTTCAAGGAACTCTTTAGCATCATTTAATTTAGGAATGGCTAGAGAAGCTAATGTCTAAGGCTCTGCCATCCTTACCCACTTGTCCCTGGATGCTGAGACCCAACCAATTGGTTGGGAGGAAAGAGGACTCCAAGTCAGAGACTGAATACCGGGCATATTGCACATCTGATGAATGAATGCAGATCGACTGATGGCTCAGTAAGGGCCCCGATATTTCTACCACGAGAGACTTCTATTTTTACTTTTCTTTATGACTCCCATTTTGAAAGTGTTTGCCCAGCGAAAAGACCGCATGCATTGTATAATCATCCATTCATTTTCGGGGCACCTGGGTGGCTCAGGCAGTTAAGGGTCCAACTCTCAGTTTCAGCTCAGGTCATGATCTCAGGGTCATGAGATCCAGCCCCACGTGGGGCTCCCTGCTCAGCGGGCAGTCTGCTTAAGACTGTCTCTCCCTCTCCTTCTGCCCCTCCCTATGTGCTGTCTGTCACTAAAATAAATAAATCTAAAAAAAAAAAATTCATTCCTTTTCCTATCTTTTCCTAGACACACTGGCACGTGATAACCAGGGTTAGCTGCTATCGTCCTAAGCAAAAGCAAAGAGATGTGGCATGCTCATTCATTTGTCCTGCTGATTACAGGGAACCGTACAATATTCATTAAGCTTCTTTATGTTTACAGAATAGCTCAGTGGGTCGATTACTATGCAGCAATGAGACTAAACGAACCACAACCACATACTATGGTATGTAGTAGTCACAGTGCTGAGAAAGGAGACCCCAAAGACTACGTGCTGGGTAATCCCATTTATAGAAAGGTTTTGAAAAAAAAAAGGGGGGGCAAAACTATGGTGTTAGAAGTGTTCGTGGTAATCCTTGGGAAGAACTAGAAAGGGGTAAGCAAGGGGCTTGTCTGATGCTGGTTGTGCTCTATTTCTTATCTTGGTGCTGGTCCGCTGGGTGTGTTACGTTTGTGAAAATATCTTGAGCCGTGCTTTTGTAACACGTGCGTTTTTCTATATGTATTTACATTAGGAGTAACAAGGGAAAACTATCTGCAGGGGCTCTCGGGGCCAAGAGCTCCCGGGAGGGAAACTCTGACCCAGTGCAGCCCCTGATTTTGCACCTGGAGAACTGGGGTTCAGCCAGCGAGGTTCCCGATTGGGTTTCAAGTTGACTCCATCATTGATACGATTTTGATAAAAAGAGGTTGGGGAGAGGTTCCGGAGTTAAGTGCAGAAGGTGGTCAAGGGGGACACTTTTTTCCTGTGTTTGCTTCTCAGGGGAGACACTGCTGGTGGCTTACCTGGACCCCATTCCCCCATGGCGCCCCACTAATAGACCCGGACATGGTTCAGGTGCAATACCTCCCTCCCAGGACCTACTGAGAGTCAGGACAAACCGAGCCTACCCTCAGCTCCAGGTGTGGGCTCTGATTAATCTAAGATTATATTGCAAATTGATAATCTAAGATACATTGCGAAATGCTCAATTACGGTGATACGCTCCTCCTCCCCAGTTACCAGATCATAAACCTGGCCTTTAATTCATTAGCACCTGACATTCCCCACCCCAGGTGGGACACCTGACCTCACTTAAGCCCATCCAAGGGAAGAAAAGGACTTTTATTTCATGACTTGAACAAGAAAGCATGCAGCCATTGTTGCAAATAGCAGCCATGTTGTGCAAAGTCCTTCAGCGGGAAGCACCCTCAGGATGGAGCTTGTACAGCCCAGCAGAGTGAAGGTGTGGCATATATAATAAGTAATACATTTGTTCTTTGTCCCCAGTTCCTGGCAGAGAGCACCAAAACCCTAGGAATTTCCCAAGTAATAGGAGTGCCTTTTGTTATTCATAAGGAGCCCCTTTCTAGCTCACCTGAGTTTATGCTAATAAGTGACAAAGGGTGGGGCCCCTACAGAGCCTCAGGATGGGGCTGGTCACCCAAGAACCCACTAGAAAGTTAGAACTTCCGGCCCCACCCACTGATCTCCTGGGAGGGGAGGGGGCCCAGAGATTGAAATCTACAAAAATCCTTTGGTTTTTTGAACAGTATGTTCGTTTCGGGGGTACCACATAATGATTTGATATCTGTATATATTGCGAAATGATCACAGTAAGTTGAGTTAACATCTATCATGGTTACGGAATTCGTTTTCTTGTGATGAAAACACCTAAGACCTACACTCTTAGCAACTTTCCAAATAAGCAATATGCTGTTATTAACTACAGCCACCGTGACACATTACATCCCCAGGACTTCTTTATTTTATAAATAAACTAGTTATGAAATAAACTAAAAGTCTATACCTTCTGTCTCCCTTCCACCCATTTTGCCTCACCCTCCCACCCACTCTGGCCACCACGAGTCCGTTTTCTGTATCTATGAGCTTGGTTTTGTTTTGTCCTGGTTCCGCATATTCAGTGAGATCTTACGGCATTTGTCTTTGACTTACGTGACTTAGCATAATGCTCTCCAGGTCCGTCCATGGTGTCACCAATGGCACGATTTCATTCTTTTAGATGGATAAATACTGTTCCATTGTATATCTCTACCACATCTTCTTTATCCACTCGTCTGTGGATGGGCACTTGGGTGGTTTCCAAGCCTAGGCTGTTGCAAATTTTCCCGCCGTGAACAAGGGGGTGCAGACATCTTTTCAAATTAGTGTTTTCATTTTCTTTGGGTGAATACCCGCAAGTGGAATTGCTGGATCATAGGGTATTTCTACTTTTAATTTTTTGAGGAACCTTCATATCATCTTCCAGAATATACCAATGTATATTCCCAACGCAGCGCACGAAGCCTCCCTCTTTCCTCCACTTCCTGGCCAAGTCTTGCTCTTGCCTTTCGGAGAACGGCCATTCTGACAAGTGTCTGGCTATCTCATTGTGGTGGTGATTTGCATTTCCCCGATGATGAGTGATGGTGACTCATGTACCTGTTGGCCCGTGTGTCTTCTATGGAAAAATGTCTATTCAGCTCCTCTGCCCATTTTATAATCGGATTGTTTGGGTTTTTGCTGTTGTAGGAGTGACTTACATCTTTTGGATATGAATTCCCTTCTCTTTTTTTTTAATTTTTTTTTAAAGATTTTATTTATTTATTTTACAGAGAGAGACAGCCAGCGAGAGAGGGAACACAAGCAGGGGGAGTGGGAGAGGAAGAAGCAGGCTCTTAGCGGAGGAGCCTGATGTGGGGCTCGATCCCAGAACGCCGGGATCACGCCCTGAGCCGAAGGCAGACGCTTAACGACTGCGCCACCCAGGCGCCCCATGAATTCCCTTCTCCGATAGATGATTTGCAGATATTTTCTCTCATTCAGTAAGTTACCTCAAAAAGGCTTGCGCAAGATTCCGAGAGCTCCCTGGGTGGTGAACAGGGGGCAGGGCCGGGAGGGCCTGGAGGAGGGCCTGGAGGAGGGCCTGGAGGGGGCCCGGAAGCTCCACGCTCCTTCCTGCACACCTTCCCTATGCATCTCCTGCATCTGGGTTGTATCCTTGATCATTAACCAGTGATCCTCCGTAAAGCACTTTCCTCGGTTCTGTGAGTCATTCTGGCAAATCATAGGAACCCCCTGATTTATGCTGGTCAGGAACACGGGTGTCCCAGGACCCGCAGGTGGTGTCTGAAGCGGGGACTGTCTTGTGGGACTGAGCCTTCCCTCTGTGGGATCTGGGGCATGAGTTTTAGAACTGAAGGGGGTAGCTGGGCACCTAGTCGGTGTCGGAGAATCGGAGAATTGGTTGGTGTTGGACAATGTCTCCGAGACCGGGACTTGAACTGACAGCGGAATCGACTGCTTCTGGAATCTGCCCTACTTCTGCACTTCCTGCTAGGCCCCCGTGTTCCTCAAGCCCCTCCAGGACGGGCCTCCACCAGACGCAGCCATCACCATCCGCACCGCAGGGACAGGCCCCCACCTACCTGCTCTGCCTGGGGTCCAGAACTCTGGCTGTGTCTCTTGGAGGAGTCCGCCTGCGCGGTGGCTCGGCCTCCAAAGGGGCAGATCAGGAAGGCCTGCCGCATCTCAGCCCAGCCCCGGCTCTCCCCTAAGCCCAAGGCCTGACCCGAAGCTATCACCCGAGCCCCCCACCCTCTCCCTGCATTGCTGGTGAGAGCAGAAGCTGGTGTATTTATGGAGCGCAGTAGAAGCCTGGGAACCTTTAAAAGAAGCACATAATCTTCTGTCCTCCAATTTCACTTCTAGGAATTTCACTGAGACACATGTGTAAGTGCATTCACTGCAGCACCGTCTCGAATAGCAAAAACCTAGAAATAACCAACGAGTCCATCTGGAGGCCAGTTAAATAAATTGACGGGGTCTCTGGACAATGGTCGGCTCCGTCAAAGGAGAAAGTCATGGAAGAAACGCCACCACTGTGGTCTGAGCCACTTCTCCCTTGGGCCTGAAGGGCTGCAGGGGCAGCCTGACTGTCTCCCTGTGTCCGCTCTGCCCCTGCTGTCCATTCTCCAGCCCGCAGCCGGGGAGAACCTGTTGTAACCAGTCCGATCAAATGGGCCCCTGCTCCAAACCCTCCAGGGAGCCCGTCTCCTGCACAGGACACAGCAAAGCTCTCCAGAGCCACACAGTCTTGCCCTCTGCGACCTTGTTCCCACCGTGCGCCCTCACTCCCTGCTGCCTTGCTCAGTCTGCAACAGGGCTCCCGTCATGCGCCTTTGCACCCACCGCCTGTCCCCTCTGCCAGGAAGGCTCCTCCCCCAGGTACCCGCAGGGCTCACTCTGTCACTCCCTTCAGGCCTTTACTCAAGGTCCCATCCTCTGCCACTGAGATAAAATTGCAGTCCCCTGACAAGTCCTACCCCGCTTTCCTCGCTTTGTTTTTCTCCTGCACGCCACTCACACCATCAAATTTACATAGCACTCATTTATATTATTTGCTGTCTGTCTTCCCAACCAGAATATAAGGGCCAGGAAGGCGGAGATGTTTATCTTCTGTTGATTGCTCTACCCCTGCAAGTAGGACAGGGCCTGGTGCAAAGTGAGCACACGATAAACATTTGTCGGATGGATTACGCAATGGGCGGTGAAAACAAAACCAAGGTAAAGACCGCATGCGTGCTGAGAGAGGCAGCCCCGAGTGGTGGTTGAGACCATAGAGCCTGGTGCCCGGTACTGAGGTTCAACTCCCAACTGCCTCACTTAACACTGTGTGATGTTGGGGGGAGTTCCTTAACCTCTCTGCGCTTGGGGGATATGAATAGCACCTACTTGGTAAGGCTGTTTGGAGGATTCAGTGATTTGCAGTATACTTAGAATGGCATCTGACATAAAGCGAGTAAGCTGTATAAATGTTATCTAAAAAAACACGCCCTATTTTAATAAAATAGAAAGGACAGACCCATGTATACGTGCTCATGTCTGCACAGAACTCTGAGCTGTGACAGCTGCTGGGGCTGAGGGCTCTGGAGGAAGGGCCGGCCTTCTTATGGAACTTTCCACCAGATACATGTATTTCTGATTTAAAAAAAAGATTAGTAATGCCTCTGGAGTTATTGATTATGGAGGAAGTGTCTTACACTCTTCTATCTATCTTTTTTGCAAAACAACACATTTTAAAAGGCATCTTAAAAGGCATTATGGTTTAAAGGCTGCCACCTCCCAGGCAGGGAGCAGAAGGGGAGAAGGCATCTGCCCATAGAGGAGGTCTGGGCGGAGGGGCTCTCCCTACCACCTGCTGGCCCCCTGGAAGGGGACTCTGAAGTCCACACCAATTCCCCGAGGCCAACCTGCCTCCAAGATCCCAAGTCAAGCACAGACACAGAAGGCTTGGGCAAGAAGGTGGGGTGCCTGCGCAGAGGGCCGGGGTCTGGCTGCCCCAGTGTCGGGTCTCTGGGCAGGGGCTGCCAGGGTCTCGGGGAGGCCGCACTTGCAAGTGTGCCACGGGAGGGCAGGAGGTCATGATTTAAAGAGGCCTGGATGTGTAGATTCATTTAAGGATGGTCAGGGCCTGGGGCGCCTGGGTGGCTCAGTTAAGTGACTGCCTTCAGCCCAGGTCCTGATCCTGGAGTTGCAGGATCGAGTCCCGAGTCCTACATGGGGCTCCCTGCTCAGCGTGGAGTCTGCTTCTCCCTCTGACCTTCCCCCCCCCATGCCCTCTCTCTCTCTCTCTCTTTCTCTCTCCCTCTCTCTCTCTCAGATGGGTGATCAGGGCCATGCCACGCTGATGGCTTGCCCGGAATGGCAGTTGTCAGAGACCCCCAGGGCCTCTAGTTTGGTCAGCTTCTCAGGTCCCCTCCCCCACGATGCTCACGAGGAAGGCAAGGTGAGGAGCTGAAGCCATCTGCACCCAAGTCCCCGGTGGCTTTTCCGGAGTAGGGCGGGGGAAAGTGAGCTTTCACATCCCAGCGCCTCCTATAGGCTCTCGGAGCTGAGAGCCTGCCCCCAGGCCGCTGGCTCCAAGGCCCTCCTTTCGTGGCTAGGAAACAGAGGCCCAGAGTGGGAGTGACTTGCTCAAGGCCTCCCACAGGAAGGTGGTGGGAGATAGGAGCCCACTGCCATCGTCCATGCTGGGCAGGCTCCCCTCACCCATCCCTCCTTTCTCCAGCCCCTGTCCAGCGTGTCCTGTGCACTCTCAGACCTACACTTCCCCTGCCCCAAGGAGCTGGAGACTGCATTTAGCAAGGTAGGGTTCTGGGGAAACCCCACGTGCCGTTTCGGCTCCAAGGAAAGGGGTCCCACTGCACCGTGAGGCCAGAGGGGAAGGCCTATGGAGGGAGTCACTGGGGGACCATGGGGGCCCAGTGGGCCTGGCACCCTGCCTTTACCTCTCCAGCAGTCTCTTCCTCCTCCTCCTCCTGCCTCGCTGCTCTTTCCTGCCTCTGTCCTTCTCCCTGGCTATTTATTCTCTTCATCCAGTCTTGCCCAGAATCTCAAAAGAAACCCCAAAAGTCACCTAAATCCTGGCTTCTCAATGTGCAGTCTGCAGACCAGCAGTAGGGCACCACCTGGTGCTTATTAGAAACGCGGAGTCCCACGCTCCCCAGACCTCCCGCACCAGAGGCCACCTGAGGTGATGGGCATGCGCAGAAAAGTTGGGAAGCACCCATCGCAACTGCAAGGTGCTCCAAGCCGGGGCCCCTGTCATCAGAGGCGTGATGAATACCTCCCCCAGGAGCTCACTATCAGCGGCCAGGCCACCACCCTATCTTTGGACAAGTAAGGCCTGTGTGTGTGTGTGTGTGTGTGTGTGTGTGTGTGTGTGTGTGTGATGGGCAAGGCGGTCTGCCAAGGGTCCTGAGCGTCCCTGCTGAGTACGTAGACTGTTAAGGCCTCACCATCCTCGGCCGCGGAGCCATCTCGGTAGCTAGTCACGGAGGTAAGTAAGTAAGTCAAAGCGACCACAGTGTGGCGCTCAGGCCGAGAAGGGGAACTGGCTTGTTCATTGCTGGCTACCCGAGGGGCCAGGACCTTAGCCCTGAATTCTTCCAGTGCTGTGTAAGCCACTGTCCACACAGGCACCGTCTGGGTCCACCGTGTCACCCCATGGGATTGGGGGTGCAGTAGCCAGTGCCCCCATGTAATGATCTCACTGTTCACTGCGCTGGAGTCAATTGTCCTGCTGACCTGTAGAGTCTTGGCCATAAGATTGGGATTCTCCCCTAACTCTCTGTGTGCACGCATAGGCGTGTGTGTTTGTGTCTCCGTGTGTCCTCAGTGGCCGTTCACGAAGGTCTCCATGGAAAGGCTCATACGAAGACGTTGATTTGAAGGCACTCCCAGGGAACCTGGCCTCGCCTGAGCACCCACTTTGTGCCAGCCCTTGCACCCAGGTGTTCCACGTTTTCATTATATTGTCTCATCCTCCCCACAGCCCTGCAGGGTGCATTACAGCCCCTTTTTACAGTTGCTGAAATTGGACCCTACCTGTAGCTCAGTCTCAAAATGGTAACAAACATAAATTACCTGGACATGGGCAGTAAAGAAGCGAAGAATGAGATGATTTCGGGGACTCACGTGATTGCATTCATGTGAATGCAAGGACGTGTGATCCCCGACGATCACAACTACTGTTTGTCAAGCCGGCCCTAACAAACAGGTGTCCCGGGGCGCCCCCAGCTGAGCTGGCAAGCTCCGTACTGAGCAGGCACTGCAGAACCATGACAGTCCATCAGACGGCTGAAGCTGGCAAGGGTGCAAGACCTTTATCCCAGCCCTCCAGGAAGGAGGCAGGAGGGGCACGATATGGCTGACGTGAGGCTCTGTGCCAGGTGCTCGATGCGCACTGTGGAGGATATCCATTCATTCACTCTTGACTTCCTTGCCTGCCAGGCACTGTCCTAGGTGCTAGCAACCCCAGGGTGAACTAGGTCCTCGCCCTCTTAAGGCTTGCAGCCTGGGTAGGATGTCTGTAGGTTTTCCTGCTAGCATCCATTCCCCCTGCTGGCACCAAGGAGCCTGGTGTCCTCGGAGAGTCCCCTCAGAGCTCCATTCTGGGATAGGAGCAACCAATCAGCACTCAAATCTGCAAGTCATAGTGAACGGTGCGGGAAGGGTAAAGGGCCCCACCAATCATGAGCGGCAATTTGGGGGCTTTGGAGCAATCTGCGGGGAAGAGGGAGTGCTGAAAGGATGGGATGTTACAATGGATCTGCCGGCAGCCGGCCACCGTGGTACCACGGACACTAGCCTGCCTATGAATGGAGGCAGTACAAAGGAAAGCAGAGTAAGATGAACAGACCAAGTCCCAAGGACACGGTGTGAGCCCTGGATCCAACTGTTCCTGAAGCTGTACATGATCCTGGACTTTGCAAAAATTCCATTTTTGCCTAGTCCTGATTGACTTGAGTTTTGGTCTTACTGGCTTTAGTCCTTTCAAAAACCTAGTGAGCGCAGTTTTACTTTACTTGTTTTTCAGACAGGAAATAGAGGCTCAGAGAAGACAAGTGCCTGGAACAAGGCTGCACAGCAGCTGTCTAGAATCCATCCAAGTCAAAGCCCACGCTTTTTCCACTACTCCCAGGTGGCGGTCTCGCATGGGGGGTGACAAACTACAGTCACGCGGTGAGCACAGGCTTCATGGCAGGTCGGGAAGGACTTCCTGAGAGAGGTGGCCCTGGGGGGAGGGGATCCTTAGAACCTGCTCCAACCAGAGACAGGCCCGTAGAAGGGCAGCAGCAGAAAGGATCCACAGGTTACAAACTGGTGGCTGATTTTTGGTTTTGGTTTTGGTTTACAGTTTTTATTTTCGCTTTAGTTGCCAACTCCGAAGAAACAGACGATTTCAGGTAGAAATCCCATGGTCAGCTTTTCTGGAAAATCAGAAGCATTGGCAACAGCAGGCAGGTGGCCCCACGTGGCCCCAGTCTGCCAGAGCTGGAGGGTAGGGGTGGGGGGGGAGGCTCCTGAAATGGGCAAGGCGCTTCCTCTCCAGATCTTCAGCCATTCTGTGTCACTCGGGTGCGTTCCCTGCCTGGCCCTGCATCTGAGTTCACGGCCCGTGGCTGAGACCACTGAGCCACATGGACACCATCCTCTGAGAACCGGGCTCAGGCAGGATGGGGTGCTGGGGTGGGACCTCACCAGCCTCCCAGCCTCTGTCCACTCCGGCTGCTCCCAACCTCCCCGGGGCCCAGGACGGTCCCTGGTGCCCGGCAGGGGTTCGACACCCACTTGGTGAGTGGACGAAGCAGATGAGAGGGTGTGAGCCACCCTGTAAATGCACTCCGCGGGCGAGCGTGGTGCAGAACTCGGGGCTCTGGGGTGAGACGGCTTGGTGTGGATGGTTGCCCACCACTTACAACTATGTCATCGGGGGCAGCGGGGGACGAGGAGTTCTTTTCCTTTCTGCGCCTTCAGTCACCCCTCCATAAAATGGGAATAACAGCAGTCACATAGGATTCTGTGAGCAAAGGGGTAAGCTGTCCGTAAGTACCTATGAGCCTGACCTTTTCCACTGATCGGCAGACTTTAGGCCAATTCCTTCCCCCGTCTGAGCCCCAGTTCCTCCAAGGTGCTTGGGTTTGATTTTGTCAGGACCTGCCAGCTCTGGCACTGGGTCACTGTGAAAATTCAGCATTTGGGCAAACGCTGGCCACGCAGAAGTCCCCGAGGCCACAGGGGTGTCTCCTCGAAGCGCGTCATTGCTGAGGTCGGAACAGAGCCTGGGGGCCATCGTGGTCAGGCCACACGTCCTGCCAAATTCCTTTCGCGTTAGCCCAAGTTCCAGCTCCGGGACCTGCTGTGGCTCATTTACTCCCAGTCGTGATAACCCAAAGGTCCAGGGACATGGCTGGAAGGAGCCAGCCCTCGGGGGCGCTTTGTGGGGTCCCCGGGTGTCCTGTCCTGGCTTCGGAGAGCACACAGGCAGGGCCCAGCACAGCCGTTTTGCTGCGGCTGGCACCGGGGCATCCAGTTGGCAGAGCCACTGCCATTTCTCTCACACGCCCCCGGATGGGAAATGATTCATGAAAACCAAGAAGGTAAAATTAGCCCAAAGGCTGCCGAGTAATTTATGCAGCCAACAGGCCCAGGAGGGAGGGAAGGCCCACGCTGCCAGCTCAGTGTGGCCTCCCGGGGGCTGGCAGAGGCCGGCCTGGCCATCGGGAGCCTCTGTCTCTGGGGTCTTCTATTTCGGGACTCAGCCTCCAGGGCTGTTGGCAAGGCTTCTGGAACGGTCCTGACTCCCGCCCCACCACGCTCAGCAGACCCATGCCTGCCACCGGGGACCTGCTAAGTGTCAGCGGGTTGCTGGGGAGATGCCCAAGCATTCCATCCTCATCTCAACCTCGGGAGGACAGCATCACCTTCCCTATTTCCCAGGTGAGAAAGGAAGGCATTGAGAGGTCAGGTCGACAGCCAAAGGTCAGGGGCAAAGCCAGAATTCCCAAAATACTCCAAAAGATGTGCTTTCCCCCCACGCTGGGTGTTGTCTGCCGAACTTCGAGTTCTCAGGATGGGCCTAGGGCAGCGGACCCGGCGGGGATTCCCTGGCAAGTCCTCAGACAGGCTTTTCACCGTCTCAGGACTAGTCAACACCAGAAGCAAGCCCAGTTGTCCCAGCTTGGCTAGGTGGAGGGTCCCCAATATCCTAGTATCTTAAAAAGGCATTGAGAAAATGAGGCATAAATCATACCCCTTCATGGAGGCACCGGACAGATCTCAGCGAACCCCGTGGTCTCACTGTCCAGGGCTGGACGCCAAGGCCCAGAGAGGGGAAGGGGCTTACTCAAGGCCACACAGCAAACCTGTGGCAGAGCCTGGGATAGAACTGCAGCTCCTGAGTCCCGCTACAGGGAGCCTGCCATCAAAACTATGCATAAAGACAGCAATCTGCGTGGGAGGGGGTCCCCCACCTAGAGGGACAGCTGAGGCAGGAGTCATCCAGAGACCTCCTGGGGCCCCCCTATCTGGTTATGTCTGATACCCACCCGCACTTTTGGAACCCCCAGAGGACACATGAGCACCTGGAGGGGGCAGTAGTTGGAAGCAGACCAGATCCCACTCTAGGCCTGTGGGAACCTGCAAGTCCCTTCACCTCCCGAGCCTGGGTGAGAAACGGACTCAGGAAATTGACAAGAAAACACGTGTGTGTGTGTGTGTGTGTGTGTGTGTGTGTGTGTGTGAATCGCCCCCAGGCCGTGAGTGTTCAGCAGGAATGCAAGGGTCCCTCACGAACACGGTCACAGTACTCAACCCTGAGTCCCTCTGGCCCCTGGCTTGGCCCAGAGAAAGCCCAAGGCCAGCCATGGGGGACATCCCGCAGCCGCCCACGTGCAAAGAACTCACCCCCGGGGCAGGCAGCGGAGCGCCAGGGCCGTGGCTCGGAGCAGCACCACTCACTCGTGGTACGTGGTTCAGAGCAGCTCAGTGGCACTCTCTCCCCAGAGCGACCGGAGTGTGCCACGGCCCAAGCCCTGCGCCCGTCGGCACGTTCAGATATCAACACACTAAACGGACCCTTCCCATTGGTGCTGGGGGAAAGGTGGCTTGGTATTCACGTCACTGACATCCAGAAAGAGGGAGTTGTGGCTCCACCCGACACGCGTGCAGCAACACGTGCCGTGTATCAGGCACCGCCGGGAATAAGACGGGGCTGTTTCGCCTTGGGGGCCGGGGGGTCCTCCTGGCCCTAAGAAGCACTGGAGTGGTTCACACACGCTGCTGGGATTCAAATCCCAGTGTCACCCCCATAGGACCCTGGGGAGTCACTCAGCCTGTCTGTGCCTCAGTTTCCTCAGCTGTAAATGGAGAATAATAATGGTATCCACCTCATGAGGTTATTCTGAAGATTAAGTGAAATGTTACGGGTCAAGACTTAGAATAACACCAGGCACACAGTAAGGGATAAATTAATAGGAAGTTATTATTGACCCAGGACCCAAGCCCACAGCCCTCTGACCCCAACAGCCATGCTCGGAATTCAGAGCTGGGCCAGCTTAAGGGCTTTGGTGTGACCCAACGGCATGAGTGGTGAGGGTACATCTAGAATTGGGAGGTGGGGGGTTGAGCTTCCCCCCTACCAACTGGCAGCTCACAGCTGCCCCTGCGCCTCTCTGAGCCTTGCTCTCTCCAGTTTTAAAAGGGGCCCAAGGATGACTGTGCTCCTGCTTCCCTGGGAGGAGTACCCCGAGTCCTGAGGGGTGCTGCAGCCCCCTGCCCACACACAGGATGGGCTCAGAGGGCAAGCCCCCTCCCCAGTAGGGCAGACAGCTGCGGCTGAAGCAGCCACACTCTGTCCCCCCTTGCCTTGGGCCACCGAGAGGGTTTGTGGCCGGTGCTGGGGAAGGGCTGGGCCCTGGGCCAGCTACGGTGCTCCTCGCTTCTCAGGAAATAATCCCAACCCTCTGAGCTCACTGACCGCACAGGCTGCCGACCGGAGGGTGAGTGGTCACGCCGGGCTGCCCGGCAGGGCACCTTCTGCCAAGACCATCACATTCGGTGGCCGGATGAAAAAGAGCTGGACACGAAGCCAGACAGCCTGGGGATATTCTCAACGCCACCGGCGGCTAACCGCGGGGCTCTGGGAGCGTCACTGAACCACTCTGAGCCTCAGTGTCTGCATCTGTGAAATGGCCTCGGCCAAGCCACCCATTTCACAGGGTGGCTGTGACAAGCTGGCGAGATGGTGGCATGAGCGGTGGTTTAGAACCTGCAGGGTGGTCAGGGAGTGAGGAAAGAGCAAATGGGCCATCCTTTCCAGCACTAAACAGACAATCACCAGCAGAGATTCACTGCCCCCCCCCCCCGCCATAAGCAGAAAGGCAAACCCACTGGACCAGCCAGTGCAGCCCAGAGGGGCCCCAGGGCTCTCCGGGGAGAGGTTGGCCCCAAGCTGCTTTCTTCTCCTGCCCACCCTGCAGGCCAAGGGAGATCAAATCCCCGGCCACAACGGGCCCCATTGAGAGCCAGTAAATCTGCCCGAGGTGTGGGGTTACGTTACTAGGCTCCCGGCCACCACCACCGAGCGAAGGGTCAGGCTGACCTCCTTCCCTCCCCGTAGGCCCCGGTCCAGAACCTGCAGGGCCAGGCCGGGAAGTATTCCAATCACCCGCCGCATTCCCAGGCAGCAGCCTCCTCTGGGAAATCAGGGAGCGGACAGTGGGATCCAACCATTGCAGCGGCCAGAGCTGTCACAGGCTGCCTACCAGGGACACAGGGCGCCTGCCTGCGGAGGGGGCGTGGAGCTAATACAGACGACAGAGCCCAGGAGAGACGAGTACTGGGATCTGGCGGAGTGCCTGGCACAGCATTCTGCATGTTACACGTGTTCACTTCCTTGGTCCTCTCCGACGCTCTGGGGCAGAGATGCTATTGTCCTCTCTGTCTTACAGAGGGTGCAGCTGAGGCACACAGAGGTAGAGGTAAAGGGGATTCCCCAGAAACACCAGGATCTGAACCAAGAACCAAATGACCCCAGAGTCCGCTCACCACAACAGCCACCGAGGAGATGGGTCACTCAAGAGCATGCCCTTTGAGTGAGGGTAGAAACACCCAACTGTGAAGCAGAAAAGTCTCCAGGGGCCATGGCTACTATTTCCAGCCCTCTGGGGACCGCCAGGGGACAGGAGAGCAGCCTTTCTCTCTGGCTCTAAAGAAGAGACCCAGGAATAGTTTGGGCCCTACAAGGAGACATTTGGTTCCGTGAGAAGAAAGTTTCTGTGGACGGCTTTTAAGTGTTATGCGACCATTTTTAAAAAAGGCAACAGGCTCCCATACCCAGCAGTAGCTACTCTAGGTAAGCCCAGGGAGGCACAAGAATAAAATCAGAATTAACCTAAATGTCCACCAGTAGGATAATGGCAAAATTTACCGTGTAGCAGAAAGAAGGAAGGAAGGAAGGAAGGAAGGAAGGAAGGAAGGAAGGAAGGAAGGAAGGAAGGGGAAAAGAAAAGGAAAGGAAAGAAAGAAAAAGGAAGGAAGAGAAAGAGAGAAAGGAGGGAAGGAGGGAAGAAGGAAAGAAAGAAAAAGAATTATGATAGCTTACTAGGTAAAACCATGACTGGATGTCCTAGATCCAACGTTAAGTGAGAAAAGCATTTACGGAATGATCTAACCATTTGTTTAAACACACGCACAGACACACGCACGCGTACTGTAATGGCACATCTTCTTGTAGGTCTGTGAGTGGATGTACAGAGAAATATCTAGAAGGATATGTACCAAAGTAATAACAGTGATGATTAACCGTGCAGAGGAGGCTGGAATATTGTGGTTATGAAGGAAGATAATATTTAACTTTTTAAATAATATTTGACTTTAAGAACAACAAAAATGTATTTGTATATTCCTTACATCATTAAAAAACTTAGTAAAACAGCATAAAAAAGACACAGCAGGCTGCCTTGGAACCAGTGAGCTACTGGTATGCAAGCATCTGCACTGGGATGGAGGGATTTGAAAGAATTTGAAGAACACGAGGGCTAGGTGGGTTAGTTGGCCCTTCTGAGCCTCAGAGCCTTATCAGGGGAGTAGGAGCAAAGCTCGCATTCTCCCCGCATCAAGAGAGGCTTTAAGGAAGCACAGACCCTCAGACCCTGGAGCAGGGAGAGGCTGTGGGCCCTCACTATGACTTGGGCAAGGACGCACAGGCCAGTCTCTCCCTCTCCCCTTCCCCCCAGGGACTCCTAGCCCCAGCGCCTCAGTCCCAGCAGCCCCTAGCCACTGGCCAGCAGGCCTGGTATTAGCCTTAGGCTCCCAGGGTAGGGGCCGTGTCTCTGGGAGGACCTCATATTGGGGACAAGAGTTCAGGAAGGAAGAAGGAGAAGAAACCACTCACAAGGCTGGATGCTCCTGGGACATTGGGCCTAAGCTGCGGCCATGGCCACACGGTGAGCCCCAACCCCCAGCGGGCTGAGCCCCAGCCCCAGCCATAGCCCTGGCCCCTGACAGTCTAACAAGCAAACGTCGACGAAGCCCTTACCTTACCTGGCAAGACAGCAATGGGGTCAAGAAAAGAGCCGAGAGATCCGGGTTTGAGTCCCCGCGCCTGCCCCTGACTTCTCATGAGACCTGGACAAAGTCACTGAACCCTGTAGCGCCTCAACCCTCTCATCTGCTAAATGGACGGATAGTATCTAACTCCTAAGCCTGCTGTGTAGACACAATGAGATATCATCCACATAGCCTCTTTGTGGACTCCCACCACATGTGAGGCCCCCGTCCACACCATGGACACTGGGCGCTGAGAAAAGGAGGTGGCCACAGCTGAGTGTCAAAAGCAGCTCGACTTGCAAGTCCGGGAGCCCAGGAGCAGCCAGAAGGGGGCCCGTTTCTGGCCCCAGGCAGGGACCAGGAAGGGCATGCAGAGGGATTCTCCAGGCGGAGACAAGGACGCATGGGCAGAGACAGGAGTGAGTCCGAAAGAGCAGTGGAGCCTTTCTTGGCCCCTGTCCTGGGCCAAGGGCCAGGGTGCTCAGGGAGGGCAGGGAGCCACTGGCAGGTGCCAAGGAAGAGTACAGTTTCTACCTGAAACTGGGGGCGGGGACCCTGGGAGCCAGGCCAGAGAGTCCTTGCCTCACCGGTAGCCAGGGAACTGGGGCAGAGGCAGGCGACTCCACAGAGGGGAATCAGGAAGAGGAACAGCAGTGCTCGGTCACGGAAAAGCCCAAGACAGTCTGCAATGAGCCAAAGGGCCGCACCTGCCCCTGGGTCCTGGGCACAGCCCTGGAGGATCTGATCCGGCCCCGTAGAACAGGCTCGGGGTGTCCTGTGGGGAGAGGGGCCCCTGAGATGCAAGGCGGTCCCACCTGGTGCTCACAGGGAAAAACGCCAGCTCTGGGGAAGGGCAAGCAGCAGCATAAGGCCTGAGATAGGAGGCTTAGGGGTCCCGGGGCCACCCTATTCCACCTCGGGGAGACCTGAGGGCTCTGGCAAGTACTGAGTCCGGCGCGGGGCCAGCCCAAGGCAGGGAGCCTGAGAGGTCCAACGACTCTAGCCTTAAGCCTCCAAGCACAACCCGGGCCACTGTCAAAACCAGAGCTCCTCAGGGACCGCTGGTCCTGACGCCAGCACCGAGACGGGCTGTGAACGCGTCCCAGCCCCATCCCTCGGGGTCCCGGGCAGCTGGACTCCCCGTGAATGGCAGCCAGACAGTCCCGCCTGCTGTGTGGGGCCCAGCTGACAGGGAGCTGCAGGGAAGGAGCGGGAGGCCAGGCCACTCTGAACAGCCCCCCCCCCCCCCCCCGAGGAGGAGGGTGTAGGTGGGGCTGGCAGGAGACAGGCTTCCCGTAGCTCCCCTCCCCGCAGGCCAGCATTCTCCGTGGACCTGTGGCCACATGCAGGCCCAGACACACCATGGCTGTTCCCAGCAGCCCCCAGACAGGGAGGGTTGGCTCCTCTCCTCCCCAAGCTGCACCGCGGCAACAGCTCCCCGACACCATGCTGTCTGCTCACCTGAGCTGAACCGGGATGGGACGTGAACCATCCCTCAGCACCTCGACCAAGTGTTCGCTCCTCCGGCCACAAATGCGGGCCTCAGCCCTGACCCCACAGAGGGTTTGAGCCGGAAGCCACTTCAGGTGGCTGGCCACGGTTCAGCCCCTATTCGGACCCCACACCATCACACACCAGGCTCAGTGCCTGGTCACCCCCCCACCTCAGCCTCCGATCTCAGCCTTCCCTCCTCCTGCCCACACTCCCTGGCATGGCTCTGGACTCCTTGGGGCGGCTGACACACCCCTTTTGACAGCTTATAGCCCTGGGAGCATCAGGCAGGGGGATAAAAGGGCTCCACCATGGCCAGCCAACCCCACCAGAGGCCAACCCACTGACCAGGACAGCCTGGGAAGGCCTGCAGCTCACAGCCGAGCACTGCCTGCCTGTCCAGTCAGGACTGACTTGGGGGGGTGGGGCGCCAGGCACCAGCGGAACCATGGGGCTAGCTGTCTCAGAAGGGACAAGGATAGGCCCACTCTCCAGCAACTTATCCCACTGGGCGCCAAGAAACAGCCTTCTGGAAGGCTGAAGACCGAAAGGAAACACCACCTGGATGGCCCCTTCGGTCATTTAAAGCACCTCCTCAGCTGTGACTTTATCTCCCACCTCAGGACCTCTGCTTCCAGAACATTCTGGACACTTATCTTCTTTAAGTCCTGCCTTAGCCTGGCATTCAAGGCCCTCCCAGTCTGGCCCTAGCCTGCCTCTCCTCTACCTCTTCCCCAAACACCCAAGACCACTCGCCCTTCCCTGAACGCCCTATCCTCATGTTGTCTGCCTTCGCACATACTGTTCCCAGTGCCTAAAATGTCCTGCCCTCTTCATCTGGCAAACTTCTACTCTTCCTTCCAGGTCCAGCTCCACACCTCTTCTTCCAGGGAGCCTAACAGGCTCTCCCTCTCCCACCGCTGGTGGCAGAATGACTTGCTCCCCTCCCCACCACATCCACGAGCAAGTAGGGCACTTCCTACCTTCAATCACAGTTAGGATCTGGGCCAGAGCTGCTCACACTATTTGTGGTAGAGATTTTTTTTTTTAAGTTTTCCAATCTGTTGCCAACGGATGCTTTTGTAAATTACAATTTAAAAAACAAGGCAGCAATGTCAAGTTGCAATAGGAGTTCTTGGACACTTACTTTCGATGTTGTAACCATCTCGCTGCAGACCAGTCACACGCAGCTCACAGATGGGCAGGGGTCTCCAGGCCACCCTCTCTGGATAGAGGGCCCATCAAATCCTGTGTTTATGTATGACCCTCCAGAGCCCAAGGGGGCACTCCACCAACATCTGCTGACCCAAATATTGGATGGGAAGGTCCTAACCACCCAGTAACATGGGCAGCGCCTGTGCTAGGCCACGCTACCCCTTTCTCAGGGGAGCACACAGAAGTGCGGAGAGGGGGATCGGCGTGATGCTGCAGCTGGCCCACGTTGTATTGTCTCGGGACTGCCCAGCATCACCAGGGCAGGTGCTTAGAACCTGCAAGTCTTCCAGGCCCCAACCCCCTCCCGGCACAGCCTCCAGCAGCAGTTCCCAGGGCAGTAACAGTGAGGCAGCCCCACGCAGTGGAGAAGAGCTCAGACTCCGGACTCAGAGAGAGCTGGGTTCAAGTCCCAGCTCTGCCTTTCATAGCTGTGTGGCCTTGGGTAAGTCACTTCACTTCTCTGGGCCTCACTTTCTCCTCTGTAAATGGAGGCTAATGACACCAGCAGGAGGGGGCAGCGGACGGCTTCAGGCAGGGCCCATCCACACTTACAAGCTTTGTTTCAGTCTGGCTATTACTGATGTTTATAAAAGCCTAGATCACCCTGCCCAAAACCCGGCACTGTATCCTCCCTTTCTGCTATTCCTCCACCCAAGACCCAACGTCCTTTTTTGGGGGGTAAATTCTTCCCTGCCTGCTAAGTTAACTGATTTCCTTTGCAGATTTTGCCCCCCTGGCGTTCCCCACCCCAGTCTAAGTGCCCCACGCCTATCCCTGGGAAGCCTTGAGCCTCTGACCTCTTCACCTCCTCTCTAAAGACCAGCCCCTCTGGCTGGCCCGGCTTTTCCCCTGGGGTACAGCTGGCTGAAAAGGTGTCTTGCACCGCCCCGGAAAAACGCCACCCTGTTTGGGTTGGGGCACGGAAGGGCTGGGCTTCGAGGTCAGGGACAGGCCCCAGCTTGCAGACGCCTCCCCCCACCACCACCCACCCACCCGAACCCACCCTCCCTGTACCTTGGGCCATGACAATGCTGAGTCCACCCGGGCTGGGTCCCAGTCAGCCGCCCCCACGAAAGGCTCACTCCCTGCTGGGGCCGAGGGTCCGGTGGGCTGTTCCCCGGGCCCCTCGGCCGTCCCAGAGTCTCCCAAGCCGGCCATCTCCATCCCCTGAGCATCGGGCAGCAGGATCCCTTCCCGGCCCTCACCCCTTTCCCTCGGGGAAAGTGAGAGATAGTGGGAGAAGCCACTCTGGGAAAGCTGACACTGTGGGGGCGGTTCCATATTTACTTGCTTGGTGACGTCCATACCAGCCCAGCTCGGTGCCCAGGTCAAGTTGCTCGCCTCGTCTGCTGGTCCCACTCTGGCTCCCAGCAACACCACGAGCCCCCCAGAGTAGCCCCGCTGGCCACTCCCCCGCCCCACCCAGCTCCTCACGCACTTGACCTGGGGTCAGCTGCCTCTGTCCCCTCAGGAAGGAGGGATCTGCTACCACTGCAGACAGTCACCAGGAACCCCACAGCCTCTCCTTTTGGAGAGCTGGGCACAGAGACGGGGCCAGAAGTTCTCAGAATTCCCCATCCTGCTCCGATGATTGCAGGAAGACGGTGGGGGCAGAGGAAGGGGCCCTAAGTCTGGGGTTTAGCTTGGTCACTCCCTACACGGTACGACCTCCAGCATGCTGCTTCCCCTCTGTGAGCCCCCAACTTCTCAGCTCCAAGCTGGGGGCCATCACTTGCCGGCCTCACAGGCTAGTGATGGGGAGCTGGAAAAAGGCGAAGCTGGGAAGAGCCCCTGTAGGCCTTCAGGGTTGGGTTGGGAAGGTTAGAGAGAGCGGTGCAAGGGAAAGCTCTAGAAGGCACCGAAGGCTCCAGAGGCCCAGGTGGGCCTTTGCATACAGGGTCCTCACCCCTCACCCCTCATCCAGCCGGGATCGGAGGCTGATGCTGGGGAGCAGGACAGGCCACAGCCTTCTGCCCCCTCCCCTCTCCTCTCCTCCCTCACCCCATGTCATTTCATTGGAGACTCATTTGGTCTGTCCAAATGTGCCTGCAAGTTCACACTCATGAGATTCCCAGGTGGGGAGAGGGGCCTGAAACCACAACCAAGGGCTTATAAATTAAATCCCACATTTAAAGCACCCAGCAGACCTGCTGGGAATCGTTAGGTAACACAGGTAGGCAACCCCTGAGGCTCCCTTTCTAAACATGGGTTTCTCAAGGTGACTGGGAAGATTAGATTATAGCTGTGTGATCTGGAGCTAGTCACTTAACCTCTCTGAACTTGCTTGAGCTTCCCCATCCATAAATGGATGTGGAAGGGACCTCATGGGACACGATATATGTTCCTTTTAAATTTGGTCATGAGAACAGGGAGAAAAAAAAATTTCTTCCAAGATTGTGGCACGGGACTGATACTACTGTCTCCATTTATAGGAAGGGAAACTAAACTACTTGAGCTTCTCCAAGCCCTTCTGTGTGCCCGGACCTTTGCACAAGCCATACCCCACACTAGAATGCCTCTCCCTTCTTTGCTGTCTCCTCCTCCTTCAAAACTCAGCTCTAAGGCTGCCTCCTCCTCCAGGAAGCTTTCCTTGACTTAGAGTTGGTGGCCATCTGCCTTATACCCTTGTGTTAGAATCTGTAACTGCCTGGTTAACTGCTCACCTCCCACGCTGGTCCATGAGTTCCATAGGGGCAGAGACTGGGTTCCCCATACACGCCCGAGCCCAGCACAGTGTCCGGCATAGGGACAGCACACGAACCCCAACCACCTGATGAAGAAAGGAAGGACTGAAGGATGCCCCAGGCCTCCTCCCCTCTTACAGAGCCTCGCCCAGGGACACCACCACGAGTGTGGCCGCACCGCGCGAACACTGGGCTTTCCAACGCAGATACAAATCTGCAATAGGAAACAGGCGTTTTAAAAATAACAGCACATTTTTCTTTTTTCTTCATTGTTTTTTTTTCTTTCTGCACAGCTTATTTTTCCGGCGCAGCCCCTGGGCCAGCTGTGGGGAAGCCTCTCCCAGGCCCCACTCTGAGAACATGGGGCGCCAGGGCCTCCAAGGACTCTCAGGCCCCAGCAGGGGTGGAGATGCACCAGATGGTTCTAGACCAGCCCTGGCATCAAGACCACCAAGGAGCTCTGAGCCAGAAACCTGCCTGCACAAACCCCAACACTAGGTGGGTGTTACCTCCCGGGAACTTACCCCCCAAGAAGGGTTTTATAACCCCATGTGACATTTCCAGAGGGGGGGTCTCCTTGGTGGGTCTGGGGTTCTCTGCCCTCATTCTGAGAAAGTATCCTTCAGGGAGCATCAGAATGCCAGGGTTCCAATCATGGCCATACCCCTGTGTAACCCTGGATCCTTTACTCCACCTTTTGGGGCCTCAGTTTACCCATCTGTGAAATGAAAATAATAATACATACCTTGTGGAGTGGGTTTCTACAGAGCCATGCTTAGGACCCTAAGTGGGGCACAATTAGCCCTCAATAAACATTCGCTGTTTTCATCATCATCAATTTCATCACCCCCGGATCTCCTACTCTGAGTCCCCTTCACTGAATCATATACTCTCTAAATCAGCAAAAGTCTCATGGTTTGTTAACTCTCACACTCTTGCCCTTCTGGAGTATCCTCTCAGACCTCTCAAAAACATGGTCCTTTTGGGGCACAGACCCCTGTAGGTATGGGGAGCTTGGTACCTGTCCTCCACAGGCCAGCTTGCCCACCATACCCGATGCCTCCTTCCAGCCGGACCCACCTGCCCTCATACCCGGGAAGCAGCGTTCATTTATGCTGTCCCTAGCCCCTGGCACCCAGTGAACCTACAGTCAGTGCTCTGGGATTCTTCAGAATCGGCCCTTGTGTGCAGACACTGGAAATACAGCAGCCCACCCAGGCCCTGCCCCTGCAGAGCTCCTGGTCTGATGCAAGGGGGAGACCACGGTCAATAATCACACCCACAACTGTAAAATCACTACAGAGACGAGTGCTGCAAAGGAGAGGTACATGGGGTCATGAGAGGCTGTCATGGAGGGCTCGACCTAATCAGGGAGGGCTTCCCTGAAGAGGTGAGGTGGAAGCTGAAAGATGAAGGATGAGGAGGCCTAGGCGGGGGGGGCGGGGGGGGGGTGCGGTGCATGGGTCAGGGCCGAGGGGACAATGTAAGAAAGCACCATGCCAGGTGGAACACAGCAAATGAAGGGATGCAAAAGGGTGTCCCCACTGGGTCTGGAGGGCAGCTAAAGGATTACTATCTTTTTCCTAACAACAGTGGGAGTTCCCAAAGGTTTTCCAGGCAGGGGTTGATAGACTCATATTTTTTTGTCAAAAGGGTCACCTTGGCTGCTAAGGCTGAGCTTTCCGGAGTCCCTGTGTATGTACTTGTCTCTGCCTGGAATGCTCCCCCAGACCCTGTATCGGTCAGGTCAGGCTAGGTTATGCTGCAGTAACAAACAGCCCCCAGATCTCAGTGCTTGAAAACAACAAAGGTTTAGTTAGCACTCCAGCTGCATGTCCATCGTGGGGCAGCAAGGGCTTCCATCCTACACAGCAACTCAGGGGCCCAGGCTAGCAAAAGCAACCACCGTCCCACCTACTGGAAAAGAGCCACGCCACAGGAAAAGAGCGCTCTGGAGACTCCTGTGCCAGCCACTAGATGCTTTGGCCCAAGTGATTTGTGTCACTGTAGCTCACAGCTCATGGGCCAGCCATTCGGCCCCACCCAAGCACAAGGGGCCCTAGATTCAATCCTGCGCTGTGCCTGGGTGAACCAGAAGCATTTAGGGGATAGTATCAAGGACCAACACACACTCTCCGGCTCCACCTTGCCCTTGCCAGCCTCCACTGGTTCATTAGATCACAACCGGTTCAGTATTTCAAAAGGAGGGCGGGGCACAGGCAGGAGAGAACAATACTTGGAGTACAGGGAGATCGAGATGGGGAGGGTTCCAGATGAGACCTAGGAAAGGGGAGGGAGGGGCCAGCTCACTCCAGAGCTTTTAGGTCATGGGGACGATTTGGTTCTTTATCCCACAAGCACTGGGAAGACTTTTCAGTGTTTTAAGCAAGAAATGGGAGGCCTGATGTGATCTTTTTCGCTCTGGCTGGGAGATGGAGGCTGGCAAGGAGGGGAGGCTGCAGGTAGACAGTTAGGAGGCTCGGAATGTTGTCCTGGGGAGAGAGAGCACTGCTCTGGAGGATGGACAGGAGTCAAGGGACGGCCTTGGATGTCATGCGTTGGTCATGGCTATGATACAGCCAAGAGGACAGGCCAACAAGGCAGCTGAATAAACACGGATGACTCCTGATCCTAGTCCAGAGGTCTTTACTTCCTTTACACTTGCCAGTGACCTAGAACCAGGGAAACCCCACCTCCCCATCCAAGTCCCCATGAGGACAGATTCCTTGGAGGAAAGACACCAACGACAACAAATTTATGAAATGCATCAATCCAAGGGGTCTAGAAGACAGAATTCTAACTCATGCCAATATTGGATATAAGCGATAGTTGTGATGGTTGATCAGGGCTCTTGGGACAAGGGAGGGGAGCCCCTCATCTTTGAGAATGTCATTAGGAAAGAGAACTAGCCCCTGCCCCAGCTGCTCCTTGGAGACCCTGTCACTTTGGAACTGGATGGTCGTGGGTGAGGCCCATCGGGCAATTCTGATTTTCCCGGGATAGTAGATGCCATGATAATCCCAGCCAGAGAACAACACTTCTCAAATCATGTGTGGAGCATGGAGTTGGCCTTTTATCTCTATCGCCTTTAATCTCACAATGCCTTGCCAGACAGGCTCTGTTGGCCCCATTTTCTGGATGGGGCCTTGACAAGCAAGGTTCAGAGAGGTCAAAAGTAACCGTGCCAAATCCAAAGTCATACAATTATTATGCGGTGGAGGGGGAAGGACTCCAACAGAGAAACCCCTTTCATTAAACTAAAGCAACCAGCTGGGGCTCTTCCCAGCAGGTCCTTACACATTTGCCCACACAGAACTCTGCCCACCTCTCGGAGAGCTGGTGGGTGAAGACCATGCCCCCATTACACAGGTAAGGACACCACAGTCTCCTACAGAATCGGGCCCACGGACGCACACCCCCAACACCACCCTTCCCCTCAAGGGGTACTGGGGACAAAGGCAAGCTTGGGTGCCACTGGCATCCGGCTCCACGGAAAATTCTTTTGCCCCAGCACGGACAAAAACCCCTAAGTTTATAGGGTTTCCAGGCATCAAGAGCAATCTCTCATTATTGCCTCCTATCCCCGCACACAAAGAACTGGGTGTGTTTCCTCTCAACCACTCTAAATTATATACCACAGCCTTTCTCCACATGAAGCGAACGTCTAAGAAGAGATTTAACATTTTTCTCTCCTAAGCCCCAGCCCTTCCCAAAGGTCAAGCCCCTATCGCCCAACCCAGTTCAAGACACAAGCAACTTTTCAACCAGCATCGCCCAACGCTCCAGAAATGTGTCTTCTCCTTGCAGCGACTTGCTTAGGGCGCGCTGGCCTTGACCGGAGAAAGGTCATTGGCCGCTAAGTTTCTGCAGTTTCTGCATAAGAGAGCACCTTGAGGATTGCGAGTGGGGGATGGAGGCTACTCCAGAGAGATTTCCCGAAGAGTCTACACGGCAACTCAGACTTAAAATACATTAAAGAAACGGCCTCCGGCTCGGCCACATTTCGCGGGAAATCGCGGGCTGTGTTGGAGGAGGCCCCCATCGCCTCCTGAAGGGCCCGAGCCCCCCGCATAAGCCCCCGGCGCCGAGCCGAAAGTGCCCCCGAGAACTAGGCCAGCGGCCGCAGAGAGCCCTCCAGCATTCCGCGCTCCGCCCCGCCCGTGTCACCGCGTTCTCATTCCGAACGCTCGGCCCGGGCCGCCGCTCCCATTGGTCGGCGGCCACGTCCGTCAGCGGGCGGAACGTCGGCGCAGAGAAAAGGCTACATTGTAACAAGGCGAGCGAGCGAGGAGCGAGCGGGGAGGAAGGAGGCGGAGGGGCGGCCCCCGAATCCCGCAGCGGCGGCGGCGGCGGCGGCAGCTACCTGCCGAGGGTTAACCCACCTCGGGGCCGGGACGAGCCGCCCCCCCCAGCCCGCGCCCGCGCCGCCCCGGGCCCCCGGCTCCGCCCGCACCGGCCCCCGGCAGCCCGCGCCCCCCGCAGCCGCTCGCAACCCCTGCACCCGCGGCCCCCGCGCTCGCTGGCAAACTGCCGAGCGCTTTCCGAAGCCATTTTCAATGGCCACATTGGCTACCGGGGCTGACTCACCTTCCCGGGAATGCTGCGGCAGCCGCGGGGCCCGGGCGGCGCGGGCGGCCCGGCGGGCGGCTCGGCGGAGGCGGCGCGGCCCCGGCTGGCGGCCCCCGCGGCGGGAGCGGCCGCGCTGCGGGCGCGCTGGTCCCCGGCGAGGCAAAGTTTCAGCGCCAGCCTCGGCGCGGCGGCGGCGGCGGCGACTCGCTGCTGCTCTCCTCCCCTGCTTTGACCACCATCTTATTAGTACAGGAAATGACATGGAAAACGGAAGAAAGCGGCGTTTGGGGCAGACGCGGACCCCCCAATTCAGGGGCCGGAGCCGGGACTCACCAGCCGCGTCCCAACCCGGCCCCGGAGAAAACTCCCCGGGGCCCCCTCGGCCCCCGCCCCGCGCGCTACCCGGAGGGGGGAACCTAGCTCCTCGAACCCAAAAGGAGAGGGCGAGTTTTATAATCCAGCCCGCGGAGAAATCGAGAAAAAAAAAATAAATGAAAAAAGAAAAGGTTAAAAGAACTTTCGAACTGGGACACTTTTTTTTTTTGGTCGGAATTAAAAGTTATAGAATTTTAAAAAGTCATTCCGTTGGGGGGGCTCCCTGGCTCTCCTGGCCCCGTTGCTGCCCCTTTTGAACCAAATAGTTAGGGGGGGATTAATGCGTTTATAATTTTAACCCTTTCGAGGCACCCCGCCACGCGCAGCAGGCCCCCTCCTGGTCCCTTTTAACCCTTTGAATGCCCAGCAATTTGGAGATACAAACTAAAGTCGTAAAACATAGGAGACCCGCGGCAAGCTGAGGGTAAGGGACTTGGGGGTGCGCTGGAAAGGTTAACTGTTTCTGTGGGGCTGCGGTTTTAAGTCGGGCACCGCACATGTTCTTCAAATCGAAATTCGCTACCGGGGGTTTGAGATTCTGAGAATCGGGCAGGCGGGTCCCTGGCTGACTTGGTAAAGACGTTGAAGCCTCCCTTCGTTGCTCGGTTCCTCAGTTTCTCCATCTGTGAATGGGATTCAATATCACAGAGAGCAAGGTAGCCAGGAAAAGATGGGGCGGAATTTTCATAAAGACAAAGTGTTGAAAAGTCTGAAAGTCTTCCTTCGGCGCCCACAAAGCCAGAGGGGTGGCGATGGGGCAGAGGACACCGCGGGATGGCGTAACCAGGACAACCATTCCCAAAATAACCCCTTTCTCTTGGCATTGTCTGCAAGGCTTGTGGCGGAACTGCAAGGTCTCCTGCCCCGGGAGGCTGTTGCTACGTTGGCTCTAAAACGCGAGCCCTAACAGCCGCCTCCCCCACCCAGTCCGGAGGTTGCTTGGAGGGATTCCGTCCCACGAAGGCGCCTAGGTGGGGCTCTGCCCAGTGAGGGGAGACCCACTCCGCTCCCCAAAATGTCCATCGATGGGAGCCCTGCAAGAGCTGGCACAGGAAGGCTCCGGTGGGTACCACCCTAGGGAGGCCGCCTCCCAAGGGAATGAAGTTCCCAGTCAACCTTGCTGCTGGCTGGGAGCCCGGACTCAAGAAGGGCGTCCATGGTCGAGGCCCATGATGTGATTGGGGCTCTCGGAGTCTGAATGTTGGGGGGGGGTGACAAACTTTAGGTACCCCATCATCTTTCCACCTTAACTTTGACATCAAAAACACAGCTTCTTGGAATCCAACGTCTGTTTCTAGCTGGATGATCTTGAGTAAGTGACTTCCCCTCTCTGAGTTCCCTCGTCTGCAGAGTGAGGGACACTACGAACCCTAGAGCTGCGGCCAGCTCTGTGTGAGGGGCCCTGAGACTGTATTTCAAGGGCCCATCACCAGGCTGCTCATGGCAGATGTTCAAGTAACGGTAACTAATGCCATAATTATATGACATCCAGTACAAACAAATGTCCCCAGAGTGCACATCTGTTCCGCGCCAGGCAGAGTACTGGGTACAGGGAGTACCAAGATAGTTAAGCAGGATCCTTCTAGGAGGTCTCCACCTGGTGGGAAGATGGAGGCACTCACAGCGAACTGGAAATAATTCAGTGATGAATGCACACCCAACTGCCCTAAGCATTATACCGGAGTCCAAGTGCTTAGGCAGGGGAAGAGCATTGAGGAAGGAGCCATTCGTTCCCTTCAAGGAGTAGGGTCCACCGAGGAAGTGATGTCAGAAGTGGGCCTTGTGGGGCAGGGAGGCGAGGGGGAAGGGCGTCTGGAATCCCCACCCGCGGTAAGGTGGCATTTCAGGAAGGGCAATAGTGCAAGCAAAGACCTAGAGGTGATAAAGTGCCCGGGGTGCCTGGCATGTGGTCAGCTGTGACTGGAGTGGAGAGTGGGTGGGCAGAGGAACTGGAGATGAGGCCAGAAAGCCAAGTGGATAAAGAGAGAGTGTGGTCACAGCCTCCAAAAAGCAAAAAAAAACGTCTTCTAAGGGAACGAGCTGGTAAGTGAGGCAAGAGGGAATTGCATCTTGGGGTGCTGGTTTTCTATTCAAATCTCATCCGTGTGGCCCAGTCTGCCTTCCCTTTGCCAGGAACACTGGGTCCCAGGGCCGCATCTGCGGAGTGGGGCCGGGTCCTCGGGCACTGCAGACTGGGGAGCAGGTGCCTCAGGGGTGACCCTCGGAGAGCAGGGAGACACTGCACGGGTCAGAGACCCAGGTCGGAGGCGTAACCTCCTGCCCACACTGTGTACCCTGGAGCACGGGACTCTTTCTCTGTGGGCTCCAGTGTCTTCCTGCAAGACGTGAAGAGTTTGGACCAGGGGTCCCACATTCTACCCTCAAGAAGTTGCCCCATAGCCACATAATCAAGACCAAGGCACAGGAAAGAACCTGAAACAAAGCTAGGGGAGTTGCTAGGACCATCTTCCAAGGGAGCCCATGGCAACCCAAGGGTCGGCACAGGTGCTCTGGGCGAGTGTAGACAGAAAGTGGCTTCAGAGTCTGAAGGTAATTGCCACAGACAAGCGGTCTAGACAAGGCAGGCTGTGCCTCAGCTCCCCTCTGTGGGCTGAGTTGGGCCTAAAACGAGGAAGTAAGGGTGGGGTGGGAGCTCCACTTGAATTCCCTGAAACTAGCAGGGAAGGGGGAGAAGGGGATGGAAGCGAGTAGAACACACTGCACACGCTTTCAGGACATTACCATTTGACTCAATAATCCAAGGCAGATATCATCATCATTGTTTTTACAGCCGGGGAAACCATGCTCAGAGAGGTTAAGAAATTTGTCCAAGGCCACACAGCTAGTTAGAGGTAGGATAAGTTTCAAACCCAGATCTCCCTAGCTCAATGTCTTCCACTCTGGACACTTCTGACCCATTGTCCTTTTCCATAATTCAGCTTTTCAACCTAATGGTAAACTATTTCCCAAATTTCTCTCTTGGGCGTATCACACAAAAGGAAGTGACCAGAACTTTGTGGTGTGAGGTCAGGTACTTCATGACGTCCCCCTGCAAACAAGGTACTAACAAACTGAGTCACCTCCAGGCCCCTGGGAGGACACTGAGATGCTCTAAGTGAATCAAGCTCAGCTCTTTGGAAAGAAAAGCTAATGTGAGGCCTTTCTGACCTACTGCTAGTAATGATCCTGCAAAATATACATCCAGTGATACGAACTAAATAGCCCCTGGATCACTAGCAATTCACTTCCACATTTGCTATAAAACATGTTGTTCGTGGCATCAACTGATGATCCTTCTTAAACCCTCAAGGGAGAGATTTCATTCAAGATTTAGTGCCTGGAAAACACAAATCCTGAAAATCAACTGCATTTCACCCGTGGAATTGGCAAGCATGTCCTTTGCTAATAAGAAGAGCTCCATAACTGATCGGGTTTCCCTTTTTGCATTGGCTGCCAGGAAGCTCAGAGCCAAATTCCACCCCTGTTCCCAACAACTTTGGCAGCTGCTTCCTCCTCATTCCCTCTTTCCCTCTTCTAATCCTAGTGACTCAGCTTTGTTTCGTCTGCCTTCTATTAAAGATGCCCCCCCTTTTTAATTGCAAGAAATAAATATTTACAATAAATCCACATTTGGAAGAGTTTCTGAAGGGACCTGGATTCCGCGGGCCTTGTGTTAAGCCAGGCACGGTCCTCTCCTGGTCTGGTCTTGTTCACTTGCCCAACAGCTGAGGGATCCCTCTCTTGGAAGGAAGGAGGGACTGGCTTAAGACCAAGGGATTCCTCGCCCAGCTGCCGATGATGGCTAAAACCTAATGCCCTGGGTCAGATCGGCATTGCTATATTTTGCTCAACTGACAAACAGCTTGCCTCTTTCCTGCCAGCTCCCCAGGAAGCCCAAACCACAATCCCCTACCTATACCCCCGAAATAGCCCCCATTATTTCCTCCTTTTGAGGCATGGCAGGAAACAGACCCTTCTGCCGGAGCCAGCCCCACTTAACAACTGCTTACCATGTGTCCAGGAGGTTGGGGTGGCGGTGGGGGGTAGTGGGATGGTGGCAAAGGAGAACTTCACCTTGTGAGGACAGGAGGCCACACTGAGGAGGTGGCTTTTCAGTGGAGGTCTTGACAGATGAAGGAGCCAAACCCACCGAGAGTTGGGAAGAGTTGTCCTCCCATGCAAGGGGCCTGAGGCAGGACCTAGCTGAGGTGGCAGAAGGCCAGTGTGCCCAGCGTGTGGCATGGAGGGGATGCAGGGAAGGAGATGAGGGGGAAAAGTGCAGGGATCTGGCCCCATGCTTTCCCACAGTTTGGATCGACTTGAGGTGCAGAGGAAACCACTGGCCACCTTCAAGCCGGGGAGACGCAGGAGCGGATTCAGGTTTCACACCATCACCCTGGCTGCCAGGTGACAACCTACATTCACGAGTGCCCAGTGAGTAGGCTGGGCTCTTGTTTAATTAGCCCCACATTAGAGATGAGGTTGATGTGGACACGTCTCTTTTTTTCTGGCTGCCCAGCCTCTGACATCCCTTCCAGTGACTGGGGAGTCTCCCACCTTCTGAGGCTTGGCGGGGAGGCAGGGTGCTCCTCCGCTGTGCCCACTGGAGAAGCTGAAAACACCAAAACTCCCTTTCCCAGCGCCATAGACTAAATGTCTGTGCTCCCCCCTCCTCAATTCATATGTTGAAACCTAATCCCCCATATGTCCGTATCAGCAGCTGGGGCCTCTGGGAGATGGTTAGGTCCTAGGGTGGGGTGCTCATGAATGAGATCAGTGCCCTTTACAAAGGAGGCTCCAAAGAGATCCCCCGCCCCTTGCACCACGTGAGCAGATGGACAGAAGACAGCCATCTTTGAACCAGGAAGTGCGTTCTCACCGGACACCCAATCAGACGGCGCCTTGATCTTGGACTTCCAGCCCTGCTCCCAAATTCAAGAATCTGGGCAACTGCCTGCCTCTTGCGGGACCTCTCCTGTGTGGGGTGTTGGAACAGATGGCTTCTACAGCTCTCTCCCTCTCCCTAAGTCTCTGTCTCCTCCTCTCTAAATCTGGTTGGCAAAGTTGGACTCAGTTATCATTCAAATGCTAAAATATGTTCCCAGTGTTGTTCTTTTCTTCTTGTCCATTAGGGATAAGAAAGGAGGGCAGGGTGGAGATGGAGGTATCAGAGAAGTTGTTTTCCAGTGCCCGCCAACTCTAGGATAAGACTCCTGAATGCCGCATATTCCAAAACCTGCAGGCCTGGTGCAGATGGGGGAGCAGATTCAAGACTGCTGGGTGCAACCGCAGACAGACAGATTTCAGCTGGGGGGCAGGGCGGGGACAGCTGCCAGAACAATGGAGCCATTCCCACAATAAAAGGGGCTGCTACTGCAAATAGTGAGTTTCCTGCTACCGGAGGTATGGGAACCAGGCCTGGGGCTCTTGTGGAGATAATTTATGCCCAGGTCAGATCTGAAGTTTGATGAGCTCCAAAGCTCGATTCTAGGAACGTGCAGCCACGTTGCTGGGTCATAGGCACTGTCCTGATGACAGCGCTGGGCCAGGAGTCAAGAGATGTGGGTTCTGGTCCTCCTCCTGCTGTTTGGTTGCTGGGGGACTAGAGTTGGGTCCTGCCTCTGCTCAGAGCCTCGGTCTGACAATCTATAAAATGACAGAGCAGTTTTCACATGCCTCTCCATGGAGACACATCTGCCGGAGAAGAACTTCTCCTTGGTTGTGAAGAAGATGAAAGCCATAAACCAATACAGATCATTTCATAAAGCAAATCTATTCGACTTACAGGATCTTGTATTTGAGATTATGCGTTCCCTATTAATTTGGTGTTAATGTTCTTTGCTTTATGAACTGGTGGTTACAGCATATGTAAACAATGGAGGTAGCTTTGTGGCTTTTTTCCCGCCAGTGACCTTACTTGGCAAAATAAAAAGTTATCAAAAGTATAGCAATTAGTTTCCTCTATTTTGGGGGGAATTTTTAGTATGTGCAAGTAAGAAATACGAGAATCACTGAACTAGACTACTGCAAATAACTTTTAAAATTGTTTCCCCCTCTTTCCCTCACCTCTTTCATGGACTCACTCATCCATCCATCCGTCCCTAAAACACTAAGACCTACCCCGCACCGGATAGTACACAAGACAGCCACTTCTCACGTGAAGCTCACAGGCACCCAGGGGAGACCACTGTAACGACTCATAAACAAATTAATATTTAGGTTAGTTCATATTTTTCTCTTGTAAAAATGCTGAAGTAGATGTCCTTACGTGTATATTTTGTGTGCTTCTCTCATTATTCCCTTGGAATAAGTTCCAGAGATAGAATTTCAGGGTCAAAACATGTCCAGCTATACATTCTGAAGCAATTTTGCCAAATTGCCCTCCAAAGATGGAACTGATGTCAGTTCTCGTTGACTCTGTGTGCGTGGGCTGGTTTCTCCACACGCTCAGGCTCAATGTCACCAGGATGCTTCATCTTCAATAATTTGATGTGCAAGTGATACATTTCATTGTTGTGTCAAGTGACATGATTTTCTTGGCAAAATGGGCATATTTTCACAAGGTTACTTATCTTTTGTACTTTTGTGAATTGCTGGATCATATCCTTTGTCCATTTTAAATTCGGAAACTTGTGTCTTCTTATTGATTTCTAAATGCAGTTTACGTATTAAGGATAGCAAAAGCCTTTGTTTGAAATATATAATGCAATTTATTTTCTCAATTCAGAATTTTTGGGGGAGCTTATTTATGACGTCCTTTGCTATATGGAAATTCAAATGTTTTCTCTTTTTCCTTTATTTATGGCTTTGTGGGCATAGTTAGAAAGGCCTTCTTCAGGAAATCATAAAAACATTGTCCTCGATTTTCTTCTAATTGACTTTTAATATTTTGTTTAAATATTTGATCCATCTGGAATTCATTTTGGTGCAGCTAGTACTTGCCTCCATATTCCTAAATTTTATGCTTAGATGGCTAACTTCTGATGAATCAGTTTGAGACATTATCTGTTGATTTTTCCGACACAGTAGATGGGAGTCTTTCACTCATTCATTTCCTTAATTCATTTTTGTTTCCCTGATGCCCCCCACCTACCACCATCACGGGCTCATTTTGGTCAGATCTCAATGTTGGGTTGTGTTCCTACTCAATGTTTTCATTATAATGACCACACGAATATTGTGAGCTGCTGAGCCAAAGACACACTATAATTAAATTTCCTTTATTTTACAGCTTTTTGTTTTTCCTAGAGTTCATAATAGATCATGATCGACTCGTCTTTTTTCATTTGCTTATTTTTTTAACAGCTGAGATTTTTATCCAACCTCCAACACTATAGAGAATGCCTTTCACTATAATTTTCAACATCCTCAAAACTGTTAGATCATATATCAGAGTTTTGTTTTTTCCTAGAGACATTTTTTCCTCTAGCAGGGATCAGCAAACCTTCTGAAAAGAGTCGATAATACTATTGGCTTTGTGGGATACCTATGACTGCTGTAACGTATTTTCTTCTTCTTCTTCTTCTTCTTCTTCTTCTTCTTCTTCTTCTTCTTCTTCTTCTTCTTCTTCTTCTTCTTCTTCTGTTTTTTTTTTTTTAAAGTAGGCTCTGTGCCCAGTGCAGAGCCCAATGTGGGGCTTGAACTCATGACCCTGCAATCAAGACCTGAGCTGAGATCAAGAGTCAGACATTTAATTGCTTGAGTCACCCAGGAGCCCCTCTGTCACATATTCTTGTTATTCTGGTGTCTGGTTTCTGTTTGTTTCATTTGTTTTTTTACAGCCCTTTGTTCAGCAATATTTGAGATTCATTCATGTTGTTGCTTGGACCAGCAGGCTTTTAATATTGAGTATAGAGTAGCGTTTCAGTCCATCAATATACCACAATCTCTGCCTTTTTAGTGTACTTCCTGGGAGATTTCCATGACCTTATCTTTCAACATTTAAACTCTTCTAAAATTTTTTTCGGTTCTCATATTTAAAATTTTTATTAAGAAACAAGATTTCTTGGGGCGCTTGGGTGGCTTAGTCGGTTAAACATCTGCCTTCAGCTCAAGTCATGATCCTAGGTTCTGGGATCAAGCCCCACATCAGGCTCCCCTGCTTCTCCCTCTCCTTCTGCTGTTCCCCCTGCTTGTGCCCTCTCATTTTCTCTCTCTCTCAAATAAATAAAATCTTTAAAAAAAATAGAAACAAGATTTCTTGTTCTCTGTTTCTTACAGCTTCCTTTATTTTTAATGGGTGCAATGTTTTATCTTCCGTAGGAATATTGCCCCCTCTCACCATTCTCTGTCTTATCTGCTTCTTTCCTTCCTTTACCTGCTTTCTTCCCTATTTATTGTGTTCTCTTTCTTGCAGGTTTTTTTTTTTCCAATGTCCTGTGATCCTTGGCTGCCTTTTCCTTCTTGAGAGTGGGGCGATAAGTGGGCTCTGTGTGCTTGGGTGGGCGGATTTGTAGACAGGGCTTACTGGAGGTTACCGTGGGCTGGTTCCATGTGGTCCATGGGATGCAGGCTTTCCCTTCCTTGGCAAATGGTGATCCTCCACTCTACCAGTGTGTATGGGGAGGGGGGACAGAGGTGGGAGTTGGGGTGATAAGTCTAGTCCTAGGTGAGTTCAAAGTGAGGCCAGGTCAGAAAGACCTCGAATTTTGGACTTGAGTGGGGAGGAAGCTGGAGGTCTCCGACTTCTGCTTAAGCATCTGTGGTTTTGTGTGTGTGTGTGCTATCTTTGTTTCTTGTTTTGTTTCTGAGAGGTGGGGAGGGGTAGAGGAAGGGAGAGAATCTTAAGCAGGCTCCATGCCCAGTGCAGAGCCTAGTGCAGGGCTTGACCTTACGACTCTGAGATCATGACCTGAGCCAAAATCAAGAGTGGGACGTTTAACCGACTGAGCCACCCAGGCACCCAGGTTATCTGTTTTTAATTTAGCACTTTCCCACCCTCTTCAATGCCTGGTGAAGTCAAGTTAAAAGATTCTGTGTCCATTTCTCTAGAAAAGACAACTCTAGTAGTCTGCAGGTGTGGCAGAGGGGTAGCCCGTTGACTGCCATGGGAGGGGATGGGGTGGGCAATCTGGGGGGTCTCACTGCTTTTTGCATAGGTTTTAAATAAAGATTCCGTATTTTCAGCCATAGACTTCACCTCAACCTTCTGAGGGTCCTGGTCCCTCCTATCCCTGTGCCTTTCCTATGGTTCTGGGTGGGCAAATGGGCTTTCTCTTTTCCCATGGCCCCCCATTGGGTACTCACCATCGGTAGCTGATGTGATCTTTGTCTGCAATTGTGTAGGCCAGTCATTGTTTGAGTTCCACGTATGTGCCTTGCCCTCTGAGGTGGCCAGAAGTACAGGGAGTCTTAGGTGAGCTTTACGCCAGCTGCAGAGGGCAAAGGCTGACAGAGAAGTTCCCCTGAGGGTGCCTGGTCCAGGAAGCAAATTGGCACCATGAAAAGAAACAAAACAGAGCAATAATTATCCTACTAAGACGATAATGTAAAAAAAAAAAAAAAGATGCTAATTCTCACATATCAAAAAAGGCATTGATGGGGCACCTGGGTGGCTCAGTCCTTAGGCGGCTGCCTTTGGCTCAGGTCATGATCCCAGGGTCCTGGGATCGAGCCCCGCATCGGGATCCCTGCTCAGCGGGAAGCCTGCTTCTCCCTCTTCCACTCCCCCTGCTTGTGTTCCCTCTCTCGCTGTCTCTCTCTCTGTCAAATAAATAAATAAGATCTTTTTTTTAAAAAAAGGCATTGATAAATTCAATTTTCATTCTGAATATAAAATCCTACTAAAATTGGAACAGAAGGACATTTCCAAAATGTAAGAGATTATCAGAAACCTATAAGAAACATCATAAAAGCAAGAGAAAAGCTGATGTCAGTCAAAAACCAGAGATGCCTGCTGTCTCTGTTCTTAACCACCATTGCTTCGGAACTGCTAACGAATGTAATAAGAAGAGAAAATGAACTGAGATGCATAAATATTTAAAAGAAAGAGGCAAAATAATTATTTGCATAAGAGATTCTTGGCTATCAAAAAATCATGAGAATCAAGTCGGAACTATCATAAACTATGTGTGAATTTATTAGGATGGCTAGTCAGAATATAAATTTACAAAAATCAATGGCTTTCCAGGAGGCCATCAAGGACAATTTAGAAATAAATGTAATTTAGAAACAAATGTAATTTAGCATCTTTCGAAAGATCCCACTCACCACAGCCGCGAAAGCTATAAAATACCTTGAAATAAACCTAACAAGAAATATGTTTAGGTCCACAAGAAGCAAACTATAAAACTTCGCTGACGATCGTAAAAGAAGACTGGAGTCGGTTGGAGAAATGTACCACATCCCTGAAGGAAAATTCAGGATTGTGGAAATGTCGATTCTGCCCAAATTATCCTATAAATGTAATGGCATTCCATCAAACTCCCAATGGCTTTCTCCCCCAAACCCATGACCCCAATCTAACCATGAGAAAAACATCAGGTAAACCACAATAGAGAGGCCGTCTATAAATACCACCCATTACTCCTCAAAATTGAGGTCACCCAGAAGAAGCAAAGTCTGAGAAACTGGCAGAACCAAGAGGAACCCAAGGAGATATGATAACTAAAGTATTAAGGTCTATCCCGGATGGGATCCCACAGCAAAACGTCTGCAGGGAAAAGCTGAGGGGATCTGCATAAACTCTAGACTTCAGTTAACAAAAATGTATCAATATTGGTTGGTTAACTGTCACCAATGTTCATATTAATGTCTATGTTGATAACAGGGGAAACCGGGTGAAGAGTATATGGGAACTCTGTAATATCTTTGCAATGTTTCTGCAAATCTAAAATGTTTAAAAAAAAAATAAAGCCTGTCTAAAGAACCGTGGGTGGAAGGAGGAGGCATCAGAAATCTCAGATCACAATGTAAGCAGATGGAAGGCCACTGGAGGAGAAGCAAGAGTCAAATGATATTTTCATGTCGCAATATACCACGAACATCTTCAGAAGTCCATAACCTTTCGACTGTAATAGGATTTTTAATAGCTGCATTGTATTCAGCATGTCGCAAGACATTCAGGTGTTGTCAAAGTTTTTTGACATTGTAATAATAATGACAGTGACATCCTTGTGCACACAGCTTTGTGTGATGACATCCTTGTGAACACACCTTTGTCAGTTTGTCTGGTTCTAGGGATTTTTCTAAGAATGAAATTACTGGGTAAACGGTATGTCTGTTATTAAGGTATTTCTTTAATTTTCCCTCCAAAAGTTTGTGTTGATTTATAATTATTCCAGCAAAGGATGTGGCGACCCATTGCCCCCTCCCATTGTCAGCAGCTCTCCTTGTTAGCGTTCTGTTTTTCAACTCGTCACTGAAGTGTAACAACCGTAAGGAAAATTGCACAAATCACAAATGCTCACAAATTATATGTTCCCATATAACCAACACCTGAGTCCAGAAATGGAGCATTTCCAGCCCCAGAAGACTCCACCCAGCAAAAACACCGAGAGGCAGCCACTATTTGGATTCTATCACCAGTTAGTTTTGCTAAGTTTTGAATTGCATGACAATGGAATCGAACAGTGCATAGATTTTAACATCTACTCCTTTTGGTCATTATTGCTGCTGTGAGACTCACCCATATTGTTGAGAAGAGCAGAAGTTTGCTGCTTTCATTGCTGTGTAGTATTCCATTGTGTGACTGTACCAGGGATCCGTTTTACTGTTGGTGGGCATGTGAGTTTTGTCCAGTCCGTGGCTATTTTGAACAAAGCTACTAGAAACATTTTTGTATGCTACTCTAAGCATTTCTGAGGGACACGTGTATAGTAATCTCTCTTAGGTATTACCCTGGATTCAAGTTGCTTGGTGATGAGATAGGTGTATGTTTCACTTTACATAAAATTGTCCAAAAGTTCCCCCAAAGTAATCCTATCAGTTAACACTCCCCAAAACATTAGGTGAGAGAGTTCCAGGTGTTCCACATAATTGATAACACTTAGTATTGTCAGTCTTTATTCTTACTCATTCTGGAGGGTGTGTAGTGATGTCTCATTGTAGTTGTAATTGGCTTTTTCTTGATGAATAGTGATGTGTTCATTGGTCATTTTGGACATCCTCTCTTGTGAAGTGCTTACGTTTTTTGGCCAATGAGTTGTTTGTCTTTGTTTTATTGATTTTTCATGTATATGTATTGTGAATATCTTCTCCCAGTATGGGGCTTGCTTTTTCACTCTCCTGATGTTTTTAATGAACAGATGGTCTTAATTTTAATGAAACTTATTTTCTAGTTCATGGTTTTGGTGTCCTGTTTCAGAATTTTTTGCCTATCCCGAGATCTCAAAAACACATCCTTCTATGTTTTCAGTTAAAAGCTTTAGACCCTTTTGTCTCCCACATTCAGATCTATGATCTATTTCAAATTAATTTTGTGTACGATGTGAGGTAAAGATCAAGGTTCCTTATTACCTATATGGATAGCCAACTGATGGAAGAACATTAGAACATTTATTTTAAAAGCATCCTTTATCCCTTGAATTTCACTGGCCCATTGTCAAAAATCAGTTGGCCATTACAAAAAAGATCAGTTGACCATAGAAGTGTGGGTCTGTGGCTGGACACTAGCTCACTTCCTTCTTCTATCTGTTTATCCTTCCACCAAAACCATATAGTCTTCTTAAGCATTGTAGCTTTATATTTTAAGTATTAATATCTGGTGGTGTGAGTACCCCAGCTTTCTTTTCCTTCAAGACCATTTTGGCTATTTTGGTTGCTTTTCATTTCTGTGTATATGTTAGAGTCAGCTTTTCAATTTCCTGCTGGGATTTGACTGAGATGCTACTGAGTCCATAAATCAATTAGGAGAGATAATTGATATTTGGAGGGAAACAGTATTGAGTCTACTAATCAATACGAATGAAATGTCTTTCCGTTTTAGTCTTATTTAATTTATCTCAACAATGTTTTATAGTTTTCAGTGTATCTTGCAATTTTTTCTTTATTTTCATTCAGAGGCATTTGATTTTTAAAAATTCCCTTCTAAATAGTGGATGTTTAAGTTCTATATCCAATTTGTCTTAAGATTATACAGAAATACAATTGATTTGTGAAGTCACTTTGTTTAAACAAACTTTCTGGATTTATTAATTCTAATAGTTTGTTCACAAATCCTTTTGAATTATTGACATATACCATCAGTCATATGTGAATATGTGTTAGTTTTACTTTTTCCCTCCCAGTCTTATGCCTTTCCTTTTTCTTGCCTTATTCCACTGGCTAGAATCTTCAGTACAATGTTGAATAGAAGCAGTGATAGTAGCCTTCCTCGTCTTGTTTCTAATTGCAGGGGACAGTATTCACTATTTCACTATTAAAAGATGTTAGCTGTTTGGTAGGTGCCACTTATTCAATTAAGGAAGTTTCTTTCTAGTCCCAGTTTTCTGGTAGTTTGTTATGAACAAATATTGAATTTTGTCAAAGAATAAATCTATATCTATTGAGATGATTATATAATTTTTCTTCTTCATTCTGTTAACGTGGTGAATTGCATTGAAAGAATGTTACAGTAACCTTACATTCTTCGACTAAACGACTTGGTCCTGATTTATTTCCCCTTTTTATGTGTCACTAAATTTGATTTACTAATAGTTTACTTGAGATTTTTACATTTATATTTATGAGTGATATTGACCTGTAATTTTCCCTTCCTTTCTTATAATATATAATAATAAAAATGTCAGATTTTCTTATCAGAGTTATGTTAGCTTTAAAAAACAAGTTTGGAAGCGTTTTCTTGGTCTCTATTCTCTGAAAGTATTTGTATATGATTGGCATTATTTCTTCCTTAAATATTTGGAAGAATTCATTAGTGAAGATAACTGGCCCTGGAGGTTTCCTTGAAAGAGGGTTTTAAATTAAAGATTCAGTTTTTTAAATGAATATCAGACTGCAGTCTTTCTACTTTTTCTTGTATTTTAAGTTATGTTTTCAAGGAATTTGCTCATTTAATCTAAGTTGTCAAATTTATTGGCATAAATAAATGGTACTTGATATCACCATATCTTTTAATGTTCGTAGGATCTGTAGCAATGATCTCTTTTCTCAGTGACATAATATGTGTTTTTTTTTTTTCTCTCTCTCTCTTTTCTTGATCTGTCTTGCCAGGGGTTTATAGATTCTATTTACTTATTTAAAAGCCTACCTTTCATCTATGTTGACTTTATTATCCTTTTTCCTATCAATTTGATCTCTGCTTTCATCTTTATTAGTTCGTTCCTTCTACTTTCTTTAGGTGTAATTTGCTGTTTCTCTAGCTTACCGAGATAGAAAAGTTAAGAAAAGTTGATTTTCCACGTCTTTTTTTTTTTAATAATTGCATCTAAAACGATAAATCTCTCTGTAATCACTACTTTTAGATGCATCTCAGAAGCTTTCATTAGCCTTTAGTTCAAAATATTTTCTGTTATTCTGATTACTTCTTCGACCTATGGACTATTTAGGCACGTGTTGCTTAATTTCCAAGCATTTGGACATTCTCTAGTTATCTTTTTGTTGAGGTTTTTTATTGAATTTCACTCTAGTAGAGAGCATAATCTGTTTAATTTTAGCCCTTTGAGAATTGTTGTTATTTGCTTTAGGGCACATCATATAGTCTATTTTGGCAAATGTTCCACAAGTATTTAGAAAGAATATTCATTCTGAAGTTAATGAATATGTTTTATATGTGTGTTAACTAGGTCAAGCTGGTTAATCATTTTATTTACTATTCCATCTCTTGCTACTTTATTGTTTGCTCACTTGTTTTATCATTTACTGAGAAATGTATTAAAATCTATAATTCTGATTTTGAATTTCTCCATTTCTTTTTAAAAATTTTGTTATTTTAGCTTTAAATATTTGAAGCTTTTAAACTGGGAGCATATGAATTTTGGAAAGCTGCTTCTTCTTTTTTGCGTTTAATAATACATCTCACCTTTAAATCTACTTTATTTGATAGTAATATAATCACCAGCTTTTTGCTAATAGTTTCATGCAATATCTCTTTTCATTTTTTTTAACTCAACCTTCGTGCTCATATATCATGTGTGTCTCTAATAAACCACTGATAGTTGGGTCCTGTATTTGTAGCCCAATTTGACAATTTAAAACTTTAATTGGACCAGTTATCCCTTTATAATTAATTTAGTTACTGACATGGTTGAATTTAACCTTCCATCGTGTGGTTTGATTTTTTTCTGAATCACTTATTCTTTGTTCCTGAATTCCTCCTTTCCTGCCTTTCTTGATTTATCAACTATTTTTGTATTTTTCACTTCTGTTTGCATCATATATATATATATATATATATTTTTTTTCTCCTAGTGGATCTAAATTGCATCCCTGCATTATTGCAACTACCTTAAGGTCATATTTTTACTTCTTGAACAAGGCAAGAACTTTACTTCCTCTCGTCCTTTGCACTATTATTGATGTTCATTTGTGCTCATACATTTACTCTAAGCTTAGGCTACATCATCATTATTGCTGGGTTAAGTAATCAGTATTGTTTTATATTCACCTACCTATTTATCCTTTTTTGGTACCATTCATTCCTTCCTGCAGTTCTGTCCTTCCCTCTGGGGTTATTTTCATTCATTCTGAAGGACTTCCTTTTGATTTCTTTTGGGGCTGGTTTGGTGGTAATCGTTTTCTATTTTTGTTTGGTCAAAAACATGTTTATTTCACCTCTAACATCAAAGGACATGTTTGATAGGTATAGAATTCTAAGTTGGCAACTTATTCTTTTGGCTCCTTAAAGGTTACTCTTTTGATCCCCTGTATTCCAGAGATTACAGTAAAAGTCAGTTACCAGTTTTTCTGTTACTTCTTTTAAGGTAATGGTTCCTTTTGCCTCTGACTGCATTTACAGTTTGTCTTTGCTTTTTACCAGTTTGTTATAAGCCTACATGTGATTTACTTTATATTTATCCTGCTTGGATTTTGCTGTGCTTTATATAATGGAATATAACTGAATCTGTGGTGGGGCACCTGGGTGGCACAGCGGTTAAGCGTCTGCCTTCGGCTCAGGGCGTGATCCCGGCATTCTGGGATCGAGCTCCACATCAGGCTCCTCTGCTATGAGCCTGCTTCTTCCTCTCCCACTCCCCCTGCTTGTGTTCCCTCTCTCGCTGGCTGTCTCTATCTCTGTCAAATAAATAAATAAAATCTTTTAAAAAAAAAATAACTGAATCTGTGGTGTTTGGAAAAGTCTCAGGCATTATTTCTTAAACACTGATTGTGCCTTGTCACTCTCTTCTTTCTGGGACTCCAGGTACATGTGTATTAGAACTTTTGAATGTGCCTTACATATTTTTCTCCCTTTATGCTCCGCTCTGTCCCTCCTACCCCTATATTTTTTCTCCGCATACTTCAATTTGGATATTTTCTATTGAGTTCGCTTGAATTCACCGAACCAATCACGTACTGTGTCCAATCTGCTGTTAAAGCTATCTGATAAAGTTCTTAAATTCTGATTTTTTTTTCAATTCCAGAATGGTCACTGGATTTTTAACCATATTCTAATACCCTGTTGAAATTCTCTACCTTTTTACCATTTAATGCATCTTTTTCTCCATTTAGTCTCTCTCTTTTTTAAAGATTATATTTATTTATTTGACAGAGAGAGAGGAAGAGAGCACAAGCAGGGGGAGTGGCAGGAAGAGGGAGAGGGAAAAGGAGACTCCCTGCTGAGCAAGGAGCCCAATGCGGGGCTTGATCCCAGGACCCCGGGATCATGACCTGAGCCAAAGGCAGATGCTTAACCGACTGAGCCACCCGGGCATCCCTCCATTTATTTTCATGTATTAGTTATAGTTATCTTGATGGGCTGGCTGCTAACTCCACCGTCTGGATCCTCAGTGGGTCTCCTATTTTTTGGTGACTTTTCCCTACCTTTTTGCATGTCTACTACTTTCTTAATTGTCACTGCTAGACTTTGTGTATAAAAGGACCATGGAGACTATGCAAATTATGTCTCTCAGTAGCAAGGATTTCTACTTTTCTCTGTTAGGAAAATAAGGGGAGAGGCTGATTGTCTCAGTCTAAGACTGAGCTACGGAATGGAAGGATTGCTGTATGACTCGGGTTCAGCCCACCTCTGGTTCATCCCTGTTCTTCAGCTGTGATCTTCCCAAGTCTTTGGTTAAGAACCTAAAAGTGCTCTGTCTCCCCAGCCCTGAAAATCTGCCCTTTGGGTGTTTTGCGCTTAGCTCTTTCACCTCCCACACCATACGGGTCCAAAATATGACACGTGTCTTGAGATAGAAACTGCTGTGTGGTTCTTACGGGTCCCTCCTCTAGCATGAGTCGGTCTCTTATGCCAAGAGTTTTCGCTCTGTCTTTACAGTTTAGCACCTTAGCTTCCTGCGCTTCCCCAGAACACCACAAATCTCCCATGGGGGAATACTGACCTTGCATTTGGATCTCCTTCAGTTTATAAAACCGTGCAGCAGCGCCGGGCGACCACCAGAATGGAGCATATCTCTTTCCCTCACCAGAGTGCCTCTGCTTGGGCCGAGCCAGATTCTCCGCCCAGGCTCACAACTGATCATTTCAATCCTATACAAACTCTGATGGCTTTTCTCCCTCCTTTTCAATCGTTATGCATTCCTTCTCTTCTTTTCTTATTATACTAGCTCGATCTGTACACTGTTGAGTAGAAGTGACAAGAGTAAATATCTTGTCTTATTGTTGATTTTAGAGGAAAAACATCTAGTCATTCATTCATATAAAATTCATTCATTCATATAAAATTAGCCAAAGGCTGGCTGTCTATCTATCTATCTATCTATCTATCTATCTATCTATCTATCTATCATCTATCTATTATCTATCTATCTATTATCTATCTATCTATCTATCTATCTATCTATCTATCTATCTATCTATCATCTATCTATCATCTATCATCTATCTATTATCTATCTATCTATCATCTATCTATCTATCTAGATCTCCTTTATCAGGTGGAAGAAGTTCCCATCTACTACTAATCTGTTGAAATTTAAAAAAGAAATCACGAATGGGTGTTGAATTCTGTCAAATTTTGTTAACAGAAGAAACTGGTAACAGGTGGATTATACTGATTGCTCTTGGAATGTTAAAGCAAATTCACATTCCTAGAATGAATCTTACCTGGTCATGATGGACCATCCCTTTAATGTGTGGCTGAATCACATTGGCTAATATTTATTCCTTTTAACAGATTTTTTTGAAGGTTTACATTTACAGAAAAATTGAAAAGACAATACAGACTTCCCATGCCCCTAACCCCAATTCCCCAATCCCATTTCCCATTACTATGATACAGTAGTTACTGTTAATGAGCCAATACTGATACTTCATTATTAACCAAAGTCTGTAATTTATACTAAGTTTGGTTGGTCATCTTTTCCTAGTTTCTTTAGGTGGAAATTTACACCACTGAATTTGAATTTGTTCTCCTTGTCTAATATAAGCAGTTAATGGCATGTATTTCTTTCTAAGCATTGATTTAGCTGCATTCCACACCTTTGGAGGTATTGTATTTTCATTATTATTCAGTCCAAAATATTTTCTAATTTTTTTCTATGATTTCTTCTTTGGCCAATGAGTTATTTAAAGACAGTTGTTCAGGGGCGCCTGGGTAGTGCAGTCGTTATGCGTCTGCCTTCGGCTCAGGGCGTGATCCCGGCGTTGTGGGATCGAGCCCCACATCAGGCTCCTCCGCTATGAGCCTGCTTCTTCCTCTCCCACTCCCCCTGCTTGTGTTCCCTCTCTCGCTGGCTGTGTCTATCTCTGTCGAATAAATAAATAAAATCTTAAAAAAAAAAAAAAGAAAATCATAAGGATTCTTGCTCTTTTAGCCAGGCTGATTAGCTCTGCTTTTTAACTGGAATGTTTAATTCATTCACATTTAACATAATTCCTGATATTGTTGAATGTAGGCCTATCAATTTTGCTGTTTATTTTCCATATGCTATTTTGGATTAATTAAACATTTAAAAAACAATCTTTTCTCTATTGACCTTTCAGCTGAACTTCCTTGCACTATTTTGTAGTATTTGCTCTAGGGATGCCAGTATGTATCCTCAGCTTCTCAGAGATATTGTATGACTTCACATCAGAGGTAAGAACTTCATAACAATCTCCTGTTTCTTTGTTACTTTTTCATATATATTACTACTGTATACATTATAAGCTCTGTAATACGGGATTATGATTTTTTACTTCAATCATATCTTTTAAGTTAAATCTTATATAAAGTATAATTTATATTAATATATAATTATTATATATTATATATTATATAATTATGCATAATATATTATGTAATATATATAAATTATAAATTTAAATTATAGTAAATCCTTTAAATTATATATTTGATATCTTTTAAATGAAATTAAGAGACTAATATATTTTTTTCAAGAACTACTTCCATGTTTGCCATTTCTAGAGTTCCTTCCTTTCTCGAAATCTGAGTTTCCTTCAGCTGTAACTTCCTCACAGCCTGAAGAACTTCTTTTACTATTTCTTATAGAGCAGCTCTGCCGGCAATGTGTTCTCTTGGCTTTCACTTATTTGAAATGTCTTTTTTTCCGCTTGTGTTTGAAGGATATTTTTTTCCGGGTATACAATTCTGGATTAATTTTTTCCTCTCAGCACGTTCACGACGTCAGTCCGTTCTGTTCCGGCCTCCCTGGTCTCTGATGATATGTCGTCCCTCATTCACATGCACACCTCTGTATGCTATATTTCTTTGTTTACTTTGTTTTTATGAGCTGCAGTCAAGATTTCCCCTTCCTTTTTGGTCTTTAGACTATGATCTGCCTAATCGTCCTTCTGTTTTTATTTTCCTGGGGATTCAGTGAGCTTTTATGTTATGTTTTTCACCAAGTTTGGGGCATTTTCAGCCTCTGGTTGTTCCAAATATTTTTTCTGCTCCAGTAACAATTCCCTTTCCTTCTGAGACTTTAGTTACACCTGTGTTAGGCTGAATAACAATGTCCCACAGATTTCTGAGGCCTTCCTTAGTTTATTCCATACTCTTTCCCCCTTCCGATGGAATAATTTCTATTTTTCAGGCTCACATTTGCTGACCCTTCTGCCAACTCTACTCTGTTGTTATGTGAATTTTTTGTTTCATATATCGTACTTTTCAACCTCAAAATTTGTTTCCTTCTTCTTTAGAATTTCTTTCTTTTTTTTTTTTAAAGATTTTATTTATTTATTTGACAGAGATAGAGACAGCCAGCGAGAGAGGGAACACAAGCAGGGGGAGTGGGAGAGGAAGAAGCAGGCTCATAGCGGAGGAGCCTGATGTGGGGCTCGATCCCAGAACGCTGGGATCACGCCCTGAGCTGAAGGCAGACGCTTAACCGCTGCGCCCCCCAGGTGCCCCTCCTTTAGAATTGCTATTTCTCTGCCTTTGTTTTCTGTTCATTCATTGTGAGCATTTTTCCTTTACGTTCTTGAGCATATAGAAATACCCCAATAATATCTGCTTTAAAGTCCTTATGCAAATTCTAACATCTTTGTCATACAAACATTGGTTTCTTTTTTTTTCTTTTTTAATTTTTTAAAAGACTTTATATATTTATTAGAGAGAGAGAGCATGAGTAGGGGAATGGGGAGAAGAGGGATGGGGGAAGCAGACTCCCCACTGAATCTGAGAAGGAAGCCCAACCTTCCAGGGACTCCCGGATCATGACCTGAGCCCAAGGCAGACGCTTAACCCACTAAGCCACCCAAGTGCCCCCAATCCTTGGTTTCTATTAATTATTTTTTCCCCTGAGTCTTATTTTCCTGTTTCTTCATACAGCTCCTGTAATGTTTTTTATCGTGAATGGTATGTTGAGAGAGTATAGAGCCTTCTATCTTCCTAGGAAGAGCGTTGATATTCCTTCCGGCAATTAGTTAACATGGCGGGACTCAAACTACATACTGTCTCCTCTCCAAGGGGCAGCAGCTGAACACTCTCAGGATTTCTTTCAGACTTCCTATTTTTGCTTTTCACCAGTAACCTTGGAGTCTCCGAGGTGAGCCCAGGATTTTGTAGCGTTTATACCCAGTTTGTTGGTTCCCCTCTTTTAATGGCTTCATCCTTTCTGGGATTCACCTTCGTATTCCGTTTGCTCTTGATGCCCCAACTTCTAGCTTACGACTCCTCGAGCAGCTCCAGGGAGTCTCCCTCCTCCGTGAGACCGGAGCTTTCCGCTGCAGCATTAGCCACCCCATCCCGCAAGGACCAGGAGTGCTCTCAGGTGAAAAACAAACATGATTTTTTAACACATTTCCCTTCTTTTGATGGTCAATATCTCTAACTTCTGGCTTCTGTGCATTCCTGAGTACCTCAAAATAGTTGTGCTTTTATATTTTGTTCAGAGTGTGTATTTACTATCTGAAGGAAGTTTTAACTCAATGAAAGCCATGTCACTGTTACTGGACATGGAACCAGTTCACGCTATTTTAATGTATTTAAATACATTTAATACATTTGTGCATTTGTATTTAATGTATTTTAATAACTGTCATGCAGGGTCCTCTTCTCTTCAATATTTTATTGACTATTGATGATTCATTCCTCCTGATAAACTTTAGACTTCTTCGGTTGTGCTTCCAAAGAAAAATCCCTGAGGGATATTGAATAGAATTTCATTACATCTGTTGATTTTTTTAAGATATTTATTTATTTATTTTAGAGACAGCGAGTGCAAGAGCAAGCAGGGGGAGGGGCAAGGGGAGAGGAGGAGGAGAGTCCTTAAGCAGACTCCCTGCTGAGCACAGAGCTAGACATGGGGCTCCCTCGCGTGACCCCGAGATCGTGACCTGACCCAAAATCAAGAGTCCAACGCTTAACCGACTGAGCCACCCAGGCGCCCCTACATCGGTAGATTTATATGTACAGTTATTGCTTGATATCCTTAAAATATTGGGACTTTCGTCCTCTAACAGTAGATGTCTCCATTGGTTCTGTTATATTTTGCGTTGCTCACATACATTTTGTAGTTTTCCTCCTCTAGATGCTATTCCCTTGAGCAATTTAGCACAAACTATTTGGTAATTTAAAAAAAAAAGTTTTTGTGGGGCACCTGAGTGGAGCAGTCAGCTGAGCATCTGACTTCAGCTCAGGTCATGATCTCGAGGTCCTGGGATCGAGCCCCACCTGTGTGGGGCTCCTCACTTGGTGGAGAAACTGCTTCTCCCTCTCCCTCTGCTCCTCCCCCTGCTTGTGTTCTCTGTGCCTCTCTAAAATAAAATAAAATAAAATAAAATAAAATAAAATAAAATAAAATAAAATAAAATAAAATAAGTTTTTGTAAGAATTTGAGCACAATCTTCCTTCTTTTTCTCCAAGCACTAGAAATGGGATTAACCATATTTACCCACTAGGGCTGTATCAGTCGGAACCCAGTTATAAAAGCAGAAAGCACACTGGTTTACCAGAGAAAGAGAAGCACAGAGGGGATTGTTGAATCAGGTCCTGGAGGACTGAAAGGAATGGATAGAAACTCTGAGGACACACAGAGACAGTAGCCTTTGGAAACATCTACCACCCCAGGGCTATGGGAGGAGGGGAAGAGAGGTTTTCGGAGGAGGTGTCCCATGGGGCTGGGACTCAGACCTCTCCAGAGGGGCTGTTGCCTGGCCAGAGCTAGTGTCTTCAGAGCTCAAAGGAGGGGCTCTGCATAGCTGTCACTTAGACTCCTGGGGCGGGGGTGCTGTTGGCTGCTAGTTGCATGTCGAGATCTCAGAGGAGAGTCTCAAGCGCTAAGACTCTGACCCTTAAGGAAGGGGCACTGCCCAGCTGTTGCCAACTCCTCCAAGGGGATGCAATGAAGTGGTCCTGGGACTGCTGAAGGAAGTTGGAAACAGGAACCAATGTCCTCCAGAGCCAGCTGCCACTGCCAAGGTCAACAGCCTTTGCTGGGGTTATACGGCCAGGAATGGATGCAAGCAAGGAGGAAGGGATGCGAGTCCCTCCTCCCCTTCTCTTGCCTCGGCTCTCCAGCTTGTCACCCTCAAATGGCAGAGATCCAGTGGCAAGTGAGAAAAGAAACGATCAGATTGAGGCTGGCATCACTGAGCAGAGCAGAGCAGAGCAGAGTGGGCATGGAACTGTCTCAAAAGGGGAGACACCGTCCTAATAGTCACCGTTTCCAGCCATGGGGTGACCGTCACAGTGCTCATCTGTGGGGGATATTAATTACTCCTCAAGTTGAATTGCACTCTCAGCTGACTACCCTGTGACCTAAAGACTAAATTGTGAAATCAACCATCGCCAGCAGTCCTTTAATGAAATCCTAAGGGGAAGGGGGAGATAGTGAAAAGGAAATTAGCAATATATACAAGCACACACACACACACACACACACACACACACACACACACACACACTAAACAAGAAGCAAATATGCGTTATTGCAATAGTCCTTGCTTTCCTTACGGCTCACCATGTCATAACCGACCCTACACTCTCCTTCTTCTACCATCCACACCATGTTCCATATTAGAATGCTGTGTGGTCCAACGGTGCAATCTGCAACAGCCTGATTTTTCAGGGGTCCTGCCTTTTTTGCTTGCGGTAGCTTTACATTCGCTTTTATTATTGGGCATGGAGGAGTTAAGAGGTGTCCCCAGAAAGTCCTCTAGGTTTCAGACCTCAGCCGTCCATTCACTGCAGAATCTAAGCAGCCTCATTTGATGGCCAGCGTCAGTCCCACGAGGCGAGAGGTAACCTCGTGTTGTGTCTATTGATTCAATGGCAGGAGGAACCCAGAATTCCCGGTCTCACCCACTAACCGAGTGGGGCCCCTTGCCGGGTTCCACCGTGGAAGCATTTCTTCCCTGGGAACAGAGATTTCCAAATCAGCAGAGTTCAAAGTCGTGGGGATAAGCAGCAGAAATCGTGATGGTGGTTATTAGGCATCACAGGGGGAGACGTCATGGCCAGTCTGGTTTCTGGCGCTGTCCTGGTGGATGTGGGAGAAGAAATGCCTGGTACGAACTGGCGGAGGGAGAGCATATGCTGCCTCCTGAGACAGAGCCTCCGCCTCTCAGGGTGTGGTCTCTAGCAGACAAGGACGATTGAGTCTTCTGAAGGCCATTCACCTTCCAGTGAGGCCGCTGGCTTCCGGATGACGGAGTGTGTGACAAGATGAGTGATTTCTATGGGCCCACGTCCATTGTCACTCTTGGGCCATGCAATGAATATCTTGGTCAGGAGCGACGTCGGGTAGAAAATCATGACGGCAAATCAGGCCTTCCCTCTGTCCAGAGACGGCAAAAACCTATACAGAGGCGCAATATTGATTTAATAAAAAATAAGTAGTGAGATAATTACCCTGGGAGAGAGAGAGGAGCGTGTGTGCGTGCGAAGGGGCAGCCTGGGCAAGGTGGTAAGAAAGAGAAATCTTCATCTCCCGTCATCGTAAGTCAAAGTGATACCTACAATGAAACAATCAAGCACTAGAATTCTAAACAGGTTATTCAGAAATACGGAGATTAAACAACATTAGAAACAACTAACTGAGAGCGTTGCATGTGGGGAGTGACGAGGTGAGCCGGAAAGGAGAATGCTGATTTTGTTATGTCTTTTTTTTTTTTTTAAGATTTTATTTTTATTCATTTGACACAGAGAGAGACAGCCAGTGAGAGAGGGAACACAAGCAGGGGGGAGTGGGAGAGGAAGAAACAGGCTTCCAGCAGAGAAGCCTGACATGGGGCTCAATCCCAGAACGCCAGGATCACGCCCTGAGCCAAAGGCAGATGCTTAAAGACTGAGCCACCCAGGCGCCCCTGTCTTTTTTTTTTTTTTTTAAGATTTTATTTATTTATTTGAGAGAGAGAGAGCACGAGCTGGGGGAGGGGCAGAGGGAGAAGGAGAAGCAGACTCCCCGCTGAGCAGGGAGCCCGATTCCGGGGCTCGATGCCAGGACCTCAGGATCATGACCTGAGCCAAAGGGAGACGCTTAACCGACTGAGCCACCCAGGCACCCCTCAATTTTGTTACAAGTCTTAGAGAACCACTGGATATTTAAAAAGCGCTGTACTGCTTTGACTAAAATTAGAGCTATGTAAATATAGAAAGGAATCTTACCCTCAGGTTTGAGTCTGGAGAGTTGTCATTTCCAAGGTTATTGCAGCCCGAGGAGCTTGACGGTTTCTGTGCGGATCTGGGGAAGGTGCCTCTTCTGGGAGCACTTTACTGCCCTCTGCTGGAGACCTGAAGTAATACCCCGCCAGCCCGCCAGCCACCTGGTGGGAGGGCGCCCCGCCGGCTTAGCTGGGGCCCCACTTTCAGGCAGCCACCGATAGGGGGCACACTGACGGGGCCCTTTGTCTTCAGGGTGTCTGGTATGTGTCCTTGTGCCAGAGCGGCCAGACCAGCAGCCTGTCCATTTGGGCGCTGTTGCCCACATTGGAGGAAGGGTCCCTTGGCCCTACCAGCCCACCAGATGTTTGCTGTCTATTGCTGTTTGAGCTGAGGCTCACTTTCAGGAACCTTCTCCAACCTGGCCTTATCTACGATGTGTTTAGAAATTCCTCACAATCCAAGGTGTGCACTTGTCTCTTTACCTTATTTTAATACACCTGCAATCCCCATTTCCTGTCCCGCCCCCCACACTTCTACATTTTCTAGACGATTTCAGTCAGGGTGGGAGTGGGATTCAGGGAAGTCAGACCTCCGTGAGCACGCTTGACTTGGGTCTGTGCTTTTCTTGCTGCTGGTCTCATCTTTCCTGGGGGAGAAGTTGTCTGGCCAGAGAGGGCATGAGAAATTCTTCAGGCTATACTTAGCATTGCCAAGATGGTAGGCACTGCCCCTCGCAGGGAAGCTTGCACACGAGGGGCATAAACCCCAGCAGCGGTGGAAAGCTTCAGGCAAGTGTCACTGGGTCTTCCTGTCTCCAGAATCCCGACATGTGGACAGCACTTCCCACACCTCTGCTGAGAACAGTCTCACGGGGTCTGTGCACCCACCTGCCGACCTCATAGTGCTTCCAGCTAAGAGAGGAACGGTCATTTCGGGCACACGCCATCACTGGAGCCAGAAGGTGACACCCTCAGACAGGGCTGAGATTATCATGGAATTCGAGATTCGAGAAGGGAAGCGACTTTATGGAGGAAGAGCCCATTTCTCCCCATCCAGTACCTCCATCCCTACCAGGAGGCCCTCAGCTTCTGTGTACATTCCTCCAGTGATGGGGAGCTCATTAGCTGCTGTTTTTGGAAGGATCTGACCCAAAGTACTTCTTTCTCCCATCTTTAATCTGCCTCATTCCATTCCCTACGTCTCGGTCTCGGTTCTGGGCCATGTGTCCTCCTCCCCATGATGGCTTCAAGTATTTGAGAAGAATGAGCAAGTCCCCTGAGGGGTCCCCTCTCTAGGGAAGGTTGATTAATTCGGACTCTTTGAGCTGCAAGTATTAAAGCTCAGCTCCTACCAGCTTCAGGAAAGCAAGAGAAATTTCTAGGCTTCTCCCCCAGGAGAGCAGGGTGCAGCGGGCTCCCAGAGAGCCAACAGTGCCATCCGGGAACTGTGGTTTGCTTGGGGCTCCCTTCTCGGCCGAGATGCTTTCAGTCCCGGGCAGGGTGGGAAGGATGGTCCCCGGCAGAAGGAGACCGTCTCTCCTGATGGCCCCAGGGCACGGGTCAGGGTGAGCTACAGTTGCAGAAGGGCTGAAATTAGGGGTGGCTCCTGGAGGGTGTCTGTGCGCAGGTTGGAGGTGAAAAGCCAGAGGTCCAGTCCACCCAAGGGGTGGCGCCCACCCTTTCAAGTGTTGCAGCCCTGAGTGCCCAGAGGTCCATGGCAGGGAGCCTGGGGCACCTGTGAAGCCTCAGGACAAGCCTGGCACCTTCCGGAGAGCTGCTTTTCTTCAGTGGAAGTAAGTTCAAGCACTATTTTTAGATAAAACAAAAACGGAAACATCATGGAGCAGAACGCAGAATCTGTATGTAATTTCGAGTCAAAACCTAAGACTTCAAAGGAATGTCACACTTGTGGCAGGTACTTTGGGCTGGTTGCCAGGCCTGCCGGGGAAACTTGCTCATGCTCGCTGTAGCAGGCATTTCAGGGGGGAGTGAAGAAAGGGCTGGAAGAGAGGCCCTGGGACCCACCATCTGGGCAGGGGTTCTGGGGCTCCCCAGAGCTGCGGGGCAGGCCAGTAAGGCAATGGGTCACTTCGAAGACCGCTGCTCCTGCTGGGCCCTGGCTACACATGGCTCCGTGCTCCCACTGGCCCCGGCTCATGCTTGTGCCCACCTCCCCAGGTGTGCCAACCCATCAGGAGGCCATAACTGGCTCTAGAAACCGGCCCCAAGGGCAGGAATCAGAACCCAGGCCAAGTGAGGCATCTGCGGGCCGCAGCAGGACAGGCCAGCCGAGAAGAGCAGGAAGCAGGTGTCAGCTCTTTCTTGCAGCTTTTCACCCAGCAGCCAGCACGTAGGCAAGGCGTTCCCCGAAATCTTTAACCCTAGAAGCTCAGGGAACCATCTCTTTGGAACAGACCTCGGCCTAAGTGCCTGAATGAGGTCCTGGGTGCCCCACAGGACCAGGGTCACCCCCTCAAGGTTCTGGATCATGGGATGATGTGGGGGTCCCAGGTAAGAGGCCAGGGAAACTGGGGGACAGGGCGGTACATGCAGGGGGGAATGGGACAGCCATTGTTTACCAACTGCCATGGACAGGTTTTGATGTGTTAGCAACTGGGACAGCTGTCCTGGCTGAAAATGGACCTGTAATGCGGAGCAAGATGGAGACTCAAATACAGTCCACATTTATTAAGCCCCTACTATGTGCTGGGAACTGCACTGGGAGCCTTCGTGTATGTTATCTAGTTTAATGCTCACGAGAGCATGCAAATCTGACCTACCCACATTCGAGAGGGTTAACAGGAAGACCGAAGAGGGAGAAGCCAGGCAGCAGACCTTCCAGGTAGAATCCCATTCGCACCTCCACCCTGTCCCCCACTCGGCAAGGGCTTGGACATTCTCTCGAGGGCAGACGGTGTGAGAGTCCAGCCATCTGCTCCTGGCCGCCCCATTGCCCCTCTCCCTTCTAGTTCATCGGTTCTCCAAGTTCGATTTCCATTCGAGTCACTCCTCGCGGTTGAGCACATAAAACCAGGTGAATCCATACGTGTTGGGGGAGAAATCAAGGGGCTTTCCAGGGTCGTCGTGTCTGTACTCAAGTTTTGTCTTACCACTTTAGACCTTGTCCCAAAATAGGCTGTGGCTCTATGAACTCGAATTATCTCCATGTTGCAGGTGAGAAAGTGGGGCTTGGAGGTGTCGGCCGCCCAAGGTCACACAGATGGTGCAGCCCAGGGTCGAGCCAGGGGTGTCTGACCCTATGACCCTGTGCCTAGCTGCCCCGGCAGTGCCTGGACTTTGCATCCCATCATTCCTCAAGGCACTCACGTGTGTCCTGACAAAGCCGGGATTGCCCGGTGTCTCGGGGGCAGAGCTGACCGCGGGCCACAGTTCAGACTTGGTGTTTGCATGTGTACATCACATGCTCAGCCGAGGTGCCTGGGTCCCCGAACCCCAGGTGGGCCCCACATGGAATTACCTTCAGCCAGCCAAGCACAGCCAGCTGAGCAAGCACGCTCGGGGACCGCACCCTCCCACCCTAGGACAGAACCAGTCCCGTCTTCGGGCTCTAACCAACCTGCTCCATTTCTCCACCCTGGAAACTCGTTCCCAGAACCTGGACTCGGCTCTGGAGAGGCTTCCCTGCTTACGGTAAAGGTTTTCCGTAGCTCCCAGCTGTCTTGCTTCTTGAAGTTGAAGGAGTTGAAGGTTGCACTTTGGAAACAGTCTGCCTGTTGTTCTCAGCAAGTGACCGCTCCGGGTGAGTGGCCTGGCCGGCGGGCTGCCCGCACACAGCTACAGTGTCTCCCATCCCATGTTCTTCTTTCCATGGGACCCCGACACCGCCGTCATCAAGGGCTAGGACCTGCGCACGACTTGGTGACTGCCTCACCCGGGAGAGTACAGTAGAAGATGCTGTGTGACTCTGGGGGCTATAGACCCCGCCGCACTGTCTCTGGACACTAACGCTTGGCATCCCGCCACCATGCTATGGGGAAGCCCCAACTAACCCATGCAGAGACCCCTCATGGAGAGGACACCCCAGTGTCCTGGCCCATAGCCAGTGTCGACCACCAGATCCCTGAGCGAAGAAGCTGCTTCGGACGGCCCCCCACCTCTGTCATCAGGTCAGTCCCTCCTCTAGGCTGCAGGCCTCCCCGCCAAGGCTCCAGGCATTAGGGAGCAGAGACAGGCTGTGACCTGTCCACATTTCCAACCCCTTGAACTGTGTTGGTAATGAAATGGCTGTCTGAGGCAGACAGTTTGGGGATGGTTAGCAACACAGCCATACGAGCTGGAACAAATGGATAGTGACAGAAGCAACATAGACAAAGGGTTGCCAAGGCCTCCAAGGGGGGATGACGTCACAGCATACCGAGGGAAGCTGGACCCCAGCGGAAGCTGCCGACCTGGGCAGAGATTCCTGCCTCCATAGACCAGGGGCTCCTCGGGCCTCGATGACCCCCAGAGACCCTTCCCCCATCCTTGGGGCTGCAGAAGCTTCTGTTCTATGTGATCCTGAGTGGGGAACGTTCACTCACAGGTGAGACCAGAAGGAAAAGGAACTCAGAAGAACATCTGGAAGGAAACTTGAAGTAGGCGATTTCTTGCACATCTGAGTTTGTAGAGTAAGATCCTGCCCTGTGCCATGGGCTCTGTGTTGCCCAGAGGAAATTTTGTTAGAATGTTCTGTCCCTAGCCAACCTGACCTCGTGGTGTCGGAGATGCCTAACCCTGTCCCCAGGAGAGACCTCTGTTCGGTTCACTCGGTAGCACTGGGGCCGGCAACAGGCACTTTGTAGGGGGCTCAGAGATGCTGCCCACCAGAGCAGAGGGCTTCTGGGGACAGCCATGAGCTCCCCACCGCAAGCCGAGATCAGCAGGGCCATACAGAGGGGGAATGTAGGACCCGACACACGAGCCTCGTCCTGGCAATGCTCAGTGTGGCCACTAGATGGCGGGGCAGGGCCACACTGGGCTCCCGGAGGGGCCACCCTCCACAGACCTGACCCTGGGAACCTGTTTTTTCCACTGAGCTCCGGAGTCACTAAGGCTGGGAGGAGGGGTCGCAGGGTCAGCTGCAGCTGTGGGGGCTAAGGCTGGGGGTGCTGATCTGAGTTAACCAAAGGGCTGTGTTCTAGGATGCCCCGCTCTCCCTTCCCTTTGGCCACATCTTCCCACTTAATCTAGCAGGTTTCTGGTCTGGCCTTAGGACCCTACACTTCTAGACCTTCGTTTCCCCCCCCCCCCCTTTTTTTTCCTGGGCTGTGTTTATGCCACAGCTCATCCGGGGCTGAAGTCTAAGGTGGGAGCCCGGTAGGGTCTGCAGCGTTTAAACCTCAGTGTCCTCAGGGCGAGCCCACCCTGCAAGCACAGCAGGAGGACCTGAGTGTCTTCACCCTCACCCCTCACTTGTCACTCCGCTGCCATGGCAACCTGGAGCAGCAGGAAGGACACGTATGGGATGAGGAGACTGATGCCCATGGATGAGAAATGACTCGTCTCTGGTCACCCGGCAGGGCCTGGATTTAGACCCAGATCTGCCCCGCTTTTCTCACACTCCCACGCTGCCCTTGTCACCCTCTGTTCAGTGGGCTGCGTGACCCTTCCCCACTCACTCTGCTTGAGAGGGGCCCCTCAGGTGCTTTGTGACCCAAAAGATCCAGGTCTCCTGGGAGCCCCTAGCCAGCACCTTGACCCGGTGGTTGACCAGACAGGGTGGCCCCAGGAACTGCTCAGATATCCCATGCTGGCTTGAGGGCAAGGCCCAGGAGAAAAAGTCTAGAACACAGAATTAGACAATCTGGAGCACTTCTCACGAAGCTCCAATTCCTCAGCTGTGAAATGTAGGTCACCTTACGGAATCATAAAGCCAGAAGCGGAGCTATATTTGAAAGTGCTTGGTGATGGCAGCGGTAATGGTCACCCTCAGGGCATCCTTACCGAGTGCCAGGCTCCGAGCTAAGCCCCCTTGTAATGTGGCCTCACTGAGTCCTCACAAAAGCCCTGCGAGGGAGGTCGGTATTATTATCGTTTACTTTGTATTGATACATCTGTTTATAACATAGAGAATGCACAAACCTGAAATGTGAGGCTCCGCGACAATTTACAACTGTGAAGCCAGCACTGTGACAGAGATCATTTCCAGCACCTGGAAGGCCCCCTTGAGCCCCTCAGTCACTGCCTTGCCAAACGTAACACTATAGGGGCGCCTGGCCAGCTCAGTCATGGAGTGTGCGACACTTGATCTCTGGGTTGTGGGTTTGAGCCCCAGGTTGAGTGTGGAGATAACTATAAATAAATAAATAAATAAATAAATAAACAAACAAACTAAAACAAAGGTAACACCGTAAAGTTGGGGTTAGCTATGCCCATTTCACAGATGAGTAAACTGGGGACACAGGGAGGGGCTGCGCACAGCTGCTAATGGGTGGGACCAAGATTAGTCTGTCTCTTACCCAAGCATATGGTGACCCGTATAAGCTAGAAGGCAGCGGCGGCTTCCTCTTCCACCCCCTCTCACTTCCACCTCCACCTTCTCCTCCACTTGGCCCCACAGCCTCTCCTTGAGGCCTCCCTTGCTGTCATTTCATAAATTTACCACCAGATGGAGCCAAAGGACTAAGTGCAGAATCGAGGCAGGCCTCTCAGGACCCAGTGTTGTGGGCTTTCGGTGGGAGGCAGGGGAAGTTACTGGTGGTCATCCTGGGCCCTGGCCAGAGGATATGGCAGAGGTGACCTCCACCCAAGCCCCAGGCCATGGACACCCAGACAGACAAAAGGGTGGAAATGCAGGCGGGGGCTCAGACTGAGGGAACGCTGGGCTGGGAGCAAAGAAACCCAGGTTCCAGTGTGACCCCCGTCACCCGCTGAGTCACCGACCTGCCCTGTCTCTGTGGGCGGCGTTCTCTACCAGTAAGGGTAAAGTCGGTCCCCCTCTGCCTCTGCTCTCCCTGCACCTGGCCGACTCTCCCATCCAGTCTGTCCAGTCTGTCAGCTAGCCTAAGAAGCTCATTGCCATCAAAGTGCCCCCTCCTCTGCCCGCCCCCGCCACCAGAGGGCTTCCCTGACTGCAGAGTCAAGGCATCGATTGCCTCAGCTGTTCCCTATGCGGTGACTCAGTGAGAGGGAGACTCAGCCTGAGGCTGTTGGTGGTCTTTCACCCCGCTTCCCGGAGCGGCTGGATTGGAGGGGACCCCCGCTGGGGTGCTTCACCTTATGCAGGCAAGGGGGAGTGCTGAGAGGCTGCTCTGGTGTCTTCCCTCATCTGTGTCCAGCCGGCAGATGCATCTCCAGCCCCTGGAAGGTCAGCCTCATAGAAAGCAGGTCAGAAAGAGCCTTCAGAGCTCATTAATCACACACCAGCCCAGGTCAGTCAGCACCTCGGTGCTCAAGACCATGGCCCAGCACTGCCTTGGGCCTTCAGTGCAGGGCTCCCCAGAAGGCCCTACAGGCAGGCTCCTGGGTCTAAGGACCTGGCCACATGCCTTCCCTGGCTGAAGTTCCTCGCCAGTCCCCTCCTCTGACGGAGAAGACGCACCCGGGGCAGGGTGAGGAGAGGGCTCCTCTCAGCCAGCAAGTACATGTGTCTGGTGGGCAATGGGGAAAGGGGCCTGAAGAAGCTGTCTTGTCAGGCTGAAGTCCTGTGGGGCTCCCTTGTGCCCCTGTTGGAAGACACCAAGGCTGTTAAGAGCCCAGTATTTGAGTCAGACACTCTTGGATTCAAATTTCTTTTCTACCATTTATCTGAGTGACCTTGGCCAAATTCTTAGACTTCGGAAGCTACCTCACTCCTTCCTTCCTTCCTTCCTTCCTTCCTTCCTTCCTTCCTTCCTTCCTTCCTTCCTTCCTTCCTTCCTTCCTTCTTTCCTTCCAGAAGGCAGACTGCCACATGCAGGGCCTCATGTGGATGTGTCTGGAGTCTTGGAAGTGTGACTACCTTACGTTCTCCTACAAATGGACCTTGAGAGCTGCTTTGGAGGTTCCAGCACAGGGGTGCAGCCCCTTCTATACCCTTGGCAGAAGAATGGTCCTCCTCTTTCAGGCATGATCCTCCTTTTTGACTGCACGCAGCTTCCAGAGGGACGCACACGGAGCAGTGAGGGAGGAAGGGGACAGCCCTCGCCATCCAGATGGGCTGAGTCAACCCAGGGGATCCATGAGGTAGGCGGCAGATGACCTAGCCAGGTCACCCACCTCACGAAAGGTGGGGGAAGTTAAACTTTGGAAGTTCCTTAATCTGAGGAATGGGAATAAAAACAGTTGAGACCTCAGCCAATTGCGTTCGCTGAGTGAGAGAACTCACGCAAAATTCAGAGCGCAACATGGCCAAGGGAGTGTTCAGTAGAAGGCACTTAATTGTCCTAGTTGTTACAAACTCAATCCCAGTGAGAGGGCTCGCCCCTGTGGAGACGGTGGTCTGCAGGAGGACTGCGTGTTGATTGGCTGATGGGTATGCAAATAACGATTATGATGTCATCACACGTAGCTGCAAGAAGGGGCGGGCTGTTGCTCAGGACCATCTCACCAGCCAATCAGCAGCAGCGGGTGTTGAGCTCCGGTGGGTGGGTGTGGCCTGTCCTGGAAGGGAGGGAGGAACAGGGAGGCAGATAGGGAGGACGAAGACCTCGAAGAGCTTGAGCTGCCTGTCTGGAGACCTGCACTCCAGGTCTGACCCTGAGGATGAGGAACTGTTTGGGCAGGTTCTGAACAGAGGAGCATGAGTTTCTTCACCTGTGACATGGGGATGGTCCCTCTGCCTATTTTCCTCATGGTGTAGGTGTGAGGATCAGGTGAGCTGTGGGACAGGACAGGGTTCTGAAAGGTGCTCTGAAAATGCAAGGCACAGAAAGTTTTCAGTCTCCTGGATCCTAGGGGCAGTTAGCTAACTTGTATAGCTGAGGGTCTGCTCTTTTAATGACTCAAACTTTCAAATTATATTTTAGCCTTAGGATGAAAGTACTTTTTTAAAAAATATGACCTATTTCCCTACTTTGTTAAATAGAGTATCCTTTAATATAATAAGTTGTATTGGTGCTTTTGAAATCTGACGCCACTTCCTTATGCTTTTATTTATTTTCTTAAAGATTTAATTATTTATTTGAGCGAGAGCAAGCAGGGGAGGGGCAAAGGCAGAGGGAGAGAGAGGATCTCAAGCGCGGAGCGTGGAGCCCATCTCAGGGCTTGATCCCAGGACCCTGAGATTATGACCTGAGCCAAAATCAACAGTCAGTTACTTAACCGACTGAGCCACCCAGACGCCCCTGTTAAGCTTTTAAAAAATAGTTTTGGTCTCTTAACATCAGCTAGCATCTCTCATTTCTATCAGTGTGCCCACCTCTTAACAGCTCCTCCATCCTGTAAAACTTCCCACTTCTAATCTGTTGTACATTTGGGAATCAGACCCTCAACTCCGTCAGAGTTATGTGTACAATAAAAGTAACTAGGTCTTGAGCAATAGGGGCTCATGAGCAAAGTGCACGAGATTTACATTAGGCAGTGGCTTCCTCGCTCTTGGTCTTGGTATGAACCCTGGAGGTATGTGGCCTGGGCCCATGGTCTTACCCACAGGGTCATGTCCTCCTCGAGGGCTCTTGTGATCACGTCCTCCATTGCCTCACCCCAGCCTCCCCTTGCCCTCCCTCACCTGGTGTTCTTTAGCTGTCCCCCAGCTGGACATCCCACCACTGATGGTCCCTGTCCAGTCTGCCCCTCAGTGCTTGGTCAGCCGCTTTCCAGAAGACACATGTGAACACCTTCCTTCAAGGCTTGAAGCCCTTTATTTTCTCAGAATGATGCCCAACTCCATAGCTTAGCACAACATTTCTCAAGGGCCCACCTTTGGGGACCCCTCTGTCCTCTCCTTCTATCACTCCTCTGTCCCCATGGCCCTTGCTGTAGCCACAAGGACGCCCTGGAATGTACTGTGTTTCTCTAGCTGCACACCAGTTGTTCTCTCTGCTCTTCCCCCACTTCCTCACCTGGGAAAATTCAGCCCAGGGGTCCCCTCCTCCGGGAATTCTCTGTTGACTCTTCCAGGTTTATCCAAATGCCTTCCCACCATGGATGGTGGTCGTGGCTTAAATCACAGACTCGGGAGCCTGACCACCTGGTCAAGTCCCAGCTCTGTTCTTCATCACCGTGTGGCCTTGGGCAAGTCACCTGACCTGGTTTCCCCACCTGTAAAATAGGACTAAAAGCAGTAGCTAGCTCATTGACATCATCACGAGCAAGGCCCCTCGTGCCCTGCTTGGCACATAGTAAGCACCCAAGTAGAGGGAGCTAGTTTACTTATCTGTCTTGTAATGATTGGTTTCTAGTCTCCTTCGCTAACCCCAGGCTTTGCAGGGCAGGCACGGTCTTCATTCATCTGTACTTTTTCCCCACGATGTCTGGTGCAGAAGCAGGCACACAGCAGCTGCTCAATAGCAGCCAAACGCATGAAAGGAAATCAAGTCCAACATTGGCTGGGAGGGTCCTTCCACAGCACAAGTGAACACCCAGCACTGTGTGAGTGAGTCTTCCTTGCCTGTCACTCTACTGCCTTGAACCAGATGGTAAGTTCCCGGGGAGAAGGGGAGCAAGGCCATCCCTTCCTTTGGCCATGCTGCCAGTCACTGTGCCTGGTACACAAGGGCAGGGGTGAGGACCTGAAAGGTGACTCTGGGGCTGCTGTCCACGGTGCTGAAGAGAACTGACAAGTGACTAACTCCTTTGCTTGAGATGGATGCTGGGAGGTAGAGGGATTTGCTTTGGGGCCGCCAGGAATGGATTTTTCATCTCCAAATCTCAGCCAGCACATTTCGTTCTGACATTTCCTTGGCACCTTTGCCAATGACGTGATGTTTCCTGTGCAGCTCTTTCCCCAGCCTTCCAAATTCCTTGGAGAACTGTCATGTTCTCTACCATCCTCTCCCACAGCTGTAGGCACCTCCAAACTTGGACACATCACCCAGAGACCCATATTAAAGAGACCGAAGTGTGACTTTTCTTTGATAGAGAAGTTTTGGAATTTCAGTTGATGAACAAGGCAACTGAGGCTCGGCCTGGTGAAGGGATTTGTTTAAAGTCACATGGCCAACAAGGGAGAGAACTCAGGATAAAAGGGGATCTTCAAATGCAGGAGCTATTAATATGTTGTGACACCAGGATGCTGTAGGCAGAGGTACGGGGTCGCCCACAGGATGGGGGTCAAGGTGTTTCCATTTAGCTGAAGGAAATGTCCTTGGTTTAAGCTTTGAAACCAAATCCCCTGGTCCCACCTTCATCCCACTGACCTCTCAACCATCCTACAAGGGTGGTATTGGCATTATCCCCATTTTCCAGATGAGAAGATGGAGGCCCAGAGGGGATGAGACCCCCGCTGCGAGGCTCCACAGTGGCCTGCCCGCCATGGTTGGCGTGAAGACGGTGGGAGGCACGCGGGCAGGAGTGGGGTCCTTGAAGCAGGCCTGGCAGAGAATGTGCTTGGAAATTGTACCATCTTCTTTCCTCTCCTGAAGGAAACGATCCTCACATTTCAGAGCGGGAAGAAGCATCTCTGTTCATGCCACCCGGCGCCTCTGTGATTCCACAGCCTTCAAGCACATTCTCCTGAGAAGATAATGGGAAAGACGATGAAAATCAGAGCCAGTGAAGTGGCTGCCTGGAAGGCAACGGGGAGCTGCTTACCAAGCATGGAGAGAGGCTGGGCTGAACGGGAGGCATTAAGGACATCTGAGGATGCCTCTTATCTCCCAAGAGCGCACAGTCAGGCCTGGCCAGGGTGGCGAAAACGCACTGGACTCCATCCGAGGCACCTGGGCTCCAATCCCAGCCCCAAGGCTTAGAGCTCCGGGATCGCACTTTGAGTCACCTGTGATCAGAGAACCTCCCTTCCAGACTGTAAACACCTGAGAGTGTTAAGAAAGCATGAATGAGCTGACCACATTGCCTGACACATAGTAGGCGCTCAATAAATGTCAATTCCCTTGCCAATTCTTGTCCTTCCACCCTCTAATATTTACGCATCAAGTATTTACTGAGCACTTACTATGTGCCGGGGGGCGATTCTGAGTCCTGGCAATCCTGCAGTTAATGCGCCAGTTGCCTGCTCTTATGGACTTTACGTTTTACTAGAGAAGTCAGAAGAAAAGAAGCAAATAAGAAGCAAGAAAATGGTAGCTCTCAGGAAGTGCTATAAAGAATATCGAGCTTTATTTTGATAGGGAGTGGAAGGCAGTATCCCCTATTTAGATAGGAGAGTTGGGGTGGGTCCTTCTGAGGAGATAACAAAGAGCAGAGGCCTGAATAAGGATCTGGAGGGGAGAGCATTCTAGGCAGAGAGAAAAGTTGGTGCAAAGGTCCTGAGGTGGGTATAAGCTTGGTGCCCTGAAAAGAGGGTCAGTGTGACGAGTGTAGGCAGCAAGACAGGGGGTCACAGAAGATGAAGCAGGAGAGGTGGGTAGGGTCCCAATCAGGCAGGACCCTCTGGGCCCTGGTGAGCCACTTACTTATATTCCCTTCTCCCAGTCTTTTTTTTTTTGGTCAGAAAGACAGAGCTCAAGCAGGGGGAGCGGCAGGCAGCTCCTCTCTGAGCAAGGAGCCTGATGCGGGACTCGATCCCAGAACCCTGGGATCACGACCTGAGCTGAAGGCAGATGCTTCACTGACTGAGCCACCCAGGCATCCCTACCTTCTCCTACTCTTGATGGGCCTTCAGTGCTTGGAAACTATTCTACTTTTCAGTCTTTTGTTCCGCTGTAGAGTTAATTCACTAGGGGCGCCTTTAACCTTGGCAATGAGCCTCCGCCCCAGGTTCTGACCTTAAAAGCGAAAACAAGAAAGGTCCTTGGAGATACTCTATAAGTTTGAAACTTTCATTGCTCTGGTGGATCAACTGAGGCCCAGGGGCAGAAAGTGACTTGCCTAAGGTCATACCACAAGTTGCAGACTCTACCAATTAGGATTATATACCTCTACAAGTGACAAGAAAACCCCCAAATCAGTAGCCTAAAAAGTTCATTTCTCTCTCCAGTAAACAAAAAGAGGTAAGCATTCCAGCTGGTACAGCAGTTCCATGATCATCAGGGACCTAGGCTCCTCCTAATTTGCTCTACCATCCTCAACATGTAACTTCCACCTCATGACCCAAGGGGGCTGCCCCAGGTGCAGCCATCGTGTCTGCATTCCAGAGCAGAAAATAGAAGGGTTGATAAAAAACGTGTCCTTCCCAAAAAGGACATGTCCCGGTGTTGCGATAACATTGCATTGGCCAGAACTTGGTTATGTGGCCACATCTACCTGCAAAGGAGGCTGGAAATCTAGTCTTTACTCAGGACAGCTATGTGACCAGCCCAGAGTCAGGGCTGCCATTTATCAGGAAGAAGGGGGAGAACAAATAATATGGACAGCTGGCCATCTCTGTCACAGTGACAAAGTTGAGAATGAAACCCACATGTCCCGACACTCTAGTGTTCTCCACACTGCCCTTTGCCCCAGCCTGCCCCCCACCATGATTAGCAAATAGCAGCCAAATGTAGGGGAACCTCTGTGAAGAGTGGCCTGGAGGAAATAGAGGGAGGAAGAGGGGTTCCAGGGGAGAAGCCATGACAGAGGGAGCCCCAGCTGCTGGGCCTTCCCCCATGGCTTTCATTGGACTGGCAGCTGGCCCTGAGGCCCAGGGCAGGGAGACATTGTTGTCACCTTTTGGAGAGGCAGCTGGTGACACAGCTCCTGACAGTTCCCCATTGTTCCCAGTGGACGATGTGGCAGGTTGGTGGGATCCCACTGTGGCAGCAGGTGGGGGAGAAGGGAGGTGGCTCAGCAGCTGGAAAGGCTGGCCTGCCCTGCCCCCACTCCAGGCAGCCTCCCCTCCCCCAGGCCTGGACAGGGGCAGGGCTGGCCTGTGGTCCACGCTGGGTGACTCTCTCCTGTCCGACACTGAACATTTTCCTCTGTTGGCCTCCCTCTCAGCCTCCCTGCCTCTACTTCTCCCCCAGACCCCCCTCCCCTCTCTACTGCTCTCTCTCTCTCTCTCTCTCTCTCTCTCTCTCTCTCTCGTTTGCTCCTTTTCCCCAGGATCTTTCTGTCCTCTCCTCCCTCCTACCCTTCATTCCTTTCTTCTTCCCGCATTTCCTTACTTCCCACATTTTATCCTTCTTTCCTGTCAGAACCTCTCCCCTCTCCCTGCCCTCTTGGCTGTCTACCCTTCACTGTGGGATGCCCCACTCTCTGGGGGGCCCTTCTGCCTCTGGGGTGGGGCTGGGACAGAGCACATCCAGGAGTAGCTTGGGTCGAAGGTCACCCTGGTGACCTGGGGCCCCAGCCCTCCCCCAGATGGGGACAAGGGCCCTCCGATCACTGAGCTCCAACTACATGCTAGCCACATGGGCGGCACTTAAATTTACTGACCTCACCACAGATCACTGAGGCTGGTGACTGCTATCCCCACGTTATAGTTGGGGAAACTGAGGCTCACAGCAGCAGGTTATCAGAAGCCACACAGTAAAGGCCGAGAGCCAGAACAAGGTGGGTCGGAGCCTCACTCTTGAGCCCCTGCGGGTCTCAGGCCCTCGGTCATCACAGAGAGAGACAGCACAGAGTAATGACAGTCTGTTGCTGACAGAGATGGTGTTTCCAGAACACCATCCACCGTGCAGTTGCTCGGAGTAAGACGGAGACCAGGCTGCGACGCGCCCCCAGGGTAGGGCTCCCTCCTTTCCCTGCCTTTCTGCCTGCGGCTCCCTGAAGTGACAAGGCCAGCCCTGCTGTCCCCCTCTGGCCTCCTAGGTTAGTTTCCGGGCAGCACTCAGTCCAGACCTGGGCTCACTTCTCCAGCTCCCCTTGGATTCATCCAGCACAAGCCCAGACCCGGGGGGGGGGGGCGCTTTATCAGACCCCCTCACCGAAGCACCCCTGAGTCTCCCTGGGCTGTGAGCTCCCTTGTAGCTACAAGCTTAAGAAACCTCACATTTTCTTACTGCAGGCGTCTTCCCGGGTGTGGGGTGGGCCGGCCTCAGCAACACCACGTTCGGCCCAGCGGCTAACGGGAGGGTGGGGAGCGTGCACAGGGCTGGGCGTGAGGGGGCTCGGAAGGCTCTGGCAATGTGGCTTCTGGACTAGTAGTATCTGGCCTTTATTTGTTTATTTTTTCATAAACATTTTCTTCTTTACAATGTGTATGTGTTTTATAATTATTTTAATGTACATAATATGTTTCCCAATAAAAAGTACAAATTAACAAGTTAACATAAAAAGGAAAACAGAAGCCAGAGCCTTGCTGAATGACTCTGGGCTTATTTCTGTCACCAGTTGGGCTGAGACCTGCAAAGCATCTCCAGGCGCTGAGCTGCCGCAGCTGGTTCTCGGGGCCTGGAGGGGGTGACCCTGGAGGGAGGGGACCTGGACAAGCCAGCTGCCCTCCTCTCTCCCCCATTCCAGACCCTCCCCACTCACCCAGAATCTTTGACCCAGACCTTGGCTCCATCTCCTTTGGGGAGAAAAGGGGGGGGGTGCATTGAGTGTTTATTTAGAGACATCATGTCCTTACATGGCTGGGTTTTTAAAAAATGTATGTGCCTAGAGCTGACTTCATCTCTGGGACAGCTAGGGCGTCAGCAGCCAGAGGGCAGTCTGGACAGGAGCTGGGGGAGAACAGGTAGACCAGAAGACCAAGGAGGTAGGTCCTGAACAGCCTTGGGACCACGTCTCCCCCGACTTTAGGAAGAAAGAGGCAAGACACAGACAAGAGACAAGGAGCACTCAGGGGTAGGGGGGGAAGAGGGAGAACTCAGGGAGCAGGCATTCACCCAGCCTGTGAGTGACTTCGTGGGGATTCCAAACTGCTTGTCCCTTTTCGTCTCCCTTTAAGTATTTTCCTGCCCCTGGGCTTGGCACCTGATCTGCCTCCTGTCTAGGACCACCCTATTTTTGGTTCTTCTAAAGTCGGACCTCACTCTTCAGGTCTGAAAACCACCCCCTGAGCCCGGCTTTCCCTCCCCACGGCTGCCTAAAGGAAGCGCCACCTCTCCACGCCCCTGCTTGTTAGTCACCCCATTGTCCTGCTGAATTGGTGAGGTTTGCCGATTGCGGGATAGATCGGTGGTGTAGGTTTCCTTCAGACAGGCGTCTGTTGTCTTTAAACAGCAAGTTCTGTGTTCTGTTCACTCTTTTGCAGCTATATCAGAAAACCCAACGGTGCTTTTAAAAAATTGGATTTAGCTAAGCTATTGGAAGCGGTCATTTACTTAGCATGTGAACTCTGTACTCCCAGAGATAGGTTAATCCCAGCCATTGTGAATGCTGGAGAATGATTCCTGAAATGTATCCAAGCCGGAAAATGTACCATTTCACCAAAAGAATGGGCTTTGGCTTTCTGGTTCTTTTCTTCAGTGAAGCTTCGTGTAATTTTAGCAGGCCTGAGTTTTGATTTCTGAGCTTTTAACCTTGTGGGCTTTTAAACTTTAAACTTTTAACCTTTTTAACCATTTGAATTGGTAAAACTGAAATAGAACCACATCAGCTTGGTCAATAAGAAACTTAAATTTGAGAGTATGAGGTTAATTTTCATTTCCTTGGTTTTTCATCGCCAAGAAAAGCGGTACAAGATTTCCTGCTTTTTAATTTCCCAGATGATTTATAGATTTGGCAACAATACTAGTTATGGGAAAACATTAGAAGAAAATAATCTTTCTGCATTAACAGAAGGAATTTCGAAAGACATCACGCATTGAAACGTCTTCCTGCGTTTGTGGTCAGATTTCTCCCTGCTTGAACCTTTCAAGGGATCCCACCGTGACCCCGTGCTCTTAGAACAGGGCCTGAGCTCCTTGGGCGCCCACAAGCCCTGTAAGTTCTGGCTTCCATTACCCTTCTCTGCTCATCTGCTGACCCCGCACTCTGTGCTGCTATTGACTGAGCTGCTCTGGTTTCCTACACAAAATCTGCTCTGTGCTCTCTCCTTCCTGGTGCTTTGCACATGCTGTTCCCTCTGCAGGGCTTGCTTACCCTCCCGACTTGCTGCTCATCAGTCTCTCCGTGCACAGCCTAGAGGTCGCTTCTTCCAGGAAGCCTTCCCTGACACTCCTGAATGAGTGTGTGATGCACGCTGCTCCTCTGCTCAGACAGCTTCCCCCATGGTCTCACATGTGCTCCAGCGTGTTGCTTATCCTGCTGTGTTATCTTGGCAACTCCTCAGTTTCTCGTCTGTCTCTTTCACTAGACTCTAAGTTCTGTGAGGCCAGGCACTGTGTATTTAGCTCACTGCTGGATCCCTAGGGTCTGCTATGCTGTTTGACACGTGGTGGGGGCTCAGGCAGTGCCGGGTGAAGGAATGAATACACGGCCAGAATCTGATTGATCTCCACCAAATGCTGGCATCCCATCTCTTACAATTTATCATTAATAGTTCTTGGACGGCTTTCTCCTAGTTTTTAAGTTGGTCATTCACTCTATCCAGCCACTCAGTTATCTACCCATCTCTCCATCCATCCATCCATCCATCCATCCATCCATCCATCCATCCATCCATTTCTATGGCTAGGCAGAAACAATGAAGTCAAGTTATAGTAAGTCTTAGGGAAAGAAGAAAACCAGAATCTCTGGTGTTAATGCCAGAATATAGATCAGACTCAGAAAATTGGAACCACATTGCAGGCACACCTAGGCAGGGAATACCAGAGAAATGGATTATTCAACTAAAGCGATTCAAGTCTCACACATGTGCAGTGAGCCCGTAAATATAGACTCTCACTCCCTGCCCCACCTTCCTCTCTTTCTGCTTTTCCCCTTCCTTCCTCCCTCCCTCCCTCCCTCCCTCCCTCCCTCCCTCCCTCCCTCCCTCCCTCCCTTCCTTCCTTCCTTCCTTCCTTCCTTCCTTCCTTCCTTCCTTCCTTCCTTCCTTCCTTCCTTCCCCAAGCCTTCACGGAGACCTCTTTCTGGGTCAGGCCTTATCCCGAGGCCTGTTGAATCAGACCCAGATTTCCGCCCTGCAGATGGCCTGAACGTGTAGGGGGTCCTACAGCAGGTACACAGAAATGACACCAAAGGCACTGAGTGGACTCTGCCGTAAGAAAGGCCCAGATCGTGTTTCCTGAACACCTGGAAGAAGGTTGCAGGGAGGAGGGGACATTTGAACTGGATCTTGATGGATGGGTAGGATTTATATACGTGAGAAAGAGGGGAGAGCATTCTAGAAGGAAGAAATCAAAGGAGCAAAGGCACAGAGGTGGGATAAATCCACACAGGTCCAGGGAATCCAGCAGCCTGGGGGGAAGGCAGAGGGAAGAGGAGACATGAGGTTTAGGAAGGGGCTTGGCCCCCATCACAGCCCCTGCCTCAGCAGCGGGCTGAAAAACGACAGATTGAGTAACAAATTCATCTTACAAGTCGTTTTTCCCACTCAGTTGCCACTCTAGGGCCTATTGTCTCTTCCCTGATGGTCTGGGGTAGCACTTGGCCTACGCCACCTGCCTCCAGCGCGTCTGTCCTCCCCCTCCCCTGTAGGTGGCAAAATCTCCATAAAGGAGCATATCATGGGGCCCCTCCCTGGCCTATAGCCCTCCATGGCTCCCTTGTGTCCTGAGCATAAATTCTAAGCTCCTTATCTTGGACTACTAGGAACCCCCTCATACACACACACACACACACACACACACACACACACACACACACTCACGCACACATCTTTACTCCCCCCACCCCTTCTAGGCTTCCTGGGGCTGCTTTCATTTCCTTAACCGGCTCCCTACATTTTCCTCTCCTTGAGACAGCCTTCAGCTCCCACTGCCCCAGTCGGTGCAGGCCCGTCTGCAGATTCTGCCGGTTGGGGACAGATATCAATTCCTTGGGGACCCTTTCCCCCTCCCAGAGGACCACAGCTGCTGTTGCCTGTCTGTCTAACTCCCCCACCAGACCTTGAGCCCCTAGGAAGAGATAGTTTGCGGGGCTCCCTGTTCTGTGGCCATCCCATCCCTGGCTCGGGAGCGCCTGGTGTGGAGCAGGCCCCAGATTCCCGGGGCTCCAAGGGCAGGAGATAGAAGGTCTTCGACTGTGGGGGTGGAGAACCTCCCCCTCCCCTCCCCCAGCTCCCTGTGTCCGCAGAGGCTGGAGGAGGCCACGCGGCGAGGAGGGGCGGCTGCCACCACAGTCCAGCCCGAAAGGTGCCATGGGAGGACAGGTACACTTGGGGAGAGGTCCTGGGAGGTCTGGCAGGCTCTGAGGCTGGGTAGAGGGTGAGGCTGGGGCACCCCGCCAGGCAACTGCCAGAATCCAACCCTCAGGTCTGGGCGGGAAGGAGCCACCTCCAGGGTCTGGACAAGGAGTGCCCGTGACTTTGGACTATGCCTCCATTTTGCCCTTTCTCCCAGTTTCTCTATTTATCTTTCCAGCTAGACACGCCTGGGGCTATTTCTGCTTCCTCCTTGTTCGGCTGCCTGAGCAGCCTTGTGGCTTTAATTGGCCCATTTTCTGCATGCTGGAAAGATGTTTCCCTCCTTGTCCCACTGCCCGCCCCCCACCACCCAGGAGACCTGAGAGTAAGCGCTAGAAGTGAGGCTAATTAGGGAGAGAAAGGCGGACAGAGACAGCCCAGGAGAAGGAAAAGAGGATGGAGACAGAGAGAGAGAGGCAGATGGACAGAAAGGCAGGGACAGAGACAGACAGAGGCAGGGCACAGCAGGCGACACAAAAGAAGAGGGGGGGCTGGAGAAATAAGACAGAAAGAAAGACAGGAGGTAAGAATGAGGGAAACACAGAAAGACAAAGGGACACAGAGAAGCAAACAGATGGATTTGTGTCCCTGCTTGAGTGACAGGAGAAAGAGGCAGCCCCCAGGGCGGAGGGGGGCAGGGTCTCCAGGGAGGTGGGGGCTCCTGGCATCAAGGTCCCTAGCAAGCATCACCCTTCTCTGGGCCAGAGTGCAGGGCAGGGAAGACACATCACAGACTCTCCCATTGGCAGGAGACTGGTGGCAAGGATGTCACGGTGCTTTGTCAGGGGTAATGACTTACAGAGGCGAGGAGGGAGGGAATCATTACTGGGAGGTACGGGGCAGGCTCTCTCGCCTCTTGCATTTTAAATGAGTTAGGGTGGGGGCGGGCAAGGCTTCCCGTCCTTCTTCCTTGTTGATTCCTGAAACAAACATTTACTGACCACTTACTGACCGTGCCCAGCCTCATCTCTGGGTTCTGCAGATTGGAGGTGATGGAGATGCGTGGCTGCCCTCCTGCTCAAGGCCCAGCAGACATCAGGCGGTCAATGTTTAATGTCTACTGAATACACTGAAAGGAGGAGAAGCTGACCCAGCCACCTCTACTATACCCCGGCCTTTGCTGTAGCTGAGGGCGGGCGGTCCAGAAGAGGGAGTCCCGACCTCCACCTGGGGAAATCAGGGACAGCTTCCCAGAGGAGGCAACATGGGAGAGAGCCTTGCAGTCTTTCCAGAGTGGAGAAGGCAGGGACGGAGTTCCAGGCAGAGGGATCAGCCTATGCAAAGTGCAGGGACATGGGGAGGAGAGAGCTACTCCAGGAAATGGAGGGTGAGGGTGGGGGAAATAGGGAGCTGAGGCTGGGCAGGGAGGCAGACGCTGGATTGTGGGGACCTTGGATACCTGACTAGGAGTTGAGGCCAATGGGTGGTGATGTCTAGCAAAAGTATAGCATGGTTAAATCTGAGTTTTCTCCGAGAAGCCCCGTTGACACAAGCCCAGGCGGGAGCAGGGGGCCCTAGGGTTGGGAGAGCATGAGGAGGCTGTGGCAAAGGTCGGAGGGAGAGGAGGAGGGTCTGGATCAGGGGAGGGAGGACCATGGGTGAGTGGTCCTGCACTGGGCTGGCCTGCCCCGTATGCCACAGCCACAGAAGCCTAGAGAAGAGCCCTGTGTAAACTCTGAGACCAGCTCGTCCAGGGGTCTCAAACTCGGGGGCCCTCAGGGGCCATAGGAGATAGCTGGGGTGAGACAGTAGAAAATGGTGGGACCTGGACAAACTGGGGTGCACTTTCAAATTGCAATTTTTTTTTTAGATGTTTATTGAATACACCACACGGGAGCTGAGGGCAGGACAACAAGGGAGAGACTGCCCGCCCATTGCCATTTTTTTTTTGAAAATAAGATGTTGGTCAAAAGAGACGGCTGGCCAGATTGGTCCCTCTGTCATGGCTAGGTTCTGACCTCTGACCTCCCCCCTCCCCCACATTTCACAAGGGAGAAACTGAGGCCCAGGGTGGCCAAGAGACTTGTCCAAGTGTGAGCGCCCTGTAGTCATTATCCAGCTGGATTAATGCCCTTGTTTACAGGTCAGGGAGCCGAGTCTCAGAGAGGTGATGTAGCTGGCTCTAGATCACACAGCTGCAGGTGAAGGGGGAGCAGGCCACTTCCTCAGGCAACATTCCTTTCAGGAAAATGACTCAGCCCTTCCAGAACCAGCTCGGGCATGGAGGGAAGTAGAAACCCAGGAGGAACAAGGAACCGCTAATTGCCTCAGGTGGACTAATTGGCGGTGGGAGGGGAAGGTGAGCCGAATGAGAGGGTAAGAACCAGCAGGGGGACGATGAGGCGGCCCTAGGGGGACGTGCTCCGGCACAGGGACTCAGCTGACCCACCCGCCAACCAGCTGCTGGGCAGGGGGCCTGGGCCAGGGCCTGGGGGGCCGCTCTGCCTCCGAGGCCCAAATCACCCCAGCCTGGGGGCCTGCTGAGCTGCTGATTATCTGCCAAGCTGGACTTTAGAGAATAATCATCACCACCAATAATAATGCCTCCCACCAGCTCTGAGCTTTTAATGTGCTCAGCTACCGGCGAACAGCCTTGTCTCATTTGGAGAGAATGGGCAGTGGGGTTTGCGGCTGGCCCCAAGAGCAGGAAAGAGTCCAACAGAGGTCAAAGACAGCCATGTTTACCAACCTGAGCCTGTTTCCTTGACCATAAAATGGAGAGGTTGTTCTCTGCCCCTGTGTGTCTTCTCCAGCCTCACCTGCTACCTGGCACCTGTCTCACGCTCTCACCCCACCCCCAACCCACATAGTCATCATTACAACCCAGACCCACAGAACTGTTGGGCTACCTCCCTGTGGTCTCTGCCTTTGTTCTGCACCAAATGCCAACCTGTTCCAGGCTCAAGTCTTCACCGTGAACTGCTCTTCATCCTACAAAACCCAATACCACCTTCTCCGAGAAGCCCTCCCAGATTATCTCCCGACAGTGTTAATCACTCCCTTCTCCAGGCTGCCACTGATCCGTGTACATCATAGGAAGACATCTATCTTTGCCTGTCTCTCTCCCCTTCCCCCACGTCTGGAGCTTCCTTGAGGCCAGGGAGACTAGACCTTACTTACCTCTGGATGCCCAAAGCCCAGCACAAGCCCGGCCCCAAGTAAGTACTCAAGAAATAGTTCCTGAAGCCAGTTGTCCCACCAGCCTTATGGGGGGCATTTTCTGCGTCTGTTTCCTCCACTAGACTGGGAGCCTCTGGGGGCAGGTCTGAGCCCTGCTCGTCTTCCTATGTATTACCTGGCACAGAGGAAGTCTGCAACAAGGGTTGGCAGGCAGGCGAACAAAAGAAAGAGCTTTGTTCACCGTGAAGCAAGATCTAAGGGAAAGGAAAGACAAAGAGAGAAATCCCTGGATGGAAAAGCAGATGAACACATCGTTCAGAGTGTGTCCTTAAGGTGGTGGGGTCACCTGCCTGCTTGTCCGTGCGTATATGTCTGCGTTTGTGTGTATGGGTGTCCTTGCGGGATCGCGCGTGCGGGCAGGTAAGCACGTAGCTGTGGTTTGCTCGCGAGCGCGCGTCTTACTGCGTGCGCTGTGCCGGAATCACTGTACTATGGTGTGTAAGTTCTTTGTCTAGGGCTTGCGGGTAAGTCTTGTGCGTGTGACTGTGCATATGTCTACGCTTTGTGTGGAGGTGTGTGTCTCTACGTGTGAGTGTGTGTAGGTGTAGTCTTGCATCAGGGTTTAGAAGATGCCGTAGGAGGGAGAAGAAAATACAGCACTTGTGATCGTCAAATGCCAAGTGCAGAGAGCAAGAATGCACAGGTGTTCCCAGCAGAGACCTGTTCGCAGGCCCTGCAAACCCCATCCCCAGCGTTGACTCCATTCATTCATTCCCCACTCACTGGTGAGCCCATGCGGACTCTGCTGGGCTCCGCTGGTTGCTGGGACCGTGACAGGTCTCCTCCTCCCAGGAATGCTCATTCTCCTGGGGGAAGACAGACAGTAAGCAGTCACAGAAGCGTGCAATCAGCGCCCTGACAGAGGGACCCAGGGGGTGTGGGAGCACAAAGGAGGGACCCCCTACTGCAATTGGGAGGGCAGAGCGGTTTCCCAGAGGTGGTGCCATCCCGGCTGAGCCCCAGGACCACTGTCTGGCCTGGCACGGCTTCCCTGGCAGCCACATATGTTGAGGCTGCCGTGGGCCTCCACACGGGCCTCCCTGCCTCTCTTCCCCGTGTGGAACCCCCGCTTTTGCCGTCACCTGCCTCCCTCCCGCTGTCCACCCTCCCAGCAGGCCGTGCAGAGAAGAGGACTGTTCTCACGCAGGAGAGGGAGAAGAAGCCAGGGCTGAGCAAATGGGGAAGACTCCTGGCACCTCGTCTCCTCCCCTCCCCGCCTCTGGAGCCGTGGGTGCGCAGGCGTGGACTTGTTTGCATGTGTCCAGCCTGGCTGTTAGCCTGGTGGCTCCTGGAAGGCAGAGAAGCATCGGTCATGGTCTCCCCCTGCCCTGGCTCCCCAGCCAGGCCGGGGCAGCTGGAGGCTCAGGAGGGTCAGTCAGGCGGGACAGACTTGCGAATCCGACAGTCAGTGTGGACCGGCAGCCCAATGTGGTTGACAAGGGCAGCTGGTCAACAGACCGATGCTGGGACAGAGAAGATCCGGCTTCTGTGACTGATATGATTTTAAATCCTTATTCATGGGCAGGCCTAGAATTCTTTTTTCTTCCTTCCTTTCTTTCTTCCTTTCTTTCTTTCTTTCTTTCTTTCTTTCTTTCTTTCTTTCTTTCTTTCTTTCTTTCTTTCTTTTTTTTTGTAATTTCAGGGAAAAGCTTGATAGAATCAATGTGATGGTAAATGAGCCAGAATCCTGAAGGCTTCCAGTTCCCGTCAGTGCCTGTCTCTGGCTGAGCACCTGCGATGCACCTGGATCCGTGCGGAGCTGGGAGCTTCGCTGCCCCCTGCCCCCGTGGGGTACGGGAGCCGGGATGCGACTCAGGCCCCGGCCTGGGCTGCAGAGGAAGGGCAGGCTCTCCGTGCTTGGAGGAGACGCTGGAAGAGCTTCCTGGAGAAGGTCCTATTCAGGCTGCAGTCTGAAGAAGGAAAGACGTTTCTGAGGAAGAGATCAGCATTCTCAAAGGCCCAGGGCTGGGGCTAGGCAGGCGGTTTTCAAACAATAGTGAGCAGCACCCTTTGGCCCAAATACGGGCCAGACCAGGGAGGCGTGAAAGGGTGCAGTGAACTCAAATGGGAGGACCTCGAGGCAGCCCTGGACTCCCATTTTCCGCGACCGGGGGTGTGTGGTCTTGCTTTGTTCCCTTCTCCTCTGTGCGAGCTGGTTTGCGGCTGAGAGAACCGTGGACTGGAAATGTGGCAGCTGAGACTGAGATGTGTGGCGCGCTCGTCCCTGCCTGCTGGGCCCGGTGGCGCAGACACTGGCCATTAGCTCCTGGGGAGTGTCTGTGCTGTCATTTTTGAGGCTGCACGATGTGGTGGGGACGGGCCCAGGCTCTAGGGCCAGATGACATAGGTTCAAACCCCAGCTTGGCCCCACACTAACTGGCACAGGGTCCCTAAGCTTTCTCCGCCGTGGAGATAACGTGAACACTTATCAGGGTGCTGTTGCAGGGGTTCAGTGAGCTCCGACCAGACACGGGGCCCCTAGCCGCGAACCCCACCCCGGTGTTTCTGCACTTGGTGCTCCAGGCAGCCATTGTCATCAATGGCTGCTTTACCTGGTTTAACCGGCTCTCCCCGCTGGAGAGGGGGGACCGCGTGTGCGGGAGACAGGAAGTCCTTCCCAGGGTCTCAGTGACTTAGCAGAGCTGGAGTTCACTGTCCCCTGAGGGACACTGTCCCCTGTGCCTGCAGGAAGAATCCTGTAAGTAAGAGCACCTACAGGGTTGAAAACAGCTTAGTCCCGCTCTGTAAAGGGGCTAGCTGGTCTCCCAGCCCTCCCAGCTCTGCTGGCTGTGACTGTCACCCCCAGGGCTGGCCCAGGGGAGTGAGTTAGTCCTGGGGGTGGGGATGGCCAGTACCCCCTCCTCTCTGGCACCGTCTCCCCACTCCTGGGGTCTAGTGCGTCTAGAGTTTCTGGTGCAGGGCTCCTCCCCATGCTCTCCTGGGCCCTTACTGCTGCCCCTTCTTGGGAGCTCCGGCTCCAGCCTGGGGTCTACGGCTTCTCAGGGCAAACTGTGGGACCCCTCAGGGGACCCGCTCTGGGCTCTGGGTGGGCCAGTTCCAGCGGCCTGCATGAGCCTTCAGAGACACTCTGGAGCCAGATGGCCTGGGTCTTAGGGGCCTTGGGAGAGACGAGGCCTCCAGCTTTGCGACCAGAACCTCTTCCAGATCCTCCCTAGTGTTCCAGTCCTTGGGGAGAAGACCCAAGGAGGAGCTTCCAAAGTGTGGTTCAAAGACCCCCTGCACCAGAATCACCTGGGGCTAGGGATGGGGCAGCCCCATGAAACAGGCCATTCTCTCGACCTTGCCCGAAAGCTACTGCATTCGAGTCCAGGGGGCTGGGGGTCCGGGAACCTGTGGGGTAGCAAGCTCCCCGGGGGGATCCTGCACATTCAAGTGGGAGAAGCTTGGAGTCAAGGGGCAACAGGGTTGGGGAAGCCCTCGGTACCAGGAATCCTAGTACTGTTTGCGCCTCAACGCCCCACTTCCTGAAAGACGCCAGGGAATCAGTTTGTCCCGATGAGCAAGCCTGAGCCTGAGGCTTCTCTTCTCCCCAGCTGCCTACACTGCTCACACATCCCCGCAGTTTCTAAATTCAAAATGGGGCCATTTGAGCTGTGTGTCAACTCCCTTCCCCTGGGCGCTGTGCCTTAGGAGGCTGCCCACTGGGGAGGTGTCCAGGCTCCCATTCTTCGGAGCCTTGCAGGCAGGGGCCAAGGAAGGCACGGGAGGGCACGGGGCAGGCCAGGGGTGCGGGCTTTCCTGGCCTAGAGTCTGCCTCTGACCTTCTGGACACAGTGAGGGCCTCCTAAGCCCCTTTCTCCCGGAAGTCCCCTGCTTTGCCCCCCATCCCCAGTGGCAGTTTGGGTACCAGCCGGCTCACCTGCAGAGGGACATCCGTACCGGGCCCTGGTGCTGGTGCTGGCATGGGGTGGACGAGTCTGACACCCACTCTGCCCCTGCAGATGGTCCGATGCCTTACTCACTCGGCAAGCGTTCGCTAACACCTGCTGAGCGCGGCTTGCTGTGCTGGGTGCTGGAGGGGGGAGGGTGGGGGATGGGGACTGTTTGGGGGCGTAGAAAGAAATAGAAGACTGGGGGAGTGGAGAAGCCCACACGCGAGTTTAGAACAATCACTAAGCAGCCTGCCAGGCAAAGCGAAACACACTCATCTAAATCCAGGCTGCATTCGCTTGTTTGGTGGGCCCCAGTGGGGTGGGGGTGGGTGGGGGGTGGGTCTCAGGTGTAAGGGGTGCACTAGGGTGGAGGGGCAGGAAAGAGGCAGGGCAAATAGGATTTGAGTTCTAGTCCTGTGGCCACCGTGCTCTTGCTGTGTGGCCTTGGGTAAGTCCCTTACCCTCTCTGAGTTTTCTCCGCTCCTGTCCTTTCCCCCTATGCATCTGCCCTGGAAAATGGCAGACTTAAACCAAGTTTACTTGACACCTAGTAGGGATATGGCTTCTTGATCATCTGAGTAGTCTCTCAGCTGAAGGTCTGATAGCGACCCAATAGGCAGGATAGGGTAATGGTTAGAGACCCTGTGATTTGGGGTCACAGACTTCCATGGGAAGCCAGCTGCATCACTGACATATCAATGTCCCCACTCTGGAGTGGGCGGATCTCCAGCGTCCTTGCAGGGAGGATCACATGAGACGGTCTGGCTGGGGCGGGGTACCCGGATGGGCACCCAAGGACGGGGTGGGGGCTTGTGCAGTTCAGCAACAAAGCGCTGCTTTCCCCCGTGCTTTTATTCAGTGTTAATTGCAATATCTCTTTTGGGGGGGTTTCAAAGAGTACGAAAGCAGAGAGAGGCTTACTTCTCCAAAAGATGGCACAAAGTCTGAGGTCCGAGGGGTTCTGGGATGAAGGGGCCCTGCACGATGCCCGGCAGGCAGTCAGCGCTCCCCGTGGCTCGGGCACTCTGCTCATCCCTCCACCTCCTCCCTGGACCGTCTGCAGCTGACTCCTTTCTTACCTTCCTCTTCTGCCATGTTGCGTCCTGGAGACAACTGGAGCCCTCCATGTGGCCCAGTGTCTAGCTGAGCCTGTCCCCCCAGCAACTTGGTCTTGGGCTAAGCCCGATCCCTCCCCTGACTGGGCTGTCTATAGTTTAGGAGCTGTATGTACAGTGTCTAAAATGAGAGACCTGTGCTCCAAATCTGGTTGCTATTCACTGGCTGTGTGACCTGGGACACATCACTCAACCTCTCTGTGCGTCAGCTTCCTCCTCCATAAAAAAAAAAAAAGACGAATGAACCCACATCATCATCGGGCTCTTGTAGAGATGAAATGAACCCATGTGTATAAAACACTTAGCACGTACTCGGCACTCTATCAACATGCCGCTCTTCTTCGAGTTAAAGCCAGGGGGCCATTGGATCTGATTTCTTCACTTCCACAGAGCTGTCTCCCTGCCTGGACCAGTCGTGCCGGAAACTGTAGGAGTGAGTAACGAGAAGGATCCATGTGAGTGCGTGGTCAAAATAGAAGCTGCCGTGGAGAGGCGAGAGATGAGGCGTCCGGGGAGAGCTGGGATGTCTTCAGCGCGGTGGGCCACAGGTTGTCATGGAACGAGCCGCTCGCTGACGCCTGTGGAGCCACCTTGCACATACCAGGACCTGGGGTGCAGGGCCCCGTTGCGTGCACCTGCTGGTGGGGGGCTGTGTTCCAAAGGAGCAAGGGTACGAGCAGCTCGAGCCGGACTCAGCAGAGAGAGGAGGAGAAGAAGAAGCCTTGTGAGGGCCAGCAAGCTGGTCTGAGCCCTGGAGACTTAACATTCTTCTCCTGTCCCCCCCAATCCCTCCCTCTTCTCCCTCCCCAGCTCCCTGCCCTCCTCGGAAGGAAAAGTGATCTTACTATGACCCAACAGAAGAGAAAATCCAGTCCAACGGCATTTTACGTAGATGTCCTTAAGAGTTGTTACATCCTAAGAGTGCAAAAGAAGGAAGATTCCATCCATTTCAAAACTCCTGACTTAAAAGATAAATATGTGTGCATGGGGTCAGAAGCGAAACATGACAATGTAAGCATGCAATCAACCTTGGGTAAACATAGGCAGATGAATGACGGAGTGTATTCATTACCAGGGTGCAGGGATGGGGCCAAGGAGCTGGTGAGACAAGCTCTCCTGGGTTTGGTGGTTTTTTTTTTTTTTTTTTTTATGCCCACGACAGAGAACCTGGTAAAAGGGTTCAGGGAAGCCCTCAGAGGCACCAAGAACCCAATAACATCCCAGGAGAAATTTCCTACCCTCAACAACCTCAAACAACCGGCTGTAACTGCCCCCTGGGTAGGCAGCCCCAGTTAACGGGGATCATGGTTTTTCTTAGTGGGTGCCTGTCTTTGAACTCCAGGAGGATTTGGGGTCACACATCGACAAACTTAAGGGACTCTAAACCACAGTATTTTATTTTCTGTTAGATGCTTACTTGCAACGCTGAAATAATTTATCCCATTAAAGTGAGAGCCTAATCATTCTAATTTAAAATATAATTGTGTAATTAACTTCAGTGCGTGAGTTTAAGCTGGAATCTTTCTAAGCTTAGGCTCGGTGGTAGAATATTTAAGAGAATTTTAGGTTCACCACCTACACTCATTGAATTCACTAGACGTAAAAGAATTAAGTACCCAGGGAGATTTCCTTAAAACTTAAAAACAAGCAAATGGATTAGAAAGGAAATCTGATGACTCTAAGAATGTTTTGGAGGTATCCCCTACACTCAGAAAAGTCCCTGCGGCCGGAACAGGATGGAGAATTCTAGCATTGCTGGAACGCCAGGAACACCCCTGACCCTCCACCCCCCCCTTCTCTCCCCCTCCAGGAAAAGCCACTCCCCCAAAACATTAAGTTTATAAACATGGCGTGGACTGTTTGAGGCCTGTGTAATTACTTAAGTTTGTAAACAGGACCAGGTCATTCAAAGACTTCTCAGAAGCCGTTGCTAAAACTTGCTCCAAGCAAACAAAAAAGATTCATAAGCAGATTTAACAAGCTTCAGAGAGAACCAGGGTTAAGAAATGTCAGTTTAAAAAATTGAACTCTCGTTACTCAACTCAAAGTAAACCTATGAGTAAGTAGTCTTTTCTGGGCACAACCAGCACTTGGGTAAACGTGCCAAAACATCAATGAACCCGCTCACGTCTGGTTCCAAGTCAGAGTCCCAAGTCCTGAAGGAATTTTCCTTAAATTACCATCACGCCTCATTACTTTCCTTAGGTGGAGGGCGCGTGCCCAACAGCCAAGGCTTGCTTCCAAGGATCTCGCTTTCTTCTTGAAATGACATTAAATTGCCTATGACTTACTTCCAAATGCTTCAGATTGACAATGTGACATATCTTTTATGTTACTTTTTAAACTGTACTTGAGGACAGTGAGAGCAAACAGGAGTACAGACCCTGGGGATGGGTGGTCAGCATCTGAAAGACCACTCAGAGGCCCGCCATTCATGGGGGCAATGCACCTGATTCTTGAACAATGAGATGGGGGGGAGGGGCGCCGTCCCTACACAGGCAAAAATCCACCTGTAACTTTGGACTCCATATGTATATGTATTATAGGCTGTATTCTGACAATGCGCTAAAGAAAATGTTATTAACTGTGAGGAAAATACGGTTTTCTGTGCTTTTCTGTATTTATTGAAAAAAACCCATGTGTCAGTAGACCGACATGGTTCAAACTTGCGTTACTCAAAGGTCGACTGTATGGGATTTCAGTTGCCTTATTCACCGGCAGGACCACTATGTTCGTTGGCATAATGGGTGAAGAATGACTTTTCCTCAGCGAATGCAGTGGCGTAAGTGTTGTGGAGATCGGGCTGGAGATACTGTCGAGACAACGTCCCTCCTGTGGAAACAGGGTCTTAGAAACCAGTGGGTTTGTCGGCCTACAGAAAGCCCAATGTGCATGGCTGTTGTGGAGAAGTGGGTGGGCTGCCTGCTTCTAGAATCTCTGCTGAGTCCAGCACTGGAATACTGCTGTGTCTGCCTTGGGTCAGTCTTCCAAGCAGGGAACATCTAAGCCGAGACCTGGGTCTTTGTGGAGTTACACAGCCGGCAGTTTGGGGGACCCCCCGATTGCTGATATATAATGTGTGCTTGCTGATAAACGTGTGCGTGTGTGGCCACATGTGGTGGGAGGCGCGCTTTCGTTGTAACTTCCCATCATCGGTGGCCAGCTTGTGGGGGAGGGGAGGGTGAGCTCTTCCCTCCCACTACCTGTAAGAAGTCACTGGTATTTATGGAAGCGAGTCCAATATTTGTGGATGACTCAGTTGGCTCAGCAAAGAAGCCCAGTGGTGGGATGCTGATGGGGGTGGGGGGAGCAGTGTCTCCCAACCGCCCCCCCCGCCCCACTAGCTCTCATCTGCTCTGGCTCTGAGTGGCGTGCGTATTCGGGACTTAGCTCCTTCAGACTATGAAATCCTACCCAGGGGCTCTTGGCCTCACCCCTGGCCAATCCCACCCAGGACCTGGACATTTGGGCAGGGGTGGGAATCTCTCTTCCTTCTAGTGGGACCGGGGCTCCTGCGAGGCCCTCCTGTCTTCTCCTCCGGTTGATGTCAAGCATTGTACAGCCCACATCTCAGTGACAGCATCCAGGCTTGCTGGAAGGGTCAGTGACTTCTCTTCAAAGCGCTCCTTGGAGGAGGTCCTTTGGAAAACGGCTCTTTTGAAGACAAGACAGCAAGCACTTCGCACAGTGCCTCCCCACCCTGCCCCGCTTCCCTCCTTCCTTCTCCCTCCCTCTCTCCCTTTCTTTCATCAGGAGGGTGAAGCTCTCTTGGCCCAAAGGGAGCATAAGCCAATCATACATCCATTTCATAGCTTAAGTCTCAGAGCCCCATGCTCAGCTGTAATGGATGCTTTTCCTTCCTGCTGCTTCCTCGACTCTCCCTTGCAACAGAACAGCTCAAACCAGGGCCTGAAGAAGACATCCCCTTTGGGTCTAAACCCTCAAGCTCCCTCCAGGGATCCCCCAAGCACACACAGTAAAGCTCTTCTTCCCTGTACCCTCACCAAAATCCCTAGGAGCTTCTAGAACACTCTAGACTGCAGCAAGAGCAGCCTGTCCTTGAACAACCCCCCCCCCCAATGACCCTCGGAGGACTCCTTCCACTCCGACACCCACAGGCGTTCTAATAGCTTCCTTCCCCCAGCTGAGCCCCGGGCCCCAGGCAGCGGGGAGGCCTGCATTGTCTTCATATCCGCACCCATCTGCTGGCCTCCTTGTCCTTTGAGCCAGCCAGACAATCAAAGTCCTGACGCTAGCGAATGGTTACTCTGAGGAAAACAGCTCACACAATATGGGGAAGGCAGCTGGATGTGGAGGAAAAAGGTAGGCCAAAGGGGGTGCTATTTTTGGAACAATTTTCAAAGGTAATGTAAATATGCTCCTTGTGAGGGTTCTTTCCAGAAGACATTGAAGGAAGTGGTGTCAAGAGGGTCTCGTGTCCAATGGCTGTCGACTAAGCCGTGAAGGATTGAGAAGGTGTTTAAAAGGCCTTTTATTTGTAGCACCAGGACGAGGCTCCCCATTCACCCCACCTTTGTCTCCTGTCTCCCGCCTTTCCCCACACCCAGGCGCTCCTTGATCTCAGAATACAGTTGCTGGGAGGTGACAGTGCACAGCCCCTCCTTCCTGCCTCTCACACATGCGGCTTGTCCAGTGACCGCCCATCCTGTCACTCCCTTCCTACCCTTCAGGGTCACTTTGTCCACAACATCCACACTTCCAGGGTCTCAGTAGGAACTGGGCATTTTAACCCATCTGCCTGGGGCTCAGGCTCTGCTCCTTGACGCCGTTGCTCCCCCCAGGCTCTGTGAGCACGCCTTAACCCTTTAGGATGTTGCAGAATCCAGGATCCTGGAAGGCACGTGGGGTTGGGGTCAGAAAAGCCTGGATTTGAAACCGGTCCCTTGAACTCACAAGCTGTGTGACTTTGGGCAAGTCACTTAACCTCTCTGAGCCTCTGTTTCCTCATTTGAAATGTGGAGATTTGGAGAGTCCTCCTAGGGGTTAGCCTGCTCATGGACCGCATCAATTTCCGGCACATCCTGGGTGCTCAAGACATGGTGGTCCTTCGCACCTGTCTGCCCACCTCCCCCATCCCCTTCCTAAGTGTGCAGGGGAGACAGGGCCCTGGGCTGCGTGGCGAAGCAGAGCCTGGCCGGCTGGCTCTGGTGCACGGGCTGCCGGGCAGGCATGGCTGAGGGTGGTCTGTGCCAGCCATGCAGCAGGCTGTGTTTCTATCATAGCTGGAGAGGCCCCCGCCCCCGAGTGCCAAGAGTCCTCTGAGTCTCCGCCTCCCTGTGGGGAGCAGCCCAATCCGGGGGGCCCCAGGGTGGAGGTGGGGGTAGGGGTAAGAATTGCAGTCGAGGATGTCATCCTTCTGAGCCAGGAGCTGTCATTAGTTGTTCTGACCCATAATTGGGCTGTAACCACCCTCTGACCCAAGATGAGTTTGGGGGCCGTGATTATCTGTGATTAGCCTCTTCGTGCCTCAGAATGCTGATTCCACACCATCCCCTCTTCTCCCACCCCAGCCCTTCCAGAGGAGCCTGCCAGAAAGACTCAGACAAGAGCTTCTTGCTCAGAGACCTGCCTGGAAAGCCCTTGCCTCCACTTTGGTTAAGCCCACCCAAGCCCTAGCCCAGCTCCAGGAAATGGACTCGGCAGGTGCCAGCAGCCCTCCTCTCCAGCTGGGGAGAGACACAAGCTTACGTAAAGTAAAGCCGGCCCAGGGCTGTGTGGTCCGGTGGTGCAGCTTGCAGACTGAAGGCAAGCGGGCCTGGGATCCCACACCGGCTCCTCTGCTTAGTTGCTGTTTGGCCTTGGGCAAGTTAGGAAGCCCTTCTGGGCTTTTTCATCTGTGCAGTGGGGGACCTGCCTCACCAAGTTGCAGAGACAATGACATAGGCTGATAGGTCATTCCCCTGGGCAGCTGGTCACAGCACGTCCTCCTATGTGGCTGGCACGCCTGCCGTCAGAGGGGAGTAGGACACAGACCTGGGGTTCAAAATGCTTTCGTGCTGGGGAGACAGAATAGACATGCGCATTAATAAAGCAGTTCCATGGGCAGCTCAGTCGGTTAAGCATCTTGATTTCCGCTCAGGTCATGATCTCGGGGTCGTGAGATCGAGCCCTGTGTTGGGCCCTGTGGTGGGCATGGAGCCTGCTTAAGATTCTCTCTCTCCCACTCCCTCTGCCTCTTCTCCCCCACCCACCCCCTCCCAAGGAGCAATCAAATCCCATCTCCGCCTCCCTGCCCTTCTGCGCCCCTGCTTAGCCATCTTCTGTGGTCTCCCGATTGCCGCTTCGGAGAGCCAGATGCTTGTTGTTTGCTGTCTGGCCGTTGCTCAGAGTACGGCTGGTTTGCTGACTTGGTAGGTTGGAGGTTGGAGAGGTCAGAATGAGAGTCAAACTCAGGTTTGGAAAGCCACCGAGGCCACCTGGCTCACCTGATACTTCAATCCCTTCTGCGGTATCTCTGGCATACCTGCAGGGATGGGGAACTCACCACCTTTAAGAGTAGTGTCTTGCCTGTGAAAGCCCTCTGTCTCATAGAAAGTATTTCCCGAGCAAGCTGAACTTGGCCTCCCACTAACTCACTAACTCTGTCTGAGCCTTCCCACGCGTTCAGAGATGCGAAGTGTTTGGGGCCTGCTCTGTCGCAGGGCTCGTGGGCCCCCACGCAAGGGCTTCACCTCTGCTTCTGGCTCTGTGCCAAGGAGAGCTCCTGGCTCCAGAGAAGACATCTGCCTGATGCTTTCTCATCTGACGTCTCAGGGTGTCCATGAGCCCCTCCATCCCGGCCCCTCCCTCCGACTCCTCTGAGACGGCTCAGGACCATAGGGCAGAGCCTGGAGACCTTTGAACTCACTGCTTCTGCAGCAGACTTGGGCCATCCATGCTCACTCTGAGCATTGTCCCCTCTGCTTCTTCTTCATAGCTGTCTCCCGAGACTCCCAGGGTAGTGCTGTCTCGGGGAGCTGTGGGAGTGCTACTGAGGAGTCAGCCTCCAGGCTGCCTGGGGCCTGGGAGAAGAGAAGAGCCAGAGGGCATTTTCTATCACCCTCTTCTCTGCCTGTGGTGAGTGTTTCCCAAAAATCGAGAGCTTTTACTGAGCCGTAACTCTTTGCCAGACACTGTGCTAAGGAGGGCTGTTAAGCACAGCTGTGGAAGTTGTGCACTGCTCAATTCCCTGGAGTTGTGCAGCGCCCAGCGTGAACGCCCATACACAGTGGTACCGTAAGCACTTTGCCTGCTTTGTCTCGTTTGTTATCACAATAGCCCTATGAGGGCAGTGCTATGAGGATGCCTGTTTTATAGATGAGGAAATAGAGGTTCCTCAGAAAGACTGTGTAACGGATCCGATGTCAGAACAGTGAGGTGGTGGCCAAGTGGGATTTAAGCCTTCGACTCCAGAACCAAGGTCTTTATCACTGTGCTCTCATTCAAGGAGTCGCGTGCAGAGTGTTCATGGTACAGATTTTGAGTGTGGGCTTGCTTCAGCTCCCAGCTTCATCATTATTACCCTACCCACTCTGTCTAACTTCGGGAAAGTTACTCTGAACTTCTGTCTCTTCTGTAAAAGGGGAGAAGTGAGTCCTGCCTCACAGAACTGTCAGCAAGACTCAGAGAGATGGTACATAGCAGGGTAGCGGCGCTGACCAGCACCTTAGAAAAGAGAAATAAACAGTGGCTTAAAAACCCACGCTGTCCAGAGGTTCGGGGCAGGGCTGGGGGCCACGCCGGGGCAGTGTCAGTCCGCCCATACCCACCAGCCTCGGCCGATCAGAGCAGCAGCCCAGCGGCCTCACTTGACTTCCCAGCTCCGCCCTCACCGGGGGCGCTGATGGGTTTATTTTGGAGATGGCCGGTTTCGGGCCAGCAGCGGGGCGCCGCCATCTTGCCTGTGGCAAATTGTCTCCTGCACAGAGAGATCAAGCCTCTTCCAAGGCAAGACGTGATCATTGCAGTGTTTGGCGTCTGCCTTGTGAGAAGAGAGGAGCTCGGTGGGTTCCGTGGGGCCCTTTGAGCAGAGGAAAGCGAGGGGACAGAGACAATAGGTGACGGGCTGCTGACTGGGAGTTGTGGCTCTAGGGACAAAGCGGAAAACAAGGGGGCTGAGGGGGCCCCCATTCTGAAGACAGAGCTGCAGATTTACAAAGAGGAGGCTAAGCACCCCCTCCCCCACACACGCCTATGCACAGACACCACGAAGCCTGTATCAACCGAGGCCTTGGGATTCAGGAGGGATTCTGGGAAACAAGTTGCTGGCCAAGGGGGGGCATGGGTGGGGCTGTTCCCGTCCCTGCCCATGGGTGGTCCTTCCACCAAGTCTAGTGAGGTGGGGCCAAGAGGACAACGTCGAGAGCAGGGGTGGCGATAAGAGGCCCACCCCCTGGCCTCTCAGGGTTTGTGTGGGGCCTACTCTAATCCAGGCGGAGATGAGAAGCAGAGAGACCGCAGAGCAAGAGAGGTGTGGGGAGCCGGGGGAGGGGTGGGGGGTGATGGCGCGTGTGCCCGTCACTTGCGGTCAGCGTCAGACCGCCCATACCCACCAGCCTCGGCTGATCAGAGCAGCAGCCCAGCGGCCTCACTTGACTTGGAGGGCCTTGGAGTGGACCCTTGGCCTGAGCCATCCTGCTGAATCCTCCAGTGAGGGGGTCCCTGCAGCGACAGGTGGAGGTATCCCCAGCGAGGAGTCTCCTGCTTCCCGCCCCCACCCCCCACCAGGAGAGAGGGGAAGAGGTGACTTTCTGTCTCCCCACATACCTCCTGGGGCAGACACTGGAGTAGGCATTGACGTTCAAGCTCGTGTCACTCTGGACTGGGCCGTGTGCCTTCGTAAAGTGTCAGGAAGGCCGTGAGACCTGCCTGGATGCCATCGAAGCATTGAATGCCGAGTAGACAGAGCAGGCTGGGAAAGTGCTGCGAGAATACGATGGTTCCTGATGGCGTGTCCTCAGTTCAGACAGTGCGATAGAACAATGTTTGACTGGCTTTTTGGGTCTGTTTTCTTAGAAGCCCTATCTGAAAGTATGACTCTGTGTGTGTGTGTGTGTGTGTGTGTGTGAGACAGAGACAGTCTGGATCCTAACACTCTTTGGGGGTGTGGTTTTTGGTCCCCTGGTCCCAGAGCGAGGCTGTGGAAGAAGCCGGATGAGTGAACATAGGATCCGGTGTGATGGGTACAGGCAAAATTTGCAGAATTGTGGGTGAAGAGAGGAAGAGGCAGCTCAGTTGAACATTTCAAAACATGGATTTGGGGGTCATGCTGGGCCACCTAGACGCTGTATGGCCTTGGCAAGTCATGTCACCTCTTGGGTCACCTGAAGTCATCCTTTGCAAAGTGTAGAAAATAAAACTTACTTTCTAGAAAAGTCACTGTGAGGATTAAATAAGATAATCTATGGAAGTATTTCACTCAGTGCCCTGAGAAGAAGATGCAAAAGAAACAGAAAAATAAAGGAGCAGGGATTTGCTTTACAAATATATTTATATTAAGAAGAGTCACCCCACATTCACAGTCCTTTGGTACGTATGCCTCTTGTGTCTTGGAAGCCAGGTTGGTCTAACTCTGACTTACAAGCTCCTCTCCAGGAATGGCAGAGTTAGAACACATGGGTTAAGGCCTCGCAGAATGTCAGATTCTGTTCTAAATGTTTGACTCACATTGACTCAATGTCTACTGCCTAGTGCCAGGTCTGCCTGAGTGACGGAGGTTCGCTCTTCAAGCCAGACTCCCAACTACAGCCTCAGCTGGACGGAAACACTTCTCCTGAGGGAAGACCAGGAGACTGAAGGTCATGGGAAATGCTGGTGGTGGTGCCATGTGCCTGGTGGCATGGGGGGCACGAGTATGTGCACACACGTGGGCGCTGATGCTGACGGCATCACCATGAGAGATGAGCACAGATGTGTAAGGGGCACACTTGCCAGAGCTCTGGATGACCAATTACCATGACATTAGCTTCTCTGCCTCACGTGATGGACAGACCCTAAGGTGACCCCCAGTGACATTCTGCCTCCAGGTGTCCACACCTTTGTGTAATCCCTGCCCCTTGAGTGTGAGCAGGACTGATGACCTGCTTCTAACCAATAGAATATGATGAAGGTGATGGGACATCACCCCCGTGATCATACTTAATCCTTAGCAGAATGCAGAGAAAAAAAGAAGGGTTTTCTGGCTTTGAAGAAGTAAGCTAGCATGTTGTGAGAGGGCTTACAGAAAGGGCCACCTGGCACAGAACCGTCGGTGGCCTTTGAGAGCTGAAAGTGGCCCCTGGCTGACAGCCAGCCAGCCAGGAAATGGTCATCTCAGTCCTGGAACTACAAAGAGAAGAACTCTACCAACAGCCTGAAGGAGCTTGAAGCAGACCTCTCCCCAGCTGAGCCTCTGATGAGACTGCAGCCCTGGCCACACCTGGATTGCAGCGGGGGAGACCCTAGAGCCGAGGACCCGGCTAAGCTGTGTCCAGACTTCTGACCCACAGATACTGAGATATAAATGTGTGCAGAATGGAAAGTCTCTGTATTTGTGGTTATTTGTTCCACAGCAGTAGAAAATGTAACCTTTCTGGAAGTTCCATTCTGGTGAGATCGAGAGAGTAAAAATCTAGGCTTCTCTCTTCCCTCCATGACTCCTGGCCACTGGCCTCACCAGGGAGGTGAATTGGATAAATAGCTGTAAATTGTTCTGATATCCTGGAGAAAGCACTAATGCAAAGTATAGTGATTATATCATCAAAGTGGCTGTTGGATTCATCCAAAAAGCAAATTAATGAATTGGGTGAATAGAGGTTTGTGGAAGTTTGCAAATACAGAGTGCTTGGCAAATGCTGAAAATTAGGAAGATTTCCATTACAGGTGCTCATTTCCCGTGGTGGGTAATTATTGAGGCAGAACAGGGTCTGCAAAGCAGCCTCTTCCTGGGTCCTAACAATAGGCATAGAGAGATGAGGTTAATAATCTCTAATGAGGAAGATAACTGGAGTTGGTGTCTCAAAGGGTAATTGTCATCCCCAAGGACAGCAGAGCCTCCTTATTAATCTTTCATCCTGGGACCAAAAGTTCAAATGGTGTGTTTTTTGAAGGTGGCACAGCAAGGGGCAGCCATTCTTCTTGCTGGTAGGGAAGGTAACAACTCCCACATCATTAGACTGGTATTTTTCCACTTCTCCTCACAGCAGAAAAATTTGGATGCAATTAATAGAGTGTGATGGTTAATATCTTCGACTTTGGAATCAGGTCTGACAAACTGGAGTTCAAATCTCATCCATATCTCTACCACTGTATCAGTTAGCTCTTGCTGCATAACAAAACTCCCCCCCCCCAAATTTGAGAACTTAAAGCAACAAGCATTTATACAGCTCACGAGTCTGCAAGTTGGCTGGGGAGTTTCACTACTCTGCACTCAACTTGGCTGATCTTTGCTGGGCTTGCTCACAAATCTGTTATCAGTAGCTTGGCTGGGAGCGTGGCTGTTCTTGGCTGGCTTCCATGGAGAGCCCTGAGCCAATTTGGTTCTACCCCTCATGGTCTCTCATCCTCCAGTAGGCTAGCCTGGGCTTAGTCACAGGGCAGCTATCAGAACTCAAAAGAAGAAGCAGAAATTTGCAAAGCCTCTTGAGGACAAGGCTTAGAACAGGCGAGCCTCACTTTTACTATAAGCCACCTGTCAAAGCAAGTTATAGAGACAGCTCAGATTCATAGACTGGGGAAATCACTCCCACCTTTTGTTGGGAGGAACTTCAAAATCACAAGCAAAGGGTGTGGATAGAGGGAGGCTATCACCTGGGGTCATCAACGCTTCTTCCCAAGGCCACACCATTCCACGAGCAGCAAGAAAGGGCAAACTCGGATACACAAGCACTATCCAAGCCTCTGCTTGAGTCCCGTTTACTGAAGTCCCATTGGCCAAGGCAAGTGACATGGCCAACCGCATCAAGAGTGCAGAAACACACTTCACCTCGCCATGGTGGGGAGGCGTTTGTGCCCATTTCTGCCCTTCTAAGGGTTACCTGGGAAAATCTTAACCATCATTAAAATGAACCCCAGATGAGGCAAATGTGGCAAAATCTTGACAATTGTCAAATATGAGAGGACCGCAGTCAGCAGGTTGGTGAACATGGAGTCCGGCATTACCGCAGGAGTCCGTGTACCCATGTCTTCTCCCCACTGCCCCGGTCATCGGCCCCTGCGCAACTTGGGCACCCGCCCTGGGCCCCACGCTTGAGAGCAGTACCGTGCGGAAGACATCTGGTGTGAGCCACATGGGTAGTTCTGCATTTTCTAGTGGCCACATTAAAAAAAAAAAAGTAAAAAGACGCAGGTGAACTGAATTTTGATAATGTATTTTATTCAACTTAATATGTTTCAAATATTAATCACTTCAACAAGAAATCGATATAAAAATTATGACTGAGGTGTGTTTTTTACATCTGAAGGCTTCAGGACCCAGTATGTTTCTCTCACACTTACAGCCCATCTCAGTTTGGACCAAGCAAGCCTGAAGTGGTCAATGGCCACACGTGGCAAGCGGCTACTGAAGTGGGGTCCTGCTCTGGCTGTCCTCCGGCTGCACCTCTTTCGTGGAGCGAGGAGTCCACGGAACCAAAAGGATGCGCCTGCTTGGAGTTCACACCCTCCGTTCCCAGAGCAGGTTCTAGAACAGGACCAGAGTACCCAGACAGGAGCTCAGGCTGGCTTCCAAGGCTTCTTCTCCAATTCCACCCCCCAGACAGCTGTCCTGGTGCTCACCTCTAGGCCCAGGGAGGCTACAGGATGACTGTCTGCTGGTGGGATGTGTGGACATTCTTGGATGTGCATGCATGTGGGCTCCTTGCAGTGAGGGATGGAGGGAGCTGGAGGTGGGAAGAGAAGGAGGCAGGAGGCTTTGATCCAGGAGCTTCTGCTGGTACCCCTGCCCCACGCCTTCCCATGTTGGTGGCCATCACCACTGCCTGGAGGCCAGGTAGGAATACAGGAACCCTCTATGGTTCCTTCTGCCCCCACACCTAATTTTATTGGCAAGTCCCATTGATTCCACCTTCAAATACAATCAATGCCCATTTTTCACAGTAACTGTGTTCCATAAAGTCACACGAATGCTGGATTAGGGAATGCTGTCACCCTTGCTCCTAGGAGAAACGCATGGTTAGGTTCCTGCAAGCCTCTGGTCACATTTTCAACCACATTCTGCACACAACTTTGTTTGATGCATGTTTCTCTTTAAAGACATTTAAAACATGTTGACAGGGGCACCTGGGTGGCTCAGTCATTAGGCATCTGCCTTCGGCTCAGGGCGTGATCCCGGCATTCTGGGATCGAGCCCCACATCAGGCTCCTCTGCTATGAACCTGCTTCTTCCTCTCCCACTCCCCCTGACTGTGTTCCCTCTCTCGCTGGCTGTCTCTCTGTCAAATAAATAAACAAAATCTTAAAAAAACAAACACGTTGATGGACTAACCTTGAACTCATGGCCAACCGCACTCAGCCTGAACGAAGCTTATCTAACCCAAGAATTTCCTCGTGAGACACACACAGCCTCTTTGTGCTCAGGAAGAGTAGATGGCACTGTGACTGGCAACGATCTTAAAGAACAAGATCACCAACAAAAGGCACGAAGGCGAAAAAATGCGGCACTAAATAGACTCCAGAAAGACACTCGCTTATAGTACGAGGTGAAGCGAGAAGGCAGATCGTCACCTTCTTTGACCTCACCTGGGAGCAGGCACGTGGGCAACTGAAAGTTTCACTGCTCTGCACATGCCCACGAATGGTCATGAAAGCACCACAAGCATTAGTTTTGGACTTAGAAATAAATTGTAGCAAGTAGGTGAATTCACAAATACGGAACCCGGCGATGATGAGGAACAGCTAAATATCTTCGTTCTGTCTCTTTCTCCTAGGCCAGCGCGTCTCTGTCCTGGAGGAAGGTGGAGCCTCCTCCTGGCCTCTCTCTGTTTGCGTGATTGACGCTCCTACCTCCATCACACCCTATCTGCTCAGCAGCCAGAGTTCTCCTTCTGAAAGGGCAAACTTTCCATTCTGCGGTTCACTCGGGACTAAGTGCAAATTCCTCACTGTGATCTGTAACGCTGTCGTTGGCCCGCCTCCGTGCACATCGCAGGCATCACCCGTGCCCTCTCCCTCACTCACCTCTCTCCAGCACACTGGTCCCCTGATCCCCACCCTCAGGGCCCTGCACTTGAATCTTCTCCTTCTGACCACCTCCCCACAGTAAGGCTCCCACCCCTCGGTTAGTTCTCCTGCAGGGCTACTCTGTGAGTCTCCTCTCGGGTTCTCATGGCTTGCAATGCACAGATGATTTACTGTGCCGCAGGTCAAGGGCCAGAATTCATCTCGGCTCACGTGGCTGCCTGTGCGTCCTGTTCCCACAGAGCGTCTCCCCGCAGCTCGGGCTCTGCACTGACCCTTTGAGTGGCAGACACTTCATGCTTTCTTCAGACCCTGGGAGGCATGTAGAAACATCAGAAATACTTGAGATCCAAGTGCTGAGACCCAAGACCTTTGCAGCTCCAGGGTTCTGTGGCCTTGGCCAAGAAGCTGATCTCTCCCTGTGGGAAAACACACATTCTCAAATTTAGAAACCACGGGGCTTTTTGATCTCAAATAGCACATCCTTATAATTTTGAAATCTTATCCTCTCAGGGGCTCCACCCAAGAAACGGATCACCCCCTTGTCCTCCAAAACCCTCTTTTAGGTAAGTACCATATTTTTATAATTATGAAGCTGCAGGATTTCATGGTCCACCCAAGGATCTGACCACCCTTCTAAGACCCACGTTTGAATAAACACCACATCCTCAAGTTTGTGAGGCCACAGACCTTTGAGAGCCCCACCCAGGAAGATGGGCCCCTTGTGATCCAAAACCACGCTTGGGAGAAGCACCATCGTCCTGGAATGATGGACTTCATGGGGCAACATAAAGATGTTCTTGGCGTTATACACCGTTTGAAATAAAAACACAGAAGAAGCCAGAATATCCCCATGGCCTATGCCCTGTACCCGTAATTACGGAAGATTCAGCCTGGGCCCGGCCACATACTCAGATACACAAATAGTCCCAGAGGCAGGGCAGATGATGTTTTCTTCTCTACTTCCTACACTTCCTGTAGTATTGCTGCCTTTATAATAAAAGCTGTAACCAAAAAAAAAAAAAAAATGCTTTGTTTCCCATCTGCGGACTGATGAGGATGATTTATCAGAGTTTAACAGCCGAGTTACCTCTCTGCCCCGGGCCAGCTGACCTTCTGGAAAATCACTGAGATTTATCATTATTAAAAAATTGATGCCCCGGGTCCCGATGCAGTGCGCGTTCGTTCTGCACAGTAATGGATGAGGGAGCCGGTAGGTGCCGGGTGCGGACGGCGCGTCTGTCTTCTCACACGCTACAACAGGGCAATTATGATCCATTTCCTAGTGGAGACCAGCTCGTCCTGGGTGATGATGGGAGCCCAGGGTGAAGCTCTGCCTGCTCTTTGCCAGAAGCGGCTGGAAGCGGGGAGGAGGGCTGCCCTCTAGGAGGACATGAGTCCGCTGATCCAGGGTAAGGGATCCAGGAGGTCCACACCTAGGCCCAGGGATGGAGGCCCTGGAGCAGTGGTTCTTAACTGGGGGTGATTTTACTCCCACTAGTTTTCACACTGGGGTTTTCACACTGGGGATGGGATGCTCCTGGCATCTGGTGGGCACAGGTCTGGGGTCCTGCCGTGCCCAAGACAGAGAGCTTCCCCAGCAAAGATTTTTCCTGCCCCAAATGTCTGTAGTGCCAAAGTTGAGAATGTGTGCCCTAGAGTAAGGGAGGGCCTCAATCATCTCGTAGGTCCGGGGCTTTAGGCAGCAGTCAAGGTCCTGATAAGGAGGGGGGCCTGGCACAAACAGGTGCGGCCAGTGAAAGCTGACACTGAGCAGGGAGGGAGCTGGAGGGGCAACTTCTCTAAGTTGGTTCTATATAAGGCTTCAGGGCCAAGGCCTGTTGGGCCTCCTAGTTTTGGTGGCTCCCTTACCCCATTCCCACTCCACCCCGCCATACCAGAGGAACCATGCGCTATCCTCCATTAAGTCCTACGCTCTGGTCCTCAGTGCATTTTTCATGCTGTACCTGGGCCTTTTCTTCCCCAATTTCCACCTGATGTAATAGGACCCATACCCCAAGACTTAAATGCCACTGCCTCCATAAAGCCTGCCCTGATTTCCTCTAACTATGCCAACAGCCATAAGCCCCTTTCCTTCATTGGGTAGAAGTAGGGAATTCCTTCCAGGTTGGACGGGGCAGGGCATAGACAGGAACCATAGTTAAATGCTCAGACTTTGGTCTGGGGCCACTGGGCTGGCAGCCTGTTTTTGCTGTTTGTTACTTAGCTGGTGTTAGACACATTGCTTTAAACTTGCTGAACTCAGTTTCTGTAGCTCTGAAATGGGGCTCAGTCACTGTTGCTGAGACGAGTCACTGCACGGAAATGCATTTGCAGAACTTAGCACGCAGTGGGATGGAGAAACCATCGAACTAACCCTTACCGTGCAGCTACTAAAGACTGGGTGCTGCTCTCTGAGCTTCGTCTTTTCTGTGGGTGCCATCCTTGTCCCCACCTTTCAGATGAGGCCCCGAGACCCCGAGGGTGAGCGGCCTGCCAAGGTCACCCAACCAGGAAGCAGTGCTGCCTGCCACCTGCAGAAATCAGAGGTGAACGCTTCCCTTTCCTGGGCTGCCCTGGGCGATGACAGGCACGGGCTCTTGGCTGATCCAACTGTTACTTTCTAAGTGCTTCATGCGTGGCTGGCTGACTGGTACATAGACTGTCAGGTCTCCATTCTGCTGTTCTCCTGATGGGCCTCTGAGATCTGTACGTTATACAACATTTTACAGATGAGAGGTTACGTGAAATGTTCAAGGTCACACAGCATCACACAGCATAAGTGGCAGGGCCAGGTTCAAACCAGTCTGTTGACTCCAAAGCTGACACTATTGTTGTAATAACAATAACCTTGTAACTATCGCAAGAGGATAAAAACATCTAACGCGTTCCAGGTACTGTGCTAAGTATCCTACAGAGATAACTTATAGCTTCCCCACGGTTGTCCCCCACATACGGATCAGGACCCCGACACTTGCAGGGAGAGTGACATTCCCAAGGTTCCCAGACACTCCGACTCTTACACCCTACGGGTTGCCAGCTTCCTGGAAGTTCTCTGTCCCCTGTCAGGGGCCCTGCACCCACAGCTGGCCCCCTGCCCCAGAAGTCCTCAGTGAATTGCTCTAGCCACCACAGCTTGCCCCTGGCAGGCCCAGTCCTGCCCTGGGAGGCTGAGCTCAGCTGGTCACTAATGAGCATTGCTGGGGACAAAGGCAGCTGGAGCTCCTTGTTCGAGGCCCTGTTGTGGGGACAAAGGCATGAACTGATGCATTCTCTGTTCTTTTGTACTAAATAATTGGCTTCAATTACATGGACTAGAGGAGTGTGGCACTTGGAGGAACGTGGAACTTATGAAAATGGAGGTCCAGGGGTGCAGAGCCAGGACGAGGGGCTCTGAAGGGCTTCCAGGGGTCCATCCTCCCCAGCACCTCCCCAGACCTTGGGGAAGGGTCTTAATCTAGCTTCCCCCAGTTTTCTCCTTTGTAGAATGGAGAGAGGAAGAGGGAACCTCTGGCTGGGGGTTCTCAAATGGCACTTGGCAAAGCTCTGGTGGTCCAGGAGGCTGGGCAGGACTCCAGGCAGATGCCCTCAGTTCAGCCAGAACAGCTTCTTCCCTTTCCTGTTTTACATGTTAGGCTGGTACCCTCCACTTTGGGTTGAGCAAAGGATCCGTGGACAAAAAGAAAAAAAAGTTTGAAACTAGACAGTGTATGTTTAGGGTCCCTCCCAGCTTTAGAATTTCCAAATTCCTCCTTGAGGGACAAAGGCTTTGTCCAGGTGGCCTGATCTGCTATGGCCATGCTCTGTGATCCTGAACTCTACTCTCTGCATTGGAGAAAAAAAGATGATGATGATGATGATAGTGATGATGATGGTGATGGTGATGATGGTGATAGTGATGATGGTGATGGTGGTGATGGTGATGGTGGTGATGGTGATGATGATGATGATGATATTGATGGTGAGGAAGATGGTGATGATGATGGTAATGATGATCATGATGGTGGTGATGGTGATAATGATGATGGTGATAGTGATGATGATGGTGGTGGTGATGATGATGATGATGATGATGATGATGATGGTGGTGGTGATGATGATGGTGATGATGGTGGTGGTGATGATGATGGTGATGATGGTGGTGGTGGTGGTGGTGATGATGATGGTGATGGTGGCTGTGGTGATGATGATGGTGATAATGGTGATGGCGGTGATGATGGTGGTGGTGGTGGTAGCCATGACAATAACATTAGGACTGACCTTTCTGTGTGGACCCATGTGCCCTAGCTTAAGCAACCAACCTACACTCTCTCTCATTGAAGCCCAAGCCCAGTGAGGCAGGTGCAGAACTGCCCTTGTTTGTTCCTGATTCATTAACAGGTATTTATTGAGCTCCTACCATGTTCCGGGTGCCATGAACAACAGGAATCCTTGCTCTCATGGAGTTTACAATCTAGAGTGGAAACAATAATAAAAATCATAAATATTGGGGCTCCTGGGTGGCACAGCAGTTAAGCGTCTGCCTTCGGCTCAGGGCGTGAGCCCGTCGTTATGGGATCGAGCCCCACATCAGGCTCTTCCTCTATGAGCCTGCTTCTTCCTCTCCCACTCCCCCTGCTTGTGTTCCCTCTCTTGCTGGCTGCCTCTATCTCTGTTGAATAAATAAAATCTTAAAAAAAAATCATAAATAAGTATGATGGAAGGATCAAGGGGGAAGGGGCTGGTGGACGGAGAGGTGTGGTGGGGCTTGCAATGGAAAACCTGGTGCTCAGGAAAGGCATCAGGAGAAGTCCAGATCTGAGCACAGACTTGAAGGAGCCATGTGCATACCTGAGCCAAGTGCTCCTGGCAGAGGGAACAGCCACTGCAAAGAACTTAGGGTGGGGTGTGCCCCTACCGAGTGTTTGAGGAGCAGTGCGGGATCAGTGTGACTATAGTAGGGTGAGCGAGGGGGGCAGTGACAGAGCAATTATGCTCAGGACCCTCTGGCAGAGCCCAGGGACCAGGTTGGGCTCTATGGTTCAGAGCAGGGACCTGGGCTTTTACCTTGAGCGAGATGGAACCTCTGGGGGCTGGTATTTGGGGCAGAGAAGTGACACACAGTGATCACTCTAGAAGGGGAAGTGGAAGGAAGCCAGGAGTGGTCAGGTTAGGGACACATGCTGGAGGTAGAACAGACAGGAAGTGCTGAAGGGCTGAAGGGCACACCAGAGGAAGGAGAAGGAAGTTGTCAGGGGTCATCACTCCAGGTGCTGGGGTGAATGATAGGAAGGGGGCGTTCCTATTTTCTGAGATGGGGAAATATGGAGATTCCACGCCCATCAGTGGCTGGGCAGAGGTATCCAGTAAGAAGCTGGGTACGAGACTGGGGGTCAGGGCACAAGTCTGGGTGTGGTGTTTGCCCCTGTACACGTGGTATTTGTGTTCGTGATCCCCTAGGAGGTGGGTGTGGACAGAAAAGGTGAAGACAGTGCCCTCAGGGGTGAGAGGCTCAGGGCAGAATAGGAAGAGTGGGAAGGCAGAGGCCCACATCTGCCTGCCTTCTCAGACGTGGCCCTGCAACTCTATCAAGGAGCTTTGCTCTGATGGGCAACCAAAGAAACAGATGTGCAGGGCATGGACACAGCCAGGGTGTTCACGGTTGGTGGTTTTAAGGTGGGAGAAACTTGAGAATATTCATAGGCTGTTGAGGATGACCCAGGAAAGAGGGGGCAACTGATGATGCAGAGGGATGGGGAAGAATTTCTGGAGCAGAGTATTTAGTGGGTGAGAGGGGCTGGAATCTGAGGCTTGAATCTGGGATTGGCCTTAAATAGGCTACCGAGAAAGAAACTGAGGCCCAGAGAGGTGAAGGGACTTGCCCATGGACCCGTAGGGGCGGAGCGGTCCGACGCCAGAGCCTGGGTCTGTCACCACCAGATGTCCTTGCCTTCCCGCTTCAGAGTTGGACCCCAAGGCTAAGGGGGGATGTCAGGGAGGGTCCGTGGGGCTCTCCATATCCGAGGCAGGGTGGGGCTCAGAGGCAGCGTCCGGGGCCCCAGCCTCCTTTCTGTTTGGTAGACTCCATCCACCAGCCTCGGGGGGCCAGGAGAATCCCAAAATGCCAGGGCTGGTGGGGCCCCAAGAGTCCCCAGAGTCCATGGAGAAAATGCCCCAATACTCTGTTGGATTGTGTCTATCCTACGAAACTCAAACCGAGCATGTGAGCTGGGGTGCCACGGCCCGGACTGGTCGCTGTGGGACACAGACGTGAGGACACCCTGCTCTCATTCCCCCATCCCCGCCCACCCCCAGGCTTCTGCTTGAAGGAAGGGGGCACTGGTTCCCAGCCTTGGGTTGGGAGGAAGGCCCAGTGAGCGCCACAAACACAGGCAGTGACACTTAGGCTGGACTGCCCAGCCTCCAGCCACGCGGGAGGACTTGTCTGTGGATTTCAGTTTGCATTTGTGTAGCTGTGACATGGGTACAGGACACACCCCACGTATGTTCATGGACGAGCGTTGTGTTGTCTACAGACACGGATGGGTGTGGGGTTTATCAGACCGCCAGTGCTACAGTGCTTCCGAGTGACGAGCAGCCACCTTCCGTGGCCCGCTGGGTCTGCAGTCAGCTTGGGTTCAGCAGATCTCTGCTAGGTTTGGTCAGGCGTGGCTCCTGGCTGGGGTACTGCTTGGAGCATGTCCTTCGGATGGCAGATGGCTGAAGCGCGGGAGAGCGAGCCGGATTATGTAAGCACAGTCCCATTCCATTGGCGCGAGCAAGTCACAGGGCCAGGCCCAACCCCTCGGGTCGGGGAAGGCTGTTTCCCCTACGGACAGGCTACGGCCAAGTCCGGTGGCAAAAGGTGTGGATATAGAATTCTTTTTTTTTTTTATTATTATCAAGTCTTTTATTTTAATTCCAGCGTAGTTAACATAGTGTTAGAGTAGTTTCAGGTGTACAATATAGTGATGCAACAATTCTGTACATTGCTCAGGGCTCTTCATGGTAAGTGTGCTTGCTCTTGAGTCCCCAGTGGGTACAGAAGGTGTGGGTGTGGAATTCTGTAACAGGCAGGGAGAGAGTGGAGAGCCGAGACATGCCTCCAGTCTTGCACAGTAGGGAGTGGTGCCCTCACATGTGGGGGGGGGGGAGGTCGCTGACAGCAGTTTCCTAACCCCGTCACTGTCCTCATTGACAGTGAGAGTGGCTGTCCTCCCGCCACCTTGGGAGAGCTCCCTGAAACCACTAGCCCCTTTCCCAGCTCTGGTTCCCGCTAGGCTTGGGGGCTGAGTGATCGTTTTGATCCTAATTTTTAGAACTTTTGAAGGAAGGAGGGAGCCTTCTGGATGGTCGTCGAGGCTGTGGAATCCTATCGGTATTCAGCAAGCTGCACCTGGTAAGCCGGAGCCCCGCTGACAGCCCAAGGGTGATTTGGAGCCCATCACCGTCCTCTGCCCGCCCTGTCCTCCAGCGTGCCCAGCCCCGAGCCTGGCTCAGCCCAGGCAACTGCCCCAGGAGAGTCTGGAAGGCAGACAGGCAGTGCCAGCCCGAAGGAGTCCTTCCGCGAAGGGCCCAGGGGACGGGCTGGAGGCTTTCCTTCCTCCCCAGGGTTTCCGCAGGCAGACCCCTTCATTGGCACTGAGCGTTCCACCTCCTTGCTCCCTAGTATTGACGCCTTGCAGAGCCTTGGGGAAAGCTGAAACATCACCTTGACATTGGGAGTTCAGCCAAGAGTTTCTGGACTGGCGCTCTTCTTGCCCACTCTCCTGATCTGCCGTCCCCATGACGGGCCTCTCCTTGGCAGCTGGGACGAGAGCTGGGGGACGGGAGTGACGGCTCCCAGCACAGGCCCGGGTTCCGAGCACATGTTCCTCGGACTGGAGAGGAGAGAGATTGGGGTCGAGAATGCTCTCTCGCCGCAGGGGCACCCCGGCCCCCATGACAGGCTGGGGGAGGCGTGGAGACGCCGCTGTGGTAGATAATGATTTGAGAGGGGGGTGGTGCAGATGGGGGACCTCAGCGTGGACCTGCCCTCCTCCAGGCTCAGGTGGGAGTGTGCTACCCCCCTTCCCACCTGAGACGCCCTACCCATTCCCTGTCCAGGCAGCTCTGGAGGGCGTGGGCTGGCCAAGGCACCAATGCGAATTTGGACGGAGAGTCTGGCCTCCATTTAGAGATAAGGTGGGGGTGGGGGATGGGCTAGATGGGTGATGGGATGAGGGGGGCCACTGCAGTTGTGATGACCACTGGGTGTTGTACGGAAGGATGAGTCACTGAATTCTACTCCTGAGACTAATGTTACCCTGTATGTTAGCGACCTGGCATTTCAATAAAGACTTGAAACTACAACAAAAAGGTAAGGTAGGATACATGTAATGGAATATTAGCCAGCCTTAAAAAGGAAGGAAATGCTGGCAAATGCCACAACATGGATGAACCTCGTGGACTTTAAGCTAAGTGACAGAAGCCAGGCGCAAAGGGATAAACACGTACTGACCGCACTCACGGGAGGTGACCTAGAGCAGTCGGATTCACAGAGGCAGAAAGGACAGTGGTGCTTGCCAGGGGCTGGCGGAGGAGGGGACGGGAGTTAGTGTTTCATGGGTACTGAGTTGAAATTGCATGAAAAGAGCTCTGGAGATGGACGGGAGTGACGGCTGCCCGGTGATGTGAGCGTGCTCAATGCCACCCAGCGGTACACCCGACAGTGGTTCCAATGCTACAATTCATGATGGGCGTAATTTACCGCAGTAACACTAACCGCCAGAGAAGGCGAAACCCAGAGGAGTCATTTCCCCGAGGACACACAGCCACTAGGAAGTGAAGCGTCAGTGCAAGCCCACGCAGGGCGAATACAGTGTTGACACTCTTTCCCCTGGACTTTTCCCTGCGAGCCGCTGCACTGAGAGCAGGAGAAAGACCCCAGCAGGCACATGAGCCGGTGGCCAGGACAGCATAGGCAGCCAGAGATGGAGCTCTGGGGGCCTGGTCCCGCCTGTCACCTTGAACATGGAGCAGGTCACAGCCTGGGTCAAGGCCACCCGGTGGGACAGAGATTGCATGGCCATCACCTCAAGGGGCAGGTATGAAGATGGGGTGAGCTCATGCTCTCAGCACGGTGCTGGGCTGCGGGGCAGAGTTCAACAGACACAAAAATGATACAGATTCAGTGCCACCCCATGGGTCCAGGAAGAAGAGTTCGCTCTGTCCGCTGTGCGTGGGAGTGGCTGCAACGTGTCCGGATGCTCCTTGAAGCAGGTGGTGTTTGTGTGAAGGGTAGAGAAGGGCTTCAACAGGACGTCTTGAGGTGGGGCTGGCAGTCCTGGTGGAGGTTACAGCTTGAGAAAGTATCTGCTGGTGGGGGGTGTCTGACCTCTTCTGAGAACTTGCAACGAGGCTCATGTGGGAGGAGTGGAAGACTGAAGATAATCAGTGGGTTCTTTGATTTGCAAATCACAGAAACAGCTCAAAGGGAATGTTTTGCTCCAGTTATCAGAAGAGTGTGGGAGATGAGCTTCAGGAACAGCTGGATCCAGGATTCACTCTTCCTCATTCCATCTCCTTGTCCTGCTTCCCTTGCACTGGCTTCCTTCTGAGATAAATAAACAGCTTGGGGCTTCCTTCCCTCCTGCTTCAACCTTAGTTGGGGAAGAACATTTTGTTCCTGGTAATCCCAACTGAAGTCCCCGGGCTGACCTCGATTGACCCAGCTTCCATGTCAAGCCATCCCTAAGCCGTGCCAAGCTCAGGGCTATTGTCTGAACTGGGGCTCGGACCCACCCCTAGATCTCAGGAGTGGGAAGGCGTCAGCCTTGCCTGGACCACACGGCCAAGAGTTGGGGGGGGGGCAGTTCCTCAAAGGAAAGCCAGGATGATGTTTCCAGGAGGAGGGATATGAATGTTAAGCAGGCAGAACCACCAGACATCCTCCATAGGTAGCAAGAGCTAAGGCTGCAAAGATAAGCCCTCCTCTAATTCATACTGCCACCCCCCCAACTTTTCCTGTCTCCCCCTCCTGCTCCAACAAGATGTACTCATTCGCGCCTCGTTGGTTCCTCTCTGCACATGTTCCCAACCTCCCTGGATGCTGGGCGTAATCTCGTCCCCATGAGAGATGCCAGCAGCACCTTCTGGCAACACAGCAACTGCCAGCTGCCACCCCCCACACTCGCTGTGGCTACATTATTGGAGTCAATGGGGATGGGCGGCTGGGGGTGCGCGGGTCTCAGGCTGACCAGTTCCTCTAGTCCCTCCAGCCTCCTCTTCCTGCCTGTGAGATCCTTGGCCTTCTGGGGCAGCACGCGACGTTCTGGCCCAAACCCACCTTTATCGGGTTTTTTGAGCACAATCCCAGCAGGCTCTTGCTGGCTCTGCTGATATGCCAGCACCAAATATAGAACAGGCTTAGCCAACCCCACCCTGAATTCTGTAATTTGCTCGAAATCGGATGATAACACTAGCCTGGGGAAACATAATTTGTGATAACCCAGCCCGGCCCGCTGGGTTTGGTCCAAGATGACATCAATGGAGAGAAGCGTGCCTGTGGCTTCAGCCCCCTTCTCCGCATCATGTTCCCTTTTTAGCCTTCATTCCTGGTCCCAGTGGCCATCTGCTGCTGCCGCCTCTCTCCCCTCCCCCACCAAGTCCCTGAAAAACTCACTGGGGCCTGGAGGAAACGGGCCATTTACTCATTCATTCACCCTATAGATCATTGTGGAGCTGGTACTGCTTGTGCAGACACTGAGGGACGGGGGACGGGGACAGGACGTCGCAGACAGGCCCCGGGGCACCCAGACTACAATCTAAAGGGGAAGGAGAGGCCAGCATCGATTTCAGGAGGACCTGAGGTTTCAGGTCCTCGCTTCCAAGGGCAGCAGAGCCAGGAGGGGGTGTCGGGCATTACTTGGGCGGTGGGGGTAATGGGGCCTCCGGGAGGAGGAGAGAGTTGTCCCAAGGGAGCCTTTGGGTGTGCAGAGCTCTTGAGAGACTTCTGGCCCCTTGACCATGGCCATGGGCTCCTCTCCCGTCCGGAGGCTGAAGGCCAGGCTCGGGAATGGTCGTTTCTTTCAGGGGAGATGTGAGCACGTGGGTGCTTCAGACCTTCCTTCTTTGCCTCCTCCCCACTTCCCGGAATAGTTTCTGTTCATCTCCATGGCACAGATGGGATGGTTGCGGCGCCCGGTAACTTGGGGATGGGGGCCAAGCGCTGGGGTAGAGTGGTGAGCCAAAGCTTCCCTGCTTTGGCATTTCACAAGTAAATGTTGAATGGTATCTGTCTGTCATGAAGGAAAGGGCCAAGGGCGGTGAGGAATAGCGGTGGAGCCCGCTGACTCCTATGGGGCAGGGGGGAGGGAAGCGAGCCCCAGCAGGAGGGCTGGAGGAGGGAGGGGAAGTGGAAGAGGGGGCCAGGGCACCGCAAGGGCTATGGGGGTGGGATAATAGGCACCAGCGTGATGCTGGGTGGAGCTGGGAAGCGGGTGGGCCTGGCCGTGGGCCTTGAACTTCATGGGGAGCAAGGAGGCAGCTCCTGGGCCCCGGGATCTGAGGTCGCACTGTCCACCTGGCTCAAGGCCGGCACACACTGAACCCCGTTACACTTGAGTTTCAGATCTACAATGAATCATATTTTAGTATAAGCATGTCCTAGCTTCTCCAGGCTTACACTAAAAAAAAAAAAAATGATTTGCTGCTTATCTAAAATGTAACTAGGTCTCCTGTTCTGTTTTCTGTTTCTTTGCTGCATTGAGGAACCATTGGTGGGGAGGTGGGGACCACTCCTGCTTCTCCTTGGGGCTGTCACTGTCAGCTCTCAGGCTGAGGAACCAGACGGCCTGCCTGCCCCTTTGCCTTCTGTTCCACCCCTCTTCATCCTGCTCCTTGGGCTCCCACGGAAGCAGCAGGGGGAGGAGGCAGGACAGACAAAGGAACTCTGTCAGGAACAGAGAAAGAGTTGGGACCTGCCCTTTTTAGGGCCCAAATAGGTCCCCTGGGTCCTGCCTCCGAGCTTTTGCCCAGGTTGTTCCCTCCGTCTGGGCCTCTGCCCTCATTGCACCTGCTTGCAGAAGGCCTGGCTTGTCCCCGCCGCACGACCGTGAAGACGGGATTGAGATCAGGTGCCAGCTGCTAAGCTCCGAGTGTGCTGGACACTTCCCGTGTGACTGTCCCTGTCACCTGTGGGGTGGGCTCCTTTCTCGTTCTTGTACAGATGGGAGAGCAGAGAGGCTGGGTGACAAGGACGCAGACTCGGGCCACGGCCGTGGGACTGCCCGGCCTCCTCCATCCCAGAGGGCCCCGGGCAGTGCGAAGCTCAGTGGCGTGGAATATTCCTGCCAATGGCATTTTCAGGCCTCACAGACCCCACGCTCCCCCTCCCCACCTTTCTATTTCCAATTATAAACCCGCTTCCTGCTCTAACAGCAGGAAGCAAGGTTTCCTGTTTCCTTTTAAAATGTCCAACTTGATTTTTTGTTGACTCCTGGTTCCTGAGGCTGGTCCGGCAGGACCCATAAAAAATTCTTCATTAAAAAAAAAAAAAGTAAGTCTGCCGTCTCCTGGACTTTGGGGGTTTTATCATCTTGAGCAATCTCAGGCTGCTTGGCCTGTGACTAGCGCACCCCCATGCATCCCAGTCCTCCCTCCCGGCCCATGCCAGGGCCCTGGCCTTTGCTCATTGGCGGTCCCAGCCTGTGCCAAGCGCCGCCTGGAGTTGGGCATCTCAGACTCTCTGGGGTTAATCAGGCTGATTGGTTTTAATCAGTTCCCTGCTGCCAACAAAACACCAGGGAGCTGAGTGGGGGGGGGGGGGGGAGAAGGTCTGATTCGGGGGTGCACGGACTTGCTGTATGTGAGTTGCTGAGCACTTACCCTCTCTGGGCCTGTCTCCTCATTCATGTAAATGGGACGGGGACAACGTGATTCTGTGATAACAGAGGCATTCATTCATGAGGTTTTTCTGAGCACTTACTAGGTGTGCTAGAAAATGTTTTGGGCCCTGGGAGAGATCCATGAACAAAAGGGACAAGGCTCTGCCATCGTATGCTTATATTCTCTGGGGAGAGACGGAGGCTATGGCCCCGCACTGCCCACGGGGGAAACCACTAGCACGGCTGTCTATTTAAATGTAAAGGAAATAAAATGAAATAAAGTCGAAAATTCAGTTCCGGGGGCACCTGGGTGGCTCAGTCGGTTGAGCGTCTGACTTCTGGTTTCGGCTCAGGTCAATGATCTCGGGGTCGTGAGATCCGTGCTCAGCAGGGAGTCTGCTGGAGAGTCTCTCTGTCCCTCTGCCACTCTCCCCACTCGTGTTTTTTCTCTCTCTCTCCAAAATAAATAAATAAATAAATCTAAAAACAAAAAAGAAATCCAGCTCCTCCGTTAGGATGGCCACATTCCAAGTGCACAAGCCCCCTAAGTGGTCTGCACCTGCACACCGAGTCACGCCGGTGAGGGCTCATACCCACCATCACAGGGGGTTCTGCTGGGCGGCGCTGCTGGGGACGGACATGGCACATGCCCTCAGAGGAACTGAGGACAGCTGGAGCGGACCCAGACTAAACGGTGCTTTTGGAGAAACAATAGTCCGGGAAGGAAATACTTGAGCCCAGGTCTGGCTGCTGTGCGGAGTGCTCCCTAGGGAAATCTGAGGGATGACTCTTCCTGGCAGAGGGAACAGCGAATGCGAAGTCCCATCAGCTAGGAGTGCGGTTGACCCACCTAAGGAGAGGGAGGCCAGTGAAGCTAGAGTGCATTACCCTGGAGAAGAGTGATGGGAAGGGAGACCCGTCAGGGGTTTGGGGCCGAATCATCGGGGGCCCTGCTGGCCACACGAAGGACTTCGGTGTGATGGGAAATCATTAGCAGGTTTCCAGCTAGGGAGCGCCATGGTCTGGTTCCCATGTTAACGGGATCATCCCGGCTGCTGTGTGGAGTGAGAGGTCAGGGGAGGAAGCAGAGGCCGGTTCGGAGGCTGCTAACCCTGATACCGATCAGAGGGTCGCCATGGACGTGGTCGGACTCTGGAAACGCTTTGAGCTAGAGCACCAGTCCTGCCGATGGATGAGAAGAGCAGAGCCCAGGAGCACCCGAGGTTCCTGGCTGGGCACGCAGGTGCGCGGCGGGGCCATTCGGGCTGGAGAGAATGCTGATGGGCAGCCGCGAGGGAGCCGCAGTTCTGTACCGGCCAGGTCAAGTTTGAGATACGCACGTGGCATCCAAGGGGAGGTGTTGGTGCGCTGGGGTCCGGCTGAGTCTGAATACCAGGGCTGGAGAAGCGAATGCGGCGTGATCGGTCTGCAGAGGCTATTAGTGCCCCGGGGAGTGTCACGGAGCACTCTGGGCTTAATGGCAATTACCTCTGTTTCTCCAGTCCCAGTTCACGTCCCGAATACTGTGATCCGGCTTATCCTATTCAGTCCTTGAGTTGACTCCAAGACGTAAGCACGATTACTTTCATTTTACACCGGAGGGAAAGGAGGCTCCGAGAGGTTAAGTATGTTCTTGAAGGTCACACAGGATTTGACCTGAATCCGTCTGGTTTCAAAGCCTTCATCCCCTCAGCGGCCTGAGGAAAGCAGTCGTGTGTTCCGAATTCGGACTGGAATGGGCGGACCAGTTCGTTTGGGTTTGGTTGTCGAGGACCTCGGACGCCAGGCCACGGAGCTCAAATCCATGCAGAGGCAAAAAGGTTCCCAGCAGAGGACCAGGGCTGCTGGCCAACTGCCCTGGGTTATGTTTCCTCCCGAGACCTCATCCTCATGGGCTTTCAGCCCTTTCACACTCCCTGTGGGTCTGCCAGACAGCCAGGGGCCCAAGCAGGTAGAGAGGCCTGGGAGTCACTATCAGCATCCCCAGAAGCAAGCGGGGGGGAGCACCGAGCTTCCAGGCTCCCTGCTGCCCCAGGAGACAGACAGCCCTTCCCCAGGACAGTCAGACTTCTTTTCTTCCTCCCTAGGTGTCCAGGATGGGTGACAACTTTCCACATTCCTCTTTCCCATCCTGGGCTCCAAGACTCATGAGACCCCAGAACAGAAAGGCCCCCAGGGATCATTTGGAACAATGCACTCGCTCCCTATGGATGGGAAGACTGAGGCCAGACAGCTGCGTCTGGACCGGAGTCTGAGTCTCCCGCCTCCATCTCATGTCCATCTTCTGAGATCTCAGGGACTGGAAACCTTTCTTTTGCTTCCCAGGGCTCCGAGACAACATGGGTGGTTCTCCGGTGTGCTCCCTGGGCCTGCGGCAACAGCACCCCTCCCCCGAATGTGGCAGAAATGGGGCCCAGTCATCGGCCCTTGAGCCAGCCCTCCCACCAAAATTTGAGAACCACCAATGGCGGGCTGGCCTCCCCACAGCAGATCCTTCAGACCAGCTGTCCTCCATTCAAAATCCCCTGACTCCTTCCAAACAGACACGATCACGACATGTCTCAAGCCCCCGGGAGCAGACAGCTGTGGGCAGGCGCTGCTCCCGACCTTCTGGCCCCACCTCTGATTCCAGCGACGGCTCTGCCGCCCAGCTCCACGCAAGCGTGTCTGCTTTTCACGTAGGTTTTGACGGGCTTCGCCGCCTTGCCTCAAGCCTGCCTGTGTCCCCCCACCACGGCCCCCCTTCCTGGCCCTTCCTGGGCTGCGTGCTCCTAGTGGTTGCATGGGACAGAGCCCCTGTCCCATCCCAGCCCACAGTCCTGCTCTCTGGATCATACCCGCCCACTAAGTGCTCACACCTAAGTCTTGTCATAGGCTCTGCTTTCTGGAGACCCCCAGGCTCAGACAAGCCCTGTCACTGACTCAGGTCCAGCCGCGGACCGCCACTTCCTACAAGGACAGAGGTGACACACGGAGCAAGACAGACTGCCCTCCCCAGGGCCCTAATAACCAATGCACGGCAGTCCTGGGGAAGGTGGAACACCCTGATGAGGCCTCCCCTCCTTGCCTGAGGGGTGGGGTAACTGTGATAGGAAATCAGACCCAAAGGGGATAGAGTGCCACGCTTTCTGGGAACAGAGAGATCCCCTCCTGTGTCCCTTTCTTTCACTTGTTCTCTCTCATCCTGTATTAGATGGGCTCCTCTCCACTCCCACCCCCTGCAATCTCTAGATGCCCCGAATCTCTTAGTAATGACCTAAATTATTATTACCACTTGCCGAATGTTAGCTGTGGCCAGGCTCTGGGACATCGTGGTTTCCGGAGCCAGACTCCCTGGGTTTGAGTCTTGGCCCTGCCACTTGTCTCTCGTGCAACTTCGGGCAAGTCATAACCGATCTGTGTCCTCATTATAACATGGGGACAATACCACCCTCGTAGAATTGTTAGGGAAGTAATGTTAACACATGAAGTGTTGAGGGCCAGGCGGGGCACACAGTTGGTGCAATATAAGTGTGGCTATTATAATTACCAAGTGGTATTATCACCATAACCCTGTGGTCTAAGCATTGGCATCCAATTCTTCAGATGGAAACTGAGGTTTGAGAGCTTGACTTACTCAGGTTCACACAGCTGGTCGGAGGTGGAGCTGGTCCTCGAACCCTGTCTGTTCCAGTCCAGAGCCTTTGGCACCAAGGGACTAGTTTTCTGGTACCCAGGGACTGAGTTACAGCTTTAAGCTTTCTTCCTTCTTGGGGCGCCAGGGTGGCTCAGTCCGTTAAACATCTGCCTTCGGCTCAGGTCGTGATCCTGGGGTCCTGGGATCGAGTCCTGTGTTGGGCTCCCTGCTCAGTGGGGAGTCTGCTTCTTCCTCTGCCTCTGCCCCTCCCCACTCATGCTCTCTCTCTCTCTCTCTCTCTTTCTAATAAGTAAATAAAATCTTAAAACAACAACAACAACAACTTTCTTCCATGTTGAGGGGAGAGCTGGGCCCTGGTCGAGTCCCCTGCCTGTGGATGGGCTTTGATTATTTGACGGAGAAGACCATCCAGGGGGACTGAAGGGCTTCTGGGGGCCCTTGGGAGACAGATCAGGCCCCCTTCCCCCAGACCTCACCCCCTTTCCCCTGAATCCACTTCCCCCTTCTTCCCAGCATCAGCTGTGGCCGGGAGGTGACGTCCAGGCTCCTGGGATCAGGGAAGGGATTTGTACGCGACCATGTCGCCAAAGCTGTGTCCCAAGGAAACCTCATGTCCGCACAGGCCTACAGGGCGCAGCAAAGAATAACCCCGTGGCTACAAATGCCTGGAAAATGTCGGGGTGTTCCAACATAGGCCCTTCCTCTCCCGGGACTTTCGAGAACCTTTAATCCAACAATATGGGCCGTGACTCTGCAGAGCTATGTGGAGCACGCACAATTCTCAAACGGACTTCTGCAGGGAACCCTCTCTCCTGGGGACAATCTTTCAGACTTGCAGAGCTCGCTTTGGGCGCAGCTGCTGTAGTGTTTGGCATACTCTACCCTCTTCCAGACGGACAGCCTGCCTCAGCCAGATGGGGGCTTCCCTGAGCTGGCTGCTCCTGCCTGGGAAGTCTGTTGCCAGCTCTGGGGAGAAGGTGTGAGTCACCCATCTTTGGGCTTTGGGCGCCAGCTCTGGGGTGCAGGGATGGGCATGATCGGGGGAGGGCCTGAGCAGCGTCTCAGGCCACACCCCTGCGGCCTAGAAAGTGAACGCCCCCTCTAAAGGCCAACCCAATAGGGGCTCAGTTTCTGCCATGATGCATCCGTTACTACGGCCACGGGGGGTCATTCCAACCAAAATTCTTGCATTCGCAGCCCTGGCACACCAGTTGGTGACTCATTTGAGTACCCTCTTTGGTGTCAACTCTCCGTACCCAGCAGGTGCCCTTGCATCAGATGACAGAAGCAGGTGAAGAACATCGGACCAGTGGTGTGTTAGAGGAGACAGAGCACGGACCTGGGTCCCTGACCTTGCAACCCTTCCTCTGCCGTTTCCTAGCTGTGTACCCCGGGGAGGTTCTTCTCACTCCGAGTCCCAGGATTCTCCTTGATGTCCTGGGTGTTCCAAGGGTAATGGAGACCTGTGGCCAGCACAGGGCCTGGGCCCCAAGAATGTCGCTTGCTTCTTGCTTCCTCTTGGCGCCCAGGGCAAGATGCCGGTGGGGAGCAGGTGCCTGGAGAGACACTTCTCCTAAGTGTCCCTTGCCCAGAACAACCTCCTCACTAAGGGAGCTGTTCCACATCCCCATCTAATTACCCTCCAACTGCTTGCTCCCCGCTGGGCCCTGCCCGCTTGCTGCCTCCTGCCTGGCCGGGAGACCCAGTCTAATTGGAAGGCCCACAGCCAGGCAGGACCCCGCTCCTGCTGGGGACAGCAGCACGGCTGGGAGGCTGGCCCTGCCTGGCTCCTGCAGGCCCCCTCCAGCAGAGGGGTGAGGACCGCCAAGGCAAGCCTGGCTTGTCCTGGGTTACTCCCCCAGCGAGGGCAGGACAGGACAGGCAAGGGCATCAGGGGAGCTCGTGCTGTTGGCAGCTCTGTAGAGGCTTATTTTTCTGTAAAAGCAATCTCGAGCAGTGGCTGAGGGTGCACACTTGGAGCCCAACAAACCTGGTTTGGGTCCTTGCTCTCTGCTTACCAGCCTGGGCCTTTAAAAGCCTCCTATTGTCCTCCATTTTCCCATCTGAAGAATGGAAATTCTATTGCGGGGAAGAAATGAGAAAGGGCCCCTAAAGGGTTTAGCCTAGAGCCCCGCCCACGGCAAGCCCTCCGTCAGTGGGGGCTACATAAACGCTTATTGGGTGCCTAGTGTGTCCCCCACTTGATTCCGGCAAGGACTGGCCTCCAGACTTTTTGTTCACCCTCACTTCTGTGACCAACACTGGAGCTTCATTTCCCACCCCCTCTTTCATGCACGCCTCTGCCATAGGAGTGAGAAAGCTACACACTCCATCACCCAGACTCTTTTATAGCTAGGGAAGTATCTGACAATCTGGTCGGGGGAGTTGGGGCAAGCAGTAGTGGGAAGAGGACTGGCCTTTCAAGGAAAGCTTTGAATTCCTTGTAAAGAGCTCTAACTCCACTAGTTCATGGTTCAGCTTCTACTCTCTTCCTTCTTTAAATGTAGGCGTGAGTTCCGGAGCTGCAGCAGCCATCTTGTGACCAGGAGACCTCAAACATAAGGATGAAAACCAATAAGCTGAGGACATCCAGGAAGACAGGTTGGAATTCTAGGTTCCTGGTGGCATTATTGAGGCCTGAACTACTACTTCAAACCCCTTAACCACCCACCCCCATTTGTTTAGGGGCTAAATTCAGGCCAATGGTTCTCAAAATGTGGTACCTGCTTGAACAGCATCAACAGGATTACAGAGGAACTTGTCAGAAAAGCACATTTTTGCCCTTCCCCCCAACACCTACATCTGCTCAATCAAAAACTCGGAGCGATCTGGGTTTTTAACAAACTGTCTGAGTGATTCTGATCCACACTGATCGCTTAGGAACTGCTGGCCAAGTGCCTTGTTAATCCAGAACTTGTTTACTTGCATCTGAGTGCAAGTCTCCTTGATACCACCTCTCTGAGCTTCGACTCAACGCTTCTTCTCTGCCTAGAATGCCTAATTTCGTCCTTCTCTGCCAGTCTTTTTTATTAAGTGAATTAATTTTAATCATAGAAACCCAGAATGGCAGAAAATTCCACCGTTGCAATTTGGCAAGGCGCATGATTATTTTTTGGATTAGGTCTCGACCGTCTCAGAGGGCTGGATAAAAGCAAAAAGCTATAAAATTGCTCCATTAAAAAAAAATGTCCAGTTCTAGCTGGAAAACCCAGAACTGGTGTTTCTCTCTCTCTCTCTCTCTCTCTCTCTCTCTTTTTCTACATTAGACCGGAAGAAGTGATCAGTGAGCCCCCGTATCCTGACCTTCAGCAATCATGGTCCCTGAGGTCCCCATCCCGGTGGGGCCACCGTCAGAGCCTGGAGCTTGTCCGCTGTGGCTGCCAGTATGGGGGGGGCAGATATTTTGGTTTGACTCCACTGCATCGCAAACCACACCAGATCCTGGTGGCTTAGACTGACGATTGCTTTTTCCCCTGATTCCATAACTGACGGGGCATTCCTTCTGCTGGCTGTGTCTGTGGTCCGCAGAAGGCCAGCCGGGGCCTGGGCCCAGCCGGGAGGGCTGTGACTCCACTTCCTCCTCTCTCCACGTGGTCTTTCAGCCCAGACTTCTTCAAGGCCTGGTGGGCTCAGAGGCACAGTCCCAAGAGGGCCATGACAGAAGCTCAAAGGCCTGAGACGCCTACCCCTATACTTCTGGCAGATTCTGTTGGTGGGAGCAAGTCCCCAGGTCAGCTTGCGCACAGGAGGGTCGTTTACCAGGTTCCACCCTGCTGGGAGAGAGCGCGGTCATGCAGAGGGGTGGGTACACTGGCCTGCGAGGAATTTGCAGCCTTCGAAGAATGCCTACATCTGTCTTCCGGCCACAAATGTTTCACTTCCTTCCTCACCAGGTTATATGTAGCCTGATCTCAAGACCCTCAAGGTTTACTCCAGGGGCAGCATAGGTGCCACGTCTGGAGTCTTGTGGTCTAGGTCAGGTCCAGATGTGGATGGTGCCCCTCTTCACCCCGGGCAACTGGTCTACCCTCACACACTGGGTATGTGATGGCGAGACAAGGGAGACTGTGTCGTTGGAAAGGGAGGGACAGTAGACGCATGGCGATGGCTGGTCCGAAACTGTTCTGAAATCCAACCAGGTGCTTGTGATCAAGTTTCTCTGCTCTAGGGACAGAAGACATTCCTCGATTCGGGCCTGGATCTGCCCCTGGGGGTGGCCCTGAGTCCATCATTGCCTTCGGCTGTTGCCTCCAACCCTGGAACACTGGGCTCTGCTGTCTGAGAGAGTCTCCTCTTCCAAAGAACTATTTGCATTGAACAGCTTTCTTGGCCTCCTTCCTGTTTGTAAAATTCACAGGGCTCTTTTCGTTTTGAACTATTTCAGTTCCTTTTACTCCAAACTAGGGGTACTCTGGTTAATACGGTTCTCGCAAATGTTATGGGTTTCTTATGAATCATACCTGGGGATACTCAGTGCCCCAGAAGCCACTTCCTTCTTTCTGAGACAGATCTCTGCCTTGAGTGTGCCATCGTTCAGCACTTGTAAGATTCTTAGAAACCCTTTCATATAGCTGGGAAGGCTACACAGCACTGCCTTAGACCATTTGGAGGTCTTAACAAAGGGTCTTACAAGGGCATCTGGGTGGCTCAGTCTTTTAAGCATCTGACTCTTGATTTTGGCTCAGGTTAAGATCTCTAAGTCGTGGGATCCAGCCCCATGTCGGGCTCTGTGCTCATGGGGAGTCTGCTTCAGAGTTTCTCCCTCTCCCTCTGCCCCTTTTCCTGTTCTCTATCTCTCTCAAATAAATAAATACAACTTAAAAAAAAAAGGGCCTTACAGTTACATCCCTGATTTAATTTTTACCCTGAGGCCATTTTGTACTCTGAGAATCCTTTGCCAGAAGAGGCCAGGGATAAGAAATGGTCTTATTGGGATGCCTGGGTGGCTCAGTGGTTAAGTGTCTGAGTCTTGATTTCAGCTCAGGTCATGATCTCAGGGTTGTGGGATTGAGCCCCACATCAGGCTCCATGCTCAGCAGGGAGTCTGCTTGGGATTGTCTCTCTCCCTCTGCCCCTCCCCCTGCTTGGGCTCTCTCTTTCTCTCTCTCTCTCAAATAAATAAATTAAAAAATAAAATAATAAATAATAAAAAAATAAATTAAAAAAGAAATGGCTTTATTTTTCAACTCAGTAATTCTGGTGGTTTCCTATTGCTTCTAAATTTTGCTTGCAAACTGAACAGAGCTCTCTTAAGCTCATTTCTCTATTCTTAACATCTTATTGCACATGGCAAAGGAAGTCCATTGGCTGTCTCCTCCCCATTCTGCTTGGAAAGCTCCTTAGCCAGACCCAGTAAGTTCATTTGGTATATTTTCTATCTTCTGAGTATCTGCAGGGAGCAGTCTTGCCAGTTGTTCTGCCACGAAGCAACATGTCCCTTTTCCCTGGGCTCCAAGAGCAATTTCCTCCCCATGGTTCCAGCTCCCACCGATCATTCCATCACTGTCCTTCCAGCCTCTGCCTGTTTCCGGGGTCCTAGCACCAGTGTGCACGAATTAGCTCTGGGTTATGGAAACAGCCCAGGCATCAGTACTGATTTCTATAACTGGGATCAGTTTATCAGCATAAATGAACTTGGCCCCCAACTTAGTGGCTTTAAACAATGGTGGCTCAGTCAGTTAAGCAGCTGCCTTCAGCTTGGATCATGATCCCAGGGTCCTGGGATCGAGCCCCAGGTTGGGCTCCTTGCTCAGCGGGGAGCCTCCTTCTCCCCTGCCTGCTGCTCCCCCCTGCTTGTGCTTGCTCTCTCCCTCTCTCTGTGTATCAAATAGATTAATAAAATCTTTAAAAAAAATAAAAAAATTAAACAATGACCTAGGCTAGCTCCTGATTGTCTGAGGGGGTTCTCTGCCGTGTCTTCTGGGCTCATGCATTCAGCTGCCGTCCGCTACAAGATCAGCAGGGTTCGAAGGGCCTGAGCACCTCTCATGCCGCTGGCAGTGGTGCTGACTGTGGGCTGGGTGCCACGGTCCTCTGCGTGGCCTCTAATCCTCCAGTGGGCCAGCCCAGGCTTCTGGACACGGTAGGCTCTGGGCAGAGTCCCAGAAGGGCAAAAGGCAGAAGCCAAAAGCCTCTTGATGCCTGGGCTCCGAAACTCACACCACCTTACTCCGGCCAGATTCTGTGGTCTCGAGGCTACCTAGATTCGAGGTGACGGGGAAACAGGCTCTCCCTCTGGCTGGGACTCAGCGAGATCAGATGGCAGAGGGGTGGACATACTGGGATGGGAAGAATTTGTGGCCATGAAACAAGCTACCGCAGAACTTCCTTGCCTCTCACATTGCTTTGATGCCACAGATGGCTTCGTGTTTCCTCGGAGACCTTGTTATTGCAAGTCCATGCTTGGCTCCTGTTTTTCTGTTAGGGGTTGTTTAGTTGCAAGGAGTAGAAATCACTCAAAATAGCTCAAGGGAGGCCGGGGCGGTACTGATATCATGGAAATGACATGGCGTCGGGCCTCACGAAACCTAGAGCAGGGAGGGAGAGAAAGGGGTCGTTCTCTCGTTTGCTTTCTCTCTCCTTCCTCCCCATGGTGTTCCTTCTCTCCTTCTTCTCCACCTCTCCTCCTCCTTCTCTTTCTTCTCCTCCTTCTTCTTCCCCTTCTCCTTCTTCTTCTGGTCTACTTACTTACTCTGCATCCTTGTGGCTTCTTTCCTGCCCTATAATTTTGGTCCAAGGCATGCAGGCAAGAGTCTGCTGGTCTGCAGGGGAGGGGGCACAAAAGAGAGCCTTACCAACTTTGCTTTATGTGGTGTACATACTGGCTCCAGTTCCACGGGCCCTTACAGACCCAGAGCCCAGCACTCGTTAACCGGAGACTTCATGTCTCTTGGCTCCTATTTTTATGAAAGAAGAAATGGGTCTCTGGCCCCAAAGTGAGTGGGTTCCCCTGGATTAGCTCTGCATTCCTTGTTCCGTCTGTTACAGATGTCAATAAAGACATAATACAAACATAGCTTCCCAGAGGCTGCCCCGTGGCCGAGCAGTGGCTGTAGAGCCCTCCACGGGCAGCAGGCTGCTGGCAATCCGTCACGGCTTGCCCTGGGGTCCTGGCACCCAAGGAGATCCCTCCAAGGTGTCTTCTGGAGACCAAAGGAAGGGGCCCTCAGGGAGACACAGCTTTGCTGGTCAGCCCACTGACCCTCCCCGTGAGGACCTGTTCCTCCAGGTCACCTCAGAAATGGCTGTTTTGCTCCCAGGAGGGCAAGCCATGACCTCTTCCTGTTGGCGGCGCTCTACAGCCAACATGGCATCCAGCCAACATGGACGAGCTTCACCCCTTTGTGAACTGCAGGACCATCGGCTCATCTTTCCCACCTCCCATGTCTCCGTCTGCAGGATGGGTGTGGGGTTCCCACCTCACACACTGGGGGAGGGTCAAAGGCAGCAAATGCCTAATCTAGGTCATGGTCCTGGAAATACTAAGAAAGGAGAGCTGAATAGCTGTAATGATAATGATGATAATTAGTCACATATACAAATAATAACTAACTCCCTTGGCCTGTGTGTTTTGAGAGGTTGAATCCCCTCCTACTGCTTGTAGAAGAGTAGGACCCCCTCAGCCCTGGGGACACAATGGGGGTGTTGGGCTGTGGTGACACAGTCAAGGGACACCTTAATGCCTGGGTGGCTGTTGTGTGTGTGTGTGTGTGTGGACGGCAGGCCCCTGAGGACCTACAGCTCCCACCATCCCAGCTCTTTAATCGGCCATGGACTGGGCCGTGGGGTTCTTGGAGCAGCTTATAGCAACGTGTCTGAAGCAGGGCTTCCCCGGGGCCGGGCCCTTACTCTCGAGGTCAGCCGGGTCCCTGGGAGCCCAGGGTAAGTCCGGGGATGCTGTAGCTGAATCCAGGGACAGAGAGCCCACTGATGGACTGTGCAGGCCTCTTTCCTCTTTTCCCAGCTTTCTGCTTTCTGGCTGCTGCCCCCTTGGAGCACCCCTGTTGGAACGCGGAGTCAGGACTGGCTCAGGTGAAATTCAAATTTGTGAATCTAGTTCCCAGTCAGCGGTGGAGACTGAAGATCGGGCGGCGGTGCGTGTGCTCAGGCAGGAGGCTGAACCCCTTGCTCGCTGCTTTCGAGTCCGGGTAGCCGAGCTGACAGCAGTTGGCCATCCTGCCTCTGAAGCCTAAATGGAGATTGGCTTTCTGCCCTTTGTTCTGAGGCCTGGTGCCGTTCCAGAGCTTCTCCTAGACTTTTGCTAATTCCCGGTGGGGGGCTGGGATGCTCTTCCTCCCGGGTCCCACTTCCTAGATGGGCCGCCTCTAAACGTCCCCCCTTTGCCCTGCCATGAAATTCACTTGATTTGGAGAACGGTGGCAACGACACACATTTTTCAGTATCTTCTGCTGAAAATTGTTAGGAAACCCTGGGGTGGGGGCGGGGTGAGCCTCATCTGAGAGTGTCCAGCCCCACACCCTTCCCGGCTGCCTCTCTCTGCCGCTGACGATGTAGTGCAGTGGTTGGCAGCGGGGGCTTGGAGCCAGACTGCCTGGGTTCAAATCCCAGCTTTGCTGCCCCTTACTAGCTTCCCAGCCTGGGGGGGGCACCTCCCCACCTCCGGTGTCTCTATAAGATGGGGGTACTCAGGTACCTGTCCTGGATGTTTGTTTCAAGACAAGTTAAAGGGGTCGACAGTTGTAAAGGACTTCGAGCAATGCCTAGCTCGGAGGAAGTTCTGCAGCGATGGCTGGCAAAGTGAACCCCAATACCTGAAGACTGGGGCGGTCACTGCGCTCATCTCAAATGGTGGCTCCGAGAGTGATGAATTGGCTTTACGTGCGTGGTGGACATTTTTTGGGGAGGCTTTTTGGGGGTTGCATGCTGCCAGGCATCCAACCCCCATCTTCCACTGGGAGGAATTCTCCGTCCCGTGGTGTGGGTGGACCCAGTGGCTCTTTCCTTCCACAAAAGCCCTTGGCCATTGACACCCAGGCTCATGACTTTGTCTCTGCCAACAGAACTCCTCCCCTCTGGATCCTGATGCAACGATGCAAGAACAGATGGACAGTCCTTCCCGGCGGCAGCAGTGGAGACAGGCCCCGGCCAGCCTGTCCCTTGGCATGACCGGGGCTGTGTCCACTGTGACACATGGCCACTGCAGGCTCCTACCAGTGTTCTGGGCCAGATTCCCCAGCCTTCCCATCGATCCTATTTGCCCCCTCATGTCCGTGTGGGGCAGAGATCTGTGGCTCCCTCCAGGACTGTGGCCTCTGCTTCTGTAGTCACAGAATGTTCGCCTGGGCCCACGGCTGCTAAGAATTCAGCCGTATCACCCAGCCCCCTTCGAGACAGGTGTGCTGGCAGAACAGGCTCTGGGCCATGGGCTGTGAGCACAGGTGATGTGTGTACCTTCTAGGGGGCATCCCTGCAGGGAAGGAACAGACCTCCCCTTCCCTCATTGCCCTTTCTGCCGCCTGCAATGTCCAGACGCCAGTAAACCTTCATGCATCACGAGCTGAGGCCTGACACGCTCCCGCAGCAGAACCACCATGACGTTCAGCCACGTACCAGGAAGGAGAAAGTCCTGTCTTGTCTGAGCCACTGTTACCTCTGGTCTCCCCTTTCCAGAAGTCCCACCTGCCTTCTCCATAGTGAATATACCTTCCCGGAGGTTATCTGCTTGGCCTCAGCCAGCCCCAGACGCTTCCCTTGTCTCTTCTCTTTGGTTCTTTTCCATCTGCTCTTTACTTTTAATCTCTGTTAGTGCTTTCTCCCTCTTTGTTTTCTTTCTGTTCTGTTTGGTAATCCGGCACCTTGCTCGCTGCAGGATGTGAAGCACGAAATAGGCACATTCCTCAGGTTGTTCGAGCAGATCAAGGTATCGACAAATATTCATTAGGGTTCTCCTCGTCTCCGTGCCTTCTCCCCGCTGCTGTCCCAGATGCCCCAGGAGCTGTGAAGTCTTCCTCCTCCCGGGGCTGTGTCCTCCCTTGCTCTGAGCCTTTGGCCCCTGGTCAAGTTCTTACCTGCCTCCCCAGCACTTGTCAAAATATTTTTCCCCAAACAGTGTTACATTTCCTCCTCTGGGGAACTCTGGTGCCAGCTGGGAAGTTAATCGAAGTGCCTCAGCTCCGGTAGGTTTGTTCTGTTTTGTTTTGCCTGTGAGCCTAGCATCCAGCCCTTCCATTCCTTTGATCTCCAGCTGGAAAACAAAACCCGAGGAACCTGAATGCTCAGCCCATGGAGAGAGGCCTGCTGGGTCCAGGTCAGCCTCCCCTGAGCGGAGCTGCGGCATCAGAGGGCAAGGCAGACAATGTCAGCTATGGAAGGGCCCTGACAGGCCCGGTGGGGGAAGCGAGGCCAGGCCGTTGCCAGATGTCACGAGTAAGCCAGAGGCCACATCAGGAGTTCTGCTTCCAGGCCAGGAATTCTGCTGCAGGCCCAGAGAGTCTCCTAGGTTGTCCCTGTACGTGGGTGTGTGAGACCTGGAAGAATCACTCATGGAGACTCACCGGCTCCCAGCGACCCCCAGCTTCATAGAGGAGCCTCCCCAAAGTCGGTGCCACGCGGCAGAGAGCCATCATGACTAAGAGGTGTGGGGACAATCAGGAGGAAGGGCTGCTTGTCTCAGAGGGAGCACAGGGAAGCTTCCTGGAAGAGGGGGGATTTTAGCTGGTTGTGGATGAATAGGGAGGTGAGGACATATGATTCGGGAGGAAAGCTTTCCAGGAATAGGTATGGTTCATACCACGAAGGTTTGTTGTGTGTTCATGAATTGGGGTTGAAGGGCAGAGGTGGTCCTGCCTCCGGGAGCCTACAGTCCAGCAAGGGAGACAGTAAGTGAGCATAATCACCAAGTTAGTGTCTAATTCCAGCTGTGGCGGGTGCTGTGAAGAGCAGGATCCGGAGCTGCGGGATGGTCTAGCAGGCTCTGACCCGGTTGGGATCCCCGAGAAGCTGTCACCCCATCTGAGAACTCAGTGGGGGAGGGAGTAGGAATTGTTGCATCAGAGATGGGGTGATGTCTCCCTGAGACATCGCCAGCACAGGCACAGCATGCAGGAGGGCCCCGAGGCAAGGAGTGTGGGATGCCCAGAGCGCAAGAAAAAGAGAGAAGGTGCTGGGGAGGCAGGAGGAGGCGGCCGTGTGTTCTCTGCCAGTGTATGAGGGCTAGAATGTCAGCTCAAATGTTTAGGCAACAAAAAGGATGGCCAAGCCTGCCAGTTGCTCCTACTCTCAGTTCTCCTTCTCTTACCTGAACTCAGAACTTCAGTTTTTCTGCTGGGCCTATAACCACCCAGAATAAACACTACATTTCCCAGCCTCCCTTCTAACTATAGCCATGTGACTAAGTTGTAAACATTGGAGTGTAAACAGAAACGGAGTGTGCAACTTTCAAGAAATGTCTTCGGGTGGAATGAAAGAGGCCTTCTTTCTAATGGCTGGAATGCAGACATGATGGTTGGAGCTCAAGCAGCCATCTTGAACCATGAATTAAGCCCTGTATTAAGGGTAGTGAAAGCAACAAGGTAGAAAGAGCCTGGATCTTTGATGATCATAGATCTTCTATGCTTGTCTTGGATTTGCCTCTAAAGAAAAAATCAAAAACAAGCAAAGAAAAGCTTTTCTTATTTGAACTACTTCAAGGTGAATAGGACCCACATTGATAATATGGATTTATTGGAAGATGCGGGGGTGGCTCACGCAGTCGTAAGAAGAGCTCAGGACTGGGGAATCTTCGGGGAGAACATGTTATGGAATAATGGAACTCAAGGTAATTCTAGAGCGTTCTATAAGGGGGCAAACTAACTAAAGGGGGCAGCCCAGGAGCCAAGAAACAAGGCCACAACAATTATTCACTTTAGAGAGAACCGAAAAGTCCAAGAAAGGAAATATAACCACAGTACTCTTCTTGGTTCAGCAGTGAGTAAGATTTATTTGATCGCAACTATGGATTTAATTGAAAATGGAGATGAATTATATTGGCGGCAATGTCAAAAGGAGAAAAGGAGACCAGATGTGCCCCTAGTTCTTATAACACCTCTGGGTAATTAGAGAAACAGGACTCTTCCTTAAGAGGAAGGAAAATTGTCAAAAGAAGTATGCAAAGCCATAATGCTTACGATGTCAAGGAGGTCTCTAAGAGGTGGTGGGGGGGATGGTCCTGGGGTGGGGTATATGGGAGCGAATGTCCTTATCCACTGGAAGTCAAGGGGCTGAGTCTAATATGGACAAATCAAGAGAGAAAACATGGTGCAAATATTTTGAAGTATGGAAGTGAATACCCCCAAAAGCACCAAATTGTTCAAAGTAGTTGCTTCTGAGGGCTGGGATGAGAGATGGGGAGGAGGAAGCCAGAATTTGCTTTTTTTTTTTTTTTTAAAGAAGAACTATTTAATTTTTTAAAATTAGGAAAAACCTGACTTTGGTGTGGTCTCTCGCTCTTTTAAACCCTCAAATTGGGGCGCCTGGGTGGCTTAGTCAGTGAAGTGTCTGCCTTCATCTCAGATCATGATCCCGGGGTCCTGGGATTGAGTTCCACATCGGGCTCTTTGCTCAGTGGGGAGTCTGCTTCTCCCTCTCCATCTGCCCCTCCCCGACGCTTGTGCTCTCTCTCTTTCTCTCTTAAATAAATAAATAAAATCTTTAAGGAAAAATACACTCTCAAATCACGAGGAGAGTACTTTCTACAGGTGACACACAGGCTTTGTCGTCAGAGTGGCCGGCTGTGGTTGGTGTGCCACTGGATCCCGCACTCAGTAGTTGTTTCAGGAAAGGAAGTGACTGTCTGAGCCCCGGGGGCCTCTTCCATATAATGGGTATATGTGTATCTTCTGCACATGTGGCTGTGGAGCACTGATGTGGGTGAAGGGCGGGCTTGTGTCGGACACACAGTCCTCTGGGTGGTATTTGCCATGGCTGCTGTCGCATTGGTTCTGGATCAGACACTCATGAGCTTGCCTTAGCTCCCTCCGGCAGTGGTTCGGGAACTGCAGTGTGCATGAGTCCCCTAGGGGGCTTGTGGAAAGACTGCCCGGCCCCCTCCAGAGTTTCTGATTCAGTAGGTCTGGAGTGAGGCCGAGAACCTGCATTTCCAGCAAGGTCCCAGGAAATGCTAAGGTGGCTACTGCTGGTCCAGGGACTGCACTTTGAGAACCGCTTCTCTAGAGCATAAGCTGCTTCTGATAGACCCAGAGTTGATCTTGGCAAGCAGACGTGGGAGAAGAGAATTGAAAGAGCTCCAGCAAAACTTCTTATGTGAGGATCCAGAGTCCGGGGGCGGGGGGGCGCTTTGGAGGGGGAGCAGGGACAGGGCCTTTGCAGGATTTACAGTGGAAGAGTGATGGGGGGAAGGCTTCACAAAAGAAGTAATACTTCAGCTGAGTCTTGAAGGAACAGGAGAAATGTGCCAGGTTGATGGGACAAAGAGCATCCCCAGCGAGGTGACCGGCTGGTAGAAAGGCAGGAACAGAGGAAAGAATACGGCACATTTGCGACACGGTGCCCATTTTTGCTAAGTCCCGTGACATCTTGAGAAGGTACAACGGAGCTAATGGGGCACTCGGCACGCTGTCGTTGGCACGCTTGGGGATCTCTCTGAAGGGCCGGAATGAGGAACGGCCCACCTCGTAAGGTGCAAGAGGGTCCCAGGCGGGAGAGACAGCCAGAACCTTCCAACGGCTGCCTTCATGCCCTCTGGGGACGCCTTTGGTGATGCTCACAGATTTCAGTGGTCTCACACACACGGGGAGAACATTACTGAGACTCATAAAGAAGCCCTCTCATCTCAGGACCGCCCGCTCCAGGGACGTATTTTCACATCCTCATGGCAGACGTAGCTGGCCTCTCCAGGGTGTGCTCGTGGGGAGCAGCAGGGCGGACGATCTCAAATGAGGCCTGAACAGGAAAACCCGGGTTGCAAGCTCACTCGGGGACACAGCTTTCCTCTTTGGAGACCTCCCCTTCCCTCTGGCCCCCCAGACCCTTCTCCTTCCGTCTCCATCATGCCCATTGCCGGGTGTTTCCTGCCCTGCTCTCAATCCCACCCCAGAGAACCCCGCCACTGACCAACAGCAGCGATCGCCCGTTCACGGCTGGTCAGCAGTGACGCACGCAGGGGGTTTCCAGGCGTCTGAAGGTGGCCACACTGAGCTCAGGGTCCCCGGGGGCTGCCGAGGCCCCATACCTCCTTGGGGGTTGGAGGCCCCTGAACGTTACTGCCTGCGTCCATGGCCCGGACTACTTCAGACCCGACTGTGGGCGAGACCCCCGGCTCATCGCCGCAGGGGTGGCTTTATCTACTCTGCCCAGGGAACTCTCCTGTCCTGTGCCTGTGTGGGGTCCCAGGGCCGGGGCCTCGCCATGCCTTCGTGCTCTCGTCTGGTCCTCCAATCTTCCAAGTGAAGTGGGCATGAATAGTACCCGTTTCATAGAGGAGAAAGGTGAGCTGCTAGCCGCCTACACAGGCAAGGCAGCCAAAGGCGAGTGTGGCAGAGGGGTGAAGAGTGCAGAGCCTGGGAGCAGCCCGCCTGGTTCCAGCGTCAGCTTCACGCCCGCCAGCCGCGGGACCTTGGGCAAGTCACTTAACTCTCTGCACATCTGTTTCCTCTGTGGTTAAGTGAGGGTCTCTTTGAAGGTCACGCAAGTCAGCATATGTCAAACACTTAGAACGGCAGCGGTCAAGTACATGGCAGGTGTTACTGTTGTTAAATTCATTCCCAGGCAGCAAGTGGCTGAGCTGAGCTGCTTCTAATCTCCCCGGCACCTCGCTGCCCCAAGCCTCTTTCTGGGAGGCGGGGGAACGAGGCTCTGAGAGCTCGTGGAGGGGTCCCCGCCCTGGGGCCTGCACCCCGTACTCCAGACTCACCCTGCTAAGGGTTTGCGTGATCTTGGTCAATCTCCTGACTCTCTGAGCCATCATTTCCGCCTCTTTAGACTGTCAGGTCATGAAGTGGTTCGAGGAGTGAACAAAACAATGGCAGCTAAATATAACAGTGTCAGGGTGAAGAGCGGGGCTCTGGAACCTTGCCGCTGGCCGTTCGTTCTCGGCTCTACCACGTTCCAGCTGCATGACTTTAGGTAAGTTACTTTCTCTCTCTGTGCCTCAGTTTCCTTACTCATACAATGCGGAGGATTAAATACTTCCTACATCATAGAGCTCCTGGGGGGAGAACCGTGCCGTCCCACGCAGAGCCCTCTGAACAGAAGTCTGCAGAGATCATCCCACACCCAGCCGCCGCAGGCCCGGCATGCAGGGGGCGCCCGACCAACAGTAGCAGCAAGGAGGGGAGGGGAGGCTGCAGAACTCAGCCTTTCACCTTACTAAACTGCGAAGTCTTCGGGTCAAGAATTCTCAGTCCTGAATGCACATTAGAACATGGGGAATTTTTTTAAGACCCCAGCACCCGGGGACCCACAGAGATTCTTACTTCACGCCTATACAGGGCCTGACGTCGAAGGATTTTCTTTTAAAAGCTCCCCAGGCGATTCTAACAAGTGGTCAGGATGGAGAACCACTGAGTTAGAAAACCGAAGGGCCCACTTGGAGGAGATATTTTAACTAGGTAGATCAAGATGGGCCTCTCTGAGGAGGTGATATGTGAGTTGAGGTCTGAATGGTGAGAAGGAGGTTGCCAGGCAGAGACCTGGGGCGGGGGGGATGTTTCAGACGGAGAACAAAGTAGGTGCAAAGGCCCTGAGGCAGGCATGAGTTTGCTATGTTGGAGGAAGAGCAAGAAGGTCAGAGTGGCAGAGAGGTCCGTGTGTGCAGGGGAACAGCTGAGGAGCCAAGCCCAGGATGGCAAGTAGGGGAAACTGAGGAACTAAGGTTAGCCCTAGGACTAGACGGAAAGCAGCAGGAGGCATTCACCACTCATGACCATGGCCAATGTCAGTCTTTCGAGTGTCCTCAAATCAGGAACTGGGAGTTCCTTGGGAATCTCTGTTGATCCCAGGCCTCACATTCCTGAAAAGTGTTCCATCCTGGCATCCACACAAGTGGGCCATCAGCCTAAGAAGGACCCTTTAGCACAGTGAGGTGGGGAGTCGTTCCAGGGTCTAGAGAAGGAGGACGGAGAGAGAGGCTGGGCCAAGTGCCCCCTGGGGCCCATTACAAAGGCCACTAGGGCTGGCAGCCGCTTTGGCAGCGAGAGGCGGCAGGGCCGCCAGGAAAATGCCAGCCTCCCGGGAAGGCTTAATTAGCCTGCTGCCCCCGCTGCTGGGGAGCGGGTCCTTCTCTTGTCAGGTCCCGTGATGCGGGCAGTGAGGGCAGGGGCGGCCGCGGAGGGGTCTGGGCTGTGCATTTGCTGTAGGGCGTGTCTGTCGGATGTGCCCGTGTGTGTGCACGATCGGGTGCGGCCTCCGCACGGGACAGTGTTCTGCCACCTGGCGTGTGTCTGTGTGTCTGCGTTTCCTTCTGTCTTACTCGTAACAGAGCACGTTCTGTCTGAATCTGTCTTCAGCAGGTGTGTGTGTGCGTGTGTGTGCGCGTGTGTGCGCGTGAACATGTGGGGACACACACATGCCCACCTGGCTCTCGAACCCCCGGTCTCCCACAGCAGGCCAGTCCCACCTCTGCAACCATGACCCAGCTGTCGCCTGGGGCTGCAGGTCCCGGGGCCATACAAGCCCTTGTGGCATGAGGAGCCTCAAGAGGAAACCTTCTCAGCACAGCTCCTTCCTCCAGCGGGGACTGGCTGCTCCCCGCCCTCCCCACCCTCCCGGCGGAGGCGCTTCCTCCTGTGGGGATGGTGGGCCCAGCTGCATCCCGGGGCCGGGGCTCTGACGTGGGCTGGGACCACAGGCCTGGCTCGCGGCCGCAGGGGCCCCTGTGGGTTGTCTGTGCGTGCGTGTGTGCACCCGCCCACACACCCACATGGCGTCCCCAGCAGCTGGGGCTCAGGGCGAGGTGCAGGGGAAGAGGAAGCGACTCTCCCCACAGGGGCTCGACCAGCCACGGGCCAGCCAGGACCGAAGGATAGGAGACCCTGGGAGCTTCTCTGCTTATCAACAGTGGAAACAGCTTAGGTCTGAGCTCCTCCCTCAGGGGCCACTCGTCCCGCAGGAAGGGAACGTGGGCTCTGCTCAGACCTGGGCTGAGGTCAGCAGCACCACCACTAATGACAGGGCCGCCGTGGTGTCCTTCTCCCGCGGGCGCAGACCCCTCCCCCAGCCTGCAGACCCTCTGGGATCCTGAGCCTTCCCCCTCATCGAGCCTCTGCCCTCTTGCTAGAGCCCCCTTCTCTGGACTGCCAGGGGCTGGCTCCTCCTCGCCCAGGTCTGCACTTGGAGGTCACCTCCCCGGGGAGGCCTGCTCCGGGTCCCCCTGTGTCACACCTCAGCAGCTTCCTGTCACTGAGTGCTCCAAAGCTTGCATAGCCGTCTGCCACTATGGCATTGTTGCCGTCTCTTCTGTCCTCCCCCTGCGTGAGGGCAGAGCCCCTGTCGGGCTTAGGCAGCCCCAGAATTCCAGGATCAGGGCCATATCTAGGGAGTGTTTACTATTTATTTATTGGGAGTTTATTAAATGTATCAAACACTTGCTATGGGCCAGGCACCGAGTGCTGCTACTGTCGCATTTCAACCCCTCAATAACCCACAAGAACCCTCCGTGTGAATTAGTAGCCCAGCCCTGCCTTACTGATGAAAGGCAATAGCCCAGAGAGGTTAAGAAACCCACCTACAGTCACACAGCCAGTACGTGGGAGGAGCAGGATTTTTAGTTCTATCCGATGCTGCTGCAAGCCCTTAATACTTCGTGTTGCCTTGATCAGGAGACAGGAAGAGTAAGAAAAGTCTGGTCAGGGAGACAGACAGACAAAAAGGTGTACCAATTATCTCTTGCTGTGAGAAAAAACGCCCCCAAACTCAGTGGCTTAGAACAAGAGCCGCTGATTACTCCCGATTTAGGGTTGGGTAATTGGGGCAAATTCAGCTGGGTTGGCGTCTCCTCTCTGCTCCCCGTGGTACTCGCTGGATGAATTTTAGACGAGAAGAAAGGTCAATCGACAGGTTGGTTGGAGGCTGGCTGGTCCCAGATGGCCTCCCCACATGCCTGGCAATTGGCTGGGGCTGTCAGCTGGGTGCCTCAGTTGACCTCTTCACAGCACCTCCGGTGGGCTAGCTCCGGCTTCCCTGGGGGGCAGCTAGGCTCCAAGACAGCAAGAATGGAGGCTGCCCGGCCTCTTGGGACGTCAGACGTCACTTCTGCCACATTTGCCTGATTCCGGAGGTGGCGAATTAGACTCTACCCCTTGATGTGACACGCTATAAAATTTCATGTTTAATCTGCCACCGTACCCCCCTTTGACCGTAAGTGTTATTCTACATGCAAAAGTCTTCTCCCAAGTGTTATTCTACATGCAAAAGTCTTCTCCCAAGACTTCCCCAGGCTCTCAGCCTGTTGGGTCATCAGAGCCCAAGATCCCGTGTGGCCTCCTACTCCAAATCCCTCTCTTCTACCAAAGGCACCCACGGGGACAAACCGCAGATGTTCCCTTGGCTTCTCATTTTCAGGCATGAGGCCTCTTGGTCCCGGTGTGGGAGCCCGTGCTGCGGTCCACAGCCAGCCACCCCGTCCAGGGGCTTCAGCACTGGATGGATGTGCCATGGCTCCTCCCCTCAACCTCCTTGGAAAAGAGGAGGGGTCTTCTTTCCTTATGCTACGGATGGGGTCTCTCGAACATTCCCACAGGGATCAGAGGAGAGGCCAGGAGTGCCAACGTCTCCGCCGAGGTTGCTTAGGGAAAGCCAAAGTGTTCCCGAGGGCGACCCGAAGCCCTTGTCCCAGGGAAAACATGAAGTGGGATGAAAAATTGATATTCATCATTCATTCATTCATTCATTCATTCCTTCAATTACAAACTGTGTATTAAGCTCCATGGATCACGATGTACCAGGCAGGCTACACGTCTTATGAACAAAGAAGAGGGTCCCTGTTCTTTCACAGCTTGTGAGGCAAACACACACCAAGCACATGATGAAAGAATAAATATGTGATTTGAAGGAAACTTACAGGATGCAATGAGAACTGCTAATAGGGGCTGACCCAGCCCGGGGGAAATTTCTATCATGGAGTGCTGCTTTAGCTGAGGCTTGAAAAATGAGTAGGAGTTTCCCACCTATAGATGGGGGGAGTAGTGTTGTAGGCAGGAGGAACAGCAAGTGCAAAGGCCCTGAGGTTGGGCCGTGTGTGGTAATTTGGAGAAACGTACAGCCGCCAGGCTGGCTATGCAGGCCATGGCAGGGCGGCTGGACTTCATCCAGCTACAGGGGCAAAGGCCCTGCCGCTTTGCTGCTACCTAATGAACGCTGTGTGCCAGGTGATTCTGGTGTATTGTCTCACTTAATTTTTCCAGCCAGCCTGCGCCGTGCATTCCATCAGCCTTGCTTTGCAAACTTGGTAAGCAGGGCTCAGAGAGACTGAGGCACAGGGTCACTCAGCCAGTTTCTTAGTGCCCAGTGTCTAAAACAGTGATGAGAAGTCACTGTCCCCCTTCCTTCGAATGTCACTGGGCAGGAGGAGAGCCTAAGGGGTCACCTCTTCCAGCCCCTGCTCTTGGTTTGGGGGGCCTGGGAGGCAAGCCCTGTCCTATCTGCAGACCCATATGGGTGCATACTGACCTGTCTCCTAGGCCTTCCTCCTTGGGCTGACTTGGGCCTACCTCCCTTTGTAGCCTGCAGTGACCCAGTCTCACAAGCTCCACCGACAGGAAGGTGTCCCTTCCTTCCTCCTACACAGACATATCCAAATGGCCATGCAATCGTATTATCAGCTTCATCGCCGCGTCCGTCTATAAGCTCCCTGCGGTTAGGAGACACATCTGTGCTGTTCTTCATTATAAGTCCGCGCAGACCCATAGCAAGCATTTCACCATTGCTCAGTAAGTGGATGTTTCTCCAAAGGCTCGAGGACAGGGAGATGCCAAAACATTACTACTAGAGCTACCCCTTAGACTTCACTAAGTTCAACCTCCAAATGGTTCAGAGGAGGAGACTGAGGCTCAGAGAGGGGCAGGGTCTCGCCTTGTATCACACAGCGAGCGAGCAGCAAGAGGGAGGCCACACTCCTAGTCCAGTGCCCTTCGATAGGCCAGAAATCAGTGAGTGGAAGGGGGCACCCCATGGGCCAGATATCTATAGATATCTCAGGAACTGTCCCCAAGGCTCCTGCAGTCCCTGCGGGGGTCTGGGAAGAAGGAGTCAGTGTCATGACCTCTATAGCCGTCTCGGTCTGTTCAGGCTGTCACACACGGGATGGCTTACAAGCAACACACATTTCTTTCCCATGATGCTGGAGGCTGGGAGTCTGAGATCAGGTGCCGGCCCAGTCAGGCTCTGGTGAGGGCTGCCTTCGGGGTAGCAGACAGCTGCTGTCTTGCTGTGCCCTCACCTGGTGGATGGGCCGGGGCTCTTTCTGGGGCCTCTTTATGAGGGCACTAATTGATGGTGTCTCTGCTCTCATGACCTCATTACCTCCCAAAGGCCCGCCTCCTAACACCAGCGCCTGTGGTCAATATACACTTTTAGAGGGACACAAACATTCAGTCAGTAGCCTCCAGCTCGCTCAGCCAAAGACTGGCCTTGGGCCCATCCACTCAGCTGTCCTTGTCCCTCCCAATCATTCCAGGAGTGAGTTCGGACACTGGAATCCAGACCCCAGTGTTCCCCGCCCGCCCCTCCCCACTCCCACCACCCTTCCTACTCAGGGATTCACTCTGGTCCCCCCACTGGATGGTGAGCACTTCGCAAAGTGCTCCACGTGCCTGTCAGGTGACTTTTGCACAGGCGTTCATGCTGATTGATGGCTATCTCCCCTGTTGGAATGGTGGCTTCTGGAGGGCAAGGCTGAATTCACCTGCCCCTGCACTGTCGCCTCCCAGAACGCAACCTGGCGTGTGGTCAGTGCTCAGTAAGGGTCCGGGAATGCCCCATCATACCCCATGGTACTGCGGCAAAGGCTGGAAGGGCTTGTTTGTTGTTTTTTTTTTTAATTAAATTTAATTTAATTTAATTGGAATTCAATAAATTAACATATAATGTATTATTAGTTTCAGGGATAGAGGTCAGTGATTCATCAGGCTTATATAACACCCAGGACTCATTATATCACATGCTGTCCTTAATGCCCATCACCCAGTTACCCATCCCCCACCCACCTCCACTCCAGCAGCCCTCAGTTTGTTTCCTATGATTGAGAGTCTCTTATGGTTTGTCTCCCTCTCTGGTTTCGTCTTGTTTCATTTTTTCCTCCCCTCCCCTATGATCCTCTGCCTTATTTCTTAATTTCCACATATGAGTGAGATCATATGATAATTGCCTTTTTTTGATTGGCTTATTTCACTTAGCATCATACCCTCTAGTTCCATCCATGTCATTGCAAATGGTAAGATTTCATTTTTTGATGGCTGAGTAGTATTCCATTGTATATATGTACCACATCTTCTTTATCCGTTCATCTGTCGATGGACATCTGGAATCTTTCCATGGTTTGGCTATTGTGAACATTGCTGCTATAAACATTGGGGTGCAGGTGCCCCTTCGGGTCACTACATTTGTATCTTTGGGGTAAATCCTAGTAGTGCAATTGTTGGGTCTTAGGGTAGTTCTATTTTCAACTTTTTGAGGACCCTCCATACTGTTTTCCAGAGCGGCTGCACCAGCTTGCATTCCCACCAGCAGCATAAGAGGGGTCCCCTCTCTCCACATCCTTGCAGAAGGGCTTGTTTTTGGTGAAGTCCCCCTTCAAACCCACACCGACGGTGTTCCCAGCCCAGCCTGGCCCCTTCCCTGCCATGCGATATTGGGCAAGCTGCTTCATGGCTCTGGGCCCCAGTTCCTCACGTGTCAATGGCAAGGTGCCAGGGACTGACAGTACATTGATTTCCAATCATCACACTAACCTCCATGTTCTGGAAGAAAATGAGTCTCAGGAAGGGGAGGCTCTCGCCCAGGCCACAGTCTGAAGCAGATTCAGGGTCAGGCTGCCCTAATACTGAAACTCAGGTGGGTCTGACTCCAAATCCAATTCTTTCTGCCTCCTTCCCGTATTTCTGCCTCTGGGTCCGGAGGTCTGGACGAGCCGATGCGGCAACAGGCTCCACTCAGTTTCTTGGCCGGGAGGTGTCCCCTCCCCGCTTTCCCACTGCCCCGGCTATGAAACCCCAGCGTCCGGGGTTGGGGAACTGAACGGGGTGGGGGCCTTCTTGCCAGACACTGCTGCCTGGCTGCATGATTATAGCTCCATGTCCCCAGCGAGGACAGGCAGGCCTTCATTTCCCTTTAAAAGGATAGTGTCAGCAGCATGTTCATGGTTCAATTTTTGTTTTCTCCTCCACAACTCCCCTGAAAATTGCTGGAGAGACCACGTCGGTCCTTTCCTGTCTGCCGTCTCCTCTCCAAGTGGCAGGGTGGTCTCCAGAGAGGGACTGCGGGCCTGGGACCCTGGGGCCTGCTCCCGGGACCTGGGTAAAGGTGACCCTGCGGGGGTGGCTTTGGGGACAGCATCTTTGCCTGTCCTCAACGGTTGTTTGTTGTCGTTCGTTGTTGTTCCTGGCACTTTCTTACTGGAAATCCTTTAAGACGCATGAAAATAGGGCCGAGTTCCCAGATCCCCTTCTCCCAGCTTCCTCTGGTGATGATCCGTAAAGATCAAAATTGGGGAACCACTGTTGGCACCCCATCAGTTGCAACTCGGGGCAGACTTCACTCCGATGGCGCCAGTGTGTATGTCTCTTCCAACGGTGTTGTTTTTCAGTTCCAAATTTTTGTCAGTCCGCCCAGCTCCTGGTTGAGAGAGTCCGCTGGTTTAGGAAGTGAGTTAGACAAATGTATTGGCAGCTCCTTCTCCAGAAGCAGCCCCTTTCCGCTCCTTCCGGGACCACTGTGCATGCAGCTCCCTGTGGCTGCTCGGCGGCCGCGTGGCTGTGCATCTTCTTCGGTGTCAGGCATTGTCCCTCGCTTATCCGCTATAGGGGAAGGCAGTTTTAAATCTCTGTCCTCCCCTGCCCTGGCCCCACGCCCTTCCACCCCTCCCGTCCTCTTCAAAGAGCTGGGCCATCATTTTGGTGAGATTGGTACTCAGTGCTACAATGGTTGTGATTTCTTCATTTGCTTAGTTTTCTGTGCACTGATCACTAATTCGTGTTCATTTTTTAAGGGGGGAGGGGTAGGGGAGGGGGAGAGAGAATCTTAAGCAGGCTCCACACCCAGTGCCGAGCCCTACATGGGGCTCAATCTTGCGACCCTGAGCTCATGACCTGATCCGAAGTCAAGAGTCAGATGTTTAACTGACTGAGCCACTCAGGCACCCCACTAATTTTTTTTTTTAACCTCAAACACTTTGCCAATTGTCCAAAGCTTTCCACATACTGTCATTCACACCCGACTTTCTATCAATTCCATCATCTTGAAAAAAGTCTCTCCGGAACCTTCTGGCATTTCCAAACTGAACCTGGTGCCCTCTGCGGTGGGCATTCTGGGCTCTCCCCCTCCCACTCATCTGAGTATCCCTTCACCTGTCTCCTGAGCCAGATTTCCTGCTTCCCGGATTCCACATCTTCTTGTTCTTCCTTCACTCCTTGTTGCCGTGGGGACAGCTTCTGGCAGTTTCCGGAGAAGGAGGAGGTGGGAGGTAAATTTCTCAAGACCTCACATGTGGAAGGATATCTTTATTTTTTTATTTTTTTTGCCTGATGTAGAACTCTGGGTTAGAGATTCTTTTCTTTCAGAATTGTACAGGCTTGCTCCTTTGTCTTCTGGCTTCCAAAGCTGCATTGAGAAGTTGAAAGCCACTCTGGTTCCATTTCGACCTCTCTAGAAGTTCATCAGCTCTTCTCTGTGCTGCCATGTCCTGAAATCTCCCCCTGACCCTTCCTGATGGAACTCGGGCTTCAGGGACCATGCTAAGCACTTGTGGGTCCTTTTGATCTTGAGATTCATGTCCTTCAACATTCTGGAAATTTCCCTCAACTATTTTATTGGTGTCTTCCCTCCCCCACCACCATTTTCTTTCTGTTTCTAGAATGCCTATGATTTGAGTATTAGAGCTCCAGTTCTCTAATCTATTTATCCTTCATCTCCTGTTTTCAGTGATTTATTTAGCTCTATGTCATTGAGCAATTTCCTCAATGTTCTTTCCCAAATCTTCCACTGAGTTTTATGTTTCTACTATTATATTTTCTCTCCCAAGACCTCTTCTTGCTCTCTGCATTCCTTTTTTACAGCTTCATGTTCTTTTTTCATGGATGCAATTTCTTCTGTTCTCTCTCTTTGGATTGAGAGGGTTTTGTTTGAATTATGATTGATTTTTTATGATTTTTCTCCATGCATGCTATCTTTTCCACTCCCGTTCCTTTGGTCTGTGTGTCTGTTTAGGTCTCTGAGTTCACATTGGAGGCTTTCAGCAATGCCTCATGATCCTTTGTTTTCTGCTCTTGATAAAGAGCCCAACACCATAGTGGCTGGGAATGTTGAGCATCCGCAGTGGCCAGTGTGGGTGGGTGGATATTGGATGTTGGCACCCAGGTCAACTCCCCAAAGAAGACTCTTGCATTTTCTTGTCTGGAGAATAGAGGTCTGGCTGCTACTGTTCCTGATGATAAATTCACTTACCCTTCTATTTTCAGGATAGTGTCCCAGCCTCCCCTGTGCTTGGAGCTCTCTAGGGCAGGCACTCCTGCCTCATAGTCACCAGGGAATAGACGTGGAGTCCTGTGCTAAGCGGGGAGAGGCAGTCACCCCATAGCATGGAACTTGGGAGAAGATCTGGGAGTGTTTAACTGCTTCTTCAACACTTTCCCTGACTCTCCTTCCCTCTTCCAGAACATCCCTCTGTCCCTTGTCTTCATCCCCAGGAGCCTAGCAGGATGTGTCCATATCTTCCTTCACTCTGTTTCCAGGACTCACCTCAATTAGGTCTCCAAGGGAGAGAAGAGGCTTCTTAGAGTGAACCAGGCTGGAGAGGGAGCTCCAACCCCGAATGAGGACAGGCTTCCTTGAGCCTCATCCGCATGTCCCCAGGTGCATGGACACCACAGGATCATCAAGTGCGGGATCTCGTGGTGCTTTCCCGAATCTGTAAGTCCCCCATGTGGCCAATAGGGGTGACAAGGCCTCCTCTCTCCACTTAATGGGAATCTAAAAGGACAGACGGAAATCAAACTCCAAGATCGGAATCTGCAAATACAGAGCACATGAAATCTCCCGACCCTCTCCCTAGCGCTATGCCAGACATGACTGCCCTCTGGGCATGAGGATCCTTGGTTGTGGGGAGCTGTCCCCTGAATTGTAGGGAATTTAGCTGCCATGCTGGCCTCTATCCTGTCCCAGTGACAGCAACCAGCAGTTCTACTCCTAAGACAGTACCAGAGAGAAGCAAAACAGTTGTCTACACGAAGATTTTTACAGAAATGTTCATAGCAGCATTGTTCAACGTGTCCCCAAAGTAGAAATAATCCCGGTGCCCGTCAATGGATGAATGGATAAGCAAAAATCCTGCTATACCCGTGCACCGCACTATTACTCGGTGATAAAAACAAACAAATTTTAGATACAAGCTACCACCTGGATGAACCTTAAATACGTGCTACTAAGTGAAAGAAGTCAGATGCAGCACACCGCATACGGTATGATTCCATTTGTGTGAAACGTCCAGAACAGACACAGCTATAAATGCATAGGGTCCATTAGTGGTTGTCTGAGCCGGGAGGGAGGGCACTGCTGAGTGACTGACACGGACACTTAGGATCTTTCTGGAGTGACGGAAATGTTCCACAATTCTCTCGTGGCAATGGTTGAACAACTCTGTAGAACTCCTGAAAGCCGTTGAACCACTTAACCTGGCTAGACTTTATGCTGTGTAAGCAAACCTCAGGAAAGCTGCTAAAACGGACTGTTACAAGCAGAAATAATAACCATGTGCTGTAGGGTAATGATATATGGAGATGAAATGTTTGACAAGAGAACAATGGATTGAAAGAGGGTAAAATGGAAGTATAATGCTTTAAAACCTTACTTGATACCTGCAAGTGCCCAATATTAGCTCAAGGAAGCCCAGGATAATTAAGGATGCACATTTTAACCCCTGGAGACGCCCCTAAAAAGAAATAATACAAAAACACATACCTGGAAGGCCAACAGGAGACATTCAATGGAACCCCCAAAACAATACGATCACAAAGAGAAGACAAATAGTGAGAGGAGAGACTTAAATTCCACTGACTGAGCATCATAATCACATTCAAGGAATGGGCTCAATGATGCATTAGAGGCAGAGGTGGTCAGAATGCAAAATGAAAAAAGCAAGACCCGCTAAGTTCTATCTGCAAGAAACCTATCTGAAATATAAAGACAAATACGGTGGAAGTAAGACGCTGAGAAATGATACGCCACACAAACGGGAAGCAGAAGAAAGCTGAGCGTATTCAGCTCTGACAAAGTAGAACACGGCATGTCTACGGTGTATGGGAAATATCAGCGGGGGCATTTCTTAACGATGAAATGTCCAAATATCAAAAAGGCAGAATAACCCTAAGTGAGTATCACCTAGTGAGAGAGTTTCAGAATCTGTGCAGCAGAAACTGACAGAGTCAGGGGGAGAAATAGGGAAAGCCGTAATTATTGCCGGGAAATCAGCCCTCTGCTCTTAGTAACGGTGGAATATGCATTTTATCTCAAGTGCATGTGGAACAGTTATGGAGGCAGAGCCTGTGCTGGGCCAAAAAGTTGTCAGGAAGCATCAGGGGATTGTAATTCGTTCTTATAACGATTTGTTGCAATAATTAAAGTTACACGTACACTGGCTTTAGGATCCAGCAATTGTTTTCCTAGGGAAATGAAACATACATTTAAGTGATCTGTACATTTATTTCACTGTCCGTGAAATATACCTTGTTTTTTAAAGAGTAAGCATAAAAATAATATTATGGAGAATTATTAGTGCCGGGCACAGACCCAACTGGTTTACAGGCATTAACTCACAAAAGCTTCACAAATCTTACAAATGAGACAACCGAGACACCAAGAAGTTGTGTCGCTTGCTTAAGGCCCTACAACCCCCAGCACCCAAATACCAATAAAGGGTAGCTTTGTTAGCAACAACTTTGTGAGGCAGGAATCGTCAGCCCTATTACATAAAAGAAATTGAGGTTCAGAGAGCGACTAGCTGACTTCGAGAAAGTGATAGAGTCAGGATTTGAACCCAGGTCCGTGTGACTTCCAAGCCTGGCCTCTCGAGCTTCCTGTGTACAGTCACGCCCCTACCCGCTCTTGGGGGGCAGGTGGGATCCATATGCAGGCCCTCGCACACAGCCAGGTGAGTTTTAACTTTACACCTGCCCCTTTGGGGGTATTCTAATGCTCTGTGACCAGGACCTTGCCTCCTATCATCCCACGTCGATCCAGACAGCCGTAGATACCTGTGGCGTGGGGTGGGTGATTCCAGTGAATACGGTGAATTTCAGGGTAGGGGAATTTAGGATTTCCCAATTTGTCACCAGTTCACTCATTCGACAAATCTTTGTAAGTACCAACGATGTGACAGGGCTGGGGAAGCAGCAATGAACAAAATAATGGCGCTTATATCCTGCAGGGATGAGAGAGACTGTAAAGGGAACAATAGATGGATCATATCATTTCCAGCAGTGTGATGAAAACTAAGAGCAAGAGGCGAGAGAGGGGGTCAGGAATGGCCTCGCTCAGGAGGTGACAATTGATGGCGTGACCAGGGAGTGAGCAGCGGGGATATCTGGGGGGAGGTACGGCAGCAGCTGCAGGCGGGATCGTGGGTGGGGGCGAGGGAGGTAGGGGTTGCTCACAACATGCCCGGCTGGGTGAAGGTATCGTCCTGCAGAAAGCGCACTGAGCAAGCGTACTTGAGGCCTCCAAGACAATGAGGGGAAAAGGAAGACATCAGCTCTGGCCAGACCAAAATTAGGTCATGACTGAGGAAGGACCAGGGCCAGGCTTTCTGTAAGGACAGCAGAGAGACTTCCTTCCCTGGTGGCCCTGAGCACTTCTGGATGAGAGTGGCTTCCGGGTCTCCCCCAAGCACAGAGCACTCAGAGAACTTTCAGACATCAAGCAGGTATTGAGGCCCTCCTCTGTTCTAGGCACTCCATCAGGGGTTGTACGCACTGCTTCATTCAAGCCCCACAGGATTTGTAGGTAGAAAATGCTGATTGCATTTTACAGTTGAGGAAACTGAAATTAAGCTCATCACTGGAAGGTGTCAGAAAAAGAGCTTGAGCCCAAATCTATGCAGAATCCAGGTTCTTTGTGTTCCATGGTTCTATGAAGACCAAGAACTTTAGAAGGAATTACATAGGCTGCAAAGCAAGAAGGCCAGAGCATCCTGAGTCTTTGGTACCTGTAGACTGGATGGATGGGTGGGTGAATAGAGAGATGGATGAGTGGATGGATGGATGGGTGGGTGGGTGGATGGATGGATGGATGGATGGATGGATGGACGGATGGATGGGTAGATGCATGGATGGGTGGGTGGGTGGATGGATGGATAGATGGAGAGATGGATGGGTGGGTGGATGGATGGATGGATGGATGGATGGATGGATGGATGGATGGACGGATGGGTGGGTGGATGGACGGATGGATGGGTGGATGGATGGATGGATAGATGGAGAGATGGATGGGTGGGTGGGTGGATGGATGGAGAGATATTTGGATGGACGATGACAGAGACACAAATAGACAAGCAGACCTTTTGCTATAACTTATCTGCATGTGTTTTCAAAAAATGTATTGCCCCTTTCTGAACTTCAGGGTCTCCATCTAGAAAATAAGAGGGCCGGACTTGAGCGGTTGTTTTCAAACTTGTTTTAGTAGTAAAATTCTGTCTTCAAATGCTACCTAATGGGGAGAACTAAGCATGATAAAAGAGAAAAAGAGGATGGGGAAACAAGTGGGCAGGGTGCCAGAAGGTCTGCCCCTGCACCTGTCCGTCCTTCTCTGTAGGAGAGCTATAGACAACTTTGTCAAACCAAGGAAGGCCTTGCACCAAAAACATTCCAGTTTCTGAAACAAAGACAGACCTATCGGGGTGGGGTGGCAGAGAAATGGGAGATCTTGGCTAGCCAGGAGCCAGAGCCCAGCCTTCTCTGCCATCATTGAATAGCACTGCCTGGTGTGCTTACGAGGGCCCACCAGCTAAGGGGGCCGCGGGGGGCACAGGGATGCCTCCTTCTAGCTCTGCGGAGCATGTACAGACCGGGGAGCCAGGTGTTATCTGAAACTCTGCCAAGTCTCTCACTCAGCCCAGGGGGTGCAGAGAAGGGCAGTTAACTCTGAGCAGCCTCTGGCCCTGGCTGTGTCCCATTTGCGGATCAGACCAAGCGTGAGAGCTGGTGGACATGGCCCACGTCACTCATGGGTGATGGGCTTCTTCGGGCTTCCCCAGACTCTGGGCCTGGCCAGACCAGGCAGGACTCTCATTTGGTTAGTGTGGGGATACAGAGCCCCAGTTAGGCAGGGTGACGGTTCTGCGTGTTGGCCAGGACCTGGTGCCGGGAGACAGGGCTCTCGGTTGGAGTCGGTCCCAGAAAACTGGAGAGAAAGAGTCCACAAAGGCAACTCCCATAGTCCTGGAAGATGAATGTCTGAGTGTCTCTGTTGGAACATCGTGTTGGAAGTGCAGGGCTGAAGGCTTAGAGCAGGGAGGCGGCAAGACCTGGGCTCGAGTCCAGCTCTGCGTTCACCCATCAGATGATCTCCAGCAAGCTACGCATCTTCTCTGAGCCCGAGGGCACAGACGGGAACCCCTGGGCTGTCTGGCCCCCTAGGCCCTAGTTCCTTAGGAGCCAGGCACAGCTGCTTGGCAAGGCTGACGGGGGCCTCAGTCTACCCCCTCCCTTCCCCTGCGGCCACTACCCCCACCTCCCCTGCCCTCACTCTCCTCTCGCTCCCCAGGACCTCTGTGCTGGAGGCGCCCTCTGAAACGCTCTTCTCCCTTCCCTCTCTCCTTGGGGGGTGGGTTCTTCATTTCCCTTTAATGAGCACCCGCGGCGAGAACAGATGAACTCCGAACACCCATGGCTTCGGGTAACAGAAGTTTATTTATTGTCCTCGGGGCAGTTCAGAGCAGGTGCTCCTGCCACGCAGGCGGCTCTCCTCCCCGCAGACTCGGGGATCCAGCCTCTCTCTGTCTGTGGCTCTGCCTTCCCGTTGGCATCTGCGCCCAGTTGGGGGAGGAGAAGACACACCGGCTTCCTAAAAGCCTTGGCCGGGCAGCGGCACGTACAACATCCACTGACGTCCCACCAGCGAGCTCCCCTTGCCGACCCGCCAGTGAGGGGAGGGTGGGCTGGAAGATGTAGCCCCCTTCCAATGACAGCTCTACCCCATGGAAGGGGGGGTATATATTTTGAGAGACAACTAGCCATCTCCACCATATCTGGCTGGCTTCACCTCATCCTTCAGGTGTTCAGGGAAATGTTGCCTCCTCCAGGAAGCCTGCCCTGAGTCTCCCAGTATGGGGATTAGATGCCCCTCCTATGTGTATCCAGCACCTCTGGCCTTCCGTGTATCATAATATACTATTTTCTAGTGTCTGAAAATAGAACATAAGCACCTTTAGGTCAAATTACATATTGACCTGTGCACTCCCAGGGGTCAGCCTGATGCCTGGCACATGACGGGTACAATAAATTGTTGGGTGGGTGCATAAATGAATGGACAGACAGACGTATTGAGGGAAGGACAGACAGATCTTCCTCGCACAAGCCTTCAAGCTCCCCATGCCCTGTTTCTTGGATCTCTGAAAGCTGCCAGTGGGTTGGGGAATTCCTGGCTGCACGTTCTACGGCGGCCTGTGAAAGCCCTCGTGCTGGAGAGTACACCTGCCCCATCCCTTCTGCTCTGAGAGCCCCGGAGGGGGCGGTTGCCCCTGCGTCCCAGCCTTGAACAGGCCGCACCTCACAGGCTGACTCCAGCCCAGACAGGTTCTCGGACACCTGCTTCCTTTGCTCTTTGGATGGGGAAAGCTACATGAACGCCACCAAATCACCCGCTTTCTGCCCCTAGCCACTCGTTTCCCCTCCTGGTTCACCAGATCTCCCCAGGGCCGTCGCAGACTCATTCTCAGAAAGAAACAGTGCCTTCTCTGCTTTGCAGTGCCCCGTGGGGGGGGGGGGGGACCAAACCCCACAGTGAGGAAGAGGCTGCAATGCGCCTTACAGATGGGGTCATTCCTGGGGACAGTGACCAGGGCAAACTCATGGCTCCTCAGACCCAGAACCGGGAGGAAGGGATGTGGACAGAGGGCAAAGGGCTTGGGAGTGCTCCCATCTTGTCCAGGCCAGCGAAATGCGTAGGAGGTGGTGAGCATTGTGATGGCATCGTCCGTACAGAGATCACGCCGGGGCTAGGAAGCAGAGAGTCTAGGAGTGGGCATGCAGGAGTCCCACCAGACAGAAGGGGCCCTGGGCTGAGCTTGCTCTGGGAGGTTCAGACCACCTTAAGGGAGCCACAGAGTGGTTCTCTCCCTGTCCTCTTCCTGTAGTGTTTGGTGGTTTTAAATATCCTGAGTTTCAGATCTGCTGACAGAAGTGTGTGCGTACATACAGGACAGCAGCTGTTAGCCGTGGAATCAGGGAGAAGAAAAAGAACCACAACTACCATAGCAGCTAAGATTTATTGAGCACAGGGGCGCCTGGGCAGCTCAGTCCATTGGGTGTCCGACTCTTGATTTCGGCTTGGGTTGTGATCTCAGGGTCCTGGGATGGAGCCCCAGGCTGGACTCCACGCTCAGTGGAGAGTCTGCATCAGATTCTCTCTCTCTCTCCCTCTCCCTCTGCCCCTCTCCTGCTCACACATACTCTCTTTCCCTCTCTAAATGAATAAAAGAAAATAGTTTTTTAAAAGATTTATTGAGCACATACTATGTACCAGGCAATACTATTCTAAGCTCTTCACTGGATTAACTCATTTAGTTCTCACAAGTACCCTACGAGGCAGGCGCTGGTGTCATCCCCATTTTACAGCTGAGAAAACTGAGGCAGAAAGATTGAACAACTTGTCCAAGGGCACCCAGCTAGTAAGTGGCAGGGCTAGAACTTTACCCCCGATAGCCCCATCACCAGGGGGTGGGTGAAATTCAGGCCTGTCTGAGCATCTGGCCCTACCGCCCTCAGCCCCAGGAGGAATTCTTCCAACGAGAGTGTTGGAAGTTCTGGGTTATGTTGTGTTAACGTAAATTGTTTTCCTTACAGAGCTTTGCTGCTGCTGCTGCTGCTTCTTTTTTTTTTTTTAATTATTGAAGTATAACTTAGATGTAATACAACACACAGATCTTGAACTGCAGTTCAACAACTTTTAACAAACCTGCACACTGGCGTGATAAACACTGCAGTCAAGATCTGGAGTATTTATCTCGACCCCCATGATCTTCCAATCAAACCAACATTACTAGAAGCCCCCACGGTCTCAGGTTGCCTGTTCTGAAAGTTGATCTACATGGAATCAGACAGGGCACGGGCCTCCGTCTTTGGCTCTTCTCCCTTGGTCCCTCCCTCCCTCCCTCTCGGTGCTTTGATTCACACCTAGCTGCCAGGAATTGAGCACACAGCCAGTGAGAACCTGATCCATGTTCCCCTATGCCCTCCGCAGGCCACAGCAGACATCACTAATCAATTGACACACTCATTCTCACTGGGCCCACCTACGGCTTCAGAATCCTTCATGCTGTGGATTGCAATCCAGAGAACCCCTACCAACTGACTGCAATTGGCACAGGAGCTGCAATGCATATGCCAGCCCAAGATTAAAGTCGATCTCTATCTCCTGGTGGGAGCTGCATTTTTTTTTTCATTTTTTAATTTGAACGAAAGGGAGACTCACAAGAGGTTGCAAAATTCGTACAGAGTCTCCATATACCCTTCATCCAGTTCCCCAGTGGTAACAGCTTACGGAGCCATAGTAGATTTTCAAACTTAGGAAATTGACATTGGTATAATCTTGTTACCTAAACAATAGATCTTACCTGGATTTCACCAGTTTTTACATGCTCATTTGGACGGAGGTGTATAGCTCTCTGACATGGTACCACGTGGACAGACAAAGAAACTCCCCTGTGCTCCCCCTCCCCGGCCACGCCCCTCCCTCCTCCACCCCTACATGGTTCTTCCGTGTGCCTCTGTGTCTCTCCCTCCCCCAGTACCACCCCGTCTTGATGACTGTAGCTATGAAATAAAAGAACCGCATGTTAATAGGAATTCAAAGCTTGAGCTAAAGAGAAGAAGCTCTGATTGTGAGATTCTGTGAAATCTGGATTCTGAGCTTGACTCTGCGTGACCTGTCACTTCACAATTTGGAGCCTTATTTTTTGGTGAGTAAAGCAGGGATGATAATAATAATAATAATAATAATAATAATAATAATAATAATAATAACCTTTATGTTGTATAGGTGAAATGAGGAATCTGGGAAGTTATAAATAGGAATATTCTTTGACCTATAAGTCTTATTAAGGTGTTAGGGTTGATTTTGGGGGGGCTGCTGAGAAATGTGTCCTTTATTCCCTGAGTTCTGAACCAATCGGGAAATAAGACAAAAATGTCATCCTTATTAGTGATCAGACTGACAATGGGAAATGGATCTTCTCTCCCTGGGAAAACGAGCTTGCTAATAATCTCAGAGCCAGTAGCGCTCCCCCCCTCCCAGGAGCTCTGTGCTCCAGCCCCCCTCGGACGGCTGGGGCTACATGGAGAGAAGTGGGTGACTCTGGGATTGCTGGTGGCAGAGCTGACAAGTTTGCTGATAGATTGGATGTGGGTGGTGACGGAAGGAAAGGAACCTCCTAGGTTTGTAGCCTGGGGAACTAGGGGGGGATGTGGTGCCGTTGACGGCAAAGGGAAAAATGGGAGTTGGCGCCCGTTACCTGGAACAAACCAACTCAGCCACACTGAGTGATAACAGCTCCCCACTTCCTTGATAGGCCACAGAGGGGCATCGGCCCCAACTGATTGGCTCCTAACCTGGTCACTCTCTGAGTCCTATCTCCACTGACGTCCGTGAACTTGTGCCTTCCGTGTCCAACGGTCCACCGATGAGTGCCAGCTGGAGGGGGTGAGACCCCGGGAGTGCCCTTCAGTGCCCCCCTGAGAGGTCAGCTGTCATGGAGGCTGCACTCTGCTAGGCCCGAGAGGCCCCCCTGCATCTTCCCAACGCAGGGGCACCACCAGGGCTTACAGTGCGCCGGGCCCTCTAGCAGGCCCCAGGGACGACGGACAAACAGAACACTGGTCTTGCCCTTCAGGAGGGGGCAGCCTGGAGGAGAGGCCCACCCAGGCTGCTATCACCGTGTGTTATAAAAGGCTGAGTGACTCAAACACAGGTCTCACGACGCCCCATCTGGGGCTCCATCCTCTTCCCATTTGGTATGGTCCCTTTTCTGCCCAACACAACCCATTCCCCTACCAGAGGGAGCAGATGTGACGACAGCCCTCCGGGGACCTGGGTGATGCTGACTGTGATCTCACCGTGCTCTCGGCCTCATCCCGGACAAACTGTCCCAAGGTCACCCCTGATCACACACGGGGTGTGTTTAGGAAAACACTGCTCTCTCCCAGTTGGGAGCCCGGTGTGCTCTGAAGGCTAGGGTGGGTGGGGAGGAGTGAGGAGGGGCTCCCTGCTCTGTTCTGAACTCAGCCCTGCAGGGCAGAGGGAGCACCCTAGGTGCTGAACCACCAAGGACAGAGGCCCTGCCCCCACAGGAGGAAGAGTGGGTGGCCCTTGGCCGCCTGGTCCCTGCTTCAGCAAGTCTGACCCACCAAGCTGGCGGGGAGGAAGGTCTTGTGAACCGCAGTCAGGAAAAGCAACCGCCTCAAACCCAGAGAACCACCTGGAAGGTGAGCTGAAGGCAGAGGGAAATGAATCCAAGTTCAATACCCAGAGGGATCCACCCCTCTCATCTGATTAGACCTTGCCCAGCCCAGGCTCAAACTGGGAAATTGGACCGAGGTCCCCGCAATCAGTAACCGGAAAATGCAACCAGATTTTCCTGGGCCCATGAACCAATTAACGATTTACTTGTTTATTATTGTTTTTAGTGAATAAAATAATATCATCTGTGGGACACTTACTCTATTCTAAGTGCCATGCTAAGTATCACTTACGCTTCAGCTCATTGAATTCCCTCGTCCACTCTGGGGCCGCTATTAGCCCTGTGTTACTGAAATCAACTTAGTGAAGATAAGCAGATAAGCCAAGGTCCCACAGCCAAAAGGGGGCCGGTGAGACTGAACCAGGTTTTCCCATGCGAAACCCACTCTGTTTTCATTACGGTCACTTCTCGGCACGTTTTGGTACCAAGTGAGGTAAATCTCGTCACTATTCCACTATGACTCTGGTCCAAAATGTTCTCAGCTATTCTCAGTCCTTCTGAATGAACTTCACATCCCCACTGCCATGGTCCCGGGAATGGCACTATGTTCGTTAATTCTATCAGCGAGAGTTGACACCCTTACATTTCGACTTCCTTTCTAGAAACACGAATGTGTCTCTATTTCTTCAGACACTCTTTTTCTCCCCCCTGCAGGAGAGCACGCATAGATTTCTCTCGATGGCCCTGCCAGCACTTCCTGTAGAGCAAATTCCAAAGAAGAGGTGTTTCAGCTCTTTTTTGCTAGTATGCGTGAGATCCTTCTTCGAACCACACTTTGCAACGAAGCCTCGTGACCGGATGTGCAAGCGATTCCCTTTCGCCCAATTCCTGCATCGGGCTCTTGTTACCAAACCTTGCCAGTGCTGCTCGGTCCCACCCCAGCAGAGTTGTTTGGATTTTTCGAGGTAGAAAATCACATCCTCAGCCCATTGCTATCATGTTTGCCTTCCTTCCCAATGTTTATCATTCCAATCTGTGTTTTCTTGTCCTTGGGACCACCTGGAACATTCTCTTCTGTGCTGAGACGAGGGCCGGGCCGCGGCGAGGGAAGAGCCAAAACCGTCGTGCGTATTGCTGGCACTTTGTATCCTGTGAGAACCGTCACGCATGCGATCCTGTTTGATCTTCGCAGGGGTCACTCCGGTGATCAATAACCGTGTGCCGAACCTCTCCTGTGGACCCAGACAAGACATGGGTTTCTCGTCTCCATGCCCTGCACAGTCCGGCAGGAACGCAGGAAGCAAATAAGTCCACAGACTCGACCTAAGTAAATGCAACACGGGCCAGCGAAAGCATAAAGTACCATCCCTTCCATCCACAGATGAGGAGTCACGGCCCAGGATGGGAAAGTGACTTGCACAAGATCGCACAGCAAATTGGCAGTCAGGCTGAGAGGCAACCCCTCTTTTTTTTTGCACCCGGAGGCTGGGAGCCACCTCCAGCCTTTCTCCAGCCTGTGCACGTGTGTCTTCCTAGGCCCCAAGGGCGGGCTGTCCTCCGAGAAGTGTCCGTTCCCTGGCAGAGCCCATTCCAGCTGGCTGAGGGCCAAGGACAGAGCTCTCTGCGTCCTTCGACAGCTGGCCAGGGAGCAGAACGTCGTGTTCGGCAGGGCTTCCGTGGAGCCCGGCGGCCAGGCTAAAAGCCTCGAACCCCACAGCTGTTGTCACTGGGCTGGCACTGCCCACCCTCGGGGTTGCGGCCGAGCTCCATTTCCCTTCCTAGAAGTCACTGCCCAGGAAACGGAGGTCAGTCTATAGGTTGTGACCTGGTCCCGGGACCTGTGGCTTCAGGCCCAGCTGAGAACAGAGGCCAGTGCCAGGCCTTCTAAAGTGGAAATGAGGATGGCCGTTGAAAACGAGGTCACATTTGTCTGCAGACGCTCAGTGACTCCATGGTGGCTCACAATATGGTGGCTGGAATAGACCCTTCTATGACTGCACTTCCAGAACCAATTCTAAAGTTCCTGCCCTTTGACCCTCCTCGAGCTGGTCCAGCCACCTCTCACCCTTAGCAGTCTTCATGTTGATGGCAGCATGGTGGCCTTTTCTTCCCCAACCCATGCCCTCTGAGTGTTTGCCCACTCTGTACCCTCCTCTAGGAACTTTGTCCCCCTCTCACCTGAGCCCCCCCCACTGTCCTAATGTTTCCGGGACCAAATCCTCCCCGTGCCACGTGTCCCAGCTCAGGTGCCCCGGCAAGCCCCCTCAGCCCAGCGCTGCTGGAGGTGACTCTGCGTCCTCTGAACTCCATGTCAGACAGACGGGTGTCCTGATTGGGCAAGTTGCTGAAACTCTCTGAGCCTCTGCTTCTCTATCTGCAAAATGGGGCTGCTGGTCCAGCGACCTCGGAGAATCACAGGCCTTGAGGGTACAACGATGACAGCCGCGGATGCTCACATCGCACACACTTTGCACTGAGCACGGTTGGAAGTGCTTTACGAAGGTCGGTGTTCTTGGTGTCCCCAGTCCATGGAGAGAGGACCAAGGCCCAGGGAAGTGAGGGGACAGGCTCCAGGCCTAATCGGCAGCCAGGAAGGGGTTGTGCCCCGGCAGCCTGGCTCCAGCCCCCTGCGCTGGAGGACTGGTGACAGGCGTGCGTGCGTCCGTGGAGGTGTGCGTGTGCCTGTGGGCGCCGGTGCGTTCGTACCTGTGCGTGCATGAGAACGCTCACAGCACAGCGCCTGGCACAAGGAGCATTTCCTTTCCATAGCCCTTTAAGTCTGTCCCCTTGGACTTGGCCCCTCTGCTTGGTTTCATAATCCCGCAGCTCACGGCCTACCCGACTGTGAGCTCCTGGAGGCTGGGGCCGGGCTCTCAGCAGAGTCGGAGTCTCCGGGGCCTGACCCACGGGCCTGACACCTGCGACCCCCAGCGACTCCCTCTGCCTTTGCTAAGCGTGCCCATCTTGCTAGCCCACAGGAGGGGGCCTTGCTCGGCACCCAGCCCAGCCCCCCGACACGGGAGGGCCCCTGCTGCACGTGCCTGTCTCCCATCACCCAAGGGCTGGCTCCTCCTCTTCTTTCCATCTCAACCCCCATGTCACCTGCCCAGGGAGGCCCTCCCTGGTCACTCTTCCTAAAATGGCCCCCTTCCCATTGCGTGTTTCATTTCCTTCGTAGAACACACTGTCATCAGAGATTCTCTTGCTCCGTTGATTGATTTGCTTGCTTCTGTCTCCCTCCCACTGGTGTCTAAGCTCCGTGAGTCACGGGTCCTTGTCCCTGGGTGGTTTAGAGCAGAGCTTTTGCCACTATAGTGTGCTCACGAGTCACCTGGGAATCCTGCTGATGTGGTCGATCCCCACGCTCTGAGCAGCCGAGTGACAGTGTTGGGGTTCTCAGTCTGTGGAATCGGAAGCCCCTGGGGGTGACTCTGATGCGTGCTCAAGTGTGCTCAACTCTCATCGAGAGCAGGGTTAAGGTGACCAGCCCTGGAGCCAGGGCCACCTCGGTCAAAGGTTACCTTACTTCCTTGCACCTCTGTTTTTCCAGCTGTGGAATGGGGCAGACGGTAGTCCTTTCCTCATAAGTCTGTTTGAAGCCTGAGTTCACAGTCAGCTGTCTGTCACCACCCACGCGAGTTGTCCAATGTGTGCTTGGGCGTCGGCCAGAAGCTGTCAGCAGGAGGCGACAGGAGGTGGACCCGAGGATGGTGCCAGGCCAGGTGTGTCCTTCCGGGCCAGCTGGCTTCCGTGCTGACGAGGACCCCTGTCTACAACGATTCCCGAGCTCCAGCAAGATTTCAGGGCTGACCTGAGCCACCAAGCTGCACCTGTTTCCCAGCATTTGTGAAGGGCCGGCCACGCAGGAACCGAGAGGCCCTGGGTGGCCAGTGATGACCCCTTCCGGAGGCTTGCTGCAGGAATATTGGCTTGGGGTTGCCCGGGTAGCGGAACAGGACGAGAGGCAGCTCTGTCACCAGCCAGATGGCCCACACCTCACTGTTTCATGCTCTTTCCCTGCTGACCTCCCTGGGGCATATGTCAGCCTATGCACCGGGCCTTATTATTCCCATTTTACAGACAAGAAAACCAAGACTCAAGAGAGCTCCTGGGAGGCTCTGTGAACAAAGCTACTTGTCCCTGGATAACAGGGAGGTTAGGAAGTCCTGACCTAGAAGAAGGAAGGTCCAGAGCCCCTACCCTAGGGGTCACCACCCTTCCCCCATCGATCCCTGCAGGCTCAGAGAGGCCCCTCAAACCAACCCAGGGCTGCTTTGCTGCCTTGTAACTTACACAGGGCCACACGCCAGGCCCTGGGAACCAGCGGAGGGTCATGAGCAGTCAGACGGAGACTTGCTGGCTTGGGCAGGAGGTGACCCCGCTGTCACAAGACATTGATGCCATGGACCCCACTGCCTGCCTGGTGAAGCCTGCGGACCCTGTCTCAGGCATTTTTTTTTTTAATTCATAAATTACAAACGTTACAAAGAAGCCCCCAAAGGATGCTATAGTAACATAGAGGCTTTGTTATTGACTCATTAAATAGCAAGACCTAGCGTCAGCTTTAATAGCTGGTGTGATTTCAAAGCGATGAGCGCAAATGCTCCTTCAAGATGTGTGCCACCCCGGAACGTAATCTGGAAATACCTGTGATTTCTCCTGGCAGCAAAGTCACAGGTGCCACTAATCACTGTGGTTTGTTGCCTACGCAGGCTGGAAGGAAATGCTCCATTTCAAAGAATAAGGATGCAATTCTTTCCCCCTATTCAAATCCAGGGACCTCAGTCAAGAGCTCGTTGAAAGGAAGGCTGGAACCCACGGGGAGAGCCCAGGGAGTGATGGTTGGGTGGAGCTGCGGCTTTGGATGGAGGGAGACAGAGCTTTGGCAAGGTCCTCTGCCCTTGACTGTCCCCTCTGTGCACGTCCCAGCCTGAGCACTGATCCTCGAATCCGGTATTTCCTATTTCCTACCGCTTGGTCGACTGTCTTCCCACTGTAGTCTTAGAGGCTTTTGGAAAAGGTCCATCTGGGGAGAAAGGGCTCAGGGGAAGAGTCTACTCCTGAGTCCATTCCCAGAGTTCCTCTCTCCGGGATTTGCACAGGCTGCTTGGCCCCCACTGCCCAGGCCAGTGGCACATGGAAGGCGGGGTGAGTGGGGCAGAGAGAGTGGCCACCAGCCACCGCACTGCCGACGGATCCCATCCTTGTTGATGGGGCTTTCCTGCTCATGATCTCATTTCATCTTCACTACCCTCCTGTCCGTGAGAACTGCGGTGTCCACTCTGCAGGCGAAGCTCAGAGAAGTGGAGCGTTTGCCCGAGGTCACACAGCCAGGAAGTAGGCGTTGCCTCTGTGGCTGCTGTCCTTTGCTTGGAATCCCTGCTGCTCAGAGAAGTAGAAAGCAGGTCTCCTGTCTTTACAGTTGTAGCTGGCTGGCTGGGAAGCTGGAGTTTGTATTTCGTATCTGGCTTCCTTCATTCATCCACTTATTCGTTCATTCATCCATTCATCCTTCTATCCATCCGTCCATCTTTCTGATAAGTAGGTACCAGGGCCTGTGCTAAGTTAGCCCAAGAAATGCAGCAAGAGCAGATGCCACCTGGCCCCATGGAGCTTATGGTGAGGGGAGGGGAGCAGAAAGAGGACACTCATCAAATAATAACACAAATAAGTGGAAATGTGAACAGAGCCAAAGGCTCTGAAGCAGAGACATGTGGCCGGGGCAGGGGTGGGGGCTGGCTGCTGGGCTTTAGCGAAGGTCAGGGAGGGCCTTCCAGAGCTGAGATCCGAAGCACAAGCAGGAGGCAACAGGGCAAGAGAAGGGGGGAAGCTGGACCCGCTGGGGACTGCTGTGTAGAGAAGGGGCTGCCCATGCGGGCTCTGCGGTCAGGCTGGGATTGCAATCCTGGGGGCGGATCACTGACCAGCTGTGCAAACATGATAAGCCCTTCATACTTCCAGCCTTGATTTTCTGAAAAAATCAGGATTATAATAAGAATATCCACTTCACAGGAGTGTTGTGAAGATTTATTGAGATGAAGTGAGTAGAGCTCTCAGCATGGTGCCCAGCCCTGGGAAATGCTCTGACTCAGCACTTCGGCTCTTAGTAAGTGTGGACGATGAATAAATCAGTCCATGAGAGCACTTGTAAGAAGAGCTGGCCACAGCACGAACTGAGGGGGGGTGTGGAGAGGTCTATGGTTGCCCAGCCACGGCTCCACCTCGGTGGCTTGCTAGGATCAACCGGGTGCCCCAGGCACATGTCACATGAATTAAATGGTCAGCTCTCCGAGGGTTTCTTTGGCATCAGCAGCTTTTAAGCCTCTGCATGAAAATCCAATGTCTGGCTGGGACCAAGAGCCACCGTCCGCGAGGGTGGTTTTGCTGGTGCCAGGTGCACTGGGGAAGGGTTCCTGGGGCACTTGGTGGTTGGGGCTCCCCCCCCCAAGAATGGAGAAGATTTAGATACATAGAAAAGATTAGGGAGGAAATTCCAGGCTGGGGAAGAGGCGGAATGAAATCTTGGAGATTGGGGTGGAGCCCGGAATTGGGGAAACGGGGTGCAAGGAAGGAGACTGGAGGCTGGGAGAGGTTCATGCAGCTGGGAGATTGCGCAGAGCTGCGGGCAATTGCTGAAGAGCCTTGAGGGTTAAGAGGGGCCTTTGGTCTGGTTGGACGGGGACATTGCTTGCTGGCGGATGTGTTTGGAAAAACTCGTTTGCAGGACTGCCTCTTTGAAAAGAGCCAGGATGGCAAAGGTTTGGCGTCTTATACGACAATTCCCATTGATTGGAGTAGCTGTTTAGGGATTCTGTGTTGAGAAGGATTCAGAGCCTGAATCTGAGTGTGGCAAGTGATTGACGAGGGTGGCCAAGGCCAAAGGCATGGGGGCTGGCACTTCCCATCCTGGCTGGAGCGGGGGGCTGGAAATGCTGCAGGTGGACAGCTAGGGTAGAAAGCAGGGATTAGTCTTTACTTTTCTTCTGTGGTGGTTTCCCTAAAATTGCTTCAAGAAAGAGGACCTTCCCTAAACGTCGGTGATTAAAAAGCCAGCCAGGAAAAGGGAGCTCTGTCCGTACTGAATAAAGTACAAGGCAGGAAAAGGTAGGTCAAGAAAAAATGGATGGGTGGGCTTAGAGATTCTTAAGATCCCTTCAACGTCTGATACTCAGTGGAGAAGAGTTCCCCAAAATGCCTTTGATAGGTAGTGAGAGTCTTGTCACTGGAGGCATTCAAGGAAAGAAAAACTCTCAGGACAGCAGAGAGACTCACATCTCAAACAAGGGCTGCTTGAGAGCACCTCTTAGGGGTTCTTAACATGGTGATTCTGTGATACGGCATGGCTGATGGTGGGGTTGGGGGCACTGTAAAATGACTCGTTCCCGAAGGCACGAGCGACGACTGCAGAGAGCTGGGTCTGTGCCTTGGAGGTCCAGAGACCAGAAATTAGGACCCGAAGGGAGAGCAGTGAGCGAGAAGGAGAGCTCAGGGAGCCCACAGCCTAAGAAATGTTGGTGGCACATTGGGTTTACCCACCTGTCCCAGGCAGACGACCCAACAGCCGTGAATGACCCAGTGGTCCCCAAGTGCCTTCCTCTACACCAGCTTTTGCCTTGGAGCTATTTGGGGCCTGGGCTGCTCTCCCAGGAGTCTCTGTCTCGGAGGAGAGACTTGTAGACATATGTTCTTGTCTGCTGTTCCAACAAACCTGTCCTAGGAGAGCCAGCCCTGCTCTGCCTGGTTGTGTTTGCAGGGCCGGTGGGGGAGCAGGAGGACAGGAAAGGCAGTGATGTCTTTGGGCTCTGTTGGGGTCACGATGACCCTGCAGGTCCTTTCTGCTATTGATTTGGGGAGGCCAATGCTTTAAGACAAGCAGTGCCCACTCAGTGCTATGTGCACGCTTTGAACCACGAGCTCAGCCCTCCAGCCCCGTGATGGAAGTCCGCTCTGTACTCCCTGGGACAATGGAGAGCGGTGGTGAAGAGGCAGTGTGGATACAGAACCAACTTCAAGACAAAACCGGGCTGCACACAGCGTGCTAGCTCCCGTTCCAGTAAAGCAGACATTTTAAACACGTGTGTGTTGATGCACAGACTATGTCTGGAAAGATATTCAGGAAGCGAATATCTGTGCTGGATCCTTCCGGGCAAGGATCTGGGTGGGGAGGAAGATGGGGTTTCATGACTTAACTTTTTGGCTCTTTTGGATTTTGTCCCATGCATGAGCTGACCCTTCAAAATTAAATACGTTAAGCACTGTTCTGTAGTCAGACTCCCTGGGTTCAAATGTTAGTCTTGAGCACATTACTTAGCCTCTCTGTGCCTCAGTTTCCTCTTCTGCAAAAGCAGGGCGCTTGCTAGCACCTGGCTCGGGGTGTGAGAAGCGCTGAGCCCGTGCAGTGCAGTGGTTGTCACGGTGCCTGGCATGCGGGAAGCCCTCGTTGGCTCTGAGCTGCTTGGATGGCATTTCTGATGGGGAAACTGAGTCTCAGAAAGGTTAAGTGGCCGGGCTGTCAGCAGCCTGTTCTGCACGTGAGGACAAATGACATGCTGTCCCTTCGCGTGTTGGAGGGGGTGTACGTGGCGGGAGGGGGGAGGGACACACACACATGAAGACACCTGTACCCCCGCCCAGTAAGGGCCGTGACAGAGACTGGAATGAAGGGCTATGCGGATGCAGAGAAGGGGAGGCCACCAAGGGAAACACAAGAGGGGCACTGCTGACCTGCTGGGTGGCCAGTGATTGTCGAGGGGAGACAAGCACGCTCTGTAGAAAGCACAGCGAGAGCAAAGGCTCGGAGTCCCTAAAGTCTGGAGGGTGAAAGGAAAGCCGGGGAGATGAGAGTGGAAGGAGGTGGCAGAACAGAAAGAGAACTGAGGATGCAGAGAGAGTAGCCTGGGGGTGGGGTGGAAGAAGCAAGCAGGAGGGGAGCAGAGCGGCTCAAGGTTGCTGGAGAGGAGCTGAGCCAGGGCGGAAGGGCAAGCAGAACATCATCTCTCCTCCGTCTCCTGCCCCGCCCCCACCCCATCAGAGGGATGAGCAGCTGCTCCCCTTTGCACGTGCACAAGGCTCATGGGCACAGATGCACACTCGGCCTTCATATGTAAACTCGCCGGGGGTTCAAGGACGGTCACGATTGGCACTGATTTTATTGAAGCAAATTCAAGGACATCATCAACATGCGGGGGGATGAAGCAGGAAGGGGACACTCGAGACCAATGTCACCTTCTCAGGGGCCGCCCCCGCCCACCCTCTGTGAGATCTCAGCACCCTCTTCCTCATCTATGGCCTGTCCTGGTGTCTGTCATCATCCCATCTTCCGAGAATTTCCTTACTTATTATCTGTCTCACTCCTCCAAGAGGAATCTCTGTGAAGGTATGGCTTTGTTTTGTTCTCTTTTTTATCCCCAGTACCTAGACCCGTGTCTTGTACACAGTAGGTGCTCAAATAAGGACACTCACCATTGGGGGGGCAATTACCACATGCTAAACATTTCCCTTGCATGCTTTGTTTTATTAATTTTCACAATCCCAGCCTGCCAGGTGGGCATTTTTTTAAATTTGTTTTTAAAGATTTTATTTATTTGAAACAGAGAGAGAGAACGAGGCACGGGGAGCAGCAGAGGCAGAGGGAGAAACAGACTCCCCGCTGAACAAGGAGCCTGATGCGGGGCTCGATCCCAAGACCCTGAGATCATGACCTGAGCCGAAGGCAGACGCTTAACTGACTGAGCCACCCAGGCGCCCCCAGGGGGGCCTTTTCATTCCCATTTTACAGAAGAGGAAACTGAGGGTTAAGAGGGATCCAGTAAGTCGCCAAGATTTGAATCCAGTCCCTTGGGTGCATTTTCACGCTGCTCAGAAGCCGGGGCGGGAGTGTTCATGCCCCTGATGGGCCGGCTTCCCTCACCCCACCCAACCTGGGCTCGAAAGCCTGTGACTAGCCACCCTGCAGGCCCTCGGGGTGACTCCCCTCCACCAGGGGACCCCTATCTCTTGGCAGCGGCCCCCTCCCGCAACGGCAGGAGGCAGCAGCTCACTGGGTCGCCACGCGGGCTCTGGACTCAGGGCTTGGGGCTGCGGGACCCAAGCGCCCCCTTCGGCACAAGTGGGAAAATGGGTCTAGAGACGTAAGTAATCAATCACCGTTTCTCACACATACGGGCTGTATCGGTCAGGATCCCACAGGAAACACAGGGCACACGCAAGGGTTTGACGGAAGAGAGTTTAATGGAAAGTGTATTTACAGAGGTGGGCTGTATCGGTTTCCTACGGCTGCGGGAACAAATCCTCACAAATGTTCGTGGCTTGAAACAACACATATTTGCTCTCTGGTTCTGGAGGTGAGAAGTCCAAATTGCTGGTTCCCTCCGGAGGCCCCACGGGGAGGGGATCCATTGCTTGACTCGTCCAGCTTCCTTGGCGGCTGCTAAACCATTCCAGCCTGTTTCCATCATCATATAGCTCCTTGGCCCTTCTGAGTCCCTCTTACGGGGACCGTAACGATTGCATTATTGGGCCCATCCAGATAATCCAGAACCATCTCCCCATCTCAAGATCCTTAATTTAGTCACCTCTGTAGAGTCCCTTGTGGCATTTCAGATAACATATTCCCAGGGCCCAGGGATTAGGATATGGACATCTTGGGGGCCATTATCCAGCCTACCACCTGTGGAAGAGGATGGAGGGTGGTCAGGGATTAGCATCAGCGGGGAGCTATTACCACCCCTACCACGCCCAAAGAAGAAGAGAAGACACGTGGGGCAGAAATAAAAACTGACCTCTCTCCTCTGGCCAATGCCCCCCACTGGCTGAAGCCCAACCAGAGGCCAGAGGCCCGGAGCAGAGCAGGGACGGGGAGAGACAGAAAATCAGCAGCACAGTACTGAGCTCATTGCGTTAGCTAAGACTGTCACTGCATTGGAGGCCTGGTCTTCTGAAAAGGGTTCAGCCTGGGGCTGCCTGCCTCTGTCCCTGGAAAAGCAGAACCCTCCCAGGCCATCCCGGCTCAGTGGGTCCAGAGTCTATTCCCTCCAAACCACACTGTCAGGATTTGGGGCAAAAAAAGCTGCCAGGGGGAATTTCAAAGCCAAAGAGCCAGCTGGCTCTTCAAAGCCCTCTCTGCAACAAAGGACCGGAGAGGAGGTAGGAAGACAAAGGCGCTGGCCAGCAGGAGGCTGGCTAAGCAGCCGCCAGGGCAGCCCCTAGAAAGGTGAGCTACAGGAGGAAAAACTGGAGCCGGTCTGATCCTCCCCCCATCACCACCACTGGTCCTTACCCAAACCATCCAGGGAGCTGGAGGCCAAGCCAAGAGGAGCGGGGTGCCCAGGACTGGCAACGTAGGAACTGGGATCCATTCTGTCACCGACTTGCTGTGTGACCTCGAGCATGGTAGTCACCTCTCTGCACCATAGCTTCTGCATCTATAAAATGGGGATAATGGGACCCAGTGCCTAAGGCCATGTTCTCTAGAAGCAGAGCCTGAGACAAGGATTCTTGCGTGCATGTGATTTATTCGAGGGAACCTGGAGAGGAGGAAAGGACACAGAGTAGGTAGGGCAGAAGCCAGGCAAGGCTGTGAGTGAGGACTTCAGGGCTGTTCCCCTCGAGAACAAGGCAACACAAAGCTTGCTTTTGCACCCATCTTGGGGGAGGTATGTGTCCCATTCTTTCCCTGCTCCAGTAGACTGAATAACGACCCCCCCCAAAGATGGCCACATCCTCATCCCCAGAACCCGCAAATATGTTACCTTCTAGGTAAAAGGGGACTTTGCACGTTAAGGGTGTTGAGACGGGAGATCATTCTGGGTTATCTGAGTGGGCCCCCTGTTATCACAGGGTCCTAACCAAGGGAGACAAGAAGGTCAGAGTCAGTAGTTGGGGGGGGTGGCAAGGGGAGCAAGAGGCTGGAGTGATGTGAGGAAGAGGCCCGCAGGCAGGGAATGCGGGTGTCTCCAGAAGCTGGAAGCAGCAGGAAATGGATTCTCCAGAGGTCTCCAGAAGGGACTCAGCCCAATGACACCTTGATGTTCAACTTCTGGCCTCCAGAACTGTAAGGGAATGAATGCACTTGTGTGGTTTCGAGCCGCGGAGTGGGTAGTAAGTTGTTAGAACAGCAATAGAAATCCAATACTCAGGGCCTCTGGGTGGTTCAGCCATTGAAGCCTCTGCCTTCGACTCAGGTCATGGTCCCAGGGTCCTGGCATCGAGTCCCACGTCGGGCTCCCTGCTCAGCGGGGAGTCTGCTTCTCCCTTGGCCTGCCGCTACCCCTGCTTGTGCTCTCTCTCTCTCTCTCCCCTCCCACTCAAGTAAAGAAATAAAATCTTTCAAAAAATGGAATCCAATACACCTGCTGAGACGGGGTGGCTGCACGACCTACCCCGGGCTCAGGGGCCCGGGCTCTGTGGCATAAGCAATCACCGTCCCGCTCAGTGAACACCTTCTGTATGTCACACAGGTAACCCCAAATCCTTGGATCCTCTCCCCTGATTCTGAGTGCCCTGCCCCACCCCCAGTTTCTCTGTGCTTTGGCCTCCAACAGCCCTCAGGCCCGGAGCTGCTTTGACCTCCGGTACAGAGAGCCAGAAGCCAGAGTGACCTTCAGCTAGGGTCTGCCAGCCTTGCCTTGAGTCTGACCAACTCTAAGCAGTAATCCACCCCGGAGATCCCCCAGGCATTGCACTCTGGCTGGGCTCCACCCCTGCCCTGCCCTGCCGTCCCCCCCACTCCCTCTGGTTCCCCTGGGAGCATGTCCTTAATGGCCCCATGAACCCTAATCTCAGGCTCTGCTTCTGGGGGGTCGGCCTGAGGAACCGTCTCTATCTGGCCACCACAATTAAGTCCCGAGGCGGGGAGTATACGGATTCTCATTATGCAAAGAAACTGAGGCTCTGACCAGCTCACAACTGTAAGGGGTTAAGCTGGAATCTGGATCCAGACACAGGGGACGGTGCTTTTAATCCCCGGACTCTATGTACCACCTCCCAGACAGTCCCCTGGGCTCCTTCTCCAGCCCTTGGGGATAATCGTCTGCATTTCCTGGGGGCAGGAAGTGGTTGGAGTAATGAGCTGGGCTCTGGCCAAGATAATCCTCCTGGATCCCTGCCCATCTCACATGTCTGGCCCCACCCAAAGTCCCCACAATGGGATAGTGGGTGGGGGGAGGTCTGGGGAACCCACTGGACCCCGAAACATGGACGTCAAAGCCATGGCTCCCTGAGGCCATCCATTGTTGAAAATCACACAGGCTTCATATTGGTTCTTGAGTTAAATCCTGGCAAATGACTTATCCCCTCTCCCCCCTCATTTTCTCCTCTGTGAGACCAGGATAATAGCCCTGCGGCCAGGAGGGAAGAGAAAGAACAGATAGGACCTTGGCTAGGACAGAACTGGGCCCAGAGGGAGCTCGTTCCTGCTCAGTTAATCTCTCTGAGCCTCAGTTTCTTCATGTGTGAAATGGGAATAATCATACCTGAAATGCAGCCATAGCGAGCGCTATCCCTAGAGCTGCAGTAGGGGTTCTGGACTAAGGACTCCAGGGTCCCAATCCTACGTGACCTGGGACTGGTCACTTAACCGTTCTGTGCCCCCTGTTCGTCCTCTGGTTAGTATGAACTGCGTGTGGGAATACAGATGAAGAGCTCTGAACGGAGCCCTGCACACAGTAAGTGCCGTCAGTAGCTCACATGGGAAGGGCTTGGCCAGCGCCTAGTGCGTTCTGGAGTTCCCTGGCCCCTGTAGTGAGGAAGGTCACCTCCACACACCGCCACGGCCCTATGGTGTCGACCTCCAAGGCACAGGCCCAGTGCGCTCGTGGCTGAGCTCAGGTGGGTGGGATCGAGTTGACCTTGTAAAGAGCGTGGGCCCTGTGTGCCCCCACCCCCACGTTTGAGGGGTCTGTTCAGGCCTCCAGCTCTCACCCCAAACACATCCCTTCCATCCTCTTCTCTCCCCACCTAAGGGCCCATCCTTCACCCACCTTGCTCCCCGCCCACATCAGAAAATTGTGGGTGACTCACGGTGGAGCTGGGGCCGACACCGCGTGGGTGATACGATCCTTCTCCGAGGCATTTACCTTCCCACAGCTCCCAAGAGCACCGGGCCTGCCATCTCGGAACACTTGCCAACCCTTGGGACCCTTCTTCTGCCCAGAGAACAGTCTGACATGGCAAGCCATTCCAGGTGGCAAGACGTTCCCCCAAGATGTCCCACAAAAGGCTCTCCTGCTCCCATGACTCCGTATGCTGGCGCCGGTGCATTCCTGCCTAAATGGGAAAAAAAGCCGCTTCCAGGATTCTGTCTGATGCCTCCTATAATGAGAACAGCAGCTGTGGGGGCTTTTACCTTTCTTTTTCTGGACTAAACAGGCCTGGACTGCAGGCTTCCTTTGCCTCCCTTCCTGAAGCTCAAACGCCCAGGACAGACAGAGCAGCCTGGGGTGGAACCTACTACCAAGAACAGGGGACTCCTTCTGTCCTCTGGCCTCTGAGCAGCCAGCCTGGGCTTATCCTCCCTCCCATCAGGTAATCCAGGGGCCAGGCCAGAAGCCCCTCACGGATTTGTGTGCGCCCAGGAGCTCAGCCGGGCTCTGGGCCTGCCAGTGCGGGGACTATAGGCCAATCCCCGGTCCATTTTCAAAACTGCAACTGGGAAGGCGAGGCTTTGGGTCTGTACCCTAACCACCGCCTTTGTTAAATAAAATCAACCTCGAAAACAAACAGTCAAACCTCCAAACCACCTGCGTGGAGCTTGGCTAAGTGTGGAGGGAGCTTGAACAATGGCAGTGGTATTGGCAAGTCCTGGCCCAAGGCTGGGCCTGGCCTCAGGGACGGACGAAGCCACACCCCCCCACCCCTGAGACTGTCACAGCCTGGTGGGGAAGAGAGACTGAAGGGACTCCAGTTCCCTGAGCTGTGCCGGGGCCACCCAGTGCCCAGGGTACAAACACAGCGTGAAGTTTTGCTGACGGCGCCCAAGCCTGCTGCTGAGAGCCACGCAGCCCACAGCACATCCCCTTGCCCTTCGGGACCCCCCTGACCTTGTCACTTTTGCCAGCATGTCCCTGAACACGCAGGGTCCTATCTTCCCTCTCCTCCCGGAAGCAGCCCCAGACTCACTGGCTGCAATGTCCTCTCTTCTAGATCCTGCCCCCTGCACCCCTGCACTCCACACCCTCCTTGTATCACCTTCTGTGACTCGAATGTCCCTGCTGGTACCCCCCCCCCCAACACCATCCTTCCCTGCCTGCCTTCCAACCTAGAGACCCAGCTAGGTGTGTTCCTGAAGTGGTCATCGCTCCCCTGAGGACAGATTACCCAGTCTTGTTTCAAATTAAGAGCAGTGCGGCTTTATCAAGGGCTAAACCGATCCGGAAGCATCCTGAAGCATTTAAGCTCGAACACCAGGCTTCAAAGGCATTTCCTGCTAATGAGAATAAATGAGATACTGTGTGCGGAGCTGAGCGTGCTTTCGGCCCCAGCCCTCAGACCACCATGCGGAGTCTGCTCTTTGATATCGGGCGCTTTAGAGGGAAAGTTTGCAGAGCGCGGTGGCCTGTATGCTGCTCGGGCATGGAAGGGGTGCCAGGAATGGGGTGAGCAGCAATCTTCGGGCACGAGTGTGTAAAGGGGTGTGTGTATGAGAGCGTGTGTGCATGTGACTGAGAGGCGAGAACCGAGAGGCGTGTTGTGGGGTCCCGCCATGTCCCACCGCATCTCCTTCTCCCGTGGGGTCTCACTCAGCTGTTCTGTCCTGCTGCCACCACCATGCTGGCCTCAGGAGGTCACCGTGGTCAACGCAATCCCTTCTGGTTTGGCCTGAGTCCCTTACCCTGAGTTCCCCCCAACGGAGCAGAGACAGGTTGTCATTTCCAAAATGATTTCGCAGGAAAAGCAAGGTAAACACGCAATTATATTCATGCTGGCTGTATGGCCTCTAGTGATCTCTTAAGGCCCGATTTCCCATCCCAAGAGACTCCCAGGAACAGCAAAGACATTTTGGAATCTCTGATTCGCTGCTTAGGATAACCACATGGACACATCAAGTGTCTGTACACAGGAATTGTTCTGGACAGTCTCTGCTGACTAATGGCCAACTCTGGTCCCCAGGCATCGAGCCGGGGGAAGGGGACTTCTGTACCTCTTCTTTCCTGCCCTGTCCGGGCACTGTGCTGGGGGCTTTGCACTGTGAACTTACCCATTCTGAGTAATGACTTTGTGAACACAGGGCCCAGAAGGGTCAAGTTCCTTATCTAAGGTCCCAGAGATAGAAAAAAACAGCTTCAGGAGGGAACATCCTCTGTGCTGGGTGAAAAGCCAATCCACATTGTCTGTGGATATCACTGGACCCTCCTAAAGGACAAGTAAAAGCTTAGGTGCTAAAGCTAATAATATCGTCCCCCTTTTATAGATGAAGGAATGGATGTTCAGGGAAGGGAAGTGGTTTGTCCACAGGACGCTCCTAACTTTTGGAGGGCTTTGCCCCCGTGACAAGAGTAAATTTAAGGATTTTCAAGCACTCAAAAGCTCAATCAGGGCAAGAAGCAGGGGGCTTTGGGGCCCAGCTCTGCCCATGTCCCCGTTCGGCTGCTGTTCCATCTGTTGGACTCAGCTGGGGCAGGAATTTAGCATGCTGGGGTCCTGCTGAGCCTCTGCCAGCCCCCCTTCCCCTTCCTCCTCCACCAGCCCTGAGTTCCCCCACCCTGGCACAGGACTAGTCTCAGCCGAGTTCCCGGGTCACCTCCTGGGACTCGGGGCAGCCCTCCCTCCTGGCGCTGAGTCCCCACGGAGCTGACTTTCTTCTAGCACCCAGCAGGATCTCAACTGTCCTCTCCAGCAGGGTGGGCTGGTGGGCTTCAGGGGCCAGGACCCTCAGGCTTTAATCCTGTGTGACTTCGGTGCATTAACTCACCTCTCTGAGCCTGTTTACCTCCTAAGAATTCAACTGATGGTAGTACTCTGCCCAAAGAGATGACGTAAAGCTTTTTTGACCCTTCACCTCCTTTTCTTTTTCTCGTTTTTCCCGTTCAGTGAGCTCTATTTATGTAACACTGACTGTGTGCCAGGCACTGTTGTAAGTGCTTGGATTCCTAATTGAATCCTCCTAACAGTCCTGCGAAGGAGTCACCGTCATTCTCTTATTCTACAGATGAGCATTCAGAAGCACAGAAAGGTTACAGAACTCGCCCAAGGTCACACAGCTTTTAAAGAAAACAAACGTTGACATGTAATTGACATATCATAGTATCTGACACCCAGCTTTAAAGAGGCAGAGGCAGGAATCAGACCCAGGCAGGGCCCCAGAATTCATGCTTTTAACTTCCTCCTCTATACCGAGATAACGTGTATAAAGCCTTTTAGTATAAAATGCAACCAGAAGGAAATGCGTCCTAAGCAGTCACTGTAGTTACCACGTGACTTCAAAGCAGGTCCATGTTTCTCGTCCCTGCAATGAGACCCGTGATACCTCCCTGACAGGATTCAATAGAACAATGGGTGTGAAGTGCCCATCACAGATCCTAACCCAGATCAAGCCATGGTCTCTCCGGGGTCCTCCTCTCTGGAAGGCACAGGTGGAGAAGGCTCAGGAGTGACTTAAGTTAGACACATCCTCTGAACCAGCAAGAGCAGGTGCAGAAAAACCACCAGCCTTGGGGGGCCCAAGTGAAGCAAGAAATGACACAGCAGGTGTGCAAGAGTATGGGACCCCTGGGGGTCTAGGCTGGGGTGAGGGTTGGGGAAGAAGGCTTGTGAACACTTACCCGGCCAGCTTATCTTCACAACGACCCTGAGCAAACAATAGTGTCAGGGAGGAGATGTGACAAGGCCAGAGTTCAAGAAACAGGTGACAATGGGCTTTGCATCCAGGACAGGTCTGTGGTTTCTTTCCCTGCCTGATTGGCCTTCGGTGGGATGAAGGGCTTCAGCCTCAGGGTCAAGGTCTGGGTAAGGAGTGACTGTTTCCTACAAAGGTCCAGCAGAAGGAAGGCGAGAGTCCCTCCTGAAAGAGTGATTTAAATAAACAGGGGCTCCGGGGGACACAGGGCTGAGGAAGGCGGAGGGGCCTGGCTTAGGACAGGGACAGATGGAAGAGTGAATCAGGAGCAGGGGGGGCTCTGTCTTGGGAGGGGGCAGGGTCCTGCCAGGGGTTTGGGGCGGGGGATCCCCACTGGAATCCAGAGAAGGGCCCAGAATGCACCCCTGCCTCTTCCTATCCCCCCCGATAAGACTTTCCCCACGCACAAGTATCAGAGTCACGCCCTGGGACCCATGGCTAGAGGGTGACAGGAGCCCTTCCCAGGAAGGCTGTCTGTTGTCTTCAGAGGCAGGAAAGCCATTTCCGGTGGGCCCAACCAACCCTTTGAAGAACCGGGTCAGGCCCACCGGCCTCTGTCCTCACTTTAAACCGGAGGAGGGCTGCAGTGGACCCACCCAGAGCCCTGACCCCAAAAGGGCAGATTCGTGTTTTTTTTCTGGAGAGCTCCTTCACAGCTCCTCCATTTCCCGTGGGGGCAGTGATGGCCCAGCCCGAGTCCAGTGGCCCCGGAGTGAGGTCACGACAGCGAGGAGGTCTGACCTCAGTGTTGCCATGGGGATGCTCCGGATGCCACTGCCACCTGCCAAGCCGCACCTTTCTTCCAGAAGGAGTGGGAGGGGCAGCGACTGATGTCGACTCTGTGTCACCCTGCTCCTGGCCTGCCAGGCTTGCTTCCTCCCAACCATGAATGGGCACAGTGGGGTGGGCCAGGGAACACTTGTGGGGCCTGCTGGCTCCATTGTGCGTGTGTCTGCATGTTTGGGGCGTGGGGAGGGGTGTTTACGAGCCCTCCCGGGGGGCCTCATTTTCTTCTCTCCCTGCGCTGGGCTGGGATGCTCTTCACTGTGCTCGTCATGGACCCAGACTGCCATTCACGGCCACCTGGTCTCCATAGCAACCAGCTGTGACATCACCAGGAACCTACAGACCCTGAAGCCGGGGCAGAGGAAGCATGAATGTATCGTTAGCGGCCGAAAAGCTCCGGCTTCCCCTCCTGACGCCCCTCGTGCGATAGGGGAATCGGGTGTAGAAACACAAAGTGGGAGAGGGTCTCTCGTTGGAAATAGCAGGTTCTCTGTGGGATGCAAACCGAGGCTTCTCTGGAGGTTTGTGTGGAGCCGAAATGAAGTCTCCCTCCCCCACTTCCTCTGCTCTCTCTCATCCCTTCAAAATCGCATCTCCATTTCCTCAACCGGAAAATGGGGATAATAGCAGTCACTCTTCACTGAGCCATTATTATGTGCCAGGCACTGTGGATTTTCTCATTTGCCTCCTGACAACCCAATAAAGTATTTTCCTTTTAGAACTCTTCCTTTTATAAGTAGAGGAGAATGAAGCACAGTAAAAGGATTTGAACCCAGACAGTCTGGCTCGAGATCGTATTCACAGCCTCCCGGCGCTCAGCGGCACCTCTATTTCCAGCCACTCTGTGGCAAACGGTTCCACGCGGGCTTCAACTCATTTTGCACTGCCAGCATCTCGCCTCATGTGAGCACAAAGCCTTTTTCTTTTTTTGCCCTGGGGCTTGTACAGTGCCCAACCTGGACTGCTGGCAGGAGCATGCTCGCGTGAGGATGTGTGGAGGGGGGCAGTTAGCTTCCACTGGGCCAACCTCCACCAGTGGGGTATGGGAGCTGATGGATGGGTGCTTCTGTCAGTCTGTCATCTGGCTGACAAGCCCGAGGGACCTTCTAGCCCCCGTTGGGAGGGTCCTGGCAACACTGAGCCCCAGTCACCCACAGCGGTGACCTGGAGAGATGCCCTGTGACGTTGGCTTTTCTGCTTTCCTTTTCTCACTTTTGTGGGTCCGCTGTTTCTGCTCCTGGGATCATCTCCGAAATAAACTCCCTGCGCACATGTCCTGGCTTTGGGTTCTGCTGATGAGGGGACCCCAGGCCAAGACAGCATTACAGGAGTGCCGAGAGCAACACCACAGGGCAACATCCCGGACCTGGAATCCATAGTGAGATGCAGAGGCCCCTGTTGCAGTGGGGTGGGAGATGCAGACGACCTTGGGCATACGAGCATCACATTTATTGAAGCTGTCGCTCCTGTTGTGGGCTGGCACGAGGTACAGGTGGACGGTGAAGGACCATGTTCTGAGAAAGCTCTAGCATCTGAACGACATGGGGGCAGTGGTCATGATAAGGATGGTGGGGATGGCCGGCTTCGGGTAAGTGCTTTGGCAGCCTTAAAGAAAGAAAATATCATGCTCAGGTCAGTCCAATGTCCACTCAAGGCAGGCCACGAAGACCCACACCCAACGTGGCACTGTTTAAAGACACTCCCTCCTCCTGCAGCTGAAGGGGACCCTGTCCTAAAAATCAGGCTCAGGATGGAGCTAGAAGGGTGGCAGCATGACAAAGGGGCCAAAAGCACAGCCCAGACAGACCTAAGCAAGGTCAGGGCCCTGCTGGGGAAAGTGTGGGACCCTGACTCCTGAGTGGGGATGCCTGGGTGGATGATTCTGGAGGACCCTGGCGGCCCAGACCCCTGTGAAACTTGTACATGGGACTACCACCACATGGCAAAGCACTCGTTGGCCAGTTGGGGCAACGGGCCAAGTCTGGGCTGCCTCCAGGAAAGGCCACCATGTTCCCCCCCAGCCTGGTCAGGGCCTGACTGAGAACCCCCAGCTGCTGATGGGTAGTGTGCGTTCTCGAGCAGACGCCAGGGCCACGGCTTGCCTCGTGTCAAGGGACTAATCAAATCTCCAGCAGGAAGACAAGTTGGCAAAGTGGGGACTGCCCTCGGCTCCGGCTCAGCTGGCCCTGGGTTCTAATCGCGCGGGGGCCCAGGCAGAAGGCTGCTCTGTCCACGCCGTCAGTTGTTGGGACACTTAGGGGAGGCTCATGGATCCAGAACACACTATCAGTGAGGGAGCAGGTATTTCTGCTGGGCGTTGCTGATATGGGCTGCAGCCGTAAAATAGCTCTTCTCCCTCCAATGCACAGTCCAGTGGGGAAGACAGACACGTATACACCAACCACCAATCATGAGCATTTTTTGAAATTTCCCCAAACGCTAGGCTTTGTGCTGAGCTCTTCCGATACCAAGTAGCATAAGTTCTGTCAAACATCCCAATGAGGAGCTGTGGCACTCCGCTTGCACAGAGGGAAACGGGGGGCAGGGCTGAGATTTGCACCCGGCCTTACCTTACCCCAGAGCAAGTGCTCTGCCCTCCTACATGGCCTACGAGCAGAAGACCCGCTCGGCCTGAGGGGGAGACCCAGGAAAATTTCCCAGGATGGTGCCAAGGCCGTCGGCACATCCAAAAAGTGGAATCAGAGGCGCCTGGGTGGCTCAGTCGTTAAGCATCTGTCTTCAGCTCAGGTCAGGATCCCAGCGTCCTGGGATCAAGTCCTGCATCGGGCTCCCTGCTCAGCGGAAAGCCTGCTTCTCCTTCTCCCACTCCCCCTGCTTGTGTTCCCTCTCTCACCGTCTCTCTGTGTGTCAAATAAATAAATAAAATCTTTTTAAAAAAAAGCGGAATCAATGTCAACCGTGGTTAGGTTATTAGTAAGCATCGATTGAGAGGGCTCACATTTTCGGAAATGACTCAAGACAACCCAGATCAAAGCCAGCAGCAACTCTACCATCGCCCTATCCTCAGACAGTTAGGGAGCAGCCCCTGGTCCCTGCAGCTCCCCGGGTTCCAGAGCCTCAGCTCTGCCCACAGGATCCGGGGAGTCCCAACGCTCCTGGCTCAGCTTTTCCTCTCTCAAAGCCTTTCTGATGAAGGAGCCCTGTGGCTGGAGGACGGGGGTCCCCCTCAAGGTGTTTTCTGGCCTGGAGGGAGGGGGGGCCATATGGTTGGGCTCCGGAGTATTGCATGGGAGAATCCCATTCAGGTTGGGTTCAGCGAAAAGCAGGGACTTATTTGTGTTATGAAGCCCCAGTGGTGTCTTCCAGACTGCTCCTCCCAGGGCTGGCAGGAAGGGTCGGGTCTGGGGAGACTAGAGCTGAGGCTGGGAGTCACTGGGACTCTCTCTCTCTCCTCATCTGGGGTCCTCTCTGCCAGCTGGCTTCATTCCTCTCTCTCTTTGCCAAGCAGGGCCTTCCATTCTTCAGAGGCCTTGGCTGCCCGGAGCAACTGTGTCCACTCTCCTGGCTCTAGCCCAGCCATGCGAAAGACCAAATGGCTGTGTCCTGCCGTCTCCTTCCCTGCCCAGAGCCAAATGTTAGGGAGAGAGAATTGATTGGCCCAGGTTAGGTCACATGTCCAACCTGAGTCTAATCCTCTGTAGCTGGAGTGTGGTGAAGCCCTGGGAGGGGCGGGGAGGAGTCACCATAGTTGGAGGGGTCTTTGGCTTGTAGGCTATGCAGACTTCTCCCAACACAGCCATGGCCAGGGACCTACATCTGCATCCACCTCCTGCCTTCTCTCCTCCCCACCCTCACCCCTGCCAGATGCCTGCAAAGAACTTTTCTTTTTTTTTTTTTTTAAGATTTTATTTATTTGTCAGAGAGAGAGAGCATAAGCAGGAGGAGTGGTAGGCAGTGGGAAAAGCAGGCTCCCTAATGAACAAGGAGTCCAACACGGGACTTGATCCTAGGACACTGGGATCATAAACTCAACCGAAGGCAGACACTTAACTGACTGAGCCACCCAGGCGTCCCTAGAAGAACTTTCGTAGTGTTCCACTGACCCTCAGTGTCAAGCAATCTGTAAGTCATCAGCTAAAGCTCTATCCCAACAATAGAGTTAATAATATTTCCATCCTTATAATTGTCATTATCATCTATTATTTATTGAGGCTTTCCTCCAGGCACTGGGCATAGCCCTTTACTCTCACTACTTCATTTAATCTTTACAATGATGCTATGAAGCAGATACCATTATTATCCTCACTTTTCAGAATAAGAAACCGAGGCACAGAAAGGTGAGGCAACCTGTTGGTGTTGCCCTGGAGTGGCACAGCTGGCATGGAAGCAGTCTGCACCCACGTGCCCAGCTCTGCACTGGAGGCTCCAGGGGCACAGAGCTGTGTGTCTTCTGGTTAGTTTGGGAGACCTCCCCCCACCCCCATGAGAATCTCAGGGCCAGAACTGGTGATGGGAGGCTGTGGCATGGCTGGAGGGGATCACAAGAGAGGGAGCATAGGTTGCCTGCAAGTTGGACTTGGGTTTCAGAGGATGAGTTGGATCTGGGCAGCAGAGAGGCAGTTGGGAGAGAGGGTCAGGGAAGGACAGAGGAGACAGCTGGGTGGTGGCCCAGGCTGGCTGTGGAGCAACGTCATGTTTGGGTGGGTGGACAGGCACCAGATGCCAGTGGGCCTTCCTTCCTGCTGCACCCCTGGAACCAGCGCTGTTAAGCACACGTGGCTGCTTCTAGCACTGGTTCAATTGAATTGACCTGAAAGAGCAAGTAAAGGTGACCCAGAGCAGGAGGAAGGGGGTTTAAGCTGCGACTGAATGAGACCAAGTCCCCCTACGTCTGTGTGCATGATTTCTCTCTGGACGGGTCTCCACAAAGTCAGTAATGTTGACAAGAATCATTCTTCCTCACTTCCAGATGAAGAAACCAAAGCACAGAGAGGTGGAGCAAGTTGTCCAGTGTCACACAGCAAGTGGAGGCTCACACTCAGTCCTCCTTATTGTGGATCCAAGGTTCCCACAAGGAGGGGGTTTGGATCGAACCTGGGGACAGGTTTCCTGTGTCTGAAAGAAATCAGGAAATACTAAAGCACTGGCATTTAGAGGCAGAGGGAAGTGCTTGGGATCCACGCAGAACTGGGTTTGAATCCTGGCTCTGTCATTTCCTAGGTGACCTTGGGCAAGTCAGTCATCTTCTCATGAGGACCACGGCAGTGCCTCCAAGAGGCCTTTGGAGGACTGAAGAACTCAGCGGATGCATGTGACCCTCATGGTGACTAAGCACTCATTAGCCACGAACTGTTGCTTATTACCATCAATGTTACCAAAGTTGCTTGACCTCTGGGGTCTCAGTTTTCTCACCCGGGAAATGGAGGTGATGTTCAGGAGGGATCCAAACAGGGCGGTTGGGAAGACAAAATGAGACAACACACCCGAGTCCTATCCTGGTGCCTGGCTTACACGTTCTTTCCTTCCTCCTTCATGTCAAATCTATGCTCGTAGCATAAACGATCTGCTGGTCTAAGAAAAGCACCGCTGTGAACTTGAACGCACAGGCGTGAGCTGAGGAAGCATAAAGCACTTTCCCTCTCCCCCGGTGAGAGAGCCTCCACGGGCTTCAGGGTAAAACAGTCGTGTGCTGAGTGGGTGTACTTGGTGCCAGAGGGATCGTACTGGATTCCGCTTCCAAGATTCTCCTTGGGGCCTGGAGATGCAGTTAAATGGGGCAGCAGCAGCCAGGGCTGGCCATACATCTGGGCAGTTGGGGGCACATCTGCAAGGAGATCCTTTTGGCTGGGTTAACCGGGGGTAAGGCAGAATGTTCTGGGTTACAGAACAGGGACCACATTCCTCTCCCAAAGATTGAGCAACAGACCCGAACTCCTCTTTGTTTTTTCTTTTTAAACAAACCACCAATTAATGAGTACTAATGACGCATCGGGCACTGTGCTAAGCAGTTTATATCCATCCCAGCCATGGCCCTCTGTGCAGCCTTGAGCAAATGACTTAACATCTCTGAGCTTCATTCTCATCTGTGAAATGGCTTTAAAAATGTGCCCACTCAGAGGATTGTGACAAGGATTAAATGAGCTAATGGGGGGCAGTCTTAGTGAAGTCTAGCGATGGGTTTTGCTGTTAATTATGTATGCTCGTCAATGTAATCTTCACAATGACCTTGAAAATAGGAACGATGGTCCTTTTCCTCTTCCTCATTTCAGGCCTGTTTGCAGGTGGAGGGAGTGCTGGTTGGAAAATGAGAGCCGAGAGGTTCAATTAGTGGTTCTTGAGTACTGACCTGAGCATGCGCAAAGGCAAGTGGAAAACGAGCGAAGTCAGGTTCTCGGGTCTGAGCTTGCAGAGAATGGCTCCATGAGTCTAGGATGGATGGTCCCAGGTAATTAAGAAGCGGGGAGCTGGGTCAGGAGACAGGGCAAAGCTCCCCCACCCAGTGAGGGGCAGAGGCAGGGTTTGAATGGAGAGGTAGGACCCTAAACAAGCATTATGACACAAAAGAATGCTTCCCACTCTCTTCTGCCCCCTAGGATGGGGGAGGAGGAGGAGTGTCCTCATCTGACCCTCCCTCCCAGGAGGAAGAGCGCTGGTGGGGACTCTCTTGAGCAAGGTCCTCCAAGCAACCATTTCAGGACACCCCCACCCCTCATGGCTTCCTTTCCCAAAAGCTGCCAAGCGAGCCAAGACAGCGCTTTGCGGATTCTGGAAGGTCTCACCAACAGCCAGGGACGCAGCCCCATTGGCTCCCCCCAGACTTCCTCTCCAGGGCTTGTCTCCACCCTCGGGTGCCACTGGGCATTCAGAGAGCCTCTGGCAAACTTCAGGAGCTGCCAAAGCATTTAGTTCCTTTGATCATTTTATTAATACATGTGTACTGATGCCAACAACATGGGAACGGCTGCCTGGGAACAGGAGTGGAAACACGCTCTGGGGAGTTTTCTGGCTGGATGGTGGCGACACGAGAAACAGACAGGGATCTATGGGGAGAAGGGAGCCAGGCAGCCGGATGGCCCAATTTAGGGCATCTCGGGGCATTCAAGGACCTCTGTGGTTTGTGAAGACCTTTTTGGGAAAAGAAGAGTTGAGAGGAACTGGTTGGAAAGGAGCCTGGTGCTCTGACCCGTCAGCCAGAGGACTTGGAGCTCCTTGGGGGCTGCCAGACCCACCTTCCCTGCCTCCAGGGACAGCCAGACCCTGGGTGTGTGGGGAGGGGCAGGGTAGACGGCAGTCAGAGCCCACAGAAGATCTGAAACCCCAAAGCAACGGGAAGGGCAGGGAGACACCTGCTCCTGAGGCGCTGCCCGCCTCACGTCGGGCTCCGTAGGAAAGAGTCTCAATCACACGTGGGAAGTGCGGGCCAGGCACACGGCAGACCCTCAGGACACACGGCCAGCTTTATCAGCACCTTCCCGGGATGTGGTCAAGAAAAATACTCAGATACGATGTGCCCAATAAGGACAGGCCAGAAAAGCAGGTCTTGGTGCAGAAGTAGCTGGCAGGCAACGTCGCAGGGGGGGCAAGCTCCAGGCCTCCCGCGCTCAGTCCCGAGCGCGGACACCAGAAGAGCCCTCTCCTCCAGCCGGGATGTGTGTTCTCTTCTATTACTGGCCAGTGAATAAATAATCGGAAAGCCTTGCCAGGATCTGTCGTTTACCCTTTAAGGGAATGAACTTCTGTTTCATTTGGGGAGTTAAAAAAAAAAAAAAAAGCCTCCCCAGACAAGAGCCTGGATTGGAGAGAGTGTTTCTCCCAGTCTCTGTCCCGGGATGAGATGGGCAGATGATGTGGATGGTGATGAGAATGTGAGGATTCCCGGGAGGGACTCCCCCTACCCTCATCCCCGCCCCCCGCCGCAGGCACCACAGGGACATGACCTCCGGCAGAAAGCCAGCACTGCCCAAGCAGGACTAAGTGCACCCAGGCCCTTAAAACAGCAAAACATGGAAAGACATTTATTCAGGATACACTTGACTCAATCTCTATATTACTCAATATGATCCTTCCTTTACAATCATTCCTCAACACGATCATGCATTATTGGGTAACGTGTTATGAACATTATCAAACATACCGCTATAAATTAAAAAGTAAATTAAATTAGAATCCAATTGCATTTGGAAATGTTTTAATAATGCTGAATGGTTTTCTGCCATCATTAGCTCAGATCTCAAAGCAAAAACTATACTTAAGGTTAGGCTCATTAGTTACCATGGTAGATATACATTCTTCAAATTGTCCCCTCACTCCTATGTGAGACTTGGGGACCACGTTCTTGTCAGACCCAATTGGACCATCGTTGTCTTTGCTTTCCCCGTGGCGGTCTGAGCGGATACCACTGGGAGTGGAGAGCCCATACTGTGCTTGCTCTGTGCTTACGCTCTGTTCAGTGTTTTCTTACTTTTCTTTAATCCCCTGTGTTTCCTGCTCTTTGGAAGTCCCTTGTCTTTTTGGTGAAAAATCAGGTGAGGGTATTATAATCTATAAAGCCCCTGAACTCAACTCACATGAAGAGAAAAATTCTTTAAAATGCTGAAAGCCCGGACAAAGGCCTGGCGGGCTAGGCTCTCTGTGTGGTCCCATTCCCTCTGGTTCCTGGAGTCGCATTTGACATAAAAACCAAACATGGGAGGCAGCATCAGTCTATAAATATGGGTGAAGTTCAGTTCTTTTCCCTTTTCTTTTTGATAAAATGGAAATAGAAATAACAATCTAATATTCCTTTCCCCTCAAGGAGCTATCTTGCATACCTCTTGACACGGCACTTTGGAGCCTTCTGTGCCAAGCTCCTCACTGTCTCCCTCTCTTCTTCTTCTTCTTCTTTTTTTTAAGATTTTATTTGAGAGAAAGTGAGCATGAGTGGGGGCAGGTAGGGGCAGAGGAAGAGGGAGAAGAAGAGTCCCCGCTGAGCAGGGAGCCTGATGTGGGGCTCGCTCCCAATCCCAGGACCCCTGAGATCATGACCCGAGCCGAAGGCAGCTGCTTCATCGGCTGAGCCCCCCAGACACCCCTGTCTCCCTCTCTTCTTAACCAGTCTCTACTGCAAACAGTAGCTGGCATGAGATTATGAAAATGTGGAAAATGTGAATGTGATTAAGCCACTGCCCCTCCGTGGCTTCCCATGGGTCTTGGGGGGAAAAGTGAAGCTTCTTACCAGGTCTGGCTGCTTCTGTTTCTCCCGGCTCACCTTTCCCCTGCCCTCCCCTCCCGCTCTCCCCTGCTGGGTCAGTCAGGGGGGCCTCTGGAGCTCCTTGGTCCCCTCATGCAGCATGTCCACCCCATATGACGCGCGGCTGGCTTCCTCTTATCCTTCAGGTCTCTGTTCTTCAGAGAGGCCAGGGTCAGCCCCTCATCGAAAGAACATCCCTTCCCCCTCCCACTATCCCCTGTCTCAGTACCCCTTCAAGCATCAATCACATTTTGTCACTATGTAAACCTGTCTGTGGACTCTGCAATCTCCTCCACTCAGTGATAAGCTTGGGGACCACCAGAGAGGACCCACGTCTGCATCTTTCACTGCTGTGTGCCCAGAGCCTGCTATATTGTAGGTGCTCAATAAATGCGTGAATAATGAAACAAATGAGTCAGATCTGAAAGGATCTACGAATGTTTTCTTGGACTGGACTCATCTCTTGGCCACAGCTAGAAGCTCCTGGATATGGGGATGCAGCCTCCCACTTCCTGGGGCGCTGACCACTCCAGCCCTCACACCAGGGAGGCTGGAGGTACCTATCCAAGGTGCTGGAGAAGGCCCGGAGTGGTTTCCCAGAGCTGGAAGGGCTATGGAGAGGAAGGTGTCCACAGTCCTTGAGGGCCGAGAACATGGAGCGTCAGAGAGGGCTAGCATTGTACCCGAAGACACACAGGAATGCCAAGACAGAGGGCCCTGCGAGGAACGAAGGTGAAGAGATAAATTGGGGTTCTCTTGGTCCGATGGACAGAGCTACCCAGGGGCTGTGTGGTTGTTGAGGGCAGGAGTGCTGTCACCGGGCTGGGACTCTGTGAGGCGCAGGGCTGAGGCCTGGCTTCACCCTCTCTGGGTACCGGAGCCTGGGCTCATACGACCCTCCTGGGACCCTCTTGGGATGTCCCCACGGCCCGGTCAGGGAGGCACAGATGCGGCTGAGAGATCGGTCAGAGCTCAAACAGGTAGTTAAAGGTGCAGTTGGGATCACACCTGGGTCTCTCCTGCACAAGGGATGCTCTTCCCCTCTCCCCCTCCCTCCTTCCCATCCTCCTCCCTGTTCTCCCCTCCCAGACACCTCCCCTGGACCCCCTCCCCAGTTCAGGCCGAGCAGCAGGTGTGAGGCAATGTGCAGAGCTTGTCCACCCTGTGATTAGCTGGCCCTCGGGGAGCAGACAGCCAGGGGTGGCACCTGGGGCGGGAGTGTGGTCAGCAGGTGTCGCAGGTGTGGCTGCTCCAGGGCACCAGCCCAGCTTCCCCTGCTCAGGGACTGTCTGAAAACAAATGAAATCTGACCCTGTGGGAAAGATTGGAGAGAAAGCAGGAGAAAATACCTCCTTTCAAGAACGAGGCCCAAAGGGACCCTTGTTTTACTAGATTCCTTGACAACCTCTGTGAAGTGAAGCTCTTTTTAATATATTTTTAAGGAAAAGGGAAGCCCAGGTGAATGACAGGGGGGTGGGGAGGAGATGGTGGGGATCATTTCTAAACGTTCTTCCCTCTTTGGGTCTCAGTTACTTCTTTACAGTGAAGGGATCAGCCTGGACAACTCGAAACCAAGAGCACGTGGGCCTCCCATTCGGGACACTTAGGCTCTGAAGACAGGCTGCAAGGTTTCCAGAAGGTGGGACCTTGATTTGGGTCTTGAAGGATTTGCAGGCAGACGGGCAGGAGAGGTCACAGTGGTTGGCCAGGGCCAGTTCCATGGAAGCAGCCTGAGGCCTGACTTCAGGGGAGGGAGGAGAGGGAGGCTGTCAGAGGGAGGCAGGGGCTGTGGTGGGGAGAGCCTTACACCAGGAACCAGGGCACCCCCCAGCTCTGCCACTGACTTGCTGGCTGATGTGCAGTGAGGTCTCTGTCCTTTCCTAGGCCTCAGTTTCCCCATCAGCAAAACTGGAGGGAGAGGTCTACCCTGGGAGGACCATGAGCTCCCCTGGCCTGCTGTGGTCCTTCCAGCCCCTTCCTTCCCCAATGGGCCAAAGCCATCCCAGCCCCAGCGGAGGCTGCAGGCCTCACTCTGCTTCTGGGGCTCTCCTACTGCTTGCTGTTGGGCTAGCGAATCCCCCTTAAACCCATTTCTTCCTGGCTGCTGTCACCATGAGGGGTCCTTGTGGGGTCCTTCTCTCCCAGGAAGAGAGAACTCTGGGACTTGGCAGGGGGGAAGGGGACAGGTTTGGCTTTCGTCCGCCCCCTCACCTGCTAGCGGCCCCCACGCCATCTGTTCTAGGCTGGGTCCCAACAGAGAGGCCATTCAGTGCTTCCTGCCTGTGCCTCCCCGCTGCCCCCACCCAGGCCTGAGCAGATGGCCCGGTTGCCATCCCGCCACACAAACCGGGGAGCCCTGAGGCCTGGCTGGAAGCGGGGGATGGTGGGGTCTGCTGTCTTGTACAGAGTTGGTCAGTACCCGATTTCGGGCCCTGGGCCCCCTATCTCACTGGGCCTTTGTTGCCATACCTGGCACCCTCCCCACCTCGTGCTGCCCAGCCAACCCCCTCCCCATTCTGAGAGGCATCGTGAGGGCCACGCCCTCACACGCCACCAAGCCTGTCCCCTGGGTCCACACACGAGGCACCAGCCCCCTGCCTGAGGCCACACGGGGTCTCAGAGGACAAGCCCGACCGGAACCCCAGTCGCTGGCTCCTGGTGAGTGCCCGCTGCCTCACAGCTGTGGTCTTGAACCTGCAAGGGCCTAGGGGTTTCTTGAGGGGCTGGGGAAGGGCGGTGGTGAGATTCGGACCCAGGAGGTCTGGGGAAGGGCCTGTGAATCTGCATTTTTGGTCACCTTCCCAGGAAATTCCCAGGTCTCACAGGCGCTGCCTTTCTAGTCTGCATGGCAGTGAAAAGTCTGACACGCACGCAGGACAGGAGTGATTGTCCCCATTCCATGGGTGAAGACGTGAGGCCCCAAAGGCGTGCAATTCCACGTGGAGCCGGGCCTCAGCTGACGACTTCTGGACCACGAGCCCCGGCCGTGCCCCCCAGGGGAGCACAGGGATGGCCCTTATATCATCTCTGCCACTCCTCCACCTCCTCCCAGTGATGACGCTTCAAGGCCCCGCGTCCTGGAAAGACGATCGTACCTCCCCTGACCCTCAGTGGGTCCTAAACAAGATAAGCACTAAACTCTAAAATAACCGAATGGATGTCCCATGATGGCAATAGCACTTTGGTGCATTTAAAAAATATATTGAATTCTTTACATTCATTTTATTGGTGGCCCTGCTTCTGTGGCGCCCAGAGCAATATCCCCATTTCCTGAGACAGCTCAGTGTCCCTGGGACCCACCCAATGTGGGGTCTGGGCAAGGAGCCTGTTGGCCCCCGAGAGCCCCCCTCTTTCCTGGACCTGGTCCCTTCCTGTCTCCCCCCCCCACCCAGTCCCTCCAGATTTCCTCCCTCAAAGCTGGAATGCACCCAGCCAGGGAGCCCGCCTCTCCAGGAGGGGCCCTGGAGCAGCAGACTTGTGGATGGGGACTTGAAATGTGTGCCTCTTGTCTCCTTGACCATCTGGCTTCCCTGCCTGGGGGGGCGGGCTTTGAGGGAAAGCCCAGGCTCCCTCCTCACTCCTCTGGGAAAGGGGCCCCTGCTTAGCTGTCTTTAGAGATGAGACAGAAGGGCAGGCCACCCAGGGATGGCGCCCAGAAGCCACTCACTCCTCTGGGGACACTGGTGTTAGATGGTGCTGGAAATGCGGCAGCCAGGAGGGACAGCGGTGGCTAAAAAAGCCAGCTATGTTGGGTGCCTCGTAAGGCACTGGATGTCCCTGGACATCACCAAGGTAAAACAGGGTCTACACCCTAATCCCACTTTATAGGATGATTCAAAGATGCAAAGAAACAGCACGCACATGCATGAGGCATTTAGCACAGAGCCTGGCTCACAGGGAGCATGCAACACTCTGTCCTTGCTGTCACTGGGAGCTACTTGGACATCCTAAGAAGGAACACTGGCACAGGAATCAAGCTACTCACATTCCTTTTTTTTTTTTTTTTTTTTTTTTGAGAGAGAGAAAGAGCAGAAGCAGGGGGAGTGGCAGAGGGAAAGGAAGAAGCCGGCTCCTGGCTGAGCAGGAAGCCTGACACGGGGCTTGATCCCAGGACCCCAAGATCATGACCTGAGCCGAAGGCAGATGCTTAACAAACTGAGCCACCCAGATGTCCCCAAGCTATTCACATTCTAATTTGGGCTCTGTCACTAATGTGTGTGTGGCTTTGAACAAATCCCATAGCCCTCTTGGGGCCTCGGTTTCCCTGTAAAATAAGAGGCTAGGACCAGAAGACGTCTCTGACTTTCCATCACTCCATCACTTTCGCAAGCTCCCATGTGTCCTTCCTGACTCAGTTAAATGCCAGCATCTCTAGGAAGCCTGTCCCGAGACCCCCTAGGCTGTGAACCTCCTGGCCACCCCTCCAGCCCCACCTCTGGCACCGTAGTCCTCCCACCGGCCCCATGCAGGTAGACCGGGTCCCGGGAGGGTCCCCACCCTGGCTGCGTGTGCTGCCTCACCCTGTGATTTGTAGCTCCAGGGACAATCATGAGATGAAGGCGACGTTTTGTCAGTTCCCTTGGCCGATACTCCCTCCATTTTACAGATGGAGACACTGAGGTCCTGGCTGTCACACGGGCCATGCCACACAGCTCAGGGAGCCTGGGAGTCCCAGAGCATCGGCCTGATCTCCCGCAGTGACGGAGGGCTCCCGAATCATCGCAGCAGCGATGGCTCCTGAAAGTGGCGATTTTTCACTGTCCTATGGGCCTTTCTTTTTCTCTTTTCGGTTTGCATTCACCGGCCGGGGGGAGGGGACTGAGCCGAAGCAAAGCAGGACAAGACAGAAAAGGAGAGGCGGTTAGGAGGGCTGGACGGAGGAGAGGCCAGGGTGGCTGTGCCATTTCTCCCATCTTCCAGGCTGCCCTGGACCTCTGGTGGGGCAGGGAGAACAGGGTGGGGGCAGGAGGCAGGAGGGTGGGGGCCTAGTTCAGAGGTTACAGACACGAGGCCGGGGTTCTAATGCAGGGCCAGGACAGCCATACCCACCTCTGCTCTCAGTCTCCCCCGGATCCCCTCCCGCTGCAACTTCTCAGAAACCCACAATAGGCCAGCACTGGGCTGGGCACAAAGATAGAGTGGCAAGGAGACACAGTCTCGCCTGGAAGGAGCTCTGGGCCAGCCCTAGGCACTTGGAACCTAGCTGCCAAATCCACCCCAATGCCCTGAGCGCGCTGCTGGGGTCAGCTGGTAGGAGGTGGGGGCTGGAGGGGGTGTCTGTGTGGTCCAACCTTGAGTTAGAGGATGGGGGGAGGCAGCCGGGGGCAGGGGTAAGGAAAGGTCTCCAGGGGAAATGAACTGAGATAGGAGAAGCATGGGCAAGAACCAGCACGTGAAGACCAGGGCATGATAGGGGAAGAAAGTCCCGGCAGAGGGAACAGCACACAGGACAAGTCCCGATAGGGAAGAGTGATGCACGAAAGGGCGACTTGGAGTAGCATCCGCTCAGAGTCTGTCTCCACCAGATTGCAAGTTTCTCTGATGCAAAAATGGAGTTCCCCTCATCGCTCATTCTATGTATATATGTATGTATGCATGCGTGCATTCCTTCATTTTTTTTTAAGCTGGAACAATTTCAAGTTTATTACAAATCTTGAGAATGAAGTGGCGTGAAGATCTAGGATGGCCTTTACACTTGGGGCTGCCATGCACTGTTGCACAGGCTGCGTACTGCAATGCTCCCTCTGAGATGGGAGTAATGCCCTGTGGCCCTGCTCTACACCATTACTAATTAGTAGTAATTATTCTCCCCCTGCCTCAGCTTATGTAATATGTATAGAGTAAGGTGCTGGGAATAGAGTGGTGAGTGAGACAGATAAAGTCCCTACCCTCAAAGAGGGTATATTCTAGAGGAGGCAGATAAAAGAAACAGGTTAATTTTAAAATGTAAAGGCCATCTTAGATATGACACGTGCTCTAAGGGCACGAAACAGGGTGAAGCAGTTGAGTGATGGGGTCTGCTATGACTTGGTGATGTGGGAAGGCCTCTCTGCCTCCGTGACCTTTCAGGTGACACCAGGGGGGAGAGAGGAAGAGGCAGCCCCATGAAGGCCTGAGGGGAAGAGCATTGCAGGGAGAGGGAACAGCATGTGCAAGGGCCGGAGCTGGAAATGCTCAGGGTTTACAAGACCTATGCAGGTGGACTTGGTGTGACTGGAGTCGGGGGTGGCGGGGGAGGAAGAGCAGGCGGGGCCACACCGTCTATGGTGATAGGTCTGGATTTTAACCGAAGCAGGAGGGAAAGCCCCGTTGCCTAATCTCTGATCAACTTTTCCGAAGCGCTCTTCGAAGGAGTGACTCGGAGGAGGCACAGCTGGGAGCTGGGGGACCAGTAAGAGGAAAACTGGTGGTCCCAGTGGGCGCTTACAGTGGCTTGGGTTAGGTGGGCCGGGCGGCAGGCTAGGGCAGGTGGTAGAAGCCCAGAAGGGGCACAATGGAGGGACGGAGGGGGGTACTCTTACTGCCCTCAGTATCCATAACAATGACAACGAATACATTAGTGTTTCTGAGTACGAAGCCCTTGGGCAGCACTGTTTCTCACCTTGTAAAGCAGAGGGGACACCAGTAATAGGCCCCATCTCAGCTGCGTAAACTGAGGCTCTGGGAGGAGGGAGGCGAAGAGTCCTGCTGAGTTCCCATGGCCTGGAGGAGGCCCACAGACACTTTCTCCCTGCCTCAGTCTCCCCACTGACACCCACACTCTACAGGCCTCACTGGGATCAGAGTTCCTTCCCTACAGCAGGGCGGGGGGTGGGGGGGAGCGCCAGGCACCGTAGGCTCCTGTTTACTGCCTTGGGCTGGAAACACATGGAAGCAATTGGCAAAACACAGGGAAGCTGCAGCTCGACATGCTTAGATTGGCAAATGCAATGTGCCCTTTCCTTATATAAGGACATAAAACAATAATTTATTTATACTCAGAAGCCAGAACATCATCTTCTGCCAAAGCTTCCCACAAGCCCCTCCTCCAGCCCCACCCCCACCCCCACCCCCACTGAGGGGCTCCCAGAATGCCCTGGGGTCTGCGGAGATGGGGGAGGGGGACTGAAGGGCAAAAGCAAAGCTGCCCTGGGGGACCTTTCGAGGGAAGGTGCAGAGATATCATTGAGCACCTACTGTATGCCGGTCCCTCGTTATTTCTCATCTGATCGTCAGAATAAGCCTGTGAATGGGAGATTAGAGACCTAGACAGGGACCAGGGTTTGAATCTCGGCTCTGTCCCTAATCAGCTAGTCATCTGGGAGAGAAGCTTATCTCTCCCATGGAGCCGGGAACAGCACCTACCCCCTCGTGGCTGCTGTGTTGAGTCCACAAAGTTTCCGCCCATAGCAAGTGCTCAATAAATACCAACTACGCTCGTGATCCTGGGGTTGCTGTGATCCCGGTTTACGAACAGGCAAGCAGACGCCCAGGGAGGCTACCACCGTTACCCAAAGCCACACAGCTAGGAGTTAGCAGAGCCATCGGCCTGTCTGTGGAGTTCTGTGGTCTGGCTCTGAAGACTGTCACCAAGCATTAAATGTACCTGAGGGCCTTACGCTTCACCTCAAATTTACCCAGTGCTGAGACAGACCCACGGTGCGCCAGGCCCGGCCCGGCAATACTTGAGAGGCGCAGACACAGAGCCCCCATCCCGAAGCAGGTGGCCTAATGCGAGCAGACAGCCAGCAATAACTCCCATAAGGCACGTGTCAGGACTGTCACCAGGCGCTCCTAGGGCTGGAAGAGACCGCCTTGAAGGGTTCCTGATGTTGGGGGGGTGCGGGCGGTTGGGGTGCTGGGACAGACCGCCCTGAGAGGGTCCACTGCATGGTGGATGGGAGGGGGGCATTCCTGGCAGAGGGCCCAGCCTGGGCAGTCTAGTAGGGCTGTAGCATGGGAGCATTTGGGGGGATGGCAGGGGCTGGTTCTCAGGGTCTGGGCATGGTGGGGAATGTGGGGGCCAAGCCTGGTGTGCCGATCCCCACTAACCCCAACAGCCATGGCGTGTCCTTGGCACCGTCTGTTCGGTGATCACCAGCGGCACAGCTGCCTGTGCCAAGCCTTCCTCAGCCACCCCCCTCTCCATGCAGAGATGCACACAGTACTTTCCACCCTGTCCACAGCATCCCAGCCCTCTGACCCCAGCCGGAACACCAGCACGCCAAGTGATCCACGGCAGTTAACAAGACCTGCTGTGGGGCACAAGGGAAAAAAGGCGGGCTTTGGACCCATTCGGGGATAGGAATTCTTGGTGCACGAAGTCAGCCCTTTCTGGGCCTCAAATCTCCGTCTGTAAAATGCGTCACCCCACAGAGGTGAGCTGGAGATGCAAGCCACGCGTCTTGCACCCACAACTTGCCCTATGCTTTGGTCTTTTCTCTCCCCCACCCCCAGCTCGGAGTGAGGATGGGGCGAGGAGGGGCCGCGGTGAGTGGGGGAGGGGAAGCTCTGGCTGAGCCTCTGGTCCCGGAGGGCAGGACAGGCGATCCGCCTGTGAGAGCCCCGCCGCTGGGAGTGGAGGGCTGCAGCCAGCCACGCAGTAGTTAACCCGCTTCCGGCGTGGGAGAAGGAGCGCGCGTGGTGAGGACTCCCTGGCAGGTGCTCCCTCCACCGCCCCGGAGCCCCCAGCCCGCTAACCCCGCGCTGCTCCTCGGAGCAGTTACGTAACGATGCCCCCCGGAGCGCGGCGGCCGGCCGCCTTTGTTGCTTCGATCCGCCTGGACAGCGGCCCCGTGAGTATTAATAAACCGATCACTCAAAATGGCAGGCTGGGCTTTATTTATGTAGATTCGGGCTGGGGCCCCTCCGAGGGAACAATCAACAGGGCCCGCCCCCTTGGCCCAGTCCCCCGCCCGCAGCCCCTCCGCTCCGAGCTCTTCCCCCTCCCCCCCTTGGTCCACACTCTGGCCCAGAGAATGCAAGCACGATTACTCCAGAACAACACACTGTGGGGTCCAGGCCCATCTCTTCCACTTCCCTCATGCAAAATCTGGCAAAGGGAGACTCAGCCTTACCTGTAAAATGGGCCGAAGAATACCAAAGCATCAGTTTCCACGAGAGAATCTTAAGAATCTGCTTTGCCAGCTCTAAAGCCACGGTTCTCCGGTTCTCCGACTTTAGCTCCTCTGCGGATCAGCTGGAGGACCTGTGGGAATGCAGTTTGCTGCCCCAGCCACTCCCTCCCGCCAGAGTTTGTGATCAGAGCTGGGACTGAGAATCTGCTTTTCTAGGATGTACCCTGTAACCCTGCTTTGAGAACCACTTCTCCAAAGCGATTTTTATGAATTCGAATCTGCTGGCATGGGTGATGCCCTTGTCCCAAACCTGAATGACTGCATCGGGTAGGGGGTGGGGCACTGCCCCGCAGGAGGGTGGGCCATCCTGGCCCAGGTCAGCAGCACAACCAGAGCCATGGGGAGGGGGGGCCACTGGGCCAGACTACCTGGGGTTCCAGTCCTGACCTCAGTGCTTTCTAGAGTAACTCAGTGGGCCTCAGTTTCCTCATCTATAAAATGGGGCTAATAATGATACCAACATCCTGAGATTTATTACAATTAGGTACATACAATGTGCCTAGACCAGTGCCTGGCACACAGTAAGTGCTCAGAAAGCTATCTCTTGAGATGGTGTTAAAGCCCTCCTGGGGTATGGTCCCCAGGTGGTCCAGCATCCCCTTAGGCTGGAGGAGGGTGAGGTGCTGGCCACCGCCCTAGCTGGCCACCTGGGGTCCAAGGCCCTGACCTGATAGCCCACAGGGGGTGCTGTAGGCTCTCACTGTGATGCAGTCCCAGGGTCTACAATCAGTGCTCAGCGCTTGTAGAGTCTGACCCAGCCTGAGGCTCTTGTTTGGCTTTGCAGAAGCATCAGCTGTACCCACAAGGCAGAGTCCACACTCCATCCCGAGTTTTGGGGTGTCCTGGGCCTCGGACACAGGGCTGCAGGAGGATGGCTTTCCTGCAGACATCCACGTGTACCCCCTCCACCCCCACTCACTGCCATTACCACACGTCCATTCATTCTTTGAGTCAATGAACATTTACTGAGCGCTTACTGTGAGCCAGACCCCGAGCTCAGGACTGAACGTGTAGAAAGTCTAACTTAATTCTCCGAGGACGCTAAGAGTCATGATTTTCCTCTTTCCATTGGGCAGATGAAGAAACCGAGGCTGAGAATCTGTGAACGTCGTCTAAGACCACAGAGCTGGTTAGCAAGGACTGGGGCCTTGTGCCTAAATCCAGGACGGTCTAACTGCCAAGTCCTGCTTGTACCTGCCCTCCGGAGCCTGACCCCTGTTAGCAGGAAAGGGCCGGCTGTGGTCCTCTGGCCCCCAAGCTGCCCCCCCCTTACTGTAGGAAGGGCTGAGCCCCATCCCTTCCACCCCCAACCTGATGGGTTGTCTCTCCCACAGGTGAGGAGCTGACAGCCAGCAGCCTGGCTTGTGGCAGTGAGGATGATTCATAGGCAGAGAGGGCGGCCCCCAGGGAGTGGGGTGGAGGGAAGGAGGCCTGGGCAGTCTCCCCAGGCTGGAGGCGGGGGCCAGGCAGTGTGGGGGTGGCCTGCCTCAGGGTGCCTGCTCCTGCAGCTGCGCCTTTCGGTCCCCAAAGCTGTGTTCAGCCTGTGACCCCCAGCAGGGACGAGGGAACCCCCAGAGGTCTTACCAGGCGGGTTCTCTAACCAGGAAGGAAGCTCTAGAGGAAGCGAGGGGAACCGGGAAGGGGAAGCCCGATTCCTCCGCCTCACTCTGTGGGACGGCGGCCCTGTCATCCTGGCCCAAAACGGTGCTCCTCCCGGAAGCTTCAGCTCACCGTGGCTTGACAGCTTTCTTACCCCAGATCTACCTTTATCAGTTTACAAAGCACCAGCTCCTCCAGAGTCCCTCTCCCTCTCTCCTTCTGGCTACTACTATTACTATCAACAATAGTGTCTGTTCCTTGCTAAGGGCTTAACATCTGTCCTCTTTGTTAAACTCCCAGTAACCCCTAGGAAGTAAGCTCTACCCATTCCCCCAGTTTACAGACCAGGAAACTGAGGCTCAGAGAAATGCAAACACTGGCCCATGATCCATAATTAGGATTTGAACCCAGGTCTGTCTGCTCTAAAACCCCTGGGTTCAACCACAGGGGCCTCTGAGGACATCCTCTTCCCCTCTGTGCCCCAACCCCATCCCTAGGGAGGGAGGGTCACTGCTGAGCCCAGTCCCCAGGCCCCAGCTCCAAAGACTAGGCCCAACAGGTATTCCCCTAGCATCTCCACCCCCCCCCCCACACACACACAGGTGCCAAATCTAGTCCCACTGCTGCATCTTTGCAATCCAGTTATATTTGCATTCCTCCCCGGGGATTCACAATCCACACGTGATTTCGGGCCGCAGACACTGGCATTTCCTGTGCCTACGCCACCCTCCAGCCACACGCCCGCCCACATGCCCCCCATCTGCACAGATGCATGTGCTCACAGCCAGGCACTATGAAGATGCTGCCGCCCCCGCTGTGGGGGACGGGGTGGGCGGCTCCGAGTGACCCTCCCCCAGCTGGCTGGCCCTAGGCTCCACCGCCACGCCCACCCCACCCCACCCTCCTGGGGCTCTGATGGACAATTTCACACAGAGAAGCCCACTAAGCACAATAGTAACAGGAATCCGCATTTCCAGTTTGCCAGTCTTTCTCATCTACTCCCTCCCTTGACGACGATGACGCGCTCCCAGAGGCAGGTGTTTTTATATTTCCATTTCTCAGGTGCAGCAGAGAGACACACAGCTAGTTAGGAGTGGAGCCAGGGCCCCGGCCTCCTTACCTCGTCCTCTCTGCTAATGCTCCTTCTCCGGAGCTGCAAATAAGGATGACACCTCATGGTCAGCAGGTCTGAGCACCTGTTCTTGCCTAGCACCTGACAAATGTCAGTTTCTGGCTCACAATGGCCCAGCAAGGGGAACTTTTTCATGCCCCGTGTAAAGATGAGGCAATGGAGAAGTTAAGAGCAGAATGGCAGTCTAAGGAATGTTCCTGAACCAGCTGCACATCACTTTAGAAAACTCTATAGGAAGGAAGAGAGCAAGAACTTCTAATGGGCACTTTAGCGAGTGCAGATGGAGGGGTAATGGATAGCTTCTTCCCTCTCCTGCCCACCGAGCCCTTTGCCCATTATCGTGAGCTGTCTCCACTGCTGCTGTGTGGGCACCTGTCTCCCAAGAGCTGCGAGCTCTCCAAGGACACGGGCTGGGTCCTGTTCACTGCCAGGGCCCCAGCACCCAGCACCTTGCCTGACACACAGGAAGGCCCCAGACAAGATTGCCTTCTTCGTGAGGATGGGGGGACAGCAGCTGCTCCCAGGCTCCCCGCTGATGGGTTTGGGAAACAGAGAGAACACAGAATCAAGACCCGCATGGCTCAAAGCTTATCCGCATCCTATGCCACCTAAGGTGTGAATCCCTCCTCTAGCCCCCCTCACTGACTCTTGCCTGGCTTCTGCTTGCTTGCTGCCAGTGACAGGGTGCTCACTACTACTAAGGCAACGCCTTACATGTTGGAGATCTTGGGGTGATTGTTAGAGTCCCTTTTATGGATGTGAGGTCAGGTTCTTGGGTATAGACAGTGACCATGCCAAAGGCAACACTGGCAGGGTCTCGTGTCAAGGTGGACAATCAGAGGTGACACTTCACACTAGTTAAGTCTGTAGCCTCCTGGCCTCGACACAGAGCCCTGTATGCTGGGAAGACAGAAGAGGCAACAAAAGAATTCATCATCCCAGCTTCAGCCAGCTCTGTTGAGGCAGAGAGCTGAGACTCTGAGCTGTTGCAAAGACTACTATCGAGCCTCGAGTCAGGTGGATCTTGGCTCTGTGCTTCACCCAACACACTTCGGAGCAATCCCGATCTGTAGTTCCAGCCATTCATTCATTCATTCATTCACTTACTCATTCATTTTTGACCACCAGTGACTGAGGGCTTTGTCCGGAAGCAGGGACAGTGGCACTGTGGATAACAGAGGTGCCTCAGGATAAGAGTTGTTCCGTGGTAATCGGGACAGCTCACAGTCACCGAGGGCTCTCGAGAGCCAGGTACTGTTTTGTTTACTTCCGCGTAGAAGGGCACAGCCTCTCCCGCCCGGTCCCAGCTCTGGGGAGGGCATCGAGAGTCTTCTTGGCAAACAGTCAGTGTTCAATAAGTGTGCACTGCTGCTGCTCCCCAACCAGGGGCACTTCCTACTAGGGGTCACCCCCATTTTGTAGGCGGAGGAAACAAGCCATGGAGAGATTAAGTAACTCGTGCAGAGCCACCAATTACCAAGTGGCGGAGCCAGGATTTGAACCCCTGGTCTAGACCCAGAGCCTGCTTGATTAACCCTTCAGGAACTGATGTGGAAAGAGCTCAGACCCAGAGTCCAAATGCCCACCTAGCTAGAGACCTGGGGCAACCACTCACCTCACCTTCACCTGCCCTGTTCACTCATCTCATGAAATGGAGCGTGTCATCAACCTTGCCTTTCTGTCCCCACCCCCCACTCCCATCAGATAAGATGAAGAGAGCCTGGCAGTTTTCCCAGAAGGAGGATGCAGGTGGTGGTGGGATTTGGGGTGGGAGGCACATTACTGGTCACAGGGGTGTTAAATGAGCCCAGAGTGGGTGGGGACATTGTTTGTAGGACCCTGGTTCTTTTCGGCTGACAGGTTCCCAGAGGGACCCCCAAACCACACCCTCATCCCCCCCTTCCCCCACAGGATGTACGGAGATAAAAGGTCTGACAACTGTGCACCCCACCATGTGTCCAGGAGCCCCGGATAAGATCTTAGTCCCGTGACGGTGCAGTTTACAGCAACATGGGGGAGACCAGATTTTAGGGTGGAAGATGAAGAAGGTGGGTGTGTATGTGGAGGGGGTGGGTGTCCTATGGAGGGGGAGGGAAGGATGGGTCCAGGCTGGAAGCCCAAATCAAAAGTCCCTGACCATCATCTGTAAAATGGGATTAATCATGCAGGCTTTCGTGGGCTGTTGTGAGAATCAAAGGAGTTAATGCTCGCAACTCCTTGAGCACACGGTGCCTGGCACGGAGCGGGCGCTCAGCAGATGGTGACCATTGTTGTCACTGTGTTCCCTACACACTTGGGTATCTACCAGCCAAAGCAGTCCCTTCCATTTTAGACACTGGCCTAGGCCCCAGGGGATACCCCGAGGATATTTAAGACAGTGTGGTTTGCCAACCTATGGGGGTGTTGAGAGTCTCACGAAAGGGGCGCAGTCTTCAGAACTTGCCAAGAAAGTCTTCCTGGGCGGCGCGGCCCCCCGGCTTTGATTCTCCAGCGCCTTCTCCCGGGGCGTGAGCGCGCCCCCCACAGGCAGTCCCTAGGAAAGCCTCGGCCGGGGAACCCCGGAGCCCGGCGGCCCCAACCCCTCTCCCCCTCCCGCCCGGCGGCCACCCTCGGGGGCGAGGCAGCCGGCGCGTGGGAGGGGACGGCGCGCCATTGGCTTGCGCGCGGGACCGAGAGGAGGGACCAGCGCGGGCCGCCAGACTCGGGTAAACCCCGGCCGCGCAGGACGCCGCACGCAGTCCCGCCCGGCCCGGCCCGGCCCTGCCCTGCCCTGCCCCGCGCGGGCGGCGCGATGTGAGGCTCCTGAGGGCCCAGGCGTCCCCTGGCTCGCCAGCTCCGCGCAGCGCCGGCGCCAGCATGCGCTAGGAACGTAAGTTCTGTTCCCCGCCGCCGCCTCCGAGCCTCGCACGCTCCCCTCCGGCCGCCGGCCGGTGCCTGCGCAGCCCAGCCCAGCCCAGCCCTGCCTGGCGGGGCTTCTGCCGCCGCAGACACCGCGGCTGCTCTGGGGTCCCCGTGCGCGCGAGCTGGACGCCCCAGGACCACTTGGCCCCGGCATTATCCGCCGGGACTCCAGGGGTCCCCTCCCCGACTCCCCGCAAGGCGCAGTCCCGCAGCCCCTTCGGTTACCTCCCTTGGCGCTCTCCACTCGCCGCCCTGCCTTCTGCCTCGGTTTCCCTCTCTCCCCCGGCTTTCACCCTCCCCCGTCTCCTCCCTGTTGGACTGTTTATTTCCCCCCTGCCTCCCTCTCTGCTTTGGAGCAAGAGAGAAAGAGCCAAGCGCAGTTTCTGTCTCCCTGGGGTCGGACTGTTGTCCCCGCGCTCCGTTCTCTGTCCCCTCCCCCCCATCGCCATTGTTCCCCGGTCCGAGGAGTGCGCGGCACAAACTTGCGAGTGCCCCTCCTTCTGTCTTCGCCCCCGCAGGGCCGCGGACCGCGGTGGCGGAGTTCCCGCTGGCCGGACCTACTGGCTCGGCGGGCCGTGGGGGAGCCCAGCAGCCCGGAGCTCCCCGCCTGGGGTCCCCAGCTCTCAGCCCCGGGTGTCAGAAAGTGGGTGAGTGCCTGGAGCTAGGAGATAAAGGACACAGTGGAGGAGGAGAAGCCGGACTGGGAGACAACTGGTCTCTGGGCCGGCGAGGGAGGGAGGGGTCGGGGGGAGGGGAGGAGGCAGAAACCGTAGCCGCGCCTAAGCCCCAGTTGTTGGGTGGGAGGGTCTGGGAAGCACAGGTGGAGACGGACGCCCCCCCAGTCTCCCCTAAGTGGCGCGCTCAGCGGGAAGGGGGCAGTGTGGGGCCATTGGCCCGGTTCTCGGTGGGCTGGGGCTCCCTGCCAGGGGCAAAATACTCGCATCCACCCCGGGGCGGCGGGGGGGGGGGGCCCATCCATCGAGGAACAGCCAGAACCCCGCGCGCATCTCCGGCGCGCCCCGCAGGATCGGACGCTTGCGTTGTGTCCCTTCGCTCCGCCCTCCCCTCCTCCACTCAGTCCCGGTCTCCCGCCGCCCCCTCGCGGCCCCAGGGGAGCGGGTTTCTTCTCTGGAGCAAGGTGGGCGGGGGCAGGAGCGGGCGGAGGCCGGGAACCCCGGGGCTCCTCTGGAGTCCAGCGCTGATGGCCAAGGCTGCATGGGCTCCCCACCACCGCCCCGCGCTTCCTGGTTGGTTTCCTAAAGACAAACTTTTCCCGGTGCGGCCGTCCTGCGGGGAGAAGGCATCAGGGCGGCGGCGATGCCCACCCCAACTGTGCGGCCTCTTGGACCCACACCTCTGGTGGGCGGTTAGAGGGGGCCACGACCCTCTGCAGACCGTCTTCTCCTGCAGCCCAAAGAGCCCAAGGGACACAGAGTGGGGTGGGGTGAGAGGCACTGGTGGAGTGCCGGGGGGGGGGGGGGGACACTGTCGGTTCCTTAGCCAGAGCCTCACACCACTCCACACTCAGCCCAGGAGGAGGAACAGTTTTCCTTGTTGGGTTGTTAGGAGATAAGGCACTATGCTTTCTCCAGGTCTCTGTTATCCCATCCATAAAATGGGCCATCTGGTCCCTGAGTCCGCTGTCACTCCAGTAGCCTGGGAATACGGTGCCCTGGCTTCTCTTTTCCTGCCCACATGCTGTAGGTTTAATCAGTCCTTCCAAATTTGGAGTGGAGGGCTGAGGCCCAAAGGCCTTTACCCATGTCTGGCTGCCAACACCTGCTGGATCCCTGCCCCCAGGCGCCAGCTGTAGCTTCTCCAACTCTATACTGTGCTACCTCCCCTCCCCCTCAAATCTTATGATAGCCCCCCACCCCCTCTGGAGAAAGGGCCTGCCTCTCACTGTGTGAGGGTAGGGGAGCAGTGAAATTAGCAGTGACCTCTGATATACATAGTTCTAGATATACATAGCTTCTTTACTTTCACTGATTGAACAAATTGTGGGCCCTACACCAAAGGTGATTTAGTGAACCAAGTGTCAGACAGTTCCGAGCACTGGGAGACAGCTGAGAGCAAAACAAAAATTCTTTCCCTCATGGAGCTGACACTTAAATGGTGGAGGGACAAATAATAAAATAAATTATATAGTGTATTGGGAGGTGAGGGGGGGAAGTTGGGTGTCAGGCATATTGAGGCCAGAGGTGGGGTTGCCATTTTAAATCAGGTGGTCAAGGAGGCCTTCCCAAGGAGGTGGCTCTTGAGCCAAGGCTTTGAAAGAGTGAACTGTGGGGATAGCTTGGAGAGAGAAAGATCCTGCAGAGAATGGCCTGTGCAAAGGCCCTGAGGCTGCAATGTGTCCGCCATATTTGAGAAAAGGTAAGAAGCCACTGTGGTTCCAGTGGAGTGAGGGGGTGGGGCAGAGATAGGAGGCAAGGCGGACTGAAAAGGGATGAAGCATGTCCCTTTCACAGATGAGGGAAGTGATGCTCAGAGATGACATGTCAGTCACCCCAGGACACGCAGCAGCCTCAGCGGCAGGGTGGGGTGCCTGATGTTCTGTCTCCTGGCCCATATCATTTTCACTTCACCCTGCATCTCAGCGACTCACTGGCAACACTGGTTTGTGTCCCTGCCAGGGTCGGGCCTGGCCAAGTGATGGAAACAAGGAGGGAGCCATCCAGGCTTAGTACCTCAAGGGGTTCCGTATCACTGCCACCTGTCATCGGCCCCCTCCCAGGGGTTCTCCCTGACCATCCGTTGTGAGCGCCTCACGGCAGCATCTTCCTCCTGACCTAGAGTGACCCTCGGTCCCTTCCCATTTCCTTCGTAAGGCCACCCCTTGTAAACACCCCATTCTGGACCCACATGTAGCCCCTCGAAGGGGACTGAAGCTGGTATGGTCAAGGGGGAAACTGAGGCAAAGAAATTGAGTCTCCTAGCCCGAGAATGACAGCAGCAACATTACTACTGAGCATTCGCTATAAACCGGGTACTGTCCTATCTGTGTTGTTGTGCACCTTCTCATCCGCGGGGGGCAGGTATCCTTCCACTCATTTCGCAGATGAGGAAACCGAGGCCTGGAGAGGTGGTGCCACCCGCCCAAGGCCATGCAGCTGATACATGGTAGAGCTGGGGTTTAAGCACAAGCCTTTGGAGTCCTGATCTTCTCCTCTGACCCTGAGCCAGAGCCCCAGACCCTGGGGGAGCTGGTCAGTCCTGAACTGTAGTTCTGGCCCATAGCATCCTGGGAAAAGTACAGAAACCCTTTTGCCTGCCTCCCCCAACCCACCCAGAAAGGCACATCACCTCCTGCTTCTGGAAAAGTTGGCTTAAAATGGTGGCGCATCCCTGCAAAGAAGTTCCCCTCCTCCACTCTGGTCTTCCCCTTTCTGGGTTAGGAGAGAGGTGGGAGAGGCGGTGAGGGGGATGGCGAGTGTCCGCTGCCCCCTCACCACAGCCCTGGCCCCGTGGCAGCTGGAAGCCAGGCTGTCCCCATGGTCATGGCCCCATGGGATCCGGAAGCACCAGCTGCCTTTGAGGGCCCTGACGTGGTCACTGGGCTGGTGGGGAGGCAGCCCATTCCTGGTTGAAAAGGACAGAAATTCCCCTTGTGCTCGCCCTCTGTGTCAGCAGGGACAGGGAAGACCCTCCCGAGTGACGTCTGAGTGGTGATGGCTGGCCGTCAGGGGGGCTGAATCCCCCTTGCACAGCAGCCTCAGACCTGGGGGTGAGGCCCAGGGATGTCCCCTCCTCCGCTCTGCTCTCTCAGCCTTTCCAACACGCAGGGAACATTTATTTTTGGTCCCTGGAGTTTGGGAGATGTTTGTTTGTGGTGGAAGTTTGGGCTTCCCTCTGCCATTCTGGAAATCAGGCACCTTCAAAAGAAAGAGAACTAGTAGATAAATTCTGTGTGTCCCCAGGGACAGCCAGGCAGCTGGAGCGAGGGCCTCATGTCCCCCGGCGCGTGGATCTAGAAGCCGCATTGTGAACATGACAGCCGGCAGGGCCCCAGAGACCACACTCCCAGTTTTCCTTAGAGGAGGCGCCCGAGTCCCAGAGTCGGGCCCTGGTTTCGCTGTGGTGGCCGCATCTCTAGGGACCTCAGCTGTCCTGTCTCCCCACCACTGTCCTGTCTCAGGGCCCCGCTGGCCACTCCCGTGTTCCTGGAGGTTCTTGGAAATGGGACGTGGAATCCCTTCCTTGAGTCCGGAGTTTTGTCTCAGGGACTAGGTCTGTCCCGCCAGCGGGATTCGCATCGCGCACCCCCTCCCCTGCCAGCACTACCCATCAGCCTGCCCCTCGCATCCACCCTGAGCCCCGGGGCTGAGGCGGGCGATGGGTGATGCGGGGCTGGCTCAGCATCGACTCGAGAGGCGAGGCTGACTCAGGCACGCTCGGCCTGTAGAATAACTCTGCTCTCCAGGGACACACCGCGAGGAAGCTCCACCGTGCACAGCCTCGCCTTGGCTTTGTGCCTTAGCCCCGAGACCCACATGACCAAACCTGCACGCTGGCAGCCCCTGTGATGACGTCAGTCGTGATGTCAGTCACGCCTCTGTCAAGCCCCCTGTGTGTCCTGTGACTTCCTAGTTTTGCTGTAATTTGCCACCAGCCTGGTAAGTCAGGCATCATGACCCCCATTGACAGCTCAGGAACAGAGGGGCCGAATGGGTACTCTGCCCAAAGGCGGAGGGCTGGTAATGAACTTGGGTCCTGCCAAGCCCACGCCTCTCCAGCACAGCCCTTGAGATGTGCGATTCACTCTGCCTGAAGGCTCAGGCTGGGGGGTTCTGAGTTGGGGGTCTTTGGGGGGGCCTCTCGGCCAAGGAGCTGATGGGCCGCCCCAGGAAGGGACCATGCGGTGGATGACGGGGTGGAGGTGGGGGGCTCTGGACCCTCTAGCCTCCTTGCTGGCCCTCTCTCCTTGCCTCCCCTTCTCTCTGACCGCCCTGGAGGCTCCTTCTCTCACTGCCCCCTCTCCTGGCGCTGCCCTGTCCCACACCCCATTTCCAGCTATTTTGCACCAGTGTGATAAGAGAACAATGGGTCTCCCTGCAGCCCTTCCCTGGTCCCGCTGGAGTCACAGGGCCTTAACCCAAGGGAGGCTAGACCCCAGGAAGGAAGGAGTTCAGATGCTGGCACCCCGCCAGGGGCTTTCAGAAGGCGATATGATGAGGAAGATGGCTTACGGCTTAGTTCTTCCTAGCGGTCGGGTTCACCGAACAGCACCCCAGCACCCCCCCCCCAGCTTCTCTCAGGATATCCATTTATAGCGCAGTTAACTTGCTCCCAATTTCAGTTCTGCCACTTAACCCTGAGAAGCTTGAGTAAGTCCCTCGGGCCTTAGTTTTCTCATCTGTAGAATGGGGATGACAGTACAGCCATTCTCCTAGTGTTGTGGGGGCTGCCAAGAATTCCTGGTCTGGAAGTACTGTTCCCTGCCTCCAGCCCTGGAAGTGGAAGCTCTCATGGGCAGTTCCTACCAGATGGGGAGGGACATGGGGGGGCACTGTCCCTCCAGGAAAGGGTCTTGTTTGGAAAGGAAGCTGTTCTTGGCTGTAACGCTCAGCAGCAGCAGTGACTCTCCCCTGAATCACCGGGAGGCTCAGCAGCTGGTGGGGGTGCTGGGCCCCGGGCCCCCTTCCTCTCCGCCTCCCCCCCGCTGCTGGTCAGGTTTCTAAGCCAGCCCTCATGGGCACAGACTCCATGCCGGGGACAGCTCTGCAGTCCGCCTGTTTCTATGGAAACCAGGCTTCCTGGGAAGGCTACAGGGGCTGGGGGGTGGGGAGAGGTCCTTTAGGACCAGCATGGGAATGATGCCCCAGCCCCGCCTGATCTGCCCCCAGGGCACGGCCTCGGCAGCCGCCCCATAAGCAATGCCATTAATCGCTGTCCTGTATGGAGCCCAAGGCAGGTGCCGGGCCCCTTGACTGCCTTTGCTCAGCTCTCAGCACAACCCTGTGAGCTAAAAAACAGTCCTGTGGTTTCACAAAGGAAGACATGGAAGCTCAGAGTGGTTAGGAAACTTTCTTGAGGTCACAGACAAGAGAAAGAGTTGAGGTTTGAGCCCAAGTTTGCCTAATCACTAAGTATATGCCCCCTCTTCTCCCCTGACCCCTGCACTCCTGATAAGCCTGTCTGTTCCTGGCCTGTCTAGTCATGACCCCCTCTGTCTTGCTGCCACTGGGAGCTCTTTGGGGATGTTCTTCCTGGCCTCCGATGTCCGTGCACTTGATGGGAGGAGTGGGTGGGGTGTGGGGGGGCAATGCTGCACGGAGTCAGACCTTGGCCATCGGTCAGGTGGGGGGTGGCTCTCAACCCCTTCCACAACTCATGACTTGGTGACAAATACTTGGTGAGCTCCTCACAGGCCAGGAAGTGTCCCAGGCTCTGTGAGCAAGACCTCCAGAAACCCGCGCCCCGGGGCCCTGGCCTCCTAGCGATGGCTGCAGCTTTCTGAGGAGGGGGCCATCGCGATGTCTCACCACACTGTCTCCCCCAGTCCTGAGCCCCACCATTTCCTGGACACTGCACGGGCCAGACCCTTCGCCAAGAGCATCCGTACCCAATCTCCTATGTCTTCAGCACCCTAGACCCACTGGTCCCAGGCCGCTGGCCCATAGCAGATGTCAGATTCGAAACCAGCCCCGCCTGACTGCAAAGCCCCCTTCCTGCGCTCTCCTGTCACCGGCTCACATGTGGCCCTCCTGGGACTCAGCTTTCTGCCTTGCCCAGTGTGTGTTTGGAGCAGAGCCTCCCCTTGGGCCCTACCCCGTCTAACTGAGTGTGACCCTGGGTGTTCTGGGTGGGGCTGGGGAGGCCTGCTTCCCGTGGCCCGGCTGTCACTCATTGGCCCGTGCTGACCGAGTGCCCCGCCGTGGGCAGAGGTCCAGTGGGGAGATTCTCGGACCAGGCAGCAGCCCTGCCTTCAGATCACGGGATCTCTGGGAGCCCGAGAGCCCATGACGGGACTAGGAGTATGGGCTGGAAGTGGCCCATGGCCGTCCACACTGAGACCCGGGGGAGTCCAGGGGACGGAGGGAGAAGCTGTGTCCTGGGAAGGCTCCTGAGGACGGGCCGTGTGGCCCTGAAGAACAAGGAGGGTCAAGGTGGGGGAGCAGGGCACAAGGAGGACCTTTCTGGCTGGGCAGTGCGTCAGAACTGGGAACCACCGTGAAAAAGGACGGGGACTTGCTGGCTTTATTGGGAATCGAGGTCGGAGAGGCCTGCCAGGAGCGGAATGTAGAGTCATGAACTTGGGCTCTAGGGGGCTTCAGGCTACATTATCCCCGCTCCTCGCTTGGCAGGTTCTCCTCCGCCCGCCCCTGCCCTTAGCCTCGGGCAGCCTGGCAGGGCGGTGGGGGGAAGCCCTGGGGGCCCTTCAGAGGGCAGCTGGCTCTGGAAAGGACGCAACAGCCCTATCAGGCCGGCTTTTTCCACTGTGCACGGCTGAATGGCTGAATGAAGAAAGGGAAGTAGGAGTGTGGGCAGGCGGGGCGCTTGGCCCCGGGCCCGGCCTGTGTCCCCTCTCCTTAGCCTCCAGCACTTGCACAGAGTGAGTGCTCTTACTAACCCCATTTCACAGAGGCAGGCACTGAGGCTGGGAGAGCTGCAGGGAGCTGCCCAAAGCCCTGCGGCAGGTAAGAGGACAGAACCGGGATTTGAACCACTCTGGCTCAGCCACAGTTCAGGGAGTGGAGCGGAGGGAGATGCCCTCTGCCCTCACTTGGGTTAAAAGGAGGCCAGGCTGAAAAACACCTGTGGAGTGGGAAGGGGAAGAAAGTTCAAGGGCAGATCTGAGGGGGCCGTGCCTGGGGTTTGCCTTGGGGGTGGGGCACAGGGGGCTGCCAGGTGCATGGGAGTACTGCCACTGCCCACCTGCGCTCCCCAGGCGGGGCCTGTGCTGCGGGTGTGGAAGGGATGGAACTCAGCGCTTCGAGTACTTAGCTGTGCGGAGGCAGGGGCAGCAGATCCTAGGCCCCGGAGATTTCATTCTCCCCGGGAGGCCCTAGGGCCCATTGGGGCTGGTGAGCTCCTTGCTGGGGGCTGGGCTTGGGGTGGGGGGGAGGCCACAGTAGGTCCCACGGGCCCAAGTACCTGATGGCGGTGCCCGTGGATAAAGCCTATCCCCCCTAAGAGTCCTGCTGGTGTCCGATGGAGCCCAGGACCCTGCAGTCCCCTTGTTGTACCCCGTCCCTGGAGGCTGGCCCTGCCACAACCTACAGCCTTTGCTTTGCAGGTCAAGGCTTGCGGTGCAGAGGGGAACGTTGTGTGTGTGTGTGTGTTGGTGGGAAGGGCTTGTCGGGCAGAGGAAGGATGCTGACACTCCGAGCAGGGGTCGCTGAGACAGCCCGGGGCCTGGTGGGCTTGACCCGAGTGCCCCCTTATGCCACGGGACAGAGATCTATTCGTCACTGTCAAACTCTGGAAACAACCCAGATGTTCTTCAGTGAGTGACTGGATAAACCCACGGGTCCACCTGCCCCCACAGAATATTACTCTGCCGTAAAGAGGAACAGGGCAGGGGGAGCGCCCGGCAGCCGGGAAGAGTCTCAGAGGCATTTTAGCGTTATGCGGAATGAAAGAGGCCGGTCTCAAGTGGTTCTAGTCTGTTTGAGTCTATTTCTAGAACGTGTTTGAAAAAACAAAACCAAAGCTAGAGTGATGGCCCACAGGTCAGTGGCGGCCGGGGGCTGGGGGGGAGGGGAGGGGAGGGGAGGGGAGGGGAGGGGAGGGGTGGGCTAAGCCAGGTGTCCTGACTCGCAGGTGGTCCTTCTCGGCATCTGCACATGTGCTACAAGTCGTGTAACTGCAAACAACAAAACATGTTGGTTCTGCAGTATGTAAATTAAAAAATGAAAGGCCAGAGGGGAGGCCGGAAGAGGAAGGAGGGTGAGGGCCGGGCTCCCCGGTGCTTCCTTGGCTGAGGCCGGGCGAGGGGGGTGAGCCCCGGTGGCTCCCGGCTGTGGCTGGCCAGCTCTCGTGGGCCGTCTGGAACAGGTCCACCCCGCGGCGGGAGCGACGCCAGGCTGATGGTCGCCTGTCTCTGGAGTCACGAGAAGTGGTGGCAAGTGCTGGGGCCTGGGGACAGTGCCCGGCTCCCGGGGGAGCAGTGTGGTTAAAGCCTGCCTTCTCCGGTAGGACTGGTCAGCCCCCCGTCAAACTGCTGCTTCCTGGCCTGACCCAAGTCTAAAGCCGTGTTAGCTAGGCCCCCCACGGTTTGATTCCCGGCCCTGAGCTTTATTTGTCGGGGTGTTTTAAGTGCGGGTAGTGTTCCGGCCTTGCCAGCAGGTGGCTGCCGGCTTCTACAGAATGAGATGTTGGAATAGGGCATGTGGTGCTGGGGGTGGGGGGTACTGGAGTTCCTCAACCCCACCTTGGTTTCCTCATCTGTGGAATGGGTGTAAATCGTTCCCATTGTGTGCTGGGGATGGGCGGGGCTGTGATTAGAGGAGCCCAGGGCCACCCCTGGGCCAGTTTTTGGAAGCCTTTGCCTCACTGGGGTCAACACTTTTGTCTCCTTTGCATAGGTTTTGTGCTGATTGAAGGCCAGGACCCGCAGTCACCTCATCTCTGTGTCTCCCAGGCCAGTCCCTGGCACACAGTAGGTGCTCAAGACCCAGCCCGAGGTGGAACTGGGGGGTGGCTGGGAGTGGGGGCTGAGCAGACAAGGGGTGGGGAAGAGGCCGGTAGTGGGTGCCCCTGGCAGGAAGGGGCCCGGAGCTTCTACCAGCTCTCCTGGCCATCCTTCTTCTGGCTGGGTCCTGGGGCCACCGGCTTTGAACAAGGTCGTCTGCAAGGCAAGGAGGGAGGGCTTGCTGGACAGAGAGATTATCTGGGCAGAAGTTCACTGGGGGGCCTGGGCAGATCTTCCCTCTTCTGGCAAGACTGGCCCGGACTCCTGTTTGCCCCCGCCTCCCAGGAACCTCTGGATGTGGTCTCCTCCCAAATGCCTTTCCTGGGCCCACACACTCCTCCACGGCTACCTGTAAGACTCCAGCTAGCCTGATTACCCCGGGGTGTGACATCTCCGTGGAGGCCAGATGGGCTCACACAGCTGGAAGAGCTTAAGGGACATCCTCCCTGAGCCATTTTATAGATGAGGAAGCCAGGAGGAGAGAGACTTGCCCCTTTCGTCAAACAGCCAGGTGGTTAGGGAGCCAAGTACTAAGGCTGGGCCCCCAGGTTTCTTGTAGGTGTTCCAGCTGCTGCCCCAGGCTGACAGGGGGTGCACACCAGGCCCTGGGGGCGGGGCTGGCTGCCCCTGAGGTCTGGAAGCTGGGCAGGACCTGTGGCTGAGGCTGGCGTCTCCCCTCAGCCCTTCTGCAGACACCAGGCTCCAGGACAAGATGGCAGCCAAGCAGCCCCCACCTCTCATGAAGAAGCACAGCCAGACGGACCTCGTGAGCCGCCTGAAGACCCGCAAGATCCTCGGCGTGGGCGGGGAGGACGATGACGGGGAGGTGCACCGCTCCAAGGTGGGCCGAGGGGCCTGAGGCTGGCCACACCCAGGGGTCCGCCTCTGAGCACCCGCTTGGGGAGGCAGGTCTGGCCTGCCGGTTGGGAGAAGAGTAGCCACGGCCCGCAGCGCTGCGGGAACCCCGGGACTTGGCTCATTTTTTTTCTAGGAACTTAATGGAGCTGTCAGGGGAATAATAACAAAAACAAAGACAGATCGTTAGAACGAATTTCGTGCTTATTATGTGCCCGTTACTGTACCAATTGCTTTACAAGTATGATTTAATCTTGCTAGGCCTGGGAGATAGTTAATGAACCCACTTTATCGATAAGGAAACTGAGGCTCAGAGAGGTCAAGGACTTGCACAAGGGCCAAGCCAGTCAGAGGCACAGCCAGGCTTTAAGCCTGTGTCTAGCTGACCCCTGAGCTTTTATTCTTACCCACCGTATTTTCAGCTTCCCGTAAGGTCTGGTGTTAAGAAGAGGCAGAGGGGGGTGGCCTCAGTGTGACCCACCCAGCCTGGGTGAGCCTTTGGCTAAGCAGAAGTACCCAGGTGGGTCCCTGGGCATGCCGGGGGCTCAGGGCGGGAAGTGAGCGGGCTGGGCGTGCCCCTGACCCCTCTTTGTCCACAGATCAGCCAGGTGCTGGGCAATGAAATCAAGTTTGCTGTTCGGGAGCCTTTGGGGCTGAGGTGAGCGTCAGGGGGGGTGGGGTGGGGGAGTTTGGAGGGTGCCGGGTTATGGGGAGGCGCTGCGTGAGGCCCCGCCTCGTCGGCTTTGCCCCGTGTCCCCGTGCCCGTCACTCCATCCCGTCTCATTCCCTCCCCCTAAAACCAGCCATCCCTGGACATCTTGGCTGGAGAGGGGAGGGTCCCCTGGGGCCTGGAGGGGGCAGCGAGGGGGCCTGGCTGTGACCTTTCTCTCCATATGTCCCCAGGGTCTGGCAGTTTGCTTCTGCTGTGCTCTTCTCCGGCATTGCCATCATGGTGAGACCCCCACCCCCAGCCCCACCTCTGGGACCAGGCCCTGGGTCTATCTGGCTCCCTGTGTCCCGCCTCTGGGCCTCTACTCGGGGTTCCTCCCCTGTTCTGGGGCCCCTGCTGCCTCTCCCCGCATGGCCATCGTGCAGAGGCCCTACCTGTCAGGGCTCTCTAGCTCCCTCCATAGTCCCAGCTCCCGACACTCATTCCCACCTGAACCCCTCTGGATCATCCTAGATCCCATGGTCCATGTTCCTGACTCCTTGCCCCTGGGAACCTAGAGCCTTCTGTCCTGGCTTGGGGGAGTGGGGGACAACCAAGGCTCTGACGCCAGACCGCCCCAGGCACCTCAGCCCTGCTTTAAGGGTGGAAGGAAGATGTCCGGGGGATGTTTCAACTGCGACCCCCTCCAACTTGACCCTGAACTGCCCACCCATGTCCACAGGCCCTCGCCTTCCCTGACCAGCTCTATGATGCAGTCTTCGATGGAGCCCAGGTGACCAGCAAGACCCCCATCCGTCTCTATGGCGGAGCCCTCCTCAGTGAGTATTGCTAGGGCAGACGTGATGGTAGCTGGGGACCAACAGAGACTCAGAGGACTGAGAGGAGCACGGAGAAGCCTTTCTTTGTGCAGGGGCTCCCTTTCCCAGCACCTGCCTACGCCCTTCCCCTAATGGGTGTGTCTCTGCTGGGTGTGTGCTGCCATCTTGTGGCCACTGCTGGGATGCTCCCGGTGGACCGGGCTCTGTCTTGGCCATCATCTGGGGCAAACGCTCACTGAGTGGTCAGTAATGACCCTGGTTATTGGGGCACAGAGATGAATGAGGCTCAGGCCCTGCCCTCCAGGACCTCACAGCCTAGAGGAGGAGGCAAAACCAACACAGTGTCTGCAAAACCCCTCCCACCCTTGGGTCGTTTGAACCATCCCGTTGCCTCTCTGATTTGAGTCATACACAGGGCCTGGTAGGAAGCTGAGTTACAGCTTTGAAAGCCTAGCACGGGTAGTGTCCCTCCCCTTCTCCCAGACATTCTATGGCTCCCTTTTGCCTGCAGAATAAAGGCCCAGCCCTCCGCCTGGCTTTCGGGGTGGCCTGTAGGGTGGATCCAGCCTGCTTTCCCAGACCTGCCTCCCCCAGATTCCACAGTGGGCCCCAGACTCCAGCCACATCTCATGATGCCCGGCCCCCCCATTTCAGAAGGCCTCCATGCTTCTGTACACGCGGTCTCCCTAACCTTGTGCTGATAGCACTAATACCTATCCCTCAAGGGTCTGCCTCGGTACTAGTGGGGGGCAGGGGCGGATGGTGACTGGGGTGCCTTTAAGCCCTTCCCCCAGGCAGTAGGAGACCTAGGGTTATGGGGTTAGGCTGGATGATGGATGAGTTTTAATTTGGGGAGTGTGAGTGGGGGTGGGGGACGGTTAAGTCCGGGATCCTGCCCCGGCCACAAGGGGGTGGCTGGATCAAGCTGCCTGCCCCCAGTCTGCCCTTTGTCCCCCCGCCGCAGGCATCTCCCTGATCATGTGGAACGCTCTCTACACGGCCGAGAAGGTTATCATCCGATGGACTCTGCTCACCGAAGCCTGTTACTTTGGGGTCCAGTTCTTGGGTGAGTCTTGAGGTGGGCAGTGAGACAGGGAGGCTGATGGGGTCGGGGGTGCGGGCAGGGCAGCTTGGCCCCCGGCTCTCCAGCTCCTGCCCCTAGGCTTCCAGGAAGGGATGAAAAACCTCTCTGAGGGGGAGGGGCTCATGGGGCCATGTTTACCTGTAGGCCTGCACACCTGTGCTCACACACCCGACACACACCTGTACCTTCTTGAATATACATAACACATGTGCCCCGCAGCCTCCCATAGCCCATCGCTCACTCGTGTACCCAGCGCCGGTGTGACAGCGCCCACCCAGTGTGGCCCCCATGCTTGCGCTTAGCCCGGTACCTGCCGTGGGGGCCGTCAGACAGACATGGCCGTGAGGCCTGGCAGCTGGCAGGGGCCCCCAGCTCAGCCCGTCGTCTTGTGTTGGGGGGTGAGGCACGGCCCTCCTCTGACCCCTGTCCCTTCCCGGTCTTTCTCCTGCAGTGGTCACTGCCACGCTGGCTGAGACGGGGCTCGTGTCCCTGGGGATCCTGCTGCTCCTGGCCAGCCGCCTCCTTTTTGTCGCCATCAGCGTTTACTACTATTACCAAGTCGGCCGGAAACCCAAGAAAGTCTAGCCACTCTCTGGGCCAGAGGCCCTTGTGGGGCAGCGAGGCCCTGGGGCCCCGGTTTCCTTCTGGCTTCTGGAGGGCAGGACGGACCCTGCCCTGCACCAGGCCTGCCCCAGGCAGGCAGGGCCGCTCACCTTCTTTTCCTCCTGGGCACCCCCAAATGCTGTGATCTCCTGGACTTTCAGGTTCGGGGGGGACAGGGCCTCGGCGCCTCTGCCCTTCGCCCCACACAGCAGCGCCTCTTTTTCTGGGCTCTCTTGGCCTCCGGATCCCCTGGATAGACACCGACTGAAGAGCTTGGGTCGTGGGGTACTGGGCAAAGGCGGGGCTCCCGCCTCTTCTGCGAGGATGCCCTTCTTTCGTTTGAGAGAGGTGTGCCCTTCCTCCCTGTCCTCCCCGCACCCCCACCCAATCTAGGGCCCACACAGCTGAACGTGGCTTCTGTGTATGCCTGGAAAATCGGACAACTTGACCCTGCGCCTGTACTCCTCGGCGTGCCCCCCCACCCCCCACCTGTGGGAGCTGCCCTCTGCCCCCTCAGCGCACATCCCTGCCCTTCCCACAGCCCAGCTGCGGGGCTGAGCTCAGCAATGGCTTTGAGCTGGCACCCCCCTTTCCAGCCTCTTTGTGAGGTGGGCCACCTGTAGCCAGAGCCCGGCTCTCTCCTAGGGTCTCACTCTAGGCTGTTCCGCCTCTACCCCAGCCCCTGGAGGCTCCCAAGAGCCCCCTTCCCCCACTGGCCATGGTCCAGAGGCTGTCAGCAGCCTCTCGCACAGGCAGGGGGCACGGAGAACCCTGTGCAGGCTCTTGTAAGAGATGGGGTTTGGAGATGAGGAAGCAAGAGAAGCAGTGGCGTTTCCTGGTCCCTCAGTACGTCCTTCAGGTCTGATGCCCGCTTGGCTCAGCCCCCTCACCTCCCCAGGGTGCTGCCCCCGAGACCCGGCAGGCTAGGACTGGGGGCCCTTCCAATTCAGCAGGGGAAATAAATAGGAATATTTCAGCAGGCCACGCTCATGTCCCCTGCCCCCCCCCCAAGTGCCCTGGAGGAGGCTGACTAGGGGCTCCCTCAGAGCTGAAGACCCCCCCGTCCTGCCCCCTCCCCCTCAGCCTGTGTTTTCCCCTTGTCTGTCACTCCCCATGCTCCCCTCCCCTCTGGGACACAAGCGTGCGCACCAGGAGTGGTGGCCCTCATGTTCTGGGGACAGGTGGGGAGAAAGGCAGCCCGGTCCCCACACTTGCTTCTCGTCTTGGAATCGAGTGTGTTCGGTGGGGCGAGGTGGCTGGTGGGCCAGGGCGGCCCAGCTCTGGCTGCTGCCGGCTGCCGGCTGCTGCTGTGTCCGGGAAGCTTGCCCTGCCCGTGCCGGGCCCAGCTGTCCCCGCAGCCATGCATCTGGTCCCCCGCAGAGCAGTGGGACCGCTGCTGTTCCACAGCTGAGGAGGGAGGCCCAGTGGGTCGGGCGCCCACGGCTGGGCCGCTGGTGACAGGCTGAGCAGAAGGGAACCTGGTCGCTAAGGAGAGGCTGGGCTCTTTCCTGATCTCCGTCTCCTGCCACTTCAGTGTGGGCCTCTCCCCAGAATCTGGCTGCTTGCTCACAAGCCCTGGCCGGGCGGGGCGCCCCCTGTCCCCTGGCCACAGTCCTGTCCTCCATCTGATCCAGGCCTTTGAGGGCCTGGCTCATCCTCCGATGGGCAATGGGTGGTTGATCCTAGTCCCCGGTGGGCGTGGTGGATCATGTCCCGGGCTGGCCCGCAGGGGAGTAGAAAGCATGGGCTTAGCCGTTGGGGTCTGGCTGAGGCCCCCCGCTGGGGTGGGCTGGGGCACGTGGGAGGGCCGCAGGGCCTTGCCCGGCCTTGCCCCTCGGGTGGTCAGGAGGGCCTGCTGGGATGACATTCTGTTCTGCTGGCTCAGACATAGGAGCTAGGCCCAGGGGGAGGGAGCCTGGCAAACAGCCATGTGGTCTGGGGACATGGGGGGGGACATTAAGGCAAGGAGCCATTGCTAGGATGCAGAGGCAGGGACAATGGGGAAAGACCCACACGTCTCCCGAAGAAGACCCAGTGTGGGCCCAACTCTCCATCCATCCCCCTGCCCGCCACCGTCTACCCTTGCCCCTGGAGCCCAGCCCCCTCCGGCCAAGCTCCCACCTCTGCCCCCATCCACCCCCACCCCCACCCCAAGCAAGACCACCGTTCTTCACAGTCACTATTTATTCTTCGTTCCTTTTTCTTTTTGTAAGAAACAGTCACAAAAACCAGTGCAAAACCATCAGTGTGGGTGTCCTGCTTTATATTACAAAAACGCCTCTTGATAAAGAATATAAAAAGGGGAGGGGGGCTCACAGGAAATAAACATGATAAATTAGCTCTGCTATCTACCGCAAGGAACATTTACAGTTTTCAAAATAGACTTTCGACCTAGAACCCACAGGGGAAGGGAAGAGGGGGCTTCCGGGAGATGGGGGTGCTGGGGCCTCGGCTGCTTTGGGATCTCCAGTCTGGGCCCCTGAGGCATGGAAGGGCGAGAGGGACAAGAGAGCCTCCGAACCCCGCAGATGGCTTCCCTTGTCCAAAAGGCGGGCGCTCTGTCCAGGGTGTGGGTGTGACAGTGGGGACTCCGCAGCGGCTCCTGCCCAGCGAGCGGGCTGGAGGACGTCTCGGAAGAAGTCTCGGCAAAGAGGTATCCCCGGCCCCGCGTCCCTGGGTCCCCGCAGCCAAGCCTCTGGCACGAGCACCTGTTACAGGCTGTGCACAAGCCAGCCCAGTTAGCTCTCCACGCCTGGGAGGGGGATCAAGCACCGGAACAGCCACAGACGGCTGTGCAGAGAGCTACCAGCCCGGGTCCGTGCTGGAGACGGCCCGCTCTCCCTTTCCAGCCCCAGTGTGGGCAGCGGCGGAGTCGGGGCTCCTTGGCACCTTTCTGGAAAGCCCTTGGGGATGAGGATGAGGCTCACCAACAACCCTTGAACCTGCTTCAGGCTTCCTCTGGGACCTGGCCTGCCCCACACTGATACTCACGGGGGTGGGGGCAGCAAGGGGTGGGAATGGAGAAGATCAGAGGAGGGGGGCGGTTGCCAGAGGCCAGGCCCTTCTTACCTTGAAGGCCCGGATTCTCCTGGCTGGTAGGGGACCAGATGGGACCTGGAAGCCTGGGATGTCCCTGGACTGGAGCCACAAGGCTGCCCTGTTAGAGCCTGCATCCCGCCAAGCCAGCTGTTTTTATTTATTTTGGTCAACCGCAGACCAGCCATTTGCCTCTGCCAGGAAGCTGGAGCTAAGCGTGTGAGTGGGTGGGTCTCGAGCGGAGCAAGCCCAAGGCCCTGCTCGGGCTGGGCTGGGCCACCAGCTGCAGGGCGCTCTGGGTCCCAGGGATGCCCAGTCGCGGGCAGTTCATGGCATCATGTACGGAGCTGCCAGGGCAGACTGTTACAAGGACAACATGGAAAGCCCCAGCTTGGAGACCAGAAGGGGGGCCCGGGACTGGTGGGGAGGGGGGCCAGCAGAAGGATGGGATGGGGAAGGGGAGAGATGGTTGGAGGGTCAAACCCAATTTTTACAGCAGGCACAGAGCTCAGGGCTGCATCTCTAAAGGAGGCAGGGGGCAGAGCAGGGAAGCGTGAGGCTCGGGGCCACAGCTCTGTCTCTCCCAGTGGCTGGCAAGCTGGGAGGCTGGACGCTGACACAGGACCTGGGATTCGGAATGGGCTCTCCCCAGACCCTGAAGAGGGACGGTGGGGAGGAGAGCGGGCACATGTTGCCCCTCCCCCTGCCATGCCTGTGGCAGATGTCACTAATGAAGCCTAAATTGTCTGGCAGACACCACCAACCAGGATTATGCTGTTCTTCTCCCTCCCTCCCCGCCCCCCCTCCCCCGACCCCAGGCCAAACCTCAGAGCCTCTGAACAGCCCCCTGCAGTCACTCCTGATTCACTGGGGTGGAGGCATCTTGCAATACAGTTGCCAGCACTAGTCTAGAATGCGAGGCCTGTGTATGAGGGACTGGTTTGTGGGTGCTGTGGGTGTGAGTCTTGGGAAAACCTCTTCCTGCCTGAGCTTGGAAGAAACACTCAGAAGTGTGCTATGGACCGCGAAGGGACAGGAAGCCATGTGGCAGCTGAAATGAGATGTCTTGGAGCTCTTTAGCCTGGAGAAAATGGGGCTTGGGGGAGGCAATATGTGGCCTTAACTCTTTGGGAAGGAGAGAGAGCAAGTGGGATGCCATGGATGGAACCAGAGAAAAACAGAGAACTCTAGTGCGCACTGAGCTAATGCTAAAAAAGTCAAAACAGTCCAAAGACAGAAGTCTGTCTTGGGAGGTAGTAAGCTCCCCATCCTGGGAGGTATGCAAGTAGAGGGTGGCGAAGTCTTGGCAGAAATCTTGTGGAAAATATCCAAGCCTCAGTTCTGGGTAGGGAGAGGAGAACCAGATGATCTTGGGTGTTCCTTCCAGCCCTGGGAGCCAGAGTTGATGGGGAACAGGGAAGGGGTCTAGCTTGTGGGAAGAGGGACTGCAGTGTGTGTGTGTGTGTGTGTGTGTGTGTGTGTGTGTGTGTGTCCCTGGGGGCTTAGAAAGAAGTATGGGGAGGTGGGAAGGGAGCAGGGAAAACATTCCAGAATTTTCTTAGCTGTGGAGCTGGAAGTTCCTGACCAGCTTGCTTTCTCTGTCCTGGGAAAGCCAGGATGCTGAGGCCAGGGAGGGGTGTGAGCAGCAGATGTGCTGGGACCTACAGAACCCTGGAAGGAGTGACAGGCAGCCTAGGGATGACTGGGTTCTTGTTCAGAATTGTCATGCATGTGCTGTGTGACTGTGAATGAGAAATTGCCCCTCTCTGGGCTTTCCAGATTATTCGATCCAACAGGTGAGGGAAGCAAGGACCCCGCCAGCTAGGCCATGCTTGGATCCAGTGTCTATAGCCCACTCTTGGCCCCAGCCTGAGGCAGGGACAACTCCATCCTCAGAGGACCAGGGGTTGAACGTAGGCTCCAAGTTCTTACGGACATGGTGACCGAGTCTCCTTGGGGTTCCCTGGGGCTTTGTCGACCTCTGAGAGTTGCTTTTGCCTCCTTGTTGGCTAAATCTGCACTTTCTGGGCACACCTGGAGCTGAGGAGAAGGCCCAGGCCTGGGGCTGCCAGAGGCTGGTGGGACCGAGGAGGGAACCTGGTCCTGGGGTTCCTTTGGTCTCTAGTGCAGACGGCTCCCTGGGGTTCAGGCACCGGGACCCCTGCAGAGAGCCCATGGCACCCACCCGGAGACCAGGCGGGGTCCATCAATCCATAGTTTTGTCTTCGTTTTGTTTTGTTAAAAAAATATCTATTTTCCTCTGCCCCTTCTCCTGGCCACTCGTCATGACCTCAGCTCCTCCCCTGGGGCCAAGAGGGCAGGGGCACAGGGGGAGGGGCGGGCATTGGGTGCTGGGCAGTGGTGGTGGGTGAGGCTTCGGGCTCCAGGCCACGCCCTCTACTGGATGCCCCGGAAGAGACACATGGCAAAGATCATGGCGAAAAGCTGCAGACAAAGTACAAGTTGGCTTGTCAGGCTGGGCTCCCAGCCGGGCACGGGGCTGTCCCACCCCAAAAGGGGAAGTAATCATGGGCGGCCGTAGGACAGGAAGGGGGCTCACCCATCGCTCGGCACACTCCTGCGGGAGGAATTCCTGACATTCCCTGGGGTCAAGCGCCTCTTACCAGCCGCTGACCCCCTTTGTGCTGTGTAGTCATGGAAAGAAGGTGGCCTTGGACATGGGTTCAAGTCTAGCTCCCTTATTTGCCAGCAGCAGCCTTGGGCCAAACATGTCCCTTCTCTGGGCCTGAGCATGTCCTGAGAGCTTCCTGTGCGCCAGGCCCAGTTCTAAGCACTTTCTCAGAAACTTTGACGGAGCAGGAGGCAAGGCACAGAGAGGACATGCAACCCACCTAAGGTCACACAGCTGCAAGTGGGGGAGCTGGGGTTTGAGTCCAGGCACTCTGACCCCACAGCCTCCTCTCAGAAGTCCTGCGCACTCCCCTTTCTAGCTCACAGGAGGGGAGTGAGGTTGAAGTATAAGGGCATCACAGACACAATGACGCCCGTTAGATAGAGTGGGTGTGGGAGAAGGTTACCAGGATCATTATTAATGGGCAGGGAAGATGTAGCCCTTGCCAGAGTTGAGAGCACAATCACTGAACACTCACTAGGACCCTGGGGCGGGGGTGGGGGGGGCAGAGACCCAGATTCCGGGATGCCCCTCGGACCAGAATGGCTGAGGCCCCCACCGGCAGGGTCTTCTTGCAAGTAGCACAAGGGACAGTCCTCAGACCACAGGCTCAGGGGAAGCTGGATGGGGGAGGTGAGGCTGGGACAGGGATACAGTACAGGTCCCTTGCTGGGAGCAGGATTCTGCTTCCCACACACTGCAGCAGAGAAGTCCTCTATGGCTCAGAGGCCCCATCTGGGGAGAGGCAGAGCTGGGAGTTAAACCCCAAAAGCCCCTGTTCTTTCTGTGCGGGACACACGCCTGCAATTCCCGCAGTCCCAGCAGATTTATCTGTCGCCCTGGAACTGCCCCCCATGAGAGACCTTCTTCACCTGGAACAGTGCCTGCATACACTAGGGGCTCAATCTACCTTGCTGAATGAATGAATAAATGACCCCTCCCTCTCCCCATCCCCAGGAGTCTCCACAAAACTCCACGCCGGGCTATAGGACACCCTGAGAAGCTGAGCAAAGCAACGTTTCTGGTGCCAGGCATTCGGGACGCCCCCCGAAGGAGGGACGGGGAGGCTGTGGCTCGGGCTGCCTGACTTCGTTTCCTCGCCGGCCCAGGACTGGCAGAGGCCGGGGAGTGGTCTTTCCTGCAGATGGTCAAACGTGGGCTACACGGTTAGTCCAAATAACTCCGGGAGGAGCGGGTTTGAGATAGGGCGGGGTAGGGGTGGGGGGTAGGAGAAGGAAGGGGCAGCTGCGCCCCTCGGCTGGAGCGCCACCTGGCGGCTCCGGCAAGAGTCTGCAGCTGCCTTCCTTTCGAGGGGGCTCTGGGACTGGGGGTGAAAGGGGCTAATTAAGACCGCCCTTGTGAGGTCCACAAGGCCCCACAGGCCCTGAACCTCCCACAGAGGAAGGGCCTGATCTCGAAGCACAAGCCGCAGCCCCTCCCTCAAGGCAGCGGTGTTGAAAGTCTGTCGAGTTCACTCTGAACCTTGGGGGAGAATTAGCCAGAGAGGAACAGGGATGGGGGGCAGCGGGAGGAAGATTAGGGGGTGATGCTCAGAGCCTGCCCACTCACTGCAGGGCACTTGCTCAGATGAGCCCAGAGTCCAACAGTGACTCAGGCAACAGACAGACCCAGTTGGGCTTACCACCCCACAGTCCCTGCAGTGGGGGACCCATTTGGTCCTGGATTTAGGATGTGGAGACAGAGGGAGGGTGGGGGGTGCAGGGCATGCAGGATTCTCTCCAAGGCCCCCTGTGTGCCTTGCTCCTGGGGAGCCGCAGAAGTGGGGGGCTTTGACTTACCTCGATGGCCAGCACCCCTATGGCGAGGGCTCCAGCCAGGTAGACGTAGGTTTCGAAAGTGTTGAGGATCACTGTGTAACAGCCCTGGGAGGGAAGGACCAGAGGTGAGGCCATAGCTGGAGCCGGTCCGGGGTCAGGGGCCAGCATCAGGACCAAGGTATGAAGCCTGGGAACTGGCCTGTGGCCCCAAAGCTCAGGCGGCTGCAGGCTTACCCTGTCAGACCCCGGTTGGCACTCTTTGGTGGGGGGGAGAGGGCTCATGGTCAGCAATTAGGCAGCGTTACCCCAAAGCCCCTCCTGTCCTCCAGCTCCTAAGGTGGGGCTGGGAACGGCCCGCCTGAGCACCACGGCCACCAGAAAGCTTTGGCGTAGTGGTCACAGTGACTAGGATATTGGAAAATTTCCCATAAATAGCCGGACTCCCTGCTGCTCTCAAGAAACCAGGCGATCCAGCAAGTGGAACCATCATCTCTACGTGGCACTACCTGTCAGATGAGGCAAGGGCTCCCGGGGGAGGGGGCACAGCCCCCGTCATTCCCTGGTGAGCTATACCCACCCTCTCCACTCACTCTTATCACCTGCCTGGCGGCTGAAAGATTTTGGTTTTCAGCCTCTGCCCTAAGGAAACACAGCCCATTCCTCAAAGCCCAGAGCACACTTTACCTCCCCGGGCAGCCTTCCAAGGCCAGCCCAGTCCTCCAAGACCCCTCTAAATGGGTGAACTCCTGTGTCATTACTGCTCTCTCAAGCAGTGCTGGGGATATACACACTGAGATAGAGAGGGATAGAGACATACAGAGAGAATGGGAGCGGCCCTGCTGATGCCCTCACCTTGAGCCAGTCTTGCCCCACTCACTGTGCTCCAACCCTACTGGCCTTCCTCTCTTGGTTCCTGGAGCACACCACGCTCCCTCCCACCCCAGGGCCTTTGCACATGCTGCTCTCACTCTCTGGCTGGAAGGCTTTTCCCATGCCAGGAGGATGAGGGTGTAGCACTTAATGTCGACCGTCCCAGCACACCCACGCTCACAAGCTGTCAGGGAGCGGGTGGGGAACACTGGGGAAAAAAGCAGAGGAATGTGATGCTATGAGGAGAGAGGGCTTAAGATCACCCAGACAGATGCGGAATATGGATGCTTTCCTATTGGTGGTCACCACTCTGGCCTGGAGTCAGGCTCTAGCAAGGTCATCATCTCCTGGGAGACCCCCTGATTTGTTTCCAGCTGGGGAACACATTCCTGAGTTGCCTGGGTGACTGTCTTGACCCAGGGAAGGCTGAGGAGGAGCTGGAGAAACTGCCTTGGTGGGACTGACTCACACCAGTGGGGGAGTCGGTGTAGTCATCGTGAGTCACTTTCCTTAGGGATTTCCTCATTTCTGCTCACGGGAGTTCAATGGTAAACAGTGGCGGGCTTACTCAACATGCACAGATGTGTGCCCTCTGCCTTGGCCCTTGGTGGCCACGTAACTGAGTCCTGGCCGTCCAGATCCATAGAGATGGCTTCTGGGGCTTTCTGGGAGAGACAGTGGTGCCACACTTTCCCTTCTGTCTTAAACATGGGTGGGATGTCTGGAGCCGTGGCAGCTGTGTTGCCACCAAGGAAAGGCCATGAAGATCACAGAGACCAGGCTTTGACAGACAGGACAAAGCTACTGATGCAATGGGAGAAGCCAGAATTCTCACCGTGTGTGAAACACAAAGGGCGTTTGCATAGCCCCGTTAGTTGGGATTTTGGGTCCTCGCATTCAGACGTTTTGCTCACTGATTCAAGACTGTGACGGGGATGCAAAGTGCAGTCAGAAATACATGCTGAGGGGCGCCTGGGTGGCACAGCGGTTAAGCGTCTGCCCTTGGCTCAGGGCGTGATCCCGGCGTTATGGGATCGAGCCCCACATCAGGCTCCTCCGCCATGAGCCTGCTTCTTCCTCTCCCACTCCCCCTGCTTGTGTTCCCTCTCTTGCTGGCTGTCTCTCTGTCGAATAAATAAATAAAATCTTTAAAAAAAAAAAAAAAGAAATACATGCTGGGCTCTAGGGAAAGGGGCTTTGGAGAAAAACCAAAGAGTGACAGTTCCTCCATAGAGGCTTTGAGACAGAGGAATGCTCAGGAGGGATGTGAGGGTCTCAGAAAAGGATCCCAGAGGCCAGTCTTGGGTGACCCTCCTGAGGAACAGAGGACGAGGTGCCATAAGGAATCCAGGCCGCTGTGCAGGGACCTTCCCGAGGAGCTCTGATCCAAAGTCAGGCCCAGGAGATGGAAGGAGGAGTCATCACCAAGGATGAGTCCAGAAATGGAAAGCTTATGAGGATGGAGCTCTCCAGGCACAGGGCCCATGAGAAGCATCCCTGAACAACCTCCCAAGACGTAGGCTTGGCTCTGGGCACCAGGCAGCCCAAACAGCAGGGCTCTGGACAAGCTAGAAGTTCTTTTGTCTTTCGTATGAAATTCTGAGCTGAGGTGGCCCATCTGTTTCATGCAGTTGTCCGTGGCCCAGGCTCCTCTCGTAATGCCCTGACTTCCTAGGGGGCCGCCCTCCAAGGCCAGGTCCCAGACGGCGGTCACCACAGCCACATACCCACCAAGGGGGAAAGGAGACCCAAGCCCTTGGTGGCCCTCCCTGCCCCAAGTCCCAGTGGCTGATTGCAGGGCCCCTGTGAGTCCTTTGGCACCCCATGGGCATGTGCAGGGGAAGGGGGTGCTGAGTCCCAAGCTGAGGCTGGAAAGAGCTCATCCGAGGGCCAGGGGCAGGCCTCAGCACGCCACCCCCCTCCCTGGGGCTCTCCGAGGCCTGCCTGCTGGCCCCCATCCCAGCCCCTTCCAGCTCGGCATCTGGTTTTATTTTTATAGTAATCATGACCATGTGAAATTACTACTTAGAGTTTGGTCCTTGGTTAGCATGTGCTGCCGTTAACTAGATCGTGAGCCCCTTGTCTCCTGTCTCCTGCTGTGTCCCCTGCATCTGGAACTCTCCAGGAGCTCCTCATGAGAAGCCTAATCAAGTAAAGGGTGTGGGGCATGCCCTGGGTTCATCCTTGTTCTCCCCCCAACGCCCCCTGTCTGGTCTCTCACACACACACCCGAGGGCCAGGGGCCTGGGGGGCTTGCTGTTCAGTGGGAAGGAGGAATCAAGTACAAGGGCACTACGTGTCTCACAGCGGGGTGCGGGGGGCAAAGCAGGGGCCTTGTGTCCCCCAGAGACGGCACGTGCAAGAAGGGGAAAGGGCTTCTTCCTGGGACGGAGAAAAAGTCCTCCTGTGGCAAGAGAAGCAGAGTCTGGTGGTTTCCCTGACCTTGGAGGGGAACCTTGCTCCCTGGGGGACAGAAGGGGCTTCTATATGGCACAGGTGAGCTTCCCCCAAAATAAGAGCTAAGGAGCCCCCCCACTATGTAATTCAGGTTTGGGCTCCTGACCTGCATGGTCAGCAGCTCAGGGAGTGCTCCGCCTGGAACACCAGCCAGCTCCTGCTCACCCTTTAACCCCAGACGAAAGGCCCTCTCCTCTGGCCTGCGCCACCGCCGGCCCACCTGCCGCCCTCATGCCTCCTCTACGTTGGCTGGATCTCACGGGCTTCCTAGCCCCCACTCAGGAGTCGCCCGTCGTGACCCACCCTTCCGGGGGAGGTCTGGGGTGCTCCAGACCGTCCATGCCAGCATCGCCACCCGCCCAGCTCTGGCCAGCCGAGTCCCCCTGTCTGGGGGAGCAGGGCCCGGTACCTGCTTGTTCACGAACAGGTCCCTTCCCAGCAGGCACTCCTCCCTGCTCAGCAGGACCCCGTCCCGGGTCTGCGGTTCTCTCCGGCAGCAGGCCTCGGGCACCTCGTCACTGTCCAGAGTCAGCAGGCGGAAAACTGATGCAAACCGGAAGTCTTCAGGCCCGTTGACGCCGCAGCAGCCAAACTAGGAGGAGAGCGAAGGGAAGAGTCTGGGTGTTTGGAGCTGGGCCCCAGGGGAAGAGGTGGACAGACGGCCTCTCCCGAGGCCACCATAAAGCAAGGTGCTGGAGCGGAGTCAAGACTCGGCTCGGGGTTGGCTCAGTCTGCTCCTCCTGTGTGTCCCTGGGAAAGTCACGCAACCTCTCTGAGCCTCCAGTGTCCTCCTGTGTAAAATGGGGGTGGTGATAACAATTCCCTCCTCACCTCCCTTCACTAAACAGTGGCTGTGACTTCTCTCACTGACATGGACAGAGGACTAGGCTCAGGGATAGCAAACAGGTTTCAGCCGGAGTTTGGACTGTGCGGGATGTGCCAGGATGCTGGGAGGATGCGGATGCCCAGGCCCAGGCCGGGCTCAGTGGGCCAGCCCTGACTGATTAGTGCTGTCTGGGACAGGCACGTGAGCCAAGCGGGCTCTGGAAGCCGGACGTTTGCTGCACCTGGCATCGTGGCTTTGACAGCTCACCGCATCCCGGGGGACGTCACTCACTGTGATCATGACCGAGTTCCAGGTGGCAGAGAAGACATCTGTGTCATTGTTGCCCTGGTAGTGCTTGGTGAGCTCCTTGGTGAAGAACTCGCGGGTGAGCTGGAGGAAGAGGCAGAGGGCAGGCTAAGGTCCCCACCCCCACCCCCAGCAGCTTGGGGCAGCCCCGGCCTGGCCTGGTCTCTCCAGCTAGCTGCTCCTGGAGGGGAGGCAAGGCCCCAGGGGCCCCAGTGCCGGGGATTCTCCTAAGCCACTACCTTGGGGTGGCCCCCGAGTCCGCCCTTCAGGGCCTGTGGCCTCCCCTTACGGGATCACAGGCTGGAAAAGGACGTCTACCCACACCCCCCCCCCCAACCCGAGGCCAAGGCACGCAGGGAAACTGTCTCAGCCCCGCAGCTCTTCCCAGAAGCAGGGCTTATCCAGGGTGGGGGGCTGGCCCCTTGCCCCTGAGCTGTTCCTCAGAGCCAGGGTGTACCCCGGGTCCCCGGCCCTGAAGAAGTCAGGATGTGGAGCAGGGAGTCTGCAAATGTGGTTTCCAGAGTTGTCCATGGAAGGTGCTCCTGCCCTCGAACTCTTCTCCCCGGGCCTCAGCACCTCTCCCCTGCAGTGAAAGGACCGGGCCCTGCGTGGTGCCCAGTTTGAGGCTCCGTTCTTGGCCCACAGGGCGGCTGTGTCTCGGACCCCTCACCCCTCTCTCACTCTCCCTCCTGTTTCCAGGCCCCCTGTGGCTGCCATCCCTCCGGGAAGGGAGCTGGTGCCCCGGGTGGTTGGAGCCCCTGGAGAAAGGTGGCTGGTGAGGGCAAGTTGCCCAAATTGGACACTGGCCGGGGCCTCAACTGAGAGGGCCGTGCTCTGTCCTCCTGCACGTCCCGTAGCCCAGGGCTTGGGGGACAGCCTCGCCGACTCTCCTCTGCCTGTCCAATGATTATTGCTGGGCACCGCGTGGAATGGAAGATTCCAGAATCAGGTGTGAGGTTGTATCAGCTGCTTTGGAAGAGCAGAGACCCTTAAGGACCCTCTGATTCTGCCTTCTGGAAAAACCCTTGCAGGAAGAGGGTTGCTGGGATGGTGGCTCATGATCTGGGCTGGAATTGGTGGCTGAGAGGCTGCGAGACCCTCTCTGGGGGTGGGGGGGGGGGCGGCCAAGAAGCGGGGCTGGGGCACGTACGTTTTCCCTGAAGATGAAGGCCAGGATGGCCGCCGAGAGCTCCGCCAGGAAGATGATGAGGATGAACAGGAAGAACTGCAAAGAGAAGAGGCAGGCTCGTGAGCCCCAAGGGCGGCGGGGAGCAGACAGGCGACCGCTCGTTGACGCGCCCGTCCATCTGTCATGCCATTGACCCAATGCACCGATCGTAGGAGCTGAAGGAACCTCACTGCCAACTCAGACCTTTTTTCACAGGCAGCAAGCCAGCAATTCATCTTTGGGGTCAGCAAGGTTATAATACAAATAGGGAACAGTAAACAAACAAATACACCTTCCAGGCAATGGTACCCCTTCCACGATGCCCCTTGTGCAGTGTTCAGCCTGAACAACGCCACCCAGCAGCCCTGGAAGATGATCAATGTGGACCTGTTTGGGCCCTCTCCACGTGGAAATCCGGAGTTCCCTGGGGACCCCTGACTGGCTTTCCTCACCCCGCCCACCCCAGCGCCACCTCTCCCTGCCTGGCTGCCTCTTCTTCCCATGAGCAGCGGGGAGGTGACGTTCATTTCAGCCACAATAAAGGAGCAAGATGGGAGGGAAGGTGATGGGTCCATCAATATCTGGAAACCCGGGCGCTGGAGTCTGAAGTCTAGCAAGACCCTTCTCTGCTCTACTCCCTGCATTTCTTCATGTCCCCAAACTTTCCGTGATGCCTCCTGTCTTGGGGTCCTTGCATGCTACTCCTTCCCTCTGCCAGGAGGGCTCCTCCCTTCCTCGCCCACCAGCTCCTTATTTTCCAGACCAGGCTCAGCCCAGCCCCTCCCCCTGGTGAGAAACCTTCCCTGGCTCCCCCACATCACAGTGGCCCACAGAGGTGCCTGCCTGGCAGCTGTGCACCCCGCCCCCCGCCCCTGCCCCAGATCCCGAGCAGAAGCACAGAGGCTGTAACGGCGAGCTGCATGCCCGGGGCCGCCAGCTAGGGTGTCGGTATGTAGCTGTCAGGTGAACGAACGAATCCAGGTCTGACCTGCTCACCATAACGACCTTGCTACCTGTCACATCGCAGACCCTGGTCAGGGTGGGCCCTGCTTTGGCTGAGGGCAGTTGGCAGAAGAAACAGGAAATGACTGCGTGGCAGGTGCCCTTGGCATTTCTGGTCTGTGACAATCCCGGAGCTGTCAGCCCACCTGGAGACCACCAGCAGAGGACCAAATCCCTGCTGCCCACGGAGACGGGCTCGTCCACACCCTCCCAGCCACTGTGGCCGGCTGCCCCGAGACCTGCACTGAATGTGCCTGGGCTGGAAGGAGGCAGACAGTCCTGGGCTCAGCCTCGGGACAACTCAGCCTCTTGGCCTCCCTTCGTGTGTTTTCGGAGAATCACAAAAAACCCCTTTGAGCCTGTTTTCTTGTCAGTAAAATGGGAATGCTAACATCCACTCCTGGGATCATGATGGGGAATGATGAAGTCACGGATGTGAAAGTTTCTGTATGTCGTCAGAGAGGCTGAGCAAAGCTTGTCGCTGAGGCTCTTACACATGGAGAGGGACCACGGGAGCCAGCACACGTGAGCCTCGGAGGGCCCGGCTGTCAGCTCAGCGCTGGTTTCCCCACAGACACCCGCTGCAGTTGGCAGCGCCCCTGGGTGTCCCTCCCCTGGGTCGCATCTCCTCCAGTCAGAAGAAGGTTTCTGTCACTTTAGCCTCATCCCGGGAAGACCCCCGTCTTGCTCCCTCCCTGACTTTTCAGCTCTAACAGCAGCCACCCCACACAGACCCTGGGGTTTCTCCAAACCGCTTGGGCTGTGGACAGAGAGCCTCAGGATGGATTTCGAGATGGCCTATCTAGGGTGCGGACATGAAACATCCTCAAGACCTGTCAACGGCTTCGTTTGTTTTTTAAATGTCCAACCCCAAGGGGATCGCCCTGCATAAACACCCCTGCACTCCTCATCCCTGCCGGTCGTCTTCGGCCACGGGCTGGCTGGGTCAAGCTGCCTCCCACAGGGGCTCCGGCTCATAGAGGCTTGTTCGGCCCCAGAAGCCGATGCCCATCTCACAGCCTCTTCCTCTTTAGCCCGCATGGCCGCAGTGGAGGAAACAAGCCAGAGAAGAGACGGACGATTCCAAAGGGGCGCAGCTCGAAAATGCCAGAGCGAAACCCTTCCTCTCCATCCAGCTCTCTCTTCTGAGCACCACACTGACTCTTCTCTCTCTGCTGGAAAGTGAGGCTCAGGGCTGGCCTGAGGGACTCTTCTGAGCCCTGGGGTCTGCTTCCCCAGGCTTGCTAGGTTCTGGAGGCAGAGTTCCCCGCCCAGAGGGGAGAGTCCCAGAGGGCCTCCTGTGTCCCGGGCAGGCTGCCCCCCACCCCCGCCCACCACGACTCCCACAGTCCATTCTGCCAAGCCCACAACCCCCACTTCCTCAGAGGCTCTGCAGCCTCTCATCCCCCGTGACAGTGATGGAGGCCCCTGGCAGGGCTCCTGGCACTTCCATTTGGCTGGTGATGGATGGGCATCCGGCGACAGGGCCGCCATGGGACCTCCTCCCTGCCCTCTGCCCTCTTGGCGGAGCTGCTGGCAGTTCCCAGGCTCGCAAAGAGTGGCCCTGGAAATGGTTCCATCCTCAGCGAGGCGACTGAGCTGGCTCTGGCCATCGATCACAGCCGGGACAGTTATAAACTATGGATGAGACAGAGCTCACGGCATGCACGGTGCGCACCCATCGCTCCAGGAGCGTGGGGCTCTCCCGGCTGGTGCCGCTAAAGCGCTTTGCACGAGGCCGGCACAGCACAGAACTGCTCAGATCGCGGCTCGGAACCGAGAGGCAGGCACGGCTTTCCCGAGGGCAAGGGCTGGTGTGGGCGAGTCCCGAGAAAGTAACGCCGGCTCTCCTCCATTGAGAGCTCACCACTGAGGCGCCCTTTCCCGGGGTGCTCTCGGCAGCGTGGTGAAGCGGCTGCGGGTTACCACCGACCAACCTAATTCTTTGAGTTTCACGTGTATCGAGTGTTTGCCTGTGCTGGGAACAGAGTTAAGCAAGATGCACATTTTCTCCTTGAGCCGTGATGGCAACACTGTGGCTGGGAAAGCAGTATCATCATCTTCCTTTTACATAGGAGGAAACTAGGTTCAGAGAGGTTAAGTAACTGCCCTCAGGTCACACAGCCAGGAAGTGGCAGAGCAGAGATGAGAACCCAGACTTTTCTGACTCCAAAGCCCATGCTCTTACCATGCCTGTAAGACCACTTCCTCTCTCCCCCTTTATTCTAGGACTATCCATTGAGAACCTACTGTGTACCAGGCACTATGCTAGGTCCTGGCAAACTCATATACACAAGGCAGGTTCCCATTGTCGCACAGTTTACGTTGAGCCGAGGTTCATGATTCCTGAGATGAAATTCAAGAATGAGCCTAGTAACTCATGGAAGGAGAAAGTAGGGCTCTTCAGAGGGAGGGGGCCTGAATATCTCCTTGCCATTGTCCTCTCCTGGAGCAGGGTTTCCCCAAGCCCTAGATGCCACTTCTGCCCTCTGGTCTTCTCCAGCAGGAAAGAACTTCCTCTTGCTTAACAGGGTTACCCTTGGGTATTTGGAGGGGCTCCCCCTGGACCAGGTCACGGGACTTGTCCTCTCACCTCTGGCCTCCCTGGGCTTCCCCTCATGGAGTGGGGCCTTTCCCAGGGGTTTGAGTTATTCTCATCTCATCCCATTTGCCTAAGGACACATTTGCCAGTAATTCTCAAACATCAAGTGTTCACCACTTTGCTCTGGATGGAAAAATGAACAAAGGGATGGAAACTGCTCTTTTGCCTTCTCGCAGACATTTCCAGACTTTTCTGGTCCATCTGCCTAGGGGTACATCTACTTTCAGTTCTTGTTTCTAATAAATGTTCACCAAATTTACATACTTTATGTGCCACTCAGCTCATTTATCTCTTCTAAATACACACATCTCGTTTTGTTGTTCTCCTTTCCAATGTAGCATGCCTTTGTCATAAAACATAAAAATTTTTTTTGCATCTTTAAATAAATAGATTAAAAACATTACGTGAACAACTCATAGGCAAGCAATTGAGAAAAAGGGATGCCACAAAATGCCCATTATAGGCGGAAATTGTCCTATTGTATGTGAAAATGCTGTAAAATTGATCGACAGTTTGGAAACTGTATCTTTAGAAAAATTGATCATTAGGTGATGTGGTCATTAGGATCATTGGTGGTCGGCTGAGGGTGATGGGGCCCTGGGGTTTCAGCCTCAGAGCAGGGGTGGGTGCTCCCCCACCCCAACCCTCCCTATCTGCTGAGTGGCCAAAGGCACCAGAGCAGGTGGCCGAAGGCACCAGGCCCTGGGGTTTCAGCCTCAGAGCAGGGGTGGGTGCTCCCCCACCCCAACCCTCCCTATCTGCTGAGGTGGCCAAAGGCACTCCCTCTTGGTCCTGTTTGTGACAAGTCTTTCCTTCCTCCCCGGAAGGTTAAGGAACAGGGGTGTCAGGCTTCTCGAGGGACCTCGGCGGCCACCAGGGGTGAGACTTGGGGCCCCTCTGTGGCTGGAACCACCACACGGCCAGGCCAGGTCAGAAGAGAGAAGTGGTTCTTCTTATTTTTTAGGTCATGAATCTTTTTGGAAACCTTCCAGAAGCTGTGCCATCTCTCCCCAGAGACCTACATGTTCACACAACACACACACACTAACACACAAGGCCCTAATGTAATATTTTGCACATAATTTTAGGTGAATTTCAGACATGTGAGTCCATTTTAGGTCTGAGACACAGGGGACCTGGGTCCAAGAGTCCCCTGCCTGTGACTGACACTGAGACCTCAGGCTAATAGGTGCTGGGCTTCAGAGAGAGGAGGAGAGGGGAGGAATGGGAGGACAGGGAGAAGGGGGAGGGGAAAGGACACAGGGGAAGTAGGGAGAGAGGGGCAGAGGCTAGGAGATCTCAGGAGCGGGATAAGGAAAGGCAGCAGGAATAGAAGCAAAAGATAGGAGGCGGAGGGACAGAGGCAGAGAAAGAGCAAGAAAAGAAAGGGATGAACGTGGGTAGGCCTCCTAGATCGCGAGACTAACGGAGAGAAAAGGGAGGAAGGAGAAGGTGGCAGAAGAGGGGGTAGAAGGGGATACTTTAAGGTTCTAAGGGCTAGGCCCTGGCCATAGCCTGGCCATGGCCTGGACTCAGAGGTGGGGGTGGGGGGCTGGAGCGAACCTCAGCTGGTCCCCGGGTCTTGGTCTTCTCCACAGGGATGGAGGTACCCATCCAATGGCAGGCTCAGAGGCTGCCAGTTTGTGGGGAGGGCTTTCTAGGCCCCCAGCCTGCTCCCAGCCCAGCGCCCTGGCCTGGCCTCTTATCTTGGCTTCAGGGATGAGACCTGGGTGGGGGGGCTGAGGCTAGGGGGGAAAAGAGGGGTTGGCGTGACCTGGGACTCCTATCCCAGCTCCTTTTAAAGTCCCCATGGGCTCCCAAGCCTGCGTTGGCCCCAGCTGGCACTGTAGAGGGACTTCCGCCAGGGGGCGCCCGCAGGTTTCTTTGTTTCTCTCCAAAGGCAAAGTTTGCAGCGTTCGGGCTGCTTAAGGCCAAAAGGGACCCCGGGCTCCTGAGTCACACATTTCACAGCTGATTTCACTTCCTGTCTGGGATTTGGGCAATCTCACCATGACACGAATGGGGCCCGTACAGTCTGTTCTAATCTGGGAAGGAGGCATGGTGCCCGATCTCTACCTCCCAAAGCCACAGGAGCAGACGCATTGCAAGGAAGCTCTCCCGCTAACCAGGGCATGCCTCCCGGATTGCCTAACTCCAGACCCCGCCACCCTCTCACCCGCGAAGAGCATTTGCACGTTGACCGAGCCACACACATTTGCCTAAGCACGGCTGTCTTTACCTTGCCCTATAGCGGGACTGGGCTCCAACTAGAAGCTCTCCAGCCCTGGGCCCACACAGGACCTCGCTGGGGCCGGAGACCCATCCACCGAGGCCAGGAAAGTAGGCAGAGGCCAAAGGACCCAGTCGCGGGAAAATGGAAGGTCAGAGAAACAGAGCATCGACTGCTGGCCTCATTCGGCACCAACCTACAGCTAAGCTGCCCCTTGTTTAACAAGCAGAGACACTAAAGCTCAGGGAGGCTAAGAAACTAGCCCAAAGTCACATCATTAGTTAGGGGACAGAGCAGGGCGCATGCTGAAACCCAGGCCTGCCCACTGTCCGCTCGCCCGCCTGGGCCTCCCGGCCTCCCACGGGCCTGTCCACCAGGGAGGGGACGGCCGCTCGGCCCTCATGCATCTTCAGCGCCTGGTGACCTATGTGGCCTGCAGTAGCCGCTCAAACACTATTACTTTAATGAAGAAAGTGATTTCAGAGATCACATCACCTCTATTTTAAAACTGGAAACTCAAACAGTGAGTGGTTATCTAATAGGGACCCTCTGTTTTTTTTTTTGTTTTTGTTTTTGTTTTTTTTTTTTTTTTTACCAAGGAGTCACACATTTGAGTTCTTGGAAGAAGGCACGTAGAAAAGCATCATGGTCAATGCTCTCAGCGGACGATGCCTTGGCTGTTCAGACCTGGAGGCCAAGGGCGCTCTCCACCTGAGGACGGCCCACCCACACAGCAGGCACGGGCCCAGGGCAAGCAGCAGGCTCCGGAAGCTGGGGCCGCAGGGGCAAGTGGAACAGGTTGGTGGCCTTCCCACTCCTGGAGGACAGCCTAGCTAGCTGGCTTGGCCCTGGGTGTGACCTCTGAGTTCCCCGCAGGGTAGACACAGGGTCCCCCACACTCTGCCCCCGGGGCACCCATGGGTGGGGTGGGGATGGGGCTACTCACGAACAGCAGCAGACACTTGTTCTCACGGACGGCCCCGCAGCAGCCCAGGAAGCCGAGCAGAAAAAGCAGGCCGCCCATGGCCAGGAGGATGTAGGCGCCCGTGATAAGCAGGGGGTTGGCGGCCACGATCTCCCGGAAGCCGGTGGGGTCCACCATGACCCAGATGCCGATGCCCAGCAGGCAGGCCCCGCCCAGCTGCTCCCAGGGCCGGTCAGGGGTGCAGAGAAGAAAGAGGCAGACAGGGAGGTTAGACACTCCACACGCACACCGTTCCTCTGAGCAGGGCGCCCAGGGTGGAGCCGGGGAGCCCCGGGGAACCCCAGAGAACTGGGCAGAAACCCATTTGCTACACAAACCAGTGTCCCAGCAACACTTTCCATGGTTTTGCATTTTCCTGGTTACCCAGACCTTTAGGGCATCCTCCAAACCCAATCTCTGATCCGCACCCCATCGCGGGCTGCCGAGGACCTTGTCACATAGAGTTTATTTGCCACTTTTATAGTCTCCTTAAATGTCAGAGCTGCAGGACAAGGAGGTCACTAGTCCAACCCCCTGGTTCCACACTGAACCCCAGAGGGGGCCATGCCTTGCTAAAGGTCACATGCAGGTTCACGGCAGAGTCAGGGTTAAATCCCCAAGTCCACGCACACACTCTGGGGCTTGTGCTGTGCCTGTACCGTGTTAGGGGCCGGGAAAACGTGGACAAAAACCATCCGCTTTGCCCTCAACATGAGCCCTCATCAGCATGGGCTCACTGCTCTCAAACCAGCTCCTCTCCTTGTTCATGCCTTCGTGTCCACGGCCCATCTCTCCAGGCCTTACTCATCTTTGGAGAGAGGTAGCTTCGTCCAGAGAAACGGCTGTGCGGGTTGTCAGCTGTGTGACCTTGGGTAAGTGGCTTAACCCCTCTGAGCCTTAGCTTCCTCGTGGGTAAAGAAGATAAATTCCCCTCTGCCCTCCCAAGGTGTCCCCAAGGAAGAAAGGACAGAGTGGATAGGAATGTGCTTAGCAAGTTTCGATAAATATCCGTTCCATTTCCCTTGGGGACAGACAAGGACTGGAAGCAGATCTGTTACAGGAGGACAGTTTGGCTTCATCAGGTTTTGAATGGGGTCAAGTGTCTGAAATTTCTGTGTGGTGGGAGGACCAGAAGTCCCCCAGAGGTCCCCCAGATGTCCCCCAGAGGTGCAGGCCAGCAATGCCAGGCTGTGGCTAAGAGCAAGCTGGTGAGCTCTAGTGTGGCTGAGGGGTCCGCAAGCTGGCGGGCAGAGCTGCACGGCCTGGGGCTCGGCACAGGAGACAATATTCTTAGGTACAGGGGTCGGGGCAGGGGAGCGGCGGGGAGGCCGGAAGGACCCAGCATTGGGTGGCGAGAGAGGGAAGGCCAACAGGGACTGCTGATGACAGAGTCCCCACGGTCGCCCTGTGCTGAGCACTGTCTTTCTCCTCCGTCCCTTACAAAAGCTCTGGTAACAGCTGCCTCCTTCCTCATTGCTCTTAAGGTTTTGGGGTTCAACGATTGTGTGCTGAGGGCTGCTTCGAGGGCACAGACTGAGCTGCCCAAGGGGATGCAGCCCGGTTTCGGGTGGGGACACTGAGGTTGCCCGGGGCCTCCCGGCTAGGAAGTTGGGTCGGGAATTCACGTCTGGAGGCTCCCTGCTCTTCAGGATTATGGGCAAGGGAGGGACCCCAGGAGAGTTGCTGGAATGCATTAAAAAATAGATGGAGAGAGAAAAGAGAGACAGACAGAGCCAGTCTTGACCAGAAAGGGACCTCTCTTTCACAGTGACCCTGTCCTGGAGGGCATCAGTGGACTTCCACTCACCCACGTCTTGGCTGCACTAAGGTCAAAGGTTGAGGTGGGCTCCAGAGAGCCGGGGGCGGGGGGGGGCTCAAGACGCCAAGAGTGTGGCTCTGTCCCTGGGAGAGGCCTGAGCAGAGCCTGGGGCGGGGTGCTGCCAGCAGGTGGGCTGGGCTGCAGGGTGCTGGGCTGACCCCCTGGGCGCTCAGGGCCTCTGTGCTTTCAAGTACAGAATCCACAGGCTAGATGCGGAGGGAGCTAAGCTAGCGAATGCTGGCACATTCCAGGCACTTCCTAAACTAATCTTGCTTAATTTTCAAGAAACCTGTTGAGGTAGGTAATGAGGGGATGAAGATACTGAGGTTCAGAGAGGTGAAATGTGTTTCTAATCACAGAGCTGGTGAGATGCAGAGCCCTCTTGAACCCAGGGTGCTCCCAGCCCCGGAGAGGTTTCGGATTACATCAGCTGGTCACAGCAGTTCAGCCCAGGGGGCTCGGAGGCCTGCAACTGCCCTGGGGATCGGGGTCAGTGGGTCTCTCTCTGCTGCCCTCTTCTCCATCCCCTCCTTCTCCCGGACCCTCCACCAGGCAGCCAGGATGAAGGCCCCCACCCTTTGTGAGAGGGCCTGAACTGTCCCAGGGTCTGTACAACACATCTCTCCTGTGACCATGGGCTCTTTGGAGTGGGGCGGGCACCACTGGGGGCCTCTCATCTGGGAAATTCTGGCTGGCCTGGTAGATTTGCTTCTGGCCCTGGCCCCTGTCCTGCCCTCAGGACTCAGCCCAGTATGACTACATCGAAGCCACAGTCTGTTCTGCACACCCAGCAGAGGCCTAGGGAGACCCCAGGAACGTTCCGGCAATACTTACAAAGATGAAGAAATTGAAAACAAACATCAGATACTTCATGCAGCTCAGACAGTCGCCTTCCATGGTGTTCTGCCTACAAAAGAGCAGCCCCTCAGTCTCCCTGATGGGGGACCCCACCCAGAAAGAACCTCGCCCTGCGCCTGGCCCTCCCCCTTCCCCCACGGGGGGTTCCGCATGGTCAGCCCTGCCCTTGCAGCCGGTGGAGGAAGAGGGAGACTGGTAACAATTTCCTCTCTTGGAGGGTAGCTCTTTACCTTGCGGGGCCAGAGTTAGAGGAGTGAGAACCCGGGGAAGCAAACCTGCCTGGCTCAAGCCCAGTTCTACCATTCATTTGCTGTGTGGCCCTGGGCGAATCACTCCACCTCTCTGAATCTTGCTCTTTCCAACCCGAGGAAGGAGATTAAAAACAGAAGCTTCCTCCCGGCAGTACCGTGAGGATTCACGGAAATAACGCGGGAACGTGCTTAGCACGACGTCCGGCGGTGGCAGGTGCTCAACAGGGCTGCCTCGGGACAGTGCTTGACTGCAGAGGTGAGCCTTCCGTTTGTCAGAAGAGCCGCCCAGGCTCAGAGGCTTCAGGAACTTGCCAAGGTCACGGAGCAGGATCAGAATCCAGGCCTCACGCCAGAATTCCTGCCGCCCCACACGCCCTCCAGCCTGCAGGATGGCGCAGGGCTGTTCCAGGGTGCCAGTGGAGGGGTGTCACAGGGGAAAAGGGGTACGGGCACCCCTTCCTGAGGCCAAACCCTCCCCATGCCCTATCTCCATCATGAGACCCACAGCAGCCCACCTACCTAAGGAGCCTTCCCCGTCTCTACCTAAAATGCCCCTGGTAGCGAGTCACTGAATGCAATTCTGTTCAGCCTGCATTTAGTGTGCACTGACTGTGTGCCAGGCACCGGGGCTTGAAACGAATAAGATGCAGGCCTTCCGCATCCCCGGGGGAAGCCGACAGCATCTGCTCTCGCGAGTCAGACGTCAAGCTCACGGTCACGTCCATATTCAGGAGTCAATATTGCCATACTTTCTTCCTGATGGCCCCGGGGAGCGACATGGGGCGGGGGTCAGAGGTTTCCACAGGTGAGGAAACCAGGTTCATGATGAAAATAGCCTGGTCAACCTCTCCCAGCTGCTAAGGGGCATGGCTGCAGCTCCGCCTGGCCTGAGTCCCTCTGCAGGTGACCCCAGCAGGCGGTCTGCGCTTCCGTGACAGGATGTGGTGCAAAGGGTCCTAGGAATATGTGTTGGACGTGGTCGAAGGTAGGGAAGGTGGCGCTTTGTTACTTTGCACGGTTACCCATCCTCCTTCCGGAGAGAGCTGGGCTCCCTTTGCCTGACCCCCAAAGTAAGCTGAAAAGTCCTGCCTTCCATGGTCGCTGCCAGAATTACTATGATTCATCGTCATCGCCGTAGTCCCCGTTTGGGGAGCCCCTGTTGTGTGGTAATACTGTGCCCAGTGCTTCCCATCTATTATCTCATTTAATTCTTGTAACAACCAATTAGGTACAGGCACTTGTCACCGCAAGTTTTCACGGCCGTCTCCCAAGGTGTGTGTGATTATCGGAGAGATTAAGGGATGTGCCCAAGGCCACACAGCGTGCAGGAGGCAGTGCTAAGGTCTAACACCAAAGCCCATGCATGGTGTTTGGCACACAGTGGGTACTCAGCAAATCTGCCCCCTCCCCACCCCAAACCATAGCCCGATGCCCTCCCCAGCAAGGAAGGCCTCACAGGCTAAGGAACAAAGGGCCCAGGGCAATGCTCACTTCCCTCACTCCAGGCTCATCCCACTGGGTGATGGCGGGACCAGCATCGTGTGACACTTTGGTTGAGGCTAGAGGGTTTTAAAAGTGCATTTGAATCCGTGCAGAGAGAAGCACAGTCAGCCCGCTGCTGGGGAAGGGCGTGCAGGAAAGGCTGCTGCCTGTCATTGCCTCTTCTTGTGGTTTTAGCCAGTGTGCCAAGCGTCTGACCTTGGCTGGGCAGTGGCCATGGCACCACGCGGGCACCTGGGAGCCATGAGGAAGGTACTGGGTCGGGCAGGCAAGGGCTCTGGGGCCCGAGGGCTTCCCTCCTCACAGGGCCTGGTTCCTGCTGGCTGCTCTGCTCGGCCGTCTGTGCCCGATTGAAGCCAGAGCTGAGCAGGGGACACCCCGGCGGGGCCCAGAACGTCCAAGCCATGTGTGCTTTCTTATCTTATTGGGTGGCAGAAACCAACGCATCAGGCCACACAGTGACGACCCCAAGGCCGCTCCAAGGGAAAATCAGGGAGTGACCCTGCACCAAGGCTCCAGGCTCAAAGCTTTTGTCCTTCTGAAAGCGCCTGGCCCAAGGGCTCTTCTCAGATTGGGTGAGAGGAGAAGGGGAACACAGGGTTCCTGGGGTCACCTGGCTGGTCTCCACCCCTGGGAATAACAACATGGAGCAGGTGCAGGGCTCCAGCCTCGGCACTAGACATGTATTAACTCACAACCACCTATGAGATAAGCACAATCATCATCCCAATTTTCTAGAGAAGGAAACTGAGGCAGAGAGAGGCTAGGCGACTTGCCCAAGGTTGCAGCTGGTGAGCGGTGAAGCCAAGAATGAACCCAGGTGGCCTAATTTGGAAGAATGAAGGATTGTATGTGTGTGTGTGTGTGTGTGTGTGTGATTCTTCTTTCCTTCACTGAGTTGTGGCCTGAGTTCAGGAACTGTCATCTGCCTCCAAAGCTAGAATCTGATGACACCATCCACTCCATCTCAGGGATCTTTCAATCACCTCCAGCCTCGGTCCTGCTCCTGGCCTCCTCCTCTCTCACCCAGATGTAGCCTCAGCCCTGGCCTGGTCTCCCTACATCCAGCCACTCCCCTTCCAGCCAGTGCCCCCAGAGAGGCCTTTCCACAAGGCACATCCAGCCACATCATGCCCCTGCTGACCGCCTGGGCTCCACAGGAGACCAGCTCCTGCCTAACTGTGGACTGCAAGGGCCTCCAAGACTCCCACGGCCACTCCTCTGCCCCATCGCCAACATCAAAGGACAGTCCCCGGAGCTCACTTAGTGTCTCCCCTCGTGCTGATCCCCTCTGCCCGAACTGCCTTTCCACCTCCTCCCGTCCCACCTAATTCCTGTTCACCGCCCAAGGCATCACCTCCTTCCCTGACACCCCCTATCCCGTCCCTGCCTTCCCAAGAGCTCTCATGGCCTCTGCTGGTCTCCACCACTGCCCCCGCCACATTGTGTAGCATTACGTCATCCGCCAGTGTTCCGGTGAGCTCCCGGACGCGTGGGATGGCAGCTGTGCCCTCCTCCTGGGACATAGCAGGGACTGGCATGTGGTCTGGACCGCATAAAACCCGCCACAGAGCAAATGTTCATTCAACAGCACGGGCAGGAAGCCTGGTGGGAGGCTAAGGGCTTTGCCTGCATCACGTCTTTGTGTCCTCACCCCCAGCTGTTAGAAAGAGGGGGCCGGAGGGTCCACATAAGCAGGGCGGCTCCCAACTTCCTCCTTTCCTCTCTCCGCCGTGCCTTCTCCAGAGTGAGGACAGTCCCCACGTGACTCCTTCTGATGCCCCATTTGCCTGTCTTTCTCTCCAGATCTTCTTGACGCCAGAGAGCCCAGAGCTGCCCTGGATAGGCAGGATCAAGAGGACCTGTCCCTTCCTTTGTCCCGGGACCCATCCTCCCGGTGGGCAGTGGGAGGGCTGAGATTTGGTGCAGACCCCCAGGTCTGGCCAGACAGCTGTTTAACCAGCCTGTCTTCTGATTGGCCCCTGCCAGTCTTGACCCTCATTCTTGACCCTCATCCCGTGGGTCATCTTTGTCCCCTCCCTCAGCCCTCAGCCCGGCTCTCTGCCTGCAGAGCAGCTCCCCGGGATGCCATCTCCAGGCCCACCTGCCAGCCATGTCCCTCCTCTACCTCTGGCCTTCTAGAAGCAGCATCTCATCTGCATCTAAACACAGAGGTTCTGAGCACAGGCTCTGGAGTCGAACACACCTGGGGCTCCAGTCCCAGCTCTTCATCTTTCTACCGCTATGTCTTTGGTAAGTGACCGAACTTCTGGAAGCCTCAGTTTCCTCGTCTGCAAGAATGGGCACTGAGGGCCCACATCGTGGCATGCGGTGAGAAGTCAGTGCCCGCACTGGCCTGGAGCGGGGTGGACAGCTCTCACCATGGCCACACCAACTTGGCAGGTGTCCGGGCCTCCCTGGGCTGCTGCTCGCCCTGAGCTCAGGACCCAGGACAGTGCCCTGAACCCTGGGCGCTGCATTCCGACCCTCTCTCCCTTCGGTACCAGGGTGACTCAACTCCACACGTCTGCTGAGACTCAGCGCTCTTTGGAAACAGAGAAGAGGGAAGGAAAGAATATTTATTCAGCACTGACCCCTTGCCAGCCACATGCCAGCTCCACATGCCTACCCTGACTCTTTCAATGATTCCCATGAAGTGGGAAGCACTGTCCATTTTACAGATGAGGACACTGAGGCTCAGGGAAATGAAGCGACCTGCACAACATGCCAGGGCTTATAAGTATGCCACTCAGCCCACTCCAGACCCTGTGCTCCTCCGGGCCTAGGGACAGCTTTCAGGTAGAGAAAAGGGCAGCAGGAGCACTGGACTGGGAGTCCAGAGCCCCAGTCTCCTGCTCTCCGAGTCACCTCCTCTCTCTGGCCTCAGCATCTTCCTCTGCAAAACGATGGAGCAGTTGGAGGACATGTCAGTTCCCTCCATCAGGCTTGAACTGGATGGGCCTTTGGAGGGCAGAAGGGACAGCCCCATTAAGATGCTAGAAGTCTGCGGGAGGCCGGGCTCTAGCGGCCCCCTCCTTGGCCCACCTAGGCAAAGCTGCTCTCCAGGGCGGGATCTGGCTTCAGCTGGCTCTGGCTTTGTAGCAATTAAGGGGCATAATAAATATGGCAGCCCATAAACAGGCTACCTGTATTTATTACGGACCACATTCGTTACAGATTATATCTAATGGGTAGCTTGTGGTGTGCCGGGCTCCCAGACATATGCAGTAAAAGGAGCGTGTCTCCTGGGAAGAGCCTCTGACAACCTCAAAGGTGAGACGGGTAGAAAAATAAGATGATGGTAGCCAGAGGGCGGAGGGAGATCCAGAGGCGCAGGTCCAGCTCCAGGGCGAGGGGTTTGAGCAGAGAGGGGGCGTTGGTGCCTGACCAAGGATGGGATCCCAGCCCCGCCAGGCTCAGCTGGTGGACAAGTTCCTAAACTGCATGCATCTGAGTTTCCTTGTATTTAAAATTAGTATAAAAATAATGCTTTCTGCATAATGCATGGAAAATACGAAGCTCAGGGCTTGGGACACGGAGGCTGACACTAGCAACAGCTAGTAACAGCGGGCGGATCTTAAATTCTTACCAGGTGCGAAGGAACACGCACAATCTCACTTCTCATAAAGTTCCAGGGTAGCAATAACGTCATCTCCACTTATCAGGCAAAGGAATTGAGGCTCAGAGAGGTACCATCACTCATCCCAGGTCACACAGCACAGAAGTGCCTGAGCCAGGATTTGAACCCAGGTCTGTCTGCATCTGGAGCCACAATTCTTCAGCATCATTTTCGATTAAGTGCTAATTCCCTCGCCCCGTTCAAACATCGTCCTCCAAAATGCAGGCCTGTCTTCCTATCTCCTCTGTCACCTCATTTCTCCCTGTTCAGGGCTATCAGCCTTCTGGGCCATCATCCACCCCCAGGCTGAAGTCACAAGACGGACACCTGCCAGCTCCACCTGCAACCACACGTTTCCGAGTGTGGGACACACCCACTTAGCCAACTGGCCGGACAAGAGGGACAGACCAGGGAACCCCCAATCCCTGCCTGGACCTGGCTGAGAGCTCCACTCACCACAAAGCCTTTTGGAAGTTAAGCGAATGACAGCCCAGTCCCGTAATTTACCTCAAAAAGAGGGTGGGGACAGTCTCTGGAAGGTGGGCTGAGAAGAATCTTGAGACTATGCGGTCCGAGGGCTTCACTGTTTCTCAGACATGATGTTCAAAGGCACTTGGGAAGGAGAAACAGAGGTCTCTCTGCTGAAGGGAAATGAACACTCTCTCTAGGGCATGGGCTGAAAGGCCCACTGAGGTTTCCCCCATCCCTGGACTCGACGGGATCCAGAGGAGAGAGCATTAGTGTGGGTGGGGGTGGCCGGATCAGACGGGGCCTGGTCCTTCCACTTTCCAGCCTCATGACCTTGGACAGACACACAGCTTCCCTGGGCCTGCTAAATGGGGACAGGAATGCTGACCTTCTCAGGCAATCGTGTGGACTGAAGACTGAACAGGAATAGACGCAGGGTCCCTCACGCCACGCCTGGCCCACGCGGCTCCATCCCTTCTTCCCTCCCTGTGGCCCCACTATCGGTGGCTCCTCTCCCCTACTCTCCTGGACACCATCACACTGGCCAAGTTCCCCGCATCAGGAGAGGGGAGGGGTCTGATGCAGGGGATTTCTGAGTGGGGAGAGTGGTCCTCAAATGGGGTTCCCTGAGACTGGCAATCTCCTAAAGCTATTTTCAGGATTGCGAATAACACCTCAGAAATCATCCACTCACCGCTGGCTGGCCCACGGAGCAAGTATCTTGGGTTTTGGGGGCAATTAAAGTACCCCAGGGTGGGGACCCTGTTTCTTGGATTATTCAGAAGTTCTAACCGCTAGGCTTATACGACTTGGCAGTACAAAAACTCAAGAGAGACACGAACGTAGACTTAGGAAGTGACTTGGTAAAGACAGCACTGTTTGATGGATAAGAGCCTTTAAATCTTGGGGCCCAGAGGGATGAAATGTGGAAGTCGACATCGCAGGCAGACCTGACTTCATGTGAGTTCAACTCCCCACGTGCGTGGGGGAAGCGTGCAGGGGAGCTGGCTAGGTGCTGCGTTTCCCGCTGCCCTTCCATGCAGGGGTCTGCCCCAGGGTGAGCCTGGGGGTGGGGGGGCCTGCTGCCCTGGATCTCACGGTCTCAAGGCTCCTGTCGTGGTGCCTGTCATGGTGTCCTGGCCAAGCGACGGCTCTGGGCTCACACACGGGCGTGTTATCGCACAATGTGACCCCCAGATGCAAGCGACTGTTTCTCGAGCAACAAACCCAGTGGGTTCAGAGCTTGAAGGGGATTGAAGTGACACTTTTCTCTGATGCCACTGTTTGTGTCACCCCTGGTTTGGAAGCCGGTGCTTGGGTTATCTATGTCCCCGGTCACGAGCAGGCAGGGCAGCACTGACCTGCTGGATCCCCTTCACTTTGGAAACGAGAAAACAGGCTGAGAAATGGAGAGGGGGCGAGGCCAAGTCATCCAACCAGTTAGTGATGGATGTGAGCCGAGCGCCCTGGTCTCGAAGGCCAGGTCAGGGCCCTGGGACCACACGCCGGGCTGGGTCTTGTGCCTGTTTATGCCGGAAGCACGCGTCTTCCCTTGTTGGCACGCATGCTTCATCAAGGCGGGGGCTTGTTTCATTCACTGCCTTATTCCTAGTGTCCACGGCAGTGCCTGGCACACAGTGGGTCCTCAAGTCATAGGTCTGAATGAAGGAATAGTGGGAAAAGAGCAACAGAGACAGAGAACAGTGCAAATTTTGCGAATCAGAGAAATAAAGACCGGTCAGGACGAGAGGGAAAGCCGGAGAAAGACGGACAGCAGGCAGTGATGTGGGCCAAGACAGACAGAGAACTGAGGACGAGGCTGGGCGGTGTCAGGGGACAGGGTAGAGGTGCACAGGGAGAGGGGGGTCGATTGCTGACTTGTTACCTGGGCGGCTCTTCAGGTGTCAGCAGGACAGAATCTTCTAGTCACAGGGGCGCTTGTATATTCTTTTATTGGCCCAGCTTGTCCTAGAAGGAGAAAATATTCAATTACTATAGGAAGTCAATAAGGAGCAGCCACGTTCAAGAAGCTGTTTATGAAAACCTGCCCTAAGGACGCACACAGGGCAGGCGCCTTGCTAATCTGGGTCCATTAGCGCTAATGAAAAGCTCTCAGCCTCTGGGCCCACTCCAGCTGGGGAGGCCTGCCCGGGGTGCCTGCCCTTGGCCCAGATGGCAGCTCCTGGGTCCTCCCAGGAGCGGTGCGGGGAGCCACAGCTTTAAGAGACTCTCAGTTCCAGGCACAGGCTTTGTGCTGACACACCGCATGCGGCTGATGAACTGAGAGGAGGCAGCGGGCGTGGTGACCCACACACCTGGATGTCCCCTGGATGTCCCCTGGGCATCTGCGGGGAGGCCTCCGTAGAGAGTGCCAGCAGGGACGTGTTCTTCAAACCCCCCTGCCCCAGAAATCCTGACTCCCAAGGGAGAGATTGGATGCCGGAAAAGGTTGCTTCGCCTCACAGAAGGATTTGCCAGAAGGCTTCTGTAAGGAGCCAGATCCCAGCGGTGGAAATGAGGGCTTGCTTTCAGTCGTTCTGCCACACCTGTGGGGAATCCGATGGCTGGGTCCTGTGCAAGGAGGACCTGGATAAGGGAGGCCGTGGAGCTTGGGTCGCAGGGGGCATTCTCATGGGGAGGAAGGGGGAAACCTGGGAGTCGCAGGTGCCGGCTGAGATTGCTTCCCGTCCCTGTCGGTGGAGGCGTGGTGGCTGAAAGACTCCTCTCCATCCACGCCGGCATCTGCTTATGAGACGCGGACAGAGCACCTACTGTGTGCTGGGCGCCGTGCTAGGGAGCGGGGTGCTCACCCTCACAGTCAGGGGGCGTTTTGGGGATGGAGACAGCGGTAGGCTTGCCGTCTGTATCAGGTGGTGGAGGAGATTGGAGGAGACGAAGAAAGGGGTGACGATAGGGCTGGGGACCTGCAGGAAGGAGGACTAACTGTCCACGGGTGTAACTCCTCTGCAGGCAGTGGGGGGCTTCTCGGGGAAGAGGCGGCACAGGGGAGCAAGTCTTGAGGAAGGGTGGAGGCGAGGCTGGGCAGGTGGAAAGGCAGAAGCAGGGCCCTCCCTCCTGAGAGCTCACTGAGACCCTAGAGCCTAAACACACACACACACACACACACACACACACACACACACACACACACGCACGCGCGGCAGGCTCGCCAACTGCCTGCCTCTGGATCAGCAGAGCAGAGCTTTGGGCTACACGCTCACACGTGAGTTCCCCGAGTGCTCACGACCCCTGGAAGCAGGGATCACGGGGGCGTGGCCATGTACAAAGAGGAAGCCAAGCCCCGCGGGGCAATGCTTGTCCAGCATCACACAGCTAGGACGCCTGGGAGCCTGAGTGCAAACCCAGAATCAGGATCAGAACTAGCTCTGAGAGAAAGCGCTTGATCCGCCCGAGCGTGATTGTACTGAATCCTCACGGCAGTCCTGCTGGGCGGGCTATTGGCCCATTTTACAGAAGGAAACCGAGACTGACAGATATAAGTCTGAGCTGAGCATCCTCCTGTGATCCCAGGAGATTCCTGGCAAGGCGTCGCAGTAGCCGTACTGGGGGTCAGGATGGGGAGGGGGGCAGAAGCCCAGCCCCATCTGGCCTAAACAGTGATCAATCCCCTGAAATCGGCCCTCGGGCTGAGGGGAGGTTCTGTGCACTCTGGCCTCTACCAGGCAGGACACGACCAGCAGGGTGGGCATGAGGGGGTGGCGGAGGGGCAGGGAGAAGCCCCCTGGGTCCAATCAAGGTCCAAGAAGCTTTGGCTGGAACTTTGTCCAGGGCGGGAGGAAGCCAACTCAGGCTCCTTTCTAGAGTTAGGGTCTCTGTGGCCTTAGGGAGGGGAGCCCCACTTCTAGTTCAGGGGCTGTACCCCACACCTAGCCCAGGGCTCAGGGAAGCAGGGAGGAGTCAGATTTCTCCTAACCCTGTTTCTCCCCTGCCCCATCCCTGCCCTGCCTAGCATCTCAGGCTGGCAGTTGTCCCAAGGGTGAGGGGACTCATCTTCCTCTGGACATTGAGGCCCAGGTGGCACACAAGGGCCCATCCAGTGATGAGGAGGTGGCCCTGAACTCCGTTTGGCCTCTCCCTCCCCCCTTCACTGGATATCCCTGCCCCGTTGTATGCCAGCTCCTGGGCTGAAATGGGCTTACCCCTCTTTGGGGTTCCAAATGCCCTTAACAACCTGCCATCTTTCTTTATTCTTCCTGCTCCCCCAGCCCATGGCCTGGTTCCTGACTGTTTCCTGCCCCAGCAAAGATCTGCATTAAGGGGAAGCTGGCAAAGGGCAGCCAAGGGGATACCTGTCACATGCACCCCGTCCCTGCTGGGACGGCACTTGCCTTGGCCAGCTCCCTTGAGACCTTCAGAAAGTCACTAACCCTCCCTGAGATGCCAGGTTCTCCTCTGAAAACTGTGATCCTCAATTTCAAAGCCAAAAGTGGTTGTAAGAATTCATGATATGGGGACGCCTGGGTGGCGCAGTCGGTTAAGCTACTGACTCTTGGTTTTGGCTCAGGGCATGATCTCAGGGTCCTGGGATCAAGCCCCAAGTCCGGCTCTGTGCTCAGTGTGGAGTCTGCTTGAGTTTCTCTCTTTCCCTCTCCCTCTGCTCCTCCCCCTGCTCTCGCTCTCTGCTCAAACAAATAAATACATCCTTTAAAAAAAGAATTCATGATATGAAGCACAGGGAATTAACTGATCTGATACGAAAACCCTTGGAAACCTGCAGAGCGCTCTTCCCGTGGGGGCTGCTATGATCAGCAGCTTCATATATCTGAAATAAGTGGGCGCCCAAACCACACCCACCAGTCATCAGTGGAGGTGGGCACGGGAGAGAACTGTGGGCCAATGGCTTGGTCGGGATGGCTATAGATATCTTTCCCGTAAATGGCCCCAAATTCAAGTTAACTGCTACAATTTTGTGATAACCAGCTCTAACAATAACTCCTAGTACTGCATGTTAACCACGTAGCAGGCTCTGCTAAGCATTTCTCCTGCGTTCTCCTATGTCCTCCTCGCCTACGAGGTCGGTACCATTATTATCCCGTTCTCCATATGAGGCAGCTGAAATGGACAGAATATAATGAACTGGCCTGAGTTTATTCACGTGGTTAGTCGGACGCGGCCACGACTCAGACTCCAAATCAGAGCTCCCGACGAGACACCAGCCCGTGGAAAGGACACCTGAAAGAGGAAGGGCTATGCCTTGGGCTCTGAAATTTCCAACCCAGAGCTGCTCTATCCTGAATCAGGCAACCAGGCAGACTCCCAGGGAGCCAGCTAGCGCCCTCCCCTATGCCAGCTGGAGGCCTCTAGGGGATGACCCAATCCTGCCATCCCTTGACAGATGGGAGCCCTGAGGCCCAGAGAGGAGCAGAGACGGGTGAGGTCACGCAGTGCCTCGGGGTTCTCCTGTGCAGGCCCCTGCCTGGGCCAGACAGCTTTATTAACCTGGCCCCTCCCACCACCCCAGATGGCGGCTAGATCCCATCTGCACAGTGCGGACCCGGGAGGGGTTCTCTGATTAAGAAGAACAGCTCAGTTCATAAATCACTCCTTTTACTCTCACTGCCCTCGGCCCCCCGGCATACTTTCCGGAGAGAGAGAAGGAGGCAGGTGGACATGAGCAATGGAGAAGCCCCATGGGAAGAAACAAATGCAGGTCTGGGCTGGTGTAAAGCCCAGAAGTGTCTTACAAGCGCCCCAGCCAGGCGAGGGCGCTGTGGGCCAGGATCCCACTGGAGCCACCAGGCCTCCAGCACCCTGGTTTCCCCCCCAGCAGGGCTCTGCCTGGACAAGCTGCAAGACCTGGGCCAGTCTGCCTCCTGAGCATCCGGCTCCTCACCTGCCAGATGGGGGTTTTCAGAGTCGTTGCAACCACCGGGGGGGAAATGATGGAGCTGAAAGCACTTGGGTGCCTGCACACCAGTTCCTTCCTGCCTGCATGCCAGGCCCCCGCCAGTGCCAGCCCTGGGCGTGGTCCAAGGTGCAGACACCGGCGGCTTTCCTCATGCAAGGACTCACTCAAATCTCGTGCCAAGCCATAACCCCACACTTGGAGAGGAGTGTTAACCGCCATCCCAACCAAGTGCTTTGGGCCCACCGAGAAGCGAGGGCGGGGCTGGAGGGGGTGTTCGGCGCTGGGGAGGCCAGGGTGCAGGGAGCACAGGGCCATGAACAGGGCACTGTGTCACAAGTGTTCACCTAGAGCGATTGGACTCAATCCCACAAAAGCCTCTGCAGAATGGATGATCCCACCATCATTCGCTTTCACAGCTCGGGAAACCAAGTCTCCACGGGGCTAGAAAGGTCCCGGAGCCAGACCTGACCTGAGGTTTGCCAGACTCTGAGACCCATGTTTGTTTTCCTTCATCAGGACACACACGGGGCAGAGGCTCGTCAGGATAAAAACGATTCTCGCCATCAGGTTCAAAGCGGAGGGGGGAGCAATTATTTGCTCACTGGCTGTGCCTGCTGGGCCTCCTCCCAAGACAGACCATCTCGTAAACAAGCAATTGGCCCAAAATCCTGGCATGCCTGGTGATGGCGTGGACACGGGGACATGGACACAGCTGAGCGGGGGCTCAAATCTAATTAGGCTCCTGGGGGCGGCGCCGTGAAGGTTAACCAGGCAGAGCCTGCCGGGGATGCAGTGCGGTCCTAAAAGACAGCCTCCCCTGCCCCCCCCCCAAGACTCACGGAGTCATGAATGTCGAGGGGACAGAGCAGCTGATCTGCAGGGTCTAGGAAGCCCCCATCTCTAGGGTGTGAGTTGAACCGGGCCTGGGTGCTTGGTCCCTGCCACAACCCTTTCCCTTGTTCCAGAACTCCCGTGGGGCTGTTTCGATCAGAGAATCCTCAAAGATGGAAGTGTCTTAGTGAGGGTGACCTCCAACTCCCTCTTTTCACAGTGGATGCTGAGGCCCAGAGAGGGGCAGAGTCCTACCCAAAGTCACACAGCACAGCTGGAAGCAGGAGCTCCTGATTTTTTTTTTTTTTAAGTTTTTACTTATTTATTTGAGAGAGAGAGACAGAGAAAGCAAAAGAGAGCATGAGCAGGGAGGAGAGGGAGAAGCAGGCTCCCCGATGAGCAGGGAGCCCGACATGAAGCTCGATCCCAGGACCCTGAGATCATGACCTGAGCCAAAGGCAGATGCCTAACCGACTGAGCCACCCAGGTGCCCCCAAGGAGCTCCTGACTTTAAGTCCACTTCCCCTACTCAAGGCAGCCTGCCAAGACTGACATCTGAATTTATTTTGGCGCCTGAAAGGACACGGCACACACCACCTTGATGAATCCTCCCGACCACCCGGGAGGTGGGCACTCCCGCTCTACCAATGGAAAACTCAGAGAGGTGCAATCACTGGCCCTAAGTCACACAGTAGGTTGGAGGCATGGTTAGGACAGACAAAGCAGGATTCCTTGTTCTTCTGCCCGGACTGTCTTCCGGAGGTGTGGCCCTGGGGACTTTGGGCCTGCTGATGCCCACAGTGACCCTTGCTGCAATGCACGCTTCCCATTCCCTCCATGGACCTGGGCCGCACTGAAGCCACAGAAGGTGCTCATCCCAGACACAGGACCCTGGGTCCATCCTCCTGCCTTGGCGCTCGGACAGCCTGTTTGCAAAGGCCTCTGGGGACAGAGGCTCTGTGCCCTCTTGTAGAGACTTTCACTTCCCACGGTCAAGGTGCTGAAGACAAGGAAACCAATGTGAACTTGGGTGTGAGCAGAGAGGAGCAGTCACTCCGTGCACTGGGCACAGGATTTGGCCTCAGGACACCGGAGACCAGGGGCTGGGAGGGACAAGGGCAGGGCAGAGTGCTGATGCCAGGCCTCCCTGAGCCTCAGGTGGAAGTTTCCCTGACTGCCAGCCTTGGGATCCGGGGAAAGGAAGGCAGGTGGGGGAAATGAGTGGACATTCCAAGCCAACAGCAAGGCTCCCAGGCCCCGGAGGCCATCCTTGTGGGCTGTGACAGGGACACTCGGGTCTGGGAGATGGTGTGGGTCCCACACTGGGAGAGAGCCTGGGGCCGGGTGAGCGGCAGCCTCTTTTCTGCTACCCCAGAGATCTGAGATGGAACTGAATACAGGGAAGGAGGTGCTCAGAGAGCCGCTGGTGTCCCCTGGTCAGCAGTGGGCGCTCTGGGCCTCTCGGCCGCCCACCCCAGGCCCAAGTCGCTTCAAGGAGCAGTGTCCACACAGAGACCAGGAGGAGGCTGCAGGCCGGCATCCTCGTCAGGCTTGCTTCCTGAGGGACACCCACAGGATGGAGTGTTGGGGGAACAGCCCATCCTTACGGTCTGCTAGCGCGTCCGTGCCAGCTGGAGGGAGGCTGCTCCAGAAAGGAGGTCACCCCCATCCGGTAGCCAAGGACGCTGGCGTGCGTGTGGGGGATGGGGAGGAAGGGACCAGTCCAAGGGCGCACCCCACCGTCGGGCTGGATGACATCGTCCAGACCCCCAGCCTGGGTGCTCCCCGCCACCCACTAGGGGCAGCCTTGGCACAGGCTGGGGGTGGCCTCGGAACTCCGCCTGGGGAAATCCCACGGGAAAGGTGACCGTGGCGGGGGCAGGACACTGGCTCCAGGACTGGAAGGGGCAGGGATGTGCTGTCTGAGCATTCCACTCTTGTTGGACCCCATAAGCCCTGGGTGGCCAGAGCCGTGTCTCCCACTTCCTCTGAGTTCCTTCAGGGCACACATGGGGTACTGACTGGAACAGTATCGATATAATCACTGCTCCTGCTTCCCACGTGCCACATCGCCTGCAATGGGCCAGTCACTCCCGAGTCACCGGGAAGTGTACCGAGGCTCAGAGAAGCTGAGTGAGCGTCCCACGGTGGCCCAGCTGGCTGCAGACCCAGGAGGCACACTGTTAGGTGCTAGGGCACCCACTGGCTGATGGGCTCTCAGACCACACGAGGCAGAGCCAGTGGTGAAGAGAAGGAGCCGGCAGGCCCGAGTCCTGGGTTCCAGTCCAGAAAATTCTATGTGGCCTGCCCTCTCTCTAACCCTGGAGTCCTTCCGCTGTTTCCCAGGGCCAACTGCATCTCTAAGCCTGGGTGGGGAACCGGAGCCCCCAGACCTCCCTCCCTTCCCACATTTCATCCCTCCTCAGGGCCTGGAGCTGCAAGAGACCCTTTGAAAGGCTTTGGTAATCCATCCCAAAATATGCAGGGCTGTTGCTGGGGCAATCTGGCTCGCCAAACAGCCCGGATTTAAATATTTAATGGCTTCTTGGGTATGAGGGGGCCTGGGAAAGGGCGGGAAAGGGCACAGGTCTAAGCTGGGATGAAGGAGTGGGGGAGTCCAGGCAATTCCTGCCAGAGGGGCCCCCCCACCTCCTATGCAGAGAAGGGCGTGGAGGGCTCCAGGCTCTGTGGCTGCCCCTAATGTCCCACAGGATAAAGCAGATTATGACTGGGACCCAGGCAGTGAGTGAGACCCAGAATTCAACTGGTAGGAGTAATGAGGGGAGGTGACGGGGCGGGGGGGTTCTCTTTTGCAGGTGGACAAGAGAAACTGACTTTTTGATAAAGGGGTTACTGTACAGTGAACTCCGTGTAAAGTTCTCGCCTTCTCTCCTTTGAACCTCACTATCATCCTATGGGGCAGGCCTAGTATTAGTCCCAATTCACAGGTGAGAAAAGTGGGATCAGAGACATGCAGTGACTGGCCCAAGGCCACACAGCTGCTAAGTGGCAAACTTGAACCCGAGGCAGTGTGGGCTCCAAAACCGGTGCTTTTTCTGCTCCATCTATCAGGAGCCAGGGCCAGAGACACTGCTCACCCTAGTAACAGCAGCGGCTAGCATGTGCGAGGTCCATTCTGTGGGCCAGGCACTGCGCTAAGGGCTTCACCTGTTCTAATTCACTTAATCCTTACGACGATGCTGGGAGGTAGGCACTGTTAGCCCCACTCTACAGATGTGGAAGCTGAGGCCCCCAGAGGGGAAGTAAGAGACCAGCATCACCGGAAAGCAGGGGAGGCTGCATTCAGGCCCCCCCAGTCCACTCCGGAGCGGGCGCTCTTCACCTAGCTCTTCTCACCCCACATTTAGAAACGTGTATAACTAGAACAACAAATCAACTAGCTAACATCAAACTTAAAATCCTTTTCTGGCCCTGGCGCTTTGTCCACATCCTCCAAAGCTGGATAAGACGGCAAGAGGAATTTCTTCCAACAACTTAGCAATCAAGATGAGTCAGCTTGAGGCCGTCTTCACGGACTCCACTACACACAGGACACACGCACACAAACCCACACATACCGCAACGCGACACAGCCACGCAGACATGCACTCACATACAGACACACAAGCACACACAAATGTACAAACACAGACACACACACACAGACACACAGACACAGCCACACACATAGGTTCATACGAGAGGCACACGTGTGCACACACACACGCACACTCACAGATAGGGCCACCGGGTACTTTCCGCCTGATTGAACTAACTCTAGTGTCACGAAAAAGACATCCGAAGTCACCCGGCCCACGCCTCTGCCAACATCAAGAAGAGCTGTACCGGGCAAGCCGAGCTGATCTTATTCTTAAAGACCTTCAGTAAGGAGGATAAACCCCATGACTTCATTCCAATGTCTCCTCAAGTAGGGAAGTTCCTCCTGGCATCTGAGCAAATTCCATCGTGCTTGACATTAATCACAGCACAACGCTTTCCCTCAATACCCTGCTTCACGGCTCCCAAAGCCCTTCTGTATTTATGCCCTTGCTTCATCTTCACACCGTCCAGCAAGGCAGGCAGGCAGAGATGATTTTAATTTATGGGGAGTAGGGCCCAGAGGACTTAAGGAGCTTGCTTGAGATGTTCAAGGTGGGCGTGGGTCCCAGGTGTTGTGCTTTCCACTTGGCTGCAGATTTCACCATTGTTTCAATGACCCAGGTTGCTGTCAATGTCCCATCAGTTTCACTTCGCTCCCCTCTGCCTGGAGCTTCCTTGTATCTCAGCCTGTGTTCAGTGAGGGGACTTCACTGGCCCTAGCTCCCTTCCCTCCTGCCTAGGTGATGGCTGGTGCAGTATGGAGGGGAGGCCCCTCAAAGCTGGGTTATCCTGGGTGATCCCAAAGCTTCCCCACCTTGAGTTAGCAGGTTTCCTGTACTGGGGGCAGATGGGTGAGGTTTCCGCCTTCTTCTCACCCACCAGGACAGGAGTCCCTGAACTCCCCCACACCCCCGCCCCAGGGCCCAAGAACTGTTGCTGGAGAAGAAATCAAGCCTGCTCCCTCCGCCTCCTAGCCTCATGTCCATGGGGGTCACTGCCCCAGATACATTTGCGTGGCAATAAATATTAGAGGCACTGGGTCTTCCCAGGGCAACTGCAATTGAGTCTAGTCACCTGGCCCGAATTAGGGAGGCCACAACCCCTTCCCATAAGGGGAATGACTACAGGTATTTGCAGCTCAAGTTTTGGAGGGCAAACAACTGAAAAAATGGGAGAGACCATGTCAGAGCTCCTGTCTGGCTGAGGAAAGCCTGTAAGGAAATGAATCAAAGGAGAATCTGGGACGGGGCCTGAGCAGACTGACAGGCAGGAGTCAGAGAGCCCTGTTTTCTTTCCTCCCCATAAAAAAATCATCCCAGCTGCTCCTAGAACGCAGGTCCTAAAGAAGGATGCAGGTCAGGGCTGGGGGAGGGGAAGGGCTGGGCTTGGGTGGAGACAGGGACAGGGGGTGGGGGTGGGGGGCTCAGACAAAGGGGAACAAATGCATCCTCCGTCCTCCATAGAAGCCTGGTCACCAACTCCACCAAACATCATTTCCAGGCCAGGAAAGACGCAGACAATCCCGCCCAAAAGCCTGGGGGTGAGCAAGTATTCGGGCTTACGGAGCGCCAGGAGAAGATTTCTACTTCCTCCCGACAAAATAATAATAATGAAAAAATAAAACTTCAGGTCCTAGTTTCTCCATCTGTCCAATGGGACAGAAATGCTCACCTTGCTCTTCCCTTGAGCTGGTGCCGGGCAGGATGGGAGGAGCCCAGGGAAGGGGACAGGAGGGGATCGATCACAGGTACTCATCCGGAGCACAGGTGGCAACTTTTTCCTTAGAGAGCCGGACAGTAAATATTTTAGGCTTTTGCAGACATACTGTTTCCGTCACCGTGATGCAACTCTGCTTTGTTTGAGAAAGTAGCCGCAGATTGCATGCAAAGGAATGGTCATGGGTGGGGGCCAGCACAAGTTTATTTACAAAAAAAAGACGAGGCAGGATTTGGCTCCCTGATTGTGGTTTGTGGAGCCCTGACACTAAGGAATATTTAGGGACTGACCTTGGGTTAAAGCAGTAGATTAGAAGTGAATGCGGTTCTCCCCCGTGGTGCAGGGGGCCAGAGAAAGGGGGAGAACAGAACTGGGTTCCGGCCCTGTGTCCAGGCTGTGGAGCCTCACCAAATCCCCCAAACCTCTCTGAGCCTCGGTGGCTTCACTGTGCCACAAGGATAAAGATGGAAGCACCTCCCCAGGTTATTGGGAGGGTCTAAGGGGGCCCCTGTGGGTGGGGGCCAGTGCCCTCAGCAATTAGCAAACCCAGACTGGGAGGCTAAGTGAACCACAGCAGGCAGGGCCCTGGCTATGCCCCTGGCAGCGGTGAGGGGGCATTCCAGGGTTTGAACAGCGCAGGGGGGAGCTTTCGAGAAGAAGGTGCTGGAAAAGCTGGAGCTAGTCAACCTCTGATGCCAGGGCCTGGCCCCACTGCCCTGTCTGAATCCAGGAAGAAGGACCCCTGGAATGCATCCTTTGTCAAGAGCTCTTCGGAGCGGGGCTCTGCTGCACCAGGGCTGCCGGATGGCGAGGAAGGCTGCGCCCTTGGTCTTGGCCCTGCTACTTGCTGAGCCTGACACACGGAGACACCAGGTCTGGCCAGCCCTGGTGGGTCTGCCTGCTGCAGGTCTTCCGTGGTTCTAATGAATGACAGATGACCCAGGAAGAGCCTGTGATAAGCCGAGGAGCGGCGCTTTGATTAGCCTCTTGTGCCTGGGAAGGCCCCCTCCCTGTTCTGCTAAAGCCCAACAGCAATGAGAAGGGGCAGAGAGACCGGTGGATGGTGTGGCCAAATCTGAGCTGGTTATGGCCTCTGCATCCCCAGGGAAGGGGGGAAGGCATTGATGATGGCGATGATGAGTTAGCATTTACGGAGCGCCTTCTATGCGCCAAGCACAAGTCTAAACAGTTCATATCGATTAACTCATGTAATTTTTGCAACAATCTATAAAGTGGGCACAATTACTATGCCCATTTCACAGATGCGGAAACTGAGACACAGAGCTATGGAGTAACTTGCCCAGAGTTGCACAGCCATTAGGCTGGCACTAGAACCCAGGCGGTTAGTTCCAGCCTCTGGGCTCAGAGCGTGTCCAAGGTCTCTCAGAGCTGGTGGGGCAAATCATGGAATTCTCCAGAATTAGGAAACCCACTAGAAAAGAGGGAAAAGTGGGGGGCTCAGGATCCAGTCTTTGCTTTGCCATCAGCCAACAGCATAATCTTGAGCAAGTGACTTGTCCTCTGTGGGCTGTCCTGGGGCGGCAGCATGTTGAGTGGCCAAAGGCATCAGAGTGACCGGGGGACTCATCTCTCCTGCTCACTACCGTGTGGCTTCGGCTTCTCTGAGCCTCTGCGGACCATGTAGTCTCATGGTCATGTGAACGCCGATGAGACCACTGTGCCTGAGACATGAGAATGTTCTCGAGAAGCTGGAGTCGTATCATCATTCATCTGGAAGCCACACCTTTTGCTCGGCCATCCTAGGCGTTGAGCCAGGTTCATGGCTCCCAGTGCCAATGTGAAGCACACATCTAGGGGTCATGGGTTCCACTTTGGGGTGGAAAGGATTCAGGTATTGTCCTTTTAGGAATGGAAATGGTGGTCTGAATAGTTGACAAGCAGACCCCATCATTTAAATGTGTAAATACAGGCCAGTCTGCAGCCTCCAGATCTCACACATGCGAGTGGAATAAAGGGGTCAGGGTTTAAGAAGGCTCGCTGAAACGAGCACTTGGGGGGGCAGAGGAAAGTGGGTCCCACCCCTTACGGACCCTGGATCACCAGGGGCATGAGCTTGGCAGCGGAGGCCACACGCTCTCTGTGCCCACCTGAGCTGCCCTCCGGAGCACATGCAGCAGACGTGCCAGCCACCTGTGTGTCCTCTGCATGGCGGGGGCGAGGGTCCTGGGACGGGGCTTCAGGCCAGGCTCCAATCAAAGGAGAATTGCCACCGGTTTTGCAATTCCTGAGGCGGTATGTCCTTGGTCCGGTGATCCGGGCTCAGGTTCCAACCTTACGGCCAGCCTCTGCCTCTCTGTCTTAGAGTATTATCTCTGCCTCTGTCTGCTCTCTGGCCCCTGTCTAAAAGTGATCGCATGCGTGTGCGTGTGTACACACACACACACACACACACACACTCTCTCTCTGACCATTTCCTGGGGAGGCGGGAGGCTACCTGCTTATGTCAGCTGCAACACTTCTCTGAAAGCACACCTCGCTGGGGGCCTGGACATAAATCCCCTAACCCTGCCCTGGAACTGTGACCCCCAGCGGGCAGCGGCCACAATTAATTTAGAGGCTCTGCATGTGTGAGCCCTTTTACAAAGCTGGCTCGCCCAAGGCAACCTCAGGTCCGCCGGGGCCCTGCTGGGAGGAGGGGGTCCTGGGGCACCTCCTTGCTGGGGAAAGGAAGAACCTGGCGGGTGTTTCATTTCCCCCTGGCAGCCCCGTAATTAAGAAAGGAAGCCTCGGCAAGTTCATGGGGCAGGGGCCACATGGCGATGGGGATGAGGGTCCATACAGAGCAGGCTTTACAAGGACGCTGTCCTAGGCTCCAGTGTGACCTTGAGCAAGGCGCTTCATGTCTGCGCCTCTGTAAGGTGACTTCAGAGCCACCAGGCCCTGACCACACGTGCAGAGCTAGGTCACGTCCAGGAGGACGCAAGCAGCAGGGCTACCCTGTAGCTACCGCGAGTGTCCAGAAGAGGATTCTGAGCTTTGCTTGAGGCCGTTACCCCCCCGCAGGCTCCTTCCTTGGTGTACTTCTGAACAGCAAATGTTGTGGGAGAAGAAAGGCCGTGGGAAACGGTCTCCCGTAGAGGCATCGTATTGGGCTTCCTAAGGTAGGTGTTCCAGTAAGAGAGAAACCCTAACGAGAACCCGGATCCCATCACCTGAGGGACGAGGGGCGACAGGGGTGGGAATAAACCACTTCCTTGCCATGCCATGTGCCCCTGGGGGGCAGACAGGGCCTCCCGGGCCAGTCGGGGTGATACAATGCGGGTGCCCTCAGTAGCAAACCCGGCATGCGGCAGGGGCCCCCGGGAGGGTCCCCTCGCACGGCTGGGCTCCATGTATCTTCACACGCACCTCAGAGAAGCCTTCGGCAACCTTCCGAGGTATGGATACCTTGGATGTGTGAACGGGAAAGCCAGGCCTTCTCACCCCCTCTCTGCTACTTTTCAATGACCCCATTGCAAGGTCAGGGTTCTCTCCACAATATGGATCTAGGGATCCTTGGTGCAACTTTGGCCGTGGGCCCAGCTGCGCCCAGAGGGGACTGGCCTTCCCCGGCAGTGGCAGGCCCGGGGTTGCAAGATGGGCCAGCGATGTGGGGGCTCCAGAAAGGTAGGCAGCTCTCCCTCTCCCACCCTGTCTCCTTCCCAGCTTCTCCCCCTGGGCTTGGCTCGGCTGACGGGGCCAGGATGGAGCAGGAGGCCATCGGGGTTCTTGTCCAGTCAGAGAGGCAGAGAGCTAGGAGGGGAGCCATCCCTCACCGACAGCAGAGAACCCAGCCCTGACCCAGAGTCAAGAGCTCTGCTGAAGGAATCCCCTACCCCTTGTCATTTACTTACTCCCATTAACATCCTCCCAACAGTTTATAAGCACCCCCCCCCACGCATCACTGCACTCATCGCCAACCACCCTCCTTTTTTTTTTTTTTTTTAAAGATTTTTATTTATTTATTCGACAGAGATAGAGACAGCCAGCGAGAGAGGGAACACAAGCAGGGGGAGTGGGAGAGGAAGAAGCAGGCTCATGGCGGAAGAGCCTGATGTGGGGCTCGATCCCACAACGCCGGGATCACGCCCTGAGCCGAAGGCAGACGCTTAACCGTTGTGCCACCCAGGCGCCCCGCCAACCACCCTCCTTTTCCCTTACCCCACGACAGCCATATTGGTCTCTTCTTCCACAGGGCAAGCACATTCCTACCTCAGGGCCTTTGCACCTGCTGGGCCTGCTGCTTGGGACCTTCTTTCCCTCAGCTATTCCACATGGCATAATCCCTTGCTTCATTCAGGTCTCTGATCAAATTCTTCAGGGACACTGTCCCTGACCATCCCCATCCCCCCTCCCACCTAAAATAGTCTCTCTCCCTAGTCACTGTGTGTCCCTCTGTTGTTCCTGTTATTCATCTTCTTTCCCCTTCCTTCGAACGCAGGAGGGCAGTGACTCTGTCTGCCCAGTTCACTGCTGAATCCCAGCATCTGGGACAGCGTCTGCCACAGAGTGAGTGCTCAGTGGCTGTTTGGGGAAGGAAGGAACGGAGGAAGGGAGGAAGGAATGAATCTGTGTGTGGGCCTCCTTCACAAAGTTCTGATTTAACTCTTGCTAAAAATCTATCAAAAGATGTGGGACTGGCTATAATTGGTGGGACCCAGTAATAATGAGGGACCTCTGGTTCAGACGTTAAGAATTTCAAGATGGCCACAGCACAGTATTAGCTTTTCTAAGTGTAGGACACCCCCCCACCCCCACAACTGCCCAGACTGCATACTGTGACCCTGGCCCTGGGGACGTGTTATTACCATTGCCATTGTGCCATTCAGAGAGAAGAGGATCAGAAAGGTGTAGAGGCTTGGCCAACGTCACACAGCACTATGCTATGGCTTACAACCTTACCAACTCTTACTCCCCAGTTCCTGCAGTGGCTACAGAAGAAATCTTGTTACCCCCACACACCTAGAAATCTGGGGACCCAGCCCAGAGAAGAAAGTGAGAGAGTAAAATTGCCTGTAAATCTCATGCGTACCTCACAGATTCATGATTTATAGTTGTAGCCTCTCTCATACCACATATATATGGTATTTCATTTCAAAATATATCCACAGTTGTTTTAATATAAAAATCAGGTATTGTTTTCCCAATCTACAAGGCGTACTAATGTCTATTAGGACATACAGGGCTAATCCTGAGAGTCTGGGTACCCTTGGCTTGGGAAAGAGTGCCCCAGGCCCTGTGGGTACCCACAACTCAGTTGAGAGAGCATGATTCTGGGTCGAAGACCCTAGCAGAAGCTCAAGAGACAATACTATCCAATAAACGCTAGTTTCGTTCCCTCATTCATTCCCTCCCTCCTGCTTGGTCCACAGGAGACCTCCTCCAGGGGGACACAGACTCAGAAGGCAGGGAGCCTTCCGCAGGCCCGGGTCGAGAGGCCCGGATCTCATTATTCCAACAGAGACAGAGGGGAGCCCGGCTTGGCTCATTCCTCCTGGGGAAACGTGCCTCGGCCTGTTAGCGGGAAGAGGGGAGTGTTATTACCCTGCTCAGCCAGCCAGGTTCGCTCGCCGCGCTAATTGGAACACGTAATGGTTTGGTAATATAGTCTAATTTGGGGAGGCTGGCGCACCCGGGTCTCTGGGGCCGGGGTGCGGCGTGGGGGAAGGGAGCCTCTCCCGGTATCGCCAAGGAGGGCTGGGAGCGTGGCTGAAACGCTGTTCGGTTTTTGGTGCTTGCCTTGCAAAATGATGTCTTAATCCAGCATCCAAAGACCTGAAGTCGGATGTGCTGCCGGGCGCGCGTGTGTGTTTATCCATGTAGATGCACGTGTATGAGTGTGTCTGTGCGCGCGTGTGTGCATGGGCACACGGTGACGACGACGGCCGGCGGGTGCGTGCAACTGTGTGCAGGGCTCTAGGACTGCGAGGAGGGGGGAGAGAAGAGAACACAGCTCTGTCACACCTACGGGCAGAACACAGGGGTCTCATTTTGAGAACGCAAACAAAGACATCTATTTTCCCATGAACGGCTCGCCCAGCCCCTATTAACACTAATTAGGAGGCCTGGGAATTCCCCATAACTTCGTAATTACTGTTAACAGACTTCACAGGGTCCATGAAGGAAATGGAACACACCCCCCCCCCCCGGCCTGTTTTCACAGCCAAGGTGATGATGGTGTGGGTGACGCCCCCCACCCCCGCCCCCACAAGGCACTGGGATTCCCCCAGGGGGTCCTTGATGTCCAGACTGCCCAGGAGGCAGTCTAACGGGGGGGGGGGCACCGTAGTGGGGAAAGTTCATGGGTGGGGGGGGCGCTGGGGGGATGGAGGCAGGAGCTCAAAGAGGACATGGACCTTATCTCAGGACGAGACCCTGAGTTGAACTTTGGGTCTGGAAGTCAAGGAGCAGACAGATTGGGCCTTGCCGTGTTGACCCCACTGCTGCTGGCCCAGCCAACCGGCCGCCCGCCCTCTCAGCCCCTGTCCATGAAGATGAATCCTATTTTAAAGGCGGCGCCAAAGAGCTGGCAAGACGGCAACAGTGACCTCACAGTGTCATCAGGCCCCCCTCGGCAGCCTGCTGTGCCCCGCAGCCAGACGTCTTAGGAAACCACAGTGAAGCCATTACGGGGACCCCTCAGCTGCTTGGTGGTGCGATGGCCACTCCTGCCAGCAGCTGACAGGCGCAGGGCCTTTCCAGAAACCGCGGGGCACGGGCCCTGCCCACAAGGCCTCATTCATGCACACAAAGGCCCTCCCCCTCGGCCTCCCCTCCTCGGCCCCCGAGGTCCTGCTGCAAGCTCTGTCAGGACCTGCGGGGAGGCAGGCGCCAGCGCTGTCCCGCTGTCCCCTGTGTCTGCCTGCGTGCGCCTCTGTCCCCGCTGGCCTGATCTTCCAGCCCCCACCCCCAGGAAGCGCTGTCCGTCTGTCTAGCGCTCCGGGCCTGGCTCTGCTTCCAGAAGACAGCTCTTTGTTCTTTCCTGTCTGCCCAGAATCGAGATTCTCTGACTAGGAGGGAGCTTAAAGGCTATTTGCTTAATCGTATTAAAAAGGGCTGGAATGGTATCGAATATGAACTGACTTTTGGTGAGGTTTCTTTTATTCTTGATTCTCAGGTGACTTCTATTTCTTTTTTTCTCATAAGGAACATGTATGATTCGTGATTATTCATTCACAAATCATTGTGAACAGGCCATTCAAACCCCCCACTCTGAAGCCGGGTCTCTCTCTGGTTCTCTCACCTTTTCTACTGTTGTCCCCCTAGAGAACTTCTTCAAGCCCTTCAATGCCCAGCTTGACATCTCCTCAGCCCTGAAGCCCTCCCCGATTTCTCCAGCCTAGGCACTGTTTCCTTCTGTTTAGTTCTGCATTTTGGAGATGAGAACACGAGGCCCAGAGAGGGCCAGGGGCCTCGCCAGTCCTCACAGCTAGGTCACGGGTAGTGAGGACTACACGAGAATCCAGAAGGGCTTTTTGTTTACAGCATCCAGGAGCTGGGGGGGAGGCTGGAAATACCCCCCTTGATTCTCAACACCCCCTTCCTTCCCTGGAGCCAGCGCCTGCCCCGTCGGATACAGCTTTGACCTCCATCTTTGTTCTCCTCAGGAATGAGCCAGGGTGCTCTTCTGTCTGCCTCCAGGGGCACAAATCAGTGAGGCATGGGATGAAGAACAGAGAATGGCCTGGTTGTTGTTCCATAAAGGGGAGCGGGGACAGGAAGCACTCGGGGCCCTTCCTCCCTCTCTGGAGCCCAAGGCTGTGTCTGCCACCCCTGCGAGGGCCGGACCCAGCGTCCCTGCCCACCCGGCTCCCACCCCGGCCGCTCCCTGGCTGCTCCGCCCGAGGCCTGGCGTCCACAGCCACGTGGCCCTGGGTCTGAATTTCACTTTGCCCCTGAATAGCTGTGGTTCCACGTACCTGAGTCTTATTCCCAGCAATACTAATGGTTCATACGACAGCCTATCCACGAGGAGCCGGGCCACTGAGTAGGTGTTTTGTATAGGCCATGACTCATCTTCACGTTCCACTTTCAGGCACCCATTGGCACTCCCATTTCTCAGGTAGAATGGCGCCACTTCCCCAAGGCCAAGAGATTGAAGTGATGGAGCTGGGGCTTAAGTCTGGACCTCTGTGGGGGTTACCAGCCCAACTCCCAGCTTACATGGATTGGAGGGGATCATTACACAAGCTAAGCACTCCACCGATAATAATGCATCGAACACGATAGCTTTTCTCATTTTCGTTCCTAATGAGAGCAAGCACTGCGGTGAACCAGCGGGCTGAGCGTCGACAGGCAGGCAAGGCTTCCTGGGGACCCGGCAAGGGGTGGCAGAGCCCCTGGCCGTTTCCACCCATGGCAGAGAGTATTCTTTGGGAGTAAATAGTATCTTACCCTCCAGCTTAAGCCAGACCAGGCTTATCTTTCCCACCGAAAAGCCCACAGCCCAGAGAAAGTTAAGCCCTTCGCTGCTTTCCTAATTGCAGGCTTGCAGCTCTGCTGGGGGACACCAGATCTCTGGGAAAGCCCGAGAAGTGGTCTGGTATTTTGCAGTGGCATCAGAGAGGCTGGCTGTGGGCTGGGCTGTCCAGGTTCCCAAGCCCACGCTGGGTTGGGGGGCACCTGTGGGGGCTGGGGCACATTCCCCTTCTGCACGGGCCTGCCACCCCAGCCCCAGGGCAGGTCTAGCTACAGCGGGGGTCGGGGACATGAAGCCTGGCCTCCCGTTTCATGCCGAGTCCCACTTGGCTAGAAAAGCAAAATGGGTCAGCGGGCTGCCAGACCCATCTTTCTCTTGCAGTTTATGCCACGTTTGTTTCCCTCCTGCCTTTTCCTTTGAAGTGTGGGCAGAACTCGTTCAGACCAGAGGCCCTGACCTTTCCCGGGCCCCCAGTTTCTCTAACAGAGGGTCACTAGATAGGGAGCAGTCCCAGCAGACTCTATGCTGTTGAGGGTTGGGGATCCTCAAGGGGTCCCAGGAGCCAGCCTGGGTCAGCCCAGCCCCTGCCCAACCTCTCTCTCTCATGCTCCCCACTTGGCTGTCCTCCGAAAAGCGCTGGTGGGGCCAGCCATAGACCCATAGGACCAACGTCTAGGTTGGGGGTCTGTGCGGGTCTTGTTGGCAAAACTAGAAACAATGGGTACAAGTTACAAGAAGAGAGCATTCGCCCTGATACAAAGACGAGTGTTCTCCATCTCCTGGGAGGACTGCAAATGTCATATAGCTGTTAAAAGCTGGATTTGAAATCAGAGAGACCTGGGATTTAAATCCTGGCTTCCCCTACTTCCTACCTGTGTGACTTTGGGTAAGTGCCTCAACCCCACTGAGCTACAGTTTTGTCAGCTGTCAAATGATTCCATCTCAGAGGATGGAACCAAAGATCAAATGACGTCAGCAAGCCTGGCGCTTACCATGTGACCAGGAGGCACAAGTTTCCTTCAGTCCCAGGGGTAGTGAGCTGGCTGACACTGGGGGTATTCAAGCAGATGTCAGACGGTCCTAGCGTAGGGTTGCGTACAGACGATTTCCTTCTTGCACTAAAATAAAGATTGCACTCAGTGTCTCTGTGAGCTCTCCCAACTCGAAGAAAACACACTCAGGACGTGGCCTTGGGAAGGTGGGCGTATCAGTGAGTGGGCACTGCCTCCTCGCACCTCTACCAGGATGTAAAAAACAGGCGTCCACACGTGGTATATGCTGCCATTACCACAAAATGTCCAGAAACAGCAAGATCTACAGAGGCAGAGAGGAGACGGGGGGGATTGCCCGGGGCTGGGGGCAGGGACCAGAAACTGATGGCAAGTGGCTACCAGGTTTCTTTCGGGGGTGATGGAAATATCCCCAAATCGCATTATCGTGATGGTTACGCAACTTCTCAAATTTACGACAAACCACTGGATCGCACCTTGAAAATGAGCAAATTTCATAGTATGTAAATTATACGTCTGTAAAACTATTTAAAAAAACCCAAACAGCAACGCCAACAACAAAGTTGAGAGGGGCTGACGCGTGGTTGGGGGTGATGTCCACACCTTGGGGGAAGCGGGGCAGGGGCAGGCGGAGGCCAGAGGTCACGGCCAGTCTCAAGGCTCTTTCTCCACCTGCGGGCTCACAGGTTATTCTTATTTCTTACCCTGTAAGAGAAATGATAACAGACCCACCGGCTGACCTCACGACCACCCTGAAGTGAAGCCCCAGGGATGTGAGCAGACAGATTCTGCAAAAGGTTGGGGAGCCTGGGAAGGGGGCAGCACAAGGAAGGAGGCTACTGGAGACAGGCCTCTCAGAAGCTTCCAGAGATCAGTGCTGGAGGATGGCTCAGGGCATCTTAGAGTCTGGGGTTTCTGAGTTAGGATGAAAGCCCGAGGCTCAGCCTGGCCTCGTCTCTAAGGCACTGGTGGGTCCACCTGAGGGAGGCAAGGGGGGGCGCCAGTCATGTGCTGAGCACGGCTCCCTGCCAGGGAAGGGCTGACATTTATCCTGGGCATGTGACACCCCAGCGTTTGTAGATGAGCCGAGAAGACCTGTGCTCAGAGTCTACACACCAAGGAGAGAGCTGACTTGCTCACGGCTGCCTCTGTGCAAAGCAGGAAAATAACTTTACAAGCAATCTGAACCTTGCTGTCTTGACTGGTAGTGAGCTCTCCATTGCCAGTAGTATGTAAGCAGAAGATCAATGAACACCTCTCAAGGAGTCAAAACAGCTGATCTTGAAACCCCTTCCTGTCCAGTTAGTCCGTGAGGCCACAAAGCCTTGCTGTTCATTTTCCTCGAGGGTTAAATCTGTCCTCAGAATCAAGCTGAAAGGCCTGAGCCATCCTGAAGCTGGAGGCCTGGCTGGCACCTCCTTCCCTAGAACCGTAGCTCCTCTGAGCGCTCACCGCAAATCTGCACTGATTGCTGGTTTGGGCTAATGTGATGCTTGAATACACACAGGCCAGGCGGGGGCAGGCACTGCAGGGCTCTGAGCGAAGGCATTTGAGCCTGAACTACCCCAGAAGTGGGTGCCTGGGAAGCAGGGGCTGCCAGCCCAAAGCAGCTGCTGAGCCAGTCACAGGGGGCCATGTCCGGCCCTCCAGCCGGAGGCCGGTTGCATACCTGCCCCACCCTCCGGGGTAGGGGCCTTCTCTCTCCCTAGCTCTGGCCTCCCTAAGGACTCAGGAGCCTGGCTGCAGTTTGCAAGTTCCCTCCTCTCAGCCCCGACTCACCACAGGATGAGCTCATCAGAGGCCCCTTCCCAAACAAGAGCCCCAGGCCTGGGAGAGGCCCCGTTCCCTTTCAAGTGCCTGCCTGGCCCTAGGAAGGCATTGAGGGAGGCTGGGGCCTCTGAAGGAGGCTGGGCCTCCGAGGAGGTGGGCTGGGGACTTCCCCTGCCACCTCCATGGGGCTGGCAGGCCAGTACTGAGGTGCAGGGAGGCCAGGGACCTCCTGACCCAGCCCAACAGTGGCCTGGGTCCCAGCCTCTACCCAGCTCCACCGTCAGAGGGGGTCTGGGCTCCCTCTTGCATTTCTTGGCGCCGCCTCTCCAGGTCTGGAACCTAGCCATGCAGACCCTTTGTAGTCTCCTCTCCCTCAGAGACGGTAAATGGAGACTCTTGGGGGTGGAAGGCACGAAAGCCCAGACTAATTACAGTGCAAAACAGTTACACAGTGTTCTGGAGGTACTAAGAGCTGGACAGAAGAACGCCACCTGGGCTTCGACACGCAGTAGGCGTGGCTCCCCAGTGGGAATGTTCTGGCAACAGGGCAGGGCTCCTCCAAGACCCAGGGTATCCCAGCCCCACCCTGCCTCCGGCTCCCCATCCCAGGCACAGCCCTGCCTTCCAGAAGACACTCCAACACCTGCTGTGGTCTAGAGAGACCCTTTATCTCAACCACCCATCTTCCCAGGGTACAGATCTTCCCTCCCCCCTGCATAACCCTTTACCTGGCTCTCCAGCACTGCTGGGGAAACCCCACTCAGAGCACAAGAGGCCCATTGACTAGCCCTCCCCTCCCCCACACCCTCCTCCGCTCTAGCCCAGCACGACCCACTTGTAGGTCCTGAAGGCCTCTTCTCTAGCATGCCCCAGGGACTTTGCATGTGCTGATCCCGCTGCCAGGAATCCACTTCCCTCCACCAAGTCACACACAGATTTCTTTGTCTACCTCTAAGTCAGTCATTCATAATCCAAGCCCCTCCCAGCACCTCCCCTTCCCCAGCATAAGCCCCATCACCCCTTTCACGCACCACTGCTCCAGTGCGTTAGACCGCCTGCCACCTGCCTGTGGAGGTCAGTGAGTCTCAAACTCGAGTTTGCATCAGAATCCCCTGGGGAACCTGTCGAAGTCCAGATTGCTGGATCTCACCCGCAAATCTCCGATTCATGAGGTCTGGGGTGGGAGTCGGCAGATCTGCATTTCTAACAAGTTCCCAGGCAATGCTGATGCTTCTGGTCTGAGGACCCCATTTGAGAACTGCTGTTTAAACCCCGAGTTCCTTTGAGATCAATGTTGTCTGATTTTTCTTTCACCTCTAGTCTTGGAACGAATCTGGTTTATAGTGGGTGCTGAGGACACAAAGGAATGAGAGGTACTGATTGATCTGTTACAGCCAGTGTGGGGGCAGGAGAACCTACTGAGACAAGTTGTCCTGATTTGTTCACTCTGCTGCGGGAGCTCTCTCTCCCTCTTCCCAAGACGGTGGCCAAGTCTTTGGCTCCCATGTCTTGGGGGCTGCTGGCTGCCAAGGCCAGGCACGGAGGTTGCTGGGCCCAGGAAGATAGGCCACCTTCTGGGCCCTGGAACCTTCTCGGAGGGCATAGGCTGGAGCCCGCAGAGGTGGAGAGAGAGCCCAGGCAGAGGCAGCACGCCCAGGGAGAGAGTTGTTGAACATCTCTGGACATCAGCAAGAAGTAGAGTGGGGGGGGTCCAAGAGCTACAGGCTCAAGGGCCTCGATCCTGGACCAGCCTTCACAGGCGGTGACGGGACTTCCAGGGGGCCACCCTGAGATGCCTGGGAGAGCCTGGGCGTCTATGCACCCAAACTCATGTCTTTGAGCTGCAACCAAAAACACCCTACTGGGCCCGGGGTGGCATGGAAATGGCCACTTCCCACTCACCCTCACTGGACCCCAAGGCTTAGCCCATTAATGTTCTGGGCCACACAGAAGCCACCAAGACTCCTACAGGATCATAGGGGGCAAGAATCCTCGCTTCCCAACATGCCTGGGAGGGAACGTCCTTCAAACGGGCAGAAGGGGCTCCGTGGCAGATGGTCAGGTCTGAAGAAGTAAAGGCAGGTGGCATATCTTGCACACCAGTGATGGTAAAATCCAAACCTGCTCCAAGTCCACTTAGCCCCGATGATACGCCGGCCCAGGCGAAGCTCGGGGCGCTGCCTGAAAGGGGAAGCTGTGGGGCAGCAGAGGGCGCAGACGTGGAAGGGCAGACTCCCGGCAGGTGGACAGGAATGAGCAAATGTCCTGCCAGGAACATGGAAGCTCGGAAGGGACTGAGCCCGGGGCTCCATGGCAGAAGAGGGAGCCTGGGCACGTGGCCAGACACGGTGTCTGCAAATCTGTCCCTCCAAGCCTGGCCTGAATGTGGCGTGCCCTGGGCCCCCTGCCCAGACTCTAGGACACAGAACACTGGAGAGCCTCAAGACTCAGAGCGAACTGCAGCAGGGAGGCCAGGCTGCCCCGAGTACACGGGCTGGTCCCTCTGCCCCCCCCCCCCCCCCGCTGCAATGGGACACTGAGGCCTGGAAGCCTGGCCTGGATGGCAATTCAACACAACAGCCACCTGGTCACCAACCCCATCTGACTGCACACCTGTCCCCTGCTCTTGGGGAGAAAAAAAGGGAGGAAAGTTCTAGACTTGGAGGCTGCACATTCAAAGAGAATGTGGCTAGGAAAGGGAAGGAGCCACCTGGTAGTGGCAGGGGGGTGGGGGGGACTTGGGATTTGCTTTTTAATTTAAACCCTTTTGGATCATTTGAATTTTTAAGGACCATGTATTATTCCTGTAACAATAACTTTTAAATATAATTTTTGTCTTAAAAACACAGGGCAGTTCTGCAAAAATCTGTTTGGAAGAGAGAAGCTTATGCAACAAATCGCATAAGGGGTCATTAAATACATCATCATAATCTTTCTGGTGCGTTCGCCACATGCCCAGAGCTCTGTTCTGTGTTTTTACACCCATTATTTAATCTAAGCTCATCATGGCCCTATGTGTTGGATGCTATTACTGCTATCATTTTCCAGATGAGAAAATAGAATTTGAGACTAAGTACCAGGCGCAAGTTCACCCCGCCTTGGAGCTGGGCTCTGAACTCTGCTGCGTCTGACGGCTGCAAGCTCTCACCTTAGATCCTGCACCGCCGCTAAGAAACGGACAAGCTCACAAACATTTGTTCTGAGTCCGCTCCGCGACTTGAAAACCATGTTGCCCGGGAGCCCAACTCTAATTGTTACAGGCAAACAAAGCCAGAGCCTGCTGTGTCCAACCACCTTGCAAATTTGGATTGAGACTGGGGAAGCATGTATTGCACGGAGTCCACTGTCATCTGTCCATCTGTCCGTCTATTCACCAGCCGCTAACTGGAGGCCCCGGGTGCCTGGTTCCGTGCTGGATGCTGGCAGCAGGAGAGGGCGCACGGCCCACAGCCACCAGGAGAGGACCAGGAGAGGACCAGGAGAGCACAGCGCAGACTGGGCCCCTTGGTGCCTTCCTATTTGCCGGCATCGTGTCCTCTGGAAATTTCCAAAACCTCTTGCAATTCAGGATCCAAACAGGCATTAATGGGGGTGCAAATGAAACACAGCCCTGCGATCCACGCCCAGCAGCAAGTCCTTCCTCTCCAAAGTACTTAGTTTGCAGAACGCTGAAGCAGGGCTTGGCAAGCCGAGCCATCTCCCTGGCCCAGGTGCGGTGCTGAGTCAACTGTGGTGGGTTCTTTGGCATTTCACCTGGGCTCGAGCCCCGAGATGGAAAGGGACAGGTTATGAAAGCTCCAGGAGCCTGGGAGACAGGGGTGGGATTTCTCCCAGGGCTCCAGCCTGCAGACCCGAGCACACTCATGCTTGGCGTGAGTCCTGCGGCAATGGTGTCAGTGGGAACAGCTGGAAGGCAGAGGCAGCCCCGAAGTGCAGGCGGGGTGCTGAGAGCAGGGAGCCTGGCTGTCCTGTTCAACTTTCGGAGGCCTGGGCTCACAGCAGGTGTTCACCTAATGTTTGATGATCGAGTGAATGAATGCGATGTTGAGGAAGGCAGCTCTACCCAGGTTTGGACATGGGAGGGGAGTGACTTGGCCCAATCACCATATTTGGGGGACATGGACTTAAGCTGCCCTCTAGGCTCCTAGACACTGAAGGCTCTACTGAGGATTCCTCCCACAGAGTCATAAAACTGAAAGTATAAATAAGAACACCAGTAGCATGAGCGCTAGTACTGACCCTCCGGCGAGCACGCTGATAAGCCCTCTCTCTCTGTCATCTCATGAAACCTCCACATTAGGCCTATGAGATGTATAGTTTCATTGTCCCCAGTTAATAGATGAGAACACCAAGGCTCAGAGGCTCCAGGCCATACTATTAGCAGAGCTAGGATGTGCACCCAGGCCTGACTTGGAAGAAAACCCTGAAGCTGGGAGGGGCCTCCCACCTAGTTTAAAACCGACAAAGCACGGGACAGGGAGGCTGAGGACATCAGTAGCAGGGCTGTGACCGGAGACCAAGTCTTCTGACTTCCAGCCCCGGCTCTGTTGTGACTTGCGAAGCTGCCTGGGACCAGCTTTTCTCTGTTCTGTAAAGAATCTCAGAGATGGGGGGATTCATTCTTCTCAGTCCCTGCGCAGCACCCCCTCTTCTGAAGGACCCCTCCCCGGCTCTCTTTCCTGAGGCTTGAGGGTATAGAAGGAAAATGGAAGAGCCACTTGACTCCAAACCCGGGCTGTGGTTTAAGGCCGACTTGAGAAGGGCAGCCTGCACAGCCAAGCCTGGAGGCCAGCAGGGAAGAAGCTGTCTGCACTCATCTCATTTCCTGCCTGGCACAGTCTTCCAAGCCCCAGGGTCCCACCTCCAGGCTTTTGCTCTCGCTGTTTCTTCCTCCTGGGATGCCCTTCCCAACACCCTTGCCAGGTCCCCTGTCCCATCCCAGTTTTCAAAGCCCCGTTGGAATGCACCACATTCCTTGACTTCCTATCACTGTCACCACCCAGAAGTGAGCTCTCCATCTGGCCCTGGAACCCCCAAGCCTTCCTTTATCATCTTGCTCCGAACCCTCTTGCTCTTTACCTTGTATGTCAGGGATTTGCTTTCATGTCTGTCTCCCTATGACAGGCCAGGAGCCCCTTAGGAAGCTGATCTCTGAGGCATCTCGCATGAGCGAGGTAGGCGGGAGTGAAGGCTGGCCAATTCTTCCCGTTTACTTAGGCACACCCCCAGACTGGGTCTCTAACCCTGGCCTCCGTTTCCTCTCCAGGACTTTCAGCGTGAGGACCAAGCCCTTCCAGTATCTCTGTAGCCTCAGTCCTAAGAGGGAGCTTTGAAAAATCGTGTGGAAAAAAATCACCCCACAGACATTGACCAAGTTCAACCGGGGCTCGGCAGTGAACGAGACACTGGACAAGGGGTGGAGGCGAGACACCCAGAGGAAGCGTCCTGCCCTCAGGGGATCTCCCAGGGGAGAGGGCAGGGACCTTCCCGCCTTGCTCACTCGCTCCCCGGCACCGAACCAGCGTCGGGCGCGTGGTAAGCACGCACTAGGCATGGGCTGCAGAAGTGAACGGACCCGCGTTGACCCCGCAGCACCGAGCACACCATATAAGGCAGGGCGGTGCTGACCGCTGAGCTGGTCCGTGCGGTGAGTCAGAGCTGCAGATCCACAGGCCAGAGACACTGAGAGAGAGAGACTGGGGAAGGGGGCGGAGGTTTGTGGTTGACCGAAATCAAGCAAAGGACAGAACATAAAAAGCACTTGGCCACAGCTGCCCGGGACGCAGCATCATATGCTGTGGTTTTCGATCTTTTTCTTGCAGAACAATCTTTTTTCAAATGAAATCATACACCGCACGCTAAATGCGTAACAGAGCTGCCACGGCGGATGTCGGCTACTGCCGAGAGGCTGCTCTGCTCTCACGTACCCGGAAACCCCACAGAGGCCCCTGGGCTCCAGAGATGGGGGTCCTGCTCAGTCAGACCCTGCCTCCTTCCCCTCCCCCTTCCCTCTGAGACTCCCCAGAGCGGCCGCGGCTGCGGGGAGGGCTGCGGGTGCTCTTCTGGGAAGGAGGCCCTCCTAGGCCGGGGTCTTCTGGGAGCCGGTCTGGGGCAAATACCCGCTAAAAGCCGCTCAAGAAACTTTCCTTAGCCATGAGGAAGTGGGAAGAGAAAGGAAAAGGTCCTTCCAGCAAGCGGAGGGGAACCCACGGCAGCCAGCTATGGGGTGGCTGAAATATTGGGGGCGGGGTAGCTAGGGAGCACGGGGACTCCGTGTGGGAAGGACTTTCGGGGGCAGTCCTTTTGGAAACTGAAGCATCACCTGCAGTACATTGTGCGAGTGTGTGAGTACGTGTGTGAGCGCATGGAGTGTGTGCGTGTGTGTGCATAAATCAGGCTTTCAGATATCAGATCCATAGAGCCCGAGGCACGCCTGTCAGGGAAAGGCCACCCCAGTGCTGTAAACTACAGGAAGGACCCACTGGGGACAAATCAGCATTCCCGTTTGCTCCACGTCCCCCACCCCCTGCCATGGCACCAACAGAGTCCTCTGTTGTTTCCTCTGCCTAGCATTCCTTCCTCCTTCATAAACTAGCACCCAGATTTTCCCTTTGGGGTTCCCTCCCTCTCCCAATTTCAGGCCAATTGTCCCCTCCACCCACAGCACATACGGCCCCACCGCCGTCCAAAACTGACCCAGTCCAGCCAGTCAGCACATTCGCTCCTCCTCCTTTCAGTAATTGGTCAGAAATGGTCACGTGATCAGAGATCAGCCAATAAGCTTCAACTCTGGAACTTTTGTTGGAGCTCCTGGGAAAAAGCAGCTCTCCTTTCACGGGCTTGGAAATGAGCGGGACATGGGTCTGGAGCTGTTGGTCACTGTCCCCCCACCCCATGGGGTACCCAGGACAGAAACCCCCAAGGAGGGAAGCAGAGGGCACAGACATGGGCACCATTTCAGCCTTGGGTTCAGCTCTGCCTTGAACACCAATAAACAGGCCCCAAATGGTCAATATATTGGAAACCAATAAATTGCTTGTCCTGCTTAGTCAGGTTGGAGTTGAGGATTGGCTCCCAACTGTCGTGGCATCTGACCTCAGTCCGGCCTTTGTCCCTGGTCTCCCCTGCAGCCAGCCATCATTTCTGGCCTGTCGCTGGCTTTTGATGAGCTGAGCAGCAGCTCCAGCCTTCCCCAGTTGAGCCTGGGGCCCTCAGACTCAAGGACTGGCCAGAGGCCAGCAGCCTGGCTGGACTCGCCTGCATCCCAGCCTTCCTGGCCGTCTGGCACCCCCTGAGGGGTGTGTTTTGGCTGTTCTAACTTTGGCTCGGGTCCACTCACTTTGTCCCTGGCCCTCATTGTTCTCCCTCATTGACCTTGGGCTCGAGTAGGGGAGACAGACACTAAACAATGAATGAGAACTCTGGAAAGCAGCCACTCCTGACCTTGTGGCAGGAAGAGTCACCCCAGGGCTTTGGTCTACAGTCTCAGGGAGACGGCCATGGGCGGAGGCTGCAGGGGGGTGGCGGGAGAGTACTGGGCTCACATGTCAAACAGGCTGGGGAAAGTTCCAGAATCTCTTACCTGCCTTACCACCTTGGGCAAGCTGCCCCTCCAAGTTTTATAATCCCCAACTCTAAAATGGGGATCATGTCACTACACACCTAACAGAAAGACTAAAATGCACAAAACTGACAGCAGCAACTGCTGATGAGAATGTGGAGCAACAGGAACTCCCATTCATTGCTGGTGGGAACGCAAAATGGGGCAGCCGCTTTGGAAGGCAGCTTGGCGGGGTTTCTTAAAAAGCCAAGTATATTCTTACCCATATGATCTAGCAATCATGCTCCTAGGTGGTGACCCAACTGGCTCACACTTACGTCCACCCAAAAACCCGCATGTGAACACAGAGCGGCTTTAGTCATAATCACCTAAAATCGGAAGCAACCAAGATATCCTTCAGCAAGTGAATGGATAAGCAAGCAGTGGTACAGCCAATGGAATATTACCCAGCAATAAAAAGAAATGAGCCATCAAGCCATGAGAAGACATGGAGGATATTTTTTTTTCATTTTCATTTTCATTTTTTTTTTTTTTTAAGATTTTATTTTATTTTATTCGACAGAGATAGAGACAGCCAGCGAGAGAGGGAACACAAGCAGGGGGAGTGGGAGAGGAAGAAGCAGGCTCTTAGCTGAGGAGCCTGATGTGGGGCTCGATCCTGTAACGCCGGGATCACGCCCTGAGCCGAAGGCAGACGCTTAACCGCTGTGCCACCCAGGCGCCCCTCATTTTCATTTTTTAAATAATTTTTTAATTAAAGATTTTATTTATTTGAGAGAGACAGCAGGAGCAGAGGGGAAGAGCAGAGGGAGAGGGAGAAGCAGACTCCCCGCTGAGCAGGGAGCCCGATGCAGGCCTCCAACCCAGGACCCTGTGATCATGACCTAAGCCAAAGGGAGATGCTTAACCGACTGAGCCACCCAGGTGCCCCAGTCATGGGAGAAATTTAAATGCACGTTGCTAAGTGAAAGAAGCCCGTCTGAAAGACTACCTACTGTATGAGTCCAATTATATGACGTTCTGGAAAAGGCAAAAGCATGGGGACAGTGAAATGATCACTGGTTGCCAGAGGGACGAAGCAGGGAGGGAGGGTGAATAAAGGGGTAGATCACCATATCTGGCAAGGTGGAGGGTCCCCCAGGATCCATTTTCCCCTTCTCCCTTCAAAATAGAGTTGCAATTGGGCAGACAGCCACCCAGAATGAAGACTACAATTCCCAGCGTCCTTGCAGCTAAGCGTGCCACATGACTGCATTCTGGCCAATGGGACGTGGATACAGTGACATGTGTACTCTTTTAAAGGAAGTGGCGCCCTCTCCTCTTCTGGTTTCCTCCTTCTGGCTGAGAAGGACGGAGAGGCTGTCATGGGCCATCATGGATCACGTAGACCAGCGATGATGAAGCCACAAGATGGACAAAGCTGGGACCCTAACGCTTTTGTATGGAATAATCCTCCTCACTCAGAATCTTACTTGGAGAAAAATCAACCTCTCTCTTGTTGAAGGAACTATTACTAGGGGTTTTTGTCACACACAACCAAACCCATGTCCAGACTAATGCAAGGGCCTTCAAGGACTGTCCGGAAGGTCCTTTAGAAAATAGGCAAATCATCTTCACACGCTCATTCATTCAACGGATCAAAGCCAGTTTACTGTGCTGGGATCTTGGGATTCAATTAAGAATGAGGCAGACGAACCCCTGCCCTCATAGACTCCATCTTGTGGTGCAGAAGACACACCATCAACGTGAGAACGAACAAATCGCGGATTGTCATGAGGGCAGGAGTGCTATTAGTAACAGTTAACATCTCTTGAATTCCGAGCTTACTATGTGTCTGTCCTGTTCTAAGCCCTTTTCATATATTACCTTATTTTTATCTTCACCACAAACCCAGAAGTTGGGTGCTGTTGCTTCCTTGTTTGACCGAAAAGGAAGCCGAGACACAGAAAGGTTGAGGAAATTGCCCAAGGTCACACAGCTAGTAATTGATGGTTTCAGGATTTGAACCCAGGTCTGCAGGACGTTCAAGCCTGAACCACCAGGCTCTCCTGCTAATGAAGGGTATGAAAGAAGACACTGTGATAAAGGATGACAGGGTGACCTGCTGCTGGTTTCTATTAGCAACAGGGACAACAGACATAGCCGTAGAATCACATGCTGAGTAAGCCTGAACTCCCTTACCTGGATGCCCGCTGTTGGGAGGTCTGGAAAAGGATCGGGCCTGTTTCTAGACGCCAAAGTCAAAGGTTTCAAGTTGCTCCGAGGACGGCGTCAGAGGTCCTGGCCACTGCAAGCTTGGGCCGTCCAGGAGATGTCCACCTGTCGCAGAGAAGCAGATCAGCCATAACTGCGGGGCTGGGGGGGAGATCTTATCAGCTCATGCTGCCCCAGGGGGCTCCTTTCTGTTTGAGATACTCTCCAGGCCTGAGGGGGCCACGAGATGGGGCAAAGATGGCAAGAACCCGGGGTCATGCATCAGGATAGAGGTCCCAGCTGAACTTGCCTGGAAACAAGTCTAAGACACAAAGATACGCATACGCCTGTGTGTGTACGCCCTGAATAAAAATACAGAAGCATCACACCCACCGTGTCTAGCACAGTGCCCTTTATGGAGCGGGGAAGCTCGACAAATGTTTCACGGTTTGCTTTGATGTAAAACATGAACGTATATGTTGGAGTGAGTGGGTGGAAACTCCGTGAGAGTTTGAGTGCCTTGGAGGAATGATCCTTCTTCGTGTAAAAATTCATTCTTGGGATGCGCCAGCTGCCAGACCAATGGCTTCATTTTACCAATGAGGAAACTGATATCCAGAGAGGGGCCCCCTGGAGCGGCCCGGGCACACGGCAGGGGTCTGCTGCATGCCACCAGGTGGATGCTGGTCACGGATGAGAGCCACGAATTGTTTCCCGGCTGTATCCAAACCTGGACAAGGAGTGAAAGGCAGTGCCCGCCACGGTCAGAAGCATGGTCTTTGGAGGCAGGTAGATCATGGCCACGTGCTGGGGACATTTTTTTCCAGAAGTGGACCCTGGGTGAGTCAGGGGTCCTCTCAGAGCATCAGTCTCCTCATCTATAAATCCTCTCTTTGAGGATTGCAGACAGTTAAAATGACTTTCATAAGTCCGTGAAGCCCGCAGCAGAGCCTTCGCTCACTAAATGTTAGGGACGTGGTGCAGAGGAGGGTACTGTGAGTGCCTGCAGGGGGAGGGGAGCACTGCACCGGGAGCCGCTTTGTGTCCTGGGCGAGTCTTCAGGCAAAAATCTCTCCATTCCACCAGTCATTCATGCCCGCTGCCCGCACCTTTCTCCCCCTTCTCTGCCTCTCCTGGACCAGCATGGGTCCACGGCCCAGCATACCTGCCTCTCCCTGCGGGCTGCGAATGCCCCACCTGCCCATGGGATCCCCACCCCCCAGCCCACATGCCAACAGCCAGCAAAATGCAAATGTCATTAGCACGCTGCGAGCTGGTGAGCGCTAATGTCACCAACTGGGGTGTGGGAGCGAATTCCCCAGGAGGGGTGGCATTCTCGGCTTTTTCCAGAAGGGGAAGATAGAGAAATCAATAAATGGCTGCAGGAAAGAGGGGACAACAGAGACTGCTTTAGCAGCATGCCGGGTAGCTGTGCCTTCCTCGGGGGCTCCCCACGCGCCTGGGGTCCCTGCCTCCGCCCCCATCTGGATGATGGCTGTGTCTCAGCCTCTCTGGGCCTCTTCCCCATACACACTTGATAAAGAGGCTCATCTGGGGGACCCCCAGCCTCCACCTTTCGTTTCTACCCCAACCCAAGCTCCCTCAAACATGCTGAAAGAAGCAGACCACCCACTCAATTAACAGACCCCTGGCAGGGGGGAGTCTTCACTCTCAGGAGGAGGCAGCCACAGAGGACCCCCCAGCCCCTACCCCAGGACTGGCAGACAGGAGTCTTGGGATCCAGTCCCAACGCCACACTAACTTGCTTTGAGCACTCAGGCACGTCCTCTCGTTTGTGGGGCCTTGGTTTTTCCATCTGTGAAAGGGGGTGCTGGGCCCACTGGCAGTCCCTACAATCTCTCACAGTCAAATCTAAAGCCCGGCTCTAGTAACTCACAAGCTGAGATACCAATGTAAGGCCCCTCCTCCCCTGACTTCCTGATGACAATGGCACTGATAACCCGAGCAGGCACACTGAGGCTTCCTGGAGGAGGGGGCAGATGTGTGTGTGTGTGGAGATGAGAACAGGGTGCTGGGGGAATGGGGCAGGGTAAGCAAGGGCATGGAGGTACCCAAGTGGGGAGCCTTGAGCCAGGGCTGCCTGTCAGGGAAGAGTGGGAGCTGAGATGCAAAGGTCCTGGGGTCAGTGCCTCATGTGCATTTCCTCATTTAATCCTCACTGTGCTATCATTCCCATTTTATTGATGAGAAAGTGAGGCTCAGAGTAGTTAAGTAACTCGGCGGATGCATGGCTGTTAAATAGCACAGATCGGATTTGAACCCATTGCTGATTTCAGAACAGAAGCTCTTGAGCGCTGGGGGACGCCGCCCTCCATCTAGACGGTTTAAAATAGAATGTGAATTAGAGAAATTTAGGATCCTGTGTGTCATAAACACCTGCAGATGAGCTCACGGTGGCACTGGAGGGTGGGCAACACTGCGGCCTGGAGAGGAAGCTCAGTGTGTGAACGTGTGTACGTTGTCCGTGTGTATCTGTCACTGTTAAGTGAAGCTCCAGCCCTGAGTCCAGGCCTAGCAATGCCAGATGGGTAGGACGAGGCTGAGAGGCTGTCGGGGCTGGGGAGCAGGCAGTCAGAAGGCCCAGGCCATCCTGCAGCAGCCCAGGAAGCCCTGCTCTCCAGCTGTGAGCTGGGCCTGGCCTGTGTCACCTTCCCTGGCTTCCATATGACCAGAGGCCGATCCCCCGGCCACCAGGGAGAGGGGCACATCCTGCCCTTGGCCCGCATCTCCTTTGGCTCAGTCTCTTTCGCAGTCCCCCAGGCTGCCTGCCCCCGCCGGGGGAACAGGATGTGCAGATGGAGCCCGCAGACACAGGGCGCTGCCGCCAGCAGGTAGGGAAGCCGGCTTCCAGCCCTGGCCCCGCCACGAGCCATGTGCCATGTGCCATGTGATCGGGACTTGCAGCCTGCCTCTCTGAGCCTCAGTGAAAGCCCTCTGAGCTGTGGAGGTGACCACCTACCTAAGGGAAAGTGCATGCAAACTGTAAAGTGCTGTGCCTGCCGCCGTGGTTGTGATTCTAATCCCAGTGGCCAAGATAACCCAGGGAGTCGTAGAGAGTCCCCAGGGAGCCTTGACTGAGAATGCAGCCAATGCCCTTATGTAAGTCCCCTGTTCCCCTCTCCTGGGCCTCAGTTTCCCCACATGCAACACTGAGGATTTTGAGCCCAGATACAGAGTGGTCGACAGCCCCCAGGGTCTAGTTTCCTTTGCCGGGATTTGCCATCAACAAAGTATCTGGATTTCATTTGCCAGAAACCGTAAGGCTATTCGCAAAGCAGGCAACTGAGTACATGGGGCCCAGGACAGGGACATGTTGATGGGAGAGAAGAGGAATATGGTTGGCCTAGAAGGAATGTGACAAATCTGGGAAGATGGAAGGAAGCTTGCAGGAAGGGAGGGAGGCAGAGCTGTTGACAGGTGATGGAACCTGGGCAGAGTCTTTCCCTAAGGCTGCGCTGGCTGGCCCCGGATGTCACAGAGAAGACGCAAGGAGGTCTGTTTCCTGGAGACCACAAGCAGCATGAGGATTGACTCATTGGTGAGCATTCATTGAATCCTTGCTGTGTACCTGGGACCCCAGGGGTGCCAAAGATGAGTGAGGCACAAACTACGCCTTCAGAGAGGCTCACAGTTGTGGGGAAGAGAAAGCAGTGCCCTTGTCTTCAGAATTCAAGGTGATTAAGGAGGGCTCATCACACAGCTCTGAGTTCAGAGGAAGGAGAGGTCCCTCCCAATGTGGGCCCTGGGGAAGGCTTCCTGGAAGAGGGGGCAACTTTACATGTATGGAGATGAGAGGAGGGTGCTGTGGGCAAAGGGGCCAGGGTGAGCAAAGCCATGAGGGTACCCAAGTGTGGGCTGGGTATTCAGGACCATGAGCCGAGGCTGCCTGTTGGGGCAGAGTGGGAAATGAGGCAGGAAGGGAAGGCAGGGGTTGCCTGGGTAAGGTCTTTGAATGCCAGGCCAAGGAAGATGAACTTTGCTCAGAGGCAATGGGGAGCCACTGAAGGTCCTAGAGCAGAGGTGTGCTTCAGGTAGATGAAAAGCAGGAAGGAGCCTAAGCAGTTGGAAACAGATGGTGAGAGGATGGAAGTTCAAGGGGCAGAGCCTGGTAGAAGTGGTGGGAGGGTAAAGGGATCATGGAGGTGGGGCAGGGGTGGGGAGGGGGGGTGCTCCTGAAACTGGCAGGCCAGAGGGAAGGGAGACAGGTGTGGGAGGAAAGGTGCATCTAGACCTGTCGGGCTTGCATCCCAGCTCTGCCAACTGTGCGGCCCCAGGCAGGTCATTTAACCTCTCTGAGCCTGTTTCCTTCTCTATGACGTGAAAAACATAAAGCCCCTTCACAGGGACGTAGGATTGAACCAGATAATAGGAGAAGCACTTTGGACATAGTAAGTGATGGTTGGATGCTTGCTTTCTAAAATTTAAGCATGCATGGCTTTTATTAATTAGTGGTGCCTTTCCGCTGTGAGGACACCGGAGCTCAAAGTCAAATGACTGGCTGTGGCCGGCGGTGCCGGGCCTCGAATCACAGCAGAAGCTAGTTATGAGCAAATAAACCTGGGCTGACTCAGAGAAGAGTCTTGATTTTAAAATATTGCTAAAGAAGAGGGCTGTTTTATGACTTTTGCGCTGTGTGCTTATTAAACCCAAGCTATAAATGTGAACTAATAAGTAAAATGAGTTAAGTTAATGAAAAAAATCAACCTTCAGGACGAATCCATATTACCTAATGGCAGTCCATGAACATAAACATAAAATTTTAAAATACAAGAATGAATTGCAATGCCTAGCAGCTCGAGGAATCTGCAATTTCTTTCTCTGAAAAATAAAAGCTATTGATTTTAGCTTGGGTTCTCATTGCTCATGAGTGAGTCTTTGAGAAGTCATAAAGGAAGGAATTATTTCCAATTGTTTACTCACTAAGGATCATATGTATTGAATTTAAATCGTCTCCGATTCCTAATTAGAACAAACCAAATTAGAATCCGAGTACGGAAGAACTAGAAAGGCCCTTGGAGGCCTCTGAGCTCAGTTTTCTTTGTTTTACTGACCTGGAACCCAAGAGACAGAGAGGGAAAGGCACTTGCCCAAGAGCACACAGCAAATGAGGTAGGAGTCAAGCGAGAACCAGAGCTCCTGGGAGCCAGGTCGGCATCCTCCTCTGGTCCCTGCAGCCTCTGGGATCAGCTCATCCGATCAGGCCTTTTGGGTGGCTGGGTGTTACGCTGGCCTCAGCCCAGGTGGCTCCTATCCTAAGAACTTTCTCCCCACTGCTGAGACAAAAGTAGCCTGCCCAAGAAAGGACCCTCAAGGTCCGTGCAACGTGGAGAGTGAAAGTGAGTGCTAAGACACTGTGGCATACTGTCATATACAGAACCCTTAAGCCCCTGTGCCAGCCCGGTTTTGGGAAGGAGACACACGCATTGGTGGCCTTGGGTTCTGTCTTGAGGGGGCTGCAGAGTGGCATAGCCCCAGGCCCAGGGAGGCTGGGACACAAAGACCTCATTGTATGGTGGGAAAGGGAGGGGGCTCTTAACCCAGCCTGGCTCTCTGCCTCTCTCTCTCTCTCTCTCTCTCTCTCTCACACACACACACACACACACACACACACACACACACACACACGTGAATGAGCACAACAGGACCCAGGGAGCTTTGCCTGTGGCACGGGCACGGGTGCGTGTGTACGTGTGTGCATGTGTGTGCGTGCGTGTGTGTGTGTGTTAAGCTTCGGCCCGCACGCAATTATGAAGCAGGTGTTTAATTATTACCTGAGTGTTATTAATCAACACGATTAATACACAACCCATACCACATAATTACTTTGCAATTACACCAAAACGAAATATTTTATTGCTGAGGGTTTGCTAATTACCCGGCCTTGCCAAAGGACAGGTATAATGGGCAGCAATTTTTCTTCCTTCCTTCCCTCCCTCCTCTGCCTCCCCCTGCCCTCCCATTAATCTCCAGGGCTGAACTCCCCACCACACAGAACTGGGAGCGGAGGCAGGCTGCCGGCTTCTCCCCAAGGTGCTGCCGTGGTGCTCACCTCTGTTTTAATGGGAACCCTAATCATCCTGGTCCTCTTCTCTCTGTCCCCCGCACCCCGGGGGCCTTGAAAATGCACGTCCTTTCCAGAACTCAAGACGGCCTCCTGCAGGCCCGCCACTGGGCCAGGGGTGACCCGGGGAGGCTCTGTAGGCCACTGCCTGGGGCTGAATCCTAGCTCAACCAGTTACCGGCTGTGATCCGGGTCATGTTAACTGTGCCTCAGTTTTCCCACGTGTAACATGGAGAGGATAACAGCAATTAGCTCGGGGTTTCTTTTGAGCATTGAATGTGATACCAGGCATAAGGCACTTAGCATAGCACCTGGCGCAGAGGAAGGCTTTGGGAATACCTATGACTGTCCTTATTTACCCAGAAATGGCCCTTCCACTAATCCTCCCAATCACTGGGTCTCCCAAATGTTCAGGTTTGCGGATTCCACTCTCTCTCCCTCCCCTACCCCAACAGCTCAGTCCCATCTACAGAGAAACATCTCACATTGTCCCCTTCCCACTCTGTGCCAGCTCCAGGGGTCTCACCTCCCTCATCCAAGCCTTTGTCTTCTCTTCTGGCCTACAGCCATAGCCTTTCCCCGGTCCCCCTGCTGCCCCCACCCCATTCCATCCTCCACTGGGAAGGGAGACAGGGCTTCAGGAGTGGAGCTTAGACCAGGTCACTCTCCCACTCAACAGCCTTCTGTAGCTCCCTATTGCCTGTGCAGCAAGGTCCACCTCCCCCTTCCGATGTTCTAGGCCCCAGAAGATCACACATGCCCCCAATTCCTCCCTCATTCCTTAGTTGCTGCAACTAAGTTTCTGATGAAGAGTAAATAAGTGTCTAGCTTGATTTTAGAGGCATCCATGTCCACCAAGCTGGAATGTCCCAGAGCACTTTATAAGCCTGCATGTCTCCACAGACTTGGGGTTTATCCTTCACTGTTCACCTTCTCACCATCCTGGTTTCCTCCTACTTTCCTTGACAAACATCCTCCCTACACCCAACTACATTTAAGAATAGTCACTCCTGGGCGCCTGGGTGGCTCAGTCGGTGAAGCATCTGCCTTCAGCTCAGGTCATGATCCTGGGGTCCTGGGATCGAGTCCCGCCTTGGGTTTCCTGATTAGAGGGGAGTCTGCTTCTCCCTCTCTTTCTACCCATCCTCCCTGCTCATGCTCTCTCTCTCTCTCACTCTCTCTCTCAAATAAGTAATTAAAATCTTAAAAAAAAAAAAAAAAAGAATGGTCAATCTTTCAGGGCACAGTAAATGTCCTGCTAAGCAAAGAGACTATACAAGGGCGCTCAGACGCAGGGCCAGTGTGCGGGCTGTGTGAGAGATGAGCCTAAGGGACATCGCGCTAGCCGCCATCAGGGATGGTGCACACTGGAGAAAGGACCAGGAGACGTGTGTGGGCGCATGGGCATGGCACGCTCACGGCAGCACAGGGGGGCTGGGTACCTACTTCTGAGTGTGCATCGACTCCTCCAGTTACTAAAATATCCAATAGTGTGGGCCATGCATTCGATCACTCAATAAATGTAAGATGTCGGGCTCTGGAGTCAGACCACAGGTGACCCAGTCCCGCCTCTACCTCTGACCAAGCTGTGTGACTTTGGGCTCATGCCTTAACATCTCTGAGACCTCAGTTCTTTCTCATCACATGGGGCTTTCATTGCTCCTTCTGAGAGCTTGCTGCGAGCATGTCATGCACGCTTTGATCAGTGCCTGGCATATGGAAAGAGCCAGACCAATGTGAGCTCTTTTGTTATTAAGAAGAATAAGAGACCCTGGGAATATAGAAACGCCATGCCCCAAGCAGAACATGGCAAAGGGTACTAGATCGGCAGGTGGAGAAGACGCTGCAGAAACATCCCAATGCAAGGCAGTAAAGTGAGAGTCGTGGGTCATTCATTCATCCTCTCAGTCCCTCGGCCAACACTCCTTGAATGCCTCCTGTACAAGTCACTGCGTCAGGCACTGGGGAAGGCAGAGGGAGCCTGGCGCTGTCTCCGCGGTGAGCCCGACACAGCTCACCAACCTCTGGGAGAGGGCAGGGGCCGGGAAAGTTCTGAACCCCGCCCCTGCTATCTCCCCAGAGCCTCAATTGCCTGTCACACCTGGGTGCTAGATGAATGGGCAGCTGCGCTGGGGAAGACGGGGGGGGGGGGGGAGCACCTGGGGGGTAGGCTCCGTTCCACGAGTCGGGGAGAAGGAAAGGCACGCCAAACCCTGGGCACAGCCGAGGCATCAGCACAGGGGCCTTAACTAGCGTGACAGGTGCAGGGCACAGCAAACAGGCTCTGCTTGGCACAGGCGGGAAAGGACAGAGGAGGTGGGGCGGGTGGGCCCTGGGGGCTGGGACAGAAGCCTGGGCCAATAGGCAGCCAATAGAAACTTGTGGAGGGGACCATGGGGACCATCCAAGTCCTAAGTTTTCCTCCTTTGTCTCAAGTTCAAGCCCTGCTCTTGGGGGTCTGAAACTCCCTCCCGGGAAGCTGATGAAAAGGTTTCCAGGGAGCTTGGGATCATCTGTTTCTCCTGCCTGGCATTTGCATAAAGCTCCCTGCTCAGCCACAAGGCAAGGCCACAGGCAAGCTCTGGGTGGCAGCGGGTGCCCGACGAGCCCAGACAGGAAACAGGAAGCGTGCCCGCTCCAGGTAGATGGAGGGAGGGGCAGGCACAGCCAGGATGTCGCTGTTTTCCCTGGGAGGCGACCGGGGTGCAGCCACTCCTCTGCTTGGAGGCACTCAGGCCGCACACGATGAAGGCAACGGGGAAGAGGACCTTCCTTCCACTCCCCGGGGCGTCCCATGTCCTCTCTCCCCGCTGCGATCTGGCTCTTCACTCATGCCCGGGCACACACGCATGCACTCCGGCTCCTTGCCTCCCTCAACGGTGGGCGAGGCTGATTTCCAACATCACTCACTATGTGACCTCGACGCCTTACATGAACATGTCTGAGCCTCAGTTTCTTCGTCTGTAAAGTGGGGACAATGGCACTTCTCGTTCCCAGAGCGAAATGAGAAGACACAAGGAGATTGCCCGGTGCGGCGTCTGGGGCCAAGCGAGCCTCGATAAATGGAAGCTATTATTAGTATTACAATTATAGCTCCAACCACATCCTGAGAAAACCCCAGCCAGGTGGCTTTCTCGGCCCTCTGTGCCATCCTCCCGTCAGCAGGGACCCTGGGAAGCGGCTGAACTTCATCCTGGTCCTCGGTGGGATGGTGTGAGCCCTCCCAGGCCCCTGGCAGCCCCAGCCCTGAAGGGGGACTTTTCCACTCCCCCCCCCAAAGCCACACACAGACATGGCTTGGGAGTTGACCTTAGTTTTCTAGACAAACAATGGTCATTCCTTGGAGCCACAGGGAAAGCAGTCTGGCATTATTAGGGCTTTTAACCTCCCCTGAAATGTGTCATTGCTCACCAGCAGAATGTATTCATATATCACTTGTGAAATAACAATGGGAATAAATCATTCATTCGGAGACACATACCTCTGGGGAAATCCCAGACCTTGACTGACCCCAAGGCTGAAGGCTTTGGCTGTGTTTCTCATTCCTGGAGGAAGGGAGCTGAGAACATTGGCCTTTTCCTCTCTCGGCCCTGGGGACAGGGGTTACCAGGGATCGGGTTGTCTACTCAGGCCTGTACGAGGGAAGGAGCTCATCTGGGCCAGGCCAGCGGGAGAGACCCCACCCCGGGAAGGTGTCCAATCAGGCCAGGCAGTGAGAGCAGGAAGCCTGACCCCACCCACTGCACAGGAGCCGGGGCCTACTGTGCGCGGAGCTGCTGTCCACACAGCATCTGACGCAGGCCTCTCCCAGGAAGCCCCCTCACTAATTCACTTGCACAAGCACGGTCACTCAGGCTCTAGTTCCAGGGAGCCGCCCCCAGACCAGGGGAGCGCCTCAAGGAGACAGACACGGCTTCTGCCGTCATGAGACCCAATGCCCAGCGGGAGTCAAATCTGAGACACGGAGTGATCATGACACGATCCCTTCAACCATGACCTCCCCCACCCCCATGGCCATCAGCATCAAGAGTTTATGACGCGCTGTGCAACCCACTTTCCCTCCTGATCTCATCAAATACCAGCCACAACCCAGCTGGGAGGGTTTGTTATCTCCCATTTTGTAGATGAGGAAGTTGAGGCTCGGACAGATGATACTTTGCCCAAGGTCACTCGCAACTCGTACGCGGCTGCACTTGGATAGGAACTCAGGTCTGCCTGACCCCTGGGCCCCAGCACTAGCCTCCCACCGACAAAGAGCTCCTGAACACCACCGCAGAGACAAGGGGTGGGAAGGTCCAGTGGTTAGGGTCACCCCTGGGCCGAGCTGGCTGTCCCCCTCTGCTACCTCATGTGACTCCTGGGCCACGTGGTTCAGGGGACCGCAGACTGGGGGAGGGAGTTCTGAAAGAAGGCAGAAGTGGGAATCACTGGGGACTGCCTCCGTGTTGTCACGCGGGCCCCTTCCCACACCCCTAGCCTGGGGCTCTCTCCCTCTCAAATGATTCTCATTAATGATGGCTCATCCCACACCCACCACCCCCAAGTCCCGTTATGTCTCAGGCTTTGCAGCTCAGCGGGTAACAGGCAGGGAACGGGAAATTTTACCTGTTAATTTGGTTCCCGAGCCCCTGCTGCCTGCCAAGCCTGAGCAGCCCCATGGCAGGCTCGGGAAGGAGGCAGGGAAAGAGGGATAAGCAGTAAGTGGGGAACACAGCATAGGCGGTCACTGGGGGCTTTGCTGAGGGAGATGGGGGGCCAGTGGGGTCAGGGGAGCTGGGAAGGGCATCTGGTTCCTGGAGCACCTGCCACGGGCTCACTCTGCCTCATTCTCGGTGGGGAAAGGGCCAAACACCTCAAAGAGCCCAAGCTCAGGGAAAGAGTTGCGCCCTGCCAGGCACAGGTGACCCCTGGCCCCTCAGCCTTCCTTCCCACGGCCATCAGTCTTCCTTAACACGGCCTCTCCCTCCTGTATCTTGAGCCCTCGCTACCCTGGGCATCGTGCGCCATGTAACTCTCAAATCCTTTCCCACCCACCCTGCATCAGGTAGTACGATCATCACGCCCACTCCGCCGATGGAGAAACTGAGTTTCAAAGAGGCGACGTGGCCTCAACAAGTGCCACAGGGCATGACTCCGTGACCCCACAGTCCCAGCCCTAGGTGCACGCCCCGAAGAGTGAAGACAGGGGCTGACCGGACCCGTCACGCAAGTTCACAGCCGCCAGAAGGTGGGAAAAGCCCACGTGCCCAACAACAGAGAAATGGAGCCACAGATACATGGGATCTATCCAGACAGGAGAACGCTATTCAGCCAGAAAAAAGGAATGAAGTCCAGCATCGATACATATTATTATAACGTGCAGGAATCTTCAAAGCACGATGCGAGGTGAAAGCAACCAGACGCAAAAGGGCAAATACTAGATGATTCCATCTGTATGAAATATCTAGACGAGGTAAACCAACAGAGACAGAAAGCAAATCAGCGGCGACCAAGTGCTGGAAGGACGGGTCTTGATGGGTACGGCGCGTACTTGGGGGTTGATGACAGTGCTCTGGAACGAGACAGAAGGGGCGTCTGCACGGCACTGTGAACGTACTACATACCACTGAGGTGTTCCCTTCGGTTCACTTTACACGATGTGAATTTTGCCTCAATTAAGAGCAGGGAAAGGAAGAGTGAGGGAAGAGATGACGTAACTCACTAAAGGTCACGAACCCGGAAGCAGGACTCCAGCTTCGCACTTGGGTCTCTGTGGCTGCAGGACCTGTGCCCCTTGGCTGCCATCTTCCAGTTGCCTGCCATGCACTTTCCTGCCTCTGGGCCTTTGCTTCTGCTGTGGCCTCTGCTGGGAAGGCCCTCCCTCCTGTTTTCGCTGTCAATATCCCACCCACTTTTCAATGGCCTTGATTAAAAGCCACTCCTGCACCCGTAGCCCTTCCCAGTCTCCTTGGGGTCCTCTCCACCTTGGAGCCCCACAGCCCTGTGTCCCTCCCACGGCCAGCTCCCCCTTCGGCCTCCTGCTAGACTTGGTACTGCACAGGCCTTTCCTTCACCCCCCCCGCCCCACCAGCCTCAGAGAATAACCACATTCCCAGGGTCCTTGTCAGGGTTCAACAATAGTCATGCCCGCTGAGTTCAGAGCACTGCGCTTGGCATGCAGTAAGCACTCAATAAATGGCGGTTGTTAATGGACTGGGTTCACTCCTGAGGGGCCAGGACCTGCTGATTCACCTCTGCTTCGCTGGCACAGACCCTGCTCCCAGGGGACCTCCTCGAATGGCAGTGGAATGGAAGGGGAGAGACAGACAAACGCCCCTGATGAGCGGGCACTTTCCTACCTGTGTTCCCGCCGGGCAGGAAGCCTGTCTGGGTTCACAGTTTAGGATAAATGCGACTCCGCTTCCTCTTGGCCGGGCAGGTCCCGGACACACACACACACACACACACACACACACACACACACACAGTTGCTGTTTCTGTCCAGTGTCTGCGGCTCCGTGGACCAGCCAAGCCCTGACTGCACCTGGTGTTTTGCTCCTCAAGGTGCTTCTACCACCAGGTTCTGAGGGTCCAGAACAGTGAAAAATGCCAGCCTCTCGGGAGACAGGCCCCTGCCTCGTGCTCGCCCATCAAACACAGACCTACCCCAAATCCCAGGTGGCAGGGACAATGACATGCATTAGACAGACCCTTGTCGGACCCCCGGGATGCACGCTGGGCATGGGGACAGGTGTGAACACGGGACCCGTCAGCTTTGAGCCGGAATGCTGGAGTTGCACGAAGCTGGGAGGGATTTGGATTCTGCCACTGCCTGGCTTTGCTGGACAGGAAATGCTGGCCAGGTCAGATCATCCCTCAGAACCTCAGTTTCGTCATCCGTAAATGGGGACAGCAAGAGCACCTACGCCTCACAGGGCAGTTGTGTAGTTGAGGGGGGTATCGTGTGCAAAGTACTCAGCACGGTGCTGGCTGATGTGCAATGACTGTGAGTGTTATTCCCAAATTACAGCTGCAACCACTGAGGCCCGGGAAGGGCAGGAGGAGTTCTGGGAGAGTCACAGAATCCCCAAGCTGATGCTTTACTTCTCTTAGCAAGCCTGTGTTTCATTTATTTATTTATTTTTAAAGATTTTATTTATTTATTTGAGAGAGAGACCGAGAGAGCACAAGCAGGGGAGGCACAGAGGGCGAGGGAGAGGGAGAAGCAGACTCCCCACCAAGCAGGGAGCCCAACTCGGGGCTCGATCCCAGGACTCTGGGATCCTGACCTGAGCCGAAGTCAGATGCTTCACCGACTGAGCCACCCAAGTGTCCCAAGCCGGTGTTTCAGGTGAGACACACTAGGAACAGCCACTGTTGTCTTGGCAAACTGTCCCTGGCTTTGGCACTGGTGACGGCTCAGCCTGTGGGGTAGAAACACTTACTGGCTGTGTTTACTCGCTCACTTCTGTGTGGCCTGTGTGCCGTGGCAAGGGTCAAGGCAGACAGCATGGTGGGCAGAAAGAACACAGGGTTGAGAAGCAAAAGACCTGGGTTCAGGCGGGGGCTCATCCATTTCCTGGCCAGGCGACTGTGGGTCAGTCGCAGTCCTCTTGGTCTGAAATGCCACATTCTGCCTGATGAACTCCTATTCATCCTTCAAGAACCAATTCACATGTTGTCTCCTATGTGAAGCCTCCAGCTCTCCCAGGACAAGGTGGCCACTATTGTGCTGTGCTCCCACCACATTTTCTTCATCTCTGCAAGCTCTCCAAGGGCAGGGACAGTGTCTGGCTTGTTCTCTGCAATGTCCACTGGGCACAGTGCCCAGTATGTCAATAAAAACTCACCTACTCATGAATGAGTCTCTATTCCAGCGCCTCTGCCCTGACACTGACCCAAGATGTGCACCTTACTCACTAGACCGTGAATGCCCAAGCACACGACTCATTCAACCACGTCCGCCTGCCCGGTACGGAGTCAGTCTTCAGCAAAATTCAACTAAACATGATCTGTCTCATAACTGGTGCCCTGCTTACCTCTCTGGCTTCAACTAATGAATATGCAGTGAGACGACCATCATGGAAGCACTTTATCAACTAAGGGAATTATAGACATTTAAGGTATTAGCATGAAGAATAATTCCAAACAACCAGATAGTGCCAACCTTTTCAGTATGCTTTGGAAGCTCTTTTGAACGTGCAATGGAACATGAATTGTTAAAGATGCCAAGAAATGCACTTCAAACAAAACAAGGTGGCCAAATTAGGAAGTCCCCACACAGGGGAAGGCAAGGAGCTGCAGACTTCCCAGATCTCGCCTCTCTGCTTGGCTGCAGACGGTGACCCTGATGGGGGAGGGAAGGGTGGGAATCTCTTCTCTCACTGACACCAGAGCAGAAGGAGGGCGGTTTGGGACCCGAGAAATCCAGTCCAGCCATTTGCCGACCCTGAGATCTTGGGCCAGTTCTTTAAACCTCTGACTGTCAGGTGAGGGGTCGCAGAGAGGTAGAAGGCCGTGACGCCCACCTCGCTGGGTGGCAATGAGCGTTAGGGAAGGTGAGATAGTCGGATGTGTGGAGAACCAGGCTGGGCACAAGGAAGGTCTCATAAACATCCATTCTCTTCCTTCTTAAACTATTCTCGGGCACCATTCAGAGAGTGGGAGAGGGGACGCCTGGGTGGCTCAGTCGGTTAAGCATCTGACTCGGTTTCGGCTCAGGTCATGATTTTGGGGGGTGGGAGTCTGCTTCTCCTCTCCCTCCGCCCCTCCCCCTACTTGTGCTCTCGCTCTCAAATAAATAAAATAAATCTTTTTTTTTTGTTTTGTTTGTTTTTTAAAGATTTTACTTATTTATTCGAGGGAGACAGAGCAACAGAGCACAAGCAGGTGGAGGGGCAGAGGGAGAGGGGGAGCAGCCTCCCCACTGAGCAGGGGGCCCGATGTGGGACTTGATCCGGGACTCTGAGACCACGACCTGAGCCAAAGGCAGACACTCAACCAACTGAGCCACCCAGGCATCCCACAATAAATCTTTAAATGAAAAAGAGAGAGAGAGAATGAAAAAGCAAACCATAGACTGGGAGAAGTAGTTGCACTACGAATGTGTAACAAAGCACTCGTATCCCGAATATATAAAGAACTCGTACAAATCAATAAGAAAACAATAAAACAACCCCGTTTAAAGTTGGGCAAGAGAGCTTCCAGGCCAAAGATACCCAAATAGCTAATAAGCATATGAAAAGGTGCCCCCATAATTACTCACCAGGGAAACACAAATAAAAACCACACTAAAATGTCACTAGAGAGCCACCAGTTGCCTAAAACCAAACAGATGGATGGTACCAAGTGGGGGGAGGAAGTGGAACAATTAGAACTTTCCACGACTGCTGGCAGGACCGTCAAATGGCACAAGCATTCTACTTGGCAGCATCTATAAAAGCTAACTGTGTGCGCGCCCTATGACAATTCAGCATGCCACTCTGTCCTGCACCCGGAGAAATGCCCGCACGTGCCCACAAAAAGACGTGGACTTGAATGTGTGTCGCAGCCTTATTCGTCAGCCCCCAAGGGGCAAGCAGCTCAATGCCCACCCATGGAAGAAAGGCCCAATAAATGAATCTAGACTGTGGTCACTCAGCGTATTAAGGCAATCACTGTCTATATATTACACGGTATATATATATTTAACATCAAAATAGGATTTTTAAGACATTACGAGAGTAGAAGATAAATTGGATCGAACCATCTCTAAGATCTACCAGCCCATTTAGGATTCTCAGAGCCTGGAGAACTATTCTAAGTTTCCAGTGCTGGAACTCAGGGATTCTGTGCTCGTTCTGTTCTCTCTCTTCCCTTCCCTGTCATCTGGCTTGCCTGGAGGGGCCCCTTCTCTTGCTGCCTCTCCCTCTCGGTATGACTCAGTCAGTCACTCCTGGCCTCATCACCCCATCCGAAAATAAAAGGGTCGTGCTGCCTGGACTCCCCTCCAAGTAGAGAAACGTGGTCATGCACAGAAAATGCTCTATGCATCACAGAGCAAAAATGCTAACTGCATTCCCAGAATTGCTAGCAGATGGATCTTTGCAAATCAGGCAGAATTGCAGTCACTCTGGCGAGGGTGTGGCTTAGAAACCAAGCTTGGCCCTCCTGTGTTTCTGTGGCAGGAAGGGATCTAAGACAGTGGCCATGGAGCAGAAGTCATCACGGGAAAGGGATAGCCCTGGGTTTGACCTGGGAGGGTGCTGGGGTGGTCCCTGAGGCTATCTGGCCAGAGCCCTACAGGGCTCATCCTTGCAGGAGACAGGGGCAGTGCTGAGCCTGGGGCTTCTGCCAGTCCCTCAAAGGAAGGAGCATGGAAGCTGAAGTCTAAGATGCTGGGTTCCAGGCTGCCTTTGCCCTGATGTGCTATTACTATTACCAGGCCACCTGCTTCCCACCTCTGGGGCTCACATTCCCCACTTCACAATAAAAGGGGAGGCCAGATCATATTTAGAGATCATTCCAGTTACCACTGTTCATGAACCTAGGAACTGCTTACTTCTTAACGTCAAACTCACATCATGTCTCTCCCCGCTTAAAACCTTACCTATGGCTTCATATTAGGGTTTGAACAAATTCCAAACCCCTGAGCAAGTCCTCCTCCCTCCGTCCTTGAACCCTCAAACCCATTCCTGCCCCAGGGCCTTTGCACAAATTGCCCTCTCAGCCCGGAATCCTCCTCTCCCCAGCTCTGCACGGCCGGCCTTTGCCTGCTTTACGGCACCTGCTCAAGGGCGCTCCTCCTTAGTTGCCTTCCCTGACCAGAGAAAGCAGACTCTCTCCATTGCTGTTTTTTTCCCCACCTTCCCAGTCAGACAACATGTAGTCATTTGATGAATTCATGGCTCCCTTATAAGCTCCATGCAGGCAGCCGCTGCTTCTGTGACCATTAAACCCTCTGGCCTCTACATAGTAGATGCTCGATAAATTTTTGTGCATGTTTTAATCCTCCCAGGCAGTGCTCCGGAGCTCCTGCTGCCCTCGAGGGACTCTCGTCAGTTTCCCCGAAGGAACGAGAACACTCGGGTACCAAGGGCCAATCAGGTACCGTGGGGGATTCCAGGCTCCCTGAAATCTTGTACCATTTAATTCTCACCTACAACCCTCGGAGACAGAAGTAGGAGGGAAACTGAAGCTCAGAGCAGTGAAGAGAGGTGGCCGCAGTCGCATACCGGTACCCAGGAGGCCTGGGCTGAGAGACAGCGGGCTCTGTGCCACATGCTGGCATGTGACTCCATCTCTCCAGGTGTGCTTTACTTGTCTGCGAAGTGGGGCTAAGATCTCCTGCCTGATCTACGAGCCGTGTCATGATCAAGCAGGATAACCAACGCCGAGGCTCCGAGCGCTGTCTGGGGGCACGCAGCTGCACTGGTGTCGACAAGGAGCCAGAGCCTAAGGTCCGCTTGCGGAGTCTGTGCCTGCCCCTCCGGGAGGCGGCTGCAGAGCAAGAAGTGCCTCGGGAGCCAGCCGGCCTGGATCGGAATCTGCTCCATCCCCTCTCGGGGCTGGGTGCCCTCGGGCGCACACATTATTTCGCTCCTTTGAACTCCAGTTGTCTCCTCTGCAAAGGAGACTAATTCCCTCACCCCGGGGGCTGTTGTGAGCATTAAGGGAGAACGCCTAGAAAAAGGGCTTTATTCCTTCCAAAGCACAGGGCAAATGTTGCTGTCTTTTGATGTCTCTGGACATCAGGCTATCATTCTATCACCTTCCCCCCACCAAAAATAGAGGCCCCTCTCCAGCTGAACCTGGGCAAGGACGCTCAAGGCTGCCCCTCCCCATCCCACTGGCGGAGCCCTCAGGGCAGGACGCCCTCTCCAGGCAGTCCCCTTAACTGCTCAGCGCTGAGTTCGCATCAGCCTCACTTCACAGATGGATGGACTGAGCCACGGGTGGTCTGAGCAACCTTGCTCAAGGTTCCATGGCTGTGGAAGGGGCGTTTGCTTCCCATGGAGGACGTGGCCAAAGCAGCACCTTTGTTCCCTGTAGAGTAAACCCTATTGACCTGGGATTACACTCACTTCTGAGGTAGCCATGCTCTCTGGGGAGGTCTGTGCTCCAGTCCCAGCTCTGCGACAGGACAGGACGGCCACCCACGCTGAGTGTGGCACCCAGGGGCACGCACACAGGACAGGGAGCGTGCTTGGGAGGACAGGAGTCAGTTCCGGGCCCAGGAGAACCATCCAAACCGAAGGGGAATAAACAAATCACACCCACCTTGGCCTCTCTAGACGGTCACTGGCCCTGGCCTCTGGCTGCCCCTGCTGGTGAAGGTCCCTCAGGCCCCTCCCCAGCTCCTGAGTGTCTGGCCCCCCATCACCCTGTCACCCTCTCCCCTGCATGCTCAGTTCCGTGCGGGTGCTGGTCTTGGCCAGCAGACAACATTAGTGGGACCGAAGAGAAGGCAGGTCGGGGGTGGCAGAAAAGGACCCTTGGAGCAGAGAGACCCAGGGAGTGGGGAGAGAGGGAGGCAGGGAGAGGCAGGAGCGGGCTAGATGAGAGGGAAGAACTGTAGAGGGATTTGGATCCAAGAGAAGACGTGTAGGGGGAGACAGAGACTCGAGGACACACAGGAGGCCGCAAGGGAGGGAAAGAGATGGGCCGGACAGCCCGGACAAGGGAAAGAGCCTGAGAGAGGAACTTATAAGAGGGAAATAGTCTGATGCGGGGTCATGTATTTGGCCTGATCCCAGACAGCAGCTGGGAAGTGGTCTCCCCTGGCAGGAGACAAGGGAGGCAGCCTGCACGGAGAGGGGACAGGACAGAGAGCCGGAGACTGGGGTCCGAGGCACCGCGGCTCTGCCCCCAGCTCCCCTGGGAGGTAAAATGAACAGAACCGTATTAGTGTGTCCACGGCGGCGCTGTTCCTAACAGCCCAAAGGGCTCAAAGCCACATGTTGTCCCAGGTTCTCCAGAGAAACAGACCACTAGGAGAGCCACGTGCATGGATGTCGAGAAATTTCTCTGAAGGAAGTGGCTGACGTTACTGTCAGGGCAGGCAAGCCTGGGATCTGTAGGGCAGGCCAGTGGGCTGAAAACTCCGGCAGGAGCCAATGCTGTGGTCTGGATGCAGAATCCTTTCTTTTCTGGGAAACCTCAGTTTTTGCCCTTAAGGCCCTCCTATATACCCAGAGTCACCAGATCAAAGACGTCAGCAAACACCCCCACAGCAATGCCCCGATTGGTGTCTGGGCCAGAAACTGGGTGCTAGGGCCGAGCCAAGCTGTCACTCACACCGCCTCATGTGTCACCTATGGCTGCTGTCAGAATTGCCACAAATTTTGCGGCTTAAAGCAACGCACGCTTATCACCTTACAGTTCTGAAATGGGGTCTTTCTCCTTTTCTCTGCCTCCTCCAGTGTCTAGAGGCTCCCCGAGTGCCTCCTGGCCCTTTCCTTCTTGAAGGTCAACAATGGCGTATCCACTCTTTCTCAGGCTGGATCGTTCTGACCCACGCCCTCTGTCACCAACCCCCCCCCCTTGCCTCTTGTAAGGACCCGTGTGATTAGATGGGCCCCACCCCCATAACCCAGGAGAATCTCCCCTATCAAGGTCTTCAACTCGATCCCATCTGCAAAGTCCCTTGAGCCATGCAAGACACTGTGTCCCCAGGGCCCAGGGAGGAGCCCGTGGCCATCTTGGGAGCAGCATTATTCTGCCCGCCACTCTGCCCAAATGCTCCTCAGGAGTGGAGTGGACACGTTTTGGTGCCATCACCCACCCAGTGAAGTACGATGCAGCCGTGAGAAGAGAGGAGCCGGCCTGCTCACATCTGGGCGCTAGATGCCTTTCCCAGCAGAATCATGCCCCTGGGAGTAGTCCAGACCCCCAGGGAAAGCACGAGAAAGACTCTTCAGGAAAGAAAAATAGGATGCCAGCTTCGAACTCCGAAGAACTATGACATCGGACAAAGACTTGACCTTCTCCAGCCCTGACACTGTCTGCCCTGTGCCCCTGCAGGGCAATGTCCTAACCTCTCTGTGGCTCTTAGCTTCCCGCCTTACCTTCACGAACAGCCCCCGAGACTAGCCCCACGTGCTGCACACTCACTACGCACTGGCTAGGAGCTTCCATACTGGCGCGGCACTGTGGGGGCTCCTGCCAGGGCCCCCTCCTTCCTCAGAAGGCCTGCGCCTACCACTCTCGTGGCCCAACTGACTTTGGGTCCCTGGAGCCCTCTGTCCCGTCCACTGGGAGGCAGAAGTGCCTGGAAGCACACAGCTCTCTCCGCGCCGCACTCAGATGGCCCGTAGCCAGTGTCTGAGGGCGTGGGAAGACGAAAGCTCAGCTCTCGGTCTCAAGTTGAGGCAAACTCTCTGAGGGGCAACTTCGGGGTCAGGCCCGTGCACTGTGCCTGCCGCTGCGGCCTTCCTTGGCTTCCTCTCTTTCCCTGTCCTGCTCCCCTTCACCCTCTTACTGGTTTCTTCTGGAACTCACCCCTAATAAATCCTCTAAACACGAACGCTGGCCTCGGGTCTTCCTCTGGGCCATCGGGACTATGATCCGTATGTTAGCCCCTTTAACAGCAACCCTGTGAGGGGAGTGCAGTGATGATTCCCATTTCTCAGATACGGAAACTGAGGCCAGAGAGGTTCAGTGATACACCCAAGTTATCGGGTACGTAAGTAGCTGAGCACGATTTGAAACCACACCAAGCCCACATGCTGGGCCTCTTCTCTAGGACTCCCTCAGCTCCTTAGAGACATGAGACAGGAAGGAGGGGGTGCCGGGGAGACGCAATTAGGGAAGGACGATGGATGAAAACACCCTGTGGGGCCTCGGAGCTCATTAAAGTAAAAAAAAAAAAAAGAAAAAAAAAAAAGATTCATCATTTGCCAGCTTGGGCAGGCCTCGTGTGTTCTGAAGCCCAACCCCAGCGCCTCCCCCTGGGGCTGCTTCCTCTGCTCCCCTCCCGAGAAGGAACTTGGGTGCCTCTCCCCCCCGGAGCTCAGGCAGGGATCTGAGTGCTCAGGGGAGGAGGGAGGCTCCAGGGCCTGTTGGAGCCAGTCCTTGGTTAGAGCAGCGAGGTTCAGGCTGGAAAGGAGCTGATGGCTCGCAGTTCCATGGCCCAGCTCCCCTGCGCCATCTCCCCATGGGTCCTCCTGAAAAGGAGGAAAAAGAATCATACAGAGCCCCCTCTTTGCTCCTGGCATCTCGTGGTTCCTGTCCGGGTTTAAGTCTGGGACACAAAGGCCGATCCCTGGGCCGCTCGCGGCTGGGCAGAGGGGACAGCAGGGATCATAAATCCCTTTCCTGCACGTTCTTTACCTGCCCAGCAGGCTCCATCTGGGTGGGTACCGGGCAAAGCAGCCTCCCCTCCTCCATGAGCACTTAACTGCAGATGACCAGGAATGGGGGAGGTGCGTCTCATTCCCTGCATGTCCCCAGATCCCAGAGACCAACGGGGTGACTTCTAGGAAGGAGACACCAAAGGCCCAAGCGAGGCATGTGTCAGAGGTGGGGTTTGCACGCGGGCTGGGAGTGGCAGCATCTTCTCTGCTCCGCAGCGCAGCCTGCCTGCTCCGGTGCCGCTCCCCTGTGGGCCGACAACGATCCACAGTGAATTAAGCCCCGGCGGGTGAGCTCCTTGAGGTGCGACGGGGTTACTCATCCTCCCGAGCCTGGCCCAGCAGAGAAGAGATCACCGCTCAGCAGCCGCTCCAAGGGGTCAGAAGTGGTCATTAAGGAAGGGCTGCTGGTGGTGAAGGAAGGGGGGACGAAGGCCAGGAGGTCAGGGAGGGTAAGGTAACTCCCTTGGTCTCAAGGCTGCTAGAGGCAGAGGAGGGATACTTATGTACCAGCCTTCGTTGGCTCTCTGCCAGCAGGGAGCTAGGGGCCTTTCTTTGTCTCGAATCCTGAAATGAACCCAGCAAGGGAGTCCTATTATTTCACTCTACAGGTGAAGGAATGGGAGCTCTGAGAGGTTAAGCTACTTGCCCGAGATCACACAGCCAATAGGAAGGAAAGCTAAGATTTGAACCCAGGTCCTCGTGTCCAGCCAGGAGCCTGTTCTGTCCCCTGAGTCATGGCCAGGCAGGCACAGAAGTGGACACTAAGGAACACACAACCTGCTATAGAGTTCAAAGTCAGGAGAGAGTGTTTCTGTTGGAGCAGTAGAGGCAGGCTTCCTGGAGGAGGTACCTTCTGAACGTGGAAGATTTAGGCAGGGAGAGGGGAGGAGGGTCATTTCCAAGGATATCCAGGATATTCAGGCCCACGCTCTATAGAAGGCCTTGAAATGTCCGTGAAGACTGGCAGTGGGAAGCCACTAAGGTTCTTTAGACAAGTGAGAGTATCTGGGGGGAGGCGATGGCTGTCAACTGAAAGAAGAGACAGGCTGCAGGCTGCTGCCGGGCCAGGGAAGAACAGGTACCCCGGGACCTGAGACCGCGGGGAGGGCGAACAAGCATAGCTCCAGGAGGCCTGGCCACAGCGAACCTAGAGCCTTGAGCTGCGGGGCCAGAGGAAGCGGTCCCTGAGAGAATGAGGAGCCACAGAGAGAAATAGATCTTTCTGGGACAGTGTGGTTTGGGGGGGAAGGACAGGCAGGTTCCAAGCGTAACTGGCCGTCAACGTGGACAGAGCAGCTCAGAGGTGGGAAGTTTCTTTTGGTGCTGAAAGAGGGTCACACTCGAGATGTGGACCTGGAAGTTCTTGGGTAGAGAACCGGAAATAAAAGCTGGGCTGGGGAGGGACAGCAGGAGCAGAAGGGAAGGAGAGAAAGGGAATGAAGGAATCATCCATACCTTCGTTCGTTCGCAACACGGACATGCTAGGACTTGTGCTGGGCGCTGGGTACACAGACACTGGCAGGATGCCTCGAACGTGTGGATGATAAAGAGGAGGCAAGTGGGCGGCGTTGAAATCCCACGTGCCGGCCACTGAGGATGGGTGCTAACTTGGGGCGCATGGCTTCGCCTCTCTGTGCCTCATGTCCCTCCTCTGGAGAAGTGAGTATAAGGACGCCTATGTCACTAGGCGGGGAATTGAGTGAGATGACATATGGCACAAGCCAAGTGCTCGGGCAGGTGGCCGGCATCCAGCAAACTCAGTAAGGGGAGCGATCTCCTTCTGCTCCCTCCTCCCTCACCCCCTTTGATCAATGGCCTCTTCACTGTTCTTCGGACACCCCAAGCTGCTCCACCCCAGTGGTCTGGGGGCCTTGGCACTGGCTCTCCCTCTGCTTGGAATCTCTTCTCCCAGATCTTCCCTCAGCTCACTCCCTCACTTCCTACAGGTCTCTGCTCAGATGTCACCTCCTCCAAGAAGCCTTCCCAGACCATACTGGCTCCAGCACTCCAGTCACTCCTTGAAGGCAAGCTCTGTGAGAACAGAGACTTTGCTCACTCACTGTTTCCCCAGCACAGAAAATACGGCCCAGTGCCTCGTGGGCATCCACAGACGTTTGTGAAGGAATGAATGAATGAGTAAATGAATGACCCAGACACTCTGATGACCCAGACTTCTCCACCAGGACAGGGGAGCAGTCGATGCACCTTGTCAATAAGCAAGGGGACGTCTAGGTTTGGCTCTGTGGGCCTGACTCTTCCAAAGCCAAGTTCTGGGGTCCCCAGACCCATAAGGGCTTGGGCGAGGGATGTTGAAAGCAAAGGACAAAGGACGATAACAGCAGTCGACAGCTCTAGTGTACCACGAAGCCCTGACATCTCTCCTTTGGGCCACATCTTTTGTCTGAGTCCAGGGCTCTGAGCACACATTATCTTTTCACCAGGTCCTGAGCAGGAGACAGGCTTTCAGCAGGTCTGATGGCGCGGGACAGATCAGGATTCCCAGATGACCTCTCCCGCTTTTCTGCTTCAGCCCGAAGCCAGAGCTCGAACCAGTGTCTGGTGGACCATAGTTCTGTGGGCCTCACACAGCAGCAGCACGGTGGCATTTAACCAAAACAGCTTCTTCATTGTGACTTATATGTAACAAATGGGAAGCATCTCTTTAAAAATCTGAGTTTTCTCCTTTTTTTATTTTTTTAAGTCCAGAAGTTCTGAAATTACTGGGGCCACAAAGTAGCCCCTTCCTTCCTTCCTTCCTTCCTTCCTTCCTTCCTTCCTTCCTTCCTTCCATCCTTCCTTCCAGATTTTTATTTATTTGACAGAGAGAGAGAGAGAAACCACAAGCAGGGGGAGCAGCAGAGGCAGAGGGAGAAGCAGGCTCCCCACTGAGCAGGGAGCCCAATGTGGGGCTTGATCCCAGGACCCTGAGACCATGACCGGAGCTGAAGGCACATGCTTCACCGACCGAGCCACCCGGGCATCCCAGCTTCTGTCTTTAGATGGAGGACGTGTTGAAGTTTGTCACAGCCCTCGCCACTCCCTGGAGTCTCCCAAACCAGAAAGGCAGGGCTTAAATGCCCGCTCTCACGGAGCCTGGACTCCTGATTGTTTTGTCTGGCTCCACGCAGCCCGCTCACTTATTTATGCTAGCTGCTTGGCCCCTGCAGGAACCTGAATGTTCCCTAGGCTAAGCTCCTTCTGCCTCAGTTTCCTTACTGGTCAACCAGATGATCTTCTCTGCTAAAAACCAAGAGGATAATGAACATGAATGTGCCTACAGACTACAGATGGTATCGAACCAAGGCTCAGTAAACAGTTTCCCTTCCCTCTCCTGCCTAGCTATGTTGGCCCAGCCGTTTGCTCTCTAATCGGTAAAAAAATATGGAGTAACTCCTTGACGCCAAGTGCCCTACGAGCCACGGGGATGCGGTGGTGAATGAACAGACATGGTCCCTGCCCCCATGGCACTCACAAACTCTTATTATAGAAGTAATCCAGCAAATCAATCTGTAATTCCAGTTTGAAATATGTGCCACGAAGGCATTAAATTGAGTGGAATGAGAGAGAAGAGGAAGGGGTCCCCAAGGAGGTGGATCTGAGCAGAACACTGAAGGATAAGGGGGCAGGTGCAGAGGGCTGGGTATGCGCTCTAAACAGAAGGAACGGCCTGTGCAAGTCCCCGATGCAAGAAAGGGCCCCCACTGTTCTAGAACTGAAACGAGGCTGGTAGGGAGTGGGGGAGATGATGCGCGATGATGTGACTGGTGAGGAGAGAAGAGCCAGAGCGTCGAAGGAATAGCGATTTTATTCTAGGTGCAGTGGGAGCACAGAATGCTCAGGGAGGCATGGATGATTCAAACTGCCTTTTCCCAAAATGTCTGGGCTGTAAAACAACAATAGGATACTGCTACGAACTTATTAAAAGGGCTAAAATCCCAAAAAATGGATAATACCAAATGCTGGCGAGAATGTAGAGCAACAGAGACTGCCACTCATTGCTGATGGGAACGCAAACGGGCGCAGCCACTTGGGAGGACGACTTGGTTGTTTCTTACGAAACTGAACATATTCTTACCATACGAACCAGAAATCGTCTTCCTTCGTGTTTACCCGAATGAGTTAACATTTGTGTCCACGCAGAAACTGGCACACAGATGTTTACAGGGCTTTATCCGTGATCATCATTAGAAGAACTGGAAGCAACCAAGATATCCTTAAATAGTAAAGAAACTGCAGAACTGCCATACAATGGAATATTATTATTCAGCAATACAAGAAATGAGCTATCATGCCAGAAAGAGACATGTGAGAACCTTAAATGCATATCACCGAGTCAAAGAAATCAGTCTAAAAAGGCCACATACTGTGTGATTCCAACCATGCAACATTCTGGAAAAGGAAAAACAATGGAGTCAGTGAAAGATGAGTGGTTGCCGGGGGTTGGGTGAGGCCGTAAGGACAGGGAGGAAGGGAGGGAGGGAGGAATGAATAGGCGGAGCACAGGGGAATTTTAGGACAGCGAAACGACTCCGTATGATATATATGGTAATGATGGACACATGTCAGTATACATTTGTCAAAACCCATACAACGTGCAACACCAAGGGTGAGCTCGAATGTAAACTATGGCTGCTAATTAATGTATCAGTATCGGTTCCTCCCTCATCACAACTCTGCCACACTAATGCAAGACGTAAACAATAGGACAAAGTGTGTGCGCATATTTTGGGAACTCTGTACTTTCCGATTGAATTTTTTGTAAACCTAAAACTGCTCTAAAACAAAGTCTGTAAACTAAGACATAAACATGCATTAAAAAAGAAAAAGTCTGGGCTGAGGTGGAGAGACTGGGTTAGCAGGAGGGGCTAAGGGGCAGGAGGAGAGCAGGTATCCACGTGGGAGATCGTGGTGGCTTCCAAGAGGGTGATGATGGAGAGGTGGAGGGTGGACCCAAGAGTTATTTAGGAGGTAAAATGCACAGGACCTGATGATGATGGGCTGTCTGAGGGGGTTAAGGAGGGCGCGAGTCAAGGAGGATTCCCTGGCCGTGACCTTGACAGTGGGCCACTGAAGCTCTATTCACCGCAGTCCAGCTGCAAGAGGGGGAGAAGCCTTGGCAGAGAGAAGCTTCAAAGCTAGTACAGCGCTTGTGGAAAATCCTGATACTGGGGATGTGGGTCTGGAATTTCGGCAAGGGGTCTAGCTGTAAAGTCGGGAATCTTTCTCCTCTGGAAGTGAGCCCGCGTTTGTCAGTTCAATTCAGCCAGCCTTTCTGCGGCCCCATCTCAGCGCCATGGCACTGCAGGTCTACCCAGGGCGACCTCAGCCGTGCAAAGGCCTTGTGGCTCTCCCCATCTCTCCAGATAGGAAACTGTGTTCCAGAGAAACCAGGACAATGGCCAGAGGCCCTCCAGCCAGCCCACAGCAGGGCGATCACAGGCCTCCCACCTTTCCTCCACCTTCTTTTGCAGGATTCCACACTGCCTTTTTCCCCACGCACCTGCCTCCAGAGCCCCAGGCGCACCTGGGCTCAAGCTCCATGCGAGATTCCTCGCTGGCAAGTTCTCCGCTGCAGTGCTGCGAAACGTGGAAATGGGTCTCTCGAGGGGTATTCTAAATCACCTGTGGTCAGGCACGGCAGGTTTTCAAAGATGGGTCATTTTAGCCCAAGTTCAGGCTGAGGCTGTGACGAAAAGCTGAACCCCTTCCTCTACTCCAGTGCAGACATGCGGAGTCCAGGACTCGGGAGGGACCGAGGGACAAGGGGAGGCTACGGCCAAGGAGGGAGGACAGAAATTGGACAGGTGGGAATGCAGTGGGAGGCAAGCTGAGTGGGGTCCAGGATGGGGACGGACGCTCAGCCAAGCTGTCAGGAACCCATTCTTTCTAGACGCTGGCACATGGGCCAGGTGCTAGAGGCAGGGCCGGACAGACGGCAGGGTGGACGAGCGCACCCTGTATCCTCGTTTCTTGCTTGTTTCCCACCGCCTATTTTATCGCCCAGCCCCAGAACACTGGGCCTGGTTTCTGCCTCAGTTCTATCTCTCCATACTTCTCCTCGAGGAGCCCCTGCCCCGACGTCCAGAGGTTCAGAGCAGAGCACATGGATGGTGCACATGAGACATTCATCATCTAATTCAACTCTCCCCCCACCATCTCTCCGTTTCACAGAGGACGCAACTGAGGCTCCAGGGGCGGCGGAGGGGGGGGGGAGCTGTAAGGGACTTCAGAGTCACAGGGTTTCAGCATCAGAGCAGAGCCAAGAGCCGGATCTCAGATGCCAAGGCGCCGCTCCCGGCTCTTGTCTCTCCCCAGCATGCCCCGCCCGGCCCCCAGCATGGGTTCAGCATCAGAAACCATTCACGACAGGAGCCCTCCAAGGGTGAGCCCCCTCCTGAGCCCTCAGCACTTGATAATGACGCCCGAGGCCTGCTGGTCTTGGTCAGTCTACGGCCTTCCCACACTGCGGTCCCTGTCCTGTGTTGCATTACATCAGGTTTCTGGAAGAGCAGCCCCAGAGCCTGGAGGTCCCCGGATGGGGGTCTGAGGTCAGCTGATGGCAGCCAGCCTGGGAAGCCATCAGGCAGACAGGAAAGATTAAGTGGGAGCAGTGCCCTGTGGGAAGGAGTTCCGCCCACGGCTCCAGCCCAGCCCACAGGGGCCGGTCACCCAGGCAGGGCCCTCACCAACTAAAGGCTCCTCGGCAGACCATAGTAGGGAGCACCCTAGGGTCAAGCATCTTCAGGTGTGGAAGAAAGAGCCTCCCAACCAGGGAAGTCTGGGGCCAGCTGGGCACAGGAGCCTAAGGGACAGGGAGGGGGGAAAAGGCATCCAGGAGAAATGACCTTATGCAGAGAGTAAAACCATGCCCGTCCCCCGGACCCACGGTGCAGTCCTCCTGCTACAGCGGACTCTTGCTCTGCTCAGAAGACGAGCACCCCCGGTTTCCAAGGCCACCTCCCCAAGCCAAGCCAGCACCCAAGGCTAAGCACACTAATGGAAAAACCAGCCAGCGGGGTCTCCGTTGTATGAACCGGGGAAGTCTGAGGGTCCATAGAACGGTCTTGTAAAAGAATCCAGGCCCCGGGCGATATGGACACCCAGACAAGCCAGCCTGATGCGTTTCTCTCAGGCTCAAGTGCTACTCCAGAGACCTTCCGGAACCCTTTCACGAGACAGCCAGACCCTGACTCCGGTTTCCTGTTCCTGTGCAGCAGAAGCCGCCCCCACCCCCGCCCCGCCCATGCTTGCACATCCAGTCACGCAAGAAAAGCCTTGCCCTAGGAGGGGTCCAGCCCCTGCTGGAGCCCCAGAACTCCACAGTAGACAGCCCAAGTGCAGCAAGGGTGACAAAGGGCAGCAGGACTCCGTCTGTGAGAGGCGTGGGGGTGTTGGAGTCGGCAGACCTCCACACAAAACCCCCATGTTTCCTGGCACATGGAAGGTGCTGGAAAAACAGCAGAAACCTACCTGACTGCCTTCTAAGAGTCCTTTGGTTTGGAGTCAGGGAGGGGCTTAAAACGAGGGAACTCTTTGCCCACCTTTGATACTCAAGAGGCACCAAGGGCCCTCAGGTCAGAACCCCTCTGGTCTCCCGGTGGGGGGCCCCGAGTGGCCCCCATACCCCTAAAGGCAGTCAGTCAACCCCTCCATCCTCAGCACCACATCTAAAGCTTGGGCACGCTCTGTTGGGTTCCTGGCCTCACTGAACAGTGAGGATCTGTTTGGGGTCTGTCTCTGGGACCAGAAAAGACTTTCTCGAGGACAGGGGTAAACAGAGGTTCATTTGCATATTCCTAGCACCAAGCAAATTTGGCATGAGCTGGGCCAATCTGTGGCATGGATGGATGGATGGATGGATGGATGGACGGCAGACAGCAGCGTCCCTGCAGAAGCAGCAGATGCCCAGTCTGTCTTTGCTCAGGCTTCTCCGGAGAGGAAACAATGATCTCAACAATCACAGCACACTAAAAACTGGCCCTACAGGAAGCCCCTCCCGTGTTTACACTGAGACCTCCTCTCAGTGGGTGCGAGGAACCGAGGAACCGGCCTCCAAATCCCAGGCACAGACCCTCGGGCCCTGGGCTTTATCTCCGTGCTTTCTCTTTCCTCCCATTGTCCTGTCTGGCTTCCCACAGCCCCAGGCCAGGAGCCGGCTTTGTTTGGAGGTCACAGAGCAGCCCTGACTGCCCCAAGACCTAAGGTAGAGCAGAATGACCCATTCCCCTTCTGGGGGAACAGTCTTTTCAGATCTTTCCCAGGGACCCTCCCCTCACAGCTTGGTTTCCTCAGAGACACTGAGGCCACCACAGACAGCTCCTGTCCCTGGCCCCCTTTCCCAGCGGGCTAGAGGTCAGAGGCTCCCCCCCCCCCCACAGAGGTCACCAGATAAGCCAAAATGGGGAATAGACAATGCTTTTCCATACCAAAGAAGTCACCAGGACCAATAATTTTGAATGCTAAATAATGACATCTAGAAGGGGTGTGGAATGAGGGGCACTGACCCAAGCTTCCCTAGCACAGGGGGAAGAACCTGGAGCCTAGAGAGTTCTTAGAACTCAGCTAAACTTGAAGAAACCCAGAAGCCTTAACTCCAAACTCCCAACTGTGACAGTGAGGCAGGTTTGACAAGAAGGGAAGATTCTGGAAAGCAGGATACGGTGGGGTAGCGGTCATGGCGACGGTGGTGGGGTCAGTACCAAGCCTTGTGTCCTAGCTGATTTACAGCAGCTGGTCACAGAGCAGAACTCCAGAACGTGTTCTTAGAGCCAGGAAGAAACAAGCCCCATGCATCCTGGTCTTGCCGTGTGAGGGGGACAGAAAGATCCAGCATGGCTGACTCCTTTCTCTTGCTCCTCTGGCTACAGGGCCCCAGTGAGCTCCTCTACAGAGAGTGATACAAGGTGCTGAAGACAAAAATATCTCATGGCAATATCAATTCTATTCATCTTGCCCTGGAACCGAAGTGGTAACCTTCCATTGCTGATGATGTAATGATCCTAACAGCTGATGATGTAATGATACAACAGCTGATGATGTCATGATACTCACATTTACTGGGAGCCAACGCTATGCCACGAGCATCTTGTCAATCCTCCCAGCAAGTCAGGGAGGATTCAGAAAGGTTAGAAACCTGCCCAATGTCACACAGCCAGGGAGGGAAAGACCAAGTCCTCAAACTCAGTTCCACCAGCTCGTGCCAACAACCCTTAGCTCCTTCAGTCCCCTCAACGTGGTGTGGCAGGACTTAACATGATACAGTGGGGGAAACTGAGGCCCTGACCAATGATTTCTCTATCTTTTGCTCTCAGGAGCAGGGTCCCGGTCTTCATTAGGGTCTGACATATTCCTGGTTACACTGTGTCTCCTCAGGCTGCTGGCAAGTACTCCTCAGATGGCTGAAAGGGGGTGCAGTTCCAGGGTGGAGAGGGTAGCTGTCCTTCAAACATTCCTGTTCCCCTTCCAGAGTGAAAGGGTGTGGCTGGGAAGGGGCTGGCCAGCCAAGAACTACACTTCCCAGCCTCCTTTGCACCTATTGTCCATGTGACTTGTTCTCACCAATGAGAGTGAGCATAATGTGATGAGGAAGGGGCCGCCCAGCCAAGAACTACATTTCCGAGACTCCTTTGCACCTATGTGGCCATGTGACTCATTCTCAACAATAGGAGCGGGAGTGATGTGATAAGGAAGCAGACGAGGCTTCCCAAGCTTTTCTTCCTCCTTCCATGGTGATCTTAGAAGCCACATGTTGAAGATGGAAGGAAATAGGGGCCCTAAATACTGTGTGGAAAGCTGCCCTCCACTTTCACTGAAAAGTTGCCGAGTGGCAAATAAATTTGCACTGTGTGAAGCTGCTGAGATTCATGGTTTATCTTGTGTGGCCCCCAGCAATGTCCTAACCAACACACTAGTCCTGGGCTCTTGGTTATTACGAACCTTCTCATCCGCCATCATTATTGGGAATGCTGGGGAAGATCCTGGCAACCCCCAGAACTCAGCTAGAAATTCATTTCATTCAGAAGACATTTACTGAGTACCCCCCATACCTGGTCCTGGCCCATCAACAGGCAAAAGTTCCCTGGTATCCCCAGCACTTGACCTCTCCTCCAATGCACAGCTGTGATTCTCTCCCTTCCCTATCATAACCAGACTTCTCTCAAAAATGTTGTCTGCCCCTCTTGTCACCATTTCCAAATCTTCCACTCACTTCTCAACCCCATTTGTCTATTGTGGCTGCAGGTCGGAGTCTCTGGACTACTCAGAACCTTGGTTCCTGTATCAAGTGGCCTCACCGTTCAGGAGCATAGCCATCCACACAGCCCGTCTACACACCTGATTTATTCTGACCCTCACGACTACCTCAAGGGATCATTATTCAGCTCCTTTCTAGACATTTCTGCAGACACCTACTACTGTGTGCTACACAACGTTCTAGAAGAGGAAGAGGGGGTAAAGGAGAAACCATCCCTGCCCTTGAGAAGCATTCAGTCCAGGGGGGGTAGTATATCTCATTTTTCAGACAAGGAAACCAAGGCTCAGAGAAGCTAATTGTCCAAAATGACATAGCTGATGGGTGATATCTTGCCCACTGACCTGACACACAGGAATCATCTGGAAAAGACGATCGATGAAGATAATGTACTTCAAAAGGTTCAAACCTTTGTATGAGTCTAACTCAGAATGCCCATAGGGGGACAAAGGAAAGAAATAAAACGATCCAGGCTCATCTTCTCTTCCCCGTTCCTGTATTATCTGTCATGTTCTAATTAAAACTCAAGTGCTCTTAATATTCCCCAATGAGACCTAAGGAAATATTTTGGTCTTAATTTTAGCTCCATGCCAAATAGCCCAACATCACATTAGTCAAAATTATTTGACCTTCAAAAGTTACACCCCTCCCTGTGCTTCGGCTTCCCCGGGCGTACAATTAGAGGGTTCACCTGGATGATCGCTCAGGCTCATTGCGGTCCTCAATATCTGTAATTCTAGGACATTCTTACTTGCTTACCAGACACTGGGAGCTGCCTCCCCTGTTCGCTTGACCCTACTACTACTTTAACATTTTACTGGGTCTGTCACAAGGTTGAAGTCAGGGATCTTTCATAACACCCTATGGAGTTAGTGCTATCATCTTAGAGATGAGGATATCAAGACGCAGAGAGTTGAAGTAATTTGCCCAAAGACACACAGCAAGTTAGTGGCCAAACCAGGATTCAAACCAAGCCGTCTAGCTCTCCGGGGTTATGTGGGCTCCTCCCACAGTCTCATTTATTTGCAAAAGGTTCTGTCCCTAGCTCCTGAGGAGTGGACATTGGACACATGACCTTGCCCATTTGCCACCATAGCTGACTGGACCAGGAAGGACACCTGTACCCAGGGCAGCCCATTCCTTGATCTTGGAGGGAAAAGCATGGCCTGGTGTGGAAGGCACTCAGTCATGCACAGGGAAGTTCAGGGAGCATGGCCAGTTGGATCTGTGGGGCTGACCTGAAACCCATGAGGACTTGGGGTCCGCTCCCCAGATGGTTATGGTCAGGATAAATGAGCAGACCATGCTAGTCAAAGCAGAGGGAGCAATGTGCCACCCGGAGGGATCCTGACCATTGATAGAATTCCTCAGATGGTTTTCTGGCTCCAGGAGCTCAGAGGTGCCCCAAAAGCTCCTTGGACTTCCTGGAATCCCGAGTATATCTTGACAGCAAGTGCAGGTGGCCCTCTGTTCCCTGTAGTCCCAAGGAACTTGCTAAAACCACAAGCTCTGAGCAAATTGATTTCCCTTCTCCTTGCCAGACACATTTGCTGGGTCTGAATGCACCTTTACAAAACCAATACACTCATGATGAGTAAGCCATTGGCTCAGGCTCTGGACTTTTCTGTAATATAGAGATTTGCGCTGTCACAATATTTACTGTTATAGAATTTGACAAACAGAACACTGGTGTGAGAGACAGTATGTATAAAAGCGGTGGGGAGGGGACGAGAGATAGAAAGTTAAAAAAAAAAAAACAAAAACCTTCCCAGCTCAAGAAAATAGGAAAAGCAGAGTGCATAACAGAGGGGAGAAAAGTCAATTAAATCATGATAATTACTTCCGCTGCTGAGCCCGAGAGCAGCATGAACGTCTATTAATTAGGATTTCCATGTTGACTGTGGCCATTTGACTTCAATGAGGCTGCCAGTATGCTTAGTAACAATGTCCTCCTGGAGAGCAAATGTGTGAAAATATTTTTACCCTGACAATTAGCAGTTTTAAAGAACCCTACACACACACACACACACACACACACACACACACACACACACACACACAGAGCCAGGTTCCCTGGGCCCCTGTGGTTGACACGAAATGCAGCGGTCTCTGCAGCCCTACCCCCGCTCCCGGAAGTCCAGATACCCTAACCTCACTCCTTATAATTACCAGGTCCATCCAGCTCTCTCAGGAGCACTAAGACTCTTGGCGGGGTACAAAAGCCTACCCAGAAGCTCAGAACAGGAGCCTGAAGGGTTATCTTGTCCTGCTCCTGCTTCTGGAAAGATCAGCCCAAACCGCTCGAGAGAAGAGTCTGTCTTAAGGTGACATGGAAGGAGGGGGGGCATTCAGGACAAGTTGACTCCATCCTCAGAACCAGATTCACATCTAGAAACCAGAAGCATTGGTGGCTTGGATACCAGTGAATGTTCTAAGCAATCCACAACACTTGGGTCTGAGAAGATGATCCTTCCTGTTCAGACAGGCAAAGGCCTGCGCCGTTGGCTCAACTGTCAGGTCCAACTGTGGATTATCAGGGTCATGAGTGGTGTAAGAGATGGACTGGGCCACTTGGCGAATGGGGAAACTGAGGCTCAGAGAACTCGGGCAGTGTGCTTTTAGCAGCAAGGCCAGGATTCAGGCCTAGGCCTTGAGAGCCAGCCAGGGCTCTTCCAGCGATATGATAGGCCAATCGAGGACACATTATATTATGTATATATTATATTAGTAGAATAACTATTGCTATGTAATGTCTGGTACATAAAAGAAGGTCAATAAATAAAAGTGAATTTCCTCCTCCCTTCCCCTGCAAGGAGGAGAGAAAAACATTGGCTGCCCTGTTTCTCAGCCCTGGGGGATTAGGTGGAGGACAGAGGGACTAGGGGGAGGGTGGGTTCTCCAGCTCTGGCCCCCGTGAAGCTCCCTCAATCCCCTCAGCGTGGTCCGGCAGGACTTAATATCATACAATTTGGGGAAACTGAGGCCCAGATCCGTGATTTCTCTCTCCTGCCCTCTCTGCCCTTCGCAGAGGAGAGAAGCAAGGAGCCAGGTCTGAGACAAATGTGGGACGCTGGGCCAGCCACCCTTTGACAAAATCAGTGCCCCCTCCTCGCCTGCCCCGATCAGCTGGAAATAGAGAACCCAGGCTGGAGGGCCGGTGGCAGCGGGGCGGTGGCAGCGGGGCGGTGGGGGACGGGGCGGGGGGGGGGCTGCTAAATGCTCTCTGGCCAGCTGGTGGGGCTGAGCCAGGAAATCCTCTGGCCCTCAGGCCCCAGGCTCTCCCTGGCCTCAGCGCCGGGGGTGGAGGAAGGTCAGGGTCAGGGCCCAGGAGGCCTGCGTCCTGGAGGATGTATAGAAATAGCGTCCTCGGCACGGGCAGGGAGGCACGGGCAGGGCTCTCGGAGGGAAGTGGGCTTTCCTGCCATTCACCACCAATCCTGCAGCAGCCAAGTGAAACAACGGAGATTGCCCACATCCCACACCTAGCCAGAAGCAAAATTTGGATATCCTGACTGGCAGACCAGTGCTCGCCGCTCTCCTAGCCTAATAAACATTCAAGGCTGAAGGGAGCAGATATTAGTACTCAGCGTGGGAAGACTCAGAGGTCTGCAGACTCTCCGGCTTCCCAGCTGAGGGATCTCAGCTATTGGATGCTCCCCTCTGGCCTCGAACTTTCCAACCACGAAGCAGGGACAACGGCAAGTACCCGGCGCACGGCTGTCAGGCTGGCTGTAAGTGAAGCCCCACCGGGGAAGTGCCTGGACCACAGCGGCTGAGGTTCGGACCCAGGGTCCGTGGGGGAGGGCTCTCTTATGCTTGAGAACATGTCTCAGTGGTCCCTGCCCCTTTAGCCTGGGTCCCAGAGGAACCCCGTGTAGGGGAGACTGCAGGCCCCAATGGCTGCTGCTCCCAGGACGATGAGAGACACACGGAACCGACTCAAACCCTCTCTGTGGCCGGAGCCCGGAGCCTGGAGTCCAGCCAAGGCGCAGTCGACCCACAGCCCTTGAACAGGAGAATAAACACCGCTTCAAGTCACTGAGCTTCGGAGTCTTTTGTGGCATTATTTTGGGGATCAAGTACAACTCGCAGTTTAGTAGGAGAGAGAGAGGGTAGATGCCTTGCTTAAGCTCCCAGTGCTGGCAGACAGCAGAGCCTGGGCCCGCCCAGAGCCTCGGGGGGCCCTCAGCTGCCTCTCCAGCACGCCAAGGCGGTGATGTTCACCCAGTGCCCCCAAAGGGTGGCCAAGCAGGCCCCGCACCTGCCCCGACACCTGTCCCCTCGGGCCTCACGCTTCCCCAAGAAGGGACCTTCCTTAACATAGCCCCATCTCACCTGGGTGGCTCAGTCAGTTAGGCGTCTGCCTTTGGCTCAGGTCATGATTCCAGGGGCCTAGGATCAAGCCCCACATCAGGCTCCCTGCTCAGCGGAGAGTCTGCTTCTCCCTTTTTCTCTCCTTCTGCTGCTCCCCCTGCTGGCACACACACTCTCTCAAATAAATAAATAAAATCTTTAAAAATAAATAAAGAAAGTAGCCCCATCAGACTGTGCCCGGGGCTGCTAACCACAGCTCTGGCCCCAGAGCCCTGCTGGCCACGGCATCCCTGCCCTAAATGTCATCCACACCTCCTCATGCTTCCTGGGCAGGGTCGGAACTTAGGAGAAAGGGGGCAACAGGGAGAAGCGGACAGCAGTAGGAAGGGAAGGCTGCCAGGCTCTGGCTGGGCTGGCCCACCCCCTGCACGCAGACAGCAGGCAGCCCGGGAGCCAGCTCCTTCCAGTAAATCTACACTCCCATTGATGTGGAGGCAGAATTCACCGGAGACAGCAGGCTCAGGGAGAGCAGGAAAGGACAGGAGAAGCAGGCAGTCAGCATCGATTTCTCAGCGACTCACTCCCCAAGTGATTCTCTGTCCGGGCCAGGTCTCCGAATGTGTGCAGGGCCCTTACCTTCTCTGGGAAGGCAGTTGTTACAGCAGAAAGAAGCAGGGGTTTGCAGTCAGATGGGTTCCAGTCCTGGCTCTTTGGGCCTCAAAACCCAGAGAAAGGACTTATGATCCGTCCCCAGGGCTGCTAGGAGGACTTTATGGGTTTTGAGGGCCAGGGCCTGGTGTATAGAGGCCAAGGCAGGGGCCACACGTCAGCTACTACTATTCTTAACTGTTGGGCTGCACCAGGGCCACACACAGCGCTCAATTCTGATGAACTGGAGAAACTACACAGACACTGAAGATAGGCACAAGCAAAAACCTACCCAGCATGGTATCCGGCCAAGTTCAGTCAAGAGTGATCCAGAAATGGCGAATGCCCGCATGCCCGCAACCGTGCTCAGCTTGTCCGTGGCAGACATCACTAATCGATTGCAGCACTCTTTGCTGATCAGCCCAGAAGGGACCTCAGAATGCTCTCAGCCTGGGGCATTGGCAGGTGCTGCCATGGCTCGGGGTCGGCACTAACAGGAAACCCCACTTACCATCCCTGTTCTCGTCCAGCCCAATGTTCTCTGCCGCAGCACCCAGCTTCCTTTATATTCTGGAACACGCAATCCTGCTCCCACCTGACTGCCTTTGCCGGCCCCTCTGCCTAGCACACTGCCCTCCTCACGTCCCACAGCTGGCGGGCCTCACACTCCACTCCCAGCTGCTCCTCCTCAAAGAGAAGCCCCCCCGCCCGACTACTCGGTCTGACGCGGCTACACACCCCTCCCTCCGCCATGATGCCCTGTCATCAATTTTCATCTTCCTCAGCGCACTTATCATGAGCTGTGTTCATCTGAGGTATGTACTTAGTATCATCACCCCAGCATCCTTGGGGCCTAGAACAATCCCCAGCATCGAGTAAGTGCTTAATAAATATTTGTTGAGTGGATCCCATCAATCCTCAACAATCCAGACCCCCTTCACTCACACACACACACACACACACACACACACACAACAACAACAGCAGAGGTGATGCCCCAGCTGGGCAGGCCTCTGGACCCCACACCCTAGTTCTGGGGGTGCTCCCTGGAGCCCAGCAGCCCCTGGGGAGGGGCGGGTCAGCAGTGCTGCTGGAGAAGTAAGCCTCTGGCCTCTCTTCATTCTTAGTCACCTTCTGGGCATGGGAAGAGGTTTATTTTATTTTGGTGCCTTGGTTTCAGACCCGAGATGGACTGAGAAGGACATTGAGATGACAGGAGACATGCTCCCAGGCCCTGATTCACCCCAGTCTGTGTCCGGTTCATGGGTCAGGGTAGAAGCCGCGTCCTAGCTGGGGGGCCAGAAAGCCCCCCACTCCAGTCTGGAGTCCAGGTGGGTTTCCATTTCCACACTGGCCAACCGTCAGGCAGACCCAGTGTGAGGTCTGCTGAGCACTCCCGGCCCTGAGGGTCTGCGAAGAAGCCTCTGCACCCGCTCTCACCTCCTCTCTCCCCTTCACTCCCTCCTGACACCCACGGGCCACCATCCTGGAACCTCCGTGCAACTGTTCCTCCACACCAGGCCCCTTCGGCCCCCCTCCCCAAACCTGATTTCCTCTGTCTGGAATGTTCTTCTGCCAGCTCATCGCAAGGCCAGATTCTTCTCATGGCTCAAGCCTTCGCACAACTCCCGCCTCATCAGAGACGCGCCCGACCACTCTGTCATCTTGTTTCCTGACCGCTGTAGCACTCTCACTTCCTGACATCATCTCATTTACTCACTCCCTTTAATTTCCCTCTCCTATCTCTGCCCATCAGACTTCAAACTCCACTAGGTGGTACCTTGCAGGCCCTGTTCGGGGTTTATATTCCTAGTTGGCTGGCGCTCCGTAGTGGCTCAATAAGCTGTTGGTGAATGAATGAATGAATGAATGAATGAATGAATGAATGAATGATACTGCCCACAACTCCCTGTGGGATCCGGTCGTCCTGGATGCAATTTCTCTCCGGAGCTGCTGTGCCAACGCAGGCATGGTGAATTGCAGGGAACAGACACTCACAAAGTATCAGTCCATGAATGAGCTGTGTAGTTTTCAGGGCCTTGGATTCCACACCCGTAAAAGGAGGCATCCCAACGAGTCAACACTTCTCAAACCCTGTGATCGGAAACCCTCTGGAAGGGGCTGCCACCTGCCACTTTGCTACCTGCCGATTTCAAATCAGCAAATGTGCAAACTCAAGACGAGGCCTCCTGGTAAAGCCCTGTCCCTCCAGTCCAGTCTGAGAAAGGGGCAACTCTTTCTTCTGTGAAATAATGGGACAGGAGTTGGTAGTTGCTTTTTTTTTTTTTTAAAACATCTTTACTCTCCAACAGGAAGAGGCCATCAGCCAGATGCAGATGTCAGTCCTGACTTTTAAAAAAATTTTATTGGTAGAGGAAATGAAGTCTGGGACCCTCCACCCCGGTGCTCTGCTGACAGGCCACAAACAATGAGGCATTTTCCACCACACAATGAAGAATTAAACTGCCCGAGGACTCCTTTTTTGCTTTTGTCTGTTTCCTATTTTGGGCTTCCTTTGAAAAAGTGGTTTTGCTGCTTTATAAAGTTTGATGGTCTCTGAAGGGTCTGTCTCCGAGGCCCCGTTCCCAGTGTCTCTGCCCCCTTGATGCTTCTTTTCACATCTTGGCCTCTGCTTTGCTCAGACTTTTCTCCAGGTCTGGATGTGCCTGCATCCTGGGTGTGCAGAGCTGGGTTGACGGGCCCCGAGGAGCCAGGATGGCCTTGCCCAGCGAGACCCTCCCTGGTGGTCCGCCAGTGGCCACTGCACTCTCACCCACACACTCGTTCCTGGGCTCCTCGGTGCCGGGTCTTACAGATTTTGCAAAAAAAAAAGGCAAAATCACAGCACTGGAAATGTAGGCCGCGTATGCCGTGAGGCCAGGGCTGGGGGCCGTTGTACAACCCCCTTTTTCAGCCTCATTCAGAGAGACCAGGTGTGTTGTTCCAGGCCACACAGCAAGGAGAGGCCCAAAGCCAGTTCTTAGAGGTCTTTCTCCCAGCACTGCTTGCTGAGTAGAAATTTCAAGAACCCTCTGCCAGCCTGTCTGGGAAGTGAGAAGAGTACACCTGTCTCCAGTTTATCACCCTGGGCTCCGGACTCCTGGGTGTTGAGCACAGGGGCAGCCCCACAAAGGCAAGCATGTATTTAGCTTCCCACTTCCCCGTGTGGAAACTGAGGCTCAGAGAGCTCATGTGAGTGCCCATGGCCATGCAAGGGAGTCTTAAGCAGACAAGATGGGAAAGGCGCCCACATTGGCTCCAAGTGCATCCTCTTTCCTTTGTGTCTGTCCCTGAGTCATGGCCATGGGTCTCTGCCCACAGGGCATTCAGCTGGCCTTTCTCTGCTTAGGGTCATCTTTCTGGAAGCAGCATGATGGAGTCCCTGTCTTGCAGTGGAAGGAAGCACCAGGCTGCTGAGGGCAGGAGCAGGCTGGAGGGGCTGGAGAAAATCGGGGGCAAACTTCAGGGCCACTCTGGAGTAAGGGGGCTGAGCACAGGCCACCAGGGCTGCTGCGAGGTGAGGGGTACGTGGGGCATCTGAAAGGTCAGGCCTAATGCTGGGTGGGGGGGGTCCATGGAGACACGGCCGTGCTCTGTCATTCACTAATTAACTCACACACATGGAATATTATCTCTGTCACAGAGCTAAAGAAGTCAGTCGTGCGCTGCGTGTGTGTGGACAGTTCGGGCATTCTTGGGAAAGCCAGAGGTCCCCACGGTACCAGGAGCAGTAGCATCACTGGACTGGGGGCTGCCTGCGCCGTCCCCTCCCCCTCCCTCGCAGACCCCTTTGGCTAAGAACCCATCAGCCTCTCCTCTAGCCCAGTGAAGCTATTTCATGAACCTGGCGTGTGCTTTAATGATAATGACGCCTGACTTCTTTCAAGGGATGAGTTTGGTGGGTAGGCGGCTGGACAAGTCATCCCGTCATCTGCTGGGCTCCCCATTTCCCGTGGGGCTTCCTTCTCTGCGTTCCCTCTTTGAGCCGGGATTGGCTAGTTCTGAAGGGGTACAAAAATCAATGTAGCTGCTACTCCCCAACCAAAGGCAAGACCCCAACTTCCGACCCTAACTTACAACTCACCTTGGGCCTTATGTAGATACCAGATTCCACCTTAAATACACACACACACACACTCACACCCCAACCTGCAAGACACCTAGAGCCCCCCAGCTGTCTAACCTCAGGGAGTACGGCTCACCCTATCTGAAACACCTGCCGTGCTGCATCCCCCACCCCCACCGGAATGCCAGCGCCCCCTTCCCCACCAGGCAATCTGTTCTCGTCCTCCGGGAACCAGATGAGGAAGGCGCTGTGTTTATTTACATGTTTATCATCCCCACCGGACTGTCCTCCATGAGAACAGAGGCATCCTGTCCCTTAGCCACAGCTTCTGTTGTAAACAGAAAATGCCGAGGGGCGCCTGGGTGGCTCAGTCGGTTGAGAACCCGGCTCTTGATTTTGGCTCAAGTCATGATCTCACGGTGCTCCCTCTGTTCCCTCTGCTCCTCCCCCCACCCCCATTCGCACGCGCATGCACGCGCTCTTGCTCTCAAATAAATAAATAAAATCTTAAAGAAATAAAAAGAAAGAAAGAAACCGAAAATGTCTAGCAAGGAAGGAAAGGGCGTAGTAACAATAATCACGGAAGCGAGCCCCTGACATGAGCCAGGCACCTGGCTAAGCACATTACAAGCTGGAGCTCATTCCACGGTTACTGTAACCTTCTGAAGGAATTGAGGCCCAGAGAGGTGAAGTCATTTGTCTGAGGTCATCCAGCCAGGAAATGGCCAGATCTGAACGCCAGCCTGCAGATCTGCAAAGGACAGGCTGCCTAGGCCTGCCAGGCCACAGGGGACAGATAATGTCCCAGCCTGGAGGCCCTCCTAGGGGAGACCTGGGATGCTTGTTTTGAGTCATTGTGGAAAGCGGCGGTGTGATTCCTCTCCGGGTGCAGCCTGGAGAAATAGGCCAATGGTGACACATGGTGTGGATGGCCCCGCCCATTCATAGGGTTCACTGTGACAGCTGTCATCCCAGGGAGCGAGCTGACCCTTCTACACTCCTTCTGGGGCCTCCTCGTTTCACCAACAACAGCCAGCTTCGCTGAAGAGCTTGTTGGCACAACAGAATAGTGCTGACTCGGTCACAGAGCAAACCTTTGCAGATTTCCAACTTTATACTCGGAGCGAAAGGACATGTGTTTTAAAAAACATAAAATACGGTACAAGCCATCAAGAAGTTTATCACTAGAAGACTAATAATGCTTGTATTTTTAAACCTATTTCCAAAGCTAACTATAGAGCGTGCCTCTCTCTCTCCCCCCTCACATCCTTTGAACGGTATTGAGTGCCTAATGGAGGCAGTTAAAAAAACCAAAACATCGATTATGTCAATAAACATCAACAGAGACACAATCCCCCAGCGGGGCAGCAACCCGTGGAAAAGCAGCGGCTACCGTGTGAGAAGGCACAGGCCCACGTGTGTGTGCCCTCGTGGACGTGGATAAAACTCTAACCACTGACCAGGGAAGTGGAGGCATTTAAACTGGGTTCGGAGAACAGGAAGTTTGTGCATTTCTAGGGATGACATAGATATTGACCACATTTCTTCCCACCTTTTATTGATTTTATTTTTTAAGTAGGCTCCGGGACGAACGTGGGGCTTGAACTGACGACCCTGAAATCAAGAGTCACATGTGCTACCGATCAAGCTAGCCAGGCGCCCCCAATATTAACCAAACTTTAAATGATCAGTGTCTGCTGGTTTATTAATATTCCAAAGGGACAGTGCGGCATGCGTCTGCCTCATCCTTTAAAATGCAGGGAAAGTCGTATACACCCCAAAGATTTGAAAATAGGTACTCAAACGATTACACGTACCCGCGTGCTCGGATCAGCACCATCCACAAATAGCCAAAAGGTGGAAACAACCCAGATGTCCGACAACGGATGAATGCCTGAGCAAGTCGTACCAGATCCCTACCATGGACTCTTATCCAGCCATTGGAAAGGAACGGAGCACAGACACACCTTACAACGTCGGTGAACCTCTAAAATTCTATGCTCCGCCAAAGAAGGTTCCATATTACATGATCCTATTTATAGGAAGTATCCCTAAGAGGCCAGGGCTTGGCGAGAGAAGGCGGACTGACCTGGGGGAGAGGAAAAGGGAGGGAAACCGCTTTCCTGGGTAAGGGGTCTGACTTCGGAATGACGGATATTTCGCGAACTCGATACGTGGTGGATCACATCGGGAATGAACGGAATGTCCCTGAATCCTGCATTTCCAGAGACTTCATTCTATGGCACGTGAATTTCACCTCAATCAATTACTTAACAATTATTTTTTTGGTAGTACTTCTCAAATTTTTAAAGGAAAACCCAAGCTTTGCCGGTGGTAAAAGGCAGCAGCGTGATGCAGGACGAAACACCAGTTTACAAGTCAGGAGCCTGGATCTTCTCTCGCTTCTAATTCTGGGACTTAAGGCGATCACCCTGTGCGCTCTCAGCCTCAGTGTCCCCCTCTATAGAACGGGGCCTCGACAGGCTGCGTGAGGCCCAGCAGGAGCTAGGAGGGACAGTGGTTCTGAAAATGTAACAGTACTAAGCAAACATTCATTGAGGATTCACAGGCCAGTGACTATGCTGTCTGTTCATCTCATTTAATCCTCATAATGAACCCATTTTACAGAAGAGGAATCTGAGGTTTAAAGAAAACCAGAAATACAGCCAGATTTCGAGCCCAGGCTGCTCTCACGCCAATACCACACTGCCTCCCCGCAAAGCATCCTTGTTACCATCGTTCAGGAGAGCTGGTGGCTATTGTGTTCGGCATATAGTGAGAAAAACATCGAGCACTCACCCGCCCCAGATTCACGAACGCACCTCAGCAGCACACCAATGTTCAGTCCTGAGCCAAGGAGCTGGGTCAATCTGCCCTACATCTCACCCGCAGCCCTCTGCTTCTCGAATGGTGGTTCTTATTTCTCGGCATCCGCTAATGTGAATTTCCTTGAAAGCAAACTTCAAATTCAAATCCTTTTGTTACAAAAACATTATCAGACGCTCTTCATGTGCCAATTGCCATCCTGGGTTCTGGGAATACAGAACTCAATAGGCTTTTGCCCCAGTTTCAAAGAACTCACAATGAAGATACGTGAGAAAATAAACAAGTATTCTCAATATTCTAAGCTCAGGGACAGATGTCTGCTCAGGGTGTGCTGGGTGTGTGTCAAAGGAACTCACAGGAAACTTAGCATGGCACAGTGTTAAGCTAAGTCTGGTTCAAATCCTGCTTGTATCATAGCTAAGCTGTGTGATCTTGGGCAAGTCACCTAACCTCTCTGCACATTATTGGTAAAATGAGGCCAACTGTACCTGGATTAAGGGTTGTGCTGAGGATTAAATAACTGAGGATAAATTAACATGCGAAGTGCTGAGAACAAGGCCTGACACATGGCAATTGCTACATAATTAGGGCTAGCTCTTATTATTACCACGGTCTCTGCCTGTGGACGGTGTTGGCCTGGGAAGCGGTGAAGGCACGAAGTCCAAGAAAGACACCCGGCGCACCACAAGAGCTCCAAATGCCAAACTAACTCAGGCCTGTTTTCAAGTGTAAGTCCACGTGGAAATGCAAGTCTTGTAGGAATAAGGGCAATTACAGTTATCACAAACCATGGAGAGGAAGACAGAACCCAGAAGACTGTCCACAAACCCAGATCCATTGGGAAGTGAGAATATCAATTTCCAAGAAATGTTATATCCCCCTCCCTGCATCGCTGCCAGGCCCCAGGGAGTAATTTCATGTTCAAATTGCTTTTTAATCCCAGGAGATTGCATCCCCCAATCCCCTGTGGTCTCCAGAGGATATGTTTGGACAATTTCACCTGCTTTGATGCTGCCAGGAAATGTGAAAACCACAGATCAGGCAATGATCCCCAGTGTCCCCTTTCTAGAAAGATAGGTGAAATGAAGAGCATAAGCCTATGGGATGCTGTTACCTAGGGGATCCTTATGTATAAAAAGGTGTAGGATTTTCCGGTCAATTTCCGGTCTCCTCTCCCGCACCGGACCTGCCCATCATCACAGCTGTTCTCTGCATCCAGGTTCAGGAACGCCCACACCTGGGGCAGGAGGGGCAGGGGGGGCCTCCTTCCACCTCTTCCAACCATATGACCCTGGCCAAGTTACTTCACCTCTCTGAACCTCAGTGCCCTCATCTGTAAGATGGAAATAATATAGCTTTGCTCATGGGATTTTTTACGGGAGCCATACAATTTCAAGTGAAGCATGGAACATATAGTGGGATCTTAAAAAAAAATCAAAACAAAGCTTCCTGAATTGCTAAAACGATACATACAAAACAGTTCTCCTGCCCCATTTCAGCTTCGAACCTGCAGGAGGCTGCCTCCCAGGACCATACTCCAGGGTCAAGCATCTAGGGGAAGCCTCCAGCTCACAGTCCTAGAACCCAGCCAGCCCCGCATTGCCCCCTCTCGGACAAGTGGAGTCTGGGTCTTCTAATCTGGATCCCACTGGAGGCACCTCAGACTTGACACCTGCACCCAGCCCACACCGGCTCTCCCTGGGTGCCCAGCACTCCACAGGAATGCTCCCCTCTGTGCCCCAGGGGTCCCACCACCCTCAACTTACATATGGGGAAACTGATCCTTCAAGGCACTGAGTGACTTGCCCGTGGCCACCAGGCCAGTAGGCGGTGTAGCCGAGATCCAAACACAGGTAAGAATGCCAAACACTCTAATCCACTCCACCGGTATTCCCCAAACACGAGGCGCTCCCATAACCCCCTCACCACATTTGCAATATCCCCCCGCATACAATCATCGCTGTTTTCACCGTATCTATAGCCCACCTGTACTATTCGTCACTGAATCTTGTTCTTCCAAATGACTTAAAACCAACTCATTTTTTAAACCTAACCTTGTCTTAAGCGATACTAACTAGGAACCCATGGGTTCGATGTGTTAAATCTATGTGATCAAATACTCATGTAATTACTATAAAACCACTAAAATAAAAAGCATCCTCGTTCATGTAAGTTCCACGTAATCATCTGGCTTGTCCCAGGCTGCCAGCGGCTGATGCACTTTCTCTCCCTCTGGAAGCGTGGAAGGAACCGGCCTCCCAAAGTTACGTCGGATTTCGATCTGCCAAAGACTCCCTAGATTAGGCGGCCAATGTTCCAGAAATTGTTGGATTGAGAGTTTATGGACTCAGAAAGTGTTCTCCCAGCCCCAAGACAAGTTAGACAGATTTTTTTGTCGTGGGACAAGTGGCAGAAAAAGGAAAGCTTAGACAAGCTTCTGTCGACATCCGAACAAGTTGGAGGCTGTCTGCCGCGAACAGCACAGGCGGGTGAAGCAGCTGCATATCTTAGGAAAAGCTTGGATTCTTAGAACCCCTCCCAGGATCATACCCCAGGGTCAAGCATCTAGGGGACGCCTCCAGCTCACAGTCCTAGAACCCAGCCAGCCCCTCAATGCCCCCTCTCTCGGACAAGTGGAGTCTGGGTCTTCCAATCTGGATCCCACTGGAGGCACTCTACAAGTAAGATAAGCACTCTACATCCAACGGGCTCTTAATAATTGCTCACGAACGACATAAGTTGAACTTTGTAAAGTGCAACCCCTTCAAGGGGGAAGGTGTGTTGGGTTGAGTACTGTTCCTTCCAAATTCACACCCTTCCTCGGAACCTCAGACCGTGTGTGGCTTTATTTGGAAAAGGGGGTCTTTGTGGCTGTAGCTCGTTAGGCTGAGGTCATACTCGCTGACGGAGGACCCTCCATCCGACAATCCGAGAGAATACACGGGGAAACAGACGCAGGAGGAAGATGGCCATGTGAAGACGGTGGCGGGGGTGGGGCGGGGGGGGGGGAGGCAGGACGCCTGGGATGGCCAGCAACTGTCAGCAGCAAACAGGAAGAGGCAGGAAGCGTCCTTCCCTAGAGCCCTAGAGGGGGCGTGGCCCTGCCCGCACCTTGATTTCAGCCTGGGGGCCTCCACAAACATGGGCGATTACTCTTCTGTTGTTCTAAGGCACTTGGATTTGGGTGATTTGTCACAGCAGCCTGGGAAACTAACACGGAAGGCGAGGATGGAGGTTCAGAGAGGCCAGGCGGCTGAACTGAGGCCCCACAGTGAGTTCATCTCAGGACTGGGACTAGAACCGCAGCCTTCTAGCCGGGGGCTAGATCTTCTCTTGTGGGGAACAGTAGCTTCCCCAAAACAGCAGCCAGAACACCAGGTAGGCATCGAGATCCCTCCCCTAAACCTTCCCTCATTTAACACGGGGAAAATCCCCGAGACTTATTTGCCTCCGTGGAAGCAACTTCTTTTTTCTTTTCTTTTTTTTTTTTTTTACCTTCTGTATCACAAAGAGCTGTGAAAAGTGGCCAGAGAGGCCACCTGTCATTGGCCAAGTCTCTTGGGATGTTCTCACTGGCTTTCCAGACAGACGGATGCATCCATCCACGGCTCCCGTCTCAAGGAGCCCCACCCAGCACCAATCAGCCCCAACCCTTACAGAAAGCAAGAGTGGGCGTGGTTTCTTTGGTGTGGACGATGCCGGGCTGCTTCAGCCTGTGGCCAGGGGGACCTGCTCTCACTCCCAAGATGCCAGACAGGCACTGCCGATACACACACACCAGGCGGCACGGGCTCGCTGCTAACACAGCCAGCCAGGAGAAGCTCTATTATTTTTCCATAGCCTGGAGGCTGGGCTTGTCGCCCACCCCACTTAAACACCCCGCTAGCTAGCTCTAACCTCCCTCCCAGAAATCATCAGGGGAGGGCAGCAAAGAGGTTCTCTTGCTTTCTCCTCTTCCTCTTCCCTCCCACCCCCACCGCTCACTCCCTTCCGCAGAAACGCAGTCCACTTTATTGTTTTAGGCTGGGTTTGTCAGTGCCTTTGGACTTGAAAGAAAAATTGCGATCCACACCATAAAGATAAACACACCACACTTCCAGCATAGCAGCTACCAGAGGGGAGCTCAGAAACCTCAGACTGCAAGGGATCACACACCCACCATACAGTGGTCTGCAGACAGGAGTTCAGCGGGCTGCCAAGGGCTAGGCTCAGTGCGGAACTGAAGTGAGCAAGGCAATGCTCCCTCCCTCCCACCCTCCCTCCCTCCCTCCCTCTCTCCCTCCCCTGCTCTGTCCTGCTCTCCCTCCCTTCCATCCCCAGATATTTCTATTACCAGGAACTGTGATGTATTCTGGGTCCAAAGGATTAAAAAAAAGAAAAAAAAAGAAAAGAAAAGAAAAGAAAAGAAAAGAAAAGAAAAGAAAAGAAAAGAAAAGAATTGACTTGGTCCCTGCCTTGTGGCCCTAAGTGACTTTGACATCCAGAAGCAGAAGGAGGCAAGGAAGAGAGTGAAGATGAATGACCCTGTCATCTGATAAAGACCAAACAGACAGGCTCTGGGTTGGCAACATTCTATTCTTATTTTCAGGGCTTAATAAATGCAGGTCGAACTTCCATCTAAGTGGGGAGAGGATACTGTTGGAAAGGGATTCTGAAGTAGGAAGGGTGATGGAGTGAGAATCCTAACTTCTTTTTCCAAAGCTAAGTTCATCATCTCTCTGGCTCCTCCAAACCAGCTGTTTCCCCAACCTCTGAATTCCCCTCATTTTTCTTGGCAGCCCCAACAATCTCATAGGAACCTCAGCTCAAAGACTCAGACACATCACCATTTCTGTTCTTGCCCCACCCAGTTCATTCCAGAGTCCTGTAGAACCTTCCATTCCCTCTTGCATCTGCCTCTTGTCTCCCTCCACCCCAGAGTCCCTGCCCCACGTGAGGCCTGTATCTTCTATTACTTGGACTGCTGCAGTAGGCAAGTTGTTCCAGTCTCTTGCCTCTTCAGTCCATCCCCTGCACCCTATCAGAGCCCTAGACCCCTGGCCTGATTCCAAGCCTTCAAAGGCTCCCCAAGGCTGAACAATTAAATCCAAGCTCAGCATTCGAGGACTTCCATCACCTGGCCCCTGTCCATCTTTCCAATTTAATACTTTGCTACTCCTCTACACGTTCCCAGGGTTACCACCAAGGGGATCATTCCTTCTTTGCTGAAAATATACACCCCATGCTTTCCCACGGCCAGGCGCTGGCAGATGCTGCCCGCAAGCTGGAACGCCTCCCTTCCACCCCCAGTCCTTAACTCCAGTCATGGCTTTCTCCACCCCATCCCACTTTCATCCCCTAAAAGCCCACCCTTGTGGATTTTGCTTCTGACACCATTCACACCTTACTTTGTGCTACAGTCTGTATTCACTCCCTTTATTTTCTTAGAAGGCTGAATCCCTAGGGGGCAGAAGTGTGGTCTTCGAGACCAGTGCATCACCATTAATGCCTAGCAGGGCCAGAAAACAGCGCCCCCTCAATTAGTGGGTGCTAAGTAAAATCGCCTCGGTTGTTTCTCTCCTCAAACCTGTCCCCACCCTGTCCCCTGCCATCAAGGGGCTGGTGTGCCCATTTACCATTGCAGCTCCATATTAAAATACCACTACTGTTTATAATAATGTTTTATATTCCCGCTAAATAATCACATTGAAAATAATGTGAACAACAACACTAATAGCATCAATGGGTTTGAGCGGACTCGGAAGGGATTCTTCTCGCACAGCCCTCAATATAGAAAGCTCTCCTTCATCATTTCCTCTTCTTTCTCACTATTACGGGGACCAGTACGGACAAACTGAGGTTTCCTACCTCCCAGCAAGATGCCTAGGGTCCCCCCACCTGTAGACACTCCCCCAGACACCTCTTCCCCCAGGTTCCTGAGTCCACCCTGATAGAAACAAGACGTGTGCGTGTGTATGTGTGAGTGTGCGTGTGTGTGTGTGTGTGTGTGTGTGTGTGTGTGTGTGTGTGTGTGTGTGAGCAATGCTCACCCCCAGGCAGGTCCTTCCTGGGGAGCAGTCCTGACTTCTGCCTCCTGGCTCCCCCTTTCACCCCTGTAATCCATTCTCCATGAGGCAGCCAGAGAGACTTATTTAAAATGCAAATTAGGACCTGGAGCTCCTCTGCTTAAAACCCTCTGAACCTTTCTCATTGCGCTTGGAATAAAATCCCGAGACTCTTCAAAGACCTGAAGCCCCCACCCCCCAGTGTTCTTTATCCCCCAAGGATTCTCTCCCTCCCCACCCAGCCACATCCAGCTTTGCTGTCTGGGTCCCTGAGCACAACTCAAAGCTTTGTGTTTGCTGATCCCTTTCCTGGAAGGTTCCAGACCCATCAAAGTCCCCCGGGGGCCTTCCCAAGGCCAGCACTCCCAAACACTCCCTCTACTGCCTCTTCCACACATGAGGGACCTTTCCCCTTCCTCCTGAGCCAGCTCCAGGACCTAAAGGGGAGTTTAGTAGAAAAGGAGGGGAGCGGGGACATCTGTCTTTGTCCAGCATCTACTGGGTGCCAAGAACGAATTATCATAGGGTTTGAGTCTAAAGCTGGCTCCTGGGCCTGGGTTCAAATCCCAGTTTCACCTCTTACTAGCTGTGTAATCCGGGCAAGTTGCTCCGTCTTTCTATGCCTCGGTTTCCTCACGTATACAACAGAAATGAAGATGGGCTCTCATGTGTGGAAGGGCATTAAGAGGACCCCCAAACAAGACATGGCCCGTGAAGGGCCCCTGGGCGCACTCAGCAAGTATGGGGGCCACCACAGAACTTCTAGGGGACCAGGGGTTTCTGCAGCTTGCCATGTCCTCGGCCTCGCTTAGAAAGAGCACGGGTCTACAGGGCGCCCAGATCATTCCAGACCTCATCCCTCCGACACAGAGCTGGCCCTTTCCCCCATGAAACTTCCTTCCCTCACAGCCACACCAGAGTCCGGGGTGGGCCCCTCAGGCCTGCAGACATGCAAACAGGCTCTCAGAACTGGAATGGGGATGGGGCTTTGGGGGACTCTGGCCCTAAGTCACGTGGCAGGAAGAGACCAAGCCAGTCTCCCAGTCTCCGATCTGGACCTGCTGGCCTCCTGCTTCCACCCCAGGCACTGGTGGCCCCTGGAACGCATCTTTGAGAGGTGTTCCACCTGTGCCAAACCCAGCTCAGCACGCCACCGGCCTCTCTCCCCCCGGGCCAGGGACTTCCCCTTTATCACGAAGAGGAGAGGGGGCCCTTTCCAGGCAGAGCCACACTAGCAGTAAGAACCTTCCGCGGGGAGGAAAGCAGCGGCTCTCCAAACCTGGGGCCCTGCGAGGTGGTGTGGCCCAGCTCCTTCTTCAGACACAGAAGGCGCCAACAGCCCTGCTTCCTGAAGGCAGCCAAGAAGGTCCAGGGAGGTTAAGTGACTGTCCCACGGCCACTCAGGGGGCAGTCGGGGGACTTGGGGCAAGGGGGTGACCGTCTGCTTGGAGACTATATGCCAGACGCCTGTGCGTCACTGCCTCGTTCTAACACCAGCATCGTCGTGAAGGCCGCTCTACAGGGGGAGAACTGGGGGCTTTGAGCCGGTCAGAGACTCCCCCAAGGCCACGGGGAAACTGGAGCTGGGCTTCAAACTGGACGGTTTTCTCCTGTCCCCTGCACTTGACTGCCGCCCTGAGCCCCCGACTCATGGAGACGCTGTTCATTTTCTGCCACGCCCACTCCTGAAGCTTTCTCCAGACGCCACATGTATACTCCTTTACTCCCCAGGTATTTATTGGATGCCTGCTGTATGCCCGGCTCTGTGCTAGCAGACACACACACACACACACCAGCCCACAAAGCCAAGGAGCTCACACTCCCTTGAGAGACGGACGTAAACAGACGAAGAATATACAGCCTGTGAGTGACGCTAAGGTCTGGGGAAGAAACAAAAAAGGGACCATTGAGAAGAATGCAAACGATTCTTTCCATTCAGAGAAGGGCTTCCTGAGGAGATGACATTCAGTTTATCGCTTTAACTGATAATTTGGAAGTTGTCAAACATACAGAGAGACACTATAACGCGCCCCCGGGTACCAATCCCTCGGCGTCAACAATCTGCCGTTCTTATTTTGATAGTAGTTTCCACAAAATAAATAAGCACGTGTGGTTTAGAAGGTGTCAGACTTGGGGTTCGAAGAGCTGAGGTTTGGTCCTGGCGCCGCCCTTGACTGGTGGTGTGACCTTGGGCTGCGGTCAGGCCCCCGCAGCCCAGGCGGGGTGCCCGCATGGCAGAGAGCCACTGTGGCCTTTGGGAAGTCTCCCTGGGGTGGGGGGAGCTCTGCAGTTACCCTTGATGTATGATCTGACCCAAGGCCTGAGAAGTCCTGACCCTGGGAACTGCCCCTCTCGGGGAGGGGCCACGAGAAGCCTGTGGGATATTAGGCCCAGGCGGGCAGATCGGAAACCTGCGGACCCAGGAGGAGCTCCCTGGGGAAATCGGACATGAATGCACTCTGGGCAAAGCTTCCCAACGTGGCACAAACAGGGGCCAGGGGATTTAGCTCAGCCAGAAAAAGCCCTGGACAGGTGGCAGTTTCTCCCAAATAGAGGGACTCATCTACCCCCGGGGCCCGGTCCATGGTGGTGGGTGGGCTTTCATTCCCAGCGTACACATCGAGTGTTGTAAGGTACAACGTCGTAATACCTGCGTGGTCATCCTGGAGATTGTGATCCAAAAGTGAGTCCTGAATCTTAAAGCACTCGCCCCGGGGAGGTGGGGGGGGGGGGACCATCCTGGTGGGAAGAGCGCCTGTCTCACAAACACCTGCTAAGCGTTCTGACATAGGCAGGGGTGGCTAAGAGCCGCTCTGAAAGCAGCCTGCATAGGTTCGAATCCTGACCCCGCCACCTGCTGACTATGACCTTGGACAAGGCTCATCTTTCTCTCTGCCTCAGTTTCGTCTTCTGCAGGAAGGCAGTAATACTAAGAGCTACCTCCAGGGCTTGTTGTGGCCACACAGATCATCACTGGCACATAAGAAACACTCAAGAAATGCTCCTCCTTGTGACATGGCCAGCAACGGTCATCTGCAGGGTTCCGCAGGGGTGGGCCGGGGGCCACGGCTTGTTCATCGCTGTTCTCCCACGCACGGAAGCGATGTCTGTGGGATGGAAATGAAAGGGAGTGGGGGCTGGGGACCCCTAAGGGAGGAATGAACGGGCTGATGTGTAAAACTGCTAAGGCTGAGGCTGGCTCGGTGCTGTGGTCCTGCTGTCTGGACCCTACGTGTGTAATGTATGGGGGGATGGGCTGGGGGACAGGCTCTTGGGGCTGAGAAAATCCTTCTCCCCAACCAGCCAAGTTTAGTCTGGTGTTCCAAGGGGACAAGGGTTCAGAGAGGTCTGGGCCAGGGCAGAGGAATGCTCTGCAGGGCCCCTGGGGAGGGGGGCGGGAGGGGTCTACAGCCTCACAAGACTTCCATTGTATCCTCCCCGCACCAGCAGCCCCCCCAGTGGCCCAGGCCCTGGGGGACTCCTGCAAGAACAAAAACCAAGGGAGGGGAAGGGTGAGGAGGGGCAGACACTGGCTGAGACAGAGCCTGAGTGAGGGGGCAGGGGGGTGGGGGAGGGAGGGCAAGACAAGCCAAGTCACAAAGGTCTGGGTGGGAGGTGGGCTTCACTGCATGGGCCCCCTCCTCAATTTAATAAGGAGGGACGGGAGAGACGGGAAAAGCAGAAGGCAGCCAAGCCTGGACAGGGCTGAATAAAAGTCCTTTATTTGTCTTCACAGCCCTTAAACGCACAAACTTGAAACCCTAAACCCTCCCTCTTTATTTCTTTTGGATGTGGCTGGGCCTGGCAGAGCTTCTCCCTCTTGCCTGAGCTCCTGACCAAAATTATACCAGTTTCCTGTTTAAAATTCTCCAATTCCATGGGCTTCTGAGATGCTCAGCATCAGCTCCGGGACGGCTGGGGGCAGGGCAGAGGGCGGGCTGCCCAAGGGAGTCCAGACTCAAGCTAGGAAGGCAGACACCAAATTGAGGGCCCCCAGTGTGGCTTGGCCAGGGTTTGGGATGGATGGGGGGAGGAGACACAGCCCCCTAGCCAGATACCGTAATGGTCAGGCTGGGGGCAGGGCATGTTCTGGAATCTTCCTGAGACCATATCTACTTTCCAGCTGTGTGACCCTGGGCAAGCCACCTAATCTTTCCAAGTCTTCTTTCCCCATCTGTGAAATGAGGATGGTGATGATAGCACCTGTGTCAAAAGGCTGTTTTGAGCTTTAAATGGAAGAAGCTTGGAAACTGCTTATAACTGCTCAGGACTGAGTCGGGGATAGCCATTATTATGATGCTAACGATGGCACCATATTTGGAGCAATCCTCAAGGACAGAGTGATTTCTTAAGAGCTCAGTATGGGAGGGCATGATGCCCCTCTGACCCTCTTCATTGACAGCCAGCAACTGAGCGCACATGGAGGGGGGGGGCCTGAAGAGCCTTTCCGGAACTGTGTTCAGATGTTAATAAGCCAGCAAAATAAGCTCTGCAGGTGAAGTCTAGGAAATGCTGGCTTAACCCAAGTTAAATAGGGTCTTTTTGTGCAGGCCTTTTCAGAGCCTTTATTTGACCCAACGTGCATCTTGAATCTCCAGAAATGGAGGCAACATTCACACTGGTCCCTAAACCATTCTGCTGCACAACTGTTTAGAGCCAAGGGTTATTGTTCTGTGTCAGCCACTTAGGGAAAGGCTGGTGTTACTCCACCCTCAGGCATGGGAGTTATTCCTCACTTACTTATCTACACTCTCCTGTCCTCCTGAACCCTTTCCCCTCCTTCATTCACATTGCACTCCACAAACCATTCCTGAGAACTGCACTCTGCCAGGCCCCGAACGAGGCACAGGGTGATAAAGTGATGAATCTGGCACAGAAACAGTCCTTAAGAATCCTTAGTCCCATCAGGGAGGCACTGCAGCTGTGTGTACCCCTCTTCCACTTTCATTACTCTCAGATGCTCAGATCTAAAATCTACTAGTCATAATTCCTCTTGTCCATCATCCCTCACATCCATTAGCCAGTCCTACCAGGTCTACACTAAGACATACCCTAAGACATGTCCCAAAGACAAGTACTGCTCACCGTTTCTAACTACTACTGCACTGGTCCCAGTGTCCATCATCTCTTGCCTGGATACTGTGGGGATCTCCTCAATGACTTCCCAGCTTCCACTCTTGCGCCACCAGAGTCTCTTCTCCATGGAGGCAATATAATCAGACATGTTACTCCCCAGCTTAACACTAACAGCTTCCACTCACTAAACCAAAACCAAGTTCCTTGTTCCATCTTCTAGAGCCTCCCTCACTCACCAACTTGTACACAATTCACTCTGCTACTTGTGATCCTCCAGCCATGCTGGTTCCCTTTCAGAGCTCACCCCAGGGCCTTTGTACTTGCTGGTTGCTATCACATTTCTCTGCCTGTCTCCTTCATAGTTCTACCTCCGCTTAAAAATTTTGTATGTAATTGGTTTCCTCATTTATGTTCTGTCCCCTCACACTGGACAGTAAGAAGCTCCACGAGGAAAGGGCCTTCATCTTATGTATTGTTCTAGTCTCAGTACCAGAATAATGCCTATCCATGGGAGGGCTTCCTGAAACAGTTGCTAAAAGGATGAATGAAGGAGAATGTTCAGTAGAGAGTGGTGGGGACAGTCACTGAGTTGTGGTATCACCGAGGTCCCTCATACTGGCCTGACTAGGAAAATACTCCCACACCCCATCACCCCCCAGGCCTTAAGGTCAGATCCGACTCTTCAAAACAGGGTGGGGAGGGCTCCGACCACCACATCCACACCACATCCCCCCTGCTTACCCTGCTCTAGCCGTACTGGCCTCCCTAGGCTCAGCACACGGGGCCAGTCCCTGTCCTCACAGCAGCTCCTTCCATGCTGGGACCCCTTTTCCTTGCTCGCCCACTGCAGCGAGAAGGGCTCAACAGCCTCCAGCAGATGTCGCTCCCAGTCCCCTAGGAGTGAAGTTGGCACGAGATGATGTTTATGATGCCTGCCCTGAAGTCATTCGCCCCGAGTTCAAACCCAACGTCCCATCGCCCTCACGTAGGAACTGTGAGCCAGATGATTTCTAGAAACCTCAGCTTCCTCTTCTGTAAAATGGGCATAATGAGAGTCCTGCTCCAGTAAGTTCACACTGAGTACCTGCTACCTCCTTCCTCCTGCCACTTCGGGTTGTCTAAGTCCCCGGGGCCTGAGAACCCATTTCATGCTCTACGAGCTGGGAGAAAGGTGGACTCTCTCTCCCCCAAACTCCTGGAAGAATCCGTTTTACTTCTTGGAACTGATGAGTTCCCAGGTGGTTTGCGGCCTTAGGATGTGTAGCTGTGGGATGCACCTATTTTCTTGGTGGGGACACATGGGGCCACCTCCATGCCCTGAGCCCACGGCAGACTTGCTCCAAGGGCTTGCTGTGGCTCTGGAGAGATCTGCGATGGACGAGAGCCCCTGTCCCTAGACCTGTGGCTGCAGCCTGTCACCGGCGCTGCCCACCCCAGCCCACAGGAGCAGGCCATGGCTGTCTGTGCACCTGTAAGTCCTTCCTGTGCCCTCCAAACCCCTCCCTTGCCCCTTCTGCACCACGCCGAGCGTCACTCATTTGTCTCAGTGTCCAGGACACCCTTGTCCCTCATCAGCGCCTCCAGGACAGCCGACCGAGAACTCACAGGACGGCAAGGGGGAGCAGAGCAAATGACAACTGTAATTTCATTGTAATTATTAATGCTCAGGCTTCGGAGATCACTGGCAGATGACCAGTGGCGTGTGTCTTGTGCAGTGGAAGAGGCATGGACTAAGACTCGTTTGCAGCTTTTACGGTTTTTCTCTGACTCGTCGGAATTGGATGTCAGGGTGTTCTGCCCCCGCCCCAGCCCCACCCCCGGGGGGCTCCTCCACCATCACAGATGAATTATCCTATTTTCGCACCACGGAGACGGAAAACAAGAACCCAGCGCTCGGGGTTATGCGGGCTGGCTAAGCCGACGTCCCTGTTCCTGGCTGGGCTGTGCTTCCCTGGATTTCGTTGCCACCCTCTCTGGGCCATGGCCCACTCACAGTGCCCACAGGGGAACCCTGAATGTCGGGGGAGGGGGAGGGCGATGACTGACAGTGACCAGAAAAGGACAGGGGCGTCCTCAGTCACACAGCAACAAGCAAACCACGGACCCGCTGCTCCCAGGCTGGCTCAAGCCACCCGCTCCTCCTCTGTCCGACCCCCCACCCCACGATCCTGCCCTGGCAGGTGGATTAAAGCAACACCACGGTATTGGTTAACACGCATATTCCCGGACCCCAGGCCTGAGCCTGTAAGCACACGGTCATTCGTGGGACACTGGCATTTGTCAGGGCGGTGCCTGCTGGGTTTCTTATGTACCCAGCTCTGAGGGGGCCAAGAATCTCCCCCTGCCCCCAAGTAGCATCCTCCTCTCACTTCCAGTATCCCCGGACCTGCGATTCTAGCCTTGCAGAAACTTCCCCTGGGGCCAAGCACTGCCCTCCAAGGTTCCTTCCAATGCGGATACTCTGAGAGGAAGTCCGCGGTCACAACTCTCGTGTCTGCCGAGTGCACAGCACTGTCCCCTGTCTGATCCCCCACAGCACCCCAGGAAGGCAGACAAAGCAAGGCTCACTATGTCCCTTTTCCGGATGAGAAACCGCAGGCTCCAAAAAGTTGACTTCTCCAAAGGCACGTGGTCAGTGAGTTCGCAAACCAGACTCTGGACATCTGAGCCCCACCGGACCCTGCTCGGAGGTGGGGGCTGGGGAACAGGAGCCGAGATGTTGGGGGGCTGGGCACGTGGGGAGGAGGAGTGAGAAGAAGAGAGGCCCTGCTGGGGCCACCATGCCACCATGGTTTCCCTCCCCATGGTGGCAGCCTGGAAAGTCCGTTCATTCATTCACTCACGCATTCACTCATTCCTCACGGCCTCCCGCGGTGGGCTGGTTTGTAGGGGACAACCTGTTCGTGGTCTGCTGCCGTACAGACTGACTCTGCGACCTTAGCTATCATCAGGGGGTGAAACCTACCTCTCAGGGTGAACGTGAGGGATTTTAAAGTTACCGCCTGCGTGTAAAAGTGCCTAGTCCAGCACCTGGCACACTGTGTAGTCTCAGCTACACCCTTCCAAGGAGGGCAGACCCCTGGCTGTTCGCTCCTTGTTCACTGGTCTCCCATTCTACAGATAAAGAAACTGAGGCTCCATCAGGTTAGGCAGCTCTGTATTTCAGCCACCGGCCGAGTCAGAATTTGAACCCTATGTCTTTCTGAGTGCAGCGCCTGAGTCCTGAATGCTAACCCCACCCTGAGCTCTACACACATACGCACACACACACACACACACACACACACACACACACACACACACAAAGCCCCCCGGCTATTTGGGCTTTAATTCTAGGAAACACTCAGTGGGGGTGAAGCTGGAGAGGGCTGCGATTTCTCAAACAGCTTGACTGGGGTTCTTTCTCTTTCTGCCTCCTGCTGTACGTCCAGAGGCAGCCCCTGCCCCAGCCCACAAGACGGGGCACCAGGGGAAGGGGCCCTCTTTTCCCTCCTCTAACGACTAACGTTCATTCTCGGATAACGCAATCAGAGCTCAAGGATTAATGGACGTGGCTCCTGCTTTCAAGCCCCCCCACCGGCTGACAGATCGCCTAATTCCTCCCCCCCCCCACCCCGTTCCTGAACCTTGCAGGAAAAAATACAGGCGGCTTGCTTATCTTAGTGTGGGGTTGCCGTGGAAACGGCATCCCTCGTGAGATGCACTGTCATAACATTTCAGTGCTGTTCGGAACACTTAAAGACACAGCCTCCTCCTCTCCGGGGCCTCCGTCCTCCGGCAGGTTGTCAGATGCTCAGGGAGGGGGCGCGAGGCGAAGAACTAGGAGGACCCCCGGCTTTGGAAATGCCGGCTCAAAACCTTCTAGGGCCCGAGATCAGCTGGGGCCTGGCAAGTGACGGGGAGGGCTTAGAGAACAGATATTCTTCAAGTGGCCTCTGGGCCGGGCACTGGGCTGTGCCTGGGATTTTTGTGATGAATGTCACCGGCGTCCACACAAAGGCGGCGTGATGATGACCTCCATTTTACAGAAGAAAAAACTGAGGCTCGAGGCGGTAAGATCACTGCAGTGGGCACTATTGGTGCTCCAGGTGACCCTTCATCCCGGTTTTAGAACTCAAAGTCTAGCATCCAACGAAACCCCTTGGGCCCTGGCCAACTGGGAGGGCGGGTCAGCTTACCTTCGCCCACTTCCCCATCTCTTCTCACCACAGACACGGTGCTGCCGGGGGCTTGAATGCCTGCACCTGTGACTTATCTCAGCAGATGGCCCCGGGGCCCCTAGAGCCGCTCTGCCCCCAGCAGAGAGCTGGACGTGGACGTGCTCTGAGCTGGCGGTGGCCCTGAGCCAGTGGCTGGCAGGTGTGGGAGCAGGAAAGCCCCATTCCCCTGCCTTGGATGGAAGGAGCTCTGAGCCCCCTGTGGAGTCGAGCTGAAGCCACCATCTGTGGGACTTTTCCTGGGACTGCCTGGCTTGGCATCCTCCCTCTCCCTTAGTGGCAGCCCTGGGCAGATTCTTAATGCATCATTTGCATAGAACCCTCCTTACAGGGTCTGCTCCTGTGACAGCTGACCTCAGGTCACACAGGAGGCCGCGCTGGGCTCTCCTCACTTCCACACCCTCCACAAATCCTGGACTGCCAGCCACACTGAAAAACCCCCTTTCCCCACAGCCATGCCCTCTGCAACCCCCGGGCCTTGGCACATGCTATCCATCTGCACTCTGCTCGACGCCTCCTTCCCAGGCTGCTCCCTGAGTGGAGGTCCACCTGTCCCTCAAGAGCTAGACGGAAGGGGCTCCACGGGGCCCAGGGACTTCACTGCGTCTACGTCACTCCCACACAGGGCTCCACCAAAGGCCCGCTCTGGAGGGGATGTACCTGGTGTCCCAGAGCCGGCCATGAGCCCCCATGCAAGTCCTGTGCTTCCGTCTCTGCACCCCCACGACCCACTCAGGGGCTGTCATGAGGTGCTAACAGACACCAAATGAGGTGAGAAAGCACACTGAGGTCATACCTGCTTTGTGCCAAGCGGTCGGCAGGACTTACCCTCAGGGTCCTACCTGATGTCCCTGATGCCTCTCCGCCTCCTTCCCCTCACCCCCACTGAGTCCCCTCCAGTCCCCTCTGCCTACAGCTCTTTCCCAAAGGAGCTCTGAGCGTGCGCCCTCCCTTCCTCGGTCTCTGCTCGAACGTTCCCCTCCCAGAGGTCTCCCTGACCTCTCTGTCAGCTGTCCCCACCATCGCTCCTTGATTTTCCCACTACCTTATATATTTATTTATATATAATTACCATATGAGCCAATAATAAATATGTATATTTAATGATATGCATACAATTCAATATATATTTATATAACATAGAAATCAATTCACGTTAACTACGTGCTTAGCCGTCTGTGGCTCCCACTGGAGTGTGAGGTCCACAGGGAGGGCCCTTTGTCTACCGCCGTAGCCCCAGTACCCAGGACAGTGTCTACAGCACGGTAGGGGTTGGATGAGTACTTCTGAATGAATGCATAAAATGCGAGCCCCTCGTGGACTGCTGAGAAACAGTCCTTTGACGTAAGTGCTACGACCAACTGAAGCTCGCTGGGAGAAAGGACTTGTCCAAGGCTGCACAGCCAAGAACCAAGGGCGCCACCCTGAGCTGCACAGCCCTGGGGCCTGGCAGCCGGCCTTGACCTTGAACCTTCCCCAGCAATGCCACACCTTACAGGCTGCTCCGGAGGCCATCCCCTCTTTCTGGAGCAGATGCCCAAACCTTGGTGACTGGCTCCCTTGTGGCTGGGATGCACTGGGGACCTGGGGAGGAGACAGTCCACAGAAGGGGTGACCAGGCTGCCCCCGAGCATCTCTTGGTACCCACGGGAAGGAGGTGGGGCTGGTGGCAGCTTGGGTGGTAGAGATTCAGAACAGACACAGACTCCCCCCCAACCCCAAGCTCCTTGATTACTGCCAAGGCCTCCAGTCTCTCCACACTGGGGTCCAGATGGAAGCGCTCCAACCTCTTTGGGGACCCGACATACCTGTTATTGATTCAACAGATGAGCCAGGGGCGCCCGGGTGGCTCAGTCGTTAAGCATCTGCCTTCGGCTCAGGGCGTGTTCCCAGGGTCCTGGGATCGAGCCCCGCGTTGGGCTCTCTGCTCCACTGGGAGCCTGCTTCTCCCTCTCCCACTCCCCCTGTTTGTGTTCCCTCTCTCACTGCCTCTCTCTCTGTCAAATAAATATATAAAGTCTTTAAAAAAATAAATAAATAAACAGACGAGCCAATTAGTGCAAAAGTGTGAATGGAAATCATTAGGATGTCTCAGGCATACCTCCCTCTTTCTTCAAAAAAGTGGGAGAAGCAGGGGCCATTGCTCACCGTCTAGACCCGGGCGGGAGTGTCTCAGAGGCTACCCCTCCAACCAGGCTTGTGATTGCAATGGGGACCCGAGTAGACGTCATTTTCTGTGAGCCTGGAGAAGGGTCTCTCCCGCTGTGAATTAGCTCTTCGCAGCCCCACTTCACAGACAAGCAAGCTGAGGCTCAGAGAGGGAACACAAGATTCTAAACCTCGTGGTGTCTTTCTCGGGTACCTCACTCTGCTTGATCGGGTTCCTTGGACGTGTGCCGTCCTATCTCCTGTCCTGCCCCGCTAGAGCTCAGAGCACGCAGGTGTGCCCACACACACTCACAAACACACACACAGAGCTGCTGCCTCCAGGACTGACTAAAAGGTTTGAGTCCATGATGTCTGAGATCTTGGACTCAGGGACAGAACGAGGATGCCCTCAGATGGTGTCCTTCTGACAGCCCGGGAAACCCCGAGAGACCCTGTTCCCTGGTGTACCAGCCGGCATCCCTCCAGCCCCCACACCACTCGGAAAGGGGGCAATGCCCTGAGGCAAGGGCTCTGGAAGGAGTCCTCCCGCCGCATGCACCCTGCACAGTCCCACACAGACCAGGGCTGGGAGGAGGTGGGCAGGGCTATGTTCTGAACACGGACTATAATTGTTTTTCCTTTTCCAATGCTCGCGGTGTCCTGCTGACAGACTATGAAAATAAAGACTCATTTCCTACTGATCTGGGGTCTTTTTTTCCTCCTCATTCCACAAATACCACAGCGCTGGGTTTATGGCACACAGCTCACCCCTGCCCTGCTCCTGGAGCAGCATAACTCATCTTGAAGCCTCCCCGAGAGCACATCTTTCTCTGCCAGCCGCTCTGAAGTACTGACAGAGCTTCGCCGTTTGCCAAGGCCAGCCCCGCTTTCCCCTCCTAGAACTCCTCCAAGCCCCCTGCAAGGTATCACTGCCAGCCTTTGAGAGACAAGGAGACTGGGGCTCAGAGAGGTTAAGTAACTTGTCGAAGGCCACACAGCAAGTTCACAAAAGAACAGATAAATCACAGAAAGCTTTTTCCTTAGCAGACATAAATGCTAATAGAGCTATTTTCCTATCAGAAAGCCCCAATTTGGACAATGTAACCCCAGGGTTGGCTAACGATGGGAAGCGCCCTATAAGATTTGACGTTGGGTGTTTGTTTTACTCTCCTGCCCGTGACTTATTTCTGTTGGGAAGTGAGAACCTCAGCTTCTCTGATGATCTCAGCTCCGCCTCACGTAAACATTCATAAGCTGTGACGAGAATTCATTGATGAATTCATGCAACACTCTCTTCTCCCCGGGTGAATGAAATCCGGCGGCGGACATGCCGACGTTACGGTGAGGTTGCCACGAGGGGGGAAACCTGCCTGGCTTTCTTCCTTTGCTGTTCCCCCTCCTCTCTGGATGCCCCGCGTGGCTCTCACAGAAAGCTGAGGAGAAAGGCCCCCCGCTACCCGTGAGTGCGTGGTCCTGTGGTTTGCCCCGCACGCCGGGCCCCGCACAGCCCTGTCTGCAGAAAGGCAAAGGCAGGCCAGACACACGGGTTCTTCCTCTGACTTGGCCCCTCTCTTGCCTCCAAGCAGTGGGGACGGCACACGTGTAAAATCAACTCTGACGCATGACCTCCTTAATCCTGTCCAGCTTCTTCAGCAGCAGGAGACACAAAGCCACCATCGGGGTGCCACCAGCCCTCCAAAATGGCAGCCACTAGCCACATGTGGCTATTTACATTTAAAGCAGTAAAAATCAATAAAATTAAAATGCCAGTCCCCGTCTGCCACACTAGTCACACGCTAAGTGTTCAAGGTGGCCAGTGGCTGTCATATTGGGCAGTGCACATACAGGACATTTCCGTCCTCCTAGAACATTCCACAGAATGGCACGGCTGCCAGAGCTGCTGAAGCTGTGGTCGACACTCTGCCAGTAATCACGTCCATCTGGAGAGCAAGGGCCCCAGGACGCAAGCTGCTCCCTGGCGACCCTGCTCTCTGAGAGCCTTGACCTACCACCATTTATAGAGGGTCTCTGGGCCCCTGCATGCCTCATGGAAGAAGAGATACGTAAAACGTATATCCAGCCAACTCCCATTTCCATTCTCTGCATTCACCGTCTTTCCTCCATCTGTAAAATGGGGATGTGATGCCCACTCTGTCAGCAAGAGTCCGTGGAACGGACCTGGGCGTGGGCCAGGCTCCCCATTGGCCCACCGGGTGGCGACCTGCCCTGGGCTGTTAGCAGGGGCTTGAAGGCAGACACACAGCCTGGGGACAGCAAGTGAGGTGAGCAGGGGCACCGAGGGCTTCCAAGAGCTGCAGAGCACAGCCTTCGCGCTCAACGCACCATGACCGATCACCTCAGAAGCATACCGAACCAGTTGCCGACGGCTCAATCTGATCCCTGGATTTTGCCTGGACATGAACAGTATTCACACCTGCCAATCTCTGGGCAGTGTTTGCTTTGGACCCGGCCAGAGGCTAAATGTTTTATATCTCTGAACCCTCATAACGACCCTATGAGATCAGAAATTTATTTCCATTTGACAGATGGGAAAGCTGAGGCCCCGGGAAGCTAGGAAGGCCATTCAGTGTGGCTCTTAACCTCTAAGCCGGCTGCCCCCTCCCCTTGACCTTCCTCACTCTCCACGAGGGTGAGAATAAGAGGAGTTATGTGACTTGGCCAAGGTCATGAAGATGTTCCTAAGCCCCGGCTGCGATTCCTCCCCCCGCCGCGGGCACCTCCCACCCCTGCCCTCTGACCGTGACTGTCCCAGCACTACGGCTGCACACCGTTCAGCAGCCGGCAAGGGTGAGAGGCCCCGGGGCCCTGAGCTCTGCTGTGCCAGGTCTAGTCAATGACCCGATGCGGACAGTGTGAAACAGAGGCGGGACCGTGGCGGGGGGCGGGGGGGGCTCCGGACAAAGGGAACACTATTAATGGTACAAGCCACCTTGCCAAAGCCACAAATACTTTGTGGAAAAAAACCCACAGTGCACTGCAGCATGGGCCAAAACGCAAATGAGGCCCTTGAGGGGAAAAGCTGGCTTCAGGGGGTGGTGGTGGGGGGCGGGGTGCACATACCACCAGGAGAATTTTTATGTCGGGGAAAAATATAACATCACCTCTCTCTTTTCCCTTGCAGAACAGCCGTGGGGCTGCAGGGGCAGGAAGCTCTGTAGTGTGCACGTGGCGGGGTCCACAAGCTCTTGCTGCATGACTATATACACGAAGAGAACGTATTAAAGAAACGGAAGTGGGAAAGCCATAGAAGAAAAAAGAAAGGACAAGAGGAAGATCAGCGCAAAGGCTGGAGTGGGAAGAGTTGGGCTCAGGCAGGGCCTTGGGTCTGGGGTGTCTCTGGGTCTCAGTGGTGCTTATCTGTAGGACACGTTGTTATCACGAATACCCTGCAATTACTGTCTACACATCCTTTTGCATCTCATCAGCGTTTCACGGAAACATTCGCAACATGAACTATATCGAGCCCCTATGAAGCATCACTACTCCCGTTCATGAAGCCGACTTGGGCGGAAAATGCTAGAAACCAGAAGATCGACCTTTCACTCACGACTCTGCCTCTTTCCAGCTCTGACATGCCGAATAAGCCATTGAACTTCCCAGAGCCTTGGTTTCCCAACTGGGAAAATGGGAGAATATACTTGGGCTGACCATCTTGTCAGGTGATGGCTCGTGAATCCTCCCTGATCAGCCAAGTCGTCACTGGGCAGCGGCTGTGTGCACTCCCGAGAGCAGGGGACACAGCAGGAGACATGGCAGAAGGCAGAAGGCTGCCCTCACAGAGTCTGCTGTCCAGGGATAGACAGGGGACAAAGCATATGACGGGGGTACCTCCTTCCATGGAGACAGATTAGAGAAGTGGGAGCGCGAGGTCCCCAAGAGAACTTAGGGCAAGAGGCTCACCACGTTGGGGGCAGCGCTGGGGACATTCATGCCTGAACACATTCTCATAATCTGTGGTCTTGTTAGAAAGGTAATGGGTCGATAGGATTGTTGCAAAGCCAGGAATGAAAAGGCTTTATAGAAAATGGGGTAAAAGCAAGACCAGGAGCCAGGACCGGGAGCCCCCCAGGACACACGGGACAAAATCCTGCCCTACGCCAGCACTGGCAGGCAATTAGCTGTTGTTCTGGACTCCAGTCTTCCCACAGCCTACCCAGCCCCACCCCAGGCCCCAGCAGCTCAAGAGGGGGAAACATCTGAACCAGCGAGATGACCAGCGTCCACTCCAGCTGTTCAGGGCTGGCACCCACGTGTCCTTAAATCGTTTGCTTTGTGCCCCTGAGTCAAAGGATGGGGTTCGAAACTGCACCCCAATCTCTCCCCACAAGCCACGAGCACAGGCTGCCCTGAGCCATCCTTCCCCACCCAGGGGAAGAGCTGTGGCTCTGGGGTCCACCTGCAAGTTTCCCTGACGGAGGCAGAGAGGGGAAGATGCGTCTGGAAGGGGAAGGCGACGTAGCTGTGGAGTGTTCTCGGGCGCAGCCTGTGTGAAGGCAGCTCCAGGGGATAGAGCAGCCACCGCACACAGCACTGGCCCAGACAGAGAGTGGGAGGCGCAGAGCCTTGAGGCCACATGGAGGATACTGGGATCCATGCTGGGAGTGCTGGAAGGGACCCAGGGCTGAGCCACGACCAGATGTGCGAGCCACAGAGAGTACTCTGGCTGAGCCGGGAGCAGCCTCTGTGGGGCCTCGGGGGTGGGGGGGTGCCTGGTGTAACAAGTCCCCAGAAATAGTTGTGCCACATCCCAGACACACAAGTGCTGTGACCATCTTCTTCGTCTGCGGTTTTCCTGTTCATTTTCTTTTTTTTCTTTTTTTTCTTTTTTTTCTTTTCTTTTCTTTTCTTTTCTTTTCTTTTCTTTTCTTTTCCTTTCTCTTAAAAGATTTTATTTATTTACTTGAGAGAGAGAGCAAGAGAGAGAGTATGAGCGGTGGGTAGGGGCAGAGGGAGAGGGAGAAGCAGACTCCCCACTGAGCAGGGAGCCCAATGCGGGGCTCGATCCCAGGACCCTGGGATGCTGACCTGAGCCAAAGGCAGACACTTCACCTACTGAGCCCCCCAGGCGCCCCATCCTATTGGTTTTCTTAACAGTGTCTTTGGATGAGCAGAATCTTACAACTTGGTGAAGTCCAGTTTATCCAATTGCCCTTTAAGGGTCACTCTTGTTAATGTCCCGTCTGAGAAATCTTTTCCTACCGCAGGACCACAAAGATATTCCCTGATGTTCTCTTCTAAAAATCAAAGAATTCCCTTCACTCAATAATAAAAAGAAACAATCTGATGAAACCTGGGCCAAAGCCTGGAAAGGACACGTCACAGAAGATACTCAACTGACAGGTGCTCAACTTCATCGCGCATTAAGCAAGTGCCAACTAGAACCACAGTAAGATAACACCACACAGCTACAGAAGGGCTAAAATTAAAAAGCGGACCGTGACCACACCACATATTGACCGGGCGACAGAGGACCCCAGACTCTCACACCTGACCAGTGGAGGTGGACCCTGGGACAACCATTTTAGGAAACAGCGTGGCAACTCCTTATAAATTAAACACATACCTACCTCATGATGCAATCATTCCACTCCGAAGTGTTCATCCAAGAGGAAGAAAAAGAAAAAAAAACAAAAAACAAAAAACAGGGCGCCGGGGTGGCTCAGTCGGTTAAGCGTCTGCCTACGGCTCGGGTCATGATCCCAGGGTCCTGGGATCCAGTCCCACATCAGCCTCCCTGCTCATCGAGGAGCCTGCTTCTCCCTCTCCCTCTGCCGGCTGCTCTGCCTACTCTCTGCTCTCTCTCTCTGTCAATAAATAGATAAGATCTTAAAAAAAAAAAAAAAAGAAAAGAAAAGAAAAAAGAAAAAAAAAAAGGAGCATGTGTCCACCCAAAGCCTTGTACTCAAATGTTCACGGTAACTTGATTTCATAGCAGCCAAGACTGGGAACATCCCAACGCCACCCAGGGGTGAACAGATAAACAGATCATTATGGGTCCAAGCACAGACACCTCTAGATCCCACGCCGTGCAGCAGTAAAAAGTAACGAGCTCCTCGCGTAGGCAACGACATGGGTGAACCTCAGACAGAACGAGGGCAGTCCGACCCAAGCGTGCGAACCGCAGAAGCGGGCTGGGTCTAGGAAGTTCTAGGACAGGCAGAGCTAAGCTCTAGTGAGAGAAAGCAGATCGGCGGTTGCCTGGGAAGGAGCTTGAGGGAGCGCGCTCTTGCTGGGAATGAGGACTACACGGGTATATACGCGGTCCAAATGCAGCGGACACTTCTCGATCTGTATGTCAGTTGTGCCTCAGTGAAGTCTGTAGTTCTTGGGGGGCGGGAAGAGTAAAAAGTTGCCGGGTGTGTGTACGGGGAGAGAACGTCGACCCAGGTGACGGATGGAAGTGTGGAATCACTACCTCGCACGCCTGTAACACGTGTAATAACACTGGATGTTAACTAACTGGAATTAAAAGAAAAACTTAAATGTATGTTGACTGCATTTTTTTTTTATTTTTTAAGACATGTTTCTGTTTGTTTATTTATATTGAAGTATATTTGACATACAACATTGTGTAAAGGTAAGGCACACGGCGTGTTGATGGGATACATTTATTTTTTAATTATTTTTTAAAGGTTTTATTTATTTATTTGATAGAGAGAGGGCACAAGAAGGGGGAGCGGCAGGCAGAGGGAGAAGCAGGCTCTCCGCTAAGCAGGGAGCCCAATGTGGGGCTCGAACCCAGGGTCCCAGGACCACGACCTGAGCCGAAGGCCGACGTCCAACCGACTGAGCCACCCAGGCGCCCCAGACGTGACACGTTTATATACGGTAATATGACCGCTCTTATAGCAAGAGCGCTTTTATCAGCTCACATAATCATCCCTTCTTTCTCGTGGTGGGAATAGTTAAGACCTAGTCTCTTAGCCGGTTTGTTGATTGTAATGCAATCTTGTTGTCTAGAGTCACGATTCTGTGCATTAGGTCGCCAGGATTTACTTGTCTACCAGTTGCAAGTTTGTACCCTTAAATGACATCTCTTCTATTCTCCCATTTTTAAAAAGCTCTGCAGTCTGGCATTGTTACCAAACATGCCAGGGACGTGGGAGAAGAGAGAGAGGCACACACAGGCTGCTGGAAGGTTCCATTCATTTGTCATCCAACAGAGATCTGTCGACCCCTACTGTGCGCTATTACAGCCTCTGAACAACTAAGACAGGTAGAGACAGTGTCCCATCCATCAAGGAGCTCACAGTCATTGAGTGTGTGTGTGTGTGTGCACGTGTGTGTATGTATGTGCACACGTGTGTCACACTTCTCTAGAAGTTAGCCTCATCTTTTTCCATGACCAACAAAAAATGTCATAGTATTAAAAAAAAAACAAAAACCAGCCACTCAGCCACCTCTTGGCTCCTCCCATCCCAGCCCCTGGCAGCCCCAACATCTGGGCCTGCATCAAGGAGGCCCCTGGTGGGAGCCAGGTGAAACAGGGCAGGGTCCTAAGTGGACTCCGGTGACTGCGGGCTGGCCTCCAGCAAGGCCCAACATGCAGACGCCAGCAAGGTTTCCCAAGCCCTCACTGGGCCTCACTGCCTCTTCCCTATAGACAGCGCAGCTGGCGGGGCCTCCAGCGCAGCCCCACGAAGACTAAGCCACCAGTTTCTGGCTGTTCTTGCTGCCCTTTGCACAACCCCCTAGAGCAGCCTATTTCCTTACTGTGTGTGTGACAAAGCCAGTCCTATCTCAGTCGCTTTCTCTTGCACGGACAGAAGAAGGACACTGACCAGCCATACCTAAAAAGCAGGCATTCCACAGACTGGCTCAAAGACCCGCCAGTACTTCAAAACTCTTCACCAATGTCCCCACTTGTCATTCCAGCCCCAGGAAGCTGGCAGGTTGCGGGGATTTGCTTCAGCCCATCCCACCCATCTGAAGGAGGGTTTTAGTTTTGATGATGGACGCAGAAGTCCCCAAGTCGGGGCTTGTGGCTGCCATCCACAGGGCCAAGGGCCCTTCCTGAGAGTGAAGCATCGTGATCCCCATTTTACAAGTGCAGAAACCAGGACACACAGCCTGCCACTCAGCAGAAACTGGATTCCAGAGCTTCTGGTTCCAAAAGGAAGTCATGTCATGGCATGTCATGTAATTTTCTCCTTGACAAACCTTGGAACCATGAAGGAAATGCCTGGTTTGTTGCTATCAATATGTACTGGAATGAATGAATGAATGAATGAATGAATGAATGAATGAATGGGTAGGTGGATGGATAGGTGGATGGGTGGATGGATGGGTGGGTGGACAGATGGATAGGTGGATGGATGGGTGGGTGGGTGGATGGATGGATGGATGGATGGGGGGATAGGGGGATGGAGGGGATGGATGGATGGAACAGGAGTCAGGAAATGCACCCAGCTTCAGAAGGCATTTGCACAGGGCCCAAGATTATTCCTGACTCAACCTCCCCACTCTCCCTGGATCCCTTGTTGGGTTTAGGATCTGGGTAAAGGGGTTCCAGCTAATCCTGAGTTCTGTACGTCTGGAGTTGAGGAACAAGCAAGACCATCCAGAAGTCTGGTTGTAGCACCTCTGTGTGAGTGCATGTGTGTGTGCGTGTGTGTGTGAGTGCATGTGTGAGTGCATGCACGTGCGCGTGCGTGTATGTGTGGAGGGGAGGGCCAGGGAGGACATGTTTGGAGTGGGAGAATCTGCAGGAAGGAGGAAGGATGCACAGGCAAGGACGTGTGGGTGCTAAATGGCAACGGGGGTGGGTGTGTAGGGGTGTGAAAGTGCTGCACGGCGGGCGTGTGCAGGAGTCTGGGGGTGGGAGCAGGAGGGTGGGTAGGTATGTGGGTAGCAGGTGCCCGGGAAGGTGAGCAGGAAGTCACAGCGTGCAGTAAGCAGGTGCGTGCCCTCTGAAGCTGACGGAGGCGGTCTGGCTCTAACAAGGCCACAGTGGTGTGTTCTGTTCGCTTCCCGGGGGGACTAATTCTAGCCACAGCCCTGACCCTGAAGGCTCCCAGCCTAGGAAGGTCACTGCCCCCCTATGAACCCTCGTCAGGATCTGACCCAGCTGGCCTGCCCACAGCGGGTCAGAGAAGGGCCCTCACCGAATACAAAAAGGGCACAGTGCTTTCCTTAGCATCTGAGGACAGCGAGGCCTGAGGAGGCTCTCGACGGTGCTGAAATTTCCACTCTCTCCCTGGGCCCATTTCAGAATCCTGGGGGTAAAGGGCTGGTCCTACTTCACATGAGCTGGGGTAGACTGAGGACAGAGCCCACAGGGAAACTGAGGCGGGACGAGGAGGGTTGAGGAGGAACACGCAAAGCTAGAAGCAAAGTGAGCACAAAGGGGCATCTCTCTGTTGAGAAGAGCCCAGGGGTCAATCCTGGGGCAGGCTTCCAGGACGGACAGTCAGCCTGCGGCCATCACAAAGCCCACGGTGGCCAGACCAGGCCGTTCCCGGGCTCAGCGGGGCCTGGAGCCTGGGCCGAGCCTCACGGCACAGATTGGACCTGAGAGCATCTGGCTGACCTCTGCAAGGATGTCTGGTGTGTGCCACCGGGGACGAGGACCAATGTCCCAAGGGTCTCCCAGGCCCTCTGGCCACCAGACAGGCAGCCACCGCCATCTGTTTGGGACCATCAAGGCCGGCCCTACCTTTGGTCACACTGAGCTCCCCAGTCAAGATTCGGAGAACCACAGACCACAGGACTGTCCGCTCAGGCCAGGACCGAGGGAAGGTCTCGGCCGCCTGGAGCGCCAGTGTATTCCTAGGACCACGTTCCTAGTGGCTACAGAGGAGGCGCGCGATGACACTTTGTGGGCAGAATGAACAGAGGACATGATTGACAAATGCTCGGTGGCTGGCACTGAAAACCCTCAGAGATCAGGCGGGCCACCCCTCTTCCCATTTCACAGGTGGGAAAACCGAGGCCTAGAGGGATGTGACTTCTTCGTCACAAACCCACTGCCGAGGCTACCACGAGGTCCGGCCATCCCCCGCAAGGCCCCCACTTCCCTTCCGAGGGCTGGCTTACACTGAGCGTTAGGGCCCACCTCACTTGGTTCTGGGGTCCAGTGAAGGCGATGTCTGCCATGAAAAAGGGATAGAGGGGAGACTGCCTCTGCCTCATATTTGCTCCTCCCAGCCTCAAGTGAAGGGGAGATGGGGGAGAAAGTCCCCTCTCTGTGTAAGAGGCCATTATTTGTCAACTCCGTCCCTTACAAGGGGAGGCTTGTCAGCCCGGCTAGCTACGGAAACAGGGCAGCCCTGGGGCCATCTCTTCCGTCTTTGGTACCCTCCTTGCCATCCCGCAAAAAGAGAAATGGTATGGCCCAACCCACACTTCCAGCTCCTCGTCCTCCTTCCATAGGGCTATGCTCTAACCCACCAGAAGACGCCCTGCCCCCAGGAAGCCCCCTGGTTCACACCTCCTCGGTTTTGTGTGCCTCCCTCTGCCTGGGCTACCCTTTCTGCAGGGGGAAAAAAATCCTTCAAGGCTCAGGACTAGTGGCAGCCCCTCCGCGCAGAGTCCTACTGACAGCCCATCGTGCTCTACTCCCCAGTCCCCTACAGGTCTCCAAGCCATGGGTTCCTCCAGCAGAGCTCTACACGCCCCCTCCACGGCGAGACATGGTCCTCACCCCCAGCACCTGAACCAGGGCTGGAATACAGTAGGTGCTCAATAAATGCACGGTGAATTACGCTGACACCCTTCCCCAGCTGCCTCTTCTGGGGCGCAAGGCGTAAAGATTAGAAGGAGGGGCAAGAAAGAAAGGGGAGGGATGTGGGAGGCAGGCGGCGGGGAACCACAGCGTGATCTGTTAACAGTGGGAGAGGAGAGAGAATGAATTCATTTCCTCCCCGTAGGTAATGTGCCTGTAAATATTCACAAACCGCGCGAGTTCTCTTAGCCTTCCCATTAAAGATAAATGCATAAATAAACCAGTCTACCCAGGGGCTCTGCACACAGGCTGTTGTTCCTGTCCTCGAATAGCAGGGCGACTATTATTTAGTTGCACTTCTCCCACCCCCAAGTCCCAGAAGGTGTCCAGACGTGGGTGCCGGGAGAGCAAGCACCAGGCTCAGCAGGAAGGGGCACCGGGCACTCCAGAGCAGAAGTACGTTTGCCTACAAGACCCGGGGAGTCGCTGACCCAGCAGCGCGGCGGCCTCATTTGCCAGGCTTGGGTTTGACCAAGCATGCTCCCCAGCCCCGCACCCCAAACACCCGAACGCCCGTGAAGAGTCCAGAGATCATACACAGAGAGGACTTTGTGCTCACAGGGGATCCCTTGCTAAGGAGAAAACAAATGGCTCCTGGAAATGCTAGGATGTATGACCTACAGAGAGGGACCCAGAAGGTCCCAGACAGACAGGCTATACGAGGGCAGCGGTCCCGGTCAGGGTAGAAGTCACCCATCCAGCAACCAGGGCCCGTCCTTAGTTACCCACAGCTCCCTCTCAACAAGCTCTTCGAGCGCGCAGGGCAGGGTAAACAGCCAGACGGTGGCAGCAAGCAGGCTCAAGGTGTATGGGGAGCACTCTTCTTTCTCAGCTGACAGTGCAAACTCCTGTAGCACCAACAGGGAGCTTGGGCCCAAAGCCCAACCCTGTTGACAGGCTCAGGATATGAACCAAATCCAGGAAAGCTTGGTTAGCCTGGACTCACTTAACCAGCTCCCAGAAGGACAATGGCAGACCTCCACATAGCACTTGTCTGAGGCTGAGCTCATTTGCTTCCAATCTTCACGGCAGCCCGAGGAGGCGGGTGACTATCATCATCCCCATTTTACAGATGGGGAAACTGAGGCCCAGAAATATGGTCTCGCAGGGAATGGGAGTGGAGTCAAGAGTCACACCAGACATTCCGGCCCTGGGGTCTAGCCACCGAAGAACGAGTGCTCGGAGGGGAGAGATCAGTAAAGTAGAAAGAAGCTGGGTGCAGGGTCTCGGGATCTGGGTATGGTTGATATTTTGGGAGGAGGGGGGTTGTGTGTGCCATTTTTTAGAAAAGATATTATTTATTTATTTATTTATTTATTTGAGAGAGAGCGAGAGAGCATGAGCCAGCAGGGAGAGGAGCAGAGAGGGACAAGCAGACTCCCTGCTGAGCACAGAGACCTATGTGGGGCTTGATCCCACAACTCCGAGACCAGGACCCAAGCCGAAATCAAGAGTCAGACGCCCAACCAACTGAGCCACTCAGGCACCCCTGTGCATGCCATTTAAACATATATGTAGAGAGAGATATATAAGTCTCCCTCTGTGTATATATATATATATTTCTATCTCTCTCTCTATATATATATATGTTTAAATAGATATATATCTATCTCTCTATATATATGTTTAAATAGATATAAATCTCTCTCTCTATATATATATATTTCTATCTCTCTCTATATATATGTTTAAATAGATATATATCTATCTCTCTCTATATATATATGAGGGCGCTCCTGCATCATTACCTCACTTCATCTCAACAGCAGCTCTGGAAGGAAAGGTTATTACGCCCAATTCACGGATCCAGAAACTGAGGCTCATGGAGCCCCATGGTCTCTGGCAGGCCGGGATTCCAATGTGGGCCAGCTCCTCACAGCCACTCCACTCGCTGGAGTGACTGGGACCAGGTCCTTCGCCTGGCAGACCTCAGTTTCCGCATCCGTAAAAACGGGGCCTTCCGGAGCCCCACCCAGCCCAGGTGGCTGGGAAGAAAGAAGGAGATGGCAGTGAACGGGAAGGGCCCCTGCAAAGCACACAGCCTCCACGTCAGGCCCCGGAGCCCAAGCACCGGCGGCTCGGAGCGGACTGACATTTTGCAGCAGCGCGTCCCGCTGTCCCGCAGGGTGCTCGGCCAGCAAAGAGATTCAATTATGGTCATTATGGTGCACTTAGGAAAACCAGGGAGCAGGCTAATACATTTTAGAAAGATTTGCAACAACAGAGGTTGAATCCAAACCAGTTTTCTACTTAACCCTCAGTTAAACAGAAAATCCATTTAACCACAAGGCAACACTGTCTTTCCACTGTGCAGTCAATCACTTTGTATCTTACTGTCTGCCGTTTCCATGTTTATTTTTATCACCCTTAAGCCGCCTTGGAACAAAAAGTAAGTTCATTGATGGAGAGAAAGGTGTCAGAAACCTCTGTGGGTCTGCAGCCCTGGATCACACCCTCCAACTTGTACCTCCACGGACGAGGCAAGAAGGAATTGCTTCTGCTCCTCTCTGCCGAAGACACTGGTGGCGGACTGCCTCCGAAGCAGCTCCACGGGCCCCAGAGGGAGTGTTAATTCACACCTCCCACCCTTCTCTTCTCCCCCCGACAGACAGCAAACCAAACATCTGCAGTCCCTGGAAGCTTCCAGAAAGAGGCTGGTGAGGGGATGTTCTTAGCATGAACCATAGGGGCTGGATTCCTCGAGCTCCCAGCATGCTAAGCCACAGAGCATGGAGACCAGAGTTGTCCGGACCCCTGATCGGGAGAAGGCACAGATGCAAGTTCCTTTTCCATGAAATGGGAAAGAAAACCCAGCAGATAGTTTTCTCTATGTTAAATAAAGCAGCACTGACTGCATACACACAAAGACGTTCCAGGTATAGAGTTATCGGATACAGCACGACATGTTCAGTTCCGTTTGAATTTCACATAAAAAGAAGAAATTTTTTTAGCTTATGTCCCAGATATTACGTGGGACTCATATCGACGGGACATATTTAAACCAAAACCAAAAAATCTTCGTTGTCTACACCAAGTTCAAATTAACTGGGCAGCCTGTGGCTTTATTTGCTAGACTTACAGCAACCCCGTCCAGGAGGCACGGAGCTGAGAGTGGGCAGGGGAAGCAAGCTGCCTGTTGACAGCCAGCGAGGGGCCCCTGGGCCGGGCCGCTCAGGGAGGAGCCCAGAGAGCTGTTCCACGGCCTGGTGATGGTGAGTGGTGATGGTGAGCGAAGAAAAGCAGGAAACAAATGGGCCTCTTGTCCTGAGCAGGGCACTGAATGATTTCTCTTCCCTCCATGCTCTGTAATGTGGCTTTATTGTCTTAACAATAACAGTGTGAGCACACACACCCACGGAATGTTCGACTTTTCTTATCTTCGGGAGTCATCAGGTGGTTCGATCAGATTTCAAGTTCATTGAAGCCCAGTGGGGGTGGGGATGTTGAGAATTTTTCATCTCTGTATCCAAGAGGATGCTTAGTGAATGACAGAGGGAGGGAGGGAGAAGGGGAGGGGAAGGAGGAGGACGGAAGGAGAATGGGAGGACTTCTGAGGGCCACAGGAGCTCCCAGGCTGGGGCAGCCAGCTCTACTGCCCCAGGGCTCCTCGCTACCTCTCCTGGGTGGGGACTCCGCTGCAGGCCTGGGTGCTTTTTGGACAGCTGGCAGCACCAAGTCCAGCCTCCCCCGGTCTGAGGCCCCCTGCTCCCCAGGCCCCTGCATTTACCCAGCATGGGGACCCACTGCAGCACAGAGGGACAGGCCCGGGGAGCTCCCTGCAGGGACAGAAACCAGATTCTGCACCCTCTGCTCTGCCCTAGGCCCTCTCTCACGGGACACACTTGCCTTTTGGTTTAAGTTCAGTTTAAACAGATGCTGTGTTCCTAAGAAGCCCCGTCTTTGAAGTCTGGGAGAAAATCTCAGCTCCAAAGGGACATTTCCTACCTAAAAGGCTCTCTGGGGAGTCTCAGCAGAAATAAAACCCAAAAGCCCTGGATTTTTATCTCTTGGTATTTATGAGATTTTTCATTAGAACGGCTGCCTTCACAGATTGCTCTGTGGAAGAAAAACAGAAGGAGAGAGAGGGAGGGAGGGGGCGAGGGCAGGGATCCCACTGAGCTGGGCTGGACGCGTCCCCAGGAGGGATGCAGCCTCACAGCCATCAGGGCAGACCGCCCTGGAGGGCTGGAGCTTTCCAGAATGCTAGGCACCGTACACAGCCGGTTCTCGGAACCCGATGAGCCAAATACCTACCAGCTCAGGTTCTGCGCTGCCTCCTGCCTCCGTGAATACTGGGCACCGGGAAGGCCTGTCTGCCCCCATCCCGCCTGGTACTACTACCTGGTCATACAGCAGGCCCCACTACAGCGTCTCCTCAGCATCTTCTGAGAATATCCTGTCCACTCACCACCTCCCGGCCGCCCCCGGCAACACCTTCTGGAAAACAGCTCCCTATTGGTGTCCCAAGGACAGAGCAGCGGGAGCGGTGGGTGCAAGGTGTAGGTCCTGGGGAGAAACTGTCTGTAGGGTTTTCAAAAACAGACATAAAACTGACCAAACCTGACAGTTCTAAACAATGTCAGTGATAAATCACTCTGCCTTGAAAAAAGTCTTCGTCGTTCTAAACAATTGCTGTAATCACTGCTGAGTTCCGTTCTTTCCGAAGAAATCTGACTCATTTCTTTTGATCCCTGTACCTTATTTATTCCTAACAAGCAGTTTGTACCTCTTAATCCCCTTCGCCTTTCTTGCCCATCCCCCACCTCCTCCCCTCGGGCAACCTCTAGTTTGTTCTCCAGAGTCAGGAGTCTGTGGCTGGTTTTGTTTATTTCTTTGTTCGTTCATTTGTTTTGTTAATCACCGGTGTTTGCTTTGCTCTGACTTATTTCACTTAGCATAATACCCTCTCGGTCCATCCATGCTGTGCAGAAGGCAAGAGCTCATTCTTTTTTTATGGCTGAGTGATATTCCATCACACACACACACACACACACACACACACACACACACACACACACATCTTTATCCCCTCATCTGTCAATATTCACTTAGGTTGCTTCCATAGCTCGGCTATTGCAAACAATGCTATTGTGAACATACAGGTGCAGATATCTGTTCAAATTAGTGTTTTTGTATTCTTGGGGTCAACACCCAACAGCGCAATGACTGGATCGTATGGTATTCCTATTAATAATTTTCTGAGGAGGCTCCATACTGGTTTCCACAGTGACTGCACCACTTTGTGTCCCCCCAACAGTGCACGACGGTTGTTTTTTCTCCACATCCTCGCCACACTTGTTATTCTTGTCTTTCGGACACTCTACTACCCTTTTTGACTGGTGGCGAGGTGCTATCTCACCGTGGTTTGCGTTTGCTTTTCCCTGATGAGTGATGTGGAGCGTCTTTCCATGTGTCCACTGGCCATCAGCACGTCGTCTTTGGAAAAATGCCTATTCAGGTTCTTTGCCCATTTTTGGTTAAATCAGAATACTTGTTTTTCTGGTATTCATTTTATAAATTCTTCATGTATTTTCAATATTAACCCCTTATCAAATATATTATTTGTAAGTATCTTTTCTCATTCAGTAGGTTGCCTTGTCGTTTTATTGATGGTTTTCTTTGCTGTGCAAAAGCTTTTTATTTTTGTGTTGTCCCAGTAGTTTAGTTTTGCCTTTGTTTCCCTTTGCCTGAGGAGACAATCCATAAAAAAATGGCTAAGGCCAATATCGGAGAGATTACTGCCTATGTTTTCTCTGAGTTTTATGGTTTCAGGTCTCATATTTAGGTCTTTAATCCATTTTGAGTTTATTTTTGTGTGTGGCATAAGAAAGTGGTCTAGTTTCATTTGCGTGTAGCTGTCCAGTTTTTGCAACACCATTGTTGAAGACACTGTCTTTTCCCCATTGTATATTCTTGCCTCCTTTGTCATAGATTAATGGACCATATAAGTGTGGGTTTATTTTCAGGCTCTCTATTTTTTTTTATTTTTATTTTTAATTTAAATTCAATTAATTAACATATAGTGAATTATTAGTTTCAGAGGTAGAGCTCACTGATTTATCAGTTGTATATAACATCCAGTGCTCATTACATCACATACCCTCCGTAATGCCCATCATCCAGTCACTCCATCCTCCACCCCCTCTCCTACAGCAACCCTCAGTTTGTTTCCTATGGTTAAGAGTTTTTTGCAGTTTGTCTCCCTCTCTGGTTTCATCTTGTTTTATTTTTCTCTGCCTTCCCCTGCGTTCCTCTGTTTTATTTCTTAAATTCCACATATGAGTGAAATCATATGATAATTGTCTTTCTCTGATTGATTTATTTTTGCTTAGCATAATACCCTCTCATTCCATCCACGTCATTGCAAATGGCAAGATTTCATTTTTTGATGGCTGAGTAATATTCCAGTGTGTGTGTGTGTGTGTGTGTGTGTGTATACACACACACACACACACACACCGCATCTTCTTATCCATTCATCAGCTGATGGACATCTGGGCTCTTTCCATAGTTTGGCTATTGTGGATGCTGCTGCCATAAACATTGGGGTGCAGGTGCCCCTTTGGATCACTACGTTTGTATCTTTGGGGTAAACACCCCATAGTGCAATTGCTGGGTCGTAGGGTAGCTCTATTTTTAAATTTTTGAGGAACCTCCGTACTATTTTCCAGAGTGGATGTACCAGTTTGCATTCTTACCAACAGTGTAAGACGGTTCCCTCTCTCTGCATCCTCGCCAACTTCCGTCCTTTCCTGACTTGTTAATTTTAGCCATTCTGACTGGTGTGAGGTGGTATCTCATTGTGGTTTTGATCTGTATTTCCCTGATGCCGAGTGATGTTGAGCATTTTCTCATGCATCTGTCGGCCATTTAGATGTCTTCTTTGGAGAAATGTCTGTCCATATCTTCTGCCTTTTTCTTGACTGGATTATTTGTTCTTTGGGTGTTGAATTTGAAAAGTTCTTTGTAGATTTGGGATACTTCAGGCTCTCTACTTTGTTCCATTGATTTATTTGTCTATTTTTGTGCCAGATGCATACTTTTTTTGATTACAGCTTCAAAGTATATCTTGAAATCTGCGATTATAATAACTCCAGCTTTGTTCTTTCTTAAGATTGCTTTGGCCATTCGGGGTCTTTGTGGTTCCAAACAAATTTCAGGATTATTTGTTCTAGTTCTCTGAAAAATACTATTGGTATTTTGTTAGGAAATGCATTAAATTTGTAGACTACCTTGGGTAACATGGACATTTTAACAGTATTAATTCTACCAATCCATGCACATGGCATAACTTTCCATTTGTTTGTGTCGCCTTCATTATCTTTCATCAATGTCTTAGGTGAGTTTTCGTATGTATATAAGCTTCCAATGGGCATAGTTTTATTACTTGGAGTTTAATAGACATTGTGTGTATATGGAAGTTAATTCAAAGAACACCACTCATACAGCCAGACCCAACACAAGCTGATTCTGCTAAGCACGTTCATTTCAAGAATAAGGCTTCAGAATCACTGGAGTTTTCATCTTCAGCCCCTATGCCACTAGATATTCTCCCACACAAACAGTAGTTTTGAACTAAGCAATGATAGCACAGCGATTGCGAGGAGGAAGACAAAGAAACTGGATCATCACCAGTGCTGCCACATTTGCACAGGTCATTCTCCAAACTGCGGAGTTCACTCTTCTGAAACTTTCCTTGAGTATTTCTTTCTTTTTTCAAAATATAAATGAATGTAATTAAAAAGTGTGAACCCATTACTTCTTCCTTTTTTGTGCTGTAATGTTTGTTTGTCAACTGGCCTGGTTACATACATGAAGTTCTCTAAAAGGGAAGTTTCACTCTCTGCGTTTCTTTTCTGGCCATTATGAGAATTAACTTTATTTCACTGTTATTACCAAAAATAATTTTGTTGCATACAGGTACCAAAAAAAATCGTCTTCCTTGAGTGTCAAATACCCAGTTGCACCTGTTCTATTTTATGTCAGGCACCGAGAGCTTTCCAGCGCTTTCCTTCAGAGCAGGCACCATGCCCAGGGCTTGCTCTCAGAGTTGGCATCTCTTCATTCATGCCACTCAACAGCTCCCAGGACACTGCAAAAATAAGATCTGTCTCTCCTAGTGTCCGTAATGGGCCACCCTCTGGGCAGCTCCAGATAGCCACCAGTGGGCACCTTCCCCAGGTCTCCAAAGACCCTGCATCCCCCATCATCTTCTCCATCTACACTCACTCCCTAGACGATCTCATTAAGGCCTGAGGTTTGAAATACTCTCTATAAACTATGGCTTCCAAATTTGTCTCTCCATCCCTGACCTCAACCCTGAACTCCAGGTTTGTACCTCCATCCACATTCTGGCCACCTCCATCTGGATGGTTAATAAGTGCCTCAACTTAAAATGCCCCAGAACAGAACTCAGTATGTTCCCCTCCCCCTCCAACCAAAGCCTAGCCCACCCAGGCTCCCATGTACAGGCACAAACTCTATGGTCATCCTTGACTCCTCCCCCACCCCTATCCAACCCATCCGTGGCTCTGGCAGCTCTACTTTCAAATAGATCCTGAATGTTGGGGCTTCTCCATCACCATTTTGTCTTTCCAGACCACTTCTTCTCGTGCCTGGATTCTAACATCAGCCTCCACTCTGGTCGCCCTGTCCCCTACAGCCTGTTCTCCACCCAGCAGCCAGAGCGATCTTGGTAACATGTCAATTTCATCCCGTCTCCTCCGTGCTTACTGGCTTCCCGTCACACTGAGAATCAAAACGCAAAGCCAGCCCTCACCCTGGCTGTTGGCTCCTCTGCTTCCACACCATCCTCACCCTACCCTGGCCTCCTCGCTGGTCCTGCAACATGTCAGCCACCCACCTGCTCATGGCCCTGACTCTTGCTTTTCCCTTCACCAGGAAGGCTTCTCCCCTAGATGAAAGTCGAGGCTTCACTGCGTGCAGTTCTCTGCTCAAATGACATCCGATCAGGAAGGCCTTCCCAGCACCCATTACCCGAAACAGCAAACCCCTAGCCACTCCCTGTCCCTTCCTGCACCTTGCACTGCTTGACATTCAGTTTCTTTGTTCGGTCTCTCTCTCCCCACAAAGAAGACAAGCACCACGAGGGCGGAGACTTTGCTGTTTTGTTCACTGTTATCTTGTCAGCATAGAGCGCAGTACAAGGTACACAACGCGGGCTGAACATATATTTGTTGAATCAATGAATGCGGGCTCACATTTGATATTTGCCTTCAAACTAACTCTGGGCTGGGTATTCTTGTCACCACGCCCATTCTGCAGATACGGAAACTAAGAACAGAGAACAGAAGGGATTTACCCCCATGATCCCTCAGATGGTGATAGATCCACAATCAAAATATGGGCTCCATAGAAGAGGAGATCAATAGAGAAAATCAACAAAGCCAAGAGCTGGTTCTTTGAGAAGATTGATGAAATCGACAAGCCTTTATAGCCAGGCTGACTAAGAAAAAGAAGAGAGAAGACACAAATCACTAATATCAAAAATGAAAGAGGGGCCATCGCTGTAGTTCCCACGAACATTAGAAGGATAAGAAAAGAATACAATTACTAATTTTGATCCACAAATTTGATAACTTAGATGAAATAGACCAAGTCCTGGAAGACACAAACTCATGCAAGAACAGACAACCTTAATAGGCCTGTATCTATTAAATAAATTGAATCAATAATGAATAACCTTTCAAAACAGGACACAGGCCAGATTCACTGGTGAATTCTACCACACATATAAGGAAGAGTGTGTCCCAACTCTCAAAAATCTCTTCCAGAAGAGACAAGCAGAGGGAATGCATTCTAACTCAAGCTCTGAAGCCAGCCATAACCCAATACCAAATCCAGACAAAGAAAAGAAACCTGCGGACCAAAACCTACATACAGATGTTTAGGGCGGCTTTATTCCTCACTGCCAAAACTTAGAAGCAACCAAGATGTCCTTCAGTAGGTGAACGAATAAATACACTGTGGTCCATCTAGATATCAAAATAGTCAGCGTGTAAAGAAAATTCCGACACCTGCTACAGCACAGATGACCACTGAGGACATTATACAAAGTGAAATAAGCCAGTGACACCCACACACGCACATACATACATACACCCACCCCCACACACAGACACACAAAATAACCCCAAAACACAAATACTGTATGATTCCATTTATATAAGGTCCTCAGAGTAGTCAAAATCATAGAGACAGGAAGAAGAAGGGGGGTTGCCAGGGGCTGGGAGGAAAGGGATTCAAATAGGGAATGAGTATTTAGCGAGTATAGAGTTTCAGTTTTACAAGATGAAAAGAGCTAAGGGGATGGATGGTGGGGAGGGCCGCACAACAATGTGAGTGTATTTAATACCACTCAACTGTACACTTATAAATGGTTAAAGCAGTAAATTTTTTTTTAAAGATTTTATTTATTTATTTATTTGACAGAGATAGAGACAGCCAGTGAGAGAGGGAACACAAGCAGGGGGAGTGGGAGAGGAAGAAGCAGGCTCATAGCGGAGAAGCCTGATGTGGGGCTCGATCCCATAACGCCGGGATCATGCCCTGAGCCGAAGGCAGACACTTAACCGCTGTGCCACCCAGGAGCCCCGCAGTAAATTTTTTTTAAGATTTTATTTATTTATGTGACAGAGGGACAGCCAGAGAGAGGGAACACAGCAGGGGAGTGGGAGAGGAAGAAGCAGGCTCCCAGCGGAGGAGCCCCTTGTGGGACTCCATCCCGGAACACCGGGATCACGCCCTGAGCCGAAGGCAGACGCTTAACGACTGTGCTACCCAGGCGCCCCAAAGCAGTAAATTTTATGTTATGTATATTTTACCAAAATAAAAAAAATGGGGGGAAAATGAGCAATTGAGTCATGAGACGACATGGAGGGAGCTTAAAGGCATATTTCTTTTTTTTTTTTCATTTATTTATGTATTTGAGAGAGAGAGAGAGAGCGTGCACACAAGCGAGTAACCCCCAGAAGTGCAGAGGGGCAGAGGGAGTGGGAGAGAATCCTCAAGCAGACTCCCCTCTGAGCACGGAGCTGGACGGGGGACCCCATCTCAGGACCCTGAGATCGTGACCTGGGCCAAAATCAAGGGTCAGACACTTCACTGACTGAGCCATCCAGGAGCCCCTTAAATGCTTATTTCTAAGTGAAAGAAAGCCATTCTGAAAAGGCTGCACACTGTAGGATTCCAACTACAGGGCGTTCTGGAAAACGCGAAACTATGGAGACAGTAAGATCAGCAGCTTAGTGGGGAAGGAGGGACGGACTGGCAGAGCACCGAGGATTTCTAGGGCAGGGAAACTATCCTGCAGGACACGGTCGTGGTGGCTACCTGTCACGATACATTTGTCCAAACCCGCGGAATGAAGGCCCGCCACCAGCCGTGAAGCAGAGCGCGACCCACGGGCCTCGGGGGATACCAGTGTGTCAGCGCGGCCTCACTGGGGTAACACAGGCACCGCGGTGCTGTGGGTTGTCCCTAGTGGGGAGTCTGCAGGTGACTGAAGATAGGGACACTATGAGAACCCCCTGCATTTGCCCGCAAGTTTGCTGGGAACCTCGAATGTTCTAGAACATAAAGTCTCAAAAAAAAAAAAAAGGCTTCAGGGTCCAGAGCTCAATCTCCTTCCTCCAGCCCATAGTGCCTTTCTAGCCTAACATAACCCTGCCCATGCCCCGGGGAGGGAGACCCCTTGGCGACCCCCAAGTCCCAGGGAATGACGTCACTCATGTCTTCCCGCATCAGCAGCTCTGGACAGATAATTAAAGCACCCCAGCGAACAGAACAGCACTGCCGGCTGGTTTGGGCTTTGCCCTTTATTTTTAGGCTGTTAATGACAATATATTATTTCACACTCTTAACTAATGAAAGAGGCAGCTGGGCACAGCAGAATGATCGCCAGACCGGGTGAGAAGAACGACAGGCTAGACCCAGCTCTGACATACCCAATAGCTGTGTGACCTTGAGCAAGTCACTTTCCCTCTCTGTTGCTGACATGCATGTGATAACGGTGTTCCTACTTCCTCCTTCTTTGCCACACCTGGCCATTTGGCTTCAGCTGTGAGTCACAATGTGACTAGAGGTCGTTACCAAAAAAATAAGAAGAAGAAAGCCTCTTAAGGGCATGTTCTCAGTCTTGCAGCAGGAGCCAGAAAGAAATGATTTGCTCCATCTTTAGATGAGGGAAATGAAGACTTATTAGTCCCTCTCCATGATGTCAAGGAGTCGTCACTCCACAGAAGGAAGGGGTCTGTCTGGCCTCGCCCTCATAGCCACCCGTGTCAGGGAAACAGAGCATCTCCCGGGGAAATCTCCACTGATTTTGTCTCCTACCAGGGACAAGGTTGTGTCCGGCCCTAGGATGAACTTTCTTGTGTAAATTTAAAACACTTGAAAAAGAAAGGAAGGAAAAGGTTTGGGATGGAAAGTATCCAAGAGGGCAGAAAAAGACCAGGTTGCTCTCACGAGTTACATATGCATACAGGGCTGGCCTGAGGCCAGAAAGTTCTGGCAGACGTTGGGCTGAGTGAGCAGGAAACTGGGGTGGTGAGAACCTGTCATCCTGTCCCCTCACACACGTGTCCCAGCCAGAGAGCGATGGGGAAGCCAGGAGGGAGAGGAGGCCCGGGGGCTGGTGCCCCATCCTGGGCTGAAACTCAGGGCTGGCACCCCATCTGTCAGAATTGCGGAAAAATGAATGGTGGGGTTCCGATGGTACAGCTAATGATACCCACCCTTTCTGGAATGTTGCCTCCTTCCCCGGTGGTGGGCTACACACCTGATAGTCATCATCTCATTGAATCTCGACCATGAAGCCTGTAATTGCAATGACTGTCTTCATATAACAGGAGAGTAAACGGAGTTCTTTTGCCCAAGTAGCTAAATGAGAGAGAGCCCCGACATTCCTCCAGTGCCGAAGCTGTGCTCTCCCTCCTGAGTGAAACTGCCCCCTGATTTACAAACACTAGATGGAAAATGATGTCCATAGCAAGAGTGAATCCCTTTTCTACCTGGCCAAGAGAAAGATGGGAGCTTTACTCCAACCAGGATGCGGGAGTCATTGGCCCCGATGCCACCGTGGCTGCATGAATAGAAGTAAAAGGTCTGGACCGAGGGAGGTGCTAGTCCCACCCACCTTGGCTGGAGTCAGAACACAGCCGGAGCTCCGGCCTTGGCTCTGAGGGCTGAACTACGGAAGTGTCCAATTCAGGCTAGAGCCCCCCCAGAGGAGGGTCAAGAGAACAGGAAGTCAGGAGTGCACTGAAACTGCGTCCTCGGAGGGAGGTAGAGGTAGCGATGACCTTTCAGCAGCAAAGGGTGAAGTGTGTGAAGTGGGGATGCCGGATAGCAGCCCGGAGGGAAGCAGGTGATGCTTCTTCTCTGCAGGCCCCCAAAGCAGATCTGGGGCGAGCGGACGGAGGGTACAAGGAAATACATTTCAACTCAGCAGAATAAGACACTTTAACCTGTCACAGCCCACCCAGGGCAGCCCAAGGCAGCACAGACTGCAAGGGAGGCCATGCGCCCCAAGTCCGCAGAGACAGGTGGACAGGAAACTGACAACCACGCGGCCGGTCCTGTGCGGTGGAGACTTTGCCAAGCGTTCGGTTGCCTTTAAGCCCCTCCCAGCCTTTGCGGAGCTGACCTGTTGACCCTCGCTCACCCCTCTGCACAAGCAGCAGAGAGTACTGACCTACCTCACAGAGGCAATGAGGGGCTTAGAGAGGTCAAGCAACCTGCCCAAGGTGACGCAGTGGAGCAGAGCTGGTGACGAGGACCCGCGTCTTCCTCCAAATCATACGGGGGGGGGGGGGGCGCGGAGGGGAGGCAGGAGGTTAATCGAGCTCAGCTGGAACACCGGCTTCCATTCTCACCTTTGGCATCTCCAAGGCCTTCCCAGGATGCGGGAGGATCAGAACCTCTCCCTAACTTCTCTCAATTCCATCGTGATCTCTTTACCCCGATAACCATGGCTTTACTTCAGGGCTGCATTCTCTCCATGCTGCATTCCCCTAGATCATTCTGGAAGCCTCCCAACTGCCTTCATCTTCCTCGTAAAATCCAGGGACATTAGGTGGTACATTAGAATCACCAGGGAGCTTTAAAATATAGTAGGGCTCCTCTAAATTACACATAAAGTTATAGTAATCAAAACAGCATGGTATAGGCTTAAGGATAGACACAAAGACCAATGGATTAGAACTAAGAATCCAGAAACAAACCTATACATTTACTGATTTTCAATAAGAGTGCCAAGACTATTCAATGGGAAAAGAATAGACCTTTCAACAAGTGGTGTTGGGAGAACTGGATAACCACATGCCAAAGAATGAAGTTGGGCCCCTACCTCACACCATATACAAAAATTAACTCAAAATGGATCAGTGACCTACATATAAGCACGGAAACCATAAAACTCCTAGAAGAAAACTAAGGGATAAATCTTTATGATTTGGATTTGGCGATGGATTTGTGGGTATGACACCCAAAGCGCGAACAACAAAAGAAAAAGTAGATAAACTGGAACCCGGGGATAGGTTCTCTTGGGGCAGCCAGGCTTCTGTCATCCCCTCCCCACCACCTGCTTCCTGCTGTCAGATTTCAGGAGGAGAAAGATCCCCACGCTTCCTAGAACCTGCCTTCACTGTCTCACTCAGCCTGCTACAGAGCACTGGCTGGGAGACTGAAAACATCAGGGGACTTCTCTTTCCCCCTGAGCTCTGAATTCCGTGCAAAGCTGGGTGGAGAACGCAGAAGGAGGGTCACCATGAGTGTCACGGGGTGATGCTGTGAGTCCTGCAGGGGGCCTCGTGGATCCTGCGGGTACCTCTGTGGGTGCTCTGGGGCATCGCAAAGGTTGTACGGGTGCTGTCATCGGCAACACGGGAAGCCACCGGGCCACTGTGGGGTGTGGCTGTAGACCTCGTGGGTGTAGAAGGGTGCCTGCCACATGGGCCCTGTGGGTGCTGTGGGGTGCTGTGGCCAACACACTGCCCTTGGGACAGGAGCCCTGTGTTTAGGTCCCAGTCTGACTGCTTTTTGGACATGAAACCTGGAATAATTTACCACTTTGCTGAATCCCAGCTATCCTCACCTATAAAGAGCTTATTAACGCCTGCCTCTTGGGGTGTGAGGAGGAGCAGCGGTTATCTACAGAAAGGATCCAGTAAATGTCGTCGGGACTGAAGCGCAAACCATGGGATAAAGCTCAGGAAAAGCCGTTCACACCCAAGGTGGCCCCACACCCCAGGGTGTCAGAACAGAGAGCTGACACAACCCAGGCCCCGCTCTCAGCCCTTTTTTAGACCACATGCGGAAAGAGGTATGTGTCTCCACGGTAACCTCCCTGTTTGGTCACAAACACCCAGCTCATCCATCCCAAGAGCCCAAGACTCTTCAAGGGGGTCACCTTGGGAGGCCACATTATCCCGGGGGCTTCTGTCATTCAAAGCAAGCAGGAGGGTCCTGCTGGCGTGTTCCTCCCCCTCACAGCCACCCAGCGAGGTGCATGCCATCTGCCCATTTGGTAGATGAGAAAACTGAGACTCTGGACACCAAATCACTCCCCCGGAGTCAAACAGCTACCGAAGAGCAGAGTCCGCCAGTCGGGCCCCCAAGCCCAGCAGACATTTCCCACGACGGCACACGCTGCCTGCCTCCCGCTGCTGGTCCTGTGTTTTCCCCGTGACTCTACACCGATGTATTTCCTAGCTAACCAGGGGGGCGAGGCCAAATCGCTTTGCTCCCCTGCCACCTTCCTGGAGGTAAACCGAGAACAAAAGCACCCTTGCTGCTTTTCTCTGTACTTAAAGAGATTCCTGCCTCTCGCGCACCGAGGCCCGTGGCTTCGCCTGATGGAGACACATCCGTGGCAGAAAAGTCCTGGGGACATGAAGCTTTTCCTGGCTCGCTTCAGCGCCTTCTCCTGATTAAGAAAAGCGTGTGGGATCCTGGCGCTGCGATAGGCAGCGGCTTCCTGTGGGGAGCCGGGCGGGCCGCCAGGAGGCTGACGGTTGAGACTCCCGCCCGGGCAGCCGGCAGGGCGGGGTGAGCTGCACGACACATGGGCCTCACGCTCCTCCGCCGCTGTCTCCCCGGGGCCCCGCCTGGCCTTGCGTTATCTGCCTCTGGGAGCCAGCCACCGTGCCTCGGATTCCGGCCTGACACCTCCTGGCCGCCCGCCGCACACTCCAAAAGTGAAAGGATGAGCCCAGAGGCCGGGGAGGTATCAGATCGGTGGCTGGTAAAGTGGCCCAGAGGCAGCTGGAACCGTAGATGGCATCACCCGGCTGGGCGCAGCACCCCACAGTGCGCACGCGCCATCGACCCTCAGAGCAGCAGTCTTGGGGTGGGAAGGCGGGCTGGGGGGAAGGATCTGTACCTCCTTCATCTCCTTTTCTCCCCAAGACAACCCCATGGCTAGTGTTATGCTCCCACTTTAGAGGTCAGAAAACCAACACCTGCAGAGATGTCACGATGAGCCCAAAGTCTAGGATAAGGAAACAAATCATTTTTAAGTCCTATCAAGCAATGTGATTTCACGAGGTGACTCTGGCTTAAAGGATGTTAACCTTAAGATTCAAGTCACAGTCACTCAAAGGAAAATACACGAGAATTGTAGGGTTGTTTAGACAGGGCTTCAAATCTCCACCGTATCTCACTCGCTGCTGTGTGACCTTGAGCAAGTTACGTAACATCTCTGAGGACTGGTTCTCTCCTCTCTAAGATGGACGTGATTTTAGTGCCAAGACCACAGGGCTGTTAAGAGGACTGAATGGACGGTGCGGGGCTTGTGCCTAGCACAGCGCCTGGCATACAAAAGCCCTTAGTCAGTGTTGGTTGATCTGATGCTTCCCGTCAGCCAGGCCTCAAACTCAGTCCATCTACACCTCAGACTCTGGGGTCTTTCCACCAAGGGTCTGAGGCATCCTTTGGCCAAGACTGGCAGTCAAATCTCCTGAGTTTCCAAATGCCCCTCCTCTCCACAGCCTTTCCCAAGCCTCGACCCCCTCCCTGCTTCCCTGCTGCCTCACCACACCCATCACTTCCTCTGGTTCAGCCCGGGGCTGGGAACCTCAGAAACGGAGGCCATGAGGCCTGGGACTGAGATTCAAGTCACTACTGCCCATTCTACCGATGAGAAAACGAGGCCCCATGAGAGAAATGGCTTCTAAGGACTCTTGAAGCACAATGGTGGTACAGACTGGGCCAGAGGACAGATGTCCTGGCTCTTCATTCGGAAATCTTCCATGAGGCCACACAGCCCATCACCAGTCCTGGAATTGCAGGCAGCCCAAGAAGCTTCCAGAACCCAAAAAGCAAACCTCCCTTGGAGGGCTCACTGCCTGCATGCTTCAACCCTCACTTCCTGGACTGACCCTGACGAGCAACCATGATGGGCAGCCCGCTCATGGGGCAGCCGCCAGCCCCAGTGAGACCCCACCTTGGCTCCAGCCTCTCTCTCCTCATGCCTCAGCTGTGCTTGCCAACCCTGAACAAATGTCTGAGGTGGGGAAAAGAGGGAAGCCGCCCTTTGCTTGCCCTGCCCAGCTGACAGCTCTCTCATTTGGCAATGGAGGGTTTGTTGAGTAGAAAGAGAAGAGGAGAGAAGATCAGACTCTTATTTGAATAAGATGCCGCCACGTTGCCATGTGGCCAGATCATACCTCTTTCAACTGGCGTCCGTTCCTTCCAGGAGAGTGAGGATTCTCTTGAGGTGTCTTCTGATGGCTTCAGGTAAACTCTAGAAGGAGAAGAGAGAGACATAAATTTTAAAAAGGCAACAGCTAGTGGGGCCTGTGGCTGCTGGGGGCCACCTCAGTTCAGGTGCGCGCCCGCCCCCTGGTTCCTGCTCTCTCCTTCCGGCTCTGCAGGCGCAGAAGCCAGACAGGGCAGCCGTGGCCAGAAAGCCAGAACTAAGCACCCAGCCCCTCGGAGGCTTCCAGGATGGCGTCCCCAGAGCCTGCGGATTGGCACGTTTTCAGTCTTCCAAAATCAGCCCAGAAGCCTGTACAGTGCGCACGTGATGACATCACGCCCGCTAATCACAACATCACATCACATTGCTTTGCTTCTGGCGAGAACATTACCAACTCGTCACCGAAACTCCTTTCTCCTCAGGCGGAAAAAAGGCCTTCTGAGTAATTGTGAAAATGTGAAGGAGAATTAATCATTGCTTAATGAATGCAGGCTTTGGGGGCAGACCAACACTTTCCAGATCTGGTATCCATGAAGAGATAAATAATAAGAGGATAGGTCTACGGTAGTGAAAAAAACAACTCAGCCCCAGAGTGCAGGGCCCAGAAGTCCGGCCTCTCCCCCACTTCCTCTCTGTCAGTTTGACGGAGAGCCCCCAGGTCACAGGAGAAGGATCAAATTCGCCACGTCCAGGCCACATACCTGCCAGCCACGGCTGAGGCCAGTCCTGGGGGACTGGCTTGTTCACATGCACAGCTGAGGAACAAAAGAGCAAAGCTGCCAGTGCAGATGGGACAGCCAAGTCCCCTGACCCCCAAATCTCCCAGACTCCTGCCCCCCAGGACCGGCCGCACAGTAGAGCCCTGGTCAAGTTTCACGTTGTCTACTTGCCCAAGGCGGTAATGCTGAAATGGGGCAGATCCGGGACCAGAAGTCAGATCCGTGACAGGTCGAACCTGGCATCAGTACCACGTCCACAGGGGGAGAGACGCGGCCACGAGAGCAGTGAGCTCTAGGTCTGCTCTACGGATCCTAGCTCAGTGCACATTGCGCGTAACTTCTCAGGACTCCCTGCCAACCGATGGGGAACAGGGCTTGGCCAGAGGACGTGACCCCAGTTGGCTATCTTTGCCTCCAAAGTCTACCCAGGCAGAGTAGACCCAGGGAACCTCACGTCTCATGCAGCAGACGAAGGTTACGATCAAAGGAATTCATGATTTATATACGTACACATGTCCATATCCATCTGTAGACAAAGACAGGCACCTGTCGGTAGGGAGACGGGGGTATACGTATACAACTGATCGCAGCTACAAAAGTGAACGTTCTTCCTCATCCGTCCACCGTATTTAACAGAACCATTGCAAAATCTTTGTAACACGACCCTCTAGGCTTTATGCTGTGTAACCCCTTACGTGTGTGTGTGTGTGCATGTGTGTGAGAGCACGTGACTGCGTGGGCCCCCATGGAGCTGGTGTGTCTCTTTACACAAATGCAATCTTACCACACACGTTCTGCACCCCCAGCTAGCAGCTGCTCTCATGTCTGCCCATGGATCTGAAAAACTACAGATCTTCCTGGGTCTTCTGCCTCCTCATAGGTGTGGACCATCATTTATTTCTCTCCCACCTTCAATATGCGGGGTATCTCCACTCCTAGCCGTTACAACCTTGTTGTCACCATCCCCTTCCCAGTTACATTGCCGTGTGGGAATGTTCTAGCAAGTCCACAGCCCGGATGCCTGGAAGTGGGACGGCGGGGCAGGGGTTCTGCACATTCCACATTTGAATAGCTTCTGACAAACCACTTTCCCCAAATACTGGATCAATTACTCCCCGAAACAGCAGGACAGAAGGAGCCTCCTTTTCTTGGGTGTAAATTTGCACCCAGAGCTCTTCTGCCTGCCGAGTTGTCTTTCTGGTCACCTTCCAGGAGCCGGGAAGGCCGAGTCCCCCAGACAAAGGGAGGCATTTGTATCTTGGCTCCCACAAGACGGCCACTGCTCCACTGCCTGGGGACGTGTCTGAGGAACTCGGGCCCACCTGAGCCGGGAACTACATTTACGGGCTCGGAACTGATAATGAGCTTTTATGAGCTCTGGGGACCACGAGGAACACGTATTAATGTCAAGCGTGCCCATCAGCCACGCAGCCTGGGTGAATGTCACACGTTAACAAAATTAAAGGCTGCCGCCACGTCGGGAAGGAGCTGCAGGCTGCATGTCAGGCAGCGTGGGCCGGGCCTGTCAATAAGAAAATTACTTTCCAGGCTTTGCACTCCTGAGCCCGAAGCTGTCTCCCGTCTTCGATGGAATTCTGCCTTGCTGCAGCCGGAGAGGAGATTAGTTTATTACCAGTCTGCCAGGAAAGGCAAAACCCAGCACTAATCCGAATTCCCATTTAAGCAAACCTGCATTATGTGAGGGAAACCAGCTGGGCTCAGAATTTCTTCCCCCTTCCCCGGAGATCTCATTCCATCCCTCTCCTCTCTGAGGAGGACGAGAGGGGGGTCACCACAGATGTCAGAGCGGGAGCCGTCCTGGGAGCGGGAAAAGAATCCCAGGGTTTTGGGCCAAGAGGGGGAAAGGCCTGCGTAACAAGAGGCTGCATCAGAAGACGATGGGCTGGGAGACGGTGCTCACCATGGACCCGGTCGTCCCCGGCTATGGGAAGGGAAAGCCGCCACCCTCCCAGCCCCAGGCTCGCTCTTGCCTTGAACAAAGATGCCCTGAGATCCTGAGTCCACCTCTGACGAGCTCTGGCTCCGTGAGCATGTGACCTCCCTGCTTCAGGCCTCAACGCCTCATCTGGGAAACCGCTAACCACGGCTGATAGTTCCTACGATGTTGTGAGGATCACGTGAAAAATGGACAGACAGGACCCCGGAGAGCCCGGCACACACAGCCCTGTTTCTTGAATTAAGATTCCTCGGGTTGGGGGCGCCTGGGTGGCACAGCGGTTAAGCGTCTGCCTTCGGCTCAGGGCGTGATCCCGGCGTTATGGGATCGAGCCCCACATCAGGCTCCTCCGCTAGGAGCCTGCTTCTTCCTCTTCCACTCCCCCTGCTGTGTTCCCTCTCTCGCTGGCTGTCTCTATCTCTGTAGAATAAATAAATAAAAAATCTTAAAAAAAAAAAAAAGATTCCTCGGGTTGTAACAACACCGTTATTTGATCGCCTCGCTTAGTTAATTACGACACGGCCCTTCGTGCATGACATGTCCTGGTTTCGGAGACCTTAACATAGAAAAAATAAAACAAAGGGTGCCTTGAAATCCACGAAATAAAGGAGGCACTCGATCAAGGGCAGGACACGGGATGCCTAGTAGCCAAGTTCTCCTGTTGTCTAAGGTCTAGCTCAAAACTTTTATCTTCTTCCTTCCGAGCAAAGCAAAGCTGCTGTGTGTGTGGGAAACCAGCCCTCGGTGTGTAAGACAAATCCTGAGAGGTACTTCAGTGTCCTGGATGAGACCCAGCCGAGGGGCTCGAATCTCTAGGTAGATGTTTCCCGCTCTAGTTTTAAACCGAAACGGACCCCACGTACACACTGGTAAATGCGCCACGAGGACACAGCCTCCTGAGCCTTCACGAACTCAGCACCCCGCGTGACGCGCCCACATCCCAGACTCCTCTCTGGTTTCCCAGCCCTTGTTTCTCCCAAGTCACCCGTGACCCTCCTCCTTCGCGGCCCCTGCCTGTCCCTGCCTGGGCTGAGCCTGACCGTTGCCCGTCGGCTTGCTGCAAACGGGTTCCTGGCTGGTCCACTAGCCTGCGGCCTTGTTCCCTCCAAACCGCCCTCTCGTTTGCTGTCAGACTGAGCCCACAGAGGTGTCTCTCTCTTGCTTCAGTGGGTCCCCTGGCTTCCCTTTGCCTATACACAGGCCTTTGATCATCTGAGCCCCACTTGTCCTTTCCAGGCCCTTCGGGTCCCCACAATACGCACAGACCCCACAGTCAAACTGAACTCACTGGGACCCACATGCCCCACCGGCATGCTCGGCCCAACCTCACTGCTGCTCACTTCGCCTGGCAGTCCCTTCTTCCTTTCCCAACCCTGAACTCTGCCTCCCCTTCCACTCTCCAAAACACCTGGCCAACTCCTACTCATCCTTCAAAACCTTCCTTCAGTATCTCCTCTGAGAAACCTCCCCAGGGCTCCACAGGCAATGATTAGTCACTGTTCTCTGGGCTCCAATAACAATGTGTGTGTGTAGGTAGTCAAGTCAGCATCATACGATTTCTCTCCTCTACCAGACTATGAGTTCCTCAAGGATAGGGATGGTCCTTACTGCCTCTGAGGTCCCAGTTCCTGACTCAGCAAATAAAGCTGGATGGATGGATAGCTGCTAGGATTGATGGATGGATGGAGGAGGAGAGAACGGATCTATAAAAGAGCTTGAATGGTGGGAGGGAGGAAATGGGTCATAGTTAGTTGCAGGAATGGATGAATAGCAGGGATGGATGGATGGATGGATGGATGGATGGACGGATGGACACACGCATGGAGGGATGGATAATAGCAGGGACGGAGGAATCAGGGATGGATACACGGCCAGGTGGAAGGGGAACGCATCTATAAAAGGACGGGTGAAATGAACAGCGGGAAGACGGAACTAGGTTAACAGGAGGAGAGAAGGAATAAATGACTCAACCACTTGTATAATTTTCTCTGGACCCTGGAGGGCTGAGCCTCCGGCAGCTACGGGCAGGGCCTTGCTTTCTCCCTCTAGAGTTTATGGATCTGTGCAGAGACCACTCGCTCGAACATCGGCAGCCCCCCGCTCTGCCCATCTCACCTCACTGCCCTAGCTGTGGACCCACAAGATGAGGCCTCAGGAAGGAGGGGTCAGAGTTACGTCTTGCCTTGGTCTTGATCCTGGCGGTGCAGACCAGTGCTACAAGGAGATCGAAGTTTCCCTGTGTCTGAGTCCAGCCCCAGCCTGTGGAGCAGGCGGTTTGCCAGCCGCTGGACAGGTTTGCGGGAGGCCAACTGTGTGGTCTGGAGCGGATGGATGGCTGCTGATGGGGGTGGCATCCTCCCTTGCAAAAATGCCATTTGGGGGACCCTAAAATGGCCAAAGGGCCGGGCGACAAGGACAGCAGGGCACCCTTTGGATGGTTACCTGTGAGAGGACTTCTGGGAGAACAAAGTGCCTCTAGAGCCTGCTGTCTGTCTGCAGCGTGGGGCAGGGCAGGCTGCAGGTGGGGAGCCCTCAGCACTGAAGGGTGGGCCACAGACCAGGCTTTCATGGCCCACAGGCCTGGGTTTGAATATCAGCGATGCCAAGGCCACAGGTGACCTTGGCAAAGTTCTTTATCCCTCTAACCCTCAGGTTATTCACCTGCAAAGCGTAGACAATCACAGTCCTCCCCCACTGGCCTGAGCTGGGGGTCAGCAGAGCTAACGGGCTGTGCGTGATTCCCACGGGGCCCGGCACTAGCAGGTGTTTGATCAATAGAGAACACGGGAATTACATAAAACAGAGTCTGCTGCCACTTTCTGGGAAAGGGGTAGTGGCCATGATCAGTGGTTCCAAGTGATACTCTCCAGACCCTTCCCTCTCTCCCTCGGGGGTCCGCACGAAGAACAGATGGAGTTTATGTGTCATACACACCGTAACGCTTAGCTCATGGCAGCCAGACTTGCTCATATTTTATACATTACACTCCCAGGTGATGTGGAAGATCACTGATTTACGGTTGGTGTCCTAGAACCGCAAGTCGGTAGGAGTTTAGGGGAGGTGAAAGGACGTCTTCCTGGAAGAGGCAGCAAGGACAGAAGGGAGGGAGGGAGGGAGGTGATCAGCCCAATGGTAAGTCTTTTACTGGCTAGCTCCTGCCAGCAATGCCTCTCTCCTGTGCTTTACGCTCCCCTCACTTGCTTGCTCTCTCTCTCTCTCTCTCTCCACTCCTTCCCCCACCTCTGCCCCTCTCAGCCTCTCTCTGTCTGCCCCCCACCCATGTTAGCCACCCTACATCTCTCCCTGGCTCCTAGGTGGAACAGCCATCCTTCTGAGCCCCCTGACCACAGAGACGGTCATGTGCCCCAAGAAGCCCGGAGGCCAGCTCAGCCTTGGCCCCTCTCCCCCCACGATGCCAGCCTGGGCCACTGCCAGCCAGATGCATGGCATGTTGACAGATAAAAGTGCTGCAGTTTATGGCCCCAAAGCAAAGCCTGGGCTTTGTGTTGCTGTATTTTAAATTGGCAATGCAGGGGGGTGATGTGGGGGTAGGGAGAGGAAGAGGAGCCAAGACACGTTTGGGGATGAGTTCCTGCTGGGTTCGGTGACTCAACAACGATCCTCACCCCACCCCCACCCCCCACAGCCCGCAGCCCTTACTGCAGCCGCCTGCCCTAGCCCGCTTTGCCTTGGTCTCTGCTTCCTCTCCACCTGCCCTTGACTCGCTGCGGGAGGGAGAGCGCTTCTCTGCGCTGCCTGCCCTGTCATTCAGCCCCACCACCCTCTGTTTCCATAATGAGTCCCAGAATGGGCCTGCTACGTGTGCCCCAGGGTCACAGTGGGGCTGAGGTGGGAACCCTGACATCCTCAGAAAAACTGGGATATTTTTTCTTTTTTTCTTTTTTTTGGCTTGGGTATAGAGGGCCACTCCCTGATTGGAACTGGGCACCGCGCATAAGGCGCTGGCCCCTCTAGCAAAATCTCTGGACCCCGCCGGTAAGGAATCTGAGTCCATCTGAGCCCATGAGCTCTGGGTAGCTTGCGGAGGGTAGTAGGGCCAGGGAAGAGGGCATATGCAACCCCATAAATCAACACGAGAAGCTGCTTATTTCTCCGTGTAGCCGTCACTAGTAATCATCATCTCCCCTGTCCCTGCATTCCCATCATGTCTGGGGGTTCCCGAAGACGGGCAAGCCAGGGTCTCTCGTGACCTCCCCCGGAGCACCTGCGGGAGACAGACACCTCCAGAAGGCTCACCTGACCATGAAGAACGTGTGGCCTCTGGGAGCCTGAGACCCCCTTGTCTCCAGTGGGCACAGCCCTGCACTTGCCACCTCTTTGTCCTGCCTGGAAGCATCTTCTCATCACCTGAAGGAGGCAAGGACAAGGGCTGTCCATCCCCTGGAGCTCTCTTTTCCTTTTGATCTTTGCTCTCCCTCCTACACTCTTCCCATTTCTCAGATGAGGAAAGGGAGCCAGAGACACAGCAGATTTACATAAGTAAACATGGGTGCACTGCTCATGGAAAAAGGAAAACAGAAAGCATACATGATTCTAGCAACCACGTCTGCCAAGTAAGGCTCACTCATTCTCATGACGGGTCCCCAGCAGATCGGCCGGGCGAGTGCCCAGCATCCCGGACCTGGGTGTTTGGTGCCACAGCGACCTGGAGGAACCTGCTGGTTTAAGGCTCCTATCACTGACGGTGGAGCCTGGCACCCCCACCCCACTGATTCCACTGTGCCGTCTACACAAACAAAAAAGGAAAGATGTGAGCTCTCTAACTCTTCCACCCAGTGGCCAGGGTCCTCCCATCCCTAGCAAAGGAAGGAGCCGATGCTCAGAGAGGTCCAGCCACTTGTCTACAGTCACAGAGCCAAACCGGGCCAAGAGAGGACCAGAGCCCAGGATTTTGCCTGCACCCAAAGTCCCTGGAGCCCCTTTGCTGAGTCCAGCCTGCACTGGGCTGTCCCCATCGTGTCTGTGCTCTGGAGCATGCATCTAGAGCTTCTCAAGCCACTGGCTGCTTGCACAAAGATACCTGGGCTTCCAAAGATTGCAACAACAGCCCAGCGCTTCTAGCACACGGGTCAAGAACAGCAGATGTCTTAAGGCTGAAGTTGACTTTGCTAGGAGTCATGAGTGTCTCAACGTGTTCCAGACCTTGAATCCCACGTGGATCCTCCCTGCGGTCTTATGCATCCAGGAGCGCCTGTCCAAGGGTTTCTGCCTCGGAGAGGAGCAGTTTTAAAAAGCCACACGACAGTAATAGAGATGTTTCCAAACGGGCCACCCTGCAGCTAGCAAGGAGGCCAAAAGCTGAGAACTTGTAACTGGAGCTGAGTGAAGGGGCCAAGCCCACAACCCACAGCAGCTTCCCTCCGAAACCTGGGGCTCTGGGGCTTGTCATTCAGACTTTATAGCCCTCCACCCCCGCTTACTTGCCTGCCTGCCTGCCTGCCTGCGGTGGGATCCAGGAAAAGGGCACCCCACGTGTCTCTTAATTCTTCTCCTTGCTCAAGTCCATGTAAATATATTCTAATGCAGAGAAGGGTCTGCGGGAGGTAAGACCGCAGAGTCATTAGCATTTTGATGGGTTTTCCCAACACGTGGAACAAGAGCAGTTTAAAATTCATAGTGTGGAGATTAATCCCAGACCTGCCTCTCCCTCCCCAGCTTGAGGTGGCCAAGAACTTTTTACCCCTTGAAAATCTTGATTAGGAAAGAAAGCTAGGAACTCAAGTCAGGGGAGTCCTACCGAGAAGAGTTTTCTGGACTGCGTGTGGAAGGCCTTCTAAACACAATTATTTGACAGAAGCAGGGATAAGGGCCGAGAAAACACACTGCTTGGGCACTGGGTTCTTCCAGAAGGGCCCAGCCGAGCCCGACAGGAGTGCCAAGGGCACATTTGTCTCTCCTCAGTGACACAGGCCAGGCCCTTTACCATCCCCGTTCGCTCAGTCAGCAAGCATCCCCAAGGGATCACCATGTGCCACAGAGCAAAGGCTTAGAGGAGAAGGAGCAGGAAGACATAAACTCAGCAAATCCCTGATCTCAAGAAATTCAGTCTAGATGGCGAGGGAGAGAGAAAGAGAGAGAAATGTGGATGAATCGAAGAAAATGTGGTGAAGGAGGGGGCAAGAGCAGCTGTCCTGGGACCCCGAGGTGGAGGGGGCCTCTGCCAGCTGGGCGTAAGAGCAGGTCTCACCCTTTGGGGGCATTCCTGTCCTTCCTCAAAACCCTCTGAAACTAGATGTGATGTGGTATTAGGAGCAGAAGGCAAGGTGCACAAAGATACAGATACTGTGATCATAAACGATGCAAAAGCTGGAAACCAGGCGAGGAGAGGCCTGTCTTTCCAACATCATCACGGAGTATCGTTTTGGGGGCCCACCTACGGATTCCTTAATTACCCACCGTCCAGGATTCTAGAGGAATGTAACTTTGACTCATGTGAAGTTACTTGTGAACTTGGAGTAGATTGTTTTGGTCTGGGAGAGAAAATTGCCCCAAAGGTTGTGATTTCATCCGCCTATAGGGCCCTCTCCAGTTTTATATCCAATCAAGCCACCTGGTTCAGTATTATTGCTCCAATGCTTAGATAACTGCCGGTTGTCTAATTCTCCTGAGAGCCGGCTTCACCGTCCTGCCGGCTCCCTCCCTCGGGAGTTAAATCAGTCTTTGACCCATGTTCATTGCAGATTTGGATGAGATCTTACAGGATTTCTAGTTTTTAGAAAATTATACTTTGTGGGCGCCTGGGTGGCGCAGTCGTTAAGCGTCTGCCTTCAGCTCAGGGCGTGATCCCGGCGTTAGGGGATCGAGCCCCACATCAGGCTCCTCCGCTATGAGCCTGCTTCTTCCTCTCCCACTCCCCCTGCTGTGTTCCCTCTCTCGCTGGCTGTCTCTATCTCTGTCAAATAAATAAATAAAATCTTTAAAAAAAAAAAAAAGAAAATTATATTTTGGCAGTAATATGCCCGATCACACACACACTGCACAGGGAAAAAACTGGAAAGACATAGAGCAAGATGTTACCCATGGGTATCTTCTGGTAGTTGGCATAGGTATGCCAGTGAAGTTTCGTAATCAAAAAAAAAGTACTAAACATCATGTTTAAAATGGAGACACACACACTCATTTAAAATGACCCAGTCAACAGCTAATGCAAACTGCTTGCCTATCCCGTCCATCCGTCTACTGGGCATTGCTCTAAGCACTTTATGCGGATTATCTTTCTCAGGCCTCCCCACGACCCTAGGAGAAGGGGACGATAACTACCCCATTCTACAGATGAGATGGAAACTCCAGAAGTTCACCTCAGGTCCCAGGCATAGGCAGTCAGAGCAGGATCTAAACCGCAGGCAGCCTGTTGACCACCCTGCCAGACTTCTGCCTCCCAAGGGGAAAAGGAAGAAATAAGCACATCTGCCTGGCGGCCGGGGTCGGGCCTGGAGAAGACGTGTTCCCACCCACTCCCAGAGCTCACAGCGCGCTGGGAAGCCAGGCGCAGGCCTCGCCAGCCTTGAAGTGAATTCACATGTGTCTCCCCCACACTCGCCGGGGAACCGGTCCTCGCCGCGTTGGGCCTCCCATCACCCCGAAGGGGGCACGATGGGCCCTGGGCAAATGAAAGCCAACCCCTCTCTATCTGCTCTGATAGCATCACCTCTAGCTAAACCAGTTTCTGCACTGGAACAGGCTACGGAACGGGTCCCTCCACCCCTCTCTTCGCCCACGCGGGTCCTACAGAACGGCTTCATTACCTAGATCCTAAAGCGAAGGGAAGCCAGGCTTCAGCCGAGAGAGGGTTCAGAGTGTTGGAAAGGACCTCCAGGAGTCCTACAGGCCATAGACGCTGCCTCTAAGTCACCGCATGACCTTGGGCAAGTCACCACGCCTCCCTGGGCCATGCCGCCTCACCTTAAAAATGGGCAGGGGGACCCATCGAGCTCCGATGCTCCAGGCTGTTTGGCCAGCATCCATCTGGCTTTCGCCTCCGGGGTATTTTATATTCGGGAGGCGTGAAGCCCACACCAGGAACTCATGCCTATTGATTCTCACTAAGGCTCTCCACGTGGCAGGTCACGGCGGCTAAGTCTGCGCGGAAATTAGGTTTTGAGGGAGGAATACCATGTAATCTCTGAAGACCAAATTGGGGGTGGAGGGGACTGCAGAAGGGGGGATGTGGGGAGCGGGGAGAGATGCTTCATTTAAATAGGACTCCTGAGAACCCCTACAGACCACCACATCCGTGGATTCGTGCTGGTCACTCTTTCTTTCTTCATTTATTTGGGTCAAACCCATTTCCCTAGGTTTCCAAACACCTGCCAACTCAGGCAGGGTTATTTGGGTAAATACCGTGTTTCAAAGGCTTCCAAATAAAAAGCCCCATTTTCCTTGATTTAGCAATAAATACCCGTCCAGGCTTTACCTATGGCTTATAAGGAAGGGAGGGGACAGAATAATTCAGAAATGTCAGCTGTTTAGTCAGTGTCAATATTGAAAGACGCGTCTCTAGGTGATTAATTAAGACGTATGGACAAAAGAAACACAGGCGAGCTCTCTTATAAAGACAGAAGATGATCTCGCTAATGAAAATAATTGAGCAGACGTGCCTGCTTCTGATTCCTGGATGCGTTACTGCCCCTTTCGGGGTCTCAGTTTCATTATCTCCCACCTAATGGCCTGTGATTCTCAAAATGGGGTTTCCCAGGGCCTCAGAAGCCATCAAAGTGGAGACAGGAGGTGGGAGGAAGGAGCAGCCCTGTGGCTGCTCCAACGGGCCAGCTGCATTTTGAGTGATCTCTCGGAGGCTCCACGTCGAACTTTCTTTGAGTTCTATGGCTATAAGTAACTTGAATGCCACTAGACTACATCATCCCAGGTCCTTCTCACTTTAGTATCTGTAATGCCCAAGATGGTACCATGGTCAAGAAACCCCAAGGCCTTCCAGAGGCATCATGGCAACCCATGGACATCACTTGGGAATAGATGCCTCCAACTCCGGAACGGGGGACTGTCCATGCCAGGTAACAAGCCCCCGAGCCAAAGGGTCTGCCAAGACAGATCCTAAAGCCACAGTAAGAGCTGGCATGAACAGGGGCCCCGGCATCGTCCCAGGTGCCTCACCCCTCCGTCCTCACAGCAACCTCATGCGATAGGTGTTGATCTTCTCCCCATTGTGCAGACAAGAGAACTTGGGCGTTGGAAAAGTCGGATAACCTTCCTAAGGCCACAAGCTCCTAAGGCAGGATTTAAGCACAGCACCCTGACTCTTCATCACCGTCTGAAAAATCCTGCCCCAGAAAGCCATAGAACACCATGCTGAATGGGGATTTGGGGACCAACTGGTCCCTCGCTTCCATTTTAGAATGGGTGACTGAGGCCCAGAGAGCGTGGGGGACTTGCCCAAGGTACGAGAATGAATTTGCAGGAGAGCAGGATTAAAACTCAGACTCTGTCCTGAAATCTCGTCTTTCCACGCCACCTGGACACCATCAGGCCACTCGGCATAGCAGTTAGCTCAAGCACAGACCACTGTCCAGCTCAAGACCCAGTTCTGCCATCAACACAGCCTGTGACACCTGCCTCATCGCACCCCAGTTTCACCATCCTTAACACGCGAATGACATTTGTGTTTGACCCGCAGGCCTGTGGCAAGGATTCGGCAGGACGGTGTATGCCACGTGGTATATTCTCAGTGAATTCTAGCTCTCTTTGTCCATGGAGGCTGGGGGCAGGGTGACAGGGCGCCACAGAACGAAGTGGATCCTCCTGGTGGGTTCAGTGCAGGAAACATAGGGTCTCTGCCCTGATTCCACCACCCCTCCTCCATTAGCAGTGCCAAACGGACCACTGTCCCCCCATCTCCCCAGTCACCTCTGCCTGGGACATCTGGAGGAAGTAAAAGGAACGAGTCCAAGTGAGATGCCACGACATTATGTCTCCCTTAAGTCAAGAGTGAATCATCCTCTTGAACTTTCTATTTTCTCCTGCCCTGGTCTTAATTCCTAGCTCAAAATAAAACCATGTCTCTTCAGTACCCGGAAAAGGCTCGCGGAGTAATTTCAGGTCAGCACACAGGCTGTGGAACGAGACTGAGTCCACTCGGCGGCGCAGCCAGGGAATTTAAGATGCAGAAGGAACCTTATCTTAGAGCATCGGAGATAACGCAGGAGCAAATGATGATCTAAGCATAAACTGGCAGCCCTGCCTCTGCTGGGAAGCAGGAAACGAAGGCCCAGAGAGGTTGAGTGACTTGGCCCACATCGCACAGCCACGGAACCAGTTGGTCAAAGAGACAGAGCGAGAACCAGGTCTCCTGCCCTCGTGGCTCTGCTAGTGTTCAGGGGTGAGGGGGTGAGGGAGAGCAAGAGAGGGACACAGAGGTGGGTGTGAGAATGAGTGTATGCAGTTGAGAAAGTGGGAGCCTCTGAGGTACAGGGAAAACGTTCAGGCCATCTGAAGTCCCACCTGCCCTTTCACTGGGTGTGAAAAATGAGCGTGAACAAGTATGAGGGTGGATGAGTGAGCAAGGGGGATGCCCGGCGTGGGGGAGGGGAGTGAGTACGAGGAAATGGGCTTGCTGGAGAGAGAGAACAAGAGGGAAAACATTTGGGCCATTTTCAAATTCCCACAGTTGAATAAATCAAAACAGATTGTTCTGAGACAAAGAGGCCGTTTCAAACCACATCCTTTACACCAGAGTCAACCCCAAATGGCCCCCTCGGTGCTTTCTCATGGCCTGAAATAATGGCCCCAATAAGATGCACGACCATAGCCAGGATTCTTGAGTCCCAGGGATGAGCCAGGTATGGTTAACATCCCCTTTCCAGATGGGGCTACTGAAGCCAGGAGAGCGCAGGTCCCGCAGCCCGCACACCTCCCTGCTGTGGGGATCTCTGGGAGGCAGCAGAGACCCCACCAGGAGATGTGCAGGGAAGCACCGCGTCCCAGAGAGCCATGCCCCCCGCCCCGAGGCCAGGAGCAGGGAGTGAAGACAGCACGTCCCGGCGCCCGCTGCCCCACAAGGCAAAACGTGTGCCCGCCTGTCCCGGAGCGCCCAGTGCCAGACTGGCAGCGTTCGCTGTGGTCCGCAGCTCGCCTGCGCACCTGGCTCTGACCACCCAGAGGAAGACACCTGCCCGTCCAAGCGAGCGGGGCACCGGTACACAGGGTGGGCCAGGGAGGAGGGCACTGCCGGGGCCCCAGAGATGGGGTTTCCCATCTCCCACCCCAACATTAGCAAAGGCAATGCGGTGGCCACACCTCGAATTCACCAGCAGCAGCAGGGGGCAGCCCCAGGCGGGCTGGGGGAGGGGGCAGATTCAGGCATCCGTAGCCACCAGGCCAGGGGTGCATTGTCTAACCATGGTCTTGTCCTAATCCCGAAACAGTCCTTGGATGCGGGTGTTACTCTTCCCACTTTACCATTGGGTAAACTGAGGCTCAGAGAGACTAAATAACACCCAAAGTCACCAAGATGGTAAAGTTAGACACAGAATTGTACCCCAGCATGACCAGGACCCCTTTGGTCCTTTCTAACCCACCCATCACTTGCAAAGCTCTTCTCTCTGACGGAGGCTGGGAGTCCCAGAGGGCAGCATTTTCTTATGGGTTCCAAACCAAACCCCAACAAACACCCTGCTCACCTCAGCCCGCTCTTGCTACGTGGGGGCGCAGGCTCTCGAGCGTCCCATTTATCAAGGAAAGCAGAAATCTAGTGTTGTTGGCCACATCTCTCAGTATTTCAATGGGTTAGAATCCACTTTATATCTTCTGTTGAGTTAATAGAATTTTAAAAATTGAAATATAACATTTACACGGAAAAGTACACAGATCTGAAGTGAACAGTGCAGTGACTGTTGGCAAACTAAACGTACCCATGAACGTACCAACCAGAATAAGGGGACAAACAGACCAGCAGCCAGAAGCCCCCATGCTGCTTTCCAGGCACTCCCCAACTCCCACCCAAAGGTTATCACTATTGTGACTTCTAACACCAGAGCTTCCTTTGGCTGACCTTGAACTTCCTATAAATAGACTTGCACTGTGTAGACTCTTCCACATCTGGTGTCTTTCATCCCGCACTGGGATCCTGAGACTCTTCCAAGTTGCTGTCAGCAGCGGGAGCTCCTTCTCCGCTGTGTAATATTCCACCATGGGACTACATCCATTCTACTTCTGTAGACATTTGCTTCGTTTCCAGGTATTGTCTGTCTTGGACGGTGAGGTTAGAAACATTCTTATACATGCCCCTTGGGAAACTGCATGCATACATATGCATTTCTGTTGGATAAGGGTGGAATTGTCGGGTCATAAGGTCAGTGTATACTCACCTTTGGCTACATTTCCCAGTGTGTCAATGTTGGGTGAATTTCACGCAGCTTGGATGTATAGGTCATCGTTTTGCACCTTTGGTCGATGTGCTTTGTCCCTCTTAGCCCCTGGCCAGACCGTCTTCCTTGAGAGCATACTGGCACCTCACAAATTAATGTAATAGTGAAATTCTAATACCCCCCCATACTGATGAGCGAAATGTGGCTGTCCTTTAGTGAGTGCTCCTGTATCGGGATGAAATTACATTGAAGTCACTTGAGCAGGCTCTTTAAAATACACACGCCCAGCGCTGCACGAGTCCAACCGCTCTGCACCAACCTGACTTTCTGAGGATGGGCACACCCAGGAATAATTAGTTTGAAATCCAACTCGATTGAGAACTATCACCTTAGGTCGTATAGCAGCCGAGCCAGTGACAGCAGAGCACCTAGGTTCGACAATTCCTACAGGCTCTATCCAGCAACCCAAGGTTCCCCAAATCTCCCCTGTGTGCTGGCTCTCCACCCTCCACCCATCACAACAGACATCCTGTCCCAGCCCTCTCCTGGACTCGAGCAGGTCCACGCATCAACCAGAGCTGGCATTCGGGAAGAAAATTCTTTGCCACCCAGGGACCACGTCACGATACTCCTGCTATGTATTGGCCCAGGAAACCCTTGCCACTCTAAGTGGTTTAGCCTTCTTACACTCAGGATGGTTATAGAGAAAGAGAAAGGACCAAACCCAAGCCTGGCCTCGTTCTTTGGTTTATTTGAATCTGATCCCCACACCCACGCTGCTAAGCTAGCTGTGAAAATTATTTGTCTCGGCACTGGGGTGTTTTTGCTTGGTTGGTTTTGGGTTTTGCCCTGGGTTTTATAGATGGCAAACAAGCCCAGAAGGGGCTAGTGCCTTGCCCAAGGTCACAGAGCGAGGCTGCACCAACGCTAGAATTTGAACCACCTCCCCATTTCTAACTGGGGGTTCTTTCTCTCTACTCCAGTGGGCCTTTCCCAGCCAATTAGGAACCACCAGAAAAGGCAGACACATGACGGTAATCTCTTTCAGCTCAAACCAATCACATCTGTTTCGCTTCTTCCCGGCTAAGTGGGGAACAGTGGGGACAGCGCCCAGGCTGGCTGTGGGCTGGGAGCTCAGCACACAGACAAGGGCCGCAGCCAAAAGCAGGCCAGGCGAGTCCTCTTGCTGGTCTCTGGGCTTTGAGAAAGAGACTTTCCCCAATGCAGCCGAGATTGGTGATCTGACACAGCCGAGAGCTGCCCTTTTCCGAAGCGACAATGCGCACAACCCCAGGGAGGGGCATCCACGTGGCCGTGTTTCCAGAAGCCCAGGAGGCCCCGGCTGTCTTGCTGCTTTCCGTCTTTATTAACATTTGCACAGAAACTCACAGTGCCTCTCGCTGCACATGAAAACCAAGCAATCTCATTTTCTCCCCTCAACCAGGCCACATGGCTCCTTCTTGTTCCTCCCCCTGCCCTCATGCTAAAACTCAAAAAAAAGGGGGGGGGGTGCTCAAAAATGCCCAAAGTTCCTTAACATCTGCAAATCTGCCTTCTGAGGCCATTTTCAGCAAAATGTACCCAAACCTGGGTCCAGCAGTAATTCCTCCCTCAGGAACAGCTTTGTCTTGACCTTTAGTCTTTCTCTCCTATGGGGCTTTGGGCCTTGGGGGGGGGGCAGTGAGGGGGGAGGTGGCAGAGGAAGGCCCCCTCCCCGCCCCCCCAGTCCATGTCTGGGAAGTGAAGGCGGGCCTCCAGAAAGGGCCTGCGGTGCTGGGGCACTTCCCAGCTCCAGCTCACACCTTTCTTGGAGGTCTAGTTCACTGCTCCCCAAACTCCTGGGGACTGGCTGCTGGCAGCGGGCACGCGGCTGGGGTGAGGCCTCTCCCGTGCTCTGCTCAGCACCGCATGTCCACTCCCTTCCTTCAGCCACCCGCCCCCCTCGCCACTGGGAGCCAGTTTCCAGGGAAGGGAAAGGAAGCATCAGACTCCACCAGCCTAAGGTCACACAAACCAGAAAGTGGCAGGGCCAGAATCCATCCAGGAGGGCTGCATCCCAGGCCCTCAGCTCCGACCACAGCTCCACACGGCTCTTTTCCCATTACGCACTGAACTGGCGGGGACAGGCCTTGACCCAATTCTAGTTCCCTTCATCCCCTCATCCCAAAGGTAGAGTCGTTCGGCCCTTGGTGATGCCCTGAGGCGCAGAATCCACACAAGCATGAAACGTGTGTGCGCATACATGGGTCCACCTGTGTGTGACGTCTGCACACCCACGTCATCGGCTCCTGAATTCTTTGGGTCAGGTGGGGGGAGGGGAGGAGTGCTACTTCTGTTCACAGCCTCCTGCTAATGGACAGGAAGGACAAGAAGACAGATGTAAGCTAAGAAGATGGCCTGCCACTCCCCACAGGAGGGCTCTAAGAACAATGTCTTCTAAGGATGGTCCGCGGACCAAGGCCTAGGTCAGTCCCTGGGAATTGGGCAGCCTCAGGAGAGTCAGGGCCGGATGGCCAGCGCCGGCTAGAAAAGGCCTCAGAGACGGCTGTCAGGAGAGGGGGTGCGCTGGCCGCGGGAGAGGCTGTTTCTTCCCCCCACTCTCTGATGGTAGGGGTACCACACCTGAGTCACCCGTACGAGGGGCTGAGAGTCCTCCAGGTGTGACCGAGAGTTAGCCGAAACCCTGTGTCCCCGGAAGGAGGGACAGAGGGGGTCTGAGCCTGGGGAGGAGCTTGGGAGGGCCCAGCCCTGGCCAGAGAGTTCCTCATGGTGGGTACAGCTCAGGGCTTGAAGGCCCAGAGGGGTTGCACAGCTTCGCGGTGCTGCCGGGGTGGCTGGCTACCTACCCTCAGCCGCCAATCTCCAGAAATAGTCTAGTGCACACACAAGGAAAGAAAGAAGGAAGGAATGCACTCCTCCACCAAGCCACACTGGGAGCCCCATTCCGCATTCCACAGACCTCACAGCAACACTCCCCTTGGGATGGGAAGGGCCAGGCCTTGCAGGACGGTTCAGACAAACCCTCCTGTTTCTCATAGCCTCCTCCACCAACTGGGCCATCTCTGGAATTCCATGATCTCAGCACCTCGGGCTTCCCTTCCATGAAATGGGGATTAAAAATCTCCCCCACCCCCCAGTGGGATTGGCTGGGCATCAAATGGGATCACGTATATGGGTCCGGTGTGTACCTGGAAAAATTCTGCTGTGTTCCTGGAGAGAAAAGGGAAGGGAAGAGGGCCCACGGGCAGGTGGCCCCACACCCAGCGCCAGGTGAGGCCCTTGATCGGGCCTGTGCCGTGACCTTTTTTCCAGATGAGAAAACAGAGGCTCAGTTAGGATAAACAGCTTGCCAATGATCACGCCGCTGCTGAGAGCCGGGATTTGAACTCAGATCTATGGGCCCCAGAAGCCAGAATTCCCACCCACTCACAGACAGCTCCCGTTCAAATGCCACGCACAGGCCACGGCTGCCTTTGGAACTCTTCCTTCCAAAAGAGTGGTTCATTTTAAGCCCGTGCATTTCGACCCAGCAGACGTGCGTGAACTCATGCACGCAACTTTAAATATATTATTAGCATTATTATTGTTTTGCCAAAAAGATGCTGTCGGCGAGCTCTTTTTCTCTGCACACCCATGTACCTCTCCAGTAGGTTTGAGCAGACCTTTGTGAGCGGTTGGGCTACTTAGAAACAAAAATTGCCCATTATTCAAATTCAATTACATAGCAACCACTTTTTAAAAAGAATATTTTTATTTGAGCTCATTGTGTAGCAAAGCATCAGACACTTTCTTTCTTCAAACTACTTTGCAAAGGAAAAATTATCAAATGAAAGGAAGGAAATGTTATGCATATCATCCCAGCTATTGAAAATAATGCTGATGGGTTTTCCTCTTGCGCTCTTAATTTATTTAAACAACACCCCACTTCCATCAACAACCACGCCTTGGCTTCCTGAGTGCTTTTCTCCAGGGGATTGGAGGCTTTTTGGTCATATTCCCCGCTGGAGACTCTGAGAGGAGACTGTCGAGTCAGAGGAAGACCCAGAAGAAAGCAGCACCCACTCCCCAGTACATGGATGAGATGTCAGAAATCCACAGTGGGACAGAGAGCTGGTTTGAGCCAGGACTAGACCCCAGGCTCCGACTCTGGACTCCCAGTCCAGTGCTCTCCCTGTTTCTTCAGTTGGGGGACAGGGGACGACGACATTTCATGGGCGGGGAGGGGGGGCTGGGCTTCAGTCCAGTGCTCCTGGTGCCCCCACTCTACACCCCACCTCATGGCAATACCACATTCCAAGGTCTCCTGGGATGCATCAGGCTCTGAACTCGACTCCTGGTGTCCCCATCTGGTCTCTGCACCAGATAAGGGGGGAGGAGCCCCAGGCAGCTCCCACTTGTGGTCCCAGTTCTAGCCCCTGTGAAGCGGAACCTCCAGCTCCTCCAGCCTGTCGGAGAGCAAGCCGGCAGAGGCTTCAGAGTTCCCTCTGTTTGCCTTGGCTTCTCAGCCCACTTCCCCAGCAAGAAGCCGCTGGAAAAGAAAATGAAACAACAACAAAAAGCCCTTTGATCTGCCTCTGATGGCCTCATCCAACCCTGGGGGAAGGTGGAAATCACCCTTTGTCATGACCTGCTGGCCTCCCTCCCACAGGCCCTACCCGAAGGGCCCAGGGCTCTTCCACACACCGCACCTAGCCTGGGCTCCTGGACCCCGTGAGACGGAAGGGTCACAATGGCATCTGTGGGGACCAAGTGGGGAAGGGCAGGGGCAGGAAGAGGCCAGAGACAGCCAAGCAACTATGGCGGGAGAGAAGATGGCCATTGACCCAGCTGGCCACGCCACAACAGGTGGTCCCCACAGATGGTCCACTTGGTGGGGCATCGGGAAAGGGGTAGGGGAGCGAGAGGACCATTTCGGTTCATCAGTGGGGCATCAGGCAAAAGCATCATGGCTACCCGTGCAGCGGAATAGGGGGCATCCATCACAGAGGGACGCGGGAAGGAGCAGACATGTGAGCTGTGCCCCTCCCATACCCCATGGTCCAGCCTGGAGACTCTCCACAGCTCAGGGAAGAGTGCTGTCCACTCTGCCCCCCCCCCAAACACCCCCTTCTGTCTCTTGGCCTGAAGATAGGCTGGAAGTATCCAGAAGCTGATGTCCTAGGAAAAACCCTCAACCAATGAGGGACAGAAGTTGGTGACCACTCGCTGGGATGACTCCGAGTGTGCTCCCGCAGTCACTGGGAAAGTCCCCGGTTGCCCCCAGCAGTGGGCTACCCAGCACATCTTTTAGTGACTCTCCTCCCCTCCCTGCCCACTCACCTTTCCGGGGCCAACCTCGTATATAAACGATTTGCACACAAGTCTTTGCTCAGGGTCTGCTTTGAGAGTCACCCAGCCAGGACAAGGCAGAAGCGTAAGCGCGAGGACCGAACCAGGGCTGGCTGCAGGGCAGCAGGGACGGAGCGCCCCGGGACATGCGACAAAGGGTGCTGGGTACACACATATGCCCGTTTAGCTAGCGAACAGTTCAAGAGAGGCAGGAAGCTAGTGACCGGGTGGTCTCCGGTCTGGTAGCCTGGGTGAAGACTGAGAGTTAGTTTCCACGGAATATATCTTTGTTCCAGTTGTTATTCTCTTATTATGTTCGGTAAAACATGACTATCTTCAAAGAGCTTCTGAGAGCTCCTGGAAAATCAGAGCAATGAACTCTGGAGAGGGAGAAAACCCTGGGATTGAGAATCCCCCCCTCCCTTCCTGAGACCCTCTCACTTCCTTCCCACTCCATGGTGGCCTTGACCTCTCTCTTAGCCTGGGAGCAGGAGGACAGGTCCCCGTCCAGCACAGGCTCGGCAGCAGTCGCAGAACAAGGGATTCAAGGGCCGGAAGGACACAAAGGGCCAAGTGAGAGCACTGAGACCCCTGGATCCTGATTTCCTCCCCGCTCTGGCTGTTGAGACACAGGCTGGCTCCAGTAGCCAAGACCCAGGTGTTGCGCAGAGGAGCGCAGCCAGGAAACAGACCTTCTAATGCTTGAGAGTGGGCTGGCGGCTCAGACCACCTGGCTTTGCATTTCAACACCTCTGCTTCCCAGCTGTGTGGCCTAAGGCCAGAGACTAAACCTCTCTGTGCCCCAGTTTCCTTGGCCATAAAATGGGGACAATCCTAATACAGAATTAGAAGGTGTTATGGGCTAAACTCTGTTCCCCCCAAATTCATGGGTTGAAGCCCTAACCCCCGGTACCTCAAAATGTGATTGTATTTGAAGACAGGGTCTTTAAAATGGTAATGCAGTCACCAGGAGACTGTTGGGGTGGGTCCTAATCCAATCTGAGTAGAGCCCTTACCAGAAGAGCTCTGGACACCCGGGAGACGGTGGGGAGGCACAGGAGCAGAGGAAAGGCCACGCGAGGACACGGGAAGGCAGCCACAGGCAAGCCAAGGAGAGAGACCTCAGAACTCATCAAACTAGCTGACACCTTGGTCATGAACTTCTAGCCTCCCCAACTCAGAAAATAAATTTGACATGAATCAATTGATTTAAACCTCACAACAACTCAATACATTCGGTGTTATTTTTAGTCCCATTTTATGGGTACGAAGATGAGGCACAGAGGGGCTGAGGAATTTGCCCCAGACCGCGGAGTCAGGAAGGGGTAGAGCCGGGACCGTAAACCGTCATTCTATTCGATGACATCAGACCTGTGAGCGCCTGGCACACTGCAAGCGATCCATACATGTCAGCTGTGCTCATCACCCACAACAACCTGAAAAAGACCGGCCTGCGGAGGAGAAAATGAAGACAGGAGCCTCGTGAGCACCTGCCAGCTACCCAGGCCTGTGCCTGCGGTCTGGGATGCAGCATTGAGCAATGGCGGGGGGGGGGGGGGGTCGTCCCTGCCCTCTGGGCTTGGACTATGGGGGGGCAGATATTAAAGAATCACGCAGGCAAGTCAACAATGGCCCAATCCGAGCCAACAGGAAGAGAAGTTGGCCCATGCAGGAGTCAAGGAGGGCTTTCTGGAGGAGGTGATGCAGGGGCTGGGTTCCAAAGGATGAGGAGGAGTCTCGTAGCTAAGAAGGGAGGAAAAGGCATTGCAGGGAGGGGGTAGTGCATGCAGAGGGGCCCTGTTGCAAGTGGGGGCCACAGAAGGAAGCAAGGTGGCAGGTGGGCTGGAGCAGAGAGGCAGGCTTGGGATGGAAGGGGGCAGGGGCTGTGGGAAAGCCTTTGAACACAATTGAGAATCCACTGAAGGGTCACAAGCAAGGTGGCTAACACGATCACATCGGACAACAGATGTTTTTCCTAACAAAGTGTGGAAGTCGAGCTTCCGTAAATTGAGTTTTATTTTTAAGGCAGTTGGGAGCAATGGGAATCCGAGAGCTGATTTGTCTGGAAATTGAATGAGGGCCCCCGATCCAGCTGGCATTTTCATAGATCCAGGCTGCCTTGAGTGAGGTGCACCTGTTAGGTAAAAATCCTGGAGGAGGGCAGACCAGGCTGTGCATGTGAACCCTCAACCGCATCAGCTGAACCCCCAAACCCTCTGGTGCTCCTATGGGATGGGCTATGGAGCCGAGAGCTGTCTGCTCATGCACCCTAGGACCCCTCCTCAAGCAGAGGGGCTCGGACATGGCCCCTGGGGAGAAGAGCCCAGCTTGCAAAAGTTACAGTGACTTCTGGCGCGAAACAGAGCCCAGGCGAGATGGCAAGCAGGGACAATTCATCTCAACTGGCTGTTCCTAACACAGGAGAACGCAGAAAAGACAGACGACTCCAGAAAGGTGGGCTAGAAGAACATAGCTGGCGCCATTCATTCAGTCATTTCAAATCGTTATTGAAACTGGTTACAATTCACATACGTCCTTGTTCCTTGAATCCAGACCGGACACCCTGCCTGTCCGGACAGCAGCATCCGGCAGGTGCTTAGTTGTGGACCAAATGTGCTTTAATGCAAACATTTACCTCCTCTCTGCTCCTCGCTGGGCTAGGAAGTGGCTATAAATCCCCACCTTATTGTTCAGAAAATTGAAATATACCAAGAACGATTTCCCAATTACTTGCCAGTGGTATAGTTGTAGGAACCTGGGCCAATTCTTTGACGTCTTGGGTGTAAAGTGGGGCAATCCTAGTACCCACTTATTATGGGCTGGATGGTGTACCCCAAAAAAGATACCAGGAAGTCCTAACTCCTGGTACCTGTAAATGTGTCCCTATTTGGAAATAGGGTCCAGATGTAATCAAGTTAGGATGAGGTCCTTAGGCCCTAATCCAGTAGGACACCAGTGTCCTCATAAGGAGAGCAAAGACGATGCGGGGGAACACCATGTGATGACAGGAGGAGACACTGGGTCCTGTCCATGAGCCAAGGGACACCAAGGATGGCCGACAGTCGCTAGAAGCTAAGGGGGAACAAGAAAGGACCCCCTCCTTGAGCCCTGCCAATACCTTAATTGGGGGGTTTTAGCCTGCAGAACGGGAAGAGAAGAAATGTCTGTTGCTTCCAGCTCCCATCTGTGGTCCCTTGTCACGGCAGCCCTAGGAAACCAGCCACCTCTTAGGGCTCTCGAGCTGCTCCAGAGCCCTACTCCAAGTGTTCCAGGTGGCAGAGGCTGCCGAAGCGAGGTCTGGGGGCAGGAGTGAATGAGATGTGTTTGACGGACCCCGCGATGCCCAAGTCCCGGGCCTCAGTGGCCTGCGTGCCCGCCAGGGCCTCGCAGAGAAGCAGGAGTCAGCTTGCCTCCCGAGCATCTTGGTGGCAGCTTTGGCCGAAGGCCACTGTCCTCAGCCCCAGGTGCAAGTGTCCACTATACCTGGGAAGCCCCCCCTCAAAATCCTGTCTTGAGGAACCACTCTCTTCCTAACCAAAGACCCTTCCATTCTGGTGTCCAGCCCACCAGCTATTCCTTTAGGGGGACAGTTAATCCCCATTATTCTGCAGGTGTTTATGTTTTGGCTGGAGAAGCGCTTCATTCCCCTCCGGGCTAAAACCCACAGCAGAGGGGCTCCCGGGCCTGCTTTGCTGGAGGGGGCCTGAAATGTCAGGCACCAGGTGGCAGCAGCGGGGGAGGGGGGCGCCGCTCCCCCAGGAGGCTGAGGCACACTGCCAGAGGGAGCAGTCCTGCCAGGGAGAGCACTGCCATCGGGCCCAGCAGGAAAGGCAGCAACACGGGAGGGGGTGCTCAGCCACGCCCTGGGCCCCGCAGCCACGTGGTAATTAGACTCCAAAAGACAGGCCCAAATCCCAGGGCCATAGCTTCAGATTCTTCTCCCACTTCCCATGGAAGTCGTGTTAGTTCCACGGGAGAGCAGAGGGGAGGCCACAGGAGGGTGGGAGTGGGGGAGCCCAGCACCTCCACATCCCAGAGGCGGGAGTTCCAGGCCCCTGTGCTGGGCCGGCTCCTAGCCTCTCCTCAGGGTCTCATCCTTTGCAAAGACATCTCGTCCTTCTGACTCGAATGGCAGACGAGAGATACGCAAACGTGCTGACCCCTACTACGAGCCAGGGCCTGATTAGCCTTATGGCTTCCCACATACTCGCCATTTTGTAGACAAGAAAACTGAGGCTCAGAAAAATGAATGAGCACTAAGTGGAAGGGTCAGGATTCAAACTTGGGCCTGACCATCTTCCTGCCGGCAGAAAATCAGGCCTGGAGGCCCTCTCTCGCTCCCTGCCCAATCCCACAGGAGCGAAAGGGCCAGCACAGAGCCGCACAGGTGGGACAGGAACCACAGGTAACCCTGTATGTCATGGGCTGAGGGAGGGGGGCGCTCCAATGCTTAAGAGCTTCCAAGCGACTCCCAAAGCAGGGTGTGGGGGGGACCAAGTGCCTACAGCTTTGATTGCGAATACCTACAACTATGGTTTTTTCTCACCTCATGCCCCTACCCTCTCCCTCAGCATCCAGATAGTTCCTGCAGTCTCCCCTCCACGCCGTTAGCATATGGGAGGAGGGGATATCACAGGTAGGTTCTGGAAGATCCTTCCTTCTGGAAGAAGTTTGCAAGGCAGTAAATTTCAGTAAGCCAAAGGAGGCCATGGGAGCGCCGGACCGAATGCAGGTCGAGGGCCCAGGCTTAGGGTCCTTGCCGTGTACTCGCATGCAAGCCCCTTGGCCCCTCTGCATGCTACCTCCCTCCAGGGTATTATGGGCACTAGACGATCTGCCCTGTGATCACGACCATGTACGCAGTCCGAGCTCTATAAAGAGCAACGCATACCGGGGATCCTTAGCGAATGGAAGCATCCATGTTTGAAGGACTGACTACATACGAGGTCTATGCTAGAAGCTTTAAATGCATCGTCTCAATTAATCCTCAAAGTACTCCCCTTGGGAAATGTAAATGCAGTTAGTGCTCAGCAAATATTCCTGCCCTTCCTGGCAGTCCCAGCCTCCCTTGCAGCTGGCTGGGGGCCACGTGACAGTTCTGACCAATGCACTGGAGCTGGAGTGATGTGGGTCACCTTCCGGCTCTGTCAGAGTGCCTTTCCCACCTCTCTCTGCCCCTCGGCAGTAACCAGGGATGCCACATGTTCCAGAAGGTGCCGCTACCATGACGGCGGGGTCACCATCTGCCTGGGTCCCTGAGTATCCATGTGGAGCAGACACCCACACTAGACAAGTCATGGGAGCGGGAATTACACCCGCGGGGTTAAGCCACCGAGAGTCTGGAGTCCGAGAGTCCGGAGTCCTTGGCAGTGGCAGCCGATACTAAACTGAATGGTGTCACTGCTGCACCGGGGCTCTTCTCCTGCTTTGCACAGGTGAGCAAACCAAGGCCATAAGGCCAGTCAGTGGCAGAAACAGGATTCAAAGGCACATCTGTGACTCCAACACGCTCCTCGTCCAGCAACAACCTGCTGTTGCCCCGTAAGCTCGTTGCCCTCCAGGAAGCAGCTTGGGCCCCCAAAGCTCCTCCCCCTCAGGGACCGCAGGATGGCTGAGAAATCGAGGCAGGAGAAAAGAGGGACTCTCATAAGGCACAGAGCCCGGGAGCCGAGCAAAAACAGGCAGGAGAGGTCCTGACGGAATCTCAAAGCCATCGTTCGTGGGGCTTGGGGGCTCACGGGAGGGTCTGACGGATACGATACACGAGGAGGAAGTATCCCACGGTGGTTTAGGGCCCTGGATGCGCAAACAGATCGACCTAGGTTCCAAGCCCAGCACCACCGCTTTCTCACTTGATTTTTTCGGAGCCCTAACTTTAACATCTGTAAAATGGGGCCGAGATCTGCACCAGCCTCACGGGTGCAGATGGGATGAAGTGTTGTCTAGCTCCTGCCCCGACGGCAAGCACACCCACACGTGAGCCACCGCGAAGATCGTCCCTGGGGTGGCTCAGAGCACCAGCCTTGCCAGAGGGGGTGAGGCCCAGGGGCAGCGGGAGGAGGCTGCCCCACCAGGGTGGCCGATAAAGCCCAGAGCGTACCCGTGGCCCGGCCTGTGTGTCCACAGCACGCCAAGGGGCAGAAGACCAAGAGGGAAGCGGGGCCGGCCAGACATAATGCAACAGAGCAGAGAAGCCAGATTATTTGTTTTAAAGTCGCAAGTATCTTCTAGCAAGATGGCCTTTTATTTGGGTGAATCTGGGAGTTGTTTATCAGCTTAAACTCATTATCTGCACATATGGTCTTCATACTATGGTTCAGGGCGGGAAACAAAGGATGGAAGGGAGAGGATGGGCAAACACAGCGGAGGAAATATCATCCCTCAAGTGCCAGAAACTGGGATCTTTTCAGTGACGTCACACTGGGCTTCCTGCCATGGGGATGGGGCTATCATGAGAATACACACAAGGTTTGAACTCGGGCGTCCCTCAGTGAGGGAGGGAAAGGAAGAAAAAGAAAAAAGTAATTTATTTTATTCACTTATGTCTTCCATTCTCAAAGCAGACTCTTCCCTGCACGTGCGCGCGCACACACACACGCACACACGCACGCCAAGCCCCAGTATATCAGAGCTGGAAAGCAGCAAAATTGACCCCTCCCATTTCACAGAATGACGGCGATGATAGCGAACATTCGCGGAGTATCTGCACATGCAGGGCACGGTCCAAAGTGTTCCACATGTTCTAACTCATTGACTATCCGCAATCATCTGATGAGGTGTGATGAGTCCAATTTTGCAAATCAGGAAACCGAGACACCAGAGGTTGGCTGGCCGAACATCACACAGCTCATCAGTAGGAGAAAGCCAACATTCAAACCCGGGCAGCCTCACCACCACACCACGTTGCTGCTAAAGAAAGAGCAAAACAGGCTCAGAGAGGGGCAGTGACTCACTGAGGTCACACAGCTCCCTCTGCAAGAGAATCTGGGCTTAAACACAAGTCTCCTTACTCAGGGTTTGGGGACCTTCCCACACCACCCTGTTGCCTCTCAGTCCATACACACACGCACAGGACCAGGGAACGTGCTTTTGCTCATCTCCGAGGTGTTCGATTCATTCATTAAAGCAGCAGTCTTGGGTGAAGACAACGGACAAGGGTTGGACCTTAAGATAATCAGGGCTAACATGAAAGACCTACTTTGCCATCTGCAAACACTGGGGCTCATCATCTCACCCTCTCTTTTTAAAAAGAGTTTCATTCTCTGCGCACACCCCATCCCCCGCCCCCACCCCCCGCCGCAGGATCGAAGTGTTGATTCGGGTCCAAGGTGGCAGCCCGCGCAGCAGGAGCCCAGGCTGGCAGGTTTCCTCCATGGCATCAGGTTGCAGAACTACCGATCGACTGATCATCTGCTCCGGGGGACCGAAGTGCTGGTTTCCAAGGCCCCCTCCCTTTGCCGTGTACCAGCTAAGCACGAACAAATGTTCCTGATTTTCCTTCTCTCGACTGATGAAATAGGCCAGAAGAGCAGCCCTCTGGAAAGAGGGGTCCCTAAAAGGGGCGGCCCGGCCACCAACATGTGCTCTCCTCAGGGAAGGGGAGTGAGGGCTAGACAAGCATCTGGAGAAAGGCCCCGGGTGAGCTTGCAGACAGACTTGGGGCTCCCGGCAGGCACTGGTCACCGACGGTACCTTCTCCGTCCGAAACAGCAGTCGGATGGGGGATGGAAAACTGGCTCATTTTGTTGCGCAGGGGTGGGGCGGGATGGGGCAAGACAGTAGAAGAGGTGCCCTCCACTGGACTCGAGGCAGAGCAAGAGCAGCCTACTGCCCTGAGAGGCTATACGGTCCTGCCTTGAAGCTGCAAGCCCACCCGGATCTCCTGGGCCGACGTCCAGTTTACAGACTGGGGAAGCAGGTTCAAGACCGAAAGTGACTCACCCAAAGCGGCACTGATGATCCAGGAAAGGAAGATTTCAACGCAGCCCCCACCGAGCCCCCAAACCTTTCTGTTTCCTCCCCTCCTATCCCCTCCCACAAATCCCTGCCTGAATTCCTTGCCTAGACACCTCTTCCCCCCCGTCCCGCCCAGCACCCTGTGTTCCAGCCCACCCCCACGCCGCTGAGACCTCATCCAGCAACTCAGCAGCTCTTTCCAGGCTGCCGTGGAATGTTTTCAAGGAGGAGGGAATACTTCCTAGATGACCCGAAGTATCCCAACTCCAACTCCAGACGAACTTCTGCTTCTAGAAAATGCCCCAGGGACTGCCATTTCAGCCTAGGTTTGGGTAAAGATGTCCCGAGGGCCAGCACTGGGACGGATTTAGGGACCGAGAGATAAGGAGACTGAATTTCCAAGACTTGAAATTTTGCTGAATCAGAGATCTTGGAGTTTACACCAGGTTCACATGTGATATGCTGCCCCAATGCAAACCCCAGCAGCCCTGGGGGTCTCAGTTCCCTCTTCTCCTTAGGGCAGGTGGGGTGGGTCGTGGGTGGGAGTACAGAAAGAAGAGGGGTACAACACAGGAGCTGCCGGCCCTCAGGGGCCCCGTGCTCACACCCAGGTTCCAGGGCAGGGCTGTGCCGGGCAGGCTTGCTTCCGCAGAAAAACAAGAGCCACTAAAAACAAAACACAACCCAAAATTCCTTTTGTTTTCGGGTCCCGTGGAATGTCTTGAAGACATATCCAGAGACATCCATCGGGCCTCTCCACCCTTTCCTCTGTCTCCTCCCCCCACCGCTTCTGTTCAAAATAAAAATCATGCCGCTCTTTCTTTGCGACACCTCTGTCCTACAGCATCTCGGTAACATCCAGCAAACACGCGGGGGGCTGTATAGAATCTCCACTAACCCTCTTTCAGGGACTGCTCCCATTTCCACTACCTTTGCAGGGGACCCTGGGGACACCCAAGGGGGAGGGGCTGTCCAGTGAGCACACATTGCTAGCCAAGACACACATGAAAACTTCCCACGGCCACTATGAGGCCACCGCCCAGTCTTTGATTTGCTCATGTGGCCTCTCTTGGGGTGCAGGGAGGAGGGAGGGAATTAAAGAGAAAGACAAGGCACCAGTCCCTTTAGTCTGCGTTCAACATCGAACGTCCCGTACAGGACAAAGCTGGTGCTTTCAGAGACGCCAGCAGCACTCCTGCTTCCCAAGGCCTCCGCATAGACACACAGACTCCACGCACGCAGGCCCTAAGGTCAGAAAATGGGACACATTGCAGGTGTCCACCAACAGCCGTGAAATGACCAGATAAAGTGGCCTGTAGACCCAGACCCAGGAGCAGAGGGACTCTTGTCCCCGTCTGAGAAGTCCACCACTTCAGCCTGGACTGCTGAAATCCTTAAGGGGCCCTCATGACCCGGGTCCTGTGCCTGCCAGCTTACTTGTGCCCAGAGAGAGGATGGAGAAGAGGGGTACCCCAAGGCCGTCATCCAGCCCACACCAGGTAGGCATGTGGCCACATCCAGAAAACAAAGGTACAACTTTTACAAGAAGGATGCATTCAGCAATTTGGGCTGCAGAACCCAAAGAAACGTCGGCAAGTCGAGCCTCGCATCCCCTATCTCTACACCAATTCGCTGTTAGTGTAAAGTTTCTCTTGTTTTCCTGGGGCTGAATTTTTTTTATTCCCCCATACACCTTGCCTGCTCCCCAAGAAAAACCACCAAGCTTTCCAGCACACGGTGCCACCCAGCATCACACTCGGACCTCTCCCCCGCCGTCGGACGGGGGCTGGGGGTGCTCCTCCGCGCGGACCCCCGCGCGTGTTGGAGGGTCTGTGGTTGTAGGTCCTGGATTTCGGAGCATTTGTCTCACAGGAATCAGGACTCGCCTTCCTGCGGGTGAAAGGGCCAGGGAAGGGCTCCCCCTGGCGGGGGCCAACACACCTCAATCTAGCCGGGATCCAAAGCTGGCGCGAGCCCACCCGAGCCAAACAACCCTCCCAGAGGACTCCTATCATACCCCCTAAATCTGGACGTGTCAGAGAGGCTCGGACCCACCGAGCACCCACCGAGTCTCCGCTTCGCTTCCCCAAACCGCGCACACCACGTCCGGGATCAGGGGGACCCGGGAGGAAAGCGTGGCGCCCCTGCCCCGCCCGCCCCGCCCGGCTGCTGGGACCCCAAAGGCGGTTCGCCCTCGGTGCCCTGGCTGGGCCCAACAATCCTCCGGGCCTGGATCCTCGCTCCTAATCCCTAGTCTGTACCTGACCTCCTACAGAGTGGCGTGGCGCGCACCCCCGCTCTCGGGGTGCAGCCCCCAATGAGACCCCAACCTTGTTCACCACACCTGCTAACCCCCGCCATCCTCCCGACGCCCCCCACTCACCCACCCAGAGCGCCCAGCGCCGACTGGGACTGCACCTGTCCGGGGGGAAGCCTCTAGCCCGCGGATTCGGGGCAGGGATCCCGGGAGGGGATCGGGGCGAACACGTCTCCCCTGTCCCCTCCCCAGACGAGTTTAAGTAGAACTTGGTTTCTGGGCTTCCCCCGGACCGTTCTGGGATCCCTCCCCCATTCCTTCTCCACCCCCAACCGTGCCCAACAGTCACCGGGGGGAGCGCGCCTGGGGTCTCCAAGTCCCCGGGGGCGCAGCAGCGGGACGCACGGAGGGCGCGGAGGTGCGGAGCCCCCTACCTTCCAGCAGCAGCAGCCGGACCCTGCGCCAACTCCCGCCGGCGGCCGCGGGGGAAACTTTCCCCGGGCAGAGAGGCGCGCTCGCAACTTGCTCGGCGCCGGCTGCCTTCCTGGCGGTGGCGGCGGCGGCAGCGTGTCCGGGGACCGGCTGGAGCGAGGGGGCGGCGGCGCTGGCTCGGGGCTCAGGGCTCGGGGCGGGGGCCGGGGCTCGGGCAGCCTCGCGCGGCTCCTCTGTGGATCGCTCGGCGCTGCGTCCGCCCCGCAGCCTGGAGCCCCCGAGACGCCGGCGGCAGCTGCAGCCGCCCGCCCGCCCGCCGGCCCCACCTCCCAGCCACCGCTCCGTCCCTCCCTCTCCCCCGCGCTCCCTCCCCTTCCCAAACCTCCTCCCCGCCAGTCTCCAGTCGCCGCCGCCACCGCTGCCGCTGCCGTGGCGGCCGCCGAGAAGGCACGTCTCCTCCGGCGGGCTGCCCCTCGCCGCCTCCCTGCCTCGGTCCCCGCCTGCGGTGCGGCATCCGGGCCTAGCTCCGGGGCCCTGGGGCCACCGTCTGCCCCGCTCCGGTCCTTCACGCCCTGCCCGCCTTCCCGCTCTGCTCCCTCGCTTCGTCTGAATTCGGGAGATCCGTTGGGGAAGTGGGGAGAGTGGCATGCCACCCCCGGAATATTTATTCCGGGGAAACTTTCACGCTGGCCCCCATAACCGAGTGCAGGGTTCAAGGGGGATGACCGTCCATCCGGACCTCACTGCTTCTCCTGGGCTTCCTGCTGCCCTGGGAGTACCTGTTGAAAGCCGGAGGGATTCACCCCGCCCAGGGCTGCTTTGGCCGGCTGCTGATAATAGAGGCCGCAGGCGGGGGGCGTGGGTGGAGGAGGGGGCGGGGCTGACCCCAGACCAGATGCAAATTACTTGATTGCAAGAGGCCAGCGCTAGGTCCCCAAGCTCAGGACTTATCTTTTCATCTTTATTCGGCTGCCACAGCCTCACACCCCCTGCCTAGCCCCTGACACATGACTTCACTGAGACACTTAACCTCTGAACCTCCTCGGCGAAATAGCTCCCTACCCCTCCTGCGGCAGACAAAATGACGAAGCAAGGAGATCGAAGGCGACAGCCCAAGTGAAAGTCTTGGTAACCCCCCAGATGAGAGGGGCTCTGGATGTCCACTCCTCTTCCCTGGGGAGCTTTCTTTCCTCCCGCTCTGAAGCTTCTCCCCCCTCTCCTACTCCCTGCAGGCAGTGCCTGATGGCCCTGGACTTTCACACACACAGGAGCTCTGCAGGGTGCCCCTTGGTCAACTGATTCCCACTAAAGAGTGAGTGACTGATAGGCTTTGAACCTATTCCAGTCTTGGGTATGAGGGTTGGGAATGTCGGGCCCCAGAGCAGAGTTTCCAGGGGCAGGAAATCGCTGCCTTTTCTTACCCACATTCCAGGAAAAGGATACATCCCTCTAAGGATTTCCGAGGATGTCTGGTCCTTTCTACCGGTTCACTGAGTCCCAGGAGTAAATCGCCGAGGGGCTGATAGAGTAGAGGTGTGACTGGGGGAAATCAACCTGGTCTGCCTTTTCAAATAACCGCAAGGGAGTACTGCTTAACCCAAGGGAAGAAAATCACGGAGAGCGCAATTTGTGTAAAACAAGGACCAGGAAAATGCTAAACGGATTCAGCCTCCACGTTCACGCTTCTTCTGCCAAAACAGGGCTGGGGGAGGCTGACCCTCTGCGCTGAGAAACCCCACAGGCCCTGCGTTTATGGAATGCTGTTGGAAGAGGCTGTCTGTGTGGGCCTCCTTGGACGCGAGGCGCCACATAAATTTGACGAGGGAAAAGGCTCAGCCTCTAGTAAGGGTGCTGGGGCCTGGGAGGTGGAGGCCAGAGACAGCGGGAGCAAGGGATGGAGTTTCTGAGGGTCTGCGGGATTGGCAGAAGCCGGCAGGGGGGCGTGGGGGAAGGCAGAGCAGGCCAGTTGGACGACTCAGTGGCCCAGCTGGGAGGATAGATCCGGCTCCAAGTCAGAGTTTCCCAGACCTCGGCCATTCCCCTGCTTCCATCGAGAACCTGGGGACCAGATAAGGCTGTTTGCTTAATAGCTTTCTTTAAATCAACTCTTGTTTTGTTATTTTTTTTTTTACTTAAATGTGCTTGTTTTTACAAAGAAATGTTATATCATTCCCATAAATGGAAAACCAGCATCGCATTACTATAAATAGAAGGTCCCATAAAAATAAATACAATGAAAATAAAACAGTGTTATTAAATTCTAACAATGTGTATTTAACCACAATAAAAAAAATTTCCAGCAAAATACGGCTGCCTAAGGAGGGTGCTGAGCCCAAGGCCCCACTCTCTTGTAAAGGGAGATTAACAAGGGCTTGAAAGGTGTTAAAGACACGTTAGCAACAAACTGAGACTCCAGTTGTGATCAAAAGGTTCGAAAGAGAACAGAAAGGGACGCCCCCCACCTCCAGCTCCTCACAGGCCAGCAGGGAGACTGAAGGCCCATGGATGAGCTCCTTAAATCTCCTTGAAGATTTCTGATGCCCCAGGAAACTCAATTCTAAGTGGAGAGGCAAAAAGTACTTTATTATTATTATTATTATAGATTTTTTAAAAGATTTTATTTATTTATTTGACAGAGAATGAGCACAGGCAGAGGAGAGGGAGAGGAAGAAGCTGACTCCCCACTGAGCAGGGAGCCCAATGCGGGGCTTGATCCCAGGACCCTGAGATCATGACCTGAGCTGAAGGCAGTTGCTTAACCCACTGAGCCACCCAGGAGCCCCTAAAAAGTATTTGTTGACACAAGTTAAGAACCCAAGAGCTTAGTCCTGGATAGGAGGAGGTGATCCTGGTGGCAGAGGGCAGGGTGACCCTGGGGTAGTCCTTCCCTTCTCTGACCTCAGTGTCTCCGTACAGCAGGAGGCTTGGACAAATGGTCTCTGGAATCCCGTTTGCTCTTCTTCGATAAAAGCAAGAAAGGCACCAGGTTGTGGCTTATCAGCAACTTGAGAAGGAGAGGGTTTCACCCTGGAGAGGGGAGGGGAGGGGAGGGGAGGGAGAGGCTTGGAAAGGGAGAGAACATGGCCAGGGGCATGGACAAGGGTCAGCACTCCTTAGGAGGGAGTGAACGGGGTGTTAGGGCCACTGCTGACTGACTGGAGTCTAGGTCGTCCCAAATCCAGAAGTGGCCCAGCCCAGAAGGTTCCAGATTCCCCATTTACGCCTTCTGGAAGGAGCCTTGTAGAGAATCCATTATAATCCAACCACTTCCTTTTCCAGATGGGGACACTGAGGGAGAAACACGGACTAGATCCTAGTCTTGGTTAGAGAGCTCGGCGTTGAACTGAGGCCCTTTCAACTCCCCGTGTTTGGGGTTCTAGTAGAAATGGTTCCTTTTAAATTCACCTCTCCTCCAAGGGGCTCTTAGACTTCCTTTTCCTCTGAAAGCTGGAAAAAACGATAAAATGGCCTGAAAGCCCCAAACTCATCCAAGTGTGGCCCGTGTTGGGCAGCCTGTGTCACTGGACAAAGGACACCGGAAGTGAGTATCCACACGCTGGCATCCTGGGGACCCTAATGGAGAGCAAATAGCCCCAAGCCAGGAGTCCACAGGCTCAGGGTCCAGTCCTTTGCCGTCTTGACAATTCCCTTCCCTTCCTAGGCCTCATTGTTCCCATCTGTAAATGACAGATTTGGATGTTATCAGTGGGTCTCGAGTTGGGCCACCAGTCCCCTCCCTAGGTGCCTAAGGACTGTGGGAGAGAAGGGGAGGCTCCTTTCCAGCTTTCACCGGAAGCGGTTCCCTTTTCATCTGTTTTGTACAAAGGTGTCTTACATGAGAAAGTGTCCTTCACTTACAAAGAATTCAAAGTCACTAGAAGAGATGACCTCTTGCTCCTAACCTTTATAAATTCAGGGCTGCTGAGACTGGGAACTTCTCAAAGACAGGGGCCCTGCCTTGTTCATGTCTGGGTCTCCAGGACTTTCTGGAGTCGGCCCTCAGAGGGACGTTGGAGGCCGCTCCCTAACTGTGCCACCTTGGGCCAGCTGCTTAAACTCTCTGAGCCCCACCTGATGCGTGTTTGCATGGGAATTGGAACCACGCCTCTGGCATTGGGTGGCTGTGAGTTTCTCAAGGAAAGTTCTCAGCCCAGCCCCTGGCACATAATAAATGCTCAACAAAGGGCAGACTCACGTGTGAATGGGTAAGTGGAGGATGCTAGAAGGGCCAGGTCCTTACCCCAGGAGGCGTCTTGACCTTACAACCAGGCTTTTCCAAGGCAGCTTGCATATTAAATATTTAATCATTGCCTCCCTGGGTTTTTTTTTTTTTTTGTCTGAATTGTTTCTTTTTATGTGCAATTTGCAATCATTTCCCCAAAAATGACAGTTCATTAAATGTACAACTGAGTGTGATTGAATCTGTTTATCTGTGTGATGATTTTCATAGAATAAATTTGAAAATCCTAGGAACGTCCTTTGAGGGTTTGAAGAATAGGGTCTTGATCCTGTAGGGCCTGGACCAGTTGCAGGGACCCTCCTGCTTGCCCTCTTGGCATCCTTCCAACCAGCTGCCCGCAGGCCGTGACCAGCCTCTCTGAGTGTCCTCAGCACTGGGGCCAAGGGCTTGCCTGCCAAGGTCCTCCTTCACCCCCAGGAATGCCGGCGGTGCTCCCTCCCTCCTCCCAGCCTCTGTAGGAAAAGAGGTAGATTCTGGATGGCTATGCTGGGAGGGGCCCCGGGGTAGGGTTTCCTGGGTGCTTTGTAGAGGTTTTCCAGAGAGCAGCTCCCTGGAATAGATCCTACGAGATAGGGAGACGGCTAGACCCTCATCATCCGCCTTCATTGTTTTAATTAACTGCTAGTAATAATACAATACTAATAACTACCATCAGGGAAGCTCAGGTTGTGAGGGCTGATAAACCCAAGTCCAAAGCCTGGTTCTTTTATTCGTTCGCTGTGTGGCTTTGGGCAAGGCACTTGGCCTCTCTGTGCTTTAGACTCCTAATCTTTAACATAAGGAACACTTACGGTGCCAGGCACTGTGATGAAGCCTTTAGAACACAGGCTCACTTAAGCCTTCTAGCAACTCCATTAGATAGGGGTGCTAGGGAGCTGTTTTACAGAGACGGAAATCGGAGACCCACCCAAGATCACCCAGCAAATAAAGAACGGAAGTTCAAACCTTTCCCTTTTCTCTTCCATGAAAGCAGGAGAGAGCAGTGGGCAGGGGGAGGTCCGAAAACTTGGGGCCAGCCTGGCGTTGAACTTCCCAGCTGTTGGCCTTGGCCAGGTAGCCTGACTCCTCTGAGCCTCCCTCTTCTTCCTCTTCTGATAGCACCTACCGGCCAGGACAGTTGTCAACATCAAAGGAGAGGACATCTGCAAAGGGGCTTTGATAACCAGAAAGCACATAACAAATGTAACTTTTTTTTTTTTTTGGATCACCTTTATCATCCATGTAGAACTGCTGAGATGACAAGTTTGGAACTCAGGGTTCCCCCCAGTACAATTCAGTCATGCAATAAACATTTGTGAAGGTACCATATTTGTGAACTGGCTCCACACCTGGACGCTCAAACCAGAGTAAGAAAAAGGAATGCGGGGGTGGGGGGATGGGCTAGCCCGGTGATGGGTATTACGGAGGGCACGTATTGCAATGAGCACTGGGCGTTATACGCAAACAATGAATCATGGAACACGACATCAAAAACTAATGAAGTGCTGTATGGTGACTAACAGAACATAAGTAAAAAAAAGAAAGAAAGAAAAAAGAATGCACGTGGTTCCTAGCCTAGTTTGGATAACTGATGGGGGAAACAGTCAATATAACCAGCAAATTTTTAAATTTAAGACTCATCCTGTGCAACAGCTGAGGTTAAGCTGGGGTTGGGCTGGGGCCACTTATCCAAGATCTGCCAGCAAGTTGACTTCAGAGTTTAGGGGAGTTTGGGTCCTGCTTCCCAAATCAGCATTCTTCTGATCAAACGTCTTCCCTCATTTTCTGCGCTCCAAGCTTTGGTTGCTCTAGGATACCTTCTCCCCTCTCAGCGATGTGGGTGCCAGCATCATCTCTGCTCCCCAACCCAGAGCCTGTTGTGCCCACCCTTCTGTGCTCCCATGCCAACAACTCCCAACGAGGAGAAATGGCAAGGCAAATTACATCCGGGAGTTGCACAGAAGGCCCTAGAGGTGGGTCCGTGGCCAAGGGCTCATCTGTCCGTGAGCAGGGGACACCTCGTCTAGGTTGTTAAATCCAGCCAGGGAAGTAAAAGTGGGACTAAGATGAGCTTCTTTGCAGTGTTGGGATGTCTCGGCTCTCGGACTCTGGAACAGAGGAGCTCTGGGCTGAAATCACAGCCCGCTGAGACCTGGGCAAGTCACTTAGCCTCACTGAGGCTCGGGTACGGCCTCTGCAAAATGGAGATAGTATCAGCCTCTAGGAGAGGGCGAAGGCGGATTGAGCGAACACACGGAAAGTGCACGCAGAGGGCACGCAGCAAATATGGAAGACTGGTGTACCTATTTTCCTTGCAGACCAAGTGTCATGGATACATGAAGCTTTGAGAGCCTACAATGTGCTTCGGGGGAGGCAAAGCTACAAAGGCCACCAGCCAAGAACTTTTCTGAGCTCTTACTAAATCCCCAGCACTTTGCTCATCACTATACCTGTATTAATTCCTCCCAACAATCCTATGAGAAAGCACCCATTATCGTCCCCATTTACGGAGGGGGAGACTGAGGCTCGGAGAGATTGTTACCTGTCCTCGATTGCTCAGCAGGTGAGGACAGAGCTGGAACTTGAACCCAGGCAGTCATATTCCAGAGCCCACGATTCTGTATCCTGACTCACACTACTTCGTGTCCGTTCTTCCTCTGTTCGTCCAAATTACCCTGAGGTTATTAGTACCATCCACATTTTACAGATGAGCAGAGAGAAGACGTGAGTTTAGACAGGTGTTGTGACTCACCACGCAGTGCAAGGGCAGAGCTAGAAAGACCCCAGATGCACTCCAATGGCTGTGACTTTTGAGACTGGGGCGATGGGTTCCCTCCAAGCAGGAAGGGCTGTCTGTTCTGGAGCTAAGTGACCCCACACGGAGTCATCTCAGGCCACTGGGATGTGTGCCTGGCGACAGGAAGGCCGGTCCCCCTCCTGGTCATTGATTTCGATGTCCAGTCCGTGTTCTGGCGCACCAGTCAGCAGCAGAGAGCAGAGCTGAGGAACCTGGCTCCGTGCCCAGCTGTGTCCCGGCTCAGCTCGAGGACAGATCTGCACCTGCTGCCACGTGACGGGGCTCCTGCGCCCTTGCTGCCTCCAACCTTCTCTCCCTCCTCCCACCCCCTTCCTTCCCTCCCTCTCCCTCCATTATTGAATCCTGTTCCCCCAAAAGATATTGGTGCCCTAACCCCCACCACCTGTAGACAGGGGCTTATTTGGAGAGAGTATCTCTGTAGATGATTGAGGTAATGCGAGTTCACTAGGGTGGGCCTAATCCGATATGATCGGTGTCCTCATAAAAAAGAAGAAGCAAAGGTGAGGGGTGGGGAGAGTCTACACCCAGAGACGGACGGGAGGGAAGGTGGAGTGAAGACACACAAAGAGGGCCTGACCTTGGCCAAGGCTGATTGGCACCAGCTGCAGGCCGGGGCTCGCTGGCCACCAGCAGAAGCCAGCGAGCGCGAGAGGCGCGGGAAGATGCCGGGCCAGAAGAACCCAGCTTCTCCGAAGACAGTGGCTCTGTCCACACCTTGATGTCAGACTTTCAGCCGCCGGAAAGCAAGTTAGGCCGCCCTAGGAAACACACAGCCTCCCCTTTCACTCCGTCTGCTTCCATGTTCCAAACACACACTTCAAGGTGACCAGGCTCAAAACTAAAGACCCTGCCTATGTCAAGTTCTCACCGATAGCTGTGCTCTGTGCCCCCATCCCCAGAATGGATGCACGCAAGCCTAGGACTCCGGAGGCTTGTCCTCCTCCTTAGAAATGGGCTCCTTGTTCACCTAATGTTGCAGAGTACTTGCTGTGCGGCAGGTGTATTCCTAAGTACTTTCCGTCCTTATCCCCATTTCACAGATGGGAACATTGAGGACAGAAGGGCTAAGGACTTTGGCACATGCTGCACAGCTAAGTGGCAGAGCTGGGGTTCAAACTTGGGCGATCTGGCTCCGGGACCCAAGCTCTTCACCGCTTTCTCTCGCTGCCTCTAATTATCTGTCACGTCTGCTACCTGCTCTGTTAAATAGGAACTTACATTTGCAGGAAGAAAATCCTGCTCCCTTCCGTGCACGAGGATCTCAGTTCCTATGATGGAGCTCACGGGGCCTTGATGATGGAAGGAACCGTGCTGATTGGCTAGTCCTCTGCTTGAGTGTGTGTGTGCACACGCGTGTGCGCTGACACATCCGCACTGCTTAATGGCATCTCTCTTTTTTTTTCCCAAAGTGAGGCTGATTCACTTATTCAAATGAACGTTCAATTCTTGACTGATTCATTTAATGGGAACAGCTAGTTCATTTGCCAATATGTGAACTGACCCTCAAGGCCCTTGGGCCAAAAAAATCTGGCCTGTATCTTGTTCTTGAGTTAACAAGCACTGGACGGGGATCACTTCCTTTTCACAGCGATGCCTGCTGGCCTTGGCTCGCGACCCTACAAAAGGGGACGTGTGAGAGCTTGGGAAGGAAGACAGGGACGAAGGCCCCCAGAGGAGAGCCAGTGCAGAGTGTCGGGCAGTTTATCAAAAGTGATTTTGCCCCACCGACTGTCTTTGCGGATGAGGAAGCCCACAGATCGCGGGGGGAGGTGGCAGCCAAGTTCGTCGGCTGATTTACGGCAGACCTGGGGCCGAGGCCCGTGTGTCCAGCTGTCCACGTCTCTCCTTCTAGTTTTTCTTCTCCCCAGGTGTCCGCCTTCTCTGCCACTGCCTGCCTGATTCCTTGCTTTTTATTCCAAAGATGTAAGCCTCTAATAACCTAGAGACAGGCTTATGCCTGATTTATCCCCAGTTACAGAGAAGCCAGAGCCAATTATAAGGGGGATAAAAGGCCCCATGTGCAGTTTTTCGAGCTGCTTCCCCAGCATAAACAGCTTAACTCCGTCAAGCTCCCCCAGAATGTTTGCTTAGTGCCTCCATTTTTGAAGAGGCTGACCTTTGCGACAAGACCTTGGGTCCACTCAGATGATCTCAGCACAGCGGGTCACGGCGGCTGGCCACTTTGGGACAGCCTTGTCCGGCGTTGAATTCACAGAACCGGGCACCTGTAAGGGCTCGATAAATACCTAGTGAACGAATGCATGAATTAAATAATCAATACATATTAGCTTGCGCAACACAGCCTTAGGAGATGAAATCCTCCGAAGGGAAAAATGTCAAATAGCCTATCCTCCTCAGCCAAAAAGATCTGATTCCTCTGATCATCTGGGTCCCCCAGCGCCCCGATGCCAGAGAGACCGTGCCGCGTTCTGGGGCACCGTCCCTCAAAGCAGACGTTCCATCCCGCCAGTCGATGCTTTCGCGTTTCACCTGTGTGCTGGCAACCGTGCTGGGTAAACACCGGGCATATGATGGTGAATCCGACAGATGTGGCCCCTGCTTTTATGGCGCTCCCAGATCACGGGCAAGGCTGTCCACCCTGGGATTTACTCAGCCTGAAGCTGCCCTGGAAATGCAGACGTGGTCCCCGTCCCTCCTCCCCGCCTGGCATCCCAAGGCCCGGAAAGACGCTGAGGCGGCTTATGGGAAGAGGAGGTGACTCACCCCCAGCCTTAAGGGGCCCACAGTGGGGGGGGAGCAACAGCGCTTCGCTGGAGATACAAACCCACTGAGTAATCCATACTCAACTTGCTCTAGCCTGGAGCCATGACCCCTAAAACAAACGAACTAACAAGAGCTCAGGGGAACAGTTAAGCCGGACAGAGCTCCCCGGAGCCCAGCACGCCCAACACCTGCCCGCAGCCTGGGGGTGGGGGATGGGGTGGGGGCGGGGTCTGCCCCAGGGAACATCAGCAGGTCCAGATTCCAGTTCCAACTTTGCTGGTGACATGCTGGTGGCCAGGACAAGGCCCCGCCCTTTCTGAGTCCTCCCTGTTGGAGGAAAAGCCAGGCATCCCTTCCAGCTCACACTTTCTGTCGCTCTAATAAATAAGCCTCTCTTCTCCCTGTCCTCCCTGCTTCTCTGCCTGCCGTCCCTCCCATAGGACGGTGCCCATGCCTGGCTAGTCCCGTATCATTCTCAGGACTGTGCCCTCACCCTCCAAAGCAAGTTTCCTAAGGCACTCCTGGCCACAAGGTGCACAAAAGACTCGGCCAAGCCCAGGCCTGGAAGGGAACCCCAACTTACGCTATGGGCTCAGAAGTGAAAAGGTAAAAATGCCGGGTGCCAGTGGTCCAGGGGCATAGGAAGCACGTGGGCAAAGGGCTAAGGCAGACCCAGCCTCTCCGCACCTGGCCTTCCTGTGGCTTGCCAGAGAGGGTGATCCAGGCTCTTTCTCTCTGTCATCCATAAGGGAGTCCATTTCTAGTAGGTGTTTCCCCACAGAGCACCCTCACCCCTACACAGACCTCTGAGAACCAGGGTGGACTGTTGAGCAAAGGTCAGGCCTGGATTTGTCCTTGTTGTTTTCAGAGGAAAAGCTGAAGTTCTGACAATGACTTACCTGGCCCAGCCTCACCTGTCCCCTACCCTTTGCCTTATATCATCTCCCCCCATCTCCCACCTTGCTTACTGTTCTCCAGCCATATTGGCTCTTGGCCATTCCTCCAACACCGGCATGCCAGACATGTTCCCACCCCAGGGCCTTTGCACTCGCTATTCCCACTCCCTGGAATCTTGCCTCAGATAGACTCAGACTCACATGGTCTCATTGGTCCCAAGGCTTCCCATAAATGTCACCTTTGCAGCAAGGATTACCCTGGCCACCCCGTTTAAAATTGCAATCCTAATACCACTAATCCTGTCCTAAGTTTCATAGGACTTAGGGTCTTCTAAGATTCTGTATCATGTACTTATTCATAACATTGGAGGATAAGCTCATTGTGGATGGAGGTCCTTGCGTTGTTCACTGCTGTATCCCTGTACCTAGAACAAAGCCTAGAACAAAGGAGACGCAAAATGGGGAACGCGTGGATGGATGGGAACCTTGGACAGGGATTCTCTGGGAGCAGAGGCAGTGTTTTTAGCGTCTTTGTTTCCACGCGGCAGGCCCTGACTGGGGACCTCCCAGGGCTGAGCCCAGTGCTAGGCTCCAGGAGCCAGTTAGCTGCTGGAACACCGCCACTACCGCTAACACAACAGCAGCTCACATTGGCTCGGCACTCACGGTGCCAGGCATCGTCCTCAGTGCTTTGTATTTGTGACTTCACTGAATCCCAGCGACTACGCTCAGAGCTGGGGCCTGTCATCATCCCCACATCCAGAGGAGGCCCAGGACCCTGAAATAGCTTTCCCAAAGTCTCACTGCCGGCAAGGGGCAGAGCTGGGCTTGGAGTCGGGGGTCTGGCCCAAGAGCCAGTGCTGCTGTCGGGGAGCCCAGAGACGGATAGAGCGGACAGACACCGTGCCAGTGACTCATGCAGAGACAAAAGGACAGTCCAAGCATGCTGAGGAAGCAAAGGGGAGACGCTGACAGCAAATGCAACCAGAGAGGCCAAGAAAGGCTTTTCATGACAAGTGATGTTCATTGAGGTTTTCAAGGATGTGTAGGAGTTCACCAGCTGAAGAAAGGGGGAGGATGTTCCAAGTCAAAGGGAGGAGAGCAGGAAACGGCCTGAGAACCCGCTGGGAATTGTGAGGGGTTCATATGATGAAATCATGGGATGCCCAGGGAGAAGGGGGTAGGAAGCCAAGCCAGAGAAATAGGTAGCAGCCCTTGAGATGATAAGCTACAGAATTTTGGCTTTATGAGTTCTGGAGGCTGGGGCTTCAGTAGGGTAACAAATTTATTCATTCATTCAACAAACATTTTGAAAATGTTTGCTATGGAACAGACACAGCCCCACGTTCTGGGATGTGTGAACTTCAAAGCTCGCTCCTAAGAGATAGAAAAAGGGCCTGGCTTAAATCTTGACTCACAGTTCTATGATCAACTGCCAATGGAATGAAAGAAAGAAAGAAAGAAAGAAAGAAAGAAAGAAAGAAAGAAAGAAAGAAAGAAAGAAAGAACAAGCTTCAGTCCTCTACCCAGATCCCTAGGAATGAAACTTTGAAATATTGCATGAATCTTTGCACCCTTTTCCTCCAAGCACCCATTCCTCTGCCCACCCCTGCAAGAAAAAGACTAAGAGAGACCATTAGGACCTGGGTTATCTTCCAGAGACCACCATCAAGGGCAAACACCTCTTCCCCGCCTCAGCTGATCACTGGAACTGGCCGAGGGAGGCAGCCTGGCCCTTGCTTCCTGGTGCCCCTTCTCCGTACCTGGGCTCAAATCCCCCAGTTCAGTAAATCCCAAGACAGAAAAGACGCGACAGGTGAGCTTGCTTGTTTGTGGGAGGGGCTCACCTGGGAGCGGGGCTTGGCAACGGGATTTATTTCCTTTACATCTTCTTCTGTCTGCCCTTTTGCTGCACATTTCCTCTAGTTCGTCTTGTGTTTACAGAGGTCTCTTAGAGCCACCCGGTGACACCGGGAGGCTCCTGAGAGTAAGTTAGTCAGGCAGGCACATGTTTATTGCATGCCTACTGTATATGGGGCACCATGCTGGAAGTCACGCCAGAGGGCTACCCAGATGATCAGAACCCGCTCTCGGCCAGGAGCTCTGCTCCCAGCTGTGCGTGTCAGCCGTTCAGCCCACAGGCAGCTCTTACCGACCACTCCTACTCTTACAGCCCACTTCACAGAAGAGGAAGCAACAGCGGTGAAGGGAGGCTCAGCCGTCCAAGGGACGGTGCTCTTGACCGTGACGCCGTGATAGGACAGGACGCCGGTGCCTGGGTCTGGGGTGGGGCTGGGTGGCTGGGGGCAGGCAGGACAGGATATGAATACATGCAGCTGCTCACGATACAAGCAGAGCCTCTTCATAGACGGTGTGTGTGCTGTTCTATGTCCGCAAATCCCTTAAAGGTGGAGCCTAATTCCTTTCCCTTTAAGTGTGGGCCTGACTTAGTGATGCCCCCCCCTTTTTAAAGATTTTATTTATTCCTTTGACAGAGAGAGAGCACAAGCACAGGGAGCATTAGGGAACCTGATGCGGGGCTCGATCCCAGGACTCCGGGATCGTGACCTGAGCCAAAGGCAGACGCTTAGCCGACTGAGCCACCCAGGCGCCCCTAGTGATGCCCTTATAACAAAGAGAACGTGGCAGAAGTGACCCCGTGTGACTTCTGGGACTAGATTATGAAAGGCATTTCAGCTTCCGCCTCCCTTTCCCCAGCTCTCTCTGTCTCTGTCTATCTCTCTCTTCCATGCCTCACTCTGGGGAAGCCAGTTTCCACGGAAGAGATCCCTGTGGTGAGGAGCTGGGCCCCCAGCCAACAGCCACATGAGTTGGCCATCTTGGAAAAGGCCCTCCAGCCCCAGTCACACTTTCGGATGACCACAGCCCCAGCTGCCATCTTGACTACAACTTCACGAGATGCCCCACTGCAAAGCAACTTAGCCACACATCACGAATTCCTGACCCACAGGACGTGAGAGATTCTTTTATGCCTCTAACTGTGGGGATGATTTGTTTTGTAGCATCGGATAATTAATGGACTGTGGACTGGCCTTGGGAGAGAGCAGAGAGAGGCTCCTGGGATCTTAGGGGGAGGAGGGCAGAGAAGGGGGCTCCATGGAGAGCAGCTGTCAGTTGAATGGATGGATTGCTTGTAAACGGACAAGGATGATGATGATTCCTGGGGGGGTTGCTGTGTACCTCCCGAGCTTCCCGTGCATACAGATGTCAACTCCCTTAAAGCCCTGTGTAGTGGGGCTTTATCACCCTCTTTATCTTTATCACCCTCTACTTAAAGATGAGGAGACAGAGGCTCAGAGGGGTCCAATGAGCTTCCTGAGGTCACAACATCCATGCAGAGTAGAGTCAGGACTTTGGCCGGACTGAGCCCAAACTTTGCACCCTCAACCATTACACGGAGCTTTGATGGGGAAACCTGGTACTCAGAGGGATTTCAGGGTGGGGGAACATGAGCAAGGGCCCCATGGGAAGGTGACAATCTATTGCTGGGGAAGGGAAGAGCTGGGAGGACTGGAAGGCTAGGATGTTGCAAGTCCAGCCACGGGCAAAGGCTGTGTGGGTGGTCATGCTGGGGACAGGGGCACCTTCCCACCGTGCTAGATAGCCCCGGGAAGTAGGTGGCTTGGGTTTGAAATGTGTGCTTCTGCTGTGGGAACTCAAGGATGGCACATTTGATGGGGTAAAGCTTAGCCGACCCCAAACTACAGTGAAATCCTATACGGATGCATTTCTCCCTCATGTAATTGCTCCAAGATCAACAAGCTTCTTCTAAAGCTTTTCCACCAAAGTCATTGTCGTTTGAAAAGGAAACCCTGGCACCACCAGGTTCTAGCCAGTGAGAAGGGGCAAGAGAACGCGGGAAAGGTCCACCCAGGGTCTTGAGGCACGACCTGGGAGTACCACCGTGACTTCCACTCACAGCCTTTTGGTCAGAACTTGTTCAGCGGCCACGTCCAGGGGCAGAGAAGGAGGGGAAATTCAGCCATCTTGGAAGCCACGTGCACACCTGCAGTTGCGTTGCTGTGGAGGAAGAGGACAGGAATTGGAGGCCCCACCAGCAGCCTCTGCAACAGGGGGATACTGGATGGGGCTTGACCCAACAGACGGGATATTGAGAGCTTAATCCAGGCTGCCCCCTTTTCTTACCCTTTGCAAGGTGATGAACATCTGTGAGGACCTTGAGAAAGCAGAGGACCCCCTCCCCAGAAATACATGCATATAGATGATTGCGATGGACCAAATGTTCGTGTCCCCCCCCTCCCCGCCAAATGCCTATGTCAAAGCCCTAACCTCCAACACGCTGGTGTTTGGAGGTGGGGCCTTTGGAAGGTGATTAGTAGGGAGGTCTGGAGGGTATAATCCCTATGATGGGGTTAGTGCTCCTACAAGAAGAGAAAGGGACCCAGAGCTTCCTCTTTCCACCACGTGAAGATCCAGTGAAAATGCAGCCATTTGCAAATCTGCCGGGAACTTGACCTTGGACTTCCCACCTTCCAGAACCATGAAGAATAAACATATGTTGATAAAGGCACCCAGTCGGTGGCACTTTGTTTTAGCAGTCGGAGCCTCCCAAGACCACAGTTTTGAGTACGAGTTCAGGGGTTCTACGAAGCCCTGGGCATCCATGCCCTTCAAGTGAAGAATCCATGGATTCGAAGCTATTTCTAAACGCATTAATCACTGCCATGCAGAGCTGAGCTTCCCAGCAGCCAAAGCAAAAAGGAGATGCTGGGTTCTATAGCTCTCATTTGTCTTGGCAGGGGAAGCATGTTGAGTTCTTCCGAAAGAGAAAAATCTCTTTCCTGGCACCATGGTCTGGGAGGAATTTATCTTTTAGCTGCAAAACAGTAGCGCTTTTTTCCGCTGAGCTGGAGTGCAGGTTGCCTGGGAATCCCAACCTGGCAAGATGGCAACACCACCTTGAAACGCGAAACCCTGACGGCTCCCTCTCCCCAAGGAGAGGCTGTCCCCCGCCCTGGGTGTAAACGCAGCCCCTGGTTCAGAGGCAGGTTGTGAAACACATGCACAGGGACATATGGAAGACCCTGGGCGCGCAGCCGCCTGGAGACGCTTCCAGCAGCCGACCTGTTCCTGCCGTTCCTGCCATCGCTGTTCCTGGCAGTCCCCACCCAACAGCCCAGACCCATGCCCCGGGGCCCTGGGACCCCCTGCCTGAGTGCGGATGACCTATCCTGGAGCAGACAAGGGCTGTCTCAAGGTCCTGCACCCGGGCAGGGGGCTCGAGTCCCCAGACTTGGGAGCCCGCCTCGCTGGTGTGAAGCACGAGGACAGGGAATCAACTCAGAACCCTGACTCTGTGCCTTACACATCCCCCCTTCCCCCTAGCCTGTTCACTCTGGTCTCTAGGACACCCCCTGTTGCCTTCTGTCTCCCCCCCACCTCCTCCCCACACAGAGTAGCCCTGGAGCCCAGCCTGGACTGCAGGCCTCTCCGTGGTCCTGGCTCCTGGCTTCGTTCCACTCCTGGCTGGAGTGCCTGGTTGCCATGGTTACCACGGCTCTCCTCAGAGGCCACAGGGGATGGCTGGCAGTGGTGGCTTGGACTAACTGGGACCAGAAACACCTCCCTGGCTCCTGTCCCCCTGGCCCCCCCCACAACAGGCCTCTCACCCCATCTCCAAGGGACCCCAGCCTGGAGGATCCACCATAATTCTCTAGGAGGCCAATCAACCTTCAAAAGGACATTTGAAGGACTTCCTTCAAAGGAAGTTAGACCCATGGCTCCCTCATCTCGGCTGGATTCATGACCAGGACACCATTAGCCAAGCGTAGATGAAAGCAGCTGAATCCTTGCTAACATTCGTGCCTGTAGTCATTCATTCATTCATTCATTCATTCATTCATTCATTCATTCAAACATTTGCAGATAGAGGGCTGAATAAAGATAGGTCTCTACCTTTGAGAAGCCCCCACAGATGAGAGGGATAGAAGACTCTAGAAACACCAAGCTGCCTGAGTCTAGGGCATCCAAAAGTTCCCCCAGAGGGCAAAATAATGGCTGGCCCTAGAAGGTGAATAGGGATAGGAGAAAGAGAGTGACTGGGGATTGAGTGCAAATGACTTCAGCTTATGCAAAGGCACTGGGGTCTGGGAGAATGTCACAGTGCCGGTAACAGGAGCTCCGTGAGGGCTGTAGCCCCCATGCCTCCTTCAGGCAGAAGACATGGTAAACAAACGCTGAAGGAGGGAGTGAAAGGGTGAATGAACGGGCTGCAGACGTTCAGTGGAGCCTGGAGGCACAAGGCACCTGGAGGCGGTCAGGGCAGAAGGACTGCAAAGAAGTTTCCAGGCAGGTTTTATTAAAGACCCTTCCACCCATGCCAAAGAGTTGGGACTTCATGCCTCAGCCAACTAAGGGTTTTGTTTGTGTGCTTGCTTTTTAAAGAAACGAAACTCTGGCAGCTGTTTGGAGGACGAGCGGGAGTTCGAAGTTGTAAGGGTAGCATGTCCAGAGCTGACCTGTTGGTCTTCCTCACCTCCCCCGCAAAGCTGCAAGAAGCAGGAAGAGCCGTGGCCTTCTCTCTCCAGCTGATGGCAACGCCGTCCTGCCACTCGTTCAGGCCAAAACCCTGACGTCATCCTTGACTCATCTCTCTCTCTCTCTCTCTCTCTCTCTCTCTCTCTCTCTCTCTCCCCTACATCTGATGCTTGAGGAAATCCTGTTAGTTGCACTTTCAAAACGTGCCTGGAATCCAACCGCATCTCCCCACCTCCACCTCCCCCCGCCAAGGCACCCTCACCTCTTGCCGGGCCTACTGCCACAGCCCCTAACTTTCTGCTGCCCCCTCCCCATGCCTCCCCTTCCCCTCAGTCTCCTCTTATCCAGCAGCCACAGTGATCCTGTTAAAATGGGAGTCACATCTTGTCACTCTTCAACTCTAAGCTCCGAGATGTTTCCATCTGACGCTGGGTAAAAGCTTAAGTCTGTGTAATGGCTCAAGGGTCCTGCGGGGTCTACCCTCTCACCCCGCACGTCCCCAATTGCCTCTCCTACAAGTCTGTACCCTCTCACTTACAACACTCTGGCCTCCTTACTCTTCTTCAAATGCTTCAGGCAACTGCCTGCCTCAGGGCCTTTGCACCAGCGTTTCCCACTGCCCAGCGTGCTCTGCCCCCAGATGGCCTCGTGGCCTTCACCACCATTTCCTGTGCACCTTCGCTCAAAAGTCATCTTCTCAACGAGCCCCTCCTGGTCACTGTATTAGTTTTCTATGGCGGGGAGGGGGACTTAAACGACAGAAATCTGTTGTCTCACAGCTCTGGAGGCTCAAGTCCTAAATCTAGGTATTGCCAGGGTTAGCTGTTTCTGAGGGCTGGGAGGGAGAACGCCGTTGCATGGTCTGCTCCCGCTGCTGGGGGTTTGCGGGTCGTCTTCGCTATTCCTTGGCTTGTGGCTCTCTGCCTTCCTCTTCCACGAGGCGCTCTCCCCATGTGCTTGGCGGGGTCCAGATCGCCCCTTTTCATAAGGATGCAATAGGGGCCCACCCGCTCCCAGGATGGCCTCATCTGGACTAAACGAATTACAACGAGGTCCCACGCTCTGGTACCAATGAAATTTGCGGGGAGACACGATTCCACCCATAACAGCCCCCCAATTTAAAATTGTACCCCACCTCCACCCTCCCCCATCCCAATGTCTCTCTGTACTTTTACGCAGTGGGATCACTGCCTCACACCTGTGTGGCTCACTTGTGGGGGTGACGGTTTGTGTTTTCCCCCTCCCCTATGCGAATATAAGCTCCATGAGGGCAGGACGGAAATATCCCAAGTGCCCAGGTCCTGCCTGACACGTCCCGGGACCTGATGAACTTCGCTGGGTGAACGTGGACTGACAGGAGCCCGGGGACCACTCAGTAGGCTGTCGCGGTACCCAGGCCTTTACAGCCCAGACCGAGGCCACGCAGAAGGGCTGACAAGCGGGGCATAAACTGAGAGGATATCATGGCATTCAAGTGGACAGGATTTGGTGGCTTTAAAGGATTTAAATGTGGGGTGGGCGGGTAAAGATGGAAGACATTCCAGATTTTTCTAATCTTTTTCTGGCTTCTCAGCTCTTGTGGCCGACACCCTTGGCTGGCACCCCACCCCCCCCAACCATGCCCATCCCCCACCTTGCCACCATAAGGGAAAAGTCAAGAGGATCAGAGAGGCTGGCCGCTCTGACTGCCATCACATTGTCATGACATTAGCCCAACACCAGCCATCCCTCCCTCCGGACATTCTGATCTGTGAAAAGCCTAAACCCCCACAGGCTTAACCTCCTGTCAGCTGATGTGACAGATTCTCAGATGGGCTCTCTCCATCTCCTTCCTTGGAGGCAAGTTGGAAAGCCACAAAATCAGATTCCCAGACTCCCCCGCGGCTGGGATTCCGGGGCCTGCGGCTCTCTGCAGGTCAGGGCGCCCGCGCGAGGTATGGAGGGAAGACGAGAAGAGGCGGCCACCAGCCTCACGGGGGTGGCAGCTGTGGGGACCGCGGGCCCGAATCACAGAGATGGTTATGGTCTCCCCAACCCAAGTCCCGGCAGCCCCCTTGACGGTCCTGCTCCAGCTCTCCCCGCAGTTTTGCCAACTCCCAATTCCCTGACGTAGTTCAGTGGCTGCGTGGGGTCCAGAGAGCTTTCCACTTCCTGCCCTGGACCCTCACAGCCGGGCCTGCGTCAGCTCCCTCACTGTTCTCTCCTTGTCTCCCCTCCCGCAGCCTGGAGAATTCCTTCTGGCTGGAAGCATGGGCGGAGATGATCTTTTTGTCTCCCCCCACCCCCTCTCCCCGCAGATCTACCCTCCCAGGACCTGAGTGCCTCCCACCCTGATGAGACTTTCAAAGTCCAGAGTCCATCCACTTCCAGTTCTCCGCTCTCCCCGGGCCCTCCTGGTGAGGAAGCGGCCTTGTCTGGGTGGGTTTGTGCTGAAGGCTCCGGATAGCCTCTCTCCCACATTCCCCTTCTCTAGACCGACCTTTCCCCAAAGCATTTTCTGTGCAAGGGGTGTGAACGGGATTCTTAGAAGAGAACTAAAGTGACTGCTTTCCAGCGTGCGTGGGAGAGTGGAAAAACTGCAGGCTCTGAATCTAGAGAGGTCTGGGGCGAGCTTATGATGAGGCTGCTTACGGTGGAAAAATGACCTGGCCACTCTGAACCTCAGTCTCCTCTTCTGGGCCAGGGTACCTCCCACTAGGCGGGTGGCACGAGGGAAGGAGGCGACGTGCACAGTGGGCGCTGGATAAACAGCAGCGGTAGGGAGGGCCACCATCTCCAGCCGCACCTCTTGTAACCCTGGCCCAGCGACCAGCGCCATCAGCCAGGCTGACACGGTGAGGAGACAGCAAGGGGCCTGGCCGGCTGTGCGGGGAACGCAGAGCGACCGTTGCCCTGAATTCCGACCCTGCCTGTGGAGCTCCTGGGGTTCAATATGCTACATCACAGAGCAGCTTTGCTCCCGGAGACGAATCCCTGTCATCGAAGGGCTAAGAGCTATTTCCAAAGCCAATTTGCAGCTGAGGTGCCGATCCAGGAGGACGGAGGCTGGGCCCAAGTTGGGCCTGGAGGACACGGAGGAGAGAGGGATGTCGCAGTCCTAACTGTCGTAGCTAGGGCCTGTGCTGCTCGCCGCACATTTTGTATTTTTCTCAGTAAACCCTACGACAAGCCAAAGAGGTGGGCGCTATTGTCATTTGTATTGTGCATTACAGGGAAACTGAGGCTCACGGCCTCTGGAGGCAGCCTCGTCCATCCAGGCTCTGATCAAGTCCTGGGTCTCCCTGAGCCCATGACCGCTTCCATCAGGCATCCACTTCCGGGCCTAGTGTGTCCTCCTTGCCTCCTTTGGCAGCTGGGAGGTCAAATAGTTTCAGATTACAGAGATCGTGTCCCACCCAAAATGTCAAGGGCTTGAACTTTGGAGTGGAAAGACGGGCCCAAGTCTCAGCAACCCACTCACTTGGGTGATCTGGGACACGTCTCCACCTGTCTGAGCCTCAGCAGTGACCAGGGCCTCCCTCCATCCTTGGTGCCGCATCAGTGTGGATACAAAGCACAAGGAGCCCAACAGAAAGCGGCCTAAAGTCTAGGGGAGTTTTATTTCCTCATAGAAATAGAAGTCCAGAAAGAGGGTGGGCCTCTTCCTCCTGCTGTTCCTTTTTAAGAGGCAGAAGAACCTTCTAGAAGCAGCTCTCGATTTCTCCTTGCATCCCATTGGATGCAATTGCACCTAGGCCCTAGCTCCATGCCTGGCATCTTCGTCTGCTTGGGCTGCCATAAGAAAGGGCCACAGACTGACCAACTTAAACAACAGAAATTTATTTTCTCAGAATTCTGGAGACTAGACGTCCAAGGTCAAAGTGTGGGCAGGGTTTCTTCTGAGGCCTCTGCCCTTGGCTTGCCGATGGCCGCCTCTCCCTGTGTCCTCACACCGTCCATGCATGTCTATGTCCTAATCGCCTAATCTCCTGTTCCTATAAGGACATCAGTCATATTGGCTTAGGGCCCATTCTAATAACTTATTTTTACATTAAATACCTCTTCAAAGACTGTGTCTCTCAAGACAGTCCCGTTCTGAGGCGCTGGAGGCTAGGACTTCAACGTGAACTTCAAGGGGACACACGGGAGCGCGGAACACCCGTGACAGCTCCGTAAATGTGAGCTGTTGGACTTTGGATTCACATTCGCGTTGTTTATTCTTGTGTTCTCCGTCGCTACGACGACTGAAGCCTCTACTCCACCGGACTGAATTGTTTACACAAAATCAAAAGATCATAAAAGAGATACTACTTTACAAACAAAAATCCTAACCCAGAGAGGAGTCCCTGCTAGTCGGACTCAGGGAGAATATGCTCCGGAGGACAAGGAATGTGCCTTTGGCTCCTGGCTCCTGTCTGCTCTGCTGGGTGAAGCCTGGAGGCCTGGCTGGTGGTGGTGCCCTGTTGTCCCTGGATTTATGGTCTTGCCTACCAGGTGGCATCTCAGCCGGGAGTGATGACAGCTGAATGGGCCATTGGCAGCAAGGGAATTAGCGGTTCCTGGGGGTGAGGGAAGCTGGTGGGATGGACCGGTCTTCGGGCCGGCATCAGGCATGGCGGCTGAGGGCAGCCAGGGCTGACAGGTGGAAGGCCCCAGAGCAGTTTCTGCCCTTTGGGGGGCCGACTGTGTCCCTGCTCTGAGCATCAACAGGGGGATTTCTTTTTAGCTATTCGCAGAGGATTCTTTCTTATCCTTATTGGTCCCTCAGAGGGAGAGGCAAAGAGTGGAGGGGAAGTGAGGCCAGGAGATGGACAGGACGGTCAGAGATGCCTTTCACGGCCATGCCCCTGGTTGGCCATGCTTTCATTCACCCTTCCTTCCTTCCTTCCTTCCTTCCTTCCTTCCTTCCTTCCTTCCTTCCTTCCTTCCTTCTTTCTTTCTTTCTTTCTTTCTTTCTTTCTTTCTTTCTCTCTCTCTCTCTCTTTCAACAAATAGTTACCAAGTGCCTTTACGTAGGTCAGGCATTATTCTGGGTGCCAGTGATCTGGTGGTGAACAAAACAAAGTCCCTGGCCTCACGGAGTTGACAGTCCAGTGAGGGAGGGAGACAATAAATACATAAGCCGGTGTTTATAGGACATGATGTCAGGTACTATGATGACAAGAAGAGCAGGATAAGAGGATAGAAAATGAGAGAGGGTGGTATCTAAAATGGGGTCCAGGAGGGCCTCTCTGGGACACGACCCTTGAGCAGAGACCTACATGAAGAGAGAGAGAGCTTTCTCAGGGCAATGGGATTCCAGGCCGGGGGAGCCAGGCACGCAGGGGCCCAAGAGGAGAACGTGCTTGGCGTGTTTGAGAAAGAGCCAGGAGCCAGCGTGGCTGGAAGGAAGTGAGCGGGAGACGGATCAGGCAGGTCCCCCAAGGCCAGGGAGAAGGCTCTGGCTTTCACCTCCAGTGGGAGGGGAGGCCATTGTCAAGTTCGAGTAAGGGAATGACGTGGTGTGATTTGCTGTGGGCAGAATAGAAAGGCTCACACGGCAAGAGCTTGCAAGAATAAGGTGAATTAATTCCTGAAAAGACTTACAGAAAGTGCTGAATGAGGCTGTATATCATTATTGTTGTTGTTACCCACTTTACAGAGGAAGAAACTGAGGCTTAAGTGGTAACTAACTTGCCCAAGGTCAAGCCCTAGCCTACAGTGGAGCCCATCTTTTGTCAGAGCCTAGGCTCCGTATCGCTGTGGACTGGAGATTCAGCAAAGTCACATCCAAGCCCTGGCCCTGTCACGGATTAGCTGGGACTTTGGGTGACTAACTCCCCATGGTTGCTTTCCCACAGCAATAAACTAGAGGTGTGGCAGGTGGCCTCAAAGACGGCACCCGTGGTCTGTTCCCGGGGCACATGGCCTCGACCCTTCCTGTCCACCGTGTAACCCACTCCTGACCAAGAGGACACCACAGCGCTGAGCGATGACATTTCCCTGATTAGGTTACAAAAGCTTGCGGGTTCCATCCTGCGAGGAGACTCTTCTGCCTTCCGGGCTTGCCGACTTTGAGGAAGCAAGTGGCCACATGGGACAGGGCCACTCGGGACAGGCCCACGTGGCAAGAACCGAGGACAGCCCCCAGCCGCAGCCCACAGGGACCGCAGCTTCAGCTTCCGAGTGACCTCAAGGCTCGCGCTCCTGCTGCCCCCGCTCATCTCGGGAAGCCCACCCTTCTGAGACAGGGCACCTCCCTCCCGAAGCCCGGAGAGGAAGGAGCGAGTGGGTAGGCGGAGGGCGCAGGCCAGCCAGAGGCTCGGACGGGGAGGCCTCTCTGTTGGAGAAGAGCCCCTCTGCGTCCGGGGTGTCCAGGCAGCCAGCAGCCCTGGGGCTCCGGCCCTGGCTCCGGCACTTCATCCGTGGGGCCAGGGCTGCCCTGCCACGGCTGTCCTCGTGGGCCATACCTTCCACCACGCGCACCGGCCACAGCCTCCAGCCACGAGTCATCGGCTCCCGAGGCCTTATGACCGTGACCATTTGTCTTGAGGACGTTACGAGCCAGGCGTCTGTCCACGCTCTCAGGGGCAGGACGTGCTACATTCAGCCACCTGTACCGTCCTCTGACCTCCCCAGCACACAACTGGGTGTGGAACGGGGTCTCGGGATGGCCCACTGTCTGTCTTTGTGTCCCTGTCATGTTGTCTGGTCTCCCCTCCCTCATCTCCTCATTTCTCTGCCTGACTGTCTGTCTCTCCCTCTCTGTCTCCCCCTCCACCTCACGATTGCTTCCTCACTCTCCCCGTGCCCTCCTTGGTGTCAGGAAGGCTCCCTTCAGACCTGCCCCACTTCTTAACGCCATCCTGAGCTTCGCCACCTGTGTGTCTCCGCCTACTGCCATCTCCACGCAGTCAGGTTCTGGCTCGAGGGCCGCCTCCTCTGTGAAGCCCACCCTCATTACCTCCCCATCCCCTCCCCCGCAACTGAGAGCTCACTCCCTCCGAGTCCCAGGAGTTCTCTCTCTTTCTCCCTAGTGTCATGTGATTTGTGCACCAGCCCATGCTCCCCTCTCCTCCCTCTCATCTCCTTGCACACCAGGCTCAGCCGTCCTCAAGGGCACTGGCAAACGTCAGGCCTGGCTCAGGCCACTGTTCAGGAAGCCCTGGAAGGGAGATGGGAAGAAGGAAGGAGGGAGAGGAGACAGATATGAACATAACGACGCCAAACGAATTTATGAAGTGCTTCCCAGGTGCCAGGCTTTGCCGTGCGTGCTACCCAGGACAGAAACATCAGCTCCCCCAGACAGCTGGGGATGGAAGCAAGCCACAAGGAGAATCGGGATTAAGAGCCACAGAAAGGGAAGGCCAGGGCGGTGGGAGTCCCCGGGCACACTCCTTCTCCCGGCCTTGAGGGTCTGACAAGGCTTCCCGGAGAATGGTGCATCTAGGCTGGGACCTAACGGCCCAGGGAGCAAGGTGAAGAGGGACGGAATGCGTGGTGGACAGAAGGAACAGCCAGTGGGGAGGCTCAGCGGCAGGGAGGGCAGGATAGGTAGATGGATAGATGAGGGGGTGGGGTGAAGGGACGGTTGAATGCGGGCATGACTGAGTGAATGGGTGGATGCATGAACGGATCCAAGAATGTGTGGAAGATTCGAGAATACACCATCTGCCTGGCCAGCTATAGGGTCAGAGCAGCTACCTCTAGCAGGAGGCAGGGGGGCGGATCTTGGGTCAGGCCATTATCCTCTGGCCCTTTGATCCAAATCGCAGGCCAACACTAATGACCACTGGCCCCACCCCTGGCCTCGGAGACCAGACCTTCTGGCCTGACCCCCTTCTGTGCCTTTCCTGGAGGGACCCTGGAGATAGGGTTATTTATAGACGATAACCTCTCTGCCCCCACCCCCGCAGACACTTGCCTCTCTCTGGCCATTTCCTTCTATTCTTCTGCCCCGTGTGAGGGCGGCCAAAGCCCCCAGTCCACAGAGGCCTCCCCCTGCTTTCTCCTTATCTGCCCCCTGGTGCATTTTCTGCCCAAGGACATAGGGAGAAAAAGGCGGGCCCTCCTGAGAGGGTTTGTGATGGTGGGAGCAAGGTTCTTGGAGGTTCTGGGTCAAGGCAGACCGTTCTAGGGCTGAAGGGCCCCCATCCGGCCAGGTCCCTCTGCCACTGCAGGGGGCCCAGGTAAGGGACGCCCGCACATGGGGCTGGGATGGTGATGACGGTATATGTTGCCTCTGCCTAGTCTGTATCCCTGGGTGAGTCACAGCCTCCCTTGGCCTCAGTTTCCCCATCTGGGAGATAGGTCCCAGAGCTGGTGTGGGGTTAAGGGAGACAGTGGAAGTCACAGCATAGCCAAGGGCGGTTAGCTTCTAGCGTTAAAGCACAGAATCCTCTGAGGAGCTGTGTGGGGAGGGGAGAGGGGGTGCTGGCCAGACCTGCAGGACCTCGGGCAGGGCACGGGCAGGGGTGGGGTAGCAGGCGCCTCTCCAAACTGCTGAGCTCAGGTCTGGCACTTCCTCCCCTGGGCCTGGGAATTGTCTGCCTCTGGTCTCCTGCCTCTGGCTTCCAGGAAAGACCCGGGCTGCCTCCCCGCTGCCACCCCCAACACCTCCCCACACACACAGAGATACGCACGCACAGAGACAGACACACAGACACACACAGCAATATACAAAGACACACACACACACAGAGGCACACACACAGACACGCACAGGCACACACAGGCACACACAGGCACACACAGAGACACACAGAGGCACACACACAGGCGTACACATACACAGAAACACAGACACACACAGGCACACACATACAAACGTGTACACACACACACACACACACACACGCATGCACGCACACGGAGCAAGGATAGAGGAGCTCCCTCCCACCGTCCTCTTGCAGCAGGTGGGGGAAAGGCCCACAGACACCCCCAACCCCACCCCGACCCTGGGCTCCCACTAAGAGCCCAACAGCTCCCTTTCCCACCGGGGGCTCAGGGAGAAGTGCCCATGACCCCCTGTGACTTGAAGGAAGACCACGGGGTGAGGCGCCGGGAGGAGAAAGAGTTCACCATCACAATGTCCTGATCCAGACTAGTCCTGCCTGACTTGGCTTCCCCTCCAGCCATTACCTGCTGTCCCCGGTCATTCGAGGCTGCTCCCCGTCGGGCCTCCCAGCCCCTCGGTCGCGAGGCTGAGACCTCTGTCTCTGAAACGGCTCTGCCATCACACTGCCACCTGCATCCCCAGCCCAGATGGCAGACACCCCTCCCTGGTCCCATAGCTCATGTCCCCATCTTCCTCTCTGCTCCCAGGGATTGTTCTGGAACCAACACCTTCGTGGAGATACCCTGCTCACAAAACTCCCACGGCTCCCCATTAGACCCAACTAGAACCACGGTGCTTCGCCGGGCCTCTCGGTCATGTCACGGTGACATCACAGCCTCCCGTGCAAGCCCAGGTCCCTGCCACCCCCTCACCTTGCCCCTCACAAGAAGCACAGCAAGCTCCCTTGTCCTCTACGCCTTTACTCGGGCCTTTCCCCCGCCCCAAATGCCGTCCCCCCACCGTGCATCCGCCTCATTCTTGTCGAGCTCTTACTCTGTGATCACCCCTGCGCCGCAGGTCCCCGGCACCTCACATGTGCCCCTGTCCGTTGTCTCGACATGCTGACGTGGAGGGGTCAGTGTCCTCTCTGGAGGGATGCCTTTCCATATCTGTGTCCCGGGTGCCAGCCCAGGCTGAGAGACAGGAGGGAAAGCAGTGGAGCAAACTGGGTAGACTTAAGACAAACTCAGGTAGGGGTCCCAGCTCAGCAGCTCCCACCTGCATGGCCTCAGTTTCCTCATCTGTAAAATGGGGATATGTTAGTATCTCTTATATCAGCTTGTTGAGATGATTCAATGGCATGAATCATTGGGTGGCATGACCCCAGGGGATGTTTTGGAAATGGACGGGGGCATTCTGGATCCTCCCAACAGTGGGGTCAACTGGGGAGAACCGCTGGATTGAGTGGGCAGTGGACTGGGGAAGGCAGGGATGAGCAAAGAGGGGAAGAGTCCCGCCCAGTGGGGAATTGCTCCATAACCCACATGACTGCCACGTGTCCTGCTAGACATGCATGCAGGGGAGAAAAGATGTTTATAATGATAGGACTCTAGACTCCGGCTCTGCTTTACATAGAATATCAAGCATTTTGCACAGTTAGAATATACACTGAATTTTCCAGAAGTGCAACTGAGTAAAGACAAAAATGAGAAGTCTGTATTTAGCTCTATTTGGAACGTGCCAGGAACTGCTCACAGTTTTGGACGGAGACACTGTGGGAGTGGTGGCGTCCCCACTCTGCGCCCCACGTTCCTGTGCACCTGTAGCCGTCACCCTTGTGAGGGGTCTGCGCCGGGCTCGAGCTCCTGACACCTTCCTTATGTCTTCCGAAGCAGCTGGGCCTGAATGCGTACTTGTTCCGACAGATTCGATTTCATATAAGTTTCTTTATACATCTCCTTTATATCCTAGTTGGGGCATTTTATATGGTTATTTAAAAAATTATGTGTGTAGATAGGTTACAGGATCCAAGGGAGTCATTTCGGAGTTTTAAAGAGGATATTACATAATTTTAACATAAAAAGATGGTGTCGGGTATGAGGGGATGGAGAACCAGTTTGCAGAACACTTATGATGTGGTGAGAATTGAGCTAATATTGTTGGGAGCTCAGCACACACTCGGTGGGTGAATGAATGAATACCTGGAGACGTGCTGTTGGGGGTGCTCTCTGATACCCCTCACATCACCACTCACAGAGGATGTCTTGCTTGGGCCCACCTGGACCTGTCTGCTCTCAGTTACAGAACTTGCCATGGAGACAGCAAAGCACAAGGCTTTTTTGGCTCAGGAGCCAGCTCCTCTCTGAGTCAGGAAATTGCTCAGGATGACTTTAGCCCCGCCTTCAGGACCCCTCAACAGAGGCCACTGGGATGTAAGGCCCAGCCAGAAATGGATCACGTCTACCATCCCATCTCCTGGGGGGCGAGTGGGAATTCCTGCGCAAGTCCAGGCAGACGGGAAGGGCAGGGCAGGGCGGGGAGCATGGTTCTGGGTGTCACACTCCTTCCTGATGGGAATAAAAACCATCACATTTGCTGGGGCACCTGGGTGGCTCAGATGGTTAGGCATCTGCCTTCGGCTCGGGTTGTGATCCCAGGGGCCTGGGATCCAGCCCCGCGGGGAGTCTGCTTCTCCCTCTCTCTCTCTGCCCCTGCCCTCCCCAAATAAATACATAACATCTTTTTAAAAAATCACAGTTGCTTCACATTTATTTCCTTCTTTCCACATTTTCGCTTTATAGCTAAGGCACACTGACTGTCAAGAGGGCTCCACGCAGTACGGAGTGCGGCGTCTCTGTTCTTTCCTGCGAACCAGAGGCCGCTGCCGTCACTCAGAACTCCCCGTGTGCCTTCTCCACATTGTTGCCGAACACCCCATCCACTCGCTTATTTTTTTTCTTTTACCAAACTTAGATCATATGCTATCAATACTGTTCTACAACTCGTCTTTACTCTAGATAATGTGTTGGGGACACCTTTCCAAGGCAGCACACACGGACCAATTGCTACTCATTCTGTCGATGTACCTACACTTATTTGGCTTGAAGTTTTTTTCTCGAACTCTTTTTTCCATGAAAGAAATACATGTATATGCTTTGAAAGTAATAACAAATGAATTTCTCTCTGGTGGCTTTCTTGGATAGAGGGGGGCTGACAGTAGAATAGGAGAGAAGCCCACAGACGTGCACATTTTAAAATAAATGTTCTGACTCTCCTCTTGAATGATCAGGTCCCAAGTGTTTATTTATATAAATAAACAAACAAAGGAGAAGTGTTCATGAACCCATGACAAGAAGGTGTCATGCAGGAAGGATCATGACTAATCCAACTGGACCTGTGACTCTAGGTCTAATATAGGAAAAAACAAAACAAAACAAAACAAAACAAAACAAAACAAAACAAAACAAAACAAAAAAAAAACCACCCAAACCCTTCTGGAATTTAACTCAGAAAAGGGAAGTTGCACTTCCACCAAGATTGCCAAGAGCATGTAACATGTCAGCCTGGACGTGCCAGGGGCTCTCTGGCCTCTGGGTGAGAAGCCCCAGCCCAGAGGGAAGCAGAACTGAGAGACAGCCAGAACTGAATGCAAGGAGCATAGTTATGACCCCTGGATCCAACTGTGCCTGAAGCCCAGCATGCTGACATTTTCAATACACGAATAAAGAGGTCCCGTTATGGTTTCACCCGGTTTGATTTGCACTTCTGTCACTTGCAACCAACAGAATCCTGAGTGTATCTTGAGCCTATGTCTTCTCTGTGCAATTGAGGAAAGGTTTGAAGGAGGAGACGGCCCCCGAGCTGAGCAAGTCTAGAAGGGTGATGAACGCACAAAAGGAGAAAGGGAGCTCTAAGAATGAGGAGAGGCATAAAGGTGGGAAAAAGCAAGGTGTCAGTTTGTTGTTTCGAGAGGGTACAGTGGGAGGGGGCTCTGGCAGAGAAGCCCACCCCACCGGGGTAAGAACGGGGAGTCCCCATCATGCAGGTTTGGAGTCAGCCCAGTGGAGAGGGAAGAGAACCAACCCGGGTGTCGGGAAGTCTGCTTGGAGGCCACGACTTGAGTCTAAATCCAGGACTCTTTTCACCACCGTGACGGTGATGGCAGGAAACAGGAAGCAAAATCTGAAGCTTGAGAGGAAAAGCGGGAGCACAATTCCCTGGGCTTTGGTCAGGCCCAGTTCTGAGTAAGAAACTGTATTTGATGGAGAGATATCGCTGAAGCCAGAGCGGTCTCCAGATGGCCGGGGGGCTCCACGAAGCTCGTGGACACACATCACCTTGTCTCAGTTGGACCTGCAGAGCCTCTGTTTAGGCCAGCATCAGAGAGATGCCCAGAGGGTCTGTTGCCCCCGCACCAGAGAGCGGACGGTGAATAACTCCTCGCTGGGCACAAATTCAATGATCCCTCACAATAGTTTTATGAGGGAAGTGCCACTATTCTCTCCATTTTACGGATGGGGACACTAAGGCACAGCCAGGCGATGGGACTTGCCCGAGGTCACACAGCTAGTAAGTGGCAAAGCTGGGATTTGAACCCGGGCGGTCTGACTCTGCCCATGTTGCTCGCCCCCTGTCCAACGGGAGGCTTGGAAGTCTGAGGGCTCAGGCAGGTAAGCACGCTTTCCCTCTGCCTCCTCTGCATCCTAAAAACATGGCAGGAATGGTGGCTCGTGGACTCACGAGAGGTCCGGCTCCCCTCTTCTCCACTGTCCCCGCAGAGGGCTTGTAACTTCTACAGCTCCGGGCAGGGGTGGGAGCAAAGAGGACATGTCCCTCTGATCTTTCACCTTACTGTGGAAATTCTCAACCCAAGGATCTGTCTCCAGCATAAGGAAGAGGTCCAGACCATGGGAGTAGTTCAGAATTGTGAAAATCATACTGGTAGCCAAAGGGAAAATCAGCTGGCTAGGACCCGCAGACCAGAGCAGCGGTGAGGTCGGGTCTGACCTCAGAGGCAATGCGTGTAGCTTTCCAAACTCCAAGCCTTGCAGGTCTTTACAGGGGGGGACTGCATCCGATCTCATGAAGGCAGAGTGGGTCACCGAGAACCAGGCTTCGGCATCAGCCAGTCTGGGTTCTGGGTTCAAGTTCCCCCTCTGCTGTTCACTGTGGGAGCCGTGGGCAAGCCCTCTAACCTCATATCTTCAAATGGGAATAATAAAGGTACTCGCCTTGTAGGAAGCCGTCCGGTGTAACGAGTAAAGGTTTGTAAAGATGACAACCGAGGGCCTCGTGTGGGGGGGGTATTCAGTAAGTTCCTATTGGACTGAATGAAATGAATGAAATAGTCGGGTGAATAGAAACCATTTTGAGGTTAAGTAGGGGGGAAAAATCCAGCTGCAATGCTGGCTGTAACTCAAATGGCCACTGGGAAACTTTACTTCTGAGTGGGGCTGAGGACTGAGGGCCCGGGGAAGCCAGCACGGGGGCGGGGGAGGCTGGGGACCGCATGGTGTTCTCCCGGACTGGGGTTTGTGTGGTGCGGGTGTGAAGAAGAGGGCTCCCCACCAGAGGAGACCTGCTGGGTGCCATCCCCCGGCCGTGGGATGCATCCTCCCGGGAGTCCGCCTGGGGGGCTTTGTGACCCCATTGTACAGATGAGAAAGTCGAGTCTGAACATGCCCCAGCAGCAAGGCCGGGACTAACCCAGCACTGCTGCCTCCCGGCTGTCCTTCTCCCTGTCGAAATCCAACCAGGGGTGAGGCAGTGGGGCGACTCCTCAGACCCGGCGTGTGCTGTGGAGCTGTGAAGACATCTGGTTTCTGGATCTTGGGACCCCTTACTCTCAGACCAAGGGAAGGAAGGTGGAGGCTTGTCAGGGACTCTTGATATCCCCTACCTTGCGCTCCTCACTCAGCAACCCATCCCAAACTCCGCAAAGCCCAGGTGAGAGTTCAGGGCTCCGCAGCTGGACCAACACCAAGGGCAGAACCTGGACTGGTAACCCTCCAAGCTGAGCCCCACCCCCAACCTACTCCCTGTCCCGCCCCCACCCCCACCCCAGGGCCTGCAGCAGCTCTCCGTTCATCACCTGAAGTGGGACTGACTCCCCACCCCCCCCCCAAAGGAGGCAGCACGTGGGGCAGCACTGACGGGAGAAGCAGACGCTGTCTAATGGGGCTCTGGGGAAGGGACGTGTGGAGTGTGGCAGGACGGGTGTGACCCCAGAGTTAATGGCATTAACAGACCCTAAGGGCAAACAGGGCCAAACTCTCATCCTGGGGCCATGGGAGGGGGAAAATGTAGGCCTTGAGGCTGGTGTAGGTGCTCTGTGGCCCCCACCCCCTTCAATCAGGTCCTAGTGTGGCGTGGGTTCACCCAGATATTAATAATAACAACAAAAGAATAACAGTCACTGCCATCTCCTGATGCTTGCCCGGCAGGTGACAAGTTTCCTCTGCTTGGTCTTGGGCTTCACAATGACCCACTGAGGTAGGTACTCTATTGGCACCATTTTGTCTCAGAAGGAATCCGAGAAGTTAAGTCATTAGCCTGAGGTCACACAGCATCTAGCCCCGGGGTCAGAAGGGATCCATAGCCCACTCCCTCCCTTGATCTCAATGGCTATGTGACTCCAATCGCCTCAGGTGATTCTTATAATCAGGCACGTCTGGAAAATCTTGCGTGAGCGCTGGCGAAGGAACCCATCCAGAGAGGGCTAGAAAGTACCCAGAGAGCAACATCTGGTTTCTAGAACTGCAGGTCATGAAGGAGGGGAGGACGGCTCTCTGGACGTTTTGGAGAGGGTGGATGGGAGGCTGGGCCGCCGGTGGAGGTAGGGGGGCCTTTCCATTCCTGCTTCCCTTCCCAGACCGCCCTTTGTCCAGCAGCCTGGATGGAACGAGGGGTCAAAGGCCTCATCTAAAAGGCCGTGGCAGGTGGGTCTGTCAGCCCTGAGGTGAGGCCCAGTGGAGGGTGGCAGTTGGACACCCCGGCTCCCTGGGGTCAGGCAAGAGCTCTTCCCCACTGGCCTTCCCAGGCTCCTGCTGGCCCCTCCCCAGCCCCTCGACCCCCATCACCTGTGACTTCCGGCCCGTCACCTCACTGGACCTACGGTTTCACCCCTCCTCACAAGGACACGAAGGTCCCAAACCCTGGCTCCCTCACCACCATATCAAGTCACAACCACCCTGGACAAGCGGGGTGCTGTGTGACCTCCACCCAACCAAACCCCAGAAGATGGGCCGGCTGTGCCCTGCGCAAGGGCCCCCAACTCAAGGAGCAGCTGGGAGCTGAGACTGGGCTGACGGACCCCCAGTCACGTGCCCTGGCATGGGGATGCAGCCCCAGGGCTGGGGGTGTTCTTTAAGTTGGCGTAAGAGCCCCATATGGGTAGGACTATTCTGCAAGAGGAGGCTGGGGTTTGCCCTGGGGCACCTGGTTGCCAGGTCACAAGTCTTTGGCCCCTGGCCCCTCTCTAAGACCAATCATTTGAAACTGCTTTAGCCCCTGAACTTTTATTTCAAATATCTTATATAAAATAATAAATAACAATAACACTAGCCAACAAGGTTTGAGCCTTTCCTCTGTGCCAGGCTCTGTGTTAAGCACTTCACGTGGATTTTCTAATTTAACTCTAAAAATAACCTCGTGGATAGTTACTATTATTATTTTTAGATGCAGATTTTAGATTAATTTATAGATGCAGAAACCAACACGTAGATCAGTCAGGTAAACATGGCACGGCCGCTCTGGCTCCACACTCCTAGCCTCCAGGGGTTCCTCAGAGCGCAGTTGAAAACCAGTGCACAGGTAATCCTAAACATTTCTGGAGCCGTGGCAGCCACCTTGTGACCATGAGGGGAACGCCAAGAGGGTAGTTGAGAAGCCAGCTGTGGGCCCTCCTTCCACTGAGCCGATGACTGTGCCAACCCTCCAACTGCTCATTCTGGGTGAGGTAAGACGTTTCTAGCTATTCAAGCTCTTTTCATTGGTCTTGCTATCACACGCAGGCAAAGCACGCCCACGGAGGTGCTCCCTGAGGTCTGTGGTCACAGCCTAGCCAGGGATGCTGGAAGGCTATTGCCCCGGTGGGGGGCTGTGTGACCCAAGACTCCTCCCCATCAGAAGGTTCTGTCTCCCATCCAGAAGGTGCAAATCCAGCGCAGACCTTTCTAGACAAAGCAGCTGTCAAGAGAGTGTTGCTATAACAGCTTCCATGTTTGTCCATCAAGAAAAGACATTCCACCTAAGGTGAGTGGCAGACGGACCGTGACATGTGTCCTCTAACCAGGAATGAACATGACTCTGTCCTGGGTCTCTGGCAGCTTTACCCTGAGAGCTTCGATTTCTGTCCATGGCTTGTGTTTCATGCAGCCAGGAGTTTCCGTGGATCACTTGGGATCTTGGAAGGAGCCAGAAATCCTACCAGCTGGGACGTTGAGGAAGGGCTGAATGCAGGGACTTCACCGAAGCGCAAACGAGGAATGCCTGCGGAGACACCTTAGAACCAGCCGCAGCAGGGGGACGTTACCTCCCTAGGCCTGAAGGCACCGGGGGAGAGAACCCCACCAGGACTGGGGTGTGAGAGGGGCCCCCCACAGCGGGACACAGCCGAACCTGGGTGGAAACACCCCAAACCCTCTCTCCTCCCACTCTGGTCTCCTGCCAGGGTCTCCTAACCACCATGGAGAGTAGGGGAGCCTGAGACACGATTCCTAGAGATTGACCCCCTGGGGCAGGGAGGGCAGAGCGTGAGTGGAGGGGCAGGAGTTCCACCAGCGTTCCAGCCACTTGGTCCAGAACTTCCACGGCCCCTACATTGTCAGAGGTGCAGTGGGGAGCAGAGGGAGACCAAGGCCCCCCAGTTCCGCTAATGCAGGATCCAGGTTCGGAGACCACCGAGCAGGCAGCTGGTGCAGGGCTGCCTTACGGTCACGTGGGGGAGAACCCCAGGGGTGATGGAGGCAAAGAGCCAGCTACCCTGCCAGACAGGCACCAGAGGGGTTCAGGAAGGGCCCTTGCAAATCCATGGCAGATGAACAGTGCAGACAGATAAATAGCAGAAGAGACCCCGCTTGCTGGAAGTGGTTTCCGATCTCGGCGTGGCTGCTGGGCCGACAGGCTGGCAGGCTCTATTTTTCATCAGTTTGGTGGAGACAACTGGTTCCTTTGGGGTGCTTTGAAAGAAGGCTTTGCCTCTGTTTTCCCTATGGGGCTGCTTTCACCCTGCACCCTTGTGCCCTTCCTCTCTAGCCCAGCGAGCAAAAGGTCACCGGGAGCCCCTCCTGTGCACACGGGAGAGGTGGAGACCGTGGGTTTGGATCTGAGAAAGAAGCGTGTTCAAGCTCCTGCCCTGCTGCTTTAGTGATGTATCTGGGGGCAAGCTGTTGAAGCTTGTGGAACCTCAGTAGCCTCATCTTTGAAATGGGTTAACAGTAGTACCATCCTCACAGGGATGGTCTGAGGATTTAACACAACTGCGTCTGCGCAGGGCTCAGCACGCAGTACCTGCAGAAGAAGTGCTGGATAACCGGGAGAAGAATCTGAGCTGAAATTCGGGGTGGGGGAGGAATTCGGGTCCACATCCTAGCTCTATGGAGCCTCTCTAGGCTTCGGTGTCCTCGCCTGTAAGATGGGTGGCTTGGCTGTATGCCCCGTCTGTGGTTGACACGAGGGCTAGGTGACATGATACCCGTGTGGCGCCAGACCAATGGCAAGTGCTAGACAGATGGCAGCTGTTGGGGTTGATGTCATTCTTTCATAAGAATCCTGGGATCAAAGAACAGATAACCAGAGTCACTACTAGAGGGCGGCGTCTAGCGGGGGGTGGGGTGGGGGTGGGGGAACGCTGCCGCGCATGCACAATGGAATATTTCTTTTTTAAAGATTTTGTTTCTTTATTTGAGAGAGAGAGTGAGCGAGAACACAATGGAATATTATTCATCCTTTAAAATGAAAGAAACCCTGTCATTGATGACAACATGGATGAATCCGGGGACAAGATGCTGAAATAAGCCAGATGGAGAAAGACAAAGACACCTGCTGTCATTTATACGTAGAATCTTTATTTAAAAAAAAAAAAGTTAAATTCATAGAAACAGAAAGTAGAGAAGTGGGGCCAGGGGCTGGGGTTGGGAGGAGCTGGGGAGAGGCTGGTGAAAGGGTACAACTTTCAGCTATAAGCTGAGCAAGGTCTGAGGAGCTGATGTCTACCACAGTAGCTACAGTTGACCGCTGTATCGTATCACTGAAACTTGCTAAGCGATCAGAACTCAAATGTTCTCACCCAAAAAAAGGAGGGGGAGTAAAATGTGGGGTGAAGGAGACCCATGACACGTTCTCATGCCCAGTGAACAGACCGCCCCACGCTGCCATAGGAAGGGAGGCAGAGGCTTGCTCTCCCCCCAGCACCAAGGGCCTGCATTTCCTAGTTGATACCACACACGTGGGGCAGTCTGAACTGTCACGGTGCCTCCCCCAGCCAGCCGGGTACCCCAGAGAGCAGGAGACCATGTCTCTCTTTCCCATCTCCCATATCTGGGTTCTGGACCGGTATACAGTCGGTGCTCAATAAGAGCAAGTGCACAGGTATGCATTGTGTTACAGCTTATAAAACATATGAACACCTGTTACCGCCTCTCAACCCAAAGCCTCAATCCTCAGTCTACCCCCATTTTACCAACTCGAATGGCCCAGGAGACTTGTCTCAGGCCACGCAGCTGCTGGGGATCCAAGTATGCTCCCGTCACACCTTGGCTAGTCCTCGGAAATGCTAGCTGAAGTGGTGGGTTGTTGTTGTTGTTGTTGTTCGAACACTTACAATGTCTCAGACCACGTGGTATGTACGTTACATTCACTGTCTGATTTAACCTTCATAAAAGCCTTATAAGGGAAGTGCTACAATTGTCCCCATTGCACACCGGAGATGCTGAGAATCCTGCTGCAGAGTTACTTGCCCAAACCACGCAGCCACCGCAGCCGAGCCCTGACTCGGAACCAGGTCCACTCCGGAGAGCCTTCCAGAGCCTTCAGAGCTCACCCTCTCAACCACCACCCTCTGATCATCATTTTCTCTCCCGACTCCAAAGCCGATTTGCTGATAACGCCAAGACGCCGTCCTCCAAGATGTGTCGCTCGTCCTCTCGCCTCATGCCCATACCCAGGACAGAGCAAGGCAGGAGGGGGGCCACTGAGAGGTGAAATGACATGACCATGGTCAACGCGACAGCTAGGCAACAGATCCAGGATTAGAACGAGGTCTGGGGCATTCCAGAGCCTGCCCTTCTGTCGTATGATATTGCCTTCAATTGTATCTAATTAATTTCGTATTTAATGTTACACACTTATATTTCATAGCGCAGTGTTTACAGGTCATTAATTTCTTATTTATGGTTCTTACACATTACATTAAGGATTCGTTTGTTGTAGTTAAGGATTCAAGAGATCCTGCGCATACAGTGTTTCGTGCACATGGTTTCTATAGCGAGCAAGGACTCTCCAAGTAGCTCTGAGCTCCTTTCGAGCAAGGACTGGGCTTCAGCTGCCTCTGTAGCTGTGGCACCCAGCCCAGTGCCCGGCCCAGCATGGGCACTTAGAGCGATGAATGACATAAACGAAGAGCCAAGGAGCTGAATGTCCAGCCACATTTTCTCATTTCCTTTGCTGATTTCCAGTGCTCTTTTTTTTTTTTAAAGATTTTATTTATTTATTTGACAGAGAGACAGCCAGCGAGAGAGGGAACACAGGCAGGGGGAGTGGGAGAGGAAGAAGCAGGTTCCCAGTGGAGGAGCCTGACGCGGGGCTCGATCCCAGGACTCTGGGATCACGCCCTGAGCCGAAGACAGACGCTTAATGACTGAGCCACCCAGGCGCCCCTCCAGTGTTCTTTCCTTCACATCACAACCTCCAAGATCTGAAGCCACAGGAACCCTGAGTGGCACAACAGTCCGACCCAGGACTCGCGTCAGCTGCCAAGGGGAGGACTGTGTATGGCAGATTGGCAGAGCACGTGGGCTCTGCACCCAGCTTGCCTGGGTTCACATTCTGACTCTCCCGTAGTAGTTATGGGGACCTCGGGCAAGTTACAAGCCTCTCCCATTAGCAGAAGGGATTGCCACAGGCAAGCAAGACTCGGGGATAGGAGTCCCCGCCACCTGCGTGAAGGCATCTCGGGCTCCACCGATGGGCCAGGCAGATGGGGTGCTTGCGACTGGTGCCTTAATGCCTCTCCTCCATCAGACTCCTCTTGCGGCCAGCTTTGTACTCTTGCCTGGCCAAATGCATAAAGCCTTGTTAATAATGAATAGGCCCCCGTCTGCCTTACTTAACACTGAGCTCCAAGCAGATGCACAGTCCTTTATAAATGATCCGGTCCAGCTGATTAGGCCCCACGGGGCGCATTCCTGCAGCCAGCCTCTTGTTCCCCGTAATGGAATCATAATGTTAATGTGATTTCAATTAGGGCTCCGTTACAGAACACAGGTGCTGGAGTGAGCCTGCGGGCCGGGAGGCCTCCCCAGGGGCTCATTTTCCTGGGAAAGGTACGTGTGTTTCCAAGGCCTCCGCCAAACTGAGGAAAAAGCAAGTCACCGAGGCTGAAGGGAAGCTGTGAAAACAGAGAGAAGAGATAGCCAAAGCCCACGTTCCCTGCTCTTCAGGGGCCCCGGACCTGTGTTTCTTATTTGAACTTGACTAGTGTGTCGTTTTCTCCTTTAGAGGAGAAAACTATGTCTTGGGGACCCCTGAGGTCCACAGGCCCTCACGCCCCTATTTGAGAAATTCGGGCCCAAGATCCAAAATATTACTCTAGGAACATGTCTTTCCCCTGTGAATTATCACTGCAAAAGAGAGACCGTCTTGATAAATGCCAATAGCATTTTTTTCATACTAAAAATAGCTCATATATAAGGAGGGTTTACTACATGCCAGACATAATCCTTAGTATTTTATGCGTATGAACTCATTTCTAAGATTTTATCATCAAAACGAAAGCATGTAGACATTTTTTGGAAATTTTTCATGGGAGGCAAGGATCCCCAAGAACACACTGTCAGTCCTCAGTCTGAGAAACCCTGATCTGGAGCAGCCAGTCCCGATGGCACCTTGAAGCACACTGGGCCAAGTCTCATCCTCCGGATGAGGAAGCAGACAGCCAGAGAGGGGAGGGGACTTGCCCAAGCTCTCCCAGTAAGTCAGGGGCCAAAAGGAGACAGGAACCCGGGTGTCCTGACTCCCAGCCCTAGTGTCTTCCATCATGCTCACTGTGGAGAAAGTACAGAAGAAACCTTTTTAAATCCCAATTCTAGAAATTTCCATTTTTAAGATTCCAGACATCTTTCCAGTCTTTTTTCTATATACATATATGCACTTTATAGCATAAAATGGGGTAATAATGAATAGATTATTTTATAATCTGATGTTTTTCCCTGCCTAAATCTATCCGGTCCACTGAGCAGCCCTGGGGCATTTATTTCTCACACCGTGTCATGAAGGACCCCAGAGGTTCAGGGTGGCCTTTCTCGAAAGCCTTATCTTGCCCTGGTTCTCCCATGGCTCCTCTACTCCAAACACTGAAAGCCATTTGCATTTCTCTGATCAGGTCTTCTCAATGCTTCCATGCCCTTGTCCTTGCTGCGACCTCGACTTGGGAAGCCATTCCCTACCTAGCGAAATCATATTCACCCCAAATACTACCCCTACGGTGAAGCCTTCCCTGGCCTTCTCTGCTCTCCTCCTCCTCTCCCCATGCCTTTCCCCTCTTGCACTGCTGCTACAAGGACTTTGTTTTTAGTCCCGTCGGAGCACTGCTACTTTGTCTTTCTACTCTACAGATGTCTGAGAATATAGACAATGTTGTTAAGAACATCTTCAATCTGTTAAATAAATAAATAAATAAATAAATAAATAAATAAATAAAGTCTATCCTTCTAGACTTTATGGACACCTGTGTGATCTCGCTGATCAGTCTTCTTCACTCTATGGTGAGCACCGGAAGTTAGAGAAATGGTATCTTCTTCCTATTTGTATCCCCAGGGAAGTACTCATGTGATTATTTATCTCAGTTTTCTCAACCATAGCATGGAACCCCACGGGATAGAGGTAGATTAAATGACATAATACAAGTAAAGCGCTTAGCACAGCACCTTTCATAGTCATATAGCTTTCAATAAATAGTGACCATTATTGTTCATAGCGGTATTGTTGTTAAGCCTATGCTTTTTTTTGAACAAGGAATGCACAGAGTGAGGGAGGGATGACTGAATGAATAGATGATGGACGGATGTATAATGTGTGAAAGGATGAAAAGATGGAGGATAATGGATGATGTAGAGAGGACGGATGGATGGTCTTAGAATGGAGAGATGGATGGATAGATGGATGGATGGATGGATGGATGGATGGATGAATAGGTGGATAAGTAAGGACAGAAGTAAGGATGCAACAGAATGGCAGGAATATCCAAAGGTCTTAGTGACTGCAGATAAGACTTAAATTCTGCCTGTCACCAAGTCTTTGACTAGCCCAAATGTCCACTAGGTTCTGTTACTTAGCCTCCCATTGTCTGCCTTTAGGCCAACTTAGGGTTATGTTTCTGAAATAAGTAGAGATTTCCTTTGGAGCATCTCAAGAACCAAATGCCTGGTCAGAAAACTCCCCTTGGCCAGAAAGGCTTCCCCAGAGCCACAGAAGTCCATCAGTTCACTGACTATAAGGTTGCTCCTTGGTGAAGAGAAGCCCTGAGCCCCTCTTCCACTGACAAGGTAGAGTGAATGATCACGGTGACCTGAAGGTCTCAGAAATGAATGCCCCAGAGCTTCCCAGCTGGCCCTAGACTCAGGTTCTGAGGCGCCTTCTGAAACTCACCCAAGTGAAGTCTCAGAATAATCCCCACCCAGCTACCCAAGATGGATTACAGGAGGAATGGGGACAGGGTGAGCCCCCAGGAGAGGCTTGAAGGGGAGCCCAGAATCCCAGAGCACCAGCGCCAGCAGGGACTCATGGATCCCTCCAGCCACTCCAGCCCTTGCACAAATGGAGACACAGAGGCAGAAGAGGGTAGTGGTTCCCAAGGTGTCCCATGGGTCAATCAATGGCACGGTTGGGCTTAAATGCAGGTCCCAGGCCCTGGGTCCCATTCCCCATCCTCACTGCCACCAGACCCTCTCATCGATTCCTTGATTGAGTGTATGGAATCAGGTAGGAGCTCCAGGACCTCTCAGTGGGACCACGGCTGGTGCTGTCTCTTGCTTATATCCAGAAACTGATGTTCCTTTCTCTGCAATCCCTGTAATGTAACAGGTGAATCAATATCCAGGAGTCCTGGAAGCCAACAGACCCTCCTCGTCAGCCTTACAACTGCAGAGAGGAAGCGGAACAAATGTCTACTGCGTGAGCCCCTGGTTATTAGCTCTGGGACCCTGACCTGAGGAGGGGGCAAGGATGGCATGGCGTTCCATGGGCCTGCAGGTGCAGCACTGTCTAGTGGTAACTAACTCACACCTCAAGGCCCATCCCTGCGCAATGGAGCCATGGGCCTGGGGTGGGAAGGCTTCCGCCTCCCCTTTTACCAGCTGTGTGGCCTTTCTGCTTATACTGCATGGCTCTATATAAGGACAATGGGGCAAGGGACACCGAGAAGGGGTGGCCTGCAAGAAAAGAGGAAAACTAGGCAGGTATTTTGCATCCTAGATGCCAAGGGAAGAGAACTTTCTAAGATGGAGGAATTTTAAATAGTGGATTGAAGGCCTATTTACTCTCCTTAAACCAAAGCTCACTGGAAACAGCAATGAATTTGGAGAAGAAGAAAAAAAGAAAAAAAAAAAGAACAAGACCTCCATCTTTTATTAAACCATAAAGAATGCCTGCTAAGTGCTATAAAATATGACCTCAAACAAGAGAGAAAACAGCCCGCAGGAGGCAGCGGGGGTCCCTCCAGACGGCACAGTGGAGAGGCCTGTGGATGACAGCGATCTGGGCTGAGTTCAGGCCATGGTCGTGTCAGTCACTTCCCCATCCAGACCCAGTCCAATGCCACAGGGCCGTGTGGGAGGGAGCTCGGTTGCTGACTCACCTCTCTCTCTGCCCACCACCTAACACTGCCCAGCATGGGGACAGGAAGGGAGGCAGAGAAGGAGGGAGACAGGTGGAAGTTGTGGATTGCAACTCTGGAAACCCGCAGCCTAGAGGTCTTTGCTGGGTCTCAGAATGCTGAGCATGGAAACTGGGGGCTATGCACTCAGAAAGGAAATGAAGGATTTAGTAAGAGGGTGTCGGAGAGCACACACCCAATCACTCCCCAGATTACCTACCTTGCTCCTTTCAACATCATCTTTCAACAAACAGCTGGCCTGTTCCAAGGGGAATGACAATCACAAAGGAACCATCATGGGACTTAAAAAAAAAAAAGAGGAAATGGAGGTAAGGAACATAAGCAAAAGGCAAAAGAGCTTACATCATAAGGAATTACTATAAAAAAAAAAAAAGCCAAGGGAGAGTTCAAGCACATAGCTCTCCATGCACTCCAAGAGATCACAGGCAGTCTGAGCTCTCTGAGCTAAGAGATGTCCAGGGTTCCTTAAAGAGGTATGGCAAGGCCATAGACAGAAAGAAATTGAATTGGCAGCACTCAGGAAAGAACTGGAAGCAACAAATAAAGCTGTTTAGAAATTAAAAAGCATATTTAAAAAAACTCAGAATAAACAGAGACAAAGAACAGAGAGGGGCACGTAGCAAACACCTGCAGAAAACCACACACAAATAAATGGAAAGGAACAAATAAACATACAAAAATAGTATATATTTTCCTAGGGCTGTTGTAATGAAGGAGCCTAAACTGGATGTCTTAAAGCAGCAGAAATGTATTCTCCCGAAGTTCTGGAAACAGGAAGCCTGAAATCCAGGTGTTAGCAGTATTGGCTCCTCCTGAGAAGTCAGAGAGGGAAGCTGTTCAGGGCTCTTTCCTGGCTTCTGGTGATGGCTTGGTAACCCCAGGCATGCAGCTGCGACCCTCCAATCTGCCACCATTGTCACGTGTGTTCTTCTCTGTGTCCCCTCTTCTTAAAATGACACCATATTGGATGAAGGGCTCACTCTGGTTCAGTATGGCCTCATCTTTACTAATCACACCTGCAAAGACCCTATTTTCCAATAAGATCACATTCTCAGGCACCATGGGTAAGGACGTCAACATATCTTTTTGGGGAGACACAACTCAACCCATAACAAGTAGTTGTAGGAAAGACTAAAAGACATAAAGAACAGCCCAGAGAGATACAATACTTGCACAGTGTTTCTGAAAAAATAGAATGGAAGAAAGATGAAAAATATTCAGACATAATGGGGGAAAACATTCCTGCAATAAAGATCTGAATGTGGAGACACAAAATGGATTCAGGACCATCAGGATAAATCATGATATTCTAATGAAGTTCCTGAATTTCAAGGACACAGAGAGAATGATACAGGCATCCAGGCAAAAATCCGTCTTGAGTCATACAATGGAAGAAATCAGGCTGGATGCAGACCTCTCAGACATACCGTGCCAGGGTCAGTGGGCAACATCTACAAGGTCCTGAATAAAATGTGAGTTTATACCCAGATATGTTTCCTTCCAATAGGAAGACTACAGACAGACATTCCCAAGCAACCAAGAGCTTTGAGAATGAACACCTCTTACTCCTTGAAACAGACAATTGGGCAATAAAATCTAGCCAAGATTTCTTTTTTTTTTAAGATTACTTATTTATTTATTTTAGAGATGGGGGAGGGGCAGAGGGAGATAGAACCTTCAAGCAGACTCCCTGCTGAGCCCAGAGCCCACTGTGGACTTCAGTCCCAAGACCCTGAGATCATGACTTGAGCCAAGATCAAGAGTCGACCGATCAACTGACTGAGCCACCCAGGCACTCCAGCAAAAGATTTCTTAAAATAAATAGCTCAGGGGAGCCTGGGTGGCTCAGTCGTTAAGCGTCTGCCTTTGGCTCGGCGTGATCCCAGGGTCCTGGGATCGAGCCCCACATCAGGCTCCCTGCTCCACTGAGAGCCTGCTTCTTCCTCTCCCACTCCCCCTGCTTGTGTTCCCTCTCTCACTGGCTGTCTCTCTGTCAAATAAATAAATAAATAAAATCTTTAAAAAAATAATAACATAAAATAAAGAGCTCAGAATGGAGAAGGCATGAATAAATATATTGTTGATAAACACTGAATCCATTTAAATATAGAAATAACAATCTTTGTGAATTGGGAGAATTGAGCACAGTGCAAATGCTGTAAACACAACAATAAAATAAGGAATAGTCATGTGACTAAGAAAAATTGGGATGTAGAGGACAGAAAGTGGGAGAAAGTGTGACTATGTTGATTTCCTCATTTTTCACAGCAAGAATCAATAGATATTTGGAATAAAGTTGGGAAAATGGCATTTTAGAAATACCATAATTTATTCTAATCTCATAATTAATATTTTACATAATCATGTTTCTTAACTTTAAATGGCCTGATAGGAAGTAATATCCCTGGTAATGAAAAAGAATTTTCTCTGAAATTTAGCGCTTTCTTCTGTTTCAATTTTCTGATGTATTTTGAAGCTTTTGATTTTGAAATAATTTCAGATTTACAGAAAAGTTGCAAAGTGTTTTCCATATACCCTTCCCCAGCTTTCTTTAATGCTCATGTCTTACATAACCATGCCATATTGTCCAAGCTAAGACACTGATGTTGGTACAACACTATTAAAGTACAGACTTTATTTGGACTTCACCGAGTTTCCTACAGATCTCTTTTTTCTGCTCCAGGATCCAATCCAGCAAAGCCCAGTACGTTTAGCTCTCAGCTTCCTTAATCTCCTTCATTATGTGACTGTTTCTCAGTCCCTTCCTGTCTTTCATGACGTTGACACTTTTGAAGAGTCATGCTCAGGTATTTTGTAGACTGTCCTCCAACTTGAGTTTGCCTGAGGTTTGCTTATGATCAGACTACAGATTTTGGAGAAGAATACTAAAATGTTCAAGTGCCCTTCTCATTTCCTATCAGTACGGATATGATAGCAACATGACTTATTACTGGGGACATGAACCTTGATCACTTGGTTAAAGTCGGGTCTGCCAGGTTTCTCTGCGAGAAGAAACTATTTTCCCCCTTCCATTCTATTCTAACAGAAGTGGGTCACTAAGTCCAGCCCTGAATCAAGGGGAGAGGAATTAATGTCCACCTTCTAGAGGGAAGAGTATGAAAGAATTTGTGGGAACATACTAAAACCACCACAGGAATTAATAAATATTTTTGGAGGATACTTTTGGGGACGTTCATCTGCAGTAATTATTACTCTTGTGTTCAAATGATAATTTCCAATTGCCCTCATTCATCCTGCATTTATTATTTGGCATTCTGTATAAGGAAGATTTGTCCCTTCTCCTGCATTTATTTATCTAGTCAATCGTTTATTTATGTCAGTGTGGTCTCATGAATATTTATTTTATTCTTTGGGTTATCACCAATACTATCATTATCTATTTTGTTGCCCAAATTATCCCAGGCTTAGTCATTGGCAGCTTTATAGGGTGGTTCCAGTGTCCTTTTTCTTTTCTTTCTTTCTTTAACTGAAGGGACTTAATATTTTAGAGAGCTTCAGTTTTACAGAAAAACTGAGAAGAGAGTACAGAGAGTTCCCATTTACTCCTCCCCAGCCCAGCTCCATGTCTTCTATTATTAATACCTTGCATTAGTGTGGCGTATTTGTTACAAACAATGAGCCAACACACATTTCTATTAACTGAAGTCCAGAGTTTGCATTAGGGCTCACTCTTGGTGTTGTACCTTCTATGGGTTTCAACAAATGTATAACGACAGGTAGCCACCATTATAGTGCCGAGCTGAATAGTTTCACTGCCTTAAAAATCCCTTGTGTTATTCATCCCTGCCTCCCCCCAGACCCAGGCAACCACTGATCTTTTTATTGTCTCTGTGCTTTTGCCTTTTCCAGGAAGACATACAGCTGGAATCATATAGCGTATAGTCTTTCAGACTGGCTTCTCTTACTTAGCATGATACATTTAAGGTTCCTATATGTCTCCTTGTAGCTACATAGCTTATCTCTTTATTACTGAATAATATCCCATTGTTCGGATGTACCACAGTTTCTTCACCTATCCCTCTATCCATTCACCTTTTGGAACATCTTGGTTGCTTCCAAGTCTTGCAAATTATAAATAAAACTGCTCTAAACATTTGTGTGCAGGTTTTTACGTGGACAAAATTTTCAAATACATTGGATGCATGCCTAAGAACACAATTGCTGGGTCCTATGGTAAGGTTATATTTAGCTTTGTAAGAAGCCACTGTCTTCCAAAATGGTGGTAACTTTTGAATTCCCACCAACAACGCGTGAGAGTTCCCGGTGCTCCATATTCTCACCAGCACCTGGTATTGACCGCATTTAGATCTTAGCCACCTTCGTTGCATGCCTTCCATTTATTCTTCTACCCATCCTGTCTGGCTCGTGGTACCGTCATGGTACTCATCATGGTTTTAGTGTTCAATTCCCTAATGACTTATGACATTGAGCATCCTGTGTCCTTTGGACATGCTCCTGTTTTATGTTTTTTGTTTTTTGAGGACTTTCTTCCTTTCTGGTGCTATACGATGCTCCAGGCTCATCTTATATTATCTGTTTCGGCATTAGAATCAGCCATGTCTCCAGAGATCCCCGCTTCCTTGTATTGGAGAACGGTATTTAGAAATCAAGAGCTGAGGGCTAGGTGTGTTTGTTGCTATTGGGATTTCACTGCCTCCAGGTCCTTTCAGTAGACAGAGCTGGGAAATACAGGTATACACACATACCCATGTTTATTTCTCTATCTATCTGTATGGATATGTAATGCATATATATAATAAACATGAGTTACATGTGTCTGATACATACAATAAACGTGTTCATATTGACATCTTGTGTGTAATCCAAGATTACAGCATTTCGTCCAGCCTCCCTGCCTTTCTTATTTGTAACTTCTTTCTCTGGCAGTGGAAAACCTGGCTCTCCTGATCTAGAATATACGTACTTACTTGTTCAGCCCTCGTATACATGTAAAGTAGTTTTAGAATGGTTCACCTGGACCCCCTGAAGAACAAATTAATGAGGACAGAGTGTCTGTGTACAGTGTTTCCTCTTTAGCCTTATGGTATCCAGTTAAAATATTGTTTTTAAAGTTAGGTCATCTCTCCCCCCCACCCCGCCACTGGATCCATTTTTATACTGTTAAAGTCAAGTAAAATTAAATTCAGTGTTTTTTACCTAAAAATAGAAATTTGTTATCCCATAGTATTACGGTAAACCTCTCTATCTTTCTACTATCTCTCCATCCTCTTACCCCTCTATATGCATAAAGGCATGTCTGGAATGGCAGTAATCAAATGTTCGTAACAGTTGCCTCTGGGTGTTAGGATTTGGGGTGATTGTTTTTTGCATTATTCGGGTCCATATTCTGCAATTAATTTTTGTATCAGCATATATATATTATTTTTACAGAAAATGAAAAAGCGTTCTCTAAAATCAGGGAGAAAACGGCCAACAGGTGGAACCCTGCTAAGGGGTAAAATTCCTATTGGACTCAGTAGCTAGAATATCGTTTTTGAGCCTGAGGAAAGCTATCACTTGGGAAGGGTGAGGGGCAGCAGCCAGACTGGATGGGTAGAGGGATAAATGGAAGGCACGGCCAAGGCAAGCAGGGAAGGTGCCCCTCAAATACGTAGGCTGCCTAGGAACTGACTATCTTGTTTGAGCGTATTCCTAAGCCCCACCCACCAGGAGTTTAATTCAGCAGGTCTGGGGTGGAGCTGAGGACTGGCTTTTCCACCAAACTCCCAGCTGATGTTCACGCTGCTGGTCCTCAGACCACACCGAGCTGCTGCCCAGATGTAACCAAGTCTTCTGAGAAGAATGATTGGCTGTGACGGAGGCCAGAGAAGACAATGAAGGGGAGTTGCTTTGTTTGCTTTATTTTGCTTTTGATGTCTGTTTTTTTATGTGCACCTAGTAAGACGCAAACAAAAAAAATTAGAGAATTAACAAAAAGAAATAGACAAGTCAACAACCCTGGTGGGGGATTTTAATACACATTCCTCACTAGCTTATACAACATGGTGGCCAAAAAACCCCCCACAGACCAGTAAGTAGGGAGATGCCATGAGCAACGTGATTAACAAGCAATGCCTGATGTACAGAAAAATACGTCAAATAATGACAGAATTCTTTTCAAGGGCACATGGAATTTGCCAGAATGATTCAACTGGGCCGTAAAATAAGTTTCAACAGATTTCCACAGATTGAAGTAACACAGAATCCAGTCTGGTCTTGGACCATTGTGACATCCATTATGACAATAACCACAAAATTTCCAATGTTTGAAATTTACGGATGATGCTTCTTTTGCTTAACTTTTATTTGGAACTAGTTTCGAATTTACCCAAAAGGTTTGCAAACATAAAAATAGTACAAAGAGCACTCATATGCCCTTTACCCAAATCCACTTATTGTAAACATTTCACCCCCATTTGCTTTATCGTCCCCCTCCCCCACTCTCCCAGCACACACACACACACACACACACACACACACTGTTTTCCAAGTTGTCAGCTGAGAGCGACACTGGCTTACCTGTCATGTGAGTGAGTCCCTCGGAAGGGGATCCTCCGATTTTCAGTTGAGCGGCCCAGAACAAAAGTGAGCCTCGCCCCAAATTACAGATTAGTGAGGTAAATATCATTTTATGCCAGTGAGCCTTGGGCAGTTTGTTACACAGCAGCAGGAAATGGAATAGGTATAGTGGGACTTGGGGGCTCCCAGGGTACACGAGGGCATCGTGAGTCTTAGGAGGCCCTGAGGCTCCTGCATTTCCAATGGGATCAGCCCTCACTAAGAGGTGATTTTCTCCTGCTGTCCTGGTGCAGGTAAGCAGACAGCTGAGAACTCATCGAAGACTGGAATTTTGTAGGCGAGTACAAAAGATGAATGGAAGAGGGGGATTCGGGAAGGAATTGGCAAGAGTGTCTTTGACATGGTGGGTCACGGTAGTCTTTAAGTTGGCTCTGGAAGGAAAGGGAGGTAGGAAGTGGTTACCAGAAGGGAAGTAAATAGAGGGGTATGATGGCTAATTTTATGTCAGTTTGGCCAGTAACAGGTTGTCCAGGTATTTGGTTAACATGATTTCTGGGTGAATCTATAAGGGTATTTCTGGATAGAATAAGCAGTTGAATCCGCGGAGTCAGTAAAGCTGTGCCCTCCCTGATTGGGAGGGCATCACCCAATTCACTGAGGCCTGAATAGAACAAAAAATAGAGGAAGAGCAAATTTGGCCCTTCTTGCCAGATGGCCTGAGCTGCCACATCATCTCCTACCCTCAGGGCCCCTGGTTCTCAGGCCTTCAGACCTGAAGGTAATTCAGACTGAATTACCACTGCCCTTCTTGGATCTCCAGCTTGCACATGACAGATTATGGACCTTTCAGCCTCCATAATTGCATGAGCCAATTGCTTATAATAAATCTCTCCGTGTGTGTGTGTGTGTGTGTGTGTGTGTGTGTGTGTGTAGATATATATACTCTCTCTTATATATATATATGACATATGCCTTATATATATGTGTGTGTCTGTCTGTCTATGAAACCAATCTCCTATTGGTTTTGTTTCTCCAGAGAACCCTGACTAATTCAAGACCTTGTGACATTGACAAATGGTTGTCAAGGGACTAGTTCATCAGGCAAGATGGAAACCAGGAAGCTGGGACCCCCAGTGAGAAAATGCATGAGGAACTATGGCCATGCAGGGCAAAGCCATCTTGGGTCTGATAGGACTTTCTCCTACTGGCAACTGCTGATTGTCTTTCAAATTCAACCCTTCCCTGACCTCTCAATACTCTTCTGCGTGCCCCTCAGGGCTCTGCCTCCCCTCTGTCCAGAGCCCTGCTCACACTGAATTCCCTTTGTTCCTCCCCCGCCCCCAGCCCCAAGTCTGACTCCCTGAGGCCTGGCTCCATGCTTTGTCTCCCCTGTATCCCCAGCACCTAGTCAGGCACATCCTGAGGCCCAGAGAACCTTTGCTAAATGAACCCATGTGTGAACGCAAGGAGCGATGGACAGACCAGAGTCCAAAAGGACAGTCATGGCGCCCGGAGTCCAACACTCTTTCTGCCTTGTTCTTTCCATCCCACTTTCCAGAAGGTAAAATGAGAAGCCAGAGAGGTCAGAAGGCTTGCCGGTGTCACACAGCAGAGCAGCCCTGGCAACTGAAGTGTAGCAGAAGCAAGATCAAAGGCGAAGGGGGTGGAGGACAGCTACAAGGGAGCCCAAGAGTCTCGGCTCCATGGTGGGTCAGCACGGCGCTGGACCGGGGCAGACTCCCCTCTTCACCCATCTTCCCCCGCCCCAGGGGCCAGGGGTGGCTGCTGTGGAGCATACATTTGGCAGCCTGTTAACTTCATCCTTGCCCAACTTGGGGGGGGGGAGGGGCCGGCTGTCACCTCATTTCCGAAGGAGCTCCAGGCTGCGGGGGAAGCAGCTGGGCCTCCCAGCTGTATTTCCCCCTCTCCCTCCCCCCACCAGAAAGTCAAAGGAAAAGGACAATTAAAAAGAAAACCCAGGGGCAGGAAGGCAGTTTTCCAAGCCCAGGTTGGGGCTGCCTGGGGTGGGGGAGGCACCCTAAGGAAATCCCATTAAATGGATGTTTATTTTAATGGGAGGTGAAGGGAGAGGGGCTGCGACCAATCCTGGGGGTGGCAGAGACAGGAGAGAGGAGAAGATGCAGGGTCTGTGTCTACAGACGGGCCTTTGCGAGGCCGCCCTGGAGGGAGTAAGTGGCCAAGGTGCAGTGCGGGCGGCAGGCAGCGAGTCCTGAGGTGGCCGGTGCAGGGGCTGCCTTCCTGGGGAAAGGAGGCACTTCTCCCTTTGTTCCTTCAGACACCTCCAACAACCCAAGTCCCTGTGACACTCTCTGCTAGGGTTAGGGCCGGGTGTCCTACGGTGACCCATCAGCCCCTGCCCGTGCCCTCAAGCAATGGGGGAGACCCCCAGCTAGGCAGGCTGTGGTAAGGGGCGGGGGGCAAGTGCTGGGACAGCAGGATCATGGAGACCGCGGGAACACGAGTGTGGGCCCAGGACCACAGGGCAGACAGACTTCCCACGGCAGTCCCAGCCTTTGGGACCCAGGGTCCTGGGGAAAGGGTACCCTGGGTCCTGTCCTCACCTCCAGGCAACGGTCTGGAGGGCAGCCATACCCTGAGCGTCTGGAAACCTAGCGAGACACTGGGAGCCCTTCCCCCAGCTTCTCTGCCCAGGTGGGTCCCTGTCATCCTTGATGGAGCTGAGGACCTTCCTGAAGACTGGTCAGACCCTAACATCCTTCAGGGGAGCTCACGTCTGCCCTCCCGCTCACTCCCTCTCACAGTCCATGATGCCTTACCAAGACCCTGAAGCGTATTTGAGCTGAAAGCTAAAATGCTTCCTTCATTCCCTTATTCGTTCGTTCACTCACTCACTCATTCATTCACTCAACAAACTTTTCTGCAGCATCTCCTCCATGTCGGGCATTGTTCTGGGGGCTGGGGATTCTAGTGAAGACAATTAGAAATCCCCGTCCTCTCGTGGATAGAGATGATGAAGAAGGGGGTAAAATATCTAGAATGTTGAATATTGACAAGTGCCATGGAGAGAAATCCAGGCCAGGGCAAGGGAGGGGTTGGTAATCACTGCAATATTCTAATATTCTAATAGCTTCCGATATTCCTCTTCATGCTGAGAGGGAGACCTGTGTGTGTGCTGGGTGGAGCTGAGCGACGGGCCAGCTCTCACCACATCCTCACCGCTGGCCTGGGAGTCTCCACTTTGTGAGGGACACAGAGGCCAGCCAGGGAGGGCACCGCACCTGGCAGCAAAGACAAGCCAGTTGCAGTGGGCCCCCCCCGACCCCCCCAACTCAAGGAGGCTGGTGCGAGGGGGAGGCGGGTGAGGAGGTGGGCCTCCCCCAGGCATCGGGCTCACACACTCAGGGACACACGTACATGCCGACTTGCGCACGCATACACAGACACGCTTAGACATACAGACACACACATACACACAAACACACAGACACAGATATACACACACCCACACTCCCACCCGCCCTCTGGTTCGTGATTAAGACATATTTACTAAATAATAAATGAGTGCAGAGTCTCAGATCCAGGAAGCCAGGGCCCTGCTGTCTGCAGCCTCCCTCACCCCCCAGCCTGCCTGCAGTCTGCCGGAAGGAGAGACCACGCAGAGTGGGGGTGTTCCCGCTGCCTCCGACGGACCCCCACCCTCCGTCTGGCGGGCCTGTGAGCACTCCGGGTCCACCCCAGCCAGTGCACACGTCCTGAGGCCAGCACCCCTGCAGTCCCGTCCTCTGTGGTCTGGCCCACCCAGGCCAGCAGGGCTGCTGCTGGCTCAACTTGAACTTGGCTCTCGCAGAGACAGCATCCCCTGTTCCCAGGGCATCTGTCTAGAGTCATCAGGGGCACCCTTGGGAGTGCGTGCCGGAAGAGGGAAATGCTCCCTCTCTCCCTTGAGCTGCGTTGGGGGTGGGGTGCACGGAACATCAAATGTGGGGGCTCAGATGGCTTATCGAAGGCAAGACCCAGTGCTGGCCCGTCGTGACCCCCAAAGCTGAACCCCAAGGCCACTGCTGCCTCCTGGGGCACGGGTGGAAGGTTCCAGAGGGAAGTTGTGGGCATCAAGGTTCCAAATCAGAGTGAGGGTGGGGAAGGGGTACATCTAAGAACTACACCCAGCTCTGGAAGGCCCTTCAGGAATCATCTAGTTTAGCGGCTCACAATTTGGTTTCCTGCACCCCAGCAATATATTATAATAAAGGGGGGCTGTCTGACAAGATTGCCCTGACTAGCCCTTATTTCATAAAAGAAATGGCAGTCTTTGATGCCAAAAATGTGAGGGGACGGTGGGCGCTTTTTCCAGATAATGGACCGTTCTTTGCATGGGAAGCACGGCGCCCTGTGGAAAGCTCACTATTCGGGGCTTGTTTTCCTTCCTTAGCGATGAAGACCTCGCTGCTGACTAGCTCCAGGAGGCAAGATGGTGTTTGGAATGACACAGAAACTATGTGCAAACTGAGGCCCAGCAGGGAGTGACGAGTTCGAGGTCCCCGGGTAAATGGGTGGCAGAGCAGAGCCCAACCTGGGGCTCTTCCCACGTGGCTGACTCCACCACGCGAGGTGGGCTCCGAGGGCCTGGGGCGTGGGGCCCGCTGGGGGCCTGGACGGGCGACGCCCCGAGCCCTGGAGGATGGCGAGCCGGTGGGCCCACCTCTTCTCAGCTTCCTGCCGTCTGCCGGGCCGCACTCCGGAGCCGGGCTCCAGGCCGTGGCGTCACACTCTTGCGTCCTGCCCAACTGCCAACTGTTCCCTCTGGAATGCTCTGGACCCTCAGCTGCCAGCTTTTCCGGCATGACGTTTGTCTGGTGCCAGGAGGGACAGGGCCACATGTCCCCCATATGCCACCGGAGTGGGACGCTAACACCGAACAGCTGAGCTGGCCTCCCCTTCTTCCCTCAGCAGATTCCCTGCCTCTCTGCTCTTTGTCTTCCTCAGCGCACCTCCCACTCCTGACCAGGAAGGAGGTGAAAGGGGACGTTGGAGCATTTGCGGGGCCCCCATACTTTCCAAAGCCTGTCCACATGCATTGGTTTCAATTTAGCAAACACACATACTCTAATATCAAACAGAAATCAAACAGGTACGTATCCTTTGCCAGCACCTGCTGGGACAGACATCCGTCTCTCCATCCTTTTCTCTGCCCCATCACCGCATCGGCCATCCATCTCTCCATTCCCCCTCCCACCTTCCCTCCCTTAACCCACCCTTCCCTATATTCATCTCTCTCTCTCTTTCCACCTCTCCGTCTCTTCCTCAATCTCTCTATCCTTTCATTCCTCCATTCCCTCCCTCGCTTTCCATCCTTCCATCTGTCCATTTCTCCATTCCTCCATCCTAGTCCTTCTGCTCATCCTTCCACCCTTTTATCCCTTCATCCGGCCAATCAGTCGTCCTTCCCTCTCTCCCACCATGCCACCGCGCATCCACCCTACCGTCAACCCATCTATCCACCCGCTCCCCCATCCACCCATCCAATCAACCATCTGTCCTTCCATCCATCCACCCACCCTTCCACCCACACAATCAACTATCCAGCCACCCATCCGTCCATCTCCCCATCCCCCCTCTGTGCCTCCCTCAATCTCTGCATCTCTTATTCTGTTTTCCACTTTCCACCCTTCCACCCCTTCATCCATCCATCTCTGTTCCTCCATCCATCCTTTCATCCTGTCCTCCCTCCTTTCATCCCTCCTTCCTTCTACCCATCCCTCCACCCCTTGACCCTTCATCAAGCCCTCTCTATCCCCCCCTCCATCTGGCTCCATCCCCCTCCACCCTGTCTCTCATTCGTCCACTCTCCAGCCCTCTCCCTCCTTACTGAGAGTTCTCCATGAACAGGCAGTACCACCATATCCTGTGAGGGGACCAGCATGCTGCGTGCTGACAGATCTCAATAAGCATTTGTTTACTGGACCTAATGGCGCCCCTGCCTTCCAGAGCTTACCCTGCAGCAAGAGTTACGTCCACAGCAAACTCCAATTCTGCTGAGTCAGCAGTTGAGACTAGGCCATGCTTGGGAAGCAGGTGGACAGAAGAGAAGCATGGAAAGGACCAGGTTTCAGGGGTCCTTACAGTGAGCCAGGAGCCTGACTTAATCCACTGTCTTAGTTTCCTCTTCCTGGGAGGAAGGTAGGATTTATCCCCATTTTATCCACTGAGGAGCTGGGCCCAGAGGCCCTAGAGCAGGAAGGAAATCTGAGTACCTCTCTGCCCTCCCATCAGTTCCCTGGTGGGGATCAAATGTGTGGTGCCTTTTCTAGTTTCACCATAAATCCTTCCTCCAGCAAATCCTGGAGGAAATCCACCAAACACAGCCCATGCTTCAAGGCTTGATGGGCTTGCCCCTGCTCCTTCCCCTGGAATACTCTAGGCTTCTTCTCCCAGAAGAAATCCTACCCACTCTTCAATATTCATCCCCAAGGATGCCTCCCCCAGGACGTCTTCTAAGATTGCCCCCACCTCTACCAACTTCTGCAAGAGTTAACCATTTCCTTTCTTCTCACAAAAGTTTACTTACTGCCCCCCCTCCCACATTACATTGCCTGCGTTGTCTGAAGATGTGTTGAGTGAGGGGCCATGTGTCTGTTTTCTCCTTCTGAGCTCCTTAAGTGGGTTGGGGACGTGCCATCCGAGTCACCTTGCCGTTCCCCCAACATACACACTTCACCTAATACCAGGGCCTGCACAGTGGGCCAGCAATAGAGGTGAACCAGATTCATAACTGGAGGTGATATTAAATACGTGTATTAGCCAGCAGAGCCTGGAAACCAACCCGTCAGAGAGGTAAGAACCAACAGAGTATCATTCCCGTCTGCGATTTCCTTTCACCCAGTACCTCCTGGCCTGAACTCTGCCTCGGCGTGGAAGAGAGGCTGCGAGGCGTTCAGTCTCTGGGGAGGCTGGGGGGGGGGCGGCACTGGCTATGAACGTGGGGAGCCCAGGTCCAATCGGACCACACCTGACGCCTCCTTCCTGGGCCTTCCCTGGCCTAGACCAGCCCTGTCCAGGCCACAGGGGCACCTGGTAAGGGAGAGGGAGACTCTGGGAATCGAGTAAAAGCAAAGTGTAATAAGTGGTACACGTACTTCAGGGGCTGAGACTCAACACGCACTGCGTCATTCAACCCCAAGCACCCTCTGGGGTGGGCGCCATTTTGCAGCTGGAAGAGTGAGGTTTGGGAAGACGAGACCATTTCCCAAGGTCCCCTAGCTTGTAAGTGTATAGCCAGGGTTGGAATTCAAGCAGCAGGTTTCCCAGGACCCAGTGTTGTTGAGAGAGCCCACACTTCTGCCCTTGGAGTGGGCCAAGGGGGAGACGGGGCATAGGTGGTGCCTGGGGCCCTTTCAGGACAGGAGGAGAAGAGGGAGAAGCAGAGTCCCCGCTGAGCAGGGAGTCTGATGCAGGACTCGATCTCCGGACCCTGGAATCATGACCTGAGCCAAAGGCAGATGCTTAACCAACCAAGCCACCCAGGCGCCCCAGCTTTTATGTTTTTGCTGGGCGACCCAGAACCTTGATCTGAACAGGGCTGTGACCCTCAGGCCCCCAGCCTCTCCTGTCCCATAGGCTCACATGCTGTTCCGCGCCTCAGGGCTTGCGGCCTCTGGCACCAAAGAGAGGAAACAAGGCTGGCAGGACCCGGGGACAGTTTCCCTTGCCTTGGAGCCTCCCCCCACATTGACCCCGGCAAGTGGAGGTAGGCAAAGCCCGCAAACCCACCTGCTCCCCAGCCCTACAGCCACCCCCTTCCCACACTCCAGGGGCTGCCTGCACTTACTGGGCTAGAAAGCCCTGGAGAAATAGTGGTGGGGATGCCATCCACCGGGAGGCAGGAACCCCAGCTCTCTGGCCTGGCCAGGCCTAGCATAAGGGTTTCCAGCTTCACCCGCTGCCGCCGCAGGAGGCAGTCAGCAAACCCAGAGTGTGGGTCAGTACCCACCCACTTTACTGATGGGAAAACTGAGGCCCGGCAAGATTACATAGCTGGCGAGCTGTGTGGTTGAGACCTGAGCTTACCCACGTGCTCCTCTGGGGTCTCCCACCCCGCGGCAGCGGGCGGGTGCAAGTTGTTCCGTCACGGTCTTTCTGCGTGATCTGGTTGTTCCAGGCCACCTCTGATGAAAGCTGTCTGCCCAGGAGGTCTGGGGACTCTGTTGGACCACCTCTGAGATTTCCTGGAGAGCCCCGTGTCATTTGAGGACTCTCGCTGGAAGCGACTCTGGTCACTGCAGGGGATTCTCTGAGAACACAGTCTTGTGTGGGCCACTTGGACATGGAACCTCCCAGGCCTTGTTACGTGGGAGAGAACTCAGGGCCACAGTCCCTGGCAGGTGGCGGCAGAATGACCATTGTGGAGATGCCCCGTCTTTCTGATCCGCCCATGAAGGGTGAGTCACACAATGCCGGCCGCACGGTAACTGCGCTGGGTTTCAGTGGATGCTACGTTCAGGAGCCGTGGCTTCTGAAAGGCCATTTTTGCAGCCAGAAAAGGGATTCTGGCTGGGTTGTTTTTGGCAGGTGTGATTGGAGCTTGGGGCTGGGAAAGCCCTCCCTGGGGGCTCCCCACAAGTCCCAGGCCCAGTTGCCACTTTCCCAGGCCTGTCTCTGTGGGGAACTGGGAGATGGGAGGCCTGAAATCCCCCATATCTCTTGCTGGGAAGGTATCCTTTGTACTTGATCCTTCGTCAGTTAGCTGCGACTTCGGATGGATTTACGTGTAGGTGTGTTTGGTTTGGGCTGGGCCTCCAACCCAGCTCTCCGTGGAGCGCAGGGCACCATTCCGCCCGTAGGCTCATGAGCCCCCTACGCCTACACCCACGATCTGTCGGAGGGCAGAAAATGCCCTCTGGCCATAAAGCTCCATTCGCTGACAGCCAGAACCCCAGGTAGGAAGGGGCATCTGAGCCTGGAAGGAGGGGAGGGGAGAGGGGAACAGGGGATGGCAGCCCCTGATCCACCCCAGCTGTTCAAACATCCAGGCCCCTTCCGTCTTCCTTCTAAAGTCCCCGGTCAGCACTCAGCCCTGGATCGCAGCCTCCCTGGGTCCCTGCAGTAAACACCTCGCAGAGATTTCCTCCGGCAGGCAGGAGCTTCTCGCTAACCCTCACAGGCCGGAAGGCCACCAGCTCCACGGGAGTCACCAGGGGTGAGTGAGCTCAGAGGCACAGCACAGGAAAGAGCGTGGGAGGAGGTGAGAGGCCACGGTGCTGGCTGCCGCCCACACCAGCCCCTGGCACTCTCCCCACGCTCCCACCTCTATCCCTTGTCCACACTGGCCCCTCCTACCTCTTCTCAGCGGCTCTTGGTTCTGCCCACTCCAAGTTCCCGGATAAAGTGCTTCCAAATGGAAAGCGTCTCTCTCCAGTTGCTGGCCCCGTGGTACCTTGTCTCCTGTGGCCCTGATCGTGTTCTGTCTTACAGGTATTAGGGTGAGGGTCATGCTGCCTTCCTGCAGCTCTCGAGGCCAAGATGTGAGCTGAGTCCTGCCACGTGGTCCCCAGAGGGTACCCAACGCAGTGGCTTGGGGAGGAGCAAGGAGAACTCTCATTTAGTAAGCTTGCACTGGCTGGGACTTTACTTATCCTCTTAATCCCCATGCAAACATGGCGAGGTAGGCACCCCCGTCCACCTTTCACAGATAAAGCAACTACTATACACACTGCCCTCCTCATTTACATTTTCTAAGAGTCCCGGGACAGAGGAACATTATGGATTTTTCTATATTGATTTTGTATCCAGCAACCTTGCTAAATTCTCTTGTTAATCGTAAATCAGCTGACCTTTGAACAACACAGGTTTGAACTGCATGGGTCTACTTACATGTGAAATATTTTTCCCCCGGTAAACACAGTCCAGGACTGCAAATGCATTTTCTCTTCCTTATGATTTTTTAAATAATATTTCCTTTTCTCTGGCTCCCTTTATTTTAAAAATACGGTATTTAATGCATATCCCATACAAAATATGTGTTAATCGACAGTTTATGTTCTCAGGAAGGCTTCTGGTCAGCAGTAGGGTATTAGTAGTTCAATTTGGGGGGAGCCAAAATTCTCCAAGGATTTTTGGCTGCAAAGGGGGCCTCAAATTCAGTCGGTTGTTCTCTACCTGTGAATTCTTTTGGGTCGTCCATGTAACCATCACAGCATTTCCAATAACCTCTTACTTTTTCTTGCCTTCGAATATTTATGTCCTTTTGTCTTTAAACATTTTTACTTTATCTTCTTTTCTGTCTTGCTGTGCTGCCCAGACCTCCAATGTCATAGTAACTAAAAGTGACATTAGCAAGCATCTTTGCCTTATGGCCTATTTTAAAGCAAATATTTTCAATCATTCTTCCTGCTTTATAATGTCTGTGATGGGGTTTCCGTAGATACTACTTATTAGGCCAAAGAAACATGTCTTCTCTTCCTAGCGTCCTGAGAGATTTTCATGAATGGATGTGGAAAGCTATTGAACTCTGTTTCTGTATCTGTTGAGCTTGCCACGTAACATCTCTCCTTCGACTTGTGGATTGCGACTTGTAAATGACATTCATCTAGCTTCCAAAGTCAAACCAACCTTGCATTCCTGGATACATTGAACACGACCTGATGTGTTGGCATCTTTGTTCATTAGAAGATTCCGTTTGCTAGCATTTTATCTGGACTTTCATCTCTATGTTCATGAGTGAGGTAGTTTTCTTTTTCATTGTGTTGTGTCTGGCTTGGGTATTAAGGTTTTACTCGTCTCATAAAAACAAGCTGGGGATTATCCTCATTTTTCTGACCTCTGGAATATTTTGTGTAAGACTGGGATTATCTGAAACTTGTCTGGTAGACTTTGCTTGTGAAGATGTCTGAGCTCGGTGTTTTCAATAGCGGAAAATCTGAAACTTTGGATTTGGTTTCTTTTGTGGGTCTAGGGCTATTCAGATCAGGGGTTCCATGTGAGCTTTAGAGGATACCACTTTGCATCGTATTTCTTCTGGTGCCAATTTTTAAGTTTTATTTTTCTAAGCATTCTTGCCACATAACTTTAATAAGTATTTAGAGAAAGTTGATAATATCTTCTGATTATTTTAGCAGCTTAATTGAAATGTAATTGATATAAATTAACTTTACATATACAATGCATACGATTTGATGAGTTTTGAAATATGTATACATCTGCAAAACCATCACTGCTTTCATGATAGTGAGCATACCTATTATTCCCCCCAAAGTTTCCTCATGCCATTTGATGCCCTCCCCCACCTTCCTTCCAGGTAACTGATGATCTGCTTTACTTCCCTGTACATTTGTCTGCATTTTCTAGAATTTTATAAAATGGAATCATACAATATGTACTTTATTTTATCTCACTTCTTTCACTCAGAATAAATACTTAGAAGTTCATCTAATTTGCAATGTGTATCAATAATGTATTCCTTTTTATTGCTGAGTTATATTCCAGTGTATGAATATACCAGAATTTTTTATCCTTTCAACTGTCAGTGGACATTTAGGTTATTACTAACTTGGGCTACCATAAACATAAAGCTGCCATGAACATTGATTATAAATCTTTGAATGAAACATATCCCTTTACTTCTCCTGGTAAATAGACGTGGAATGACTGGGTTGTATAGCTGGTATATATTTAACTTTTTAAGAAACTGTCAAACTGTTTTCCAGAGTGGCTGGACCATTTTACATTCCTACCAGCAGTGTGTGAGAGTTCTAACATATTCTCACCAACACTTGGTATGGTCAGTCTTCTGCGTTTTAGACATTCTAACAGGTATAGAAGGGTATCTTCTTGGTTAACTAAGACATTTCTCTATTGATATTGGGCATCTTTTCATGTGCTATTTGACCTCTGTATTGTATATTTCCCTTGGGGAAGTATCAGTTCAAGTTGTTTGACCATTTCTAATTTTTGTTTGTTGAGTTTTAAGAATGCTTTGTGTATTCTGGATAGAAGTCCTTTCTCAGACATGTGATTAGCAAACATTTTCTTCATGTTTGTGAATTGTCTTTTCATTTTCTTAACAATGCCTTTTAAAGAACAAAAAGTCTTAATTTTTTGAAGTCAAGTTTTCCAGTTTTTTCTTCAATGGCCCAAGGTCACACATGTCTTCTCTTGTATTCTTCCAGAAATTGTATAACTCTATATATTTTACATTCAGGTTTGCTATCCATTTTGAGAGAATTTTTATATATGGTGTGAGGTATGGATCAAAGTTAATTTTTAAAATATGGACATTCAATTGTTCCAGTCCCATGTGTGGACAAGAATATTGTTATGATTTTGTTAAATTAACATTTAAGTGGAGCACAGGGTGCCAGATGGTGAGTCAAGATTCAACAACAAACCTCAGGACAAATTGAAATAGAGGAAATTGATTATTCACAGTTCTGGAGGAGGTACACAGCATGCCCCAAGGGCCCACACTGGGAGGTCAAAGCAGAGTGTAGACAGAGAGAGAAAGACAAAACCTGGGACATTTGCCTTTCTTAGGGTCAATGGGTAGAGTGTTTTAGAGTTCCTTGGGCTAAGATGGGATGGTCAATTCAAACCAAAAGAGTGGGGGTTTGGTGAGTTCCATGGGAATCTTAGCTCATCTGGGAGCACACAAGGGAAAGTTCCTGGGAGGCAAGAGAGACTGATGATCACAAGGGCAGTTGCAAAAGTCACATCAGGAACTGATGTTTGCATGTGACTCTGTTGGCTGTTATCGAGGGCACGCACTTGCACTGGGGGTGGGGGGTGGGGGGAGGAGTATCAGTTTAAGGTCCTTGCAGGTCAGACAAAATTGATGCTGAGGCAGCAATACCATGGAGTAGCTCAGCTAAACTCTCAGCAACTCTCCCTTCTCCACTGAATTGCCTTTGCACCTTTGTTCAAAAGCAACAAACGATATATATTTGGGTCTAGTTAGAGACTCTTTGTTCCATTGATCTATTTGCTTATTCTGATGCTAATATCACACTGTTTTGATCACCATGGCTGTATACTAAACTTTGAAGTGAAGTAGTATGAGTCCTTCAACTTTGTTCTTTTTCAAAATTGTTTTAGCTTTTCTAGTTTGTTTGTATGTCCAAGCAAATATTAGAATCAGTTTGTCAATCTCTACAAAAACAGCTTGCCAGGATTTTGATTGGGATTGAGTTGAATCTATAGATCAATATGCGGAAAATTGATATCTCAACAATATTGAGCCTTCCAATCCATAAACACCATATATCTCTCCATTTATTTCGGTCTTCTTATCTCTTAGCAATATTTTTCAGTGTACAGGTTTTTCACATCTTTTCTCAGATTTATCCCTAAAGATTCCATTTTTTATATGATTGTAAATGGTATTTTTTGTTTTAATTGCCTATTGTGACTGGAATCTAGACGTACAATTGATTATTGTATATTGATCTTATATCTTGCCACTTTTCTTAATTCATTTAGTTGCAGCAGTGTTTTTGTAGATTTCAGAAAATTTGTTGCATAGATCATAATGTCCTCTGCAAACTCAAGAAGGTTTTACTTCTTTCTTTCAAATGAGGATGGCTTCTATTTCTTTTTCTTGCCTGAATGCACCAGCCAGAACCTCCAGTAAAATGATGAATTGAAATGGTGACAGTGGACATCTTTGACTTGTTCCTGATCTTAGAGGAAAAGCATTCAGTTTTATGATCATTAAGTGTGATGTTAGTTGTAGGGTTTTATTTTAATAGTTACCCTTTATTGTGTTAAGGAAATTCTATTCTATTCTATTCTATTCTATTCTATTCTATTCTATTCTATTCCTGAGAGTTTTTATAAAGAATGGATGTTGGGTTTGACAAGTGCTTTTATTGATTCCATTAAGATAATCAAATGGCTTTTCTTTTTTAGTTTGATAATATGGAGAATTATTTTGATTGATTTTTGAATGTTTAACCAACCTTACATTCCTGTAATAAATCCCCATTTGGCCATGATGCATTATCAATTTAATGGTTAAATTAAAAAGTCAGATAATAGCAAGTATTGAAGAGAATGTGGAGAAATTGGAACCCTCACATGTTGCTAATGGGAATAGAAAAAAATGTAGCCACTTTGAAAAAATCAGTCAGTTCCTCATATGACCCAACAATTCTAGTCCTAGAAAACATACGTCCACACAAAATGTATGAAAAATAAAACATGTTCACATAAAAACTTGCACAGGATGGGGCGCCTGGGTGACACAGTGGTTAAGCATCTGCCTTCGGCTCAGGGCGTGATCCCGGCGTTATGGGATCGAGCCCCACATCAGGCTCCTCTGCTATGAGCCTGCTTCTTCCTCTCCCACTCCCCCTGCTTGTGTTCCCTCTCTCGCTGGCTGTCTCTATCTCTGTCAAATAAATAAATAAAATCTTTAAAAAAAAACTTGCACGTGAATGTTCATAGCAACATTATTCATAATAGCCAAAATGTAGAAACAAACTAAATGTTCTTTGGCTGATGAACGGAGAGCTAAAATGTATATCCATCCAGTGGGATATTATTTGGCAATAAAAAAGAATAGAGTACTGAGACATGCTACAACGTGGGCAAAGCTAGGAGAGATTATGCTAAGTGAGATAAGCCAGTCACTAAACACCACATACTGTGTGATTCCACTAAAATGAAATGTCCAGAAAGGGAAATCTATAGAGACAAAAATTAGAAAGTAATGATTGCCTAGGGCTGAAAATCTTTGAGGGAAATGGGGAGTGACTGCGAGTGTGCATGGGGTAGCTTTTTGGAAGGATGAAGGTGTTCTAAAATTGATGGTTGCACACTCTGTGAATATAATAAAAACCATTGAACTGTACGCTTTACATTGGTGAATTGTGTGGTATGTGAATAAAGCTGCTATTTTTAAAAAAGAAACAAACATGGAGGTCAATGTAGACTCAAAGATTAAAAATAACTAGCTTAGAGCTGTAATTTAATTTTGAATTTAGTCTGAAAACTTTGTCTTTTAACCAGAGCATTTAGTCCATTTATATTGATTGTGATTACAGATATATTTGGGTTTATCCCACCATCGTATTGTGCTATTCGTACATCTTTTTTGTTTTTTTCTTTTCTTTTCTTCTTTCTTTCTTTCTTTCTTTCTTTCTTTCTTTCTCTCTCTCTCTCTCTCTCTCTCTGTCCTTCCTTCCTCCCTCCCTTCCTTCCTTCCTTCCTTCCTTCCTTCCTTCCTTCCTTCCTTCCTTCCTTCCTTCTATGCTTCACTTAAATGGATTAAATGGATTTGATCCTCACTGAAAAATGTATTAATGGGAGAAAAACACACAATAGGAACAAAAAGTAGTTCTGCCAATGCCCCTATATCTTGCACTTGGTGGTTTATCTGGTTTGTGGCAAGCGTTGCCTTCTCTATGAAACTCTGCCCATAGGTACAAACTGCTGTATGATCTGATTATGGCCACTGATAAGATGAGGTTCAGATTTCCATGTGTATTGAGTTCCATTGCCTTCCCTACTAGTTAAGCAGTTTTCTTTATTTTTTTGGTTGTTAGCCTTAATATTTTCACATTCTAACTCAGCATAACACAGCTAAATAAGTTCGACCTTGTTATATTAGACTCCCCAAACTAAATTTTACTAGCTTTGTGTTATACAGTCATTGCGTTTTGAATTTAATCACATACTTATCATCATCTTTGCTCACCATTCCTTTGTGCATCTCAGGCCTTCCAACTCAGATATTTTCCTTTCTGCTTGGAGTATATTAAAAAAAAAACTGTTTTACTAAGCTGTAACTTGTATACCATATAATTCATCCATTTAAAGCATACATTTCAATGGTCTTTAGTATATTCACAGAGTTGGGCACCCATCACCACAGTCAATTTTTGAACATTTTTATCACCTCAATAAGAAACCTCGTAACCATTAGCAGTCCATCCACATTTCCCCTGAAATCCCCCAGCCATAGGCAGCCACTAATCTTTTTTCTGTCTCTATAGATTGGCCCATTCTGAACATTTCACATACATGGAATCCTATTATATGTGTTTTTTTTGTGACTGGCTTCTTCCGCTGAGCATAATGATTTCAAGGGTCATTGTATTGTAGCACGTATTAGTACTTCATTGCTTTTTATTGTCAAATAATGTTCCATTGCATGAATATACTACATTTTATTTACCCATTTATTAGCCAAAGGACATTTGGGTGTTTTCCAGTTTTAGCTATTATGAGTAATGCTGCTATAAACATTTACGTATCATTTTTTGCATGGATGTATGTTTTCATTTCTCTGGGGTGTATCTCTAGGGTTGGAATTGCTGGATCATATGGTAACCCCACACAGAATATTTTGAGAAACTGCCAAACTTTTTTCCAAAGTGGCTACACCATTTTATGTTCTCTTCACCAATGAACGAGGGTTCTACTTTCTACAGTTCTCATCAATATTTGAGATTTTCTTTCTTTTTTCAAGGTTTTATTATAGCCGTCTAAATGTGTATAAAGCGGAGTCCCTTGTAGTTGGGTTTGCATTCCCTTGATGGCTTATTATGTTGGCATGTACGTATGTTTTGGCCATTTGTATATATTTTCTGGAGAAATGTCAATTTAAGTCCTGCTTTTCAACTGGGTTATGGGTCTTTTTAATATGGAATTTTGAGAGTTCTTTACATATTCTGGATACTAGTTCTTTATTCATTGTATGATTTGCAAATATATTGTCCCTTCTGTATTTGCCTTCTCACTTTCTTGATGGTGTCCTTTCAAGCACCAAAGTTTTAAAATTTTGATGAACTCTTAATTTATCTATTTTTCTTTTTGCGGCTTGTGCTATTGCTGTTGTATCAAAGAAGGTTCTGCCTAGCCCACAGTCGCTAAGATTTACACCAGGGTTTTCTTTTAAAAGTTTTACGGTTTCCATTCTTACATGTAGTTTTACGATCAATTTAAGTTAATTTTCATGTATGGTATAAGGAAATGGTCCCCCTTCATTCTTTTGTATGTGGATAACCAGTTGTCCAGCACCATTTGTTGAAAAGACTATTCTTTCTCCATCGTGTTGTCTTGGTACGGTTTTCCATAAATGGACCGGTTTATTTCTGGACTCTCAGTTCTGTTGCATCGATCTATATGTCTGTCCTGATACCAATACCACACTGTCTTGATTGTTATAGCTCTGAAGTAAGTTTAAAAATCAGGAAGTGTGAGCCCCCCAACTTTGTTCTTTTTCAAATTTGTTTTAGCGACTTTAGGTCCTTTAAATTTCCATATGAATTTTAGGATCAGTTTGTCAATTTTTATAAAACAGCCAGCTGGGCTTTTGATAGAGGTTGCACTGAATTTGTCAATCAATTTGGAGCATATTGCCATCTTAACAACACTAGGGCTTCACTCCATGGACAATGGAGATCTTCCCATTTATTTCAATCTTCCTTACTTTATTTCAGCAGTATTTTGTCATTCTTCAGAGTTCAAGTTTTGCCTATCTTTTGTTAAGTGTATTCCTAAGTATTTTGTTTTTTATGCTACTGCAAATGTAATTATTTTCTTACATCCATTTTGGGGCTATTCATTGCTAAAATGTAGAAATACAACGAATTTTTGTACATAGATCATTGTCTCCTACAACTTTGCTGAATTTGTCTATTAGTTCTAATAGTTTTTTAGTTAATTCTTTAGGATCTTTAATATACAAGAATATGTCATCTGCAAGATAGTTTTACTTCTCTCTTTCCAATCTGGATGCCTTGAGTTTCTTTTTCTTGCCTAATTGCCCTGGTGAGAGCCTCCACGACAGCATGAGATAGAAGTGGTGAGAGCAGACATCCTTGTCTTGTTCTTCATTTTAGGAGGGTCTCTGGAAGTCTGTGGTGGTGAACCCTCTCAACTTTATTACACCTTTGCTCTTGAAAAGTAGATTCATTAGATGGAGAATTCTAGGTAAACAACTATTTTATTTCAGCCCTATAAATTTCAAATACGCTAAAAATACCATTCTGGTATCTTCTGGATTAAATTGTTGCTGTTGAGAAGTCAGGCCCATCTGCTTAAATGCCATTCCATTAGAGGCAATTTTTTGTCTCTCTGGCTGCTTTCATAATATCTCCCTCTTTCTCTGTCCTTTAACTTTGCTGATTTACTTTAATGTGTGTAGCTGCGGATTTCCTTTAACTCCGTGCTTAGGAATTACTGAGTTTTCTGGATGTAAGCTTTGCTGTCTTTCAACAGCTCTTGGAAGTTTTCAGTTATGATCTCTTCAAATATTGCCTCTTCCCTATACTCTCTCCTTTCTGTCTAGGATTCTAATTACACACATTAGATCTTTGTACTCTACCCTCCATGTCTTTTTACTTCTCCTTTATTTATTTATTTTTTTAAAGATTTTATTTATTTATTTGACAGAGATAGAGACAGCCAGCGAGAGAGGGAACACAAGCAGGGGGAGTGGGAGAGGAAGAAGCAGGCTCATAGCGGAGGAGCCTGATGTGGGGCTTGATCCCATAACGCTGGGATCACGCCCTGAGCCGAAGGCAGACACTTGACCGCTGTGCCACCCAGGTGCCCCTTTACTTCTCCTTTAGATTCAACTCTTTACCTCTTTGAGCTGCACTCCAGAGAATTTCTACAGCTCTGTCTTATATTTTACTAATTCTCTCTTCAGCTTTACATAATCTATTTGGCTCATACCTTGAATTCTGCAATTCCAAGGATGGCATTTTTCATTTCTAGCATTGTGTTTGATTTCCGAATGTATTTACGTACGTATGGGCTCTTGTTCCTCGTTCCTATTTTTGAGTAGGCTGGGGAATTTCATCTTCAGCTTTACATTTGCCTCCATGTGGCTTTTTACAGTAATCATACATTTTTATAGTAAGAACACCAATAAAAACTTGTGTTCATTGTGAAAAGCTGAGGTAGGCAGATGGGGGGTAAGAGGGGAAGGTTTTCACATTGTTTCCCAAATTTACTCTACACGTGCCTTGACTACTATTATTTTATTTTTGGTGGTGGTGGTGGAATGTATAGGTGTGCATCTTAGGAATGAATATCCCACAGGCAATCAAGACAGACCAAAGTTCCTTTCCCGGGGGCAGAATCCTGATGGCCGGGAGCACACTTAAGCCTCGCGTTTGCTTGTCTGCTCGAGGCAGGGCTAATTATCATCCTTGTTTTAGAGATGAAGCCCAAAGAGACAAAGGCCCTCGTCCAGGGCCACCCAGCTGGAAGATCCTGAGTATGCATTTGGATCTGTCTGGCTTGCTCTCTGGGACCAAGACCGCTCCAGCAAAACCGAACAGCCTCCAGCTGGAGGGAGAAAGGGCAGTTTGAATGTGTTGAGCCTGGGGTGAGGACCTTCAGGCTTCTGTCCCAGGAGACGGCCCTCTCCCCCACCCAGGATGTGTCATATTCTCAGGGGCAGCCAAGGGTGAAGGGTAAGCAGGGCCAGGGATGGGGTGGGACCAGGAGGATGATGTCACCCCACTCTTAGTAATGCTTTGGCAGAGCCTGAAGCTCCCACCTTGGGAAGGAGAGGAAGGAGGAGGGGGAGCACTGGAGCCGACAGCCAGGAGGCTGCCAAGTTGCTGATCAGGAATGGGCACCATGCCAGGAGCATCCGAGACCAAGCCTCCTGGGCAGGGGGGCCTCAGGGAGAGGAGAGACATTCTCAGAGTCCTGAGAGGGGACTCTGGAAAGCGGTGTCCACATCAGATTGAATGCAGAGTGGTCATCGGTTGGTCTACGTGTCGGACTGGCCAGGCTGGTGTCCTACCATCCCCTGATGGACGTTTGACTGTCTGATGGCCTGTTTATTTCCTCACTGGTGGATGGGCTGTCTGGGTTATATGACTGACACTTGGAGAGGCAGCAGGGATGGGCCAAATCTCTGTCCACTTCCATGAGAACTTGAGCTACCCTCTCACAGGTGCCTGACGCCCCCCTTTCTGAACACGTGGGGCCAGACAGAAGGAAGGGAGGAAATTAACACGCGCAGGTGGCCAGGCACTGGAGGGCTGGAGCTGCCTCTGACGGACGAGGCCTGCCCTCCGAGAGCTCCCATTCTAGGAGAGGAGACAGACTCATACCCATGATGACAGAAACCAGTGCCTTGCCTGATCTGAACTCCTGGGCTGGAAGTAGAAAGCAACTCTATTCTTGTCTCCCGATGTCTCTTTATGATTCGTTCTTGGGAGTAAGTCCTTCCTCTGTTCCTGGATGAAAGCTCAGGTAGTGCCACAAGTTTTCTGACCTCTGTTAGGTGACAAAAAGCCTTCGCTCCCTTTAAGTTACACGCACAGAGGCAGGTGAACTCAGAAAAGCATCTGGTCCCAGGTAATTGTCACAGCCTTGAACTTAGTTTAGAGTTTGTGCTTCTGTCCACCGCAGGCAGCAAGCCCTGAAGGGGCTTTGGCCTTCCTTTGCCCCCGCACACATCCTTGCTCCTCTGCCCCTCTTGCTCGGCCTGCCTGCTCTTTGCCATCTTGGAGGCTGCCAGGCTGCCTAGAGAGGGAGAGGGAGAGGCGGAGGGAAGGAAAGGTTTACTTCACTGGGCCTGTCATGAGCTGGCTCTGCCCACAGGTCCCTGCAGAGGGTAGGACTGACTCCAGTGTCCTCAGGCCCCTTACCCCCCACCGTGGGGGAACATTGGCCTGTGCCCGCACACATGGGCCTTGGGCCTCCTCCACCGGCTGCTCCCCAGTGTCTCCTGGTTTTTCAGGTTCACAGACTTTTTCAGTTTATTGTCCCCCAAATTTGCTAGACCACATAACCTTCATGACGACGACGATGATGATGAAGATGATCAGCTTCCGGGTCTTGCGTGGAACACCTTGGCAGACCAGGCCCATGGCTGCTCCACAGGAAACACGTGGGTCCTATACTCTGACGAGCTCTGGGCATCCCGGCCCAGCCCACCTCAGACTTGCCTCCTCCCGCTCACCCCTAGCACAGAGCAGCCTCTTTCTGGTCGTTGTAGGTCTTCCTGGCGGGAACTAACTCCATCCAGGCCACTACGTGGCCCACCTGATGGAGACACGTGACCCTTGTCTCTGCACCCCGGGGAAGCTTCTGACCAAGCCCAGGAGAAGGGCAGTGATGCCCTCCTCTCTCCCTTCACAGGGGCAGAAATCCAAATGCCTTCACATCTCCCTCCAAAGAAATCCTTTCAATAATCTCTCTCCTCCTTTCTAGCCACCTGACCTTCATCCCCTCAGCACGGGGCTTGCCGTTAATTTGTTCTTGACCCAGGGCTCCACTATGGCTCTCCTTCCATCGGGCCCCTTGTCAGCCCCCACTCATGCCCGCCTCCAGGCTCCAGGTCTCCAAGCCCAGGAAATGGGGCTTTACTCAACTGCCCGTGCAGAACCTGGGAGCTTTCTCTAAGCCCTGCTGATCCCAGTCAGCCGCTTACTCTGAGGACTCAGCCACCCTCGGGGGGGTGGGGGGGGACCACGTCCTCGGATTGGCCAGGGACTTTCCTGGTTTCCGCGCCGACAAGCCCGCATCCTGGGGAACCCCTCAGTCCCGGGCAGGGCACCGGGTTGGTCACCCTCCTCACCCCCCTGCCGCAGCTGGTCCGGTCGGAGGCACCTCTTGCTCAGAGAGTGGTCTCTCTGCCCAAACTGAAGCCCCTCCGACCCCTTCCCCCACGCAACAACCAGAGTGACTTTTCAGAGAAGTCCCCCCATCCATGCGCTCCAGGCCCCGGTTCCCGGAGGATCACCTCCCAGTCTTAGCACACGCTGCGCCCCCTGCCTTCTCTGCTCCCCAGGGCCTGGCAGCCGCTGCTCTTTCCCTGAACCCCCGGCCATCAAGGGTGGCTCTCCGTCTGCTGCTTGAGCCTCCTTCCTGTCTCTCGGAACAGCGACACTCTAGAGATATGAGCAGGTCCTGCCTGGAGCGCTCAGAAGGCTTCTGTGAGTCCTACAGACCGGAACTCCGTCCGACCCTGGGTTGTGCTGATGGCAAGTCTGTGGACACACCGGGTCACTGAGCACGTGCTGCGTGCAGCCGCTGTGCTCGGCCCTCGGGATGCAGTGGTGAGGTATCAACGACACCCCTACACACATTCAGGAGCCCTGCAGTGTACCTGTGGAAACACACACACGCACACACACACACGAAGACTCGGGCCTGAACAGAGAGCTCAGTGTACAATGGCTTTCCTGGGGGCTGGACTTCAGGAGGCCCAAGTTCGTGACCAACATCTAACAATAAAATGCCCCTCCCACGGGGCGCATGGGTGGCTCAGTCGGTTAAGCACCTGCCTTCGGTTCAGGTCACGATCCCAGGGTCCCGGGATCGAGCCCCGAGTCAGGCTGCTCAGTGGGGAGTCTGCTTCTCCCCGTCTCTGCCCTTCCCCCTACTTGTGCTCTCTCTCTCTCTCTCAAATAAATAAATAAAATATTAAAGGAAAAAACGCCCCCCCCCCCCGCCTTCCCACCCTTCCCAACACAGGTGCTCTCTTCGCCTCCCCTGCGTCCAGGATATGGTCCCAATGCCTTCACCAACTTCTAGTCTTACCGCCTGCTATGCAGCTCTAGATGGGCCATGATAGAAACGGGGAGTACCGACCATGACCCACCCGCACCCTCCCTCCTACCTTCCAGAGCCGGTGGAACATCCTCCAGGCAAGGCCCATTGGCTAGTCACAGGCCTGAGGCTTTTTCCTGACGGAGCTTCCTTTAGAAAGTGCTGCCCCCGACCCCATCCCCTCTCAAACAGGGCACACAGGACACCACACGTGGATGTCCCCCTGGGGCGTCCCAATTCACAGATCACGGGACTTGGCCCACAGGGGCTACTGCCACCTTCTTCTATCTTCTAGATGGAGTCATTGCAGGGAGGAAGCTGGGCACCCCTGACCCTTGCATCTTCATTCCCAGTCTTCAAAGTTGGCCCCAACGCCACCTCCTTCAGGAAGCCCTCCAAGCTTCTCTCCCTCACCCATGCATTCAGACAGGAGGACAACCCTGGCCCCAAGCCTCTGGGCCATGTTAGCAGTGTATCTGCCCCCCTTTTCTGCGGATTTCCTCTCTGAGCTTTGCTCTAAGCCAGCATTTCTCAGACTGCCTGTGTCTACGAAGTGCAGGCTCCCAGAGCCCCTCGCAGTCCAGGATGGGGCCCCGGAACCCAGATCGCTAAGAAAAGGTTCAAGTGGTGGTTAAATCAGGCAACTGTGGGCCATCACCCTAAGCGCTGTTGCCTGAGTTCCCTTCTCCACCGCCTGATTTCATTCTGACACTGAGACGGGGGTCCTTTATATTCATCTGTCCACCTAACTGTTCGTTCATTCATTCATTCATTCATTCATTCATTCATTCATTCAACAAACATGTCTTAAGTGCCCTTCCCGGGCCAGGCATTGTGCTCAAACTGTGGGTAGGGTGAGGAATGAGCCAGAAGCTCTCTCTGCCTCAAGGAACTTAGAGTCTGGGGAGAAGACGGAAACCCTAACCAGCAGTTACAACGCACGGTCAGGAAGGCTCTGACCAGGAAAGGAAGCGGGGGGCCTGGCACTGAGAGCTCACTCCACACCAGGCAGCCGTCTAACCTTGAACGTGTGCTAACTTACTCGTCCTTTGCAGCAGCCTTGAGGGTGAGACCATGATTGTGCCCATTTCTGAGAGGAGGAACCGAAAGCCCCCTACTTGCTGATGCTTGCACGGCTCGAGCGGGCAGCATCTGGATTCGAACCTGTGACTGGATGTGGGCAGAAAGGAGGCAGTGCTTTTTTGCTGCTTCAGAAGGAGGCCACGGGAGGGCTCAGTGAAGCCACCCATGTCATTATGGGATGTGACAGGCAAGCTCCCTGAAGGCTGATGGGAGGGAAAAGTGGGGTTAGCCGGGAGAACAGGGGGAGACTCATTTCTGAGCAGGACAGCACAGCAGAGGAACTCAGGGCGGGAAGGGAGATCGCGGCTGGCAACTTGCTCCACGACGTCAGGTGGCAGGTGCAGCCACAGGACCCCTGGCAACTGGGGCACCAGGCAGGGCGTCCAGGCACCTGTCAGCATGAGCTCCCCGAGCAGGGAGGCCAACAGCCACGCTGTGGAGCCCCTGGGCTGGGAGCTGGGGTGGCTGTGGCCCCCCACTCACCAGCTGTGTGACCCTGGGAAGCTCCTTACCTGCTCGGGGCCTCCTCAGGTTTCTCATCTGCAAAACAGGGATGATGCTAGAAATTCTTAGGGCTCAGTGTTGTTTGGGGGGAAACCAAGATAATGTGTGCAAAGTGCCGAGCACTTAGTTACCAGCGTTAGTTACCAGTGTCTGTGTGGTCTGTGGCTCTGAGCGTTCTCTGCCCCATTCCACGATGAGGAGATGGAGGTCCAGAGAGGTAGCGTGACTCATCCATGGTTTCTCAGCCGATGAAGACCCCCAGGGCAGGGGTCTTTCCAGCCCCCATGTTGCCCTGGAGGGGAGGACATCCAGGTGTGGCTGTGGGATAAGATTCCCCCCATTGCCTGGAAGACCCTCAGGCCTCCTAGCCTCTCACCTCTGTACCCTTCCTGCTCTCACAGACACACCTGCTGCAGCTCCTGGGCCACTAGAAGGCTCCTTGCAGCTAGATTCTGATCCACCAGGACACCTGGGTGGGGCCGGCTGCCAGCCTGGATGAGGCAGCCTCCACAGCGGCTGGGCTCTGAGAACCTGGGGAGGCCTACAGCTAAGTCCCTACCCCAGGGATTGCCCTCCTTTCCAGCCCAGATTGTACCTGAATTCCCCGTTTGCAAACAGGTCAGCCAGGAGGGGCAGGGCACCGTGCCCAGCGCCTGGTGCCGACAGATGGCTGCGGTCCAGCAGCGAAGCAGAGGGGTGGGGCCGGCAGGCGGGGACGAAGGATGGCGGTGAGTTGTCAGCCAGACACCGGGGAAGCAGGATGGAGCCCGTGGTTCTCCCTCCACGCCTGGCAGACAGCCCCTCCTCCCAGGCCTGCTGTGCCCAAGGCATTACCCAGGCCAGCTCTTGGAGTCAGGGAGCATTTTCGGACACCCCACTACCCTTTCTCCTCTGGGCCCTCCAGCCCCTACCTGCCATACACAGATCCCAGGAGCAATTTCGAAATCCCTTTATAAAAAGCCACGGCTGCAGTGACGGAGAAAGCAGAGGTCCTGCCTGAATTCAGCCACACCCAGAGTGGAATCCTGTCCCAGCCACTTAGCAGTTAGGTGGCCTCAGGGTGGCCACTGTGCTTCTCTGGAAGCTCAGCTTTCCCATCTGTGGAGTGGGGGCTGATCCCCACGACCACAGCATTGCTGCAAAAATTACCTGCACTGAGCGAGGGCCTGGCACACGACAGGGGTCCAGGAAATGTCACGAAAGAAAGAACATTATGGAAATGGGCTCATGACAGGCGCTCAATAAATATTTGCTGATTAAATAGGAGGTTGAATGAAAAAAGAGATAAATGATCCCCACATCTGTGCTTTTGTCTTTCTTGCTAAAAGCACACTGGAGTTAGAGCCTCTGGCTGGGGACGAGACAAGAGCAGGGCGGGATGCGGCATAATTCTTGGGGAACGGAAGGCTGAGAACATTCTCAGTGACGTCAGCCCCTGTGTGCAGAATACATTACACCCTCACAGTGCTGCTGGCTTGCTCTGACATTGAGGCTCGTCTGCCAAGGTGACTCAGGGCTGAGCCCGTGAAGACAGACTCAGGTTTAATCTGGTCTCTGCCTCTGACTGTTCAGGTGGCCGTAGACGAGGGTCTTCTCTGGCCCTCCATTTTCTTGCCTGTAAAGTGAGGGTCCAAGTACCAATTCTCAGAGCTGCTGGGAGGATTAAATGAGGTGATCTCTGCCGAGAGCTCAGAACTGGGCCTGGCAGTCCGTAGGCCCTCTGCGGATGATAGCTGTCTCACGGTTCTCTAAGGCCGGGCCTGTATCAGCTAGCTACTGCCGTGTAATAACTAGCCCCAAATGTAGGATCCCAAAATGACCACCGTCTATCTAGCTCATGATTCTGCGTGTCGGAAATGTAGGTTGGGCTCAGCTGGGTGGTCCTTGGGTCCTCCTCTCGCATCTGTGGCTGGCCGTAGGTGAGCTGGGTGGCTCTGTGTCCGAGGGCGGGCTGGCTGCTGGCTGGGGTCATCAGGGGACGAGGCCACTTGCCTCTCATCCTGCAGCAGGCTCACCTGGGCTTCCTCACGGGCAGTGGCAGAATTTTGTGAAAGAGAGAGAGAGTGGAAGGGTAGGAAACCTCCTGAGGCTTGGGCTCAGAATTGGCCCACTGTCCCCTCCCCACATCTTATTTGCCACGGCAAGCCACAAGGCCAGCCACGATTCAGGGAAGAGCTGGCTGTACAGTCACATCGCCAAGGGCACCGACGCAAGAAGGGGATTAGCGTGACTTGTTTTTTTTTTTTAAAGAGGACCTTTTTTTTAAAAAAAAAAGATTTTATTCATTTATTTGAGAAAGAGTGTGAGAGAGAGAGGGAGCATGAGATGGGGGAGGATTAGAGCGAAGTAGGCTCCCCCCTGAGCAGAGAGCCTGACATGGGGCTCGATCCCAGGACCCCGGGATCAAGACCAGAGCCGAAGGCAGCTGCTTAACCGACTGAGCCACCCGGGTGCCCCTAGAGTGACCATTTCTGCCAACAACTGACCAAGCAACCATGGAGGACACCTGGGACAGGAACCCGGTGTCTCGATGCCCAGTGCCGTGATCGCACCTCAGCTGCCCTCTCTGCCCGGTGATACCAGTGGCAAAGCCTGTCGCTCTCCCGATGGCTTCATGGCTCCATTTTCCACCCTTAGTCAGAGGCAGGTTGCCTCCTGCAAACTCTCTTCGCCTCAGGAGATAATGAGACCAGAGTCCAAATAGGGCCGGCCTCCCGCATGCCACTCACGGAGTCGTGGGGACCTCATAACCGCACCCCCTCATCCTCAGGAGAAGGAAGCCCCACGACACCCCTGGACACCCGTCCCCACAGGGCGGCCCCAGCAGTCCCCTAAGCAAGCTCATTCAACTCCCCGAGAAGGCGGTCTGCAGACCGTCACAAGATCCGGACAGTTTCCCTCTGCCGCCTGGGAAAGGCTTTCTGCCCACGTGGAATCCACGAGAGCCCGTGACAGGTACATCCGCATTTCGACTGGTTCCTGCGCCCCCTCTTGAACCCTGGGCCTCCTGGTGGAGTGGCGCCCTCACGGCACCCCAGCCAGTGAGGACAGCAGGTGACAGCAGCCAGTCTGGGGACAGGCTTCTCTGTCATCTCCGGTGCATTGGCTGGTGGGTAGAGACAGAGCCTTGAGCGTCTGTCTCTGACACAGGGCACATCTTCCGGTTTAAGTGTGTGTGTCTTGCCCGTGTCCCCCCTCTAGACTGCCAGCTCCATGACACCAGGGACTTTGTTCACCACCTGAGCCCGGACTCCCTCCACAGAGCCTGGCATTCAGTGGGCGCCCAATAGTTACTGCACCGATCAATGGACGACATGTCAGGTGTCACTGAGTTGAGCCTCTTAGGAAAGGGCCCACCTCCTCTGCTCCTCCTAGAACCAGGGCCCTTAATTCCCATTGGCCTCCCCAGCGGAGAAGGCATGAGACGCAGAGCCACAGGCTCCAGGGGCCAATCCCAGCATCTCCCCTATGTGGTCGTCAAGTACAGTTGTTCAGGTTGTTCACTGCCAACTCCGGGGGAGCCGCTTATGTAGACGACAGTGTGAACAGCTCCTCCTCGATCTGTGCAGAGGGGCAGCCTGCAGCCTTGGTTTCCAAGCCTTGGTTTCCACAAACGGGGAGTGGGGGTAGCAATCATGTCTCCTCTGCTGGGCGGGGGATGGTCAGCACTACGTCCATGATGGCCACTGAGAGGACGGTGATGTTGCTGACTGCGAAGGAAACAGTGTCCAGGGAGACGCATCGGCCTGTGCCTGCTGGCTTCCCACCCTCTCTCCTCTGGCTGCCCTGCCTGCGCCTGTATCTGCTGCCCAACTCGCCCTGCAGAGCTGGCCGCCTCTTACTCCGGCTCCTCCTCCAGCTGGGCTCCCGTTCACAGCATCCTTCTCACTCTGGCACTCCCTCCCTCCTCCTTGGGGTTTCCCTCAGGCTGCCGGGCCCCTCTAGGGAAGGGGCTCCCTCCGCCCACTCTACCGGACACAGGATGCCTCCTGGTCCCAAGGCCCAGAGTCCTCTGTAGACCAGCACCAAGAGGATTGGCTGCTGGGAACACAGGGTCGCTGTCACCCTGGAAACCCCAAGCTGGGCTCACCCAGGTGTGTGATGCAGGGGCAGAGGCTAGACCACTTCACTTCTGTCAGTGGCCAGCAGCACCGTCTGACCCCCACAGTCCTCAAGAGGCCGCTGGGGCCTACCTAGACCCCATCCCCCATCCTTGCCTCGCCTGCAGACCCTCTGCGCTTTCCGCTGTTTCTGTCCAGCTCCACACCCCCGGCATCCTGCAGGAAGCCCACTCCTGCTCCCAGAGGACCTACTTGAGGCATCTGAGGTGACCTTGGAGGGGGGGAGGGACTTGCTTCTGGAACGGACATCGCCCCAGGCCAGAAGGCAGGTGCTGGGGAAATGACTTCAGAGAGGGCAGCTGGGGGCGGGGGTGGGTACTCACAGCTCAGATGGCCTTGATTGGCCCCTTCCACCTGCCCGCACCTTCGCCAGATGCAAGGAGGCTCCACCCCCCCCCCCAGGGCAGGGGCTGGGCATAGATGGCTTCCTGCCCCAGCCCCAGCTTCTTGGACCCTCCTGCCTTGGAGGCACCAACGTTCTCCACTTGCCTGTTCCTGTCCAGGGAGGGCCACCACCAGGGAATGTGGGATCCCCCCCAAGCCCGGAGCGGTCACAGGAAGAGCCTGTCCCAGGGAAGCAGCTCACTGTGTCTGTTACCCATGCGATTCCCACGGTGACAGCAGGAGTTTGCAGTGACAGCCTCTGGGTCACGGTGAGTTTGCCTGATTGGATTGGTTTCCGTTGGGAAGAGGGCTGCCAGGGGTGCTGACTGCTGCGGAGTGTGGCTGGAGGGGAAGGGGGTTGAGTGTGAGCGCTTCCGCACCCTTTCCTGTTTGTCCTCTCGCTGTTCATTATTCTAGTTCCTTCCACAGGATGCCAGAGGCTCTGGATGGGCCCCAGGGGTCCCACAGCAACGTTCGGCGCAGACTGTGCTGTCAGCCGTGATGGTGGCAGCGTGCGTGCACACGTCTGGGCGCGTAGATGTGTACAGGTGAGTGTGCGAGAGCCCTTGTTTTCACCAGAATGCAGGCGCCAGAACATGGCCGGGGATCTGCTTTCTTCCCTGCTGTGTTCTCAAGAGCCTAGAACGGCGCCTGCGGCAGAGCAGGTGTCCATTGGACTATGCACGGAAGGAAGGAAGGAAGGAAGGAAGGAAGGAAGGAAGGAAGGAAGGAAGGAAGGAACGAATGAACGAGTGAATGAACAGTGAGCTGCTGAAGCTTAGCGCCCACAGGCTCCAGAGACTCCAGAGAGCAGCCAGCTGTCTGCCCAGAGGCCGTGTGGCAAGCCAGGGCTCTGTCCCTCCTCAGGGGAAGGAAGTGGTGGCAGTCCTGGCCCGGGAGAGGTCCTGGGGGGCTGCAGTGTCCTTAGTGACATTAGCCGCCTTCAGCACGCTGCCCCTCAGCCTGGGAAACTTGCCCTCTTGGAAGACCCCAGGGAAGGGGGGCTGGAGGAGGTTCTGCTAGGAAACAGGCAGGATTGGGGGTCCATCAGGGCAGGTCTGGAACATTCGAGGCTGGCGGATATTTGGTGTTTCCTTTCTGCCCAACACTGGTCACAGCTTAGTCTGAGGAGATGATCCAGGTTCCCTCACAGCTAGGAATGGACTGAGCCCTCCGGGGGTGGCAGGGCCAGCGTCTGTGCCTGTGTGTGTGTGTGTGTGTGTGTGTGTGTGTGTGTGTGTGTGTTTGTGTAAGCGTGCATGCACACACACTCTGGGCTGACATTCGGCGGTACTTGCCTCTACAGCCATAGAGGTCACTGCAACATTGGAATCTTTCTCTCCTGGTTGACAGCAATCCACCCCAGGCCATCCCTAGGCTCCCCCACACCTCCTGCCATTCCACACAGAAGGACCGTATTCTAGCTCCACTCGGGCTTCCATGCCCATCATCACTGTCCGTGCCAGACAGTCCTCCTTTCTGGATACTTCCTGGATGCTCCCATTGACTCCCCAAAGGACCCAGGGAGCGAGCATGTACCCCCTCCCATGCCTCCTGCCTGGCCCCAGGAAGCCATGACTGGGCTCTACCCAGGGCACCCTTGCACCCTCCTGCCCTCTGTCTCGGCAACCAGGCCATCGTGGGGCCCCTGTGGCAGTCATCTGAGCCGCATGTCCCTTGGCTGGGACCTTCATGGCAGAGGTGACAGCCTGGGGGTGTCCCCACCCCCACAGAAGGCCTGGTAGCCCGTCCGCTGGCCCAGCAGCCCAAGGGGGAGGCAAGAAGGATGGGAACCCCAGGTGGGCTCGGGCTGGATGACTGGCTATGAGGGGCCAACTCGGGAAGTGGAGAAGCCGGACTCTGCTCCCTCCCTGTGGAATCTCACAAGCCTGGGGGAAGGAGAGCAGTGGAAACTGGGCCCTCCCCAGGAGGTAGGAGCGAGGGGCCCGGCAGGCTCAGGGCTCGCAATGACCAGATGTCACAGAAGTTCGGCCCACACGGTCTGACAATACAGCCCAGTCTGGGGGTGGTCCCAGGAAGCCTGGGAGGCGGTGGGGGCAGCAGGATCTTTCAGAGTCAGATCTGTGCAGTCCCAGTGCTGGCTCTGGCACCTTCCAGCTGCGAGGCGCCGGGACAAGCCTCAGGAGGAAGCGGGCTGGGGGTTCAGCCCGTCCTCTTAATAACTTCTGACATGTTCCCAGCCTTCCTTAAAGAAGTTTGCAAACACAGTTTTGAGCTCAGCCCCGCCCTCTGAGGCCCAGGGTCACACAGGAAGACGGAGGTACAGCTAGCCCCAGCCCAGGTCCCCAGACTCCCTGCTCTTCTGGACAGCCAACCTGAGAAGCTCCCTGTCCCCTCCCTGAGGGTGAAGTTGGGAGGGCCCCCATTAAAATGACAGGGCCCTTAACAATAGGCCAGGTAGAATCTTCCACCTTCTCCGCTCTGCCCACCCAAGAGGAAGGCAATGCAAGGCCACAGAGGGGATCTGCAGCGGACACCCCTCAGCTAGCCCCATTTAGGTTGGGGGTCAGCAGGTGGCCTGGGACACTGGCTACCTAAGGTCTCCCCTGCTTCCTGCCTGCCCCCCCCCCGCCCCCAGCCCTCCCGAGACTCCCAGCCTCAGCCCCACACCCCTGGGCATCTTGGCCAGCCAACATCCTCTTCTCTTTGGGTGGAGCTCTCGGCTTCCTGGGCCATTCCGGCCTCCCCTCTCCCCGTCACCCAGGCCTAGAAGGGGTAAGGAGGGGAGACACACATGGGGAAGAAAGGGGCCCCAGCTTCTCTGTGTTCATGATTGCTGGCCCCACCCTGGGCACTGTCCCCAACGCCAGGGGCTTGATGGAACCCTGACAGATCACGTGGGCAGAGACCCCAGTTTGGAACAGGCAAGCCCCCTCGGGCCTGCTTCTCCCCAGGTCTCATGCCCAGAGCTCCCCACAGCGGCATCACGGAAGGGCAGGAAAGCCCCACCGTCTGGTGGCCTACACTCTCCTGCCCCATCGTGCCCTGTGCGCCTCACACCCACCTCCTGCAGACCCTCACCCTCTGCACGCTCCCCGCAGCCGTCTCCCGCCACGGTCTGGGACAGACTGGAAAGGTGTCTGCTCCGCTGGGAACAGCAGGAGATGGGCAAAGCCAAGGGATACAGTCGCTCGCTCTGGTTCTGGGTTCCCAGGGAGCCAGGCCCCTTGCTGAGGCTTCTCTGCCTCCTTCCCCTCACCTGAGCAGGACCCTGTCAACAACCTGGCGTTCTGATGAGGAAAGGCAGGTTCCAAGGGGTGAAGGGCTTTGCCAGGGGTCACGTCACTACAAAGCACCAAAGCCTCCATTTGAACCCGGGTCTGCCCTACCCACAGCCCAAGTCTTTCTAAGGGAAGCCCTCCCGAGACCTAATGTGGGACTGTTGCGTGGGCACCAAGGGACCTCTGAGCTGAATCAGACCATGTCCCCACCCCACACAGCTCCGCGTCCACCTGAAGCCCCAGAGTCTCCTCATCTGACCGGGAAGCCTGGCCCATAGCCAGGGACCAAGCCTTGTCTCTTAACTCAGCCCTTCTCCCCCTAGAAGGCCATCATCATGGCGAGGGTGGCCTGTGGGTCCCTTCCATGGGCCAGAGGAGCAGACAGCAAATGTGGGACAGCTCCTGACTCCCTAGGCCGCAATGCCACCTCAGCCTGCGGACTATACAGCCAGCGGACCAGGGGCGGCTCCTGTCCTCCGGGCAGTAGAATGTTGAGGAAATTACTTCACCACTTGTTCTCCATAATCCTTATCTCTAAGTTGGTCATAATAACGACCATGTACCTCCTAGGATTATAGGGAGTCAGTCAGTTAACATATGTCAGGGGGACTAGAATAGAGCAAATGCTATTTAAGCCCTAATTACTATGTAAAATTGTCACCCAATTGCTTTGCACATATTCGCTGGGTCTTCCTGGTTCCTCCTTGGCAGACGCACAGCTTCTGGCCTCGCTGCCCATAACCAGCACAAGGTCAGGCAGAGTGGCCTCCTTTATGCTTTCTACACCGGTCAGGAAGGGATGTCAAAGTTTGTGTGTTTGAGCGTGGTCTTGAATTCTAGATTCCAGTCAGCCACATTGTTCCTGGTAGCTAAGCTAAGGAAGCCTTGGGAAATGAGAGCTAAATAACTGACAGTTTCCCTTTTTGCTTCGACCGCCAGGAAGCTCAGAGGCAAAATCACCTCTGATTTAACCAAACAACTAGAGCCCAAAGATGGCAACTGCTTTCGTGTCACACACCAACTGGATTGATGAGCATTACTGAACTGGGAAGGATTCTGAGACTGCAATGAGTAACATCAGCTTGGAGCATGGCCAGGGTGCCTCTGGGCTAAGGAAATGAGAACGGTGATCAACTAGTGATGTCTGCTGCAAGTACAGCAGTGGAGAACCTGGGCTGTGCACAGCACGGATTTGCCATCGCCAGGTTGGGCAGCTCGGCTGCACTTATTTCACCCATGTCTACACTTCCTTGTAATCTTATATTCTCCCTGTTACGTTTCAAGTTTTATTACATGTACTTGCCTGTAGAATGAGGCAGGTTATAAATAAAATAAGCTGGGACGGCTTCACTCTGAGCCTCAGCCCTCTGCACAGGCTGAGAGCTCCAGGGAGAGCCTCTGATTCCAGCAGAGAACAGGCTCCGTGGAGCTTAAGGGTTCTTCAGCCCCCGGGGCTGTCCCACGTGCCCTCCACAGGCCAGAGTGTCAGCCACGGAAAGTCTCTTGCAAGAAATTAATTAGGTTCAGATCAACAGCCGGACTGTCCCTAAGATGTGCCCCCCTACGTCCTCGCTGAAGACAAGGCTGTCCGGCTTGCGCTCCCCCGCCCATCTCTCTTGTGGGAGCGTCTGTAGCTACATCTTATCAGGACCGGAGAACCTAAACGCAATATGATTCAGGAATCACTTTGGGGGGGCTGCTAAAAATGCAGATTCCTTGTCCCCAACCCAGATCTGCTGTATCAGAATCCCTGAGGCCTGGAATCTGCATTTTCACCAGCACTCCCATTGGAGTGAGAGACCCATGGGGCTGGGGGCTGGGGCTCGTCAGGTGCCTGGAGAAGCCACAGCATAACTCTGGGCTCCTAGTCCGGGGCAGCAGCGCCACCTGGTGGGCCCTGTGGAAACACCTCTGACCATTGCCCTTTCAGCCCCAGTTCAGGGTAGCCCGCCTCTTTCCAGTCAGTCCTCTGGAACTCAGAAGCAGCATCGCCAGGCGGCAAGCTGGATTGTTACAAATCCTCTTTAATAGTTAGTTGTCAAGTCTCGGACATGTTTTACAGAACTGTGCACAGAGCCCCCTCCCCACTCCCTTACAAGGCACAGTCTCACCCACCCATTCCCAGGCGCAAAGGACAGGCCTGCCTAGCTTCTCCCAGGGGAAAGCGTCCTTCCCCCTTCCCTGGGCAGCTAGGGATCCTGGTGAATGCAGGACCAGCTCTGCGTCAGGCCCCCAGGGTTCACCCCCCTGATTCCCTAAGCAGCCCAGAGCCAGTTCAGATTCCCTGGCCCCGGGGGCCCCTCTTCGGCCCGGCTCACAGCATCATCCTCGGCTGATCTGAGCTGCCTGCGTGGGGCTGGAGCTGGCCCGGGGAAGGGTTGCGGCTCCTAACAATGTCCGGTAAAGCCCACCCGCTCCCACTACCTTCAGTGAAAACGTGAAAACCAAAGATATAAGCATTATAGTGGAAAAAAAAGTTTACCCACGCAGTGGGCAGTCCCCTGACAGCCCAGGGTGCCTCATCCAAACCCCCCCCCCCCAATGTTGAATATACTTTTCCCCATCCCATATACACAGCTCCCAAGGCAGCTCGAGACCCAGTCCACCTGTGCAGGGATGGCGCGGGCGCCTTCTCTCTGGGTGGCTGAGAGAGTCCCAGCGGGCAATAAGCAAAGGAGCCACGAACAGCTGGGGCTCAAGTCTGGAGGCAGAAAGGGAGACGGGTCCTGGCCCCAGAAAGCCCCCCCCCCCAGCCAGCACAGGACGGGCACGGGGGAGTGAGGGGGGAGGTGAGCCTGGAGTGGAGCCTGGAGACCCTGAGGAGCCCAGAGGCTGGGGGACGGGCAGGGAGGTGGGGGACAACAGCCGCCTCAGTACTTGGGGACCTTGCTGTAGTCTTCAGAATGGACGTGCCGGCACAAGCAGATGGACAAGAGCATCCCCAGGAGCTGTGGAGGGACAGAACAAGGGTCAGAGGGAGGCAGGGCCACCCGGCTCCCCCCACCTCCCCGAGGCCGCAGAGCAGCCTCTCACTGTCCGGGTCAGCGAGAGTCACGGGGGTCGAGCAGGAGGAAGTGGACTCACAACTGAAGCCTCGTGGCCAGCCCGCGGGACCAGCGGCAGAGGGGCCCAGGGAGGGACAGTGGCCAGGCCGCGCCTGCTGCAGGGCCTCAGCCTCCCTGGCTGGGCGGGGGGCAGAGTGCCGGAGGGTAAGGGATTCAGACCTCGATGACAGCGACGCCCACACACACGCCTAGGATGATGCCCACGTTCTCCTGCAGCCACGCCTGCACCCTCTTCATGCAGCCCTACAAGGGGAGAACACGGCCACGTCACCGCCTGCCATGCCGCCTCACCACACCATGAAGAGTCAGCAGGAGGGCAGCCCCCAGCGCAGAGGGCCTGCAGGGAGGGCTCTGTGTGCTCCTTGACTGCGTAAGTTAACGAGTACGCAGAAGCCGGTACAAATGACAAGCAAGCCTATGAATCAGAGGCAGGAAGGCTAAGTGAAGGAAGGGAGGGGGGAGGGAAGGAGGGATGGAGGAAGGAGGGAAGGAAGGAAGGGAGGGAGGGAGGAAGAAGGAGGGAAGGGAGGGAGGGAGGAAAGAGGGAAGGAAGGACGGAAGGAAGGACGGAAGGAAGGAAGGAAGGAAGGAAGGAAGGAAGGAAGGAAGGAAGGAAGGAAGGAAGGGGATGGGAAGGAGCAGCCCAGGCAAGCCCGAGTGGCCTGAGTACCCGAACCCCCAAGCGCCCCAAGCCCAGCCCCGGCCCAGGCCCCACAGCCTTCCACACACCTCACGGTACACGGGCCAGTACTCGGGGCTGTTCCCGCTCTCGGTCCTGTTGCTGTCGAAAGCCACACAGAAGCCCTTCCTCACCAGGAAGCTGTCGTCGTCTGCCTCGCTCCTGTCCTCACAGGAGCAGGGGTAGGTGACGTTGGTGCGGTTCATGAGCTCCGCGTTGTCCGTCCAGTTGTAGAAGCTGACCCAGCCGCAGCACTTCACCTGCCGGGAGACCAGTGGCTCATGCCCACTGCCCTCAGGCAGGCCGTCCTCCTGGCGGAGGTGGCCTCTCCCCGGCCGGAGGCTCAGATGGGCCCCTTGCAGGCCCACCTGGGCCCACCCAAACTGCCAGGATTCGAGTTCAGGTTTCACTTTGGCTTCTGGGAGCCGCCAGGAATTTAAAGGGGCTTTCAGGAAACACATACCATAAATATTAACACAGCAAGAGACAAAAAGTCAGGGGCAGTAAAATATAAAGCAGCACAAGAGGGACCCTCGAGTTGAAAGAAAGAACACAGGTGTGGGCGGCACAGAAGGGCAAGCGACACACAGCTAAAAGGGTGGGGTCTCGGGGCACCTGGGGGCTCAGTCGGTAGAGCATGCAATGCTTGATCGCTGGGTCGTGAGTTCAAGCCCCTCTTTGGGTGTCGGGCCTACTTAAAAAAATAATTAAAAAAAAAAAGAGTATGGGGTCTAGAGTCCAGCTACTGGGTTCAAATCCCAGCTTTGCCACCTACCAGTAGATTAACTTCGCTTAAAGTGCTTTCCTCAGTCTCTTCATCTGCAAAATGGAGTAACAAAGGTTCCTAACTGAAAGGGCTGTTAGGAGGACTCCATGGGACGAGGCCGGCCAAGCGCCCGGGCCCGATCTGGAGAGCAAGGGACTGCTCGGGGAAGGCCAGCTCCACTTTTAGGTGCTGTGCACATGCTGGAGTGAGATTTGGCTCTGAGCTTCCTGGTTGCCAAGGTGAAAAAGGAGATATGGTGAATTCTGCCTTTGAGAAGAGAAAATGTTCCAGCTCCAGAGGGGGAGAAGGCCCTTCTAGGCTCCCTGTGCTAGAAGAGGCCTCCATGGGGCTCGCAAAGGGGACCCCGAGGGGCTGTGGATCACATCTGGGCTTGAATTCCTGATGGGACTAGGACTTGAGGAGCTAAGCCTGTGCTAGAAAGGCCCAGGGGAAGGTGGAACCGAGTCGGGGAATACATGTGCCCTGGGCCGGGGCGAACGGTCAGCCCCGGCTTCCTCATGTAGAGAATGGGATGACAGGAGTCACTCTGCCAGGGTCCCTGGGAGGATTAAGTGGACTCGCAGGTGTAAGTCTCGTGCCCCTGCGCCGGGTGTGTGGGCGGCCCCCCACCTGCTTCCCGCCCATCTCAGGGTGGTGGGTCCCCGACCAGCAGCCCGGTGACCAGCAGGGGGCGAGCCAAGCACGCTTGGGCATCCTTGGGCTCCAGGCAGCTGCTGGGCCAAGTTCCTTTCTCCTGTTCCCATCTCAGGCGGACACTTGGCCTCCTCTGGCAGGGAGGCGGGCACCCCTGAGGGGCACCCCCAGGCCCTCACACACTCCACAGAAGGAGACAGCTCTCATTGGCCCTGCTACCACACCAGGCAGAGCCCCCGACCCTGCCTCGTGCCGAGATCGGTCCCCAGCATGACCAATAAACCCCTATCACCAACACGTCCCCGAAGCGCTGCGTGAGTGCCACGGGCTGCATGAACTCCTCTCCCACGAGCAGGGCTGGACGGCCCCACGTTATAGATGAGGAAGCAGGCTCGAGAAGCGGCAGAGCTGGGATTCCCGCCCTCGGAGCCTGACTCAGTCAGCTCTCTTAACCACCTCCCCAAGCAGCATCTGACAGACACCAGAATGATCTCGAGCCTCGCCTGCTGCAGAAATCCCCCAGTCAGTCAATTGCTTCCCATGGTAGGGCGCACACTGTCTCTCAAGGGACCCACCTCTCCCCCCGGCTCCCTGCAGGAGGCACAAGATCATCCTGGGACATGAGTGTCCCCCTAACCTCAGCAACTGTGGGTCCAACTGAACGTGCGAGGAAGACATCTTCCCGCGTGCCCTGAGCCCTGCAGCCCACACAGGCCCCCCGACCTGACCCCATCCGGTCCTCACCAAAAATTGTGAGGCAGAAAATAGGGTCTTCACGGCCCAGAAAACAGATGCGCCCGTGTGGTCTGGACAGAGTCCCATCTCCAGACGCCCTGCTCTCCTGATGCCATGGAGTCAGGCCTCCTCCCGCTGCCCCCACCCCTGCCCCTCACTCCCTACAGCCCCCCGCCAGGCAGCAGTCAGTCAGTGCTGCAGGCAGCCCCCGAGCAACCACTGTGGCCGGCGCCCCATAGGAGACAGGAGGACACTGCAGCCCAGAGACGCTGGGTCCCAGCCAAGGGCACACGGCATCTGGGACCTGATCCCCGAGGTCCATTTGTGTGTGTGGTGACTGTTCACCATCAGCGCAAGCTGGGAACCCAGTGGGCCAGTCAGTTATTCTGTCTGTCTGTCTGTCAGTCAGCCAGTCATCCTGTCAGTCGTTCCATCATTTATTCAGTCAGTCAGTCATTCCATCTGCCAGTTAGTCCATCATTCAAGCACTCATGCACTCATGCATTCATTCATTCATTCATTCATTCATTCAGTCACTCATTCTGTGTGCCAGTCAGTCCACCATTCATTCACTCATTCATTCAGTCAGTCATTCTGTCATTCACTCAGTCATTCAATCAGTCAGTGATTTAATCAGTCAGTCATTCCATCAGTCGGTCAGTCAGTCTCCCCCTTTGAGGTGGAATGTGCATACACTGACGTGCACAAACAGCCTGGGGAACTTCTACACACCTATTGACATAACTGCCAGTTGGATCAGGATTTGGATAAAACAGTCCTTTCACCCCCGAAGGCTCCCATGGGCACATCCCATGGCAACACCCCCCCAGAGGTAGCCTCCACTCCAACTCATGTCAGCATGTCAGCCCTGGCACCTCGTTCCTCAACCCCCAGGACGCACTCCCGACACACCCCAGCCTGGCTTGAGAGGAGGGCCCTCTCCCTCCCACAGACTGGAGCTCTGTGAGCCACGGGCGCCTCCAAGACCCTGGCCCCTGAGCGAGGGACTGTGTTGGTAGCTGGGGCGCCAGGCAGGGGGACTGCTCAGAGGCCCCTGCCCCCGACAGATACACACTCACATACAAACTCACTGGCGTATTCTGTGAGGCACACGGACGGCCAGACCCAGACACATTAGGCCAGGACCGTCACGCCACCCCGCCCTGCCACCGCCGCCTTACCTGAGCCTGCACGTAGTCCCAGGCCTCCTGCAGTCTGTCCTCATGACTGTCCTTGTAGTCCCGAATGAGCTCGGCCACAATGTTGCCCATCTCCTGCTTTAGCTGCCGGGGGGGGGGGGGGGGACAATGGTCAAGGTCAGACTTCCTGAAACCTATGCATCACCTTTGGTCACATCTACTTAAACAGCCTCTCTCCTCACCTGCCCCCACCCTGGCGACATGCTCAAAAGCATTTCACTGTCCATGCCAACTACTCTCCTAGTGCTTCTAGGGTGCCCGCCCCCCGCTGGCCACCACACTAAGCCTGGGGCAGCCAGGGCCAACCACTCCTGCGCTGTAGTCTATTTGGGGCCCGGGGAACCCTTTTGATGGGAATCTTTGCCTGTCACTGCTGCAAACCCTCCGGTGGCCTCTCATCCCTCTCAGGAAGAATGCCAGCATCCTGTCAATGGCCCATAAGGCCCCACATTGTTTGGCCCCTGCTCTTCCCAAACCTCATTTTCTCTGTTTTTGCTTCTTCTGCTTCCATTACACAGGTCTCCCTTGCTGTCTTTCTGCCAGGCACACTCCTGCCTCAGGGGCTTTGCACTTACTTTCCCCATCACCTGTTATCCTCTTCCCCCAAATATTAGCACGGCTCACTCCTCCACTTGCTTCAGGGCTCTGCTTAAATGTCACCTCCTCAGAAAGGCCTTCCTGGACCACCCTACAGAATACCTCCCTTCTCTATCCCCTCCACCACCCCCTCCCAGGCCCTCCTCAACCTGCAAGGGTAGGCATGCTGTCTTTTCCTTCGCCGCACTGTCATTACATGCTCATTCGTTTTCAGGATTTACTCTCTCTCCCCTTCACTAGAACGTCAGATCCACGGGAGCAAGGACCGTACCTGGTGAAGCCCGGCCAGGGCAGACGTGTGCTGTACTTGAACAGTGAATGTGTGTACGGTCACCGCAATACGCCACACACCAGGGCAGTACTCCCGTACTCTCCCGATTAATCCTCCCGCCTGCCCCGAGGCCCCACAAAATCCAAATCCTGACTGTGTTGGGAACTCAGAATCCCTCGGTGAGGGAGAGAAGCACCCACTTTTCCCTAACCCCACCAAGAAAACAATGATTTACAAAGAAGGCAGATGAGGGGTGCAGGGAACAAAAGGATTTGGCCCCAAAGGCCCCCTCAGTGGGGCTCTCAACCGAGGATCTCACTACGGCAGCTTCTCAGGAACAAGTCAGCTGTGCGAAGGAAGGCAAACCCGAAACCAGCCTTGAGAACTGAGAACAGGGCCCCGCACCCCCAGGTGGGAGCAAGGGGGCCCCCCGAGAGCCAGCGCCAGCCTGGCCCCGCCTGGCCTCTCCCGTGCACCTTGTTCAGGGGCCTTCCTGGTGCGGCAGCATGAAGAAGCCAGTCACAGCCACCTGCTGTCACCACAGAAGGCCAGGGCGAGGGGCCAGGGCACAGAGGGGACGGCCACAAACCTGCCCCTCGGTTCCGGGGAAAGGGGAATTAGGATATAGGACAGGTACTTCCAGGCAGGGGTTTTCAAAGCCCAGCGTGCAATGCAGTGAGCGGGTTTCCGCCAGCTTCCCACAGGCAGCTCACGACCGCAGCGCTCAAGAGAACCCACATCCTCCGGATGGACCCGCAGGGCTCCTTGCCCCCTCCCTGCACTAGCCCTGGGAAAGCAGCCCCCCGCCCCAGGACTGCTCTCTGCCCCCTCTCCCTCTTGACAGAACCCCGAGTGTGGTACTTTTTGTTTTACTCACACAGAGCTTTACGATTTACAAAGCTTTCCTATGGGTAACTATCACAGTAACAGGGGCTCAGTTTTATCACACACGTGTTAGGTACCAGCCGTGCTAAGCACTTTTCGTGCATTAATTCATTTTAATCCTCAGAGCAGACCTCAGGCCTAGGGGTTTACCTCGTTCCCTCAAATGAGGCCCAGAGAGGTTGATTAACTTGGCCGAGGTCACACAGCCAACACGTGAAGAGCTGGGATTTGGACCCAGAACCCAAGTTTTGACCCATGAAGCTCTGTCAGCAGTGGGCCCACATGGCCCCAGCTTGAAGGTCAGAGCAGTGTTAAGGAGGGCCCGGAGGAGCTCAGCGGCTCGCCCCGTCATACACCTGGCGCTGGCTCCCGTGGGTCTTGGGTCTCTCTGGCCTGACCATCTCTGCTCCACCTCTTCTCTGCAGTGGGTGGATGATCTCCGAGGCGTGGAAAGGAGGGGGGATCCCCAGAGGCATTTGCATGGAGGGCTGCCTCTCCCACAGCTGTCCTACCTGCCCTCCCCCGCGGACCTCGTCTCTATTTATACCCCAGCGTGGTTGCCACAGCAGCCCAGACTTCCCTATTTCAGGTCCCCTGAAATGAGAAAAGAGATGGAAGCCGGGTGGTTTCCACTGAGGCTGGGTGGTTTCCATGGAAACACCACATCACCCTGCAGCCCAGAAGGTAGCTGAGAGCCCTCGCCGGGCCACAGGGACCACGGCTGCGGGGGCTGGTTCAGCTCCGAGCTGATGCCTTGGGAGCCCAAGGCCCAGGAGGCCATGTTGGGAGCTCGGGGAGGTCACCCTGGTGACCAGGTAGTTCCTGAGACAAGAAAGAGCAGGGAGGGGAAGGGGGAAGATGCCCACTCTCTCACTTCATCCCTGCAGGGGCCGCCTCTGCGGTTTCTGCCTGCTCTGCACCGGATTCTCCCTTCTTGAAACAGCACTTCCTTTCCTTAGGGGTAACCACTGCTCAATCCCTCCAGGAGCCGGGGAAGCCCTGCCCCCTCACTGCCACGGGCAAGTCCCAGGCTGCCACAGGGCACCTTCCCCACCCTGGGCATGTCACCCAAGGTAACCTTCTCTCTCCGCTCATCGGGCAGGATGAGGGCCTAGGCTGCTGGTGGCCACCGCAGGCTCTGCTGGGGACTGCCTGCCTGAGAAGGGAGCCGACGGAGGGGAGCCGGAGCAAGGGCCGGAGAGGGACAGAGTCCTGCTGGCAGCCTGCAGATATCTGGATCCAGCCGAACCTCCTGCCAAGTCTGGCCAACTGTGTTACTATCTATGAAAGGAAGAGTCCCGCCCAGGATTTAAACAACAACAACAACAACAACAAAAAAGAGTCCTTCCCAGGACCAGCGGCATAACTACAGCCCAGGGCAAAATGCAAATGCAGGGTCCCTTGCTTAAAAATGATAAAGAATTTCAACACAGTGGCATCAGAGTATAAACCAAGCACGGACCCCTTGAAGTGGAGGGCCCTGTGTAACCAACCGCTCAGGTCACACGCCTAGGAGACCAGCCCTGGAACACTGCCCAGTACCATCCTGACCATTTCCCAGAAGAAAAAACAGGTTCAGAGAGTCGGCACGACTTCCCAAGATCACACAGCGAGCAAGCAGCAGAGACAGGACTGTAACCCTGATGTGTGCAGCCCCAGAAGCCCGCGATCTCAACCACAGCCAACGCCCTGCTGTCTCCACCTGACCCCAGATCCCAGTCCTCTGGGGTGGCTCCCCACTGCCACAATGCCGTGCTTTCATTTCACCTTGCAGTGCGACTTCTCACACAGAGGCAGGATTAGAAGAGACCTCTGAATCTAGCCTATCGTCCAAATGTAAGTGCCCTTCCCGTATATTCCCGGGCTCTGCTTAAATGCTCCCTGTATGGGGCACTCGGGACCCCACCGACTGGCGCACTGCAGGGCTGGGGAGGCTCTTGCTACAAGCAGTTCATTTTAAGCTGAGCTCAAGTGACTTCTACCCATTAGTGTGAGTTCTCCACTCCCACCCCAAGCCGCCGGTTGGGACCATACAGGACAAATCAGATCGCTGTCTCCCAGGACAAACCATTCGGATAATACAGACCAGACCGCGTCTCCCTTCTCCCCCTCCTCTCCGGCTCCTCTGCCCGCTCCTCGGGGTGGTGTCCAGGACTCCCTCCGCACTCTTTACTCTCATGCATCAAACCGCCCTCAAGAACGAGGCGCCCCCCCCCCCACGCAACAAAATGGACCCACATCTTCCTGTCCTCTCCAGGGGTCCCATAGGGTATGCTGCCAAGTGCGCTGCCAGAAGGCAGATACCGCGGGCCTAAGGCTTCAGCCTGGGATCCCGATAGGAAATGAGGGACCTTGGCAATGGCGGATGCAGGGGGTGTGTGTTTACTCCTCATCATCACCTGAGTCATTCCTGAAAGCACCTGCAAAGTACATAACCAGCTACCCCAGAACTCCCCAGGCTCCAGTAAGCTCCTTGAAGGCGGGGTCTGAGTCAGGCACCACCCTCCAATGCCACAGAGCCACGGAACCACACAGGCACCCAGCACCCAGCGCCTTAAGAATCTTCATCCCAAGGCGCCTGAGTGGCTCAGTTGGTTAAGCATCTGCCTTCAGCTCAGGTCATGATCAAAGGGTCCTGGGTTCGAGCCCCACATCGGGCTCCCTGCTCAGGCAGGACCCTGCTTCTACCTCTCCCTCTGCCTCTCCCCCTGCCGCTCCCCCTGCTGGTGCCGGCATGCGCTCTCACATAAATAAATAAATAAATAAATAAATAAATAAATAAATAAATAAATAAATAAAATCTTAAAAATAAAAAAGAATCTCCATCCCATTGCTCTCCATGATCCCCTTCCAGAAGGACCGCCTGGACGCCTTCTCCCCCTTCCCAAAAGCGAAGACAAAGGTCACCTCTCTCTGTCCTGGCTCCAGCTGCCCACCCCCAAGGCTGGTAGCAACCTGGGCCAGGGGATCAGGAAGTTTCCATCACAGGGAGCAGGCATCTCACAGAACGGCATTGTCCTAGGGGAACTGTCTTACCACATGTACGTTAGGGCGTTAGGGCGTCAGGGTGCGTGCACACTGGCTATTCTTAGCTTCTTAGGTAGGAAAGACAAAGAGGGGGAAGGGCATCACAGCTCCTGACCAGCCTTTCCCAGGGGCACACAGCAGTGTGGCTTGGCCACTGTCACCACTCCCAACCCCCAGCGCCCACCCAGCCCACTCGAGCCCCTTCCCCTCCGAGCGCTCAGCCCCCAGGCCATTTACTAAGCCCTTACTAAGCATTAATGAAGTTAATGATGGTGACCAGCACGGTGACCCCTTGCAATGAGGCCAGCAAATATCTACTCCGGGCCAGGAGCCACCCGAGACCCTTCCCACAGGCGATGCTCTTAAATCCGCAGCATGGCGCTAGGAGCCAGCCTTAGGGCCAGCGTGCTCTGGCGCTGAGCAACGTTCCAAATTTAGAAAGGGATTGGGGTCCAGGTCACACCCCGCAGTCTCTCCCATTCATAATTCCAAGGGCCCCCTAAATGGGGTACACAGAGGCCATAAATAGCCTGGCTTCTGTGTGGGTTTGATTTTGCCACCGAATGAGCTGCAAAGGGCATTTTTGCTTTTCAGAGTGGTTCTTGGATTTCAGAATGCAGCCAAGGTGCGTGGACCTGCAGGATTACTGCCATTTGACCGGTGAGGCCAGTGGAGCACAGAGAGGCCCAGTAACTTGCCGAGGGCCTCAGAGGAGCGACTCAAACACGGGCAGTTAGGTTCCGGAGTTGAGGCCTTGGCCCTCATTCTGTCTTATAAAAGTGTTGCAGTCTGTGCTCACTTCAACTCTGCCTGGAAGTGGGGGCCCAGCAGCTTTCCCCTCAATTTATAGACACAGAACCCCGGGTCTGAGAGGCCACGTGCCTTGCCCAAGGCCCCCAGCCTCCCCTGTTGCTGCCCTGGGAACAGCGGCTGCTGGGAACTCGGGGCAGGAAGGACCAATGGCATCCCGGAGACCACTTCGGGCAGGGACCGGGGGAACCCCAGTGGCTCGGTCCCTCCCACCTGTCCAGGGGGCCTGGAGAGTGAGGGAAAGGATGGCCCACTGCCTTTAGAAGGCCTCTTCCTCCAGGCTCAACAAGGCCCGCCTCCCCAGCTGGGCCTCATCTGCAGGAATAAACATCATCAAGGACATGTTTAGTCTTCCACCGGGATTTACAATGTGCTGGGAAAGAAAAAATAAATCATTCATTCTAACTCAGGGGTGAGAGTGCTGCCAGAACTTCCCCAGCAGAGCCCGGAAATGTCCCTCTGCCTTGTGAGAGGTGGGCCAAGGGGAGGTGGGCCGGGACCAGGGGGCATGAGGTATGGAGCCTGGTGGGGAGGTGGAGCTGGAGGCAGAGGAGGGAACCGTGGGATAAGACAGTCTGGACCAGAGTCAGGAGTCCTGATGCTCCAAACAAGCCTTGCTCTGGGGCTGTGGGACGCCTCTGAGGCATAGCTGCTGGTCGGCAGCCAAGCAGAGATGATACCAGCCCGCAGGGAGGCAGCGTGCTGCAGAGGGAGGCATGGGCCCTGGGTCAGAGGGATCGGGATGGAAATCTCCACTCCGACGCATCCGAGCTATGTGTGGCTGTGGCCAAAAGTCATTTTGCTGTTTGTTCTCGGCCTCAGTTTCTTAAACTGGAAAGTGCTTGTAACACTGAAATGTGTATCAAGTCACTAGATCAGTTCCTGGCATGTGCTTGGCATCCAACAGACGGGCGCCATCTTTATCACTGTGAAATGGGGAAACACAGACGGGGGGAAGGGGGACCACTCAGGACCCCTGCAGATTCACCAGCTTCTGAGTCATGGAAACCGGGTCACCAGGCCCAGTTCTTATCCGCCCTGATTATACTTTACCACTGACTGGGTCCCAGAGAAGCCCCAGGCATCACAGGGCAGAAATAAAGAACGGATCTCACAGTCCTCTCACTGGGAAAAGAGTATCCCTCCTTTAAACACTCCTTCCTGTACGACAGCCAAGACAGCTTCCTTTTGTCTGCTGAAACCACTATTTCCCCTTTTTGCCTTGGCTGCCAGGAAGCTCAGTATTCAAGTTAGCCCTCAGCTACTGTTCTAGTGCCCTGGCTTCAAGGACATTGCTTTTCCAGTGTACAATCCAATCTCTCTTGTTTTGATTTTAGTTACCCTGTGCCTGTGTTGGAACTCAGCTCTACTTCTCCTGGGAAACAGGCTGGGTGTGGATTATAAAGAAAGAAAGTAGACTCAGGTCGGAACCACTGCAATGAAAATTTCACCAATATGAGCCTGGGGCTGCCTGCGTTCAAATCCTGGCTCTGCTGCTCACTAGCTGTGTGACCTTTGGTCAAGGCACCTCATTTCTGTGCTTTGGCTTCCACATCTGAAAATGAGGCTATCATACGCATGACCTCACAGGGCCGCAGTGAGGAAAACTAAGTGAGCACAGTCTGCACACCGCAGTGGCTGGCGGTTCTAGGCTCCGCGAAGTGTCAGTTGTTGATGTTGGTGTAATGTCTTCTCACCTTCCTTCGAAGAGTGACCTGAGGCAACTGGACCTTCGAGTGGTCAAATGCAGGAGCCCACTAGCCAGCAGCGCTGCCTCCCCAGTCGGTTGGTAAGAAATATCACGCCGGAGGAAGGCGGGGCCCCCGGGGGCAGCTGAGTCATGGGCCATGTGTAGTGTGTCTGGGGTGAGCTCTGGGCCCTCACCTGGCCCAGCCACTGGCTGGCTGGGTGCCCTTGCCCCTCACCTGCCGGATGGGGATTCTCACGCTACCCTGAGAGGGAAGGCTCGGGAAGCATCAGTGAAAGAATGAAAGTAAAGTGGTCAGCATGGAACTCAGTAGTACACGGTGTGTGCTCAACCAACCGCAGGGATGTTGGGGGTTCTAGCTCCTGTATTACTGATGATATTGTTCTCCACCTCTCCGAACACCTGTCTTCCTGTCTGTCAACGTAACACAATGCACGGCTGCCGTAAGGATGAGACAATGTGCGTAAAGCTTCTAGAAGATACCCTGTGCACACAGGAGGTGCTCCGTAAGTGCTGACTTTGACAGTCACAATAACTGCCTCACCCAACAGCTTCTCTTCTCCCTTGTGACTTCTCCCAGCTTCTTTTCTCCCTTGTGACTGTGTCTCTAGAGTCCCCTTGAAACCAGGGGTGCCGCAGTCTGGGGAAAACTGTTGGAGGACTTCCTTTTCTGATCAAAGAGATGGCCGGGGCTGGCACTGCCCGCTTCCCTTTCTTCTGGCTACAGCAGCACAGATGGTGCTGTGGCAGCCTTCTTGTGACCATTAGGTGACTGGTGTGATACAGTGAGTGACATGGTGAGGATGCTGAACAGACGGCCAGAAGCATGGTCTCTGATTCCAGCCTGACTTCTGGTTAAGTCAACAGCAAATGTCTTTAGAATTTAAGCCATAGTCAGCCTGATTTTCTATTCCTTAAAGCTGAGTGCCTTCCCTGTGACGCAAAACTAAATTTTTATTGACAGCCTCCTCCCTGGGCCTCATCTGGGGATGAGTGGCATGGATTTAATACTTGCTGAAGTGCTTAAATAAAAACAAGAACCACAACATTTATTGGGCACTTACCGTGCCAAGCACTGGGCTGTGTTTTACTAAGGTAATCTCCCTGAATCCTCGCCAGAACCTTGGAAGTTAAATTTATTATTGTCCTCCATTTGCAGAAGGTGAAACAGGCCCAGAGAGGCAAGTGGCTTGCCCATCGCCCCACAGCTACAAGGTGCTGGGGTAGAGCTGCGTTCAGGCCCATGGTGATTCTGCACAAGACGCTGCCCCCCTCACATCTCCCTAGGAGATCGCAGGGACCAGAGGCCTAGGAGGCTGCCAGGCACCTCCTGGGTCTGTCTGTAACAGCAGAGAGGCCCCAGTCTCTCCCCTAGCCCCAGAGCCAACCCCCCTGCAGGGCCAGCCCAGCCCAGCCCAGCCGGGGGCCAGGGGGATGCTTACCTTGCCCATGTTGAAATAGAAGAGGACTCCAGCGGCCACCTGGACGATGAGGATCAGGAGGAGGAAGGCAAAGTACTGGGGACACAGAGCAGCACGGAGTCAGCCTCATGCCCCCCTGGGTGCACCCACTCCCCACCTCTGCACGAGCTCCCACGGTCGGGACCAGGGTGGCACGCAGGCCCCACTTGGCTGGACAGCGACACTCACCAGCCCCAGCAGGCAGCGGACCTCCTTGATGGCACCGATGCAGCCCAGGAAGCCCATGAACATGGTGACAGCGCCCACGCCGATGAAGACGCAGGCCCCCACCTTGAGCGAGCTGGAGGAGGTCTCTGGGGATGGAAAGATGGGCATTCAGTTTGGTCCGGCTGTCTCACCCTCATTAAGCACACCATCAGGGGTGAGGCTCGAAGGTCTAGTGCTGGTCCCCCTGGAGTCAGAGCGCTGGGGTCTGCCCCCACCAGACGCTGTGCTAGGATACGGGGAGACAGGAGTCAGACTGCTGAGGTCCCCACAGCAAGGAGCTGCCATTCAGTGGGGTGGGGCGTGGGGACAGTGACACACAGCACAGATGTCCTGGTTGTGGAGAGAGCCACAGGGACACTGAGGCCAGCTCGGGGAGACAACCATGGCACAGGGAGTGGGTTGGGTGGTTGGGGAAGGTGTGGGCTGGTCTGGGCAGGTGCCATTTGAGCGGAGACACAAATGCAGGAGCAGCCTAGTGAAGATCTGTGAGGCGAAGGTGTTCAGGGAAGGGGGGGAACAGCAAGGAGGAAGGAGCGAGCCTGATGTATTTGAAGAAGGCGAGACAGAATGGGCCAGTGTGAGTCCGACAGAGGAGACGCTTGAGGCGTAGAGAGAGGCGCCTGATAGCAAGAGACCCTCTTTAGGGCCGCGGGCAGACAGAGCCCGCCCCGGTGGGTGGAGGTCAGGGTTCCATCAGAGCACTTGACCAGCATGTCCCCAGAAGCCCAGCATATCACCTGCCAACAGGGCACAGCTCACGCCCACCTCCAGATGCCCTCAACCCAGAGGCTGTCATATGCCAGAAAGGCCAGGAGAGATGTGCCTCCCCCTGGCAGGGAGCGGCAGACTCCTCCTACCACAGCCCCTGCGCTCTCAGGGAGGCACCTGGGGCAGGATGTTTCCAGAAAGCTGGAGAGCAGCCTGGAGGGCATTAGCGGATCAGGGGAACCTCTCAGGGATGTAGATTCCTAGGTCTGTCACAACTGGACAGACATTCCTGGGAGACAACCTGGAATGTGCAATTTTAATGTGCTCTCCTAAGGAGGGCAAGGCCAGGGCTGGCACATGCGGCCGTCAGCAGGGAGGACGCAGGCCGGCTCCTTAGGGGGCCTCAGAGAAGCTGAGATCCCCACCCCAGCCCCCTAGGGCCTTAGTGCAATAACTACAAAGCTGAAGGATGGGTGGATAGGAGGGCCTGATTCAGCTCCACTTCCTGGTCACAAACAGAAATGTTCTGGAGCTCAGGAAGAACCCTGGTCAGCCCACCCTTCTCTCAAGGGTGCCAGGGCAGAGCTGCCTCTGCCCAGCTCCTCACAGGAGCCCCCAGGCAGGCTGGGGAGGGAGGGAGGCAGTGCCCCTGCTGGGGTGAGGGGAGCTCCTGGCACTGAGCCCTCATTTTCATTCGAAGCCCTCAGCACCCTGCTCTCAGCAATCAGCATAGTCAGGAGGAGGCCATCCAATGCCACTTTTTCTAAGCTTCCTGGGTTTGGGTTCCTCCCAGGGACAACTCCCAGAGAAAAGAAATTTGGCACAGCCTAGAATCCACTGTGTGCCCGCCGGAACAAGGCTCTTTATCTGAATCATCTGCTTCATTTCCACAGCAGGCCCATGAGGGTGGATTTACACCCTGATTTGTCCCTAAGAGCTCTGACGCCTGGCCAGGCTAAGATGCCACCCAGGTGCCCAGCAGGCAAGACCTAGGACTGAGACACCCCCAACTCAGCTTCTCCCCCAGGAGGCCAGCCCAGCTGCGGGGTCTTGGCTTCTCAGAACATCTAGTGGACACCAGGCCCTGACCGCACTGGGGGTCTCAGGCCGGCCCCGATCTGAGCAACCTTAGGAAGGGGACAACGGACATGCTAGGGTGGCCCTCCACTGTGCATGGCAGAAGCATCTGGGTCTTCCCGGACCTGGCAGGTACCAGTGAGCTGGCCCCAAATGAAAGGGACCGGAGGCAACAAGAAAGGGGTTCGCATCCCAGCTCTGTGGCGAACGGGTTCTGAGCCTGGGCAAGCCATCCTCTGGCCTCTATTTCTTTCTCTGTAGAATGCAACTAAATCCTACTTCTTAAAGATGTTATTATCAGCGTCAACACTTCTGTAGGGTTGATTGTTTACTAGGAGCTGTTCTAAATGCTTTTCATATATTAACTCATTTCATTTCACAAAACAACCTTATGAGATATATTCTATTATTATCCCCATTTTCCAGAAGAAGAGGCACAGAGAGGTGAAGTAACTTGCCCACGATCACCCAGCTAGGAGCTAGCAGAGCCAGGATTTGAACCGTGGCAGCCACGCTCCTGACCACGGCGCTTGCTCACTCTGGTTAAGGCAGGGCTGCGTGGCGAGTGTGAAACCCTGCAGTTCAGGGGCACGGGGGATGAGGGCTCAGGAGCCATGCCACCCGTTCACGGCCCAGCTCCACCTCCTGGCTGTGTGTCCTGAGACCAGTGAACTCCCCTTTCTGTGCTTCAGTTTCCTGCACTGTGATATGGGGACAGCAACACCTTGCCCCATGGACCTGGAACGTACATAGTAGGTCAGGAGCCCTGACCCTGGTCCCAGCCTTGACCCTTCACTTGCTCTGTGATTCTTAGCAAGTCCTTTTCCTCTGCTAGATCGGTGCTTCTGAACCCTGGCTGCCTGCGGAACCACCCGGGGAGCTTTTTAAAAACCACAGTGCTCCAGGCCCACACCAGTGGAGTCAGATCCCTTGGGGTGGGCCTGGAGCCCTTGTATTTGTGAGAACATTCTGGGCGCATCTAGGGGACCTCTGCCTTCTGGCAGCTCAAGAGTCTGCGAACTGAACAGGGAGGAGGCGGGAGGGGCAGGCAGAGGTTCCTGGAGCCTGGGGCAAGGTGCAAAGGACAGAGAGGCAGTGGGCGAGCTGAGCCTTGAGACTTTGCCCCCTGGTGTGGTGCCTGCTGGGTGTGGGCCCCGGCCAGGCAGCGGGGAGCCGGGGCCTCATCTGGCAGAGGAGGATGTGTCCCCCGTTGGGAAGGCGTGGGGAGCGTGGGCATCCCGTTGGGCTGGGGGCAGCCTACAGTACCCCCACTCCGGGCTAGGGTCTGCACCGCCCAGCAGGAGGCGGGGCCAACAGCCTCAGGCTGCATCGGATGTGGCTGGAAGGTGGATCATCCTTGCTTCCTTTCAAGACTGCGGGGAGGCCTAGCCCCCTGGGGCCACAGTGACAGGTGTGGCCTCTCCATCACCCATCCTAGCCTGGTTCCGCTTTATTCAAATCAAGCAGCTGTCCTGGGCCTGAGTCCAAACCTGCGGCCTCAGCAGCAGCTGGGAGGGAAGTGAGCCAAGGACGCACTCGCGGAGGGGAGTGGCATCACTGTACTACTTGGGACCCTCGGCTGTGCCTCCCTTCCACCTCAGGGCCTCCGTGAGATCAGGGCAGCAAGCCTGGCAGGCTTCCTGGAGGAGGCTGTGAGTAGACCTGAAGGCATCTTACCATCTGTGCAGGAGTGCCTTGGGCTTCTTTCCTCCTGCTTCAAAAGTGAGAGAAGGGGCTTCCATGCTGTGGTTGCCCCTACCAGGGGCAGCATTTAGGACCAAAGCCCTGGGGTTTCAGGTCTCCCACCTATCACCGTGAATGTGAGCAAGGGACATCACTTCTCTGAGCCTCACTTCATTTGTACGGCAGGACTAGAATAGTTCCTACACCTCATGGGGCTATCGAGGGATTAAGGCAATTTTTGTGTACAAAACGCTTGGCCCCGTGCCTGCCCCATCATGAGCACAGCCCACGGATGCCCTGCTGGTGTCCTCCTCAGTCCAGAGGCCCGACGAATCCAGCAGGCACCAGGCGCCGAGCGGGCACGTCATCGGCTCCTGACAATCCGTCTTTCCCAGCCTTTCCTACATTTCTCTGCACTGACCGGGGCCGGACTGTGGCCCGCGTCTTGCTGAGCTGGCGAATGGAGAGACAGAGACTGTAAGAGGCTTTCTCTCAAGGTCAGGGCTGAGGGAAAGGGGCCGGCCTGGGAGAGCAAGCCTCCCTCAACCCCAGTGTTCTCCAGACAACAGCAGCTTTGTGTGGGGAGGGAGAGAAAATTCCTCCCGAAAACCCCTGCAGAGGCGGCCCGGAGCAGTGTGGTCAGCGCAGGACCTGGGCGAGGCCCTGAAGGCAGCGGGAAAAGTGACCCGCTTTGAGGCTCAAGTTCTCCTGGAACAGCCCTGCCTGCCGCCCTGGCCCACCGCCCCAGAGCCAGCCGGGCAGGGGGATCAGAGAGACCCTTACGTAGCACAGAGATGAAACTGCTCCTGTCCGCCAGGATCCACACCCCGAAACCCAGGATCACGGCGCCCAGGATCTGCAAAGAGAAGGCACAGTCAATGGGGGATGGAGGGGGTCCTGCCCAGCTGCCCCTGCAGCCAGGCCAGGAGGACCCAGGGGTGGGGGGCATACCACCTCCATCCTCAGGCCCCACACCCCATGTCCTGGTGCACCCCAGCCATCCAGACAGCAGGGCCATGTGTGAGGAGTCCCTTCCGCCTCTCATCTCCCCTACCCCACGCCCATACGTGGTCAAACCAAGCCAGTTAGATTTGAGGGGTGCAGCCTTTTCCCAGGGGTACCCTCCGACTTTACATCCTGGCCCTCTCCCATGCTCATCCCCCTCCACTCCAGCCCAGCTCAGGGGCTGGGGACATCCCGAACGAGCTCTAGGGGAAACCCTGCATGGACGTGAACATCAGAGCCCACTTGCCCTTCAGAGCTAAGCCCCGAGGCCACCTTCCACAGGAGCCCTTCTGACTCCCCCAGGCAGACTAAGGGGCCCCTACTCTGGCAACCGCCCTTGGACCCTTCTTCATAGCCATTCCTGCTGGCTTTAACGTGCTGGGTGTGTGTCTCTCTATCTGGCTGGACTGCGAGCTCCCTGAGGGCAGGGCTGGGTTGGAGGGGGCCTATAGTACACGTGCTAAGTGCTCAGGAAATGAATCCGCTCACAAACCCACTGGAAAAGCAGGGACAGAAAGGCCGATGTGGGACAAGTGGCTGGGGTAGGCCCAGGGTTTCCCTGCTTCCCTGCCCCTCCCCTAATCTGCAAGGCCCACAGCCTGAGCCTATCTCCCCAGCTGGAACGCAGCCAAGATCCAGAGCCCACCAAGCCAGCCAGGGCCTGGCCTGAGCCCACCTGAGGAACAAGCCACTTTCAGAGTCCTAGCATGTCACCACCCACCTCTATCACAGGCCCTGGGTTCCCACCTCAGCCATCATCGCCTACTCTGCAAGTGAGCAGCTGCTGATAAAGCCCTCAGCGTGGAGTGAGCACCCCAGCCCCAGGGCCTCGAGCAGCCTCGCTCTACGGTCTTTAAAGCCAGAGCGAGGCCCAGAGCCAGGCAAACAGGGCCCTTGCCTTGGGTTTAAAAATTAAGGGGACACCAGGGGCGCCTGGGTGGCACTGCAGTTAAGCGTCTGCCTTCGGCTCAGGGCGTGATCCCGGCGTTGTGGGATCGAGCCCCACATCAGGCTCCTCCGCTCCCACTCCCCCTGCCTGTGTTCCCTCTCTCGCTGGCTGTCTCTCTGTCATATAAATAAATAAAATCTTTAAAAAAAAAAAATAAAAAAAAAATAAAAATTAAGGGGACACCAAAAAACTCAGTAACCAAGATAAGTAGGAATTTACAGCAACGATTTCTTTAAAAACCAAAATTAATTTAAAAAATCCATGATGAGGGGCACCTGGGTGCCTCAGTCTACTAAGCGTCTGCCTTCAGTTCAGGTCATGATCCCAGGGTCCTGAGATCAAGTCCCACATCGGGCTCCCTGCTCAGCGGGAAGCCTCCTTCTCCCTCTGCCTGCCGCTCCTCCTGCTTTGTGCTCTCTCTGATAAGTAAATAAAATCTTTAAAAAAAGAATCCATGATGAACAAAATATCATGCTTTTAAATCAAGGCGGGATCGGTATTGTGATTTTTTCCTCTTAAAAAGGAGCAGAGCCCTGATAGGACACATCTCAATGCTGTTTCTCATCCCCAAGCGAGGACCTCTTTCACCCTCCCCTAGTGTGGGCCCCCTCAAAGACAACAGCAGCTGCTGATGACCCTCCATTCTTCCCCAATGTCTCCCAGCAGGCCACCTGTCCCTTCCTCCCTCCTTGCCAGGTGGGCCCTATTACTGTCCTCATGTTACAGATGGGGACACAGAGGTCCCGACCTTGCCAAAGGTCACCCATTCCATCCTTCAGGGGCTCCAAGCCAGGTCTGACTATTCCAGGCCAGGTTGTGGCTCACACAAGTCACAGGATACTTGGGACTCATCCTGGGCCTTCACCTGGGGAGCCGGTCTCTGGGGACAGGGAGGCTACTGAGGCACCGTTGAGGGGAAGGGTCCACCCCTGGGTGGGGGTGCCTCAGGTGACACAGCCTGCTGGGATGAAGAGGGACTTCACAGAACCTGGGAGTTTGGTTCCCAAAGATTCCTGAGGCCCTGCCCTCCCCGAGCTGCACCTCACGGCACAGCTGGCCGATGGCCAGGGTCAGGCCCACGGTCTGCTCCTGCGCACCTCAGAGCCGTGTGGCAGAGCCCCTGACCTGCTCATCTCCTGCCCTCACAGGGCAGGGCAGAAAATCCCCTCTGGGCAAACACAACCCCAAGGAGAGCGAAATCCGGGACTGCCCGGCTAAGCTCCTCGGCTCGCTCACAGCACCCACCAAGGAAGTCCCCAGCACCAGCCCAGGAGTGCCTCTGTGGGTCTCACGTCCAAAGACTGCCATCTGGAGTGGCTGACCAGCCCCGAGGCTGTGGGCCAGCCAGGAAGAGGCCCAGCCGGGCAGCCAGCCAGAACGGGCGAGGCACCGTGGCCCCCTCTTTCTTGGTGAGCCAAGCCTGGACCCATGGGGCACCCCCGCACGAACCCCCCCCCCCACCGCCAGCTCCACCAGAATCTCCCGACAGGGCTCAGCCAGGAGCCGGGACCCTCACACCAGCGTCCTTCTCCCGGAACAGCACAGCATCAGCAGCTCCTGGGTTTCTGTGAACCTCAGAAAAGCTGACGAGGCCATTTTCTGGGGAGTTTGGGGCCAGGGGGGGGTGCAGGCAAGGACGTACACGTGTACATGTGTGCATATGCGAGCACACGCGGCCGCCAGAGCGAACTTTCCAAACCACAAGTCTGATCATGTAACCGCTTCCCGATGTGCAGAAAACAGAGAGCAGGATCCTTCCTGGAAGGCCGGCACCCCAGAGCCCCACAGTCTGCTCCCCCCACCGCCACGGGACTTTTGCTGCTTCTGCCAGAACTCCTCTCTCTCCCCCCACCGCCCCTCCAATCTAACTCCAGGGGGCTTCGCTGACCATCCCGACAAGGTCAGCTGCCTTTTATCATCCATTTGAATAAGCACTTGACTGGAGCCCACCCCTCCCCCCCCAGAACCTGGCCCAGCCAGAAACCGCAGCTCTTCTGTTGGCGAGTGTCCGCCTGGCACCCACAACCAGGGTCTGAATACACAGAGGTGTCAAATACTCACTTGGTGAAGGAGTGATGAGTGAGTGAGTGGACAAACCAACGTACACTGTCCCTGAAAGTCTCTCCTTTCCCCTCACCCCCCTGCGATAAAAAGCTCCCCCTGTCCCTGCCCACCCTTCCCCACATCCTGATGGGCCATCCCGGGCCCCAGCACACAGGGAGTTAATAGCGGACTCCCGCCAGCCCCCAAAGCTCTGGCCAGAGACAAGCTTTTCCAGTCTCTGGCTCCACAGGGCAGGCGAGGAGCAGGATAAGGGACCCCTTGGCCAAAACCATCAACCCTGTTTCCTTTCTCCGGGACATCTCCACCCCCTCCCTCCCGCTGCAGGGGGTGAGCAGGCTGTCTGGGCCCCTGGACTCCAAGCCGCTCCCTTACCTCCTAGGCTGTCTCCCAGACCCCTCTTCTCCAATCGCTAGGGTCCCCGGGGATAGAAGCACAGCACTGTGACCCTCCTGTTCCCCACTCCCGGCCAGCTGGCCCTTGCAGCCAGGGTGAGGCCCAGGAGCCAAGCACTTGCCAGGGGAGGCTTGGCTCCAGCTGCAGGGACAACTGTTTTCTAGAGACCTGGCCCAGCCAGGAGGGACCTGACTATCTAGCTGGGGAAGCCCAGGTGCCTGGGCCCTGCCCCAGGTAGCTTCCAGCCCGGACTGCCGTCCATGGAGGACAAGAGCCACAGCAAGGCCTCAACACCATTCTCAAGGAGGAGGCTGGGGCTAGAGCCAAGGTGGACAATGGCAGGGGCAGGCGGCACCCAGCGGTCCACACGCATGCGTGTGTGCCTGCGCGCATGCGGGTTTCCATGTGCCGGGAACACGCTTGTATCTATGTGTCGGGGTGCAGTTAGGAGAATTTAGAATGATTATTTCCCAAGCTGTCTGCAATCCTATGTAATCTGTAACATAAAACGCCTTTTCCCCAGTAATCCGTGTCCATTGTAGAAAATTTGGACAATGCAGAAAAGCATAAAGAATAAAATCCAAATTCTCAGGAATCCCAAAATGAACATTCAGAGGCATTTTCTTCTCCTCTCAAAAATATTCATGTATGTGCGCACTTTTTAAAAATAAAATTGGATCATTATGAACATCCTATTTTTCAGCCTGATTTTTTAACAGTAGAAGGTGAACCAGCAACACAAAGGAGACACAGCCCCCAGCACCACCCTGCGCCCAGGAAGGCCTCTCTCCCTGCCCCATCACACACACACACACACACTCGTGCACACTCACACACACATCACATGCTTCCCCCGCCCCATCACACACACACTCGTGCACACCCACACACGCATCACACACACATCACTCTCCCCCCCACCCCATCACATGCACTCATGCACACACACATTCACACATGTGCACACTCACACACATCACACGCTCCCCTGCCCTATCACACACACACATACATTCACACACAAGTACACTCACACACATCACACTCTCCCCTCTGCCCTATCACACACCCACTCATACACACACACACATACTCTCACTCACATACACAACCACAGACACACACACACCATCTTGGCAACTCTAAGCAAGAGGAGTAAGTCAGTGCCAGGCCTGAGAGGAAAATTGAGGCCCCAGGAAAACCAGCTCCAGATGTGCACCAGGCTTCCATCTGGGCAGCCCTATGGCTCAGGGACCTGAGGCAGGGCCTGCCAGGGTGGGTCTGGGGAAGGGGGACTGTGACCCCACTCTGGCCCTAAGCCTGCCTCCCTAGAACACCCTCTGGGGGCTGTCGGTACATCTCCCACAGTGGATGTGAGGGTGGGGGGCAGTAACAGCAAGATCTTCAGAGGGGGTGCAGGAGGGCGGGGGACCAGCCCAGGGCGAGAAAGATTTCAGAGAACTCCCTGCTGATAAGTTAAGGGACACCGGGGGGCTCTTCCCCACCCATGCCCACCTCCAACCCTGACTGGCCTGGACCTCGGTGCTCCAGGAGAGGGGACCGCTGCAAGAGGCATCCAGTGCTGGAATGCAGGCAATCTCCAGGCTGGGCCCAACCGGTTCCATGCGCAATGGTCCGTCCTCAACAGACCCCCTGCCCCCCATCCCTGGCCTGGAGTCTCTGGAGGGTCTCAGCCTGGGCTGCCCCAAGGAAGAGTCTCCGTGGGAGGCTGTCGGCTAGTGCTGGTCATACTTACAAAGAAGAGCAAGTTGAAGAGGAAGAGAAAGTATTTGGTGACTTTGATACAGGCTGACCCCATCCTGCCGGTCCTGGAGCTCCCTGGCAGAAAGAGAGAAGGCAGGTACGTCAAGGCCAGGAGGAAAGGGGAACAAAGCTGACAGGCCTCAGTGACCCGCCAGCCCCAAATCATCCCAGCATGTCCTCACAGCAATCCCAGAGGGAGGTACTAACATGAGGTCCCATTTTATGGCACCCCGAGGCCCAGAGAGGTTAGATGACTGGCCCAAAGCCACACAGCTGGGAAGTGTAGGCCTACAGGCCATCTTGGTTGCTTGATGTTTGACAGTTGGGCATCTGGACTGGCCCTTCGACCCGGCGGGGCCTGGAGGGAAATGACATAAGACCCTCTCGGGGTTTGGAAATAGCCAGATGGATGCTGGTCAAAGTCAGGAGGCAGAGAGGTTAGCAGGTGACTGCTGGTGACCAGGCAGTGAGACGGTGGCCTGTGGCACAGATCTGCAGCCGGCTCTGGGGCCAGGGGGCTGCTGGGGGAGAAGGAGAGTTCCAGCCTCTCAGAAAAGGGATCGAGGGCTCGCCCCACCATCTCCTCACAGAGGGAACAAGAATGCATTGTCGAACATCCAACGAATAGAACATTCGACAGAATAACACGAATTAAAAAAATGTTTCTCTCACACCAGAGATAAAAACTGTCATCGTTTTAGTAGCTAAACTTGCAAGCATGTGTGTTTCACAGATGGTTTTAAACAAAACTGGGCTCTTACTATATAGAGTGATTTGTAACCTGCTTTTTTTCAATGACAATGTACTCTCTGTGTACGCTGGTGAAATACTCCACAAAGTAACTTTGCGTGCTGCATCGGGTCCCGTACTGTTGATCACACATTTTGGAGGGTCAGATTCCCCCAGAAAATTCATGTATAGGCAGCATTTTACATATAATTTCTGGGGGTTCAGAGGCCCCATTAAACCCATTCAGGAGCCCCCCAAGGATCCTAGGGTTAAAGTCCCAGATACAGACATATTACTAAGCATGTAATCAATACTCTATGATTAGACACACGGCTGTTGCCAGTGTTTCACTGCCATCCCAAGTGATACCCTCGTGCTTTTGAAACAGCGCAAACCATGCTGGAGCGCACTGGTACGTCTCTCTACACTGATGGGACCCCAGGCCAGGACAGGACTCAGGGAGGGGAAGAGGGAAGTTAGGCTGCCCTCACCCCCTCCCTGAAGCCATACAATCCTGGAATGATAGCAGCCCGCTCTCGGGCCCTGTGGGGTGACAGGAGCCAGTGCTGGGCAGCTGGGGCCAGGACAGCTGCATGGGACAGCTGCTCGGGCAGAGCTGGGCTTGGGGGCAGGGAAGCAGGCACTGGGCCCAGTCCTGTTCCCACAGGCCCTCTAGGTGGGGGTGGGGGGGCGGGAGGCAGGCCACAGAGCAGAGGGAAGGAGAGCTGAGGAGTAGGCTTCACCCCTTCTTCCTCCTGCAAGGGTAAAAGGCAGTCCTAAGCCTTGTGAATATCCCCTGTCCATAAGGAGGTCCCCTCTGCCTTTTCTGGAAATAATCATCTTCTATCATCCTTGCCAGGAAGAGCTCAGCTTTGACTTTCTTTTCCTCCAGGGAGAGGGGGAGGGCTTAGGGGGAGGGCCCGCTACCTCCCAGGGGGTCCTGTTCGGTGTTCTGATATCTCAATTCGAAAGAATTTTCTCTAGCTGCCTTGCTGTGAGTCAGATTGGGGCACAACATGAAACAAAGCTGTCCGAAGAAGGAAAAGGGTGTCTGAGTGGTAATGAACACCCCATCGCAAGTGGCATGGAAGCGAAGTGTCAGTAAATACTTTCGGGGATTCAAGGGCTACAGGGGGAGGTTAGACTGAATGGCTCTTCCAGTCTACCAGGGTCCAAGGCTTGGGTCTGAGAAATGCAAGGAGAACAGGGACTCGGGAACCAGAGAAGTCTGGTAACTCCACCTGGGGCCTACCCCAGACCCAGGGTAGGGCAAACCAGGGCTCCCCTGTGTCAGGAGGTCTAGAGATCTGAGATCCCAGACCCAGGCTGGCCTGAAGGAGCCCTGCAGGGGATGGTCTGCACAATGGAGCATCGCTGTTCTCCTCTCCAACACAGAGCTCGACAGACCGCAGGCTCTGCGTCAACTTGCACAGAACAGAACAGCAGCGGAGGAAAGATTCTCTCACGGAGGGGGCATGTTTTTCATTCCCACCTGGCCCTGCTTGCCTAGCTGGGTCTCCTCCCAGTAAGTGACACGGGAGGCCCCAAGGGGTTGACCCTGGCTGAACCCCAAGCAGTCTGCAGCAAGGTCACCCCTTTACTGGAAGAACCTTACTGACTACGCTCTAGCGGTGGCCACGGGCCTGAGCAGCGTGCGCGGGGCTCTTGTGCAATTGGAAAAGTACGCAAACGGTCTTTGGCAACTGTTGCCTGCTTCTAGAGAATACGGGAAGGGAGTTTCTACATGTTCCGCTCCCACATCCTCTGCTCAGGCTGGGCAGCAAGAGCAGCCTCACAGGTTTGGGGGTGCTCAGAAACGGGCAGTTTGTGGACGGGAGAGTAAATTCTGGGCCCACTGAGTAAGGAGTAGCTGCCAGAGAATGGCAGTGACTCCAGGCGGCCACCAGCGTCTGCCAGCCCCTTTAATCCTCCTGTGCCCAGGAGGTGAGGGAGGTATTCCCATCCCTGGGGCCGAGGCCCAGAGAGGTGAAGTAACTCATCCAAGCCGCACAGCTCGCAAGCAGGGGTGGGCTCCACAGCCCGAGGTCGCTCCACTGTCAAGGGCATCCTTCCAGAGAGGGGCCTCGGCTGTATAAAGGGATCTGTGCGGATGGCTGGGATTCCCAAGTGGGCAAGAAGGAGGCGCGGGCTGCTAAGCTGGTGTTCCCTCATGCTCCAGACCCTGAGCAACCTCGCTGGTCTCGGGCACCCACACAATTGTACCAGGCATTGCGCGAAGCCCTCCAGCGTCCAATGAGCAAACTAAGGCACAGAGGGGTGAAGGAGCTTGTCCCAAATCACCAGTACATGGATCAGCAAGGACAGAACCCAGGCTGCCTAGTCCCTCACCGCCCCCCCCCCCCCGCCTCCTCTCCAGGAGGCAGCTTGGTAGGCTCAGATGCTAGAATAGGAGCCAGGCAGTCCCATGACTGGCAGGCAGTTTGGCCAATCCGGGCAGGCCCTGGGGCTACCTGGGAATCAGCTGGGGGAGGAGAAGGTGCTCAGAGCCAGAGCCTGGGGTGGCGGCTCCAGGGCACGCTGGCCAACATCCAAGGAGGCAAAGTCTCTCTTTCCTCCAAGTACAGACGTTTCCCCCACAAAGCAACACGGAGCAGAAGACGGGCAGTTCCAAGAAGGGGGGTCAACTCAGGCTGAGAACATGCCTAGGTCGTGCCATGACGGGGTGTGGCATCAACTTCAGGGACCCCCCCCGCCGGCCAAAGTTGCATTCGGAGGGCCTGGGGGGATCTAAGCCTCAGTCTTCTCTTCCATGAGATGGGAATAAGGTCTGGTGTAGGCAGGGGGTGGCCAAATGGGTCTGAAAATCAAAACCAACCCACCCCCTATTTTTTGTACAACTTGTGAGCTAAAAATAGATTTCGCATTTTTAAATAATTAGAAAAAAATAAAAAGAAGATTTTGTAGCACATGAAATTCACATTTTAATGGCCCTGAATAAAGTTGCACTGGCACACAGCCACGCCCCCTGGCTTATGTCTTGTCCCCCAGCTGCTCTGGCATCGAGACGGCAGAGGGGATGTTACGACAGAGGCCGTTGGGCCCACAAAGCCTAGAACATTTACTCCCTGGCCCTTTCTGGAACAAGTTTGCCAGCCGCCAGTGCGGGGGATCCAATGACATACCCCAAGTGTCCGTAAGAGGCAGCAAGGGTCAGGACCACTTTTAGCTTGAGATCTTGGGGGGCAAGTGAGCTGGGGGCAAGAAATGAATGTAAGAAATTGCAGTCAGGAGACAGAAGGCAAAGGACCCCTGGATAAGGGTTCAAATACTGGCTCTGCCAGCACATGGCCACAGGGAAGGGCCTTGCAGGTCCTCGATCCCCTCACCTGGAGAGTGAGGGTCCTAACGGCACCTGTTGCTATCAACAGAGAGTGAGGTGGGTGGCTGGCACGCTCAGGGCGCAGTGGGCCAGAGCTGGGGCAGGCCTTTCTCAGCACTTGTGGAACAAGTCAGGGGTGAGGGTTTCATCTGCAGACAAAATTAAACAAAGGGAATGTCTCCCAATGTTATGCTTCCGGGTATACACTTTCTGTAAACACTGGAGGGTTGGCCCCTGCTTTCCTGCAAGCTATACGGACCGCCGACAGCACAAGGGAATGACACACGTGCACATGTGATTGGAAAATTCCAGAGCAGCCACTGGCAGCTGTCTGAGCAACAGGGAGGAGGCACTGATTTTGTGTTTTACTTTATAGCAGGTAAATCGACCATTTCTAAGAAGCTACAATTTAAATTGACCAAATATATAATTTTACGCCAAATCAATTCGTACAATGAAATTATGTGCTGATATTTTACTAACTCCTACTCATCCCTCGAGACTAACTTCAGAGATCACCTCCAGGAAGCCTCCTACTCCAGCCAGCCTGATCTCTACCACCATTGTCACCCCTGGCCCTGCCAACATGCATGCTGGTTAGCCACATGCTCTCCCTGCTTCTTTCCAATCGCTTTGCATGCTGGACCAGCTCCCAGAACAGGTTCAGGCATTAGACTGCCTGCGTATGAATGTAATTCACCTCCTAGCTGTGTGATCTTGGACAAACAACTTAACCTCTCTGAGCTTCACCTTACTCATTTGTGAAAGGAGGAAAATAAAACCTATTTGGAAGATTTGTCCAGAGATTAAATTAGATAATGTGGATAAAATGCCTGGCATGTGGTAGGCTTTCAATAACTGGAGGTTACCATTCTAATCCCTGATGCTGTATAGTAATTCTCTACTTAATTGTTCCATCTCCCGCTGTGAACCATGATACTTTGAGAGGAAAGACTATGTATTATTTATGAGAACAAAGAAGCCTCCCAGCAAATGTTGCCTAATGAAAGATGGGATGGATGGCTGGATGGAGCAATGGATGGGGGGATGGGGGGATGGAGGGATAACTGGATGGCTGGATGGAGGGATGACGGACAGACGGATGGACGGATGGATAGCTGGATAGAGGGATGATGGATAGATGGATGGAGGGATCAATGGATGGGGAATGAAGAGACGGAGGAATGGCGGGATGGAAGGATGGGCGGACAGGAGAATAGGGAGATGAAGATGGACGGATGGAGGGATTGAGAAATGAGTGGACGGGGAACAAAGAGAGGAATGGAGGAATGGCTGGATGGAGGGATGGATGGCTGGATGGACGGACAGTTGGATGGCTGGATGGAGGGATGGAGGGATGATGGATCAATGGATGGAGGAATGGAGGAATGAGTGGATGGGGACTGAAGAGAGAGAGGGATGTTTGGCTGGATGAATGGACAGCTGGATGGAGCGATGGCTGGATGGAGGGATGATGGATCGATGGATGGAGGGATGAGGAATGAATGGATGGGGACTGAAGAAATGGAGGGATGGCCAGACGGAGGGATGGGTGGATAGAATGGAGAGATGGAGGGACGGAGGGATGGAGGGATGGAGGGATGGAGGGATGGAGGGATGAAGGGAGGAGGGACTTCCACATAAAACACCAGGACTTTCATATGCTCAGCCACCTGAAAGGGGTCTGATACCCACTATGCCTGAGTCAGCTGAGACTCTATTTTCAGACCTCTTCTGTCCTCACCCAAGGGGTTGTGTGGGGGTTTTGTGGGGTGAGCTCCCTGAGCCAGCTCTGAGCGCCAGGACCCACTGCCAAGACCCCTTCGCCTTCCCCGAAGCCCGTGAGTACAGGACATGGGACTGGGGAAGAGCTGGTGTCCTCAAGAGAAGCCCTTGTCTGTGTCGGGCACCTGTGAATTTGCGCCTGTAGGGTAGGCGGCTTGGTTTGTCCCTCCCCTGAGGATGGGGTAGGAGCCCTCCAGCCTGATCCTAGAACCCGCACGTCCCCGGACAGCCTGGGGAAGGGAGTCATGTGATGGCGCAGCATCTGCAGGCCCAGAGTAGGGAGGTCCCGGCTCAGTCCCTACTCTGGCAGAACACAAGGGACCAGACTTGGCACGGTGACCGCCCTCCCTGGAACTGCCGCCTCACCTGTCCAGTGACGGGCTGAGACCAGAGCAGTGTGACTGCTCAGAATATGAGTCCTAGAAGACGCGCTGTTGAGAACAGAAGGTTTCGCTGTCGCCCAGTCTGGGAAGTGCCACTTCTCGCCAAGAGCCACCCCCACGGCGGGCTGTTCACTCCCCTCAAGATGCCCGGCTGAGCTGAAGCCATTTTTCACTTAATAGCCCTCAACATCACACGGAGCACCTCTTAGGAAACGCCAGACCAGAGGCTCTCAGGGGTACCTCGCGGCCCAGCGCTAAGGATTCTAAGTGCTACAGGGTTCCTGGTGGGGGTGGGGGTGGGGGTGGGGGGGTGGGGGTGGGGAATGGCTCTTGCCCCCGCAGGCTGGCCCAGACCAAACACCTAGGAGCCCATGCTCCTTCTCCTTCCTCCCTCTCATCCCACAACCCAAAAGTGTCTCCTCCAGTCCAGCACCTCGCCCGGACCAAATCTCACCTCCTGCCCAGCCCAGCGCAGCTCCCTGCTGGTCACGAGTTCCACTCCCGTCCTCCCCAGTCCCTTATCCACACCGCAGGAAGGGGTTTGAAAACTGTAAGCCAGATCTTGTCACTCCCCTGCCTACAACCCTGTAACCGTGATGTAACCAACATGGTTCCTATAAAATCTAGGCTTTTATGGAGCTGGGGCAGGGGCGGGGGCGGGGGGGCGGGGCTGCCTGGATTGCCCTGCCCCTCCTCTGTCCTCAGCACTCCCCGCCGCCATACACACACTCATTCCTAAGGCTACTTTTTCTGTTGTTCCGGTATCCCCAGGCCCTTGCCCAGCTCAGCGCCTCTGCCCGTCCCCTCCAAGCCCTCTGCTGGTTCCTCCCCTTCCCACAGGCCAAGTTCCCTCCTCCGAGAGGCCTTCTGGGAACACCTGATCTACACAGCAGGATTCGCGGCTGCACAGTAGAATTGAAGCCTGCCAATACCCAGCCCCCTGTCCCTGCCCTGACCAAGTCATCAGAATCTCAGAGGGGTGGTTGGAGGGTCCCCCACCAACGGTAAAGAACAGGACCCTTGACAGGGGGCCAGTCACATGGTCCGCTCCCTGCAGTTAGCCCATTGGTTCACGAGTGCATCCAGAGCCCCGTTAGAACATGATTCTTTCAGGGGAGGGCTGTGTCTGTCTCATTCGCCCTGGATCCCAGAGCCTAGAGCAGTGCCGAGCACATGCTAAGCACACGATTATGTATTTGCAGAAAGAAGGAAAGGGCCGAAGCCGGCGTCTGGAGAGGTCAGGAAAGATTTCTTAGGGGAGATGGGACAAACCAACTCTGATCCTGCAACTGGAGGTTTCCGGTCCTTAAAAATGACATTGTTGGTTTAAGGGAAGGGGTGGTTGCTTCCTCCCAAGAATGGATTTTGATGTCCTCTGGGTCAGAAAAGCTGGTGGGAGCTGTGGACCCTCTCCCTAAATGCAGAGGGGCAGGCACATGCTCTGCTGGGTTTCAGGGGGTCACTAACCCTGGAAAGCTAAGAGGTTCCTACCTCTCCCATCCCCCAACTGCCTTAGAGTAGTGGTCTGAATTACCCTGGGAGTCATACAGCTTGCTCATGCCTGGGCCCCCCTCCAGAGATCCTGATTAATTGGTCTGGGGTACAGACCAGGCATTAGGATCTTTTTTAAGTGTTCCAGAAGATTCTAACATGCTGAGACCCACTGCCATAGGCCCGGTCGCCAGCATGGCCTGGTCCCTCTGCCTTGAGGGGGATGCAGGCAGGCCTGGGGTCCCTGGGGGCACCAGGGCCCAGACCAGGGAGAATCTCACAAGAAGCTCCCTGCACCTCTGCTCATTCTCAACTTCCTGGAAGCTCACGCCCTCTGGGGTTATTTACTCCAAGAGCAAATATTCACTCTGCAGAAGACCTTCGAGATCACTGCATTTCTCAGAGGGGGATGGCGAAACAAGAGCCTGCAAGTCACACAGCAAGATCAGGGCTGAGCACACAGTGGAGGACGTGGCCATCCCCAGTGCACCTGCTGCCCTGGCCCTGGCTCCCGGGCTTGCCTTCTGCACAGACAGGTATAGGAGAGTCACGCAGCAACCTTTGCTTCCCACCCCCGGAGCTGCCACGTAGTGGCCACATACCCTTGGGAAACACTGAGGATCTGCCTCTTTCGCAGCAGATGGGGATACTAAACCCAGCCACCCCGCACAGGGATGAAGAGGAACCACGCTCAGTCTAGTGCATAGTAGGGCTCACTCCACGCTGGGCACCCTGGCCACTCCTCCCACTCTCCCTGCCTGAAGATGCCAAATCTGCCACATCTGACCAGCTGTGTGGCCTTAAGCAATCACTTCATCACTGGGCCTCAGCTTCCCCACCTGTAAAATGGACTTACTATTGGATTACAGCAAGGCTTACATGAGCTTGCCTCTGCAAAGTGCCTGACACCCAGGAAGTGTCAAATGAAGGCTACCAATTACAATAATGACAATTACTATCCAGAAGTTGTTGATTTCCTGACCAACGGTGGGGGGGGGGGCGGGGGAGGGGCTTGATTCAGTCCTCCAAATGTATGTCTGGCCTGGAGGACTCCATGCCAGAGGGTGGTGACTGCCCTGCCACTCCCTGGCAAGAGGGTGGGGGTTAAGCAGGGCAGGGCAGGGCTGGGCCAGAGGGTAAGGATTAAGCAGGGCAGGGCTGCATGGCCTAAGGAACAGGGCCCTCTGCCCTGCGCAGGGGTAGAGCTTCTGTCTCTGAGCCTCTGGCTGTGCTCAGGGTCCTACCTGAGGCTGGAGGTCCAGCCAGTTCAGTGAGTTGACAACTGATCTCACCGTGTGGGCTTCAGCCGGCCTGCTGTGTGGGCTCAGCGGCCTGCTCGGGCAGGTGGAATGAGAAAGCCCCACCTAGATGTTCTGCTCTGGAAGCCCGCCTATCTGTGCGCTCCGCACCTGCGAGCTGGGCCTTAGCCACTCAGCTCTCAGTGCTCTGGACTTTGCCTGGCCATCCATAAAAAGAGGCTGGTCCCAGGTGGCTGTGTTTGTTTTCACGTGTGACAGGTGATATGTTTCCTGAAGCCCCAGCTAGCTCCAGGGGCTGGCTTTATGACCTCTTCCCGATCTTAGTTTCCACTCCCTGCTCTTACCTTTTGTTGTTGTTGTTGTTAAAACAGAAAAGAAAAGGCTAAAGGGCTGTTTCTCTGGGTGACAGGAAAATCACGAGGCCACAGAACACGATTAGGCTCAAGTTCCCTTCAAGCCCTAGGTCTGAATCCCAGCTCTGCTTCCTACTAGCTGTGTGACCTTGAGCAAGGGAGTTACTGAATCTCTCTGGGCCCCCAAATCTCTCCTCTCTAACACGGGGGTGCCACCTCTGCCACCCTGGGTCAGAAGACACTCACCCAGATCAGACCCTCCCCGGAATCACAGGATTTTGAAGCCCCAAGCCCTCCTGTTCGTCTTATAGATGCAGAACCCGAGGCCCAGCAAGACAACCTCCTGCCACACAATCCCAAGAGCCAGGGTGACAGGCTCTGGTTTCTCCTGAGGACCCGAACACCTGGAAGCTGGAATGGACCTCTGGCATTTGAGGGAAGAAGGCCAGGGGTACCACAGGAACATAGCAGCACCCTCCCACCCCCCGGCCAGACTGTGGAAGAGGACTAACAGCACCTTATGGTTGATATCATACCATTCCCACCATCTCTGATTTAATCTCTATAACAACTCCCCCGAGATAGTGTTATCCCCATTTAACAGATAAAGAAACTGAGACTCAGAGGTTCAGCACTTGCCTAAGGCCACACAAGTAAGTGGCTAAGCCTGATTAAAATTCAGCTCTGAATTGAGACCAGAGCTCCCCCGTCACCTGCCACCTAAGTGAATGAGGTAGACGATAGAGCCAGCTCATCCCACCCTTCCATGCTCTGCCTGCTTGCCTGCCTCCTGCCCCTCATCCTGCCCCAGCTCCAAGGCTGAGTCTCGACTCCGTGTTAGGAAAGAAAAGATCAACCCCACCAATCCGGGCCAGTATGTTCTTCGATGTGGCTCTTCCTAGGAGGCTCTGCTTTTAAAACCCAAGCAATGAGCCTGCAAGGCCATCAGCATGAAGAAGGGGTCACTCTGACAGAGGGTGCAGCATCGGGAAGAGCTCACACCTTGAGCGTTCCAGCCTCTCCACCTGGCACCATGCAGCCAAAGACTCAAATTGAGGCTGAGCCATAGCCTCTGACGTTTCCCTCTCCATGACTCCCTTGCTGGACTGTTCTGGCCTTCTTAGCAGGCTACTTGGGCCCCATGCAGACCCTGCTCCCTCCCAACGCTGGTTCTAGGGTTTACATACTCTGATCCACGGCACCAAAAGGATGCTTTTGACATCACCAACTTCTCGAACTGAGGTGAACAGACAGAAACGCCCGCTCAGAGGTGACCAGCCCAGGACTCTGTTCCCAGGGGATGAGAAGATAACCAACCATCCTAACACACTGGGCACATTCAGTGTATCAACTGGGAAGCCCTAAGTTAGAGGAATATTTACAACTGGCTGAGAGGCTGTCCAGGAGCCCCAAATTCCAGCAGGAAGACCCTGATTCCCAGGTGGGCCCTCGAACCATGGCTGGGATAGAATGATGAATCCGGTTGTCATATGGCCCTTGGATTGAGAGAGACCTAAATGCCAATCCCATTTCACAGAGCTATGTGACTTTTGGCAAGTTTCCTACCCACCCTGAGCCTCAGCGTCAAATGGGGATATCAAGGCTTGGCCAGGAAGAAAGTGGAAAATTCAGCTTGCCAAGCCCTTGGAGGCAAGCATACAGAGATCCGAGACTGTGGGGAGGAGCAAAAAATGCCTCCTTACATGGCAGGGGGAGGGTGTGCAAGAAAACTGTCCCTGGAGATTCAGGACACACACAGGTGCCTACAAAGTGCCCCAGGAAGCTTGCTGTCCCCAAGAACCTGAAACCGACGTGGGGCAGAGGGAGGACAGATGAATAACATGAGCATTTATGGAAGCACCCCCCTGTGACCACTGCTTCACGAATCTGGCCTCGTTTAACCCCACACCACTCTGTGAGGTGGAGAGTGGGGCTTCATTGTCCCTGTTTTATAAGCAGGATCTCCGGGGCTCCAGAAGGTGGTGGCACTTGCCCTTGTCATGTGGCCGAGGGGGGCCCAGCTGAGCTTTGTGTCCTTTGGCGATGGTTGCACAGGGCCAGGCTGAAACACGAGGACACGAACCCAGACCTGACCAGCATGAGTGACCCGAAAGGGGGCAGCATGCCTCCCCCAGAATGGCCCGTGGGTCAGAAGGTCTGAGGCATTGCCCTTCGAGGGGCTCCAAGTGGCCACTAATACTCAGAGGTTCCGTCCTGAGCCAAGCCCGGGGCAGTGCGTGGAATCCCTACTCCAGGTGGGCAGGACCTGGACACAGGAACAGGATGAATGAAACCCATCCCTGCCCTCAGGGAGGGCCTGGTCTGGAGGGACGGAGCCAAGCAAGTGAGCAATTACACACCAACATAGCGTTCTAGCAGCACCTGGCCTCCCGCTCTCCCTCTGCTGGACCAGAGAGGCACTTGAGAACATAGTCTCCGGTACCGAACAATTACAGAAGCTAATGCTTATGTGGTTACTACTTGGCCAGAGATTGTGCTCAGCGCTTCACGTGGCTTGGTTCATCCTTGCAATGACCCAACAAGGCGACGACTGCTTTGAACTCCAGTTTAGGGGTGAAGAACGTGAGACTCAGGGTGGGAAAGTGACTTGCCCAAGGTCACACAGTCCGTAAAGCTGGGAGCTGAACCCCACCAGTCCGACCCTCTGCTGTCACACCATGCTGCCTGCAGAAACCAATTTATAAACGATGGGCACTGAAATACCCTCACCAAGGCCCAGCCTACGTTCCCGGGGTTTACAGCCCAGCCTCTGAACCCAGCCAACTGAAGACGCTCTGGGACCACACTAGGCACCAGGGACCAGCTTGCACACCCATCGCAGAGCCTGGGGGCAAGTGTTTAACAAAGGGTTCACCTCTGGGCCAGGGCTGGGGTTCCTAAGAGACTGAGGCTGGGTGCTAAGGGTGGGCCCCCGGGAGGCAATTAGGGAGAAGGAAGGGGACTCTAATCAGGGACCCCACATGGCATCAGGCATGCTCCTCAGTCACAGCACCCTCTCCTGAGGCACTGGGCTCAGGAAGAAAGAAAACAGGCAGCCGAGATGCCACCTCCTCCAAGAAGCCTTCCCAGAAGACTCTCCTGCACGGACTCTCTCAGAGCACTGTCTGGTAGCCCTAATTCTCTCACCGTGGGTAGTTAGGGTGGGCATCAGACAAACGTGGGGCCTAACCCTGGCTCTGTCTACCCTTGTTACTTGACTTTTCTGAGCCTCGGTTCCCTCCATCTGTAAAATGGGCTAATATTTCCTACCTCCCAAGGCTAAAGTTCTCAGCCCCCCTAGGCCTGAGAGCCATTTGGTTCTAGGAATATTTGATGGGAAGAGGGACAGAGTTGTTGATGGCTGGTGGGGGCAGGACAGCGTGGCTAAGAACACCTCCTCCTTGAGTCTCCTCCTCTTGCATCCGGAGAGCTTCTGACATCTGGGATGCCCAGGGCAACCTGGCCAGCACACGGGCCCCTGACTCCAGCTTAGCCAGCTTTCCCCAGGGCAGGCACCCAGCTCCAGAGAGGAGTGGCCTGGAGAAATTCATTTCCACAGATGGCTGTAGGCAGCCAGGGCCTGTGAGGTTGGGATGAAGGGCAGCACCTCCCATATGGCAGGGAGAGCCCAAGCCCTAGGTTCCCAGGCAGGGTCGGGACCACTGAGCCAGCCCAGACACCCGACAGCGGGGGCACAGCCTGTTGGGGCTCCATCCCCAGGAAGAGAGGGCCCCAGGCCTGTCAGGTCCTCTGCGATTGCCCAGGAGCAGGGCCTGGGCCGCCTCAGCCAGGGTGGCCTTGGGCCTCGGCACCTCTGGAGACGTTCTGGCTTCAGAGCTACCTGGAGGACAGGCAGAGGTAGACTGGTGGGCGTGTTGTTGAGTGAGGAGTTAAAAGAGACCCAGGAAAGGGCAGAGACCCAGAGGTAAGGAAAGAGAGACAGACAATGACAGGGGCGGGGGACAGAGACAGATCCCAGGTGAAGGGAGCCTCCTGGGCATTCACGACTCCAACCCACGGGGGTTGGAGGGCCCTCTCACATCTGCACAGCAAGCCCCCAAGGAAGCGTAAGGCAAAACCCACCCAGGAACGCAGGCCCTGCTAACCCAGGCAGGATCCGCCCTGGGAGCCAGCCCAGGCCCGCCTCCCCCATGCTCACCCCTCACCTTCTTCTGTGGCCAAGAGCCCGCCTTCCCTGTGGCCTCCCTGAGAGGGGCACCCTCCCTTCTTACCCACACCGTCCTCTCCCCAACCAGCCATCAACAATGGCCCATCCCCTCCCCAGCACATTCTCCTTAGTCCTGGCCTCCCCCTGGTTCTGGGAGCACCAGGCAGAGCCATGGGCGGAAACTACTCCCCTCTGAGAGTCCCCTTCTGAGCAGGCTGGGTCTGTATCACCCGAAGGGCCACTGGAGCCTCCCACAGACCACCTGCGGTGGCTGAAGCCGGCAGAGGACTGGACCTCAGCCCACAGCAGCTCAGACCAAATGAGCACCCAGGTCCCAAACAGCCCCATGGGGTCCCCTAACTTGAGTCCTCGGGGCCCTGGCGAGGTGGAAGCAGAGAGGAACAGAGCCCAGCTGCTCCTCCCCCTAATCACTGCCCCTCCCTAAACCTTACTTTCCCTATCTGTGCAATGGGGCAGGCCCTATGCCAGCTCCCACATCTCCTGGGGCGGGAATCTAGGACCCTTCACCCTGGAGACCTAGGGCTCTGCCATTTCCACCTCCTCTTAATGGCTTCCCACTGCCAGTTGCTGGGGCATGTCTCTGCAAGGCAAAATTGAGCCAAGAATGTGAGCACTCAGAGAGGTGGGGAGCGGCAGTGGGTGGAAAGGTCGTGAGTCCTGCCTGTGGGCCTTGGCAAGCCCCCTTCCCTCTCTGGGATAACAAGAGTTCGTTCCTACCGTACAGGGAGGTGGGAGATTTGAGGACTAAAAATGCCCTAGCACAATAAAGGGAAGCACATGTGATTATTCTCACCGTGAGAAGGTTCCAGGCCACAGGGAACTGGAGGGGTGTACAGACAGATAGACAGACATGGAAAGGAAAGGTGCTTGGCGCTACAGGAAAGGGTCTGTGTCCCCCGTGGGCCCCAGGGACCAGGCATGGCATTCCAAGAGTTCTCAGCCAAGGGACCTGAGGTGACACCATGTTGGTCTCAGACAGTCACCCAGGGCCTCAGGTCTGGCCCCCAGACATGCTGCTTCCCCTCAGGCGACCCAGCACATCAGGACCAGAGCCAAGAGCTGAATGGCCTGGTGAGCCTCCAGTGGCCAGAGAGAGAGGGGGGACTGTCGGCATTGCGGTGGGAAAACAGATGTGTTAATGACCCACAGCAGGCTGGACCCGAGGCTCCCGGCAGGCAGCGCTCAGGGCTTCAGGCCACCAGGATTCCCACCCCTACCCTACCAGGAAGCTTCTAGTGGGATCCCAAGAACACAGAAGGTAGGAATATCCCCCTTCTACAGATCGGGAAACTGAGGCTCAACTGGGGCGCAGGGAGGTACTGTGCCCGGGGTCACAACTTGGAACTAGCAGAGCCTGAGTAAACACATTTGTTGGCAGCGGATTCTGTCCCTTGGCCCAATCTGTCCCTTTTATCAGCCTAGAACACCCCCCAGGCTAGAACAGATACAACATGGGCCTTAGAGTAAGGCTCAACCAGACACCCTCTCCAGGCGGTTAGGTGGGTGGAGGCAGACTGAAGCCTGAGCTGATCGCAGGGGAGGGGAGGGATAGGCATTTCCTGAGCACTTCGAACCCACCAGATGTCAGTGGTAGGTGTTTTGCACACTTTATCTCATGTAGGCCTCACAAGTGGTCAGTGAGGAAAGTAGCGTTCTTATTTTTAGGCGACGGAAGCCAGAGGTCAGAGAAGATAGGGGACTTGCTCGAGGTCACAAAGTGTGAGAGCCCACAGGTCTGCGGTCAACCCTGAGGGGGTCAGCCATCCCCAGCTCACACAGACCCAGCACCCTGAGCCCTGCCAGCCTGGCAGACCCTTGGGGGGCTCAGACCCACAGCAGCCACAGCCCCTGCTCTCATGGTCTTGGTGGGGAATTAACTAACCTGGTTAACCAGCTCACCCGCTAGACAGAACCCCAGACAGCCGAGCCGGCCTGGCCAGCGCGCCATTGTGGGCCCCAGGGAAGACGGTGGCCGGAGCCTGGCCTCGAAGGATGAGGAAGACTCAAGTCGGGGGACAGGAGAAGAGGTAAGGGCATTCAGATGGAGCTGCAGGGCCCAGGCACCCCAGGCTGGGAGTCCAGAAAATTCTATACTGTGCAGGAGTGCAGGAGGGCAGACACAATCCTCAGGGGAAGCCAGGGGCTGAGGTAGGAGGGGCAGCTAGGCCAGACCCCACCAGCCAGGAGCCCCAAACGCCCAGGCAGGAGCCGGTAACGGGGACGCCCTGAACCACCCTACCTTCCCCCCCCCCCCCACAGGTGCCTGGCCAAGAGCAAGCATCCCAGTCTAGTTCTTTCCTAGAGCCCCTCCCACCCAAAACCCACCAGCCCAATTAAGAGCCCTGGGATCGCCAATGCTGAGGCTGAGCATAGACAGGAGGCCAGAGTTCTCCCTCCCTGCCAAGGAGGCAGCCTGGGGCGATGGGCCAGGCTCAGGACAGGGAGCAAATGCAATAGGGGTTCAAGTCCTGGCTCTAGCACCTCCTTAGCTGTAGGGTCCTGGACGTGTCACCCACAGCCTGTCATTATCTGTAAAGTGGGCTCAGAAATAATACCCTGGCAGCCTACTTCACAAGGTGTGGGGAGGCCTGCGGGAAAAAGTACGTGAGAAAATGTCCACGGCGAAAAGCTATAAAGCATAAGGTATCATTAGCAGAAATGAGAACTCCAACACCCCGAGGAGGGGAGTGACTTCCCCAAGGTCACACAGCCAGGTGGCAGCAGAGCACCATTTGACCTGGGTCTCCTGATGGCTAGGCCAGGGCCCGCCCACAGCAAGACTCCGAATCCCAGGGCGGCGGTGCTGACCCTCTTTGATAGGCTGCAACCCTCCGCCTGCCATCCCAGCTCCTCTGATCCAGGACCAGTTGCCACTCTAGACCAGGGAGTTTGGGAATGGAAGATTGGCTCCGCGCCCTTCAGCTGTGACTTTGGGCAAGCTGCTACAGCCCTAGGACCCTCCACGTCCTCATCTGTAAAATGGGTGCTGCTGGGTGACTGACGCCATGGTGGCAAAGTGCCCAGGGCAGGGCCTGACACGTCTTAGATGCCCCACAGATGAGGGCTCTCTCTTCTTCTGCTGTGCCTGCCAGGAGACAGCCAGGCTTAGACACACGTTTCTGCGGCTTCCCAGAAAAATGCCCCGAACTATAACTGGGCACATAAACAGCCTGGAGAACACTAGATCTTAGAAGAAAGTCACGGTACTGAATGGCTAGTGGGCGGGGTACTGAATGGCTAGGGGGCGGGAATAAAAAGTAGAGCAAGACCCTGATTCAGAGACAGTGTGGGGGAACCTGCCTTCCCAGCCCCCTCACTTGGGGTCCCCTGGGGCTGGCACAGTGCTCACGGAAGGTGCCTCTGCCCCCACAGCAGACCCGCATGATGGAAGCCCAGAGTATGTGATAGTTTGGCGGCAGGGGGCGGGGTGTTGAGCGGGGACAGGGCAGGGAGAGGTGGTGAGAAGGCCGGGGTTCCTGTACTGGTGCTTCTGATGGCTTTCAGGGCTATCTTGGACATAGTAGGTTGCCTGTCAGGGCCTCAGTTTTCCTTTCTGTAAAATGGGGATGGTGCTAAGCATCTTATCCTCCTGCACATAAATATATAACAGCACATACTGGAAAAGGTGATGAGATGGAGGCAGGGGGAAGGTGAGTTTAGGCCTCACGCAAGCCTTTACCAAACAGGACAGGGTTCCTGCTGTCAGCAGTACCAGGAGCTGAGAGTCACCACACAGCCTCCCCTACCCCAGTCCACGACTCCACTGGTTCTCCAGTTGTAGTTCCCAGACCGGCAGCCACAGCATCTCCTAGAATCCTATTAACCATGCACATTCCCAGGCTGCACCCCAGACCCATGGAATCAGAAACCTTACGGGTATGATCGGGCCTTGACAAACCCTCCAGCAGACTCTGCCATATGTCAGAGTTTGAGAACCACTGCCCCCCTCCACGACCCACATCCTCCTCCAGACAAACTTCCTCCCACGGACTCATCTTCCCCTTCCTTGGCTCCCAGAAGGCTGTTGAGAAGGAAGGCGTCACCATGGAGAAAGGTCATTAAATAGTAAAGAGATCTCATAATTAGTTAATGACACCACAGGCTCCTGGAAGGGAGACAGGAGGAGGGTCAAAAGTCAGACTCTAGTTGAAGAGAAAAAGCTCCCCGTATCTGTCTTTCTCCTTCTTACTCCCCCCCCCCCCACACCCCAAGCACCAGCCTCCTTCCTTCTATAAGCGTCCTACCTAGCCCCTGGGGACACAGTGCCCTCTCTCTCTAGTGGGGCTGGAGCTAAGTCTGGGGGTACATTCTGGTGGGTATTGGGGAAAGAGTTTTTCCCTGAGAACTGGTCCTCAGACCGTGAGTTTAAAAACCACCTGACTGGAAAGCCTCTTGTAGGAATTCACTCCACGGAGAGTATCAGATGTGAGCACAAGATACGTGTATGGACAAGGAGGTCACTCTAGCAACGTGGAAGCAAAGGAAAAATTCAACATGGCCTACATGTGCCACAGCAGGAGAATGTTCGACTGGGTCATGGTGCATCTACTAGTGCGATACAACCGGGCTGGGAAACATGCTGAGGGAGAATACTGATGACACGGAACTATCCTCCCTCTATGACGTTAACCCGGAGTGGCAGCACAGGAAGTGGTTCATATGGTATAATCCCAACCGTGCGTGTGTGTGTGTGTGTGGTGTGTGTGTGTGTGTGTGTGTGGTGTGTGTGTGTGTATGTGTGTGGTGTGTGGTGCGTGTGTGTGTGAACACCAAACTGTTGACAGTACTTATTTCTGAGTGCTTATTGCCTCCTTTACATCTATCCCTTAACGTCCAAATTTTTCCACAAAAAATATTTCCTCAATAATTATAAAGTGTGTGTGTGTGTGTGTGTGTGTGTGTGGCCGCCCATCTAGTTCAGCTGGAGATGACGTTTTTAAACAGTTAACAGAAATATCCTTCCTACATCAGAACCACTGGCCTAGGGTGGCCTCTGTTACAAGGGGGACTTGGTCTCCCCCAGGGAGTGTTCACATTCCATGTGGACATCATTCCAACAAGCATGATCAGGACCATAAGTGGAAGCTATGGGAGGATGGGTTTGCTCAAATTCTATACCATATTTTTTTTCAAGAGTCAGATCCGTGCAGTGTTGAAAGATAGTGAGTTCTCCAAGCCTTGAGGTATGCAAGCAAAGGCCAGATGCTGTCCAGTAGACGCAGTAGGTAGAGTGGCTCAATGAACCATCGAGCTACTCACAGGACCATAATCCCATTAGTGTAAACACAAGCCCCTAACTTCCAGTCTAAGACAAGAACACCCAGGTGAAAGCTGGGCTCAGGCAGTTCCATCGAGGACTAAGCCCACTGAAGCCTAAGGCCCTCCTGACCCCCAGGACTCCAAACAGCCCTGGAAATCTCCTTCACTCCACATCACAGACCCCTGCCCCTGCGGAGGAAGACGCCATAGGACTGGCAGGAGCAGCCTTCACTTATCATTCTCTGGCTTTTACTGAGGGTGCATTCCACGCTGGGCCCATGCTAAGCATTTCACCCACATCCATTACCTCATTTAATCCTCCCGCAGCCAAGCCGCGGGAGAGCTATCACTATCAGTCCCCAGTTCAGGGATAAGGAAACCAAGGTCCTGAGCAGTTGAGAAACTTGCCCAAAGGGGCGCAGATGGTAGGAGGACGAGCTAGCCCCTAGGTGCCCTACTTGCAGCTTGCTCCCAAGGGATTCCTGAGAAGCACGGTTTGAAGAGGCAGAAGAGGAGCCTGCCGCATAACCCTGCCAGGAGAGGGCATGGGCGGCGAGACAGGGGATCGGAGGGCCTTGCGGAAAGCCTCTAAATGTTCAGCGCAAGTAGACCCACACATCCTCCCTGCCGCAGTTACTCCCCCGCCATGTGGTCAAGAGAGGTCAGGGAGATGGGCTGTCTATGTGACCCACAGTGACCCAAGGACTAGCCACCCACTCACTTACGCAGGATCTCAGACAAACCAACCCTCCCGCACCCACACTGGGTTTCTATTTTCTCTACATACCAGGGCATCTCATCGGGTACCATTGCAACAACATTCTAATAAACCGTCTCCTAAAACAGTGAGTGTGAACGTGATTTTCCAACTGTAGTAGAATTATTCATTGTTATCACTATTATTAGCAAAGACAAATTAGCATTTATTGAGTGCTTACTGCACACCTGGCATCAGAGTGCCTTATCCTTATCAGTGGAACACATATTCCCCTCTCCACTTGTTTCCCTAAGGAGGGACCTCTACCAGGAGAACACCTCTGGTCTCGCTCCGCCCCCTCCTTTACTTCCTGGACCCCAACAGAGGCTTATGTGATTGGCTCATCTAGAAGACACACACTGGGCATGCTCTGCGGGGCCCCACCTCCCCCAGAGTCGGGCTGCCTGCATACGGCATTCCATCTGGGCTGCCCTCGGCGGCCACCACCTGTTCCTGCAGGGAGGCTGGCCCCTGTCCAGCGCTGCCTGTGCCCGGACAGGTAACTCTGCCAGTTCGAGGGCAGACGGTTAGAAAGCCCTCCGGGCCCCCCGTCTAAAGCCGTGTTCTCCGGCCAGCCTTCTCAGTGTTGACGACAGCTTCCCGTCGGAGCCCCATCTCTGTCATCTGTTTCCATTTGGTTCCAAATTCAGAAGAGGGGTTCTCTCTAAAACCTCAATATGTATCAAGCGCCTTTAATCCTCACAGCACGGCCCTGAATTAGATATTATTATCATCCCTATTTTACACATGAGGAAATCAAGCCCTCTGGTGTCAAGGACTGTTGAAAAGCTTTCTAAACAGGCAGCGCTCAGAATGTATGGCTGGGGATGGAAGTGTGGATGACATTCCCAACCGTATCTGACTCTTGTCTCCCAGGCTCGGAGGCCAGTGGACACAGCCATTCCTTCCAAAGACTCTCCCTCCATCTTTTCATAAAAGGCTTGGCAAATTGATACTCACTTCAAACCAATACCCACCCCCATTGGGGAAAAAAATATGATTTATCAACAACAAAACCCAGAATGTGATCACAAGTTCAAATAATACATTTCTGTTTAAATAGGTCTAGTAAGTTTCTCCATAGCTTTATGGCTTAAGTGTGTTCCTTCTTTCTTGAGCATAAGAATATGGAATCATTGCAGAAGATTCAGAAAATTGGGAAAAGTAAAAAAATAAAGGTCTGTAATCTGATCTGTATAATCCCATTGTTGTGTATTTAAATGTCCTTATTCATCTACTTTTCAGCCTGGAGTGCAGTTGTGGGGTGGGGGTAGCTCTGAACGGGAGCACCAGGACCGGCCCACCTACAGTGGCTGTCTGTCTCAGTGCAGGAGAATGGGCTCGGCACCCAGTGTCCTTTTTCTGAATAAAACCCCGCGACTTCCCACTGCGTCATCCCGTGTGGCTCACTTACAAAAGCCAATTGCAGCAAATGCAGGATAATAGTTTATAGTTTTGCAGCCCAAGTAAGGCTGTAACTTGCCCAAGGTCACATGGCAAGTAAAGGATGATGGGCTGGGGTCTTCTGAGCCCCACACTCAGGCTATTCACCAAGCTTTCCTGCCCCCCAGAGATTTAAATCCTGCTTCCTATTAATAATAGCAGCACTACCAAAAACAGCTGATATATATATGTATATAGTACTTCTTATGGGCCCAGCACATGTCGTAAGTGCTACATATATATTAATTCACATCATTCTCAACAACCTTATGAGGTAAATACTATCATGATCCATTTTAGATGCTGAAACATGCACAGAGGGGCCAAGACACTTGCCCAAGGTCTCACCCAGCAAGTAAGTAGCAGAGGCAGGAATCATCTCTGGGCAGTTAGGTTTGTGACATTGCTTACGGTTCCTTCCCAATTTGGGCCACCCCCAGCTGGACCCCAGGGAGCACTGACTGCCTGAAGAATAAGAAAATCAACCTAGAGGATCACCTCCCTGGACGAAGTCACTCTGCAAGCTCACAGCAGAGCCAGGATCTGAACCCAGCCTTCCTAACCCCCAGCCTTTGTCCCCTTTCCTACATTGGCTCTAGAAGCCTATGTTCAGAAACAACAACTTCTATCCTGGATCCCGACTCAGCACAACAAAGAAAGTCAGGCACAGGGCCCAGAGAAGAGTCAGAAGCCCCCACTTCGGGGAAAGAAGCCAGAGGGGACAGTGAGGGGCCTCCCAGAGTGACAGAGGTGGTGGCCTGCAAAGAGACTGGCAGGGATGGGCCTCCCAGAGGGCACCTTCCTGTTCCCCCAGCCTTGAGTCCGTGCCCCCAGACAGTAGCACCTTCCACAAATTACTGCGAACTGAGTCAGGGTTCACTAAGGGTCAAAGGGGCGCCTTCCCCCGGCTGGAGCTAGAGGAAGTCAGGCTGTTCCCCTCTCAGGAGGGGAAAGGCCAGGCCTCACAAGGGAAGCTGAAGCCTTGACCGAAGCAGTCCCAGGCCAGCCAAACCATTCTCACCTCCCTGGACTCAGGTTCCAGGAGCAGGATGGGCAGGCCTGAAGGGCAAGGCACGGGCATCCAGACCCTTGCTTCCCAGGGTCTTTAACAAGGAGTCACCAAGGATCTGGCACCGAGCTGGGTCCTACTGGGCCACCCCGAGGAGAATCACTTACTTATTCATTCAACCATTATTTCCTGACAGCCTGCTGTGTGCCAGGCCTTGTGCCCAGAGTCAAGGACACAGAGATGGACAGGGCAGTCCCTGCCTGGGAGGGTTCATGGAGACGCTCCATATGCCAAAAAGAGCAGCGGAAGAAGAGGAAAGTACTCAGTGTAGACAAGCATAGAGGAAGGGGGAGGGAAAGGAAGGGTTTAGAGAAAAGCTGCTATCCATGTTCAGACCCCCTTACCCTCAGAAAGCTTGGGGTCACCCTGGGGAGGCACATGCCCCAGGGAATGCACTTTTTTGTTCTATCCTCACGTCACCCTACGAGGTTGCTCCCATTACCCAATTTACAGATTCAGAAACTGAGGCTCAGAAAGGGTCCCAAAGCTAGGAAGGGGCAGAACCAAGATTCTAGCTCCAGAGTCCAGCTTTCTGCCACCATGCTGTATGATCTCCCTGATCTACAGACGGGCAGAAGGGAGGTAAGTGGCTTCAGGTGGGGTAAGCAAAGGTAAGGAGGTGCGCCCAAGTATGGCCCATGTGAGAGGAATCCCCCAGTTCACCGGATGTGTGCATATCCATGGACAAGTGCTCACGTGTGGCCTACTTTACAAACACATCCCAGGCTACAGACCTTCCTAAAAGTGAAGGAACAAAGACACCATTAGCACGACAGAGAAGGGAAGCCCAGAGAGGAGAAGGAACTCATCTGAGGTCACACAGCCTATAAACAAAGGAGTTGGAACTAACTCCAAGAACCAGAACACAAGGCCTCTTCTCTCCCCTCAGCTGCTCATCCATATCAGCACAGAGTGAATCAGCTGCTGACAGGAAAACCAACGTGTAGGGGGAACCCCAGGGGTGAGTCAGGAACCAGCCAGCCCCCAGAGACACCAACTGGGCCTGTGACAGAGGCCCCGAGCCTGTGGTTGGCCTCCTCATAGGCAGCATTGGGAGGGGGCGAGGGGAGGAGGGAAGCAACATACCACAGTGCTCACTGTGTTTACCTCTGGGCTTCCCTCCTGGCTCCTCAGATCCAGGCTTCCAGAAGGGAAAGCTTGTGGGCAGGGCAGTTCCTGCTGAGATGAAACAGGCCCCCCAGCCCTGGCCCCATCCTGTCCCACAGAGGGGCCCAGGCTCTTGCCTCCCTCCCACCTCTAACTGAGCCAACTCCTGACTGTTTGATGCTCTTGATTAAATCATAACCGCCCCCTCTGAGCTTCCCATGGAAGAAGTGGTTATAACGGTTTGGAGGAAAGGGTCAGGGCCAAGCCAAAACCAGGGGGTGCCAGCTGGCCCCGGATGCTCCACACCCGGAGGAATGCTGAGGGCCTGGGTCTGCTCAGCCTCAGGCCAGGAGGGGGCTGTCTGGTCTTCAGGTGAAATGGCGGGGGGGGGGGGGGAATGGGGGGGGAGCTTCCAGGCAGTGGATGAAAAGTCTGAAGCTTTAAGAGAGAGGGGGACTGCCCCACATTGCCAAAACTTCAGAAGAGCCAACCAAAATTCACCCCCCCACATGTGAGAAATTTGTGTCCCCACAGGCTAACCTTTCACCCCAGCCCTCCCTGGGCTGTAGCCAGGAGGGGGAGAGCCGCAGGCACTTCTCCCCAACCCCCCTGCTCTCAAACCCAGTGCTGACTGGTGCAAGTTCCCACCACTCCCTCCCTATCACTCCATAGCATGCATCACCCTCCCAGGCCTCTGAGCCCCTGCTATGCACCAGGGTCAGGGCTGGGTGGGGGAACAGAAAGAAAAACAGGGCATACATGTGGATCCTTTCTCTTCTCCCCTCCCCGAGTCACCCTGGCTCCCCTCCCACCCGTCTGATGGTGCCTCTTCCTTCACGCCTAGCAGCAGACATCCCCAAAGGCCCGCAGGTCCCTCCGTCCCCATCACCACAGCCATGGGATCCTTCTCCTTGACCACGGGGTCCCTTACCCCAGCACATCTGGCAGACTGCTTTCCTAAAGTGCCCCTCTGAATATGTCACTTCCCGGCTCAAAAACCTTCAGTGGCTCTCACTTTCTACAAATCAGATCCAAACATCTCACCTTGGCACTGAAGGCCCTCCACGAGTTGTTCCAACCTACCATTCCCCTCTTCACATTCCTGCGGGATCCCAATTCTTCGGCCAGACTGATCAGCCTAGCAGTTTCTTAAAAATTCCCTGAACACTCTGACCTCCTGCTTTTGCCTAGGTATTTTCCTCTGCCCAAAATTTTTCATTGTAGCTGAGGAAACCTTCCCAGTGCTTAAGACCCACCCCAAATTCCACCTCCTCCATGAAGTTCCCTGTAATACTTTTTTCATTTATCTCCTATCAGAGTCACTGGTATCCCTTCCCAGACGGTAAGCAATGGAGGATGGGGGCAGTGTGTCATCCTTCATCACGCATCATGTGGGCTGGAGGGGTGGTAGGGAAGACTTCCAGTATTTGCTAACTAAGTACTGTTTGAAATGAACATCTATTCCCCTACCCCATGGGCCCCACCTACTGACCCTCTTCCTCCCCACAACACCAGTCTAATCTTACGCTGTTCACATGCTTGGACCCCTAGGGGAATCTGTGGCCCCAAGCTGATCCAAGCCCAACCAGGACTTGGGAGCCCAGGCAGAGAGTCTTGCTCAAGTGTCACCAACTCCAGGAAGCCCCGCACGCTCTGCCTGGTTTCTCCAGTGTCTCACTGCTTCTAATCCCTCTCCCCTCCCAGAGGCACACACACTGTCTCCTCGTTATAGTACAGCCTTCAGTCAGACTCCGTCCCATACTACTTTCTAGCTAGTTCCAAAGTGTATGGCTCATCTCCCCAGGACATTCAGGGAACCGACATGCAGCACCCCCAGTCTCCTTCGGTGCCCAGCCTTGATTGAATGGGTTAACAAGTGCCCACACTGACCCTCACCTTCACCCCAAGCCAAGTGTTCAGTGGACCAGCTGGGTTCCAGACACCAGAGCAGTACAGACTCAGGAAATCTCATCTGGCCCCAAGCCCTGGGTGTGCGTTATCTTCCCCAGCAGGGGCATGGTGGGGGGTGGGGGAGCCCTCACTGTCAGCAACCCACAATGAGGGCAGAGCCCAGGTCTGGCTAGGTCACCCCCGTATCCCCAACTCCATCTAATCTATAGTAGGTGCTCAGCAAACATTTTCGGCTTTAAGTAACTGGACAACCACCGACCTCAAGCACTATCACAGAAAACTCAGCCACTCTTTGGTCCAGACGACACACTCCCCAAACCTGAAATGGACAAAGTGATGCAGGTGGCAGGTGGCAATTTCTGGTACTCACAAGGTCAGGAGGGGCTGCAGCCAGCCTCCAGCCCTCCAAAAACAGGCTCATTCCGAGGCAGGAAGCCAGCCCATCAGCTGCCCCTCTGCATCAGAACAGCTGTCATATAGTGAGGGCGCCTTGCTAAACACTGGACATGAATTATTCTATTTAGTCCTCGCGACTGCCCTTGGATTCTGTGAGGACTCCCATTTTACAGATGAGGAAACTGAAACTTGGAGGGGAATGGAATCCTAATCAGTTTGGCCCCAGAGCCTAAGATCTTGCCCACTGAACTAGGCTGCCCAGCTACTATGGCCCTGGCACGGAGCACCCGCTAGTACCAGGAACAGAAACCAACAGCCCAAGGAACTAACCCCGAGCATACGGCAAGAGCCCTGCACCCTGGGCTTGACTCTGGGCCCAAAGTTTGGCGGGGTTTTCCCTCCTCTTCCCCCCCCATAAGAACTTGTCCCCTGGTTTCCAACCAGGGCCTCCCAGGCCAGCTCACCTGGAAATGCCCCAGGAAGGGGACAAAAGCCCCACTGAGGCTGTGGTCTGAAGTCTTACTGGGAGGTCGGTGTTGGGGGAAAGGGGCGACTGACATTTCCCTGCTTTAGGCTGCTTTCCCAAGACTTGTGGGTTCAAGCCCCATCCGAGGAACTAGTGCGAACTTTAAAGTACTTCGCTTAACGTTCGGGGAGAGTTCCCTTGGCTCAGTGCCACCAGGCAGGTAGGGCTGGGCAGCGGGCTGTGAATACCTGTGGCTGAACTGCAGTCCGCGCTCACCTGCCAGCACTCACCTTCCGGGGTTTTTGCGAGAAAGGCCAACGGGAACTCGGAGTTCACCTGGTTCAACCTCCTGCGTTTATGGAACCCGAGAAGCCCAGAGCAGGGTGGGGGGACGGGCCCGGGGCCACACAGTTGGTAGACGACGCAGCCGGAGAACTGGGGGTCAGGACTCGGGGACTTAGGCTCCTTTTCACCCACCAGCTGCTTCCGTGGCCCTATCTGTCACTTGCTCCGAGAAAGCTGCCCAAGCGGGCTCTGGAAGTGGGGACGAAAACTAACTTTGCTACTGTTTGTCCGGCCGGTCTCCCCCCTGCCCCTTCTCACCTGCTGGCTTTGCTTTCTGCTCGGCGTTGCAAGCCCCGCGTCGCCCGCTCGCGCCCCTCAGCGTCCGACTGCGCAGCCCTTGGGCTCAGTCACTCGGCAGTCCTCCCGGCGGCCGTCGGGGAACGCAGCGCCTGGGCCAGGCCCCGCCCCCTGGAGGACACGCCCTGGGCACGCCCCCTGCCCTGCGGGAATGTTGTTGGCTCCGGGCCGGATCCGGCTCCGCCCACCAGGCCTCCCGAGGAGGTGCCCGCCAGCCCCGCCCCCGTCCGGGGGTGGGTGGCGCCCCTTGTCCCGCCCAGCCCGCAGTCCTCCCTAATTCACCCCGCCAGCCCCACCCCCGGACCCGCCTCTTCGCCCTGCCTCCTCAGATCTGTGCTCCGCGCCCCTCCTGCCGCCCGGCCCTGTGCGGCTGAAGCCTGGCTCCCGGCCGGGTCGGGCCCGCGCTCGAGCCCTGCTGGGGGGGAAGCCCCACTCACTGCTCTGCCTAACGGTCCCGCCCCTTCTGGGCCTTCCTCGTCCGTCCCAGCCTCCCCCCAGGCCCTCCCGCCACCCCGCCAGGATCACGTTCTCCTCCCGGCCTACCCCAGCCCCCTCGGGCAAACCCCCGCCCCAAGCTCGCCCTTCCCCGCCTTAGTGCCTCCCTAATCCTGTTCTGCCCTGCCAACCCCAACCCGGGGCGGGCGCCCCCAAGCTGGCATTCCAGGGCGGGTGTATCCGGGTGCGACCTGGGACGGCGTGGGAGCGGTCCAAGTCCGCGCTTTATCAGCAGGCGGCCTGCGCCCAGGCACTTTTTGAAAATACTAACAACAACCACTGATTGGACCCTCGCCAGCGGCTCTATGGCAAGCCATGTTAAAAGGCTTAAATGCCTTAAATGCGCACAATTCTACGCGATGGTACTCTTGTTGTACCCATTTTACCCGTGAACGGCCCGAGGCTCAGAGAAGGGAAGTCGTGGCCTCTGAGTCTCACGCTGGAGGGGAGCAGGATCCGGCCCCAAGCCCTGAATCACAAGCTTGATGCGGTCCCAGCTTGCCTGGACTGGCTCCTGGAAAAGTGGCCCAGGCCAGCCCGCTTTTGGGGCTGTGCTCAGCAAGCTGCCTGAGCTGAGGGAGGAGGCGTGGGTTGATGAAGCAGGTAGCAGGAAGGGCTGCTGGCCTGAGCCCCAGAAGCTGGTTTTCTCTCTTAAGAATTGACTCAGAATTAAGATGGACAGCAAAGATCTCCAGACGGCTGTGGTGCCCGGACCTGCATCCCAGCCCTCTGCACTCCCAGACCCGAGGGACCAGCCTCCAGCAGCTTTCCTCTTTATGACCAGGACCATTCACCTTGTAGCTGACAAAGCTCTTTAACTCCCATTATCTCATTGGCATCTGACAAGGACGCCATTGTGGGGAGGGTATGATTATGCCCGTTTTGCCTGGGTGGAGTAGGGCGGGGAGCTGGATCCCAGCCCAGCGCGGTGGCTCCCAAAGCATGGTCCTTCAACCTGCAGCAGGCTCAGCAGCACCTGGAAACTTGTTAGGAATGTGTGTTTGGAGCCCCATCCCAGACCACGGAATGAGAACTTCTGGGGTGGGAGCCTAGCAATTTGTTTTAACAAGGTCTCTGGGTGCTTCTGCATCACAAGCAAGTTTGAGAACCACGGTTGGGCATAATGGTGAAGAAGGAAGGGTGGTCTGAGAATCACGAAGACCAGGCAGCAATCTGGGAGCCTTGTGACCCAAGGCAAGGCAAGGTACTGAACTTCTCTGGGCGAAAGCTGTGCAAGCGGAGTAATGATACCGGTCTCGAGAGTGGCTGTTGAGGATTAAGTGTGGAAGAGTTCATGAAACGCTCACCCCTCTTGCACACTGTGCATGCTCAATGAATGTTCTCTTTCCAGTAAAACGTCTCCTTTATTGAATCTCCACACCAAGTCGGGGGAGTGGGGCTGGGGCATCTTTAAGCTCATCAGGGTCCACTCTGTTGTCCTTCCCACAGAGGGACGCCATCTTTCCTGCAAGGGGCCAGCAGCTTACCAAGCTTCCAGATGATGTGGACGCTGCTGGTCCAGTGGTCACTTTCAGAACCACTGCTATTCCATCTTGGACTGGCTTCCTCGCCAACCCAGGCAAAATGGGCATAAAATACCCTCCTGTTCTACCCTATTCCATGCCCCTCCCCCAAGCTGGGGGTGTGTGATGGTGATTTATTGTTGGCAAAACAGCTGGATCTCATCAGTCCCTTCCTCCCCTCCAGGCCGACTTTCAATCACGTGAGTCCCATCTGCTACCCCTTCTGGCTTGTCACTCCAGATTAGAGATAGTGGCAGCTGTGGCAACATGGAAGGGCCAGCTGAAGGCAGATTTTAGAATCTCTGCCATACTCCCCTACCACCCTCTACAGCCCCATAAGAGAGGGTCTTTCTAGAGGAGCTCCCAGTCTATTGGTCCTATTCCAACAGAACTATCCTAACACGTCCATGTGAAACTTGAGGCCCACATCGCTTACATCTAAACAGTTAGCAGACGGTAAAATAAAATGTGTATTCTCCTACCTTGAGAAATAGTCTTTGTCATGACCAAGAGGCCCATGTTCAAATTTAGAATTCTTGGACTCTTTAGAATGTTCTGTAGGAACATGGCAGCGTGGAGTGGGTTAGCCCTGACCTCTCAACCCTCAGCCCATCCACTCGGATTCCCTTCCCAGCCCCATGTCTATCCTGTGTGTCCAAGTGGCCTAGAACTCAAGGCACATAAACACCCCAGCCCATGTGCCCAAACTCTGTCCACCCTTGTTACCGACAGCCACCACTCCCTCACCCCTCTAGGAGTGCACCTGCTCTCTCGGAAGGATGGACCTGGGGAATTGGCTTACGTGGACCATTTGGGCAGGGATTTCTAGGGTTTGGGATGTCTGAAACATGATTTTGGAAGGCCGTGGGGCATAGGTTCTGAGTGGACAAAGGTGGCCCTCTTGCCTGGGTCTATGAGTGGCGTCACTACTTGTCTCTGTCTCCCCAACACCTAGCACACTGCCTGGTACATATTGGAAGCTTAAGTCATTGAGGAGATGTGTGTCTGAAGTATTTAGTAAAATATCAAGTTGGTTTGGTTCCCCCCAGTGTTTCCTCTCTTCCCGCCGGAGTCAGACTTTGTCATGATTTACCCTGGGCATTTTGCCAGGCAGCCTCTAGTGAGAGACGACTTCCTTCTTTTGGGAAACTCTTCGGGCCATTCCAGAAGTGCAGCCTGGAGTTTGGGAGCTGGGAAAAGGAACAGGAAGAACTATTCTAGAAAGACTTGAGAGAAGATACCAAATGGATAGCTTGGAAGTAGGGGGAATGGTGGTATGGCAAGACAATAAAAGGCTAAGGACGGGCGCCTGCGTAGGTCAGTGTCTGACTCTTGATTTTGGCTCAGGTCATGACCTTGCAGTCATGACATCAAGCCCCACATCAGGCTCCACACTGAGCATGGAACCCGTTTGAGATTCTCTCTCTCCCTCTCCCTCTGCCCCCCCCCTCTCTCCCCCCTGCTTGTGCTCTCTCTCTTTAAAAAGGGGATGGGGTATGGTATGGCTATGGGGTTCCCAGCCTCTCAGATGATTTCCCCACCCCAAAGGTGGACTGGAACAGCAGAGCAGGAGACCTAAAGGTCCCTGTGGTCAAGAACATAGGTGTCAGAGTCTTGTTGGTATCTAGGTACCTAGGCCTAGATAAGGCCCTGAGACTTTGACACCACTCTGGGAGGAGGGAAGGAGGGAGAGTGGTGTGTCTGTTTCCTATTGCTGTGTAACAAACCACGCAATCATTGATGTAGCTCACACATCTGCAGTTTGGGGCGGTTCACTGGGGAAGGCTTATCTTTGTTCTCTGCACTATCAGCTCGTTCAACCGGAGCTGGCGTATCCTTTACAAGATGGCGCGCTCACATGGCTCGCACGTTGGTGCTAGGTGCTAGCTGGGAACTCAGCTAGAGCTGTGGACCAAGACCTCAGTTCCTCTCCATGAGGCCTCTCTGCAGGCTTTTGGGGCTTCCGCACTGCAAGACAGCTGGGTTTCAAGAGCAAACAGAGGACAAGGTAGAGGCACATGGCACTTGATGACCTAGCACCCGAAGCCACGCAGCATCACGTCCTTTGTATTCTCTTAGTGCAGGCAAGCACAGAGGCCCACCGGCTCCAGGGGGGGAGACAGAGTCTCCCTCTCTTGATGACAGGGTGGCAAAGTTTTCAGGAGAGCTGTTACCGTGTGCCAGACATTTAAAAAATGGCTTCGAATCTGCTTAACTAATGCGACAGCTAGCATTTGTGAAGCACTTCACATATCGTAAAACAACTTTCTTTTTTTTCACTGTTTGAAATGATTCAGTGATGTCTCCCCATCCACAACTCCCTGGACTCCAGTTTTCATTTTCCCCTCTGAAGCCTCAGCGCAACCCTGTGCCAGGGGGTGGGGCACCCAAACAGTCCTGGGCCCACGCCCCAACCTATGTTAGTTTATTTATTTATTATGGAGACATATGTACTATCTTACAAGCCATTTTGTATATTTTGAACCATACACAGTCACAAAACTGAAACACGAGACAAAATTATTTTAAATATTAAATACAGAAAACAATAAAAATAAAGAATTATAAGCCTATCCCATTATATTTTCCTTCCACGCCAGTAGCTCACACTGGAATCCGTCTACCATGGCCTCCTTTCATGCCCAGGTAAGAATTGTTGGAGCAGAACACAAAGAATGTTCCTTGGGGCAACCCTTCTGCGGTGTCTCCAGATACTTACAAGTCCCTGAGGTTGACAGGGAGGGGAACTGCTATTTTACACCTGCCAACGGGTAGAGCTGCACAAAACCCATGTGAGATCCCTCTCTGAGTCAGGCTGAGGTCAAAGACAACACCCCTGTGGCCCAAGAAGCCAGTGGGGTAGACATACTCCCCATGGTACAGTGGAGAATACCAAGGCTCAGAGAGAGGAGTTGAAAAAGCTTTGAATTTGTCACCAGCGTTTCAAAATTGGAAAATTTCACGTAACATTGAGATTGATGACTTCCATCGAAAAATAGGAAAATCCCAACACCCTGATAAACCTTCTGACACGGCAACAACTGGCTGGGCCTGAATGTGGCTGCCCCCTTCACTTATAATCACTCGGTCAGCCTGGCGCTGACCACAGTCCCCACCACTCCCTGTTGCCCACCCAACCTGCGTCTGCTGTTTCTGGGAGCTGCCTGCTCTGTGAGGGCAGCTGGGTTTGCAATCCTGGGCTGGACAGATACTGGGTGAACCGGTGTCCACACGGAGAACTTTCTCAGTAGCGGAAGCACCACAGAGGCCTTTGAGGAAGACCAGGACGCCCCATTCTGTTCTCCCCTTCTCTCCACCACCCTCCCAAGGAAAGCTGCAGGATCAGCACAGCCCCCCTGGGAGAGATGGTGTAGGCTCCAGTCCCCGCTCTGCTAACTTCCTAGCCCTGAGACCCAAGCAAGGCACGCCCCTCCACCTCTCTGGGTCTGTCCACTCCCCCCAACTCGTAAGGTGCACACACAGCCTTAGCTGCCTTAGCGCTGTGACACGGACTCTCTAGTCTCCAAGTCATTCCTGTCACCCACAGAAGCGCAGAGAGAAAAAAAAAACAAAACCGCCACACCCTTCCCTCCAAAATGAGCATGTATTGCCCCCTGGTGTCCACACTGCTCAGTGCAGCCAATGCAGAGAAGCAGGAGAGAGACCCGGAGAGGAAAGGGAGGCGGGGGAGTGTCCCCACATGCTCCCCAGCTCCTGGCCTCTGTTCCATCAGGCCCCCAGGAGCAGAGTAGGGCCCTGGCATGAGGGCCAGGCTAGTGTAGACATGAAATTAGGTCTCCTCAGCAGGTCCCAGCTGCAGCCATCCCACAAAAGGAAACGGGATTTAGGAGCCAACGCTCGCTGGCTTACAGTCCCCCCAGTGTCTGGAGGCTCGAGGACCTGGTGACTCTGGTTTAACAATGGTGACAAAATAATATTAACTATGGGAGGCACTGTAATCACAAGAAGGGGAAATCTAGTTGTTGATGTAGAAAATTTTACTAAAAGGCACTTGCAAAGGCCCCTAGTGGTGGTGGTGGGGGGGGGTGGATGGTGTTGGGGTTGGCTGGAGAGTCAGGCTCAAGCCCACTGCAAAACTGGCCTAATAAGACAACTGTCACTGTCACCATGCTCTATTCGATGCCCCCCAGGCTCTAGGAAATCAACTTCACAGCCCCTGGGAGACACTACCCCCCCCCCCCAGGAGGTTACCCCAGTCACACCAGCAAAGCAGGGAGCCCCTGGCAGAGCTCGTTCCCTCCAAAGCCAAGCCTTGCACGGGGGCGTCCGGCTGGAGGAGCTGGCTGCATGGAGGCTGGGGGGGGAGGGGGGAAGCAGGAGGAGAGTTCAGATGCCCACCTGGGGAGGTAGAACTCTTCAGGACCCCCATCCCATGTACTGAGAACGAACCAGGGAGTCTAGAACGAGGGCCTAGAAGGGACTTCAAAGGTCATCTGACCTCACTACTTCTCTAGTGCCCCCCTCTTAGGCCTGTCTCAGTCAGCTTTTGTGAGGTTATGCTACAGTAAGGAAGAACCCCGAACATCTCACTGACTTACAACAGCAACGGTTAGTTTCTCGTGTCTGTGAATGACTGCCGAAGGTTTCCGTGGGTCAGGTGGCCCCTGCTCCTTGTGTCTTCGCCATTCCTAGGTTCAAGATGAAAACTCGGCCCCTGTTTGGGATGGGCTCTTCTCATGGTCAAGCCCCAGGATGGCTCCCATAACTTCTGCTCGGATTCTTCTCTAACTAGTGAGCAAACAGCCTGCTCTAATGAGCCTGCAGGACAGCGGTATAAGGATGCTTATGCTCTGGGTGGATCCAGTGAGAAGACTCGTGTGGGTCCCCCCTGCATCTCTGTGGTTCTTCCCAGAGATCTATAGCCACTGTCTACACCATCTAAGGGGCCATGAGCTACCATGATCGTTGTCCCCCATTATTAAGTATAAATGTCTGATTTGAGGGAGGAAAAGCCTGTGAAGGGAGAAGGTGAGCCAAGGGGCCTAGAAAATCTGATCTACTACTAGAAAAGTCTGGTAACGAAGGAAACAAAAGGATGAAGCCATTCCTTGGGCCACTTGTCTCCATCTACTGCATCTACTTTTCTCATATATAAGAAAGTAAAAGACGATTATAAAAGTGTAGTTGGTTCTGGAATGCATGACCACGTTTCCTGAGTAGGACATGGTGTTGCTGAAAAACCTCGGGAAATCGGTTGAGTGGCAGACACACAACCTTCACTCACCGAGGAGCCCCTGGGCATCGGGTCGGCATCGTGCATGCCCTGTGGACAAATAGACCGACTAATGGATCCATTCGAGGTTGAACAATTAGGCTATTGGTGTTGTAGCTGCTTTATGTTATACAGAAACCCTTAGTAGATTATTATGTATGTTCACATCACTTTGGGGGAAGTGGTGAGGAATTTTGGATGGGTAAAGAATACCTTCTTTTTCCCACTTAATGCAAAAAGAATGTATTGCCTCACTATGGAAAATTTACTGCCTAACACGTAGGGCATGGATTAGACTTTCACACTGAGGCATACGTCTCTGTGCAAAATTATAGACCCGGTCGTAGTGATAATGAATATTATGAGTAATTCCCTTGTCCTAGGCACTGTGCCAAGCCTTTAACAGGCATGTAGGTGAGATTTTTTTTTTTTATCATGATTGATGGTAGGCGATACAAGTGGAAAGTGAAGAGAGAAGTTGAGTCATTATCCCAAGGTCACAATTCCTGGCTTAAGTAGACAGATACTTGTTTTTAATATTGTCCTTAAAATGACCATATACAGTTTCATATTCATTGGTGTGTGTCCTAAATTTTGCTATAAATAAAAGTAAAAGAAAATAGAAGCAGAAGGAATACCTCCTAACTCATTCTATGAGGCCAGCATTACCCTAATACCAAAACCAGACAAAGACATGACAGGAAAGGAAAGCTGCAGATTATATAGATCAGTGGAAAAGGATAGAGAGCCCAGGATTAAACCCATGTGTGCACGGCCAATTAATTTATAACAAAGGAACCAAGAATATGCAGTGGGGGAGGGATAGTGTCTTCCCTCGGTGGTGCTGGGAAAATTGGACAGCCACATGCAAAAGAAAGAATCTATCTTACACCATACGCAAGAATTACTCAAAATAGATTAAAGACTTGAATGTAAGACCTGAAACCATAAAACTCTTAGAAGAAAGCGTAGGTGGGAGGCGCCTGGGTTGCACAGCGGTTGAGCGGCTGCCTTCGGCTCAGGGCGTGATCCCGGCGTTGTGGGATCGAGCCCCACATCGGGCTCCTCCGCTATGAGCCTGCTTCTTCCTCTCCCACTCCCCCTGCTTGTGTTCCCTCTCTTGTTGGCTGTCTCTATCTCTGTCGAATAAATAAATAAAATCTTAAAAAAAAAAAAAAAGAAAGCGTAGGTGGTACACTCCTTGACATTGGTCTTAGCCATGATTTTTTAAATCTGACACCAAAAGCAAAAGCAACAAAAGCAAAAATAAATGAGACCACATCAAACTAATAAAAACTTCTGCACAGCAAAGGAAGCCAGTCAAAATGAGAAGGCAACCTGCTGAATGAAAATAATTGCAAATCGCATATTTGGTAAGGGGCTAATGCCCAAAATATACAAAGAATTCATACAACTCAATAGCATATATATATATATATATATATATATATATATATATATATATATATGCAATCTGATTTATTTTTAAATTTTTTGCTCCTTTTTAAAATTTAAATCAAATCAATTAACGTATAGTTGATTATTAGTTTGAGAGGTAGAGTTCAGTGATTCATCAGACTTATATAACACACAGTGCTCATTATGTCATGTGCCCTCCTTTATGTCCATCACCCAATTACCCCACCCCCACACCCCACCCCTCCAGGAGCTCTTAGTTTGTTTCCTATGATTAAGAGTCTCTTGTGGCTTGTCTCCCTCTCTGATGTTGTCTTGAGTCTATTTTTGTGTATGGTGTAAGAAATAGTTCAGTTTTATTCTTCTGCATGTGGCTGTCCAATTTTCCTAATGCCATTTGTTGAAGAGACTTTCTTTTTCCATTGGGTATTCTTTCCTGCTTTGTAGAAGATTGGTTGACCATGGAGTTGAGGGTCCATTTCTGGGTTTTCTATTCTGTTCCATCGATCTAGATGTCTGTTTTTGTGCCAGTCCCATACTGTCTTGATAATTACAGCTTTGTAATAGAGCTTGAAGTCCGGCATTGCGATGCCACCAGCTTTGGTTTTCTTTTTCTCATTCTTTTGGCAATCAGGGTCTCTCCTGGTTCCACATAAATTTTAGGATTATTTGTTCCAGCTCTGTGAAAAAAGTGGAAAAAGTTGATGGTATTTTGATAGGGATTGCATTGAATGTATAGATTATTCTAGGTAGCATGGACATTTTAACATTATTTGTTCTTCCAATCCATGAGCATGGAACGATTTTCCATTTCTTTGTGCCTTTCTCAGTTTCTTTCATGAGTGTTCTGTAGTTTTCAGAGTACAGATCCTTTGCCTCTTTGGTTAGGTTTATTTCTAGGTATCTTATGATTTTTGGTGCAGCTGTAAATGGGACTACCTCCTTAATTTCTCTTTCTTCTGTCTCATTGTTAGTGTATAGAAATGCAACCGATATCTGCACATTGATTTTATTTATTTATTTTTAAAGATTTTATTTATTTATTTGACAGAGAGAGAGACAACCAGCGAGAGAGGGAACACAAGCAGGGGGAGTGGGAGAGGAAGAAGCAGGCTCCTAGCGGAGGAGCCTGATGCGGGGCTCGATCCCAGAACTCCGGGATCACGCCCTGAGCCGAAGGCAGACGCTTAACCGCTGTGCCACCCAGGCGCCCCTGCACATTGATTTTATATCCTGCCACTTTGCTGAATTCCTGTATGAGTTCTAGCAATTTTGGGGTCAAGTGTTTTGGGTTTTGCACATAGAGTATCATGTCATCTGCGAAGAGTGAGAGTTTGACTCCTTCTTTGCCAATTCAGGTGCCTTTTATTTCTTTCTGTTCTCTGATTGCTGAAGCTAGGACTTCTAATGTTATGTTGAACAGCAGTGGTGAGGGTGGACATCCCTGCTGTGTTCCTGACCTTAGGCGAAAAGCTCTCAGTTTTTCCCCATTGAGGATGATATTCTCTGTGGGCTTTTCATACATGGCTTTTATGATATTGAGGTATGTTCCATCTATCCCTACACTGTGAATAGTTTTAATCAAGAAAGGATGCTGTACTTTGTTAAATGTTTTTTTCTGCTTCTATTAAGAGGATCATATGGTTCTTGTCCTTTCTTTTATTAATATAGCGTATCACATTGATTGATTTGTGGATGTTGAACACTCTTGCAGCCCAGGAATAAATCCCATTTGGTGATGGTGAGTAATCCTCTTAATGTACTGCTGGATCCTATTGACTAGTATCTTGGTGAGAATTTTTGCATCCATATTCATCAGGGATACTGGTCTGTAATTCTCCTTTTTGGTGGGGTCTTTGTCTGGTTTGGGGGATCAAGGTAATGCTGGCCTCATAGAAAGAGTTTGGAAGTTTTCCTTCCATTTCTATTTTTTGAAACAGCTTCAGAAGAATAGGTATTAATTATTCTTTAAATGTTTGGTAGAATTCCCCTGGCAAGCCATCTGGCCTTGGACTCTGGTTTGCTGGGAGATTTTTGATTACTGCTTCAATTTCCCTGCTAGTTATGGGTCTGTTCAGGTTTTCTATTTCTTCCTGTTTCAGTTTTGGCAGTTTATACGTTTCTAGGAATGCATCCATTTCTTCCACATTGCCTAATTTGTTGGCATATAGTTGCTCATAATATGTTGTTATGATTTAACAATCTGATTTAAAAATGAGCAGATCTGAACAGACATTTTCCAAAGAAGACATACAGATGGCCAACAGGTACATGAAAAGATGCTCAACATCACTCATCACCAGGGAAATGCAAATCAAAACCACAATGAAATACCACTTCACACCTGTCAGAATGGCTACCATCAAAAAGACAAGAGGTAAAGGGGTGTTGACAAAGATGTGGAGAAAAAGGAACCCTCTTGCACTCTTGGGGGGAATGCAAACTGGTGCAGCCACTGTGGAAAATAGTGTGGAGGTAGTTCAAAACTTAAAAACAGAACTACCATATGATCTAGAAATTCCACTTCTGGGTATTTATCAGAAGAAAATGAAAAGACTGACTCAAAAAGATACGTGCATCCCCATGTTTATCACAGCATTATTTACAATGGCCCCGATATGAAAACAACCTGAGTCCACTGATGGTTGAATGGATAAAGAAGATGTGGTGTATATACACCATGGTATAGTATTCAGCCATAAAAATGAATTAAAATTTGCCATTTCAGTGGTGACAACACAGATGGACCTTGAGGGCATTGTGCTAAATAAATAAGTCAGACAGACAAAGACATATACTGCATGATCTCTCTTATATGGTGGAATCTAAAAACAAACAAAGCAAAACAAAACAAGCTTTACATACCTTTTTCTGGATCTGGGAGGAATTCGCTTGCAGGTGTTTATGTATAGGAATATAGCCCTGTTCTAAACTTTATCCACAATTGCTGTATTTAAAAGAATGTTGTCTGAGTTCTATCTCAAAAATTTCCAGGTTGTGCCCTTAAAAGGCCAAAAGAGTGCCTTTTCCTCCTCCCCCTGTCCCTGTTCACTGCATTCCCACTTGGCTAGCATACAGATGTGATGGCTGGAGAGGCAGCAGCCATCTTAGACCTCAAGATAGCAGTCAAATGTTGAGGGAGCTGAGTAATAAGAGAGAAAGCACCAAGGTTTCAAATGTGTGCTCAGATGGGCCCACCTACCTGAACATTCACATAAAAGAAAAACCCGTTTTACCAGTAGCATCACGAGGACCACCACCACCACTATCACCATCCACAGTGTCACCACTGGTATCATCAATGTCATTACCAACACCATCACCTCTCACCAATACCATGACAATCCAGGACCACCACCCTCCCAACCACCACTACCCTCCCATCACCTTTATCATCATTACTATCATCATCAAATTAGCATTTGAAGCCAGGCTTTCTGACTTGAGGATCCTTTTAACCTTGATTTGACGGATGAGTGAATAGACAACGTTGCCGATGTCTAACTGTCAGCCTGCTCCCTGCTCCAGAGAAGAGTCTGGAAGGTATGTTAGAGACAATGGGCCTAAGTTTTCTGAACAGCGTTTTTCTCACCTGTAAAATGAAGGCAATGGAAAGGACGATATTATCTATTGCATGAGATTAGAAATGGTGTGTGTGACATTCTTGGCATTAAATTTAACATTTAGTAGTTACCCGATAAGCATCAGATTTTATTAATATAATAATTAGTATTAATAGAATCCAAATTATGTTCTGGGTGGATAGAGACCCCTTTGTCTGGCCAGCGGGTGTGCAGAGAAGTGATATGTGTGACTTCTGCGTCGTGTCCCCACAGGAGATGGGAATGCCCTTCTTGTCCCCTGGTTGTACTGCCTGGAATGTGGCCATAGCAGTGAGAACTGGGGCGGTGGGGGGGGGGCTGTGAACAGAAGCTGCAGGTTGAGGATGATGGAGAAATGGGACAGAAAGTCTGGGTCTCTCTCAACCTCGAGCAGCCACAGCAGCCTGGCCCAAGACAGAGATAAATTTCCATCTTGCTGATGCCACTGGATTTTGGAGTCCTGCTAGCAGCAGATCATCTGTATCTTTGAAGTTTCTCTTAGAAAGATTTGTTCAGTGTCTATAGATTCTGAGGATGACCTTTCCCCCAAACTCATCTTCAAATTCTAGGACCTCCGACTCAAATCCTCATTGCCGGAAGCAAAACCTGTCTCTTATTCCACACACAAGTTCCTGCCCCTGCTTGAGTCTCCCCTCACCCCCATCTGCAAAGTAGGAAGTGTGAGCTCAACCATCACTGAGGAAGAGGACGGACAAGTGAGAGCACAGGTGAAGCGCTTTTGGCTTTACTGGAAGGATGAAATTCAAGAGCTAATAATGATGAGGATGACAGTGACGGTGAGGTGGGGGTGACGGTGGTGGTGGAGGGGTGATGGTGGGGAGGGTGGGGATGGTGGCGATGGAGGGGATGGAGGGGATAGTGAGGATGGCGGGGAAGGTGGGGATGGTAAGGATAGAGTAAGGATGGCAATGGTATTGGTTGTGTTCATGGTGACACTGGTGGTGACAGAGCGGGTGATGGTGAGGATGGTGGGGATGGTGTAATGATGCTGACAGTAATGGCACTGACTACAGTGATGAGGCGGAGGATAGTGGTGGTATGGTGTGAAGTAATGGGGATCATGATGGTGATACTGGTGTTGATGGCAAGGATGGTGGTATGGTGATATGCTGCTGCTACTGCTGGTGAAAGTCACATGATAAAGTGATGGTGATAGCAATGGTGGTACAGGTGGGGAAGCTGAAGACAGCTGATTACAGTGGTAGGTACAGTAATGCTGACGGGGTGGTTAGGAGGGTCGTGTCGCTGGTGGTGTTAATAGTGAAATTGAGAGTGGTGGTGGTGATGGTGATGATTTTGATGACAGTGGTCATGGCAGCAATGGTTATAATGGTGATGGTGATGATGAGGGTGACGTAGTGATGGAGATGGTGATGACGTTGATGGTCATGATGGTGATCACAGTGGTGATGGTGATTGTAATTGTTGATGACATTGATAACTGTAATGTACTAACATTCCCACTGACCATGGTCTGGTATTGACATTGGCGGTATTAATAGTGATATTGATTCATTCATTATGTGCCCAGACATAGAATTGTGGGGATCTTCTACCAGTCTATGGCTTGCCTTTTCTTAATGAGATGAGACCCAAATTTATAGTTCCAGATCTGATCTGTTCAATCATTCCCAGATTCATGCATCCATGTGTTCACACTTCATCTCTTCTTGCAGGACCACACGTATGCATGTTCCCCTCAGTCTCTTGAGGCACACCTGTTCCTCTTGCTTCCCTATCTCAGCAAATCATGGCACTAATCATCCACAGTCCAACCTCTGGAACACACCTTTGATTCCTCCCTTTCCTGTGCACCCCTCATTTACAATCAGTAAGCGCAGCCAATTCTATCTCCAAATACATCTAAATCCTTCCATTTCTCTTGATCTCTCCATGTTCACTCTACTCCAAGTCACTATTCATCTCTCTTCTGGATGAAAATAATTGCCTTTTACCTGGACTCCCTGCTTCCACTCTTATTACCCTGTAATCTTTTTCTGCTCAGCAGTCAGAGTGGTTCTTTAAAAATGCACATCCGAGCCTGTCCTGCTCCTGCCCCAAACTTTCCTATGGTATCCTGTCATCCTGGACAAACTCCAAGCTTATTATCGTGTGTGTGATCTGACCCTTGCCTACCTCTCTGACCTCCTCCCTTTCCATGCTGCAGTCACACTTTTGTTTCTCTAATATCCCACACACCTTCCCACTTCAGGGCCTTTGCATTTGCTGCTCCCTCTGCTGGAAACGCTCTGTCTCCAGATCTGCATAGCCAAGTGGCAAAATGGGAATTCAGCAGGTCTGGCTCCAAAGTCTCTACTTTGAATTGCTACAAATACTGTCTCTCTGAAAACACTGCCCTGCTTTAACTGACCCATCTTCATTTATCTCATTTACTTTTTAGATTATTGTTGGACTTCCCCAACCATAGTATCAGCTCTAGGAGAGCAAGACCTTGCATCCTTGTTTCCCACTCTATCCCAGCATCTAGAACAATGGCTGACACAGAGCAGGTGTTCTATAAATAGTTGTGAATGAAATGATGGGTTCGTGAAGCAAACTAGAAACATACTCCCTCCCCCCACCCAGTAAAGAAAAAGCTAAGCTTGTGTCCACATGATTCTGTGATGCAGACAAATCACCTTCCCACCTCTGCCCTTGCCCCCTCCTCCTGGGACTACCGCCCCAATTCAGCCCAGTAACTGTGACAGTAACAACCTAATTGTTCCTCCTCTCCACTTAAAACCTGTCAATGTCTCCACATCAGGTATACACTGACTTCCACACCCAGGTCAACAGCTGTTGATGGCTCCTTGGGCGTCCAGAGGAGGAGGGTGGGCTGAACAAGCACGGCTCCTAAATCATCCCCTCTCTTTCAGCCAGAGGAGCCCCATTTCTATCAGCTGTACACAGAGGCGGTATAACATTGAAATGAAGGGTGAGGCTTCTAGAGCCTGAGTTCAAATCCTGACTCTGCCTCTCTCCAGCTCTGTGACCCTGGCCAGGTTACTCATCTCTGATCACCAGTTTGCAAATGGAGCGAAGAATACTGTCATTACGTACATGATGTGATGTGCGGCTGGTAATAAAGTCACTATCTGTACAATGGAGCTGATAACAGTGCCCACCTCCTAAGGGTCGTCAGAAGAGTTCAATGAATTGGTTCATACAAAGCACCGAGGACAGTGCCCAGCGTGTAGTAAATGCTCACTAAGTGTTGACTATTATTGGGAACGACATTCCCATGTAAGATTTCATTTGCTCTGATTAAAAGGAAAAACTGTGAAACTTGGTTTTCATACTTTACAACTGTTATTTTGTTTTGTTTTAAAGATTTTATGTATTTATTTTTCAGAGAGACAGAGACAGCACAAGCAGAGGGAGCTGCAGGCAGAAGGAGAAGCAGGATCCCCGCTGAGCAAGGAGCCCGATGCAGGACTCGATCCTAGGACCCTGAGATCATGACCTGAGCCAAAGGCAGACCCTTAATCAACTGAGCCCCCCAGGTGCCCCATAATTGTTGTTATACGACAATATTCCATGCTGGAAGTTTCTCGAAGGAAACTTCTCTCTTTTTTTTTTTTTTTAAGATTTTATTTATTTATTCGACAGAGATAGAGACAGCCAGCGAGAGAGGGAACACAAGCAGGGGGAGTGGGAGAGGGAGAAGCAGGCTCATAGCGGAAGAGCCTGATGTGGGGCTCGATCCCATAACGCCGGGATCATGCCCTGAGCCGAAGGCAGACGCCTAACCGCTGTGCCACCCAGGCGCCCCGAAACTTCTCTCTTATGTTGGAATTTTTTGAGAGAAAGGATCACATTTAGACACTTAGACACTTAGTTCTACGTTCCCGACCCCTCAGGCTGTGCTTGGCACAGAGTAGGGCTTCAACAAATATGCCCTGGGGGGCGGGAGTGTGGGAGTGAGCATGCGCGGGCCTCTTCTGGGTTACTCCGGTCACTTGAAGCAGCATGTCATGCTCACAAGTGCCCACCAGGTGTCGCCCGTGTCTCTGAAATGGGGCCGCTCCGGGCCGGAGCACTGCGGTCGAGGCTCACTAAGGGGCAGGTGTCACCTGAGGATGCCGCGGGCCCCGCAGATGGGGCGCCGGGGAGAAGCCATTCTGCAGCCAGGAAGGCAGGCACTGTGGAGCCGGGAGCACCAGATATCTGTTTGCTCCTCATCCGCTGGGTGGGAGCCATAACGGTATGACAGGTCACAGGTAGGTTACCAGGCCGCCCCTGGTAGTTGGCAACGGTTTGATTTGCTTTCTTGTCGCTTGTTTTTAAGCTGCCCTTTCCCCTGCATTTGCTGGGGAAGGCCGGGGACACAAGCAGACCTCCCAACCTTACCAGTTCTGGCTCTCCAGGTGGAAATGAAAGGAAAAATTTACCAGGATCTCTGAGGAAGGAAGGACAAGGAATGAGGACTAAATGAGACAGTCTGGGTTGACCAGAGATGTCAGGAGAGTCAGGTGGGCCCTACCTCTGGGTGACTTTTGTGCCTGCAGGAGCCCACCTGGATAGACTGAGGGACTTTCCTGAGAGGCAAACATGCTAGAATTAAACGTGACGGGGGAGGGGGGGTGGCGCTCCTCTCTTGCCTCTGTCCCCTCCTTGGCTGTGTGACTCTCCCAAGGCCCTTGCCCTCTCTGGGCCGCTCTCTCCGTGAGATGGGAGGGGCCTCGGTCAGGAGTTCTCAGGCCGACTTCAGCAAGAAAAGCCTGCTTCAGGCCCCAACTCCTGTGGGAGTCAGGCGTGGAAGAAGATAATAAAGCAAGGCCATCGAGGTCTGGAAGGGCAGGGCCAGGAGCTCCCCTGCTCTGACCACCATCCCCTGCTGTGACCCTGACCATCTCAAATGGCTCCAAGCACAGGCCAGTTCCTCAAAGTCCCCTCCCAGTGCAAGTCTGATGACCCTGCAGTTCTCCTACAGCCCAGACAGGCCACGCCCGCCCTCGAGGGACTTCCCAGAGCCCTGGCCTTTCTCCACACTCACAGGCTTGGGAGGAGGCCCACGGACGGGAGTCGAAGGCTGCACCCATCGTCTTTCATAGGTGGGTGGCAAATTGGCCCAGAGGTGAGCAGGAAGTAGGCTGAGGTCCCCAGAGCCTGGGGGCAGAGCCAGGGCTGGAAGCCAGGTTCCCTGCCTCCCAAGCTTGAGCTGGGCCCTTTCCGCCAATCCGCACCCCACCTCTGTCCCTCACGTGGAGCCTCTCTCGGGTCTGCTTAAGAGTGGGCCGGATGTCGTGGGTGCTGGCCCAGTGTCGGGCCAGCAGGAGGCCAGCCGCCTCTGAAGGTCACCGCCTGCACACTCCCCTTCCAGGGGCTAATTAACTCCAGGCCAGGCCCGCCACAGCTCCCAGGACGCTCCAGGCTGGGACGTTGCTGCGACCAGACAGACCATCGCTCCCCAGAGCAAGGGCGACCCCAGCCTCTGGTGCCCGCCCAGGTCACGGCCCAGCCCCACCAGCCCTTGCTTCTCCTCCAAGCCCATCTCTCAACGCTCCGGACTGCCTCTCCTTCAGTTCCCCTTCGTTTCCCAGAGAACCAGCAGGATGCTCTGAGTCAGGGTCACACAGCAAGGCCAAGGCCACAGTAGACCTGCCCCCAGTTTTCAGCCCAGCACACCACCCTTCCCACCTTTGGAAGGCACCCCAGAGGGTGAGCCAAGACTCTGCTCCTGCTTCTACCCCCTCCCCGCTGTGTGACCTTGAGAAAATCACTTCCCCTCTCTGGCCCTCAGTGTTTTCATCCCTAAGAGAGATGATGCTAGTTGTTGATAACAAGAGGGTCATTTAAAATATGACATGAGATGGGGTGTAAGCACCTGACACGTGATATGCCATCGGTAGATCATTTTATTATTTTTTCCAGGGACTTCAGGGAAAAAAATCAAAATTTCACTTCTCAACATTCCAAGCTCTTCGGTCTGACGCCAGGCCCTCTGTCTGAACTTCCCCTTCCTCCCCAACCCCCCAGGCCCCCCCCCTTAGGTACCAGCCCATTCGCTCTTCCGGCAAATACCCACTCTGCCCTGAGGATCTCCCAGCTCTCACCTGCCTCCCTGCACATCAGGAGTCCCCTTCTTCCCTCCCTCTTCTGGTCCCTCCTCGGCCATGCCAGTCTGCTCCAAGGGGCTCCCAGGTCATCCTGGTCCCGCCTAGGCTGCCGGCTCTGCCAGCACTCACCCTGCTGGGTCAGAACATTCTCTCTGGCTAAGTCTCCCACCCGTTCAGCTATGAAGCTTTTCAAGCAGGGCCTGTCTGTCCCCTCCGTGTGCAGCTGGGCCAGGGCCAGGCACGCTGGTGCTGTCTGTCTCCCACCTGCTCTCCCAGAGGGTATTCATGCCTTTCCTCATCACACCCTGTCCTGCCTGAACCAAACTCCCTCCGCATTCAATTACCAAAGGAAAGAATAGTAACAGCCGCACCATCTATCCCAGATGCTCAAGCGTCTCGAGGATGGACAAGAGCCGGGCCCCATCCCAGGCCCTTTTTACGTATCAGCTCCGTTCATCTGCCCAGCAGCCCCGTGAGGTGGATACTATCATCTGCCCCATTGTACAGATGAGGAAACTGAGGCATGGAGAGATGAAACAGCTCCTCCAGGGTCACGCATGTGGTACATAGCAGAGCCAGGCCCCAGCCCCAGCCAGGTCAGCTCAAGCTTGGCTTTTAGGAGGTGCTGGTTTGTGGGCAGGGATCCACGAGAGGCCCGGCTCGTCCCCCACTCACTGATTAGTGAACCAGAACTTGGGCTCCAGGACGGGCTGCTCAGTGTGCCACCCCAGGCGGCACCATTCACATAGAATGCACCTTGAGGGGTGCTCCCTGGAGTTGGGCCACCCATTGGTCCAGCCCCGCAGCCCCCCTGCCGTGAAGAGGCCACTGTCAGCTTCTCCTGTATTTGCTGGAATGCTGCCATCTTGCGGACACATTGGGAATTACCGTAGCTCTGCAGGCTTGTATCTATTTTGTTACTTTCTTACACACCCACCAGGCCTGGCCTCTGGAGGGGCCGGTAAGACCTACCCTGCCCTTGAGTCACTCAGACTCCCCCACTCCCAGTACATCCATCTACAGGAGTATAGGTACGTACACCCAAAACTACCAACCCTCACTCCAAAAGGATGCCCGATCGGACCTTCGTCCCACGTGTCCCACCTCCAGCCCAGCCACCAGAACTTCTCACCTGGACAACCGAGGTTGCCTCCCTGTTTCCTCTGGCGTACCTTCCAGTCCATTTTCAGCCAGCACCTGGAGCCATCTGTTGAAGAAGATCCCATCCTGCTGTAACTTGCCAAAGGCTCACCCTGCCTGCCCCAGGGCCCTGCTCTCCTCAACCCTTTGTCACCTACTCCCCGCCCCACCCTTACCACGTTCCATCTGCCACTCTCTATCTTCCATGCACCAGATTTGTACCTGCCCCAGGACCCTTGCACTGACTGTTCTCACAGTCAGGCACATCCCTCCTCCAGAGTGTCATGTCATCCAGGCGTCAGCTCAATTGTCTCTTCCCAAAGAGGCATTTTTAAGGACGCTAATGGGGCCCTGCCGCTCCCACCTCCCACCGCTGTGTCTGTTCCTCACGGATCTTGTCATTTAAAACCATCTCGCCCTGTTTCTTGTCTCTCACCTCATCATCAGGTGTGCGCTCTCAGTGCAGCACCGCAATCCTGCTGGCTGGGAACGAGAACAGCTCCAACTACTCAAAAAATACCTGTTGCTTTATTGGATGAACGCACGCGTGCGTGCACGGCTGGTGTTTTCTCTAGAGCTGGAAAACTCTTAGTAGCTCATAGACCGGATGCTTCATCAGATTTAAATACGAATTTCTGGGCCCCTCCACCCTGAGATTCTGGTTTAGTAGGTGACGAGCAGGGCCCTGAAATCTGTAGGGCTCCCCCACCCCACCCCTGCATGTGTTGCAAGTGATCCTGATGTTTTCACCTAGTTCAACTTTCTACTCTTACTGGTGGGGAAACTGAGGCCGGGGGGGGGGGGAGACTGGCCTAAAATCATATAGAATAGGAAGCAGAACCTGATTCATGAGCAGTGTCACCTCCCCAAGCCTACGGCTCTAAAGCATTGAGCTGTTGGGAAGGGTGGCAGGGGCGGGGGGAGTTCCTTCTGCCCTGGGTGAAGCTGGGGGACAGGGCCCCAGTTCCAGGGCAGGACTGGGCTGAAGCAAGCCAGACACCAGGGAGAGAAATGTAAGGAGACACCTGTCTCCGTGTGTGGGGGCACCCAACCTGCAGGGAGTGCTCCTTCCACTCTGTGCCCGGAGTGCTGACTTGCTTCGCCCAGTTCCAGCCCTTGACCCCACCCCCACCTCCCCTCCCTCAGTATGGATCCTTCTGGAAAGAGGGCTTTGGGTGCTGTCTCCCTACTCTGATGGCTGCCCGAGGGGGAGCTCAGGACCTCGATTTCCCTGACTTCGGCTGAGCAAGGGTCTGGTGCCCAGCCATATGGGAACTTGCCACCTGGCCTCAGAAACCCCTCACCCCACAACCTTGAGCTTCTTTTCTCAACCAGGAGCCTCTGTGGTTCGCTACCAGTGCTGTTGTCAGGACAAATCATGCAGGATGGAGGAAAAGGACAAGTTTTAGGGGTCCCACCGGTCCAGCTTGGGTGGCCAACTGTCTCATGACTTCCTAGCAGGGGGTCCTGTGTTGACCCCCATATGCTTCAGTTTCCTCCTCCGTCAAATGGGGGAGCAACTGTCTGGCCATCTGGGTTTGCTACAAGGATTAACTGAGGAAGAGCTTGGACGGGCCTCCCTGGTCAAGGGCCATCTCCTCTGTGCTCGCACAGAGAGGGTCTCCAGGTGCTTTGCTTGGACTTGGACAGTCCAGAGCTGGCTGTCCAGGAAGGTAGGAGATACGAAGGGCAGACATATAAATGTGAGGTGGAAAGGAAAGCTCCCGGGCGTCAGTAGACTTCAACTCATCCCCTGAGCGGTTTTGTGCCCAGTCTAGAAACATGAGGAACCATGAACCTCGAGAGCAGGAAAGAACTCATATTGCCCCAAGGTGAGCTCCCTGGGAAGTCGGGATGAGCGCCATGGTGGGCCATCCCTGCAGTTCCATAGGGTGACTTGAGATGGCTAGAAAGACCACAGCATTGAGTCATGGGCCCAGAGAGCTGTTCCTTTACTCCTTTCTCTCCTCTGCCAGGGAGAAGGTCTCCGTGTGCTGCTTCCCCACCCTTCGCCCCTCTTGGATCCTCCTACCTTTCCCTGCTACCAGCAGCATCCCTGTTACCTCTCTGATGTCAGCTCCTACCGCTCGCCCTGCAACTCAGTCCACACTGGGCTCCTCGTGATTCTCCAGACACACCAGCACCTTCCTGCCTCAGGACCTTGGCACTTGCTGTTTTCTCTCACCTGAATGTTCTTTTCTTAGACATCCTCATGGCTCGAGCTCTTGCTTCCTTCCGAGCATTGCTCAAATTCACATTAGGACTTTCCATGCCCCTCCTGGGTAAGGAAGCCATCCCTCCCCTGTCTGCTTTCTTCCACAGCACGTGTTCAACCATTGCCCAGCACATGAGCTCCAGACAAGCAAGGACTTTGTCTATTTCTTTTAAGGGCTTTATCTCCAGCATCAGAACAGTGCCTGGCACAGGGAAGGAGCTCAAGGAACATTTGTTGAGTGAATGAATAAAGCAGAGAGCAGAGCATTGGGACAGCAGCTTTGGGCAGGGAATAATTTCCAATGACGCTAATAACATTATTTTGTCTTCATTGTATTTATTTTTCTAGTTACCTTTTATTTCTCATGGCAAATGCTACTGAGCTTTTTCATGGGTGGAAGTGATTTAAAATTTCCTTTTAAAATAAATTCCCCTAATTGGAAAAAGTACCTTTATTTAAAGCATAATATGCAGTCAGTAAAGTTGTGAGTGGTAGGTGGGCACGGCAGAAGTTGAGACGGTAGAACAGAACAACTCATTCAAGGGGCTGCTAGAGTCCCCGTCTCCCACTTGACAGATGGGGAAAGCTGAGGCCCAGAGGCCAAGAGACTTGTTCAAGGTCACACAACAAGTTACTGGCAAAGTGAGCACTTCCGCCCTGGTCTTCTGATTCCAGGCGTGGCTTTTCTATTTCTCTTCTAAGTTCTTGGTTCCATCGATCAGTGGACACTTAAGGGAGGCCCAGGAGCAGCCTGTGACGAAGGTGATAAGATAGAGGACGTTGTTTCTCAAAGGTTTTATTTCCATCACCAGAACGGTGCCAGGTGTGAGGCAGGAGCGAGAGAAACACTTGTTAGAGGCATGAGCGGAACAGAGGACAGAGGCCTGCTCTACAGAGCACCCGGCACTACTTGGGGGGAGAGACCAAGCCTCCAGCAGCAGGTCAGACGGGGAAGGTCACCTGTTGGTATAAATCTCTGCGAGTAGTTGCCCCAGGAACCGCGGAGGCGAAAGGCGGGTGCAGGTGGTGGGACTGAAAAGAGGGAGGTCGGCCTGCCCTTTGGGATGGGAGGAGGTTGGGCCACTTGAGGCTGACTGGGTGGCAGGGAACAGCAAAGAGCAGGAAGCGGAGATTCATGCCAGCCAAGGACGCCCATGGCCGCGGCATCCACAGCGAGGGAGTGAGGCTCGGACCCTTAGCTGACAGCTCTGCTTGCAGTCCCACCTCTGCTACTCGCCAACGCAGCCTCCTTCATTGTCCTCATCATCCTCCTGTCTGTCCAAGGGGCTGATGTCAGGACAAAGTGAGAAAGTATCCAGAGAGTGAGTACCCTACCATCGGGACCATAGACAGAGCTCAGAAATTGCTCAGAGCTGGCATTTTAGGGCAGGGCTCAGGTTCAAGGATGGGTGGGGACACCAAGATGTCTGCAATGCACATTTCTTGGTAATAAGTTTCTGAGAGTGTTGTTTCCTTTTTTTTTGAGGAGAATCAGTGGCTCTAAAAGGTCCTGTTTCTTTGGGTTTGGGGTGGGAGGCTGGGAGGCTGAATCAGGAGGCTGGAGAGAGCTCAGAAGTAAAAGTGGCAGAAAAGTGTCAGAGGGGTCAAACCCATTGCCATGCCCACACGACTGGTTGGGGGCAGAGCTGGAAATGGAGACCAAGCGTCGGGAGGGATCCCCCTACTCCATGTTCTGCCCACAGTTCCTCGCTGCTTCCAGACTCAAGAGTCAGACATGCACTTGCGGTGGCCCGGCCTTTGAGACATGCCAGGTCATCCTGGCATGGTTGCTTAGTTGGCCCTGAATGACTCAAGACTGAACCCGGGCCTCAGTTTACCCCTCTGTGGAAGGACAGAAAGGTCCGGCCCAGTCTGTTTCCCTCGGTGCCCTAAAGCAGAATGTTTCCCTTTGAGTCCTCCTCCAACTGTTCGGATTTTTCCGGTTTCTCAGCTACCTGGCTCAGCCTCTGGAGGGGAAGGGACACCTGAGGACACAGCTGACCCCTCCCCCCCCGCCCGCCTGGGGACTCGGGGAGCAGGGTCTCAGAAGCCAGGCCTCAGGGCTCTGCGGAAGCTCAGGGTGCTCTTTCCCAGGTCCCCGCCTGAGAAGGATTTATGGTTTGGCCTATAATGTGGCGAGCTGCTAAATATGCAGATTATGGGTACAAATCCGGAGGTGGCGGGAGAGGCAGCCAGGCTGGGGGGTGCGGTGCTGGAGGTCTGGCTGCTGGACCATGTGCGCGGGTGGGGCCCGGCTGCTCCAGATGGGGCTGCAGATGTGCTGGGGCCAGGGCTTGGGAGGGGCGGCAGCAACGCGGCCCCCTTCCCACTTCTGCGGCCTCCTCTGGGCCCCCAGGCCGGGCCGCTAAGCTCCGAAACCCTCCACACCGGCGCCTCCAAGTGGCTGGGACAATGGCAGAGGTGGGTGGAGCGGAGGAGGGACGTGTTCACTGCTCAGACGGGGAAATCAAGGCACAAAGTTGTGGAGTTACCTACCCCGGGGTCACGGCAACTTAGGGACCAGGTCTGAAACCAAAGGCTGGGCTCTTGGCTCTTGGTCAGGTGGGTCAAGAGAGTGACTCGGAATGTGGTAGCTCAGGTTATACACCAAACAGCTGAGTGAGCAAGGGGCAGTCACCGCTGTCGCACACACAGGGAGCATGAAACACCCTGCCAGAGGGCGCTGGCTCGGGGGCAGTAGAGTCGGGGTGTGACCAGAGGGCCGGCCATCGCCATGAGCCTGGTGTGACCTGCTCCGCAGAACTGGGGACGGAGGCCTCAGGGAGGAGGGGTGAGCACAGGAACGCAGGATGCCTTCCTTAGATCAGGTGGAGATTTCATGGAAAATGGAGCTGGGTTAGCCAGAGGGAAGAGGAAGCAGGATGTCATCCTATTTTACGGGAAGATGAGAACAAAGAAGGTAGAGAAGGTTCTACCGTCCCGAAGTGGGGACTGTAGGAGGAAGGGTGTCGACCCTTCTATTTTTTCACTTGGGGGAAACAAGGCACAGAGCAGGGCTGTCATTCACTCAAGGAATACAGCAGCTGGGTAGACTCCTAGCAAAGGGTCTGGTGTCTTGGTTCGTTCCCAGGGTGGCTGGAGGGAATGAGAGTGAGATGGAGTGTGGGACCTGAAGCTTCTCTTGTGCTTGGTTAAGGTGCGACTTTGGCCAAAGTGTCCCCTCCTCAGCCTGACCCTGTGGTTCCCTGAGGATTACGCAGACCAGGGGTGACTGGGGCTCCCTCCCAACCAGCTAAAATGCCTCCTTCCTGCCAGGAGTCCCCAACCACGGGAGTCCTACCCCAAGCAGAGGAGATTGGCCAGTGAACGTGGCTCTCCCCAACTCCGTTTCTGGGTCCTGGACCCAAGCATGTGCTTGGCCTAATGGGGACCAAGATGGCGGCCGGGGACCAGGAAGGCAGAATGTAGAGACTGAGAGTGACTGGGTCAGGATGAATGGACAAATTCATCACCAGGATGTGAGAATTGGAATCGGAGACGCTGGGACCCTGGGAAACAGACCCCACTCAGACGTCTGAGTCAACAACTGTTTCCAGGACACTTTCCCCTCAGGGAAAGATGGCACCGCTCAGAACCTGACTGGTACAGGCAGAAGCAGAATCCGTCATCATGGACAGTGAGGGCTGCCAGAGGAAGGGGGCCTGCTGGGGGCCTCTGCCCTGACCCTGCTGTCCCTCCCCATCCTCCCTCACAACATGATTCTGCCCCAAGGGGCTTCTTCTGCTGCCCACTCATGGATCCGTGGATCACCACAGTCTGCCTTTCGAGACTCCTTCCCATGCGGGGCTTCTGGGGAGACATTCTCAAGGCTGGAATACACTAAGCATGAACTGGGAGTCTGACAGACCAGGTCTGAATCTGAGTCTCTTGTTAGCTGTGTGACCTTGGGCAAGTAACTTAACCTCTCTGAGTTTGTAGAATAAGGTTGCTATATGCCTGACGCATAGCAGGTGTTCGTTAAAATGGCCATCCCTCCTTTATTCTCCTTGCAAGGAAACCTCTCCTGCCTGGCTCTTTGCATTGCCAATAGTCCATGGGCTCCTTTTCCCCCAACTTGTTTCTTCCCTAGTGATGACGAGACCTTCGGGAAGTGTCTAAGTAGCGGCAGTCCCTACCAAGCCCTGTGCTGGCTGTTCCCATCACTGCTGCTGAAACTGAAACAGAGAGGTGACGATACTTGCTCAAGGCCACACACAACTAAGAGACCAAGGAGACTCGAGTCCAGATCCGTATGAGCCCCCAAGGCCTTGTCTTTCCAGACCACGTTGCCGCTGCCTCTTCTAATGAATCCTAGACCAACTTCAGGCTCAAAAGATCAATAAGGTGGGGGTAGAGTGGGCCTTGGGGCCATGGAGATAAGGGCTCAGGTTGGTGGGGACTGGGGAAGGGAAGGGGATTCCATGGGGGGGGGGGTTGGGAGGCCAAGGACAGGCTTTGTCACCTCACAGTTATGTAAGAGGGAAGGGTCTGCACCGTGCTCCCAGGTGACTCCTAGGCTGGGGGAGTCTCGGGGAGGGGGGCTCCCTCTGGAAAGGGCCAGAGGTGAGCCCACATCTTGGGCACCCCAGGCCCAGCTCTTTGCTCCTGGGAGAGCAGGGATTTCTCCTTTGCCTTTGGGCAAAGCTGAACACCAAATGCCCAACCCGTTCCTAAGTTATCAGAGGAATCTTCAGGCAAAGCTCTGAACTTCAAAAGGTTTCACTACCGACCCCCCCCTACCCCACCCCTCAAGCTAGCCACAAAAAGAGAGCTTTGATTCTGGGGTGGGGGGAGACATTTTCCCCCATGTTATTTTATTGAATTCAGCAGAGCCTTTTATTTTTAATTCAGGAAGTGTCCTGACAATAAAGACATCATCAATATATTAACTCACTTCTTTAAAATTTCCCAGCACGGTCTGGAGAGAGATTTTGCAAATGGAAAACAACACAGCAGTAAAGTGAGCGGCACGGCTCCGCTGTCACTGCTTCCCTGGTTGGGCTTTGAGCAGGGACGGAGTGCCGGCGGGGACAGAAGACGGGGAAGAGCCTCCCCAGCCAGCCGGGCAGGGCCGACTCCCACCGTCAAGGCGCTCATTCTAGAGCTGGCCTCCGTGACTGGGCACTGTTTCATTTTCATCTGCTTTTGCAAAGAAATTACAAGAAGCAATGGCTATTTGCTAGAGCCCTTGGCCATGCTTTTAACACTATTTGCAATCCCATAGGAGGAAATTTTGGCTCATTCTGTAATGTCCAAAGGTCGCTGGTATCTGTAAAGTCTTCTACAGCACACCGGGGGCTATGTTAGGATTTATTTGCAGGACCTCATTCAGATGGGCCCTCACACCATGCTCTGGAGGAGGGAGGCCTCTCCCCATTTTGCAGGTAAGGAAAGCTGCGGCGTGTCCAGTATCACACAGCCAGAAGGCAGGAGTCAAGAAGGCACCCCGAGCACCCTGACCCAACACTCCCTGCTGAGACAAAGGCTCTGGTTCTTGGCGGACAGTTGGGAGGCCCCTCCAGCCCGACACCCCCCTTTTACCTTCAGTGTCAATGTGAGGCCAACTTCTTAGTTGGAAGAAGTAAATTCCTTGGGGGATATACTCATTCATTCATTTATTCAACAGAAATGTGTGGAGAATCTTCTAGAAGCCAAGGCTTGGGCTGGTGTAGGGATATAGCAATAAAAACAAGGCCCTCAGCCTCATGGATGTTCAGGGGTCAGGCCGCTCTCCCCTGCCACCCCCACAATCCCTCCTCGCTAAAGAAGGGGCAGCTGGCCTGCCGCAGGTTTCCAACCTGCCCCCTAGGAACAGCTCTCAGCCAGGCGTGGGACCCAAGCTGGTCCCCCTCCCTCCCTCCCCACAGCCCGCCCTGGGCCTCTGCCCCAGATCTGTATGGTTTGGGCTCTGCCTGGGACAGGCCAGGGGCAAGGGAGCCCCCCAGGGAGCCCGGATCAGCAGCCATGAGGGGCGGGGGAGGGAGAGGGGGCAAGCAGAGGTGTGTTTTGAAATCTGCTTCCTTTTGGCCACGCTTGAACTTCCAAGAGGCTGGGTTTGACTGACAGGCGCAGAAAGGGAGCGCTGACTCCCCATGGAGCCCAGGGCAGAGATGGAGGGGCTCCGCGGGGGCTGGGGCCCTGGGCCTGCATCTTTTGCCCTTCCTCCTCTGCTCTCAGCTTGGGGGAGGCTGGGGCCTGGGTGCCGGCTCCCCGGGCCCAAGAAGGCCAGGGCAGGGGTGGAGGTCTCAGAGTCAGGAAAATCCCAGAATCACGGCAGGACTGAGCCTTTCAGGGCCAGTCTGACAACAGCAGCACTGCCAACAAGGACTGTCAGCATTTATTGTGTGTCCCCCATTCCCTCTTTACACAAATGCTTCTTCGATGAGCTCATCTCTGTAGAAAGAGCAGAACAGGGCCCAGCGCCTCGTAAATGCTACATAAGCATTTGTGAGTGGATAAAGGAGTTGGGGTGCAGGCTTGCTGTTGGTCTGTTCCCTCTCAGATCTGGCCCCTGCTCTCCATCCTACTTTGTGTCCCAGGGCGGAAGCTGCCGAACTACATCTCCCAGGCTCCCTTGCCATTGGCTTCCTGTTAGCCTGGGCCAGTGGGAAGAACAGGTTGGGAACCAGGGGGCAGGAGCCAGGGTCCTTCCACCCCCAACCCCCCCCCCCCCCGCTTCCTTCCGTGGCATCTTGGGCAGTGGCTTCAAGGACTCACATCCGTGGTTCCAGGTCCCAGGGACAGGCCCTCCCTCCAAGTCCCAGCTCTTGTGGGCAGCCCTGCACAACTGTGGTTCCCGTGCCCCACCCCCCCCATCCTGGCTCCCAGGCTCTGCTGTCATCACTTCTTCCCTGGTCCCCTGGGTCCCAGGAAGTGGTGGTCTCCTGCCGCAGCTTGTTGCCGGGGTGCCTCACCGAGATCCTGCTCAGGCCTTACAGCTCTTCCGGCATCTTCAGAACGAGTGCCCTGTGTTAAATTCCCTCCGTTGAAATGCCTGTTCTGGTTGCCTGACCTCCTACTGTGTGCCACACTCAGGTCCCTCTGTTCAAGAAGCTTATAATCTAGTGGGGAAGAAGGGCATTCATCAACCATCCCCTAAGTCCGTGTATAATTACAGACAGCAGTCACTGCTGTGAAGGACAGAGTCTGTGAAGAAAGGCCCCCAGCGGAGGGGTTGGAGCTCACCCTGGGGTCAAGCAGGCAGGCTGCCCCGAGGAAGGGATGTGTTTTTCCGGCCCCACGGTAGATGTTTTCCATGTACCAGTTCTTGTCCCCATGGAAGTTCTGCAAGGTAAGGGACAGACTTCTATCACCAGCCACAAGGTCCGCAGGGGCCTGGACTGGACTGCGACCTGAGTTTGCCTGCCCTTCTCATGGCCACATACTGCCTAATGTCTGCAGCTGACATTTTGCAGAGGCAAGGAGAGGCCTAGAGAAGGACAGTGACTTCCCCAGGGTCGCCAAACTGGGAGAAGTCAGGTCACCTGGCCCCGGGGTTTGCCCTGTGAGATGTTCCACATCACTGCTCAAGTGCGGACTCAGCGCTTCCTCTCCGTCCCTCCTCCCCCTTCCCCAGCTCCCGTCCAAGCCCCAGGCAGAGGCAGCTCAGAAACCACAGTTCTGGGCCCCCTGCCAGAGCCTGCCCCTCGGCCACCCCTTCCCACTGTCCTGAGTTTCTGAAACAAGCCCTCTGTCTCAGGGGAAAGCTTTTGCAGCCCTCCTGAGGCTGTGTGTGTGTGTGTGTGTGTGTGTGTGTGTGTGTACTTTCCTGGAGCATGTCTCCCCAGGGGTAGGAGGCAGAGGGCAAATAGGGCCCTTCCTAAGACTAAGGAACCCCCAACCCGCACTGTGAGTCAACCCCTTAAAATTAATTACCGCAAGTATGGGCATGACCTCCTTGGCAGAAGGTGGATGGGAATTAGGGAATGTGGGGTCCAGGGGACCCTGGGGGGCTTTTCAAGGCAGAGTAGCCCCCAGCAGGCATTAGGGGCATGGGGAGCAGCCAATGGCTTTCTGGCTAAGAGCCAGCAGGGACAGAGAGCAGGCCCAGAGAGAGCCAAAGAGGCAAGACTCCAGGACATCTGGGCTGGGGGAAGGTGCAAAATATTCATGCAGGAGGTGAAGGCCTGGCTGTGCATGGCCCTGAGGTCTCTGACGGGAAGTTAAGGCCTTAGGGAACAGGAAGCTTGGCTGGGAATGGGCTGGGGGAGGAGCCTCAGCCTTGGAGAGAAGCTGGCTGACGCCTCCTAGAGCAGATGGGGACACTGAGGCCGAGGGGCAGATGATGTGTTCCAGGGAGAGACGGGGAAGGGACTGACCCTCAGTGCTTTCGACTTTTCACCCCATCACCCCTAAATTGAAGCCCGCCAGGACCCACTTCCTTAAAATCCTGAACGCCTTGGCCCAGTTTTACATGGGAGCCGAGGGGCAGCCCTGGACAACAGTGGCCAGGATTTTCTGCACTCACCACGGGGGCAGCTCTTGTCTGAAAAAACCCACAGCTGCCGTCGCATGGGACCTCCCCATTGCCCCACAAGGTAGCTGCGGTATTCATGCCCATTTTGCAGATGAAGAAACCGAGAATCAGGTTAAATACTGGCCCCAGATCACTCATGGAGCAGGTGGCAGATCTAGGACTTAATCCAAAGATCTAAAGGCTCTTGTGGCGCCCAGGCTGGATGGAAAATGCCGCCTCCCCCCCAGGGGCCCTTCGGACAGCCTCCAGGGAGTATGAGAACATCAACACGGGCCTTATCAGTGCTCTTGGGCATCCAGGGCTCTGTGCAGGCTGCTGCTTTCTGCCTCCACTCATTCATCCCTTCATCGCTCGTTCAACTGGTATTGATTGAACATTTACTGTCTGCCAGGTGGTGAAGACTGGACACGAAATCTCCTCGTCTCCACTCTCATGGGGCCTCCTCCTTGGGGAAAAGACAGCAAGTAAAGAAACACGGAGCAGCAAGTACTCACGTTGCTGTTAAGTAATCAAGACACAGGACGGTGATTGGCAGGGTGGGATTTCAGACACGGGGGTCAGGGAAAGTCTCTCTGAGGGGGTGACATCCGAACAGAGCTGTGAGCGAAAGTGATTTATCACAGCGGGAGTTAATTATTCTCTCCTGATCTGTCTAATGTCTGTCTTTCCTGCCAGACTGTTGCTCTGTGAAAACTGTCCTGTTCATGGTGGTACCGCGACGCTCAGAACACACAGCAGGTGCCCCCCGAGCAGTGCCTTGCGCCCAGTGCGTGAACTGGCGGTAGACAGACGATGGATGCAGACCCGACTGCTGTCCATGAGCCTGTCCCAGAGAGGCTGCAGGCTTGTCAGTGTCCCCCTCTGAGCCTCCCTTCCCCCCTAGACAGTGAGTGGACGGGATCCCGACTAATCCTTGGGGACAAGTGCTGACAGTCCCAGCTTGGTACACACGAGAACCTGCTAGTGGCGAGGCCGTGGGGATGTGGAGGGCGAAGAGGGACTGACGGGAGACGGAACCAGCATGCCTGGCTTCTACACTCCGCCCCGACAGCCTTGATGGACCATCACCCACACCCCTGCTTGCAGCAGAACCCCCACCACGGAGGCCGAGGTGGTGGGAGAAGGCTGCTTCCTCACAGCTGTGCTGACTCTGGAGCCGCAGGCCCGGACAGGAAGGGGAATACAGCAGTGCCTTCACCCCAGCACAGGGGACTCAAGGTGGGCAGGAAGTCGAGGCCGCTTGGGAGCGTCCCGGACTCAGGAGAGAACAGGCTGGTTGCTGGCCAGAGGTTTTAGTTCGCCGAAGGGAACTCTCCCTCCCAGAGTGGGGATGTGTTTGTGAAGGCCTGGACTTTGAAAGTTTCCTCTGTTCCCCTCGTGGAAGGGCAAAGGGTCCACCTGCAGAGTCCCTGCATGCCCCCAGGTTGGCCCTCCTGAGCCTGGGGCGGGAGGGAAATGTCCAATGGCCCTGGCTTTGCCAGCCACTGGCTGTGGCCTTGGCAGGGCATCTCCCTCTCTGAATCTCAGTTTTTCAATCTGTAAAATGGGTGAACTTAATATGCTGACCTTGCAGGACTGCTGCGGGGATCAATGGGAGAATAGATACAGTCGGAGGGTCCTGCAGATGGGAACAGTGGCCATTGGGTGGCGCAGTCAGAGGAGAAGACCTCCTTCCCCTTTTGCTAATTCCCACCCCCCACCCCCCAGGCTGGTGCTTAGCTGAATAGTCGAGCATTTGTGTTTCGGACTCTGGACAGACTCAGTTTGAATCATGGCTAATGATTCTCTGAGCCTCAGTTTCCATGCCTGTCCAACGCTTAGTGCAGCTTCTGGCGCCCAATAAGAGCTCAGGAAACGGTAGTTTGATTAATGTCACTGAGTACATTCTGGAGGTGTCAAGGTGAAGAAAAATGGGCTCCCAGCCCTCAAGCTCATGGTCATTTAGGGACAAAGACCCAGTGATTGTGGAAGAGGGGGCTGAGGACTAGGAGGAGGCAGAGCCCTGAGAAGGAAGCCCCGCGCTCCCTGGCTGGAGCGGGGGTGTCAAAGGAGGCCTTTCGAGGGCAGGTGGCACAGACACCAAGGCCGCGAGGCTGGGTGGGACTCCGACAGAGCAGCTGGCACTCCGGGCAGAGGGGTCCTCACGGGTCAAGGCCAGGCGGCCTGGGAAGCACAGAAGCAGAGGTCAGGCTGAGGATGGGGCCGAGGAGGGAGTCAGCTGGAGGCCCCCAGGCCCCTCCACCCTGAGGCCCTCAGGGGCCAGCCGACAGAAGGAAGGAGGCCAGGCCTCGCCCCCTCCCTTGGTGACCCGAGTCACTGCGGCCCCGCGGGGCCCGGCCCAGTTTCCCCTCTACTGCGCTGGGCGGAAATCCAGCAGGGGCAGCCGGGCTGACATCAAACCCTCCCACCGCAGGCCTGGCCGCAGCTCCTCTCTGGGCCTTAACGAAGCCATAAATCCCGGCCGGCAGCGGGAGGGGCGGGCCCCCGCACATGTCCCGGCGGCCGGACAGTGGCCGGCATCTCGGGCTGGCGGGGACTGAGCGCCCCGACACCCCATCACTCATCCCCCACGCCCGGCCACCCCCGCCTCGGCAGCAGCCCATCCATCTCCCCCGGAGGCTTTCAAGTCCAGCCTCGGGCCCTCTGCTTAGTGTTAAGATGAGCCCCGGCTCACGCGGACTGTTCTTATTTATCTTTGGGTCTGTCCCCTTGTGGCCATCACTCTGCGGGGCGGCCCCGGTTCTCAGGACAGGCCCCCAGAATGCGCTCCTCCCCCGGCTTCCTTTCCCGCCCCCACCTGGCAAGGCACAGAGAAGGCCTGCGGCCCTCCAGGGCCCTTCTTGCTAGCCACAGACCAAGCTGGCGGGGCGTTTTGGCCTCTAGCTCTTGGCAGCCTTACAAGAGCCCTCTGAGGCATTACCGTCTGTGCTGTATACCGGGGGAAACTGAGGCACAGAGAAGGAAGCCACTCAGCTCAGGGCTCCCCTGGCTGCCTGGCTTTGCTGTGGGTACCAACAGCCAACCTTTGGCCAAATCATGCAAGGCCTTGTGGGGCCTTTGCATTGCTGCCCTAAGGTTGGGGCAAGTCAGTTCACGTCTGGTGGCCTTTGCTAGGCTGGGAAGTCCTCCTGCCAAGGCTCAGGGTGACTTGAGACCCCCCCACCCCCACCCCAATCACAGGATCCCAGACTCAGGCATGGGAAGGGCATCAGAGGGCTCATTCTGGAATCAGACAGGGCTTGAGCCCTGCCTTTCCTCATCCCAGCTCCTGACCTTGGGGGCTCCTGATGTTTCTGAGTTTGGGTTCCTCCGGTGTAAAATGAGGACAAGTAACGGAACCCGTGGGGTAACTTCCTGGAACCACGTGAGGCACAGAAGGTGAGCTCCACGGTGGCCTGAGACTGGGCTTGTCATCATCATCACCTCTCAGCGGTTTTCAGCTGGGGGTCCTCAGAGGGGTGCTAGCGTGGGGGGCCCCACAGCCCCCCACTTGCGGACTCCTGGCTGGACAGAGAGCGTCCTCTTGGTGGTGTTTGGAATTCTGACAACCCAGTATGGACTTGGCGGTCATCTCAGAGATGACCACAGGCATGTTGGAGGGATAAGAAGGGAGAAATAAATTAATTATTACTTTAAAACAAAGTTTGTTCAAGAGATAAGATCTTTCAAAACACAGGATAGTAAAAGCAGCCTTCCTCAGGGAAAAGACCGGGAAACTCTAATTTGGTCCAGCCCCAAGCCCCCTCTGCCGCCCCAGCTCTGTGCCTGATGTCGCTATGATCACCCCTCCAGCCATCCTCTGAGGGTGGTCCCCTTCTGCAGATGAGGACGTCGGGTGTTCTGGAGGTAGCCTGATTTGCCCACATTCACACTGGCCGAGGAGAAGACAGTGTCTCCTCCGAAGAGGTAGAGGCCTTGGGGAGGAGGACCGGCTTTGGAGTCAGGAGGTCTGGATCCCAGCCTGGCCCTTCCACCTGCCGCTGTGACATTTTGAGCAAACCCCATCTCCCCATCTGGTAAGAGGGTGTGAAACCGTTTGAGTGAGTCCAGGAGCAATTCTGGAGGTGAGCTGGCTCTTGGGGACATTTTCAGAGATGGGGCTTGGCACTTCCTGACAGCCCAGGGTGAGGGTGCTCAAGGTCCCCAGTCCCTCACCCTCCGTCAACAGCTGCTGATGTCAGTTCCCAGAGCCTGGATACCAGGGTGAGGTGGAGCTTTCCAGAACAGGAGCCTTTGTCCTCTGCTGCTGCCCAGATGTGGAATTCTCCTCTGTCACAGAAGATGGGCTAAAGATGCTTGGGTCTTTCATTCTCTGGTTATAATCCCCTTTGACCTTGGGGCAAGGGGAAAGTAGGAAAGGGAGGTGGAAGAAAACTGGCAAGTTCATTGTTGGGCAGCACAGACACCCAGGTCTCTGTTCCTGAAAAGTGCGTGAGAAAGAAGGCGAGCAAGTGATCTTTTAGGACCTGCCCAGCTACGGGCTGGGTGGGCACCTCCCAGAGGCTGGGGCAGGAGGCAGGCGACCTTGTGCTCCTTCCACCCAGAGGTTTGCAACCCCCACGAAGTAAGAGCCAGGAGAGACTTGAGTGGCCACCTCCTTATACCAATGAGACGAAGAGAAGGAAAGGCACTCGCGCATGGCCACAGAGGATGTGCCCAGTGAACCTGGGGACGACCCCAGCCCGGGGCTCCCCAGCTACACCATGCCGTGTGCAGCACGGAGCTCGGCTGCCTAAGGAAAGAAAGAAGGCTGAGAAACTCCATTCTCCTCCCTCCCTTCCCTTTTTCCTTCCTTCATCCTTTCCTTCCTTTCCTCCTTCCTCCTCTCCTTTGTCCATCCTCCCTCCCTCCCTCCACATGCACCCACACTAAATGTCTGCTCTGGGCCAGGCCCCGCCCCAGCTCCTGGAGCCACCAAGCTGAGCTGACCACATCCCCAACCTCTGGCGGCTCTCAGTCAAGTGGACAAGGTCCCCCCTGGAGCCCCTGACCCTGACTGGTCCCTGTGAAGTCCCTCTTTCCCTGCGCACCACGCCCAGGATGTGAAGGGGTTAAAGACCCTAGGCGGAGCAGGCCTCCTCTGGGCCATCCCCCTGCCCAGCCAGCCAGGCGGCTTCTAGGGCTTTGCTGTGTTTCTTTCTCTCTTCCTCCTCGCTCCTTTTTTTTTTCTTTTTAAGAAACATATGTCACTCGCCATAACTCATGTGCTTATTATAATCATGACCATATGCTTAATGGCATGTAATAGAAGCACTACTAACCTGGCCCCCGCTCGCAAATCTCTCTCCCCACCCCGCTCCCACGGCAGGGTCAGCCCGCCTGCCCCTGAGCGACTCCAACATGTTTTCATGGCAAGACTGACCTGAGGAAAGGGAGAAAAAAGGGAGAGTGAACTCGTCATTCACTTTTCTTCTGGTGGTTCATTCATGGTCCACCCACCCGCTATTTATTGAATGTTCACTCCATGCCAAGTGCCGAAGAGGCCACAGTGAGTGAGGACAGTCACGGCCCCTGTCCTCTGGTAGGAGAGGTGCATGTCTTGTCTTGTAAACAGGTAACCAAACACTGAATTCCAGCCAATGGCAGAGGAGACCGCGTTACAGGGAGGCCTACCGAGAGTGTGTGATGCGTCTGTGTATCCACTCCGTTCCTAGCAGGTCCTCGATGAGTGTTTGTTCGGTGAGTGAATGAATGAATGAATGAATGGATGAGTTGTAGGTCAGAAAAGGCTTTCCTGAAGCGCAGGGGTTGAGCTCTAAAATAATCTCTCCGAAGCGAAGTGGGGTCAGGAGGATCCAATGGGATACACGAGGAGAAGAGCAAAACTTCGCTTTATTTTTACTTCTGCATCTTAAAAATGAGAAACCGACATTTTCTGCATGTTTAATATATAAACTGATGGTAGAGTATGTGGCATAGGTATGGAATTTATAAATAGCTATACATCCGGGGACAAGTGATAATGCCCCGCGTTTTTACCGCTGGGGAGCAGTACTCGATCAAGAGTTAGGAGACCCCCCCATCTCAGTCTGCTCGGGCTACCCTAACAGAACACCACAGATGGGGGTTTTAAACAGCAGACGTGTATTTCTCACGGTCCTGGAGGCTGAGGAGTCCAAGATCAAGGTGCCGGCGATGCGGTTCCTGGTGAGGGCTCTCTTCCTGGCTTGCAGACACCTGCCCTCTCCCTGAGTCCTCACACGGCCTTGTGTGCCCATGGTGGGGGTGGGGCAGGGAGGAGAGAGCTATCTCAGTCTCTTCCCGTCTTATAAGGCCACCCACCTTATTGGATTAGGACCTCATCCTCCTGACCTCGTTTAACCTTAATCACCTCCTGAAAGCCCCAACTTGAATCCAGCCACAGTGGGGGTTGGGGCCTCAACACATGAATCTGGGAAGGATGGAAGGGTGAAGCTCTGGGTAAAGGTGCTGGGAAAGAGGGGGACCCACCTTCTAGAAGCAGTGGCCCTGACATGGGAAGGAGTCTGGGGATATGAGGAACAAAATTCCTACCTTTCCCTTCTCCATCCTTAGAAGGGCACTTCTCCCATCTAGTCCGACTTCATGCTGGGGTGAGTCCAACCTTTTTGGATGTGTGAAAACATGGGAGGTAAATTCAGAGTATGATACAAGAGTCCACACCTGTGGGGGTTCCTGGACAGCACGATGGCTCAGTGGAAGTAATAATAATAAAATAAAAATGTTGTGTAAGTGTAATGTCCCAGTGCAGGCCCCGGCAGACACCCAAGGCAAAAAGCTCCATTCTCTATTCTTCTGATGCCAAGAATCCCCCACTCACTCCTCCCTCCCCAGTCTCCTCTCCCTAGCTCAGGCCCTCCCATGGTTTATCCCATTGGAAGACAGCACACGGAGTAATCCTTTTAAAACGTAAAAATGAGTATGTCACTCCCCAGCCAAAACCCTCAGTGCTCCCACCACACTCAGAATACACCCAAAGTCCCTACCATGGCCAATAGCCCCCACTTGAGTTAGCTTCTGGCCACCTCTTCTGACTTCATTCCTGCCACACGGGCCTTCTTGTACTTATTTGAACAACTTGCATGCTCCTACCACAGGGCCTTTGCACTTGCTGTATGGCTTCCTAGAGAGCTCTCCTTCCTTCTGTCCTGGTGGCTCATGCCCTCATTTCACTCTGATATCTGCCCAAATGGCACTGCCTCCTTGGGTCTCCTTGGGTCACCCCGTCTGAAATAGTATCCCCTTTCATGCTCTATCTCTTATTCCGCTTTCTTTTTATAGCACTTACCACAATCTGACATTATATGTGTTTATTTGTAATATGGCCTCTCTTCCACTAAAAATGTAAGCTCTGTAAGGGCAGGAGTTTTTGTCTGTTTGCTCCATTTGTTCTCCAAGAGCTCATAAAAGTATCTGACACCTAGCAGGTGCTCATTAAACATTCGTTGAATGAATGAATGAAAGTCTTTTTGCAGCTTAGCAAGCAAAGGGGCAGGGTTGTACATGATGAGACGGGGAGAGGGAGCGGCTCAGAGCACAGCGGTCCTCGGTGACCTGGGTAGGGAGTTTGGATTCCGTACTGTTTGCAATGAGGGGCTACTCAAGGATTGAACATGATTTTGGCTTTTGTTTATTTGTTTGTTTGTGTTTTGATGACTGCTCCCCTTAGTGTGCTTGGGCAGAATAAAAGGGGAGATTTTTTGACTATGGAATTGGAAGAAATTAGGGGCAATCTAGGAGAATTATGAAAAAGCTACAATTCCAATCTCAGTCTCCTCATCCATCCTTCCCGTATTTGTCCCCCCAAGGATCTCTCTAAGATCTCTTTTTGGTTTAAAAAAAAGGAGGGGGGATAAATATAAAGGTTGTAAAATCACCATCTGCCACATCCAGCCCTCCGGGCATTTCCTATCTGTTCCCTGCGTGTCTTCCGCATTCCCGAGTGTGCGAGAAGAGGATCCAGCCCTGATTTATGCTGCTGACAGAAAATCTAATGAATTGAAGACATAAAAGCATATGGAGCTCCCCCCCCCACCCCCGGGATAAATCCATTCTGGATTCAGGCCTTTGAGTGGGGCACGTGGCCGTGCTGACAGCCCAGTGTCCGTGATGGATGTGGCTTTGGACGCCCAGCTCAGGGGCACCAAGCATCTCGTGGGGGGTGGTAATGGGAGGAGCCGATGTAGACTTAGGAGGGCTCTAAAACATCCCAACCTTGTAGCAAAAGGAGCTTAAAGCAAATCCAAAACGGAGATTCCAAGCACGTGTGGGGTGTGTGCTGGGCCAATTGCACCGCGAGGGGAACCGTGCACGGAAAACATGAGGCAGGGATTTTGGACCTCACCCCCTCTTAGCCACTAAGTGCAATGGTGCACGACCCCCCAAAGGCACATGGGTCCACTTGTAAAATAAGATTTTATTTTTTATTTTTTCTTAAGATTTTACTTATTCATTTGCAGAGAGAGAGGCAGTCAGCGAGAGAGGGAACACAAGCAGGGGGAGTGGGAGAGGGAGAAGCAGGCTCCCAGCGGAGCAGGGAGCCCAATGCGGGGCTCGATCCCAGGACCCTGGGATCTTGCCCTGAGCCGAAGGCAGATGCTTAATGACTGAGCCACCCAGGTGCCCCATAAAATAAGGTTTTAAATGGGTCAGGGACTGAAGATGTCAGGGCCTACAGAAGCCCAGGACACATTTTGCATAAATGACAGAAGTAAGCTAGGTAGGAGCTGTAGAAAAATGGAGAGCATTCGCCTTGTGTGTAAGAACGGCCAGCAGCCAATGGGATTATTGTCAGAGCTGGTCCTGGGAAGGACTGGGGGGTGGGGGGAGGAGTGGAGCAGCTCTTCTGGTTATTGAAGAGAAGTCAGAAAGTGGGGTTCATTCCTATGTGGAACTTTCCCACTTTAAAAATGCTGACAGCTGCTCCAAATTGAATTTTAAATGAACCCAGCCTATGAACCCAGCCTATGAGTGGTGTGGAACCAGTAGATGAGATGATCATTCAGGGTCCCATCTCATTTTAAATCAATTAATTTGACAACCGTTTCCCAGGAGCTCAGTACGTGCTAGGTACTGTGTAGACACTGGAGATGCAGACAAGACCAGCACGGGCTCAAGATTCAACAACTATCTCCTGGATAGGGCAGGGTGAAGAAAGGCTCAGAGATCTGAGGGTCAGCGGCACATTTGGAAAAGAGTCCAGAAGTGTCAAGAGAAGGCAGGACTGGAGCCGGTGCCCCAGGCAAGCAGTGATGGATGTGAAGGGCCCGGAAGGCTGCTCATGGAGGGAGTCTTGGTCCTACAGGTCACAGCGCTTGGAAGCCGGAGTGGGAGGGTCATCCGTGTAGGAGAGCGCCCTCTGCTGGCCATGTGAACGATGGGTAGAGGAGAAACCACGGAGACCATATAAGGGACCATCTCAACAACCCAGGGAGAGTTGATGTGGCCTTGGACCCAGGCAGAGGCAGAGGGGGAGGAAAAGTTGGCACCTTGGAGGGACTGGTGGATTTCTCCCTGTATTCACTGGGGCACTGACCCGCAGTCTGATGCTAATTACACAGAGCTCTTGGCGGCAAGCAACAGAAACCAGACGTAGCTACTTTAAACAGACCAGGGCTGGAGAACCAGGTTCAGAGGACAAGCCATGAGGACCCACGCTCTCAATCATACGGTATTACGGGTCCATGGAGACACCACCACGTTCCCTGAGAAGACCCTTGGGCAGCAAACTTTACTGTCACAAGACACCACGGCTACCTTTGGACACAAAGTTACTGAGAAAGTGGGGATAATAGTTCTCGCTCCACTGGGATTGTTTTGAGGTCCAAAGGCAATCCTATCTGTCAGGCACTCAGCACGTGCCCCACAGCCTGGCACACAACCGCTCAGGAAAGGGCAGCTGTCACCGTGGTCTTCAGCATCCTTGCAATCGTCATGGTTACTTTCCAAGTCTTCGTCTCCCCTAGCCCCTTAGACTTGCTCCGCAGGGCAGGTCCCTTCTACTGCACCTGTGTGTCCTTGGCCCTACTCTGCACATGCTAGGGGCTCCGACGCCAACGTGGCAGCCACTGTCTGGTAGGAAATGAGTCCTGAACAACTGAATGGTTGGGTGCACAGGCTCTGTGGTAGGAGAACGAGTGGCAGACGGAGCAAGTTAGCTATGTCAAACGTGTTCTCTTCGGTGGAACCCCCAGTCTCCGTTTTCATTCACTTTGACCATCCTCCAGACAAAGGGAGAACAGATGTCCCCTTAGTCATACCAAGGATGCCCCCAGAATTGGCGAGACACCATCTGTGGCCAGCTCCGTGTCTCTCACTGGGAAAGAGGGATTCCAGATGTTTCTGAGGATCTGGATGCTCGGTGGAGGGGTGGTGGGTATAGGGAGAGGCGGGGTCTCTGCATGTCAGCTGAAATGAGGATGTGAGCTGAAGAGAGTGCCTAGGGGCCTGCACTGGGAAGGTGCTAGCTGTTCTCGTGTTGCCACAAAGTGCCCCCCCACCCCCCCATACGACATCACGTCATGGAGTGTGTCAGAGACATTTGGAACCTACCAATTAGTCCAAGCGCTCAGGCCATCTCCCAGACTCCCTTGCAGCTGGGATGCGGCCACAGGACTCTTTGGGCCAGGGGACTCTGGATGGAAACTGTGCTGTCCCTTCCAGGCAAAGGCAGTCAGAGCCAGTGTGCCTTCCCTTGTCTTTCTCTTCCCTGCCTCTGGACCTTGGCAGCCACATGTTCCAGATGACGCAGCTAACACACAGCAGACATTATGCGAGCGAGAAATACATTGTTAATGTGCTAAGCCACCAAGATGTCAGGCTGTATCAGCTCCCAGCATAGCGGAGCCTCTCCTGACTAATAGATTCACATTTTGATAAGTCTCCTACATTTTTCAGAGATACTCAAGGGCTCCTCCTTGTATCAGCATGAGAGCTAATTGCAAGGACTCTCGGGACCTTCTAGTTCAATCATCCCCTTTTCATGGATGGGGAAACTGAGGCAGGCCCAGAGAGTAGAAGCAGTATGCTCATCACTGTTACATTCCGTTTCTCCATCTGGGATGTATCCCTCTTTAGACTGAGAGGCATCAGCTGGAGCAGGACTGAGTGCAGAGATTGGTGGAGAGATTCATTGACCCAACATTTATTGTGCACCCCCTTAGTGAACATGATACATTCCTTGCCCCAGGGAACTGATATCCTGGCTGGAGAGCCTCTTTGAAACAATAGATTATCTGCAATTAAGATGAATGTTATTCGTGAGATACACAGGGCAGTGCGGGAGCAAATGACCTCTTCTGGGGTAGGGTGCTAAGAAGGCCCTCTTACATAGGATTTAATCAGGTGAAAAAGGAGGCAGGAGAGGTACTCTCAGCAGAGGGAACTGTATGTGCAAAGGCCCTGTGACAGAAAGGAGCTTGGGGTCTTTGATGAATTGAAAGAAGGCCAGTGTACAGGAGGGAGAGAAAAAGGGAGAGAGAGAGATGAGACAAGATAAGAGCCTGGCTATCACAGGACCATGTCATGGATGTGGGACGTCATTATTTTTATCCTGAAAGCCACTGAAGGACTTGAGACAGAGCCAGTGACTTTTAGACTGACGACAATGTTTGCTCTGTGGAGCAATGATTGTGGCGAAGCAGAAAGACCATTCGGAGGCCACTGCAGTGGGCGAGGAGAGAGCTGGGCCTTTGATTAACGTGGTGACAGGGGGTGGAGAGAAGAGGATGGATTCAGGATATATTTTGAGGGTCGAATGGGCAGACCTTAGTGATATGTTGGATATGGGTCTCTGTGAGGGGTGGGGGAACAGTTGTCAAATTTCTGTCTTGGGCAGTAGACGGACGGTACCAATTTCTAAGGTGGGGAAGACTAAGTTTATGGGGTAAGTGATTAGTTTATTATAGGATGTGGGCTGCAGAGGTGGAAGCAGCAGGGGCGGAGGGCTCTGGATGAAAACTCTCTACCTTGCAGCCAGGTGGCAGAGTTGCCCGTTGTCTAAGTCGATACCTAGTCTCCTCTTCCTCCCTTGATTCTTAGCTGGTATGTAACCACCTGGAATAAAGAGTATATTTCCCAGCATCCTGCTAATAAGTTGTAAGCAGAAATGTTGTGTTGACTACTGCACAGTGCCCCAAACAGGAGAAGGGCTGCCTTCCTTTTTTTTTTTTTTAATTCCTCCTACTGGATAACTGGGAAGTGCCCTTGATGTCTGGAGCTCCAGCAGCCATCTTGGATCATGAGGAGAGAGTCACATGCTGAGAATGTGGAGTAGCAGAATGGAAGGAGTTGAGGACGTGACACTGTGTAGTGCCCCACCAGCTCCAAACTATGTACCTCTAGACTTTGACATGCACCCAACCTTGTCTTAAGACTAGAGAATATGGGGGCGCCTGGGTGGCACAGCAGTTAAAGCGTCTGCCTTCGGCTCAGGGCGTGATCCCGGTGTTCCGGGTTCGAGCCCCACGTCAGGCTCCTCCTCTATGAGCCTGCTTCTTCCTCTCCCACTCCCCCTGCTTGTGTTCCCTCTCTCACTGGCTGTCTCTATCTCTGTCAAATAAATAAATAACCTTTAAAAAAAAAAAAAAGACTAGAGAATATGACCCCCGACTATCCATCTGTCCTCACCTCCTACCCCTCCCCCTCTCCCTCACTCTACGTCAGCTTTAGTAGCTTTCCTGCTCTTCTGATGCTTCAAATTTGTTTCCACTTGGAGACCTTGAGCCTGGAATGCTGTTCCTCTGTGTCTTCTCATTGGCTCCACTCAAACATCCCCTCTTCAGAGAGAGTGTCCATGACCACCTTCCTCATAAAGGTCCTTCCCCTAAAGTCTTCTCTGCCACACCATCCCATTTCCTTTCTTCGCTACATTTCTCACAGAGTAATTTGCTTCTTTGTATGTTTATTTGGGATTCACCTCTTCTTCCCACTAGAATAGATAATTTATAAGAGCAGAGAGACCTGCTCTTTGTTCTCCTGCATCTCCCAAGACTAAACAGAAAGCAGCATGCACTACAGGCCTAGTATATAATTATTGACTAATGCAAGGAGCTAGAGCTAGTTCCTCATTTTACCAAGACTGTTGAGGCCAGAAAAGGAAATTGACTTGCCCAAGGTCGCCATTCAGGGGAAGGACCTGAATCTCCAAGGTCCAGACCTCCAAGCACCCAGTCGAGAGCGTGCTGCCTCCCCGCATCTCAGCAGGGACAAACACCAGCTCCCTCGCTGTCTCACTGCCTCCTGGTGTGGGAACCTCTGTATCCATGACATTCCACCAGCCTGGCCGGCTGGCCTGGCTCCTGTGACCCCAGAACACGGTCCCGAAAGGCCTTTGTCCCTCTCCATCCAGCCCAGCATTGCCCCGCTCGGCCTTGGTGGGAAGAGGGCAAGGGGAGAAGGAGCCTCTGTGCGGATGGGCCTTGGGCCACATCTGGAATTAAGAGCCGAAAACCCGGCTCAGGGCTGATCAGGCTTTACTGACAGGAGATGAAAGTCCCGAGGCCAGTCCCTCTCCACGCTCCAGTTTGCACTGTTTTACGAGGTGTGATACACTCTGGTACCTTCAAGAGACCTCCTTCTCCCCTCCCAGCCACCCCCTCCACTCACCTCCAGCGGCCCCGCCAACCCCCTTTCCTGCTCCCGGCCCACACAGAGCCATTCCAACAGGAGCCTGGCCTTCACTCCCACCCTTGGCTGGGCTGGGGACGATTGGCCCTGCCTCAGAAAAGACTACGGAGGCCCAGAAAGGTCCAGGCCTCTGTCCCAGATGGCTCACTCCCACCTCGCCCCATAGGAACTGGAACTGGGGAGATTGCCCAGGGCCAGGAGCGGGCCCTGCTCTGGGCTGAGTTAGAGGTCCAGGAATGGAGAGGGATTGTCTTGGGGGCTGGGACAATAAGGGAGTGGTGGTGAGATGGGGTGAGGGACGGAAGCGGATGATTTTTTTTAATGTTTTTGTTTTTTTTGTTTTTTTAAGATTTTATTTATTTATTTGACAGAGACAGCCAGTGAGAGAGGGAACACAAGCAGGGGGAGCGGGAGAGGAAGAAGCAGGCTCCCAGCGGAGCATGGAGCCCAATGTGGGGCTCGATCCCAGGACGCTGGGATCACGCCCTGAGCCGAAGGCAGACGCTCAACGACTGCGCCACCCAGGCGCCCCCGAAGCGGATGATTTAGTTGCCTGTCGCTGCTGTTCTGATCTTGGTTGCTAAAGCGACACAGATTTATTATTTTATGGTTCTAGAGGTCAGAAGTCCAAAATGGGTTTGACTGGGCTAAAATCAAGGTGTTGGCAGGGCTGCACTCCCTCGCCCTCTCCAGCCCTTGAAGGCCCCGCACTCCTGGGCCCAGGGCCCTCCTCCCTCTTCAAAGGCGGCAGTCCAGGCCTGCCTGCAGACCTCTCTGGGACTCTGACGTGGACTCTCCTGCCTCCTTCGTTCACTTACAAGGCCCCTTGAGGTTCCTCTGAGCCCACGTGGGTAATCTGGGCTAATCTCTCCTCTCAAGATTAGCGGACCCCTAACTCCTTTAATTCCTTCTGCGACCTTGCTATGGACGGAATATCTGCACCCCCAGAACTCGTATGGTATTTGGAGTGGGGTGTTTGGGACACAACTAAGTCATGAAGATGGAGCCCCCGTCACCCCAATGGGATCAGTGTTCCTAGAAGAAGGGAAAGAGAAAGAGAGCTAGCCCTGTCCCGTGCTCCCCGGTGAGGGACAGCCGGAAGGTAACGGCCTCCAAGGCGGGAAGCCGGAAGCTCTCAGCACCGTGCTGGTCCCTGGTAAGTTCTTGGTAAATTATAGTTTTTCTTACTGTTACCATTTTGATTTGGCAGTCATCTTTGTATGTTAAAGTTTTATTTTAGGCTGTTCACACTCACAATCCAACAAAGGCCTGAATCTTCTATACAGGACCTGCAGGTGCTTTGAACTTGGATGTTGTAGATGTCAGAACCGTGAGAAGTAAGTTCGTGTTGTGTGAGCCCCCAGCCTAGGGTACTTTTGTGGCAGCCTGAACTAAGACAGGCCTTAATTCCCCCATCATGGAACACAACACAGCACGGGGTCTGGGAATTAGGATGTGGACATATGTGGGGAGAGGGGCATTTTCTGCCTATCACACAGGGAGGGCCAGGGAGAGACCCTCCTGAGTGTGTGCGTGTGTGTGGGGGGGGGGGGGTGTGCAGAGACCTGGCCAATCTAGCAGGAACCAACTCATAGTGTGAGATGGACCAGTCCGGCAGGTGTAAGTTTTACAGGCTATGAACCCTGGTGTGCTAATATCTGAAACTTTATTTTTCTGTGAGAAACTTTCATATACCAGGAGCCCTCATTCCGCCGATGCAATAAAACTGAGACACCTCCACGCACTGACAGCAATGAGCCACTCGGGCTCTCACTGGGCCAAAGCGGGAGGCAGGGACTCGTTAGTTCTGGGCACGGCCCCCATCCTTCCATCGTTCTGATGCAGCTCTCAGCCGTCCACCCCTCACACTGGTACCCGTGGAGGCAGCTCGGCCTCCTTCCGGCCTCTCTTTGCCAGCTCCTCATAGCTTGGGGCTCTCCCAACCTCCCCACCTTTCTGTCATTGAGCCAACTTGAGCCGCAGGGAGGCAGGGGGAGGTGTCCCTGGACCCCCACCCAGAGGCTCTCCCACCATACTCTGGGCCCAGGGAGCCCCCACACACCTAGCACTGTGGGCTGGCTTCAGGCCCTGTTTGCGGGGTGGGGGGGTGCGGACACAGGCCCCCTTGTGTGGCCATTGTCACACCTTGCTGGGACAAAGGGCTGCACTCCCAGCCTGCAGGCCTCCTGGGCCCTGAGTCACCACTTCGCTACCAGCCCTTAGCCGCCTAAAGCTAAATGCGCAATATTCGGGTGTGAGAGGCCGAGAACGTCAAAGAGTGAAGAAAGTCATAGAAAAATATGTGTTTTTTTCTTTCACTCGTTTATTTATTTTTTCCTTTTTTTAATTTAAATTCAATTAATTAACATACAGAGTATTACCAGTTTCCCAGGTAGAGGTCAGCGATTCATCAGTTGTGTATAACACCCAGTGCTCGGTTCATCACATGCCCTCCCCAATGCCCATCACCCAGTTACCCCATCCCCCCACCCCCTCCGCTCCAACAACCCTCAGGCTGTTTCCTAGGATTCAGAGTCTCTTATGGTTTGTCTTCCTCTCTGATTTCATCTTGCTTCATTTTTTTCCTCTCTTCCCCTATGACCCTCTGCCTTGTTTCTTAAATTCCGCGTATCAGTGAGATCATATGATAATTGCCCTTCTCCAATTGACTTATTTTGCTTAGCGTCATACCCTCTAGTTCCATCCACGTCGTTGCAAATGGCAAGATTTCATTCTTTTTGATGGCTGAGAGATACTCCATTGTGTAAATATATATAGAGAGACACACCACGTGTTCTTCATCCATACGTCAGTCGATGGACATCCGGGCTCTTTCCACAGTTAGGCTATTGTGGACGTCGCTGCTATAAATGTTGGGATGCAGGTGCCCCTTCGGATCACTACATTACTACACTTACAACTTCGGGGTAAAGTTATAGAAAACTGTATTAATTAAGACTTCACTTCTCAGCCTGCCACGATCCCAGCATGAGGATAGCATGGGCTCCTCTGCCCACCATCACTGAAGCTCAGTTTCCTTTTCTGTAGAATGGGTACAGCAACGTTGCCATTTACCTCCGAAGGTTGTGTGGGGGCCGCAGGGAAGCCCGGGCGTAAGGGTCCTAGCCCACAGCCTGGTCCTCCGCACAGGCTGGGCGCTGGCCGGCAGCTGCTACTCAGGTGACAGGTAAGCTGTCACGGGACTTCTCACTAATAAGTTGCCATCTGCATTAGGAATGTTTAAGAACAGCCTGTTCACATAGATTAAGGTGTTCCAGTCATATAGACTTTTTGTGGTATTGCTTATGCTTTTTTTCCCCCTAAGCTCAGAGCTGGTGTAAGGTTGAAAACATGGAACCCACGTCCCAGTGGGAACATCCCCATCTTGTTGAAAATCTCGGTGGGTTCCCTCAGCTGCTTCTCCGTCTCTCTCTCTAAGAGCAGAGACTGTTGCCTTTGGGGACAGCCCACACGGTGCGACTTGTGTCCTCAGGATTTCTTTCCTATTTAAGCCGCAGAGCAGATAACCCAGTGTGCTCCATGTGTACGTCATCTGTCACGGGTGTATTTGTGGGGTGGCTTTTCACCGCACGTGATACCTGCAGGGACTTGACCTTTTAGAAAGGCTCCATGGAATCACACGGGACAGATGCACCCAGTGCCTCAAAACCCCGCCTCCGGAGACATCTGCCCATTTTACAGATGTGGTTTGCCCTCAACCTTGGGTGTTCCTGGCTTACAGAGAACCACCCTGATCTTTGCCTCCCCTTCCCCTGGTGCTCTCCCTGTGTGCCTATCCGTGTCCAAATGTCCCCTTTTTATAAGGACACCGATTATATTGGATTAGGGGATCCCTCCTATTCCAGGGTGACCTCATCATAACTAATGACATCTGCAATGACCGTATTTCCAAATAAGGTCACATTCCGAGGTCCGGGGGAACCAGGACTTCAACAGATGAATTCAAAATTTTTGACTTTTTCAACCCATCACGGGAGGCTACTGCGTCATTCCGGGGGGGCAGGGGGAGAGCACGTGTCCTGGCTCAGGCGATGTCAACGGAGGTGAAGGTGGAGACAGTGTTTGGACAGGGACATGTTTCGAAAGCAGAGCTGGCAGGGCGTGCTGACGGGGTTGGACACGTGGGGAAATGTGGTGGTAGCAGGGAGGGAGGGCCCATTCAGACGTCAGAAGCTGGCTGGAAGAATAGGGGGAACGCTGGGTGAGGGGCGGGGGGCGAGAAGTCAAGAGCAAGGTTTTGCCGCCAGCTGCGGCCGACACATCTGGTGTTTGCCCCGGCTTACCGCCCGGGTCCACCTTGTCCTGGGCCGGAGGAAGCAGGCCCTAATAAGAGGCAGCTGCGGCCAGGCGGCCGGCTCCCATTTGTTCTGCTTTCGGCATCAAAGGCCCGAGAAGAGGTTGTCCAGCCCCGAAGGCCATGGCCATCCATCTTGGAGGCTACACTGCCAAGAAGCCAGGTCCCCGTGGCCAGCGCCTGTTGGTTCCGTGCAGAGGTCTCCCCCCACCCCGCACCCCCTGCACAATTTCCTTGCTGCAGCTTTGGAAACGTCCCCTCCACCCACCCCCATCCCCACCCCCACCCCATGTTGGGCTCATCCCTGCCTGAGAAGATCGATCACCTGAGATAAAGAGGAGCATTGAGAAGGCGGAGAGGCTCGTGGGGCCATGGCTGGCTGTCCCCAAAGCGGCCCCCAAAGCATTACATTCTACCAAAGAAAGGAAGGGAGCCATTTAGCGGGACCAGTGGAAGCATGAGCTCTGACACCATCCTACCTGGGTTACAGCCCAGATCTGCCCCTTACCAGGGTCTGTAACGTGAGGGAGAATCGATACCATGGTATCAGGTAATTATGAGGCCTGAATGAAGTGTGACGTACGGGCAGTTCTTAGTGCCGGTCCCATGGTACGTTCTCGTTAAGTTTCTGTTTCTACCACTGTTATTCTTGTTATTTGGAGTAATCATTTTATATTAAAATTTTATATTCACAGCGTTCACACTAATAAACCCGCAATGGCCCAAATCCTCTACCTTGATCTTCTGCTTACATTAGAAATCTCGACAGTTAGGGTGTGATACATCCTGAAAATTAGTAATAAAAAGACTTCTACCCGAGCCATGGGCTGGTATGGACAGATCACCTCCTGCGGTCAGCAGACCTGGAATTCCAGTCTCAGCTCTGCTCTTTACCAGCTGTGTGACCCTGGGCAAGTTACTGCACCTCTCTGAGGCTCTAAGTCAGAGACAGAATGATAATACTTCTGCGTATTGAAGGTCATATGTGTAAAGGACCTGACTCAGGACCTGGCTCACAGTAAACACACAATAAATGATCGACAGTATTAATGCCTCCTCCCCTCCCCCTACTGCCAAATTCCTTACCCCTCCCTCTATCCTGTTCTATACCTTGTTGGGGTCCTTCCTCTCTGACTGTGGCTTGGGCGTGGGACTTGCTTTGACCATTGGATGTTAGCGTATGTGACACAGGCACACACTTGGAAAAGCATCTACGTATTTCTACTTCGTCTTCTTGCTTCTCTGCACCTGCCATGAGAATAGCTCTGGGCTACCCTGCTGGAGGACGTGACTTGCGCAGCAGAGCTGAGTCAGTCCAGCATCTTGAAAAAGGCCATCCCAGATCAGCTGAGAGCCCGCCAACTCCAGATAGGTAGGCAAACCCAGCCAAGATGTGCAGAGCTGCCCAGACAACCCACGGCTGGCCGCAGAGGCGTGGATGAACACAGCCAAGGTCAGCCAAGCCCAGCCAAGCCTGCCCCAGATCAGCAGAACCCACAGAGGCTTGAGCCAAATACACGCTTATTGGTGTGTGCCTCTGAGTCTTTGTGGCCATAACTCAGCATTATTGTGGCAACAGATAATGAATATAGATATTAATATGCCATGATACTAATGCTTGCTTATGAAATACAGACTCTTTCAGACGGCTCTTCAGGGATCTGGGACTCAAAGATATTGACATTTGTAATGAGAGTTCACCCTTGTCCTAATCCCCGTAAGATTATTTAACTGTGAACCCATAAATCTCAAAATCTAAAATATAATAAATAAGCTTCATTGTTTTGTTTTGTTTTGTTTTGTTTGAGGTAAAGAGCCAAGAATAAAAATGCCAGAAACATTAATGAGGTTGGCCAGACAGAGGAAGTGAGAGGGGAAAACAGGCCAGGTCATTCTCTCTATATCTTCTAACCCAAATTTTGTAGACTTCTTGGCCCCAGAATCATAAACTAAAGCCCTCTCCTGAGGACTTTGCTGTTGATTATACAGATCTGATTCTAAGCACCTTAATATGATGACTCCAGCTAGGTCTTAGACATTGTTGAAACTAAAAATCTCCTTATGAGTCTGGCAACTCGCTCCCACCAGCCGACCCTGGAGGGGGTCTGGCACAGAGAGCGTGCCCTGGACTTGAATCCCAGCTCCCCTGCTCTCCGGGGCAACCTTAAGAAAATCACAGAGCATCTGAGAAGCAGCGCATAGAAAGTGCTTAATGGTTTGGATCTGTCGTGATGAACAGGTCCATCTACCCCAGGCATGGCATTTAGCCCCAAATGGTCCAACAAGGTCAGTCCTGGTACCTGAGCATTATAATTGATGCACTGTCCCCTCCTTTCATTTTCAGATCTGTTGAGGCTTCTCTCTGAGCCTCATGCCCAGTTTACGTCTTGAGTTTGATCTTCAGGATGGCCAGATGGCCAAGCAATCATGGACAACGCTATCAGTTGAGTACACAAAGAGTAAATCCCAACATCTTACTTGTTTAACAATAGCACAATGGCAGTGAGAGACCAGGAAGATGCTAGCCGTATGTGCTTGGGGACTCAGGTGGATGGAGCTTCCTCCATCTTCACCCCCTAGGTTCAAAGGTCATTCCGGGCATCAACATTCAGCCATCAATCACCAGAGAGATGATATGGAGAGGGGATTGAACGGGCTGAGTCCAGAAGAAACTCATCACTTCTCCCCAGATTCCATTGACCAGAACAAGGTCATGACCACACACTGATGCAAAGGTGCTGGGAAATGTGGAGCCTGGCTGGACCACTATTTGCCTACCATGAGTCTGCACTCCGGAAGGACAGCATGAATCTTGGTGGACAGATGGCTGCCCCGTCTCAATGGCTGCTGCTCCTTGAGCATCACAGTGTGCCTGGCACCACGTGATGCCTTTTATACGTATCCTTAACGGATGCTCATGACAACTCCATGAGGGAGGGTCCTTATCATCACCCCATCATCCTTCCACTAAGGAACGAGCCCCTGAGGGGTAACTCCTTGCCACGACTCTGGCTCTCAGAAGCAGCAGTTTCTCCTGTGTTCGAGTTGTGATGGCAAGATGACTGGGGTCTGTTAATAGACTCTGGCTTGAAGGCTGTCTTACCAACACAACAGTGCCATCCTGTCACATTCTGCGTATCACAGTCTCCATTGCCACCCTGTGCAGAGACCCTGGGCTAATCTCCCTGCCCATCCTCGCCACCACCAACACCCCTCAGCTGTCACCAAACCAGTAGCCTTTCAACGGCTCAAAGTCAACATGGCCTTGCTCTGTTCTCTTTCCTGGCCAAGATCAGGTAGACCAGCTCACTAGATTTCAAACCACAGTGTGTAGAAGAGCTATAGGTAGGGTTTCATGCTTGGCCGTCGTGAATATGTTGCCTTACGTGGCAAAGGGGAATTTAAAGATGTGGTTAACTTAAGGATTTGGAGATGGGGAGAGAATCCTGGATTATCATGGTGGGCTCAATAGAATCACAAGGTTCTTTCTAAGAGGAAGGCGGGAGGGTCAGAGTCAGAGAAATGTGATGATGGAAACAGAGATTGAAAGGATGGACTTTGAAGGTGGAGGAAGGAGGCTGTACATCCTTTGCTGTAAGTGGGTCGCTTGGTCCCATGCAGTATTATGCAGGGTCCTGTGTGGGTACATGAATCCATGGCTAGATTTGCAGACTAGCGAATATTGGCTAAAGCCCCGTGGGCAGAAAAGACAAACATGCTTTGAGTTTGTGCCAATCTCAGTCAAGATAGATCTGCTCATTCCCAGGTAGAGGGATCCAATGCAGTCACTTGCCACTGAGTGGCTATTTGGTCACCTTGAGAGAAGGTGCTACATCAGGGGCTCAGCGTTGGTCCCATTGGTGGCAGGTTGTCTATTCGGCAGTGGCAATAGCTAGGTCAGCCTTGAGAAGTGGGTCCTTCCGATGCACAGCCTCCATCCCTGCCACCGTGACTGTCCTGGTCAAGTGTCAGCAGTAGCTGATACCATGTTGGCTGACATCATCTGGCTGAGTCATTCTGTTGGCTCGGTTGTTTAGTGCCCCTTCGGAGGTGGCTGCTGTCTGGCCTGCATTAACATTGGATGGAAAGATCTTCACCCCTGATGCCCTCAAATCCATCTACATATTTCTTCCCTAGACTTCCTTGTTCCCGATCTTCCAAATTTTCTCCTTCCAGGCCCCTGAGCAGCCAGTCAACTACTCACCACTGCCTGTGAGTCCATATATATCCTAACCTTGGGCCACTTCTCTTTCTGCACTGAATGGATCCCCAGGTCACTGCCCAAAACTTCACAGGGGAGAATTTCCCTCAACACTGTTTTTCAGCACTAACTCTGAGTGAGGCCAAATGCATTTGGGATCTATCTGCAGCTTGCACCCACACATCCAGCTACCCCAGATGTGAATGTTTTCCCTCGTCTGTCAGTTGTTTATAAGGGATCCCACATATACGGACATAGGGTGAGAGCTGAGAGTCAGTGGAAGAGTGTCGGATGACCTGGGGATCTGATTTATCAGCTCGGTCAGCTTAGTTGCACCCTCTGGCCCTGTTGGGTCTATCCAAGCTTATGGCTTTGCAATACTGTCTGAACTCAGCTGACGATGGACAGCTCTGGCTGTGGAGAGACCTGACGTCCCATGATCAGGTGCTCTATCTCTATCAATGCACAGGATCATTTCCGTCACTGTGTTTGAAAGTGTCTCATTTTTCTACTACGGATAGCATGACCTTGCTATCCAGAATTTTAAAGGTCTACACGGAGTTTCTCCTATTGGAGCTTGCCATAAAACCCACACAGCATTTTTTCCCCACCATGGAGAGCTCCGATAATACCACAGAGTCTGTCGGGTTGTACGGCCCAAGCAGCTGGGCCTCTCGCACTAACGTCTGGATCTGTTGCAGACACATCCTGCTCTAGTCTCTGCTCCAAGCTGGCCGCTTTTCCTATCATCTGAACATATGGGCTAGAACACGTGTGAAATATGCTGGCTCTAGGACCTGAAGAGGCTGACTGGGCACTATACTTCTGTTTTAGTGGTGACAGGTGTCAGACGCAATAATGGGACCTTTACTTCAGAGGAAATGTCCTGGGATGCTCTAGACCAGGACCAGACTGGCCCCCAAAACGTCATTAATTTGGCTCCTGCATCTTCTCAAACTCCCTCCCACTCCCCGGAGTAGCTGTTGTACCAAGGTTTCCAGTGTATTTGCTACTTATTGTACATCTAGTCTGATGAGCCCGACGACATCAGCGTGGGAGACCGATGCAGGGTTCTGCAGGGTGGGCACAGGGCACTGTGACTTCAGATTCTATTATGGCAGAGTTAATGTCGCCCTGGGGGCAAGACAGTAAGTGGAGGCTGTGGCTTCTTCTGAGTAAAGGCAAACTGACCCTCCTAATTAATAGATAGAAAATAGCACATTCACCGTGTCCGTGGTCATATATCATTTCCTGGAGCCCACTCTGATCTGTTCTAACAAAGAAGCCACATCTGACACGGCTGCACAAGGAGCGACCACGTGGTGAAGAATGAGTAGCACCTGTCAGCCTTCAGGATCTCCCTGGCTTTTATGGGGGGATGGGCAGAACTTTAAGAGCGGCACTGATGGCCGCCATCCTTCACCCCCATTCCCCAACACCAAGATACAATATTATTTTGTTTTTGTTTTGTTTTGTTTTGTTTTTACCATCTTGGTCAGGGTCAGGGGGTCCTTCTCAGACACTTACACTTGGATCATACTCCATATGTCAAGGAACAAAAATGTTCTGCCACCTCCAAACATAGGCATTCCAATGATAAATGCGAGGGCCAGGCAAACGATCTGAGCAAAGCGATAGACCCAGTGGACCCATGTAGGCTGGACCTGGCTCCCATATGCCCCCGCTCTAATGGAAAGCCCATGATGATGCTCTGAGTCCCTGAGTATCAATGTCATTGTCATGCCCTGTGCTTCATAGTCCCCAGAATGGTTAGTCCTCACACCTTTCCTCCGGTGTTTGGTTACCCAAGTGCATGGCTGTAGGGCTGTCTGGTGGAAGGGCTGGAGGATCCTTCTTATGCCCACCTGCCCTGGTAGTGCAGGCTTCTTCCCCTAGGGACCCAGGATCTTCTTCAGCCAGTGGGTTCTAGATCTGGAAACTGGCTCAGGATCAGAAACCAGTCAAAGGGATCATGGCTTTTTATTTAGGTGGCTTTTCTCAGACTCCTGATTATTCATTCTTTAATTTAATTGTGTAGATTAAGAAATACCTTTGGCGGTGGTCCACCCAACCCCAGGCATGCTATTTCCTTTTAATCAACTCTGGCCAGCTCTCCTCCTTCAAAGTTCAGTCCCTGTCCTCCTTCGGCAGGTCCAGCAGCCCCCTGCCTCCCTAAGTTGTGAATCAGTCTTGGTTATTAGTCTGATGGTCAGGAGGGGAGGTAGAGGCACATCCAAAGGAAGGTATACATTGCCTTGTAAGTCAAATGTCTCTACATTGCCTGCAAGAAATGGCCAGAAGATCAAGGTCATCTGGGGACAGAAGATTTTCAAGTGTGTCAACCCAGATACCCCCATGCATATCTCAGGGTCCTACTCCTTCATAAAGCTCTGACTTTTCATAGACACCACTTCCCTGGAGCTCTTCTACTCTTAAGCATAGAAGTCCTGGACCTGATGCTCAACTTTTCTTGGTTCTGGCCTTCAAGCTGCCAAAGAGGCCCTCTGGCTTTCACACTTAGCTTCTCTTTGTGAATTCAACACCCTCAGCCCATCCTTGTCTATCTCCAGCACATCTGTCGCCCGTAGCAACAGTCATTCAGTTCCATTGTCCTTAGAATTATGACGTCCCCCCATACTTGTCAAACTCCCATTACATGGTCTAGACATCATTTCCTTCTACTCAGGAGTCATCCTATCTCACCACTAGTCAAAGACTAGTGATGTTGTTGCTACCGTGGTCCAGTGATTGTCAGCACTGCCAAACCAACAGTCATGGGGCCCCCACTACCACTCAGGCAACGAATAATCCAGCTCCAAATCCCACTTTAATCTGCCTTCTTGGGTCACTCATGGCCCCCAATGTCACAGATCAGGTGCCCTGGGAATCAGACTCCGAGACAGGGATTTGTTTGAGGCAGGTTTCTTGGGAGATGTTCTCAATATCAATGTCTGAGAGGGTGTGCAGGAAGCATGTCTGGGCACAGGGAGAGGGTGGGCTGCAATGCAGACACACCGGAAGCTTCAGACCATCCCGCAGGGAGTTCTGGAGCTAGAACGACCCTCCAGAGTCTCCCCAGGTTGGGGCGAGAGGGTTAGGTCTTCTTGTACCTCTGTTAACAAGTCTGCCCCAGGAGGCAGGCATGACCTTGGGCACGACGCTTTGTTCCAGCCCAGAGCAATCTTTGGGTGGTTGGGTGGGGGCAGGAGGCAGCTGTGAGCCCTCTGCTGTCAATCGTCTCAGTAGCTGAAAGGAGCCCTGTCCCGCTCACCACAGCGTCCACTACGCCACAGCTGTTCTTACATGAAAAGATCTGTATTAAGAGCCTAAAAGAGGACAGAAATACATTCTACACATTTTGCACATTTAAAATGTTTGTTGATATTGCCAAATTTCTCTCCAAAAAGCTTGAACCAATTTATACTTCTGCCAGCAGTGTATGAAAATGCCGATTTCCCAACCGCTTAGCCAACTCCGAGTATTTGATCTTTGCAAACTGTCAGTGTGATTTGGGGAGAATACATTTCATTGTTCCAATTTTCATTTCCTTTATTATTAGAGAGATTGATCATCTTTTTGAATGCTGTTCGGGCTCCTTGTTTTCTTTCTCATTGATTTGTAGCAGCTCTTTCTATCTTATGGAGAGTAAAGCTACCTCCGTCGTATTTTCTCAAGCGAAGCTTGTCTTTCAACTTCATTTGCAACATATTTTACTATGAAATCTGTAAAACCTCAAACTGCCTATCTTTTCCATTATGGCTTCTGGGTCTCATTTGCCACTTATAAAGGCTTTATCCTCGTAAAATATTCTTCCATAGTTTTTATTCTAATATTTTTATGGTTTGGGTTGTTACATTTAAATTTTATTCCATCTGGAATTGATTCTGGGGAGAGAAGTATGAATCTCTCTCTTTTTTTTCCCCCAACTGGCTAGCCAGTTGCCCACATCATCTATTAAATAATATGTCTCTTGCCTCTGATGAGAAGTCTCTTCCAGAGTCCTGAGTTGCCAGATAAAGTGGCACTTTCTGCTCTATTCTGCCGACCTGCCTGTTTTCGATCCTGTATCCAAGCATCCGTTTTATTCTGCCTTTATAATGTGTTCCAATATCTGTGAGCACAACTTCTCCCTCTTTCCTCATTTTGCCCCAGACATTTATTCTCTCCTATTTATTCTTCCAGATGAAATTCAGGACCACGCTGTCGAGCTCCAGAAATAAACAATCATGCTGGAATTTTGGTTGGGATTGGGTTGAACTGTTCAACACATTTTAGGAAAATTGGCATTTGTATAATTTTGAGTCCTTCTGGATAAGAACAAGATACAATGTGTGTCTATAAATTCAAGTCCTCATTTCTATACTTTGGGGGATTTTATGTATATACATGTATATATACATTATAAATATATATATGTATATTTTATATGTATATTTACATTTTTATATGTATAAATATGTATGTGTATTTTATATATGTCTATTTTATATGTGTGTATAAATGTGTATAAAATATATGTGTATATTTTATAAATATATGTGTAGGTTTTATAATATACATACATGTGTATATTATAAATATATTATATATTTAATATATAATAATATATACATAAATATAATATAAATACATAAATATACATTTCATATAAACCTGCATGTTTTTAGTGGAATTCATTCCCAACATTTCATTTATTATTATTGTTACCTTTGTGAATGGATTTTTAATTCCCATTATACTGGTTATTGTGCTATATAAGAAAGCTACTGATTTTTGTATACTTATTTTGTAATTATACATTGTACCAAGTTGTTCTATTGTTTATAATGGTTTTTCCATTAAATATCTTGCTCTTTGCAGGTAAATGAAAATAATCTTCTTGGCTCTCAGATCTATGCTTCAGAAAGATTATTCTTTAGGAAAAATCAGAGTGGGAGAGGTGGGAGACACAGGGCGGGGCCCTAGCCCTCACGGGGCTAATACCTCAAGTATGTCTTCTTATAATCTCAGTTAGGACTGAAAACTTTCAGATGGGCTGACAAGAATGCAGAAGTACTGCCTGCCTGTTGAAATGGCAATGAGGTCAAATGACTGCAATTCCTTGCGATCAGATTTTATCATGATTTGCTTTAGGATTGTATTGTGGGAAATCGATCAGTGTGGATAAAGGACAATGTTCAAAGCAAACACAGAAACTGTGGCGAGACCCTGTCTAAGCATTTTATATACATTGTCTCATTGAATCTTCCAGGCATCTCTGTGAGCTGGGTGCCATTGCTAACCCCATTTCACAGGTGAAGAAACTGAGACACAGAAAGGCTGAACAACTTACCCTCAGTCATATAGCTGATAGTTGGGAGAGCCAAGATTTGAATCCAATGACTCCAGAGTCCATTGCCTACAGCCACCCTAGTAATGGGGGTAAACCCAGTAGAAATCTGTTCCTTATTCAAAGATTTTTTTATTTTTATTTATTTATTCGACAGAGATAGAGACAGCCAGCGAGAGAGGGAACACAAGCAGGGGGAGTGGGAGAGGAAGAAGCAGTCTCATAGCGGAGGAGCCTGATGTGGGGCTCGATCCCATAACGCCGGGACCACGCCCTGAGCCAAAGGCAGACGCCTAACCGCCGTGCCACCCAGGCGCCCCCTGTTCCTTATTCAAAACCCCACAATAACCTCCAAATCCCAAGTCCAAATTCACCAGAGTTTGCCTTCCCTTTTTTGTGTCTCTTTTGACTCATGCAGCCCAAGAAGTCAGGGGCTCCCAGCTTTCCAGGCAGCCCCCAGGATATCAGACCGGCCAGGAAGAGCCGTCTGGGCAGGCTCCAAGTACAGGGTGAGGAGTTGAGTTAAGGGTCAGCAGCCAGACACCGAGCTGGTAAGACCAAACCCTGCAAGGTCACAGTTTTTCAAATGCACATGTTCTCTGGGTGGTTCTCTCATTGCATTACACTGTGGTCGGTGGTTGGAGTTTTCTCCCTCTTTTGAAAATTATTGCCGGTTTTTGGCCCTGACCTCTTGCTCCCTGGTCCAGCAGCTGCAAGGTGGGGATGGAGGCTCCTTGCCCGCGCCAGCCTGTTCCTGGGCGGGGTTTCCAGGCCTCTGAGGCTCAGCTCTTCTCTCAGAGAAACCCTGAAGCTTCTACCAGCAGCTCGGGACTTACTTGCCTAAACCCAGTTCAACCACAGGGTGGCTAGCTGGGAGACAAGGGCACAAAAATGCCCTGGGAAATCAGGGATGGCTTCAGAGAGGAGGTGACATTTGAGGCATTTCCAAATTAATTCTGTATGACCAGTATTGAGGTTAATCCCTTCATTTAACAGATATTTACCAAACCCTTCTCATGTGCTGGGGATAGTGATAAGCCAGAGGGGTCCTTGTCCCCAAGGAACTTACATTCTAGGCAATAGCAAGTAAACAAATAAATGAATAAGATCATTTCAAATAGTCAGAAGTTCTACTATCTGTATGATGAGATAAAGGGACAGAAAGTGAGGAGTAGGGAAGAGTGACTTAAGACAGGTGGTCAGGAGAGGCTTACCCAAGGAGCTGAAATTTAAGGCACTCTCAGTTGTTAAGAAGGAGCCGGAGTTGAGAGGCTATGAAGGTCGCTGCGGCCACGCTGTAGGGAGGGGACTGTGGGGGGCAGGGGCAAGCGGGAGACCTCTTAGGAAGCATGCAGTGAGCTGAGGGGGCGATGATGGAGAATTGGAAGGAGAGGAAGGTGGGGGGGGGGTCATGCAGACATGGCCAACATGGCGGCAGATTTAAGAAGTGGCGCCATTTGCACATGGGTCAGCCCTGGAGGGTAACGAAAGTGAGCTATCCAAAAAAAAAAAAAAAGTGAGCTCTCACTGGTGACTCCTGGCTTTTTAACTTGAACAATACTAGTTAAGTGGCGAGGATATTTTTCACGAGAAATAGAGAGGCTAGAACAGGTTTTTGGTGCGAGGAAATGAAAACTCATGAATGGTAGCAATGACAATGGTAACTATGGTAACTGAGCACAATGTGCTTGCTGTTTCCTTACATTCGTTCCATTAATGTGTCAATAATCCGTGAAATAGATACTTTCCCACTTCCCGGTGAAAACAGAACTTGGGAGAGGGGAAGTTGAGTGGAAGTTGTCCGCTTACCAAGGACAGACCTGGGATTCGAACCCGAGTCTGCCGGCTCTGAGCTATTAGACTTAATAGTGGCTTCATAATTAAACTCTTCTCAGTAATGAGATTTTAAAAAATCGTTGTGTTTTAAAACATTTTTCTATTTTTCAACAACTTTTCATCACTTGGCTAAATTATTTAATATTTCCCTAAAATACTGAAAGAATGGCCAAAAAGAAATAAAATAAATAATGAGTTTATGTGGATGTCAAAATTCCCCCATGAGGAATGGACAGTAGACATGCTGGCCATTAAGTGAGTTGCCCAATAGGCACAAGGAAACCAGGTGAGGACCTTGGGAGCCCCACAGTGGCCAGGACCTGGATCTTTAACACATCTTTCTGGTCTGCCTCTCCCATGCCCCCTCCATGGTTTTCTAGCCCATCCCCCATGACCCTCTCCCCCTCATCTCTGTCCTCTCATCAACCAGAACTTCATTCACTTCCTCCAAATCTCCCTGCCCATCCAAACCTGGGATTCTCACTCTTTTGTCCCTCCTTTCGCTAACTCCTATTCATATGCCAGAACGCAGGCTATACATCACCTCCTCCAGGGAGTCTTCCAAGACTCTCATCTGGTTCAATGTTTCAAGCATGATAGACTCAAACTCTTCTTCTGCTCAGCATTCTCTTTGTTTTAAATTCCCACCCATCGGTGTGATTTCTCGCCACCTCTTAGCTCAGAGCTGGCCCCAGATAGGAACTCAATAATTGGCTATGAATGTCTCTTGGCAGCTTTAAACTGCTCTGCCTCTTGCCTGTGAGTCCTCAGGGGAGACTCCTGGCTGAGACACAGCTGTGCCCCAGCAATACCTGGCACTCCCCACCGGAAGAACTATCCTGGTCACCGTGTGGCTAGACCCTTCGTCCAGGTCACCTGCCCTCCAGGCTGCAGGGCTCCAGGAAGGGCCAAAATGGCTGCCAGAACCGGAAGGGTGGGAGGGAGACCAGGGAGGGAGTTATGGGAAAAGGGAGTCGAAGGCCTTTTGTCGAGGTGTCACGGGGAGGGGTCCAGGGTTTTAATGTGGGCACGCCCCCACCAGCTCAGCCCTGCTATCTGGAAATACTGCCCCTCTTAGGGCTCCAGACCACCAGCAGCCCTGCTTAGCTGGCTTGGGGGTGCAGTTACTATTAGGGAAAATGATGATTTTAACGGAGAGCTCCCCTTTCCTGGTCTATTGCCTTGTCCCAGGTCCCTTTCAGGAAGGTTTCCTTTTGAGGCCCAAGCTGAGGCTGAGAGGGAAGAGAAGCTCCGCAGTCCAAATATTTGTAAATGGAGCTGTTTTCCCAAGCAAAGCAGAAGCAGATGCCACCACACTGTGGTAGAGGCCGGGCCTTGGCACGGGGCGGTGAGCTCGAGGCTGGGAAGCTGTGACCTGGAGGCTGGCCAGGGATTGCAACGTGGGCTCCTGGCAAGCTGCTTGCTTGTTAGATAAGATATTTTCATGCTGCCTGGCCAGACCTCGAGCAGAGGAGGGCAGGGGCCACATCTCACTCACATCTGGCTTCCCGGCACACACTGCAACCAGGCACACAGTAGGACCTCAGCTGATGTCTCTGAAAAGTCCACCTGGCCAGCTCCTGGACCAGCTCCTGCTGTCCAGTCAGTCAGACCTGGGTTGGGCCACACTTGGTGGCTGCACGGCCTTAGCCACGTCCCTAATGGCTCTGTGCCTCGGTTGCCTCATCTGTGCAACACGGATGCTAAAGGGCCTGCATCACAGGGTTGCTAGAGGGTTCGAGGAGTCCCTGTGCGTAAACCCAGCCCCATGCTCAGCCTGCTGTTGGTGCTAAGAAAATATTCCCTCTTAGGGACCCCCCACAATCTGGGGGAGCTGGCAAACAACTGGGGGAAACCCACAAGTTGGGAGACACCGTGTCACAGAGGTGGCAACACGTTGACTGTGGAAACTGGCAGGTAAGAGGGCAAAAGGTAGAGCCCCTAAAAGCTGAAGCTGCAGTGACGGCAGGGAGCTTTTGTTTTAAAGGTTCAGGCTCAGAGTTTGGAGGGGTATGGAGAGCTGGAGCCCAACACTTCTCAGATTCTTCTGTTCTATAGAATTTCTTTAAAAATAAAAGCATGTGGTGGGGGGCACCTGACTGGCTCCGTGGGTTGAGTGTCCAACTTTTGGTTTTCAGCTCCAGTCAGAACCTCAGGGTCGTGGGATTGAGCCCTGCATCACTCAGCATGGAGTCTGCTTGAGATTCTTTCCCCCTCCCCCTTGTTCCTCCCCCCACTCACACTCTCTCCCCCAAATAAATAAATAAATAATATCTTTAAAATAAATAAATAAATAAAAACACAAGTATATGTGGGATGACAAGGATGGGGGACACTGGAGAGAGGCCATCTCGGGCAGTGGCCCTGCTATGGGCTCTCAGGTTTCCCACCCGCCATGCTCTATTCTTCCCATTTGTTGCTCAGGGGCTTAGAGGGACTGGTATCATTGGGATGTCAGGGGTCAGTGCCTATCGATGCCCAGAACAGTGCCACACCGTGTTGTAGATGTTTTTGCATTTGCTTGAAGAGACAGCATGGTGTAATGGATTTGGTTCCAGGTCTGAGTTCAAGCCCAGTTTTCTCTCCTCCCAGAGACGGAAGGGTCCCAGAGTCACGGGGAACATCAGGCACATGCTCAGTAGAGGGGCAATAATAACAGTGGGAACAGTCACACAGTGATGCCGATGGGGGAAGTACACGGAAGCACTCAGCAGGTGGTCTCTCCATCCTGGCATGTTCCCCATGGCTGTGATTACCAGAGGTTGAGACTGCCCTGGAGTATGAGGTCTTAGGTGTTAAGAAAAATGTATCTAGAGGCTGGGTTTTCAAGGATCCTGTGATGGTCAATTGCATGTGCCAAATTGACTGGCCCACGATGCCCAGATACTTGGCCAAACATTATTCCGGATGTTTCTGTGAGGGTGTTTTTGGATGAAATCAAGATTTAATTTGGTGGAGTTTGAGGAAAGCAGACTGCCCTCTATAAGGTGGGTGGGCCTCATCCGATCAGTTGAAGGCCTGAATACAACAAAAGACGCATCTTCCCCAAGCAAAAGAAGATCCTACCACAAGATGACCCTTGGACTTGAGCTGCAAGAATGGCTAGTCCCTGTGTCTCTAGCCTGCTGATCAATGCTGCGGATTTTGGACTTGCTGGCTTCATAATTGCATGAACCAATTCCTCAAAAGAAATCTGCCTCTCTGTCTCTCATATATATATTTCATGTATATATACACACACATCCTACTGGTTCTGTTTCTCTGGAGAACCCTGATACAGATCCTGTGTTTACTGATCATGAAAAGTATGCCCAGCGTCAGCCACCTCATAGATGAAAAATGACAAGGAAGGAGTCCTCAGCAGCGTTCTTTCAAATTGAACTGGAAGTGTACCCAGTAGACTCTTGGGGCCCCAGACCCTGGGGAGGTCTGGAGTGATTAGGTGTTGGGGGGGGCAGACCTGGGTCTGGTTACTTTGTGAAACCACAGTAGGCCCAGCAGCAGGCAAGAAAGCTCCTTCTTGGGGAAAACGTCAAAGTAGTGAGTTTGGTGAGATGTCTGAAAGGAGCCTCGATCTTTCTCTATACCCAAGTACCTGCCTTGTGGAGAAACACTGTGGTTGGAAAGGAGCCTGGGGTCCTAGCCTGAGTTGCCTTCTATATCCGTAGGCCTCAATCTCCTCATATATGAGGCATAATGAGGGCTCTTAAATTTCCAAAGTGCAAACCAGGGCAGATGCCCCGGGGGGGAGGGGGGATGCTGAGCATGACTGTGAGCCAGGCAGAGGGGTAGAGGGGACTGGGTAGGAGCAGAAGCAGCGCCAGGGATGTAACCCGAGAAGCAGGCTGGGGAAAAGTCCCTTGGGGCAGGGAGGGGGGGCTTATGGAGAAAAGCTACTTAAGTCCTGCTGGGTGGATCACTGAGAGATGGGAAGAGCCCCCCTCGGGGTTCAGGGATTCCAGAAAAACAAAGCTTTTTTTCTGGGCTATCAAATGTTTCTATTAAAATTTTTTTCAAAAACATTTTACAATTATTCAGGCGCCCTTTGCTCTAACCATCTAATTTAATGTTTTGTATGTTGTCATTAAAAAATAACTTTGGTGTTTACTTCTGCTTCTGACGAAAAGCATAAGTATTTATTATAGAATGTGAAGAAAATTTGCACAAGAGGGATAAAAGAAGATTGCCCCTGCGTTAATGAGGGTATGCCACCTGCTGTTATTTAACAACCTCCAAATTTCGGTGGCTTAACATAATAGATTATTTTTTTTTCATGCAAAAGTCCCATGACAGCCTTTGGTACATGGCCTTTTTCCTGATGATTCAGGACCCAGGATCCTCATATCTGTGACTCCATCATCCCATAGGGCCCAGGGTGCTTTGTCTCTAGCCAGTGGGTGTGGAAACAAGAAGAAAGATCCTGCAGGAGCTTTTGTGTTAGGCTTGGAAATGGCAAGTAGGATTTCCGCTCACATTTCATTGGCCAGAATTCAGTCACATGGCTGCACCTCCACCGCAAGGAAGGATGGGAAATGTAGTCTAACTATGTGTCAGGAAGAAGGGATGGGTCCTGGTGAGCTCATCGGGGTGTCTGCTACGTCTTGAACTTCGGCGCTCTGAAAACCACCACTCATGTTTTGAGGAACCCCCTTCCATTCTTTTTTCTATGCCGTGTACATTTTGTGTAATAGAGCATTCAGCTGGCTTTTCTCTCCAATTCCTGAGAGGCAACCTCTAAGCACATGGAATTTCCCAAGTAATAGGAGTGACTTTACTATTCTTGGTGTGTCCCTCGGACCAGCCCTGATAGTTTGTGTTAACAGGATGACTCAGGATGGGGGGCTGGCCACCCCTGAAAGACCAACCCTGGGATTAGAGGGTTGGGGTTTTGAGCTATGTGATATCTGCCCAACTTCTGAAGCAAGGAGGGGGTTTAGAGATGGGGTTGAGTCCATCGTGCCAATGGAGTGAAGCCTCATTAAAAACTCCGGACACTGAAGCTCTGGCGAGGTTTCTGGTTGGCAGTACTCTGTCCCACACCGATGCCAGGAGGGTAACGTGGTCCTGAGCATGACGGAAGAGCTGGGTTGGGAACCCTTCCAGACTGAGCCCCATTCATCCTCTTCTAACTTGTATCCTTCTGCTGCAATAAAATGGTAACTGTAATGATAGTGCTTTTCTGAGTTCTGTGAGCCTTTCTAGAGAATTTTGAACCCGAGGTAGTCCATGGGGACCTCCACGTTTGTAGCCCACTGGTCTGAGGTGAAGGCTGGTGTCCGAAGTGAGGGTGGTCATGCAGAGGACTGTGCCCTCCACCTGTGAGGTCTGGCTCCACTCCCGGTCCATATGGATAGAGACAGGGATTCACACACATAAACACTCGTGGAAAGGCATGTGTTTACAAAGATGGGATTGCTCTATAAATCCTCTTTTATAAGATGCTTTTCCTCCCATTTGACTGTTGTTGCTGATGTCTTTCCAAGGACTCGACCCGAATCCCAGGTGACTCCAGTGACCCAGCCAGAATTCTAGGTCTCTACTTGTTTTCCCAAGTTGGAGACACATGGAATGGCCCAGCCCAGCCTTTTACCCTTGTCTGGCCCATACCTGGTCCTTGACATCATCCAGACACACCTCCGAAGGAAGACTGGGTTCGCTTAGCATAGCTAAGTGTGGGCAGAGACCTAGGCCCGTAGGAAGCCCTCCAGAGCCTGGGCTGTCAGGTGCCTTGGCCGGAGCTGGGGCACAGGGAGGGGTCTGGAAGAGACCAGGACAATGTGGGCTGAAGCAGTGGCCCCACCCAGGCTCCAACCCACATAGACTTCTGGACTTGGGGCCAGGCCCAGCCAGCCCTGCAGCAAAGATCCAGCCTGGAGGCCCCAGGGCAGCGCTCCATCTCCACCCAGGTTCCGGCCCTTCACCCACAGCCGTCCTGCTGCGGTGGCTGGGATGGCCCCGCTCCGTGCATGCCTGGCCTTCCACGGCTGCTCGTCCTCGGCACAGGAAATGGGTGGGGCTGGGGGTGGAGAGGCAGGCAGAGAGACAGTTAATGCTCGCCCCCTTACCGTCGTGGTCGCATGCAGAGCCTGACACCTGACCTCAGACGTCCTCAATGTCAGTAATTACCAAAGTTCTCTGCTGTTAGAATCACCTGAGGAATTAATTCAAAAGATAGATTCCCAGGCATTGCCATCCAGACAGACTCGTCCATGAGAGCTGGCGGGGGGGGGAATAAGAACCTACAATTATCACACTTACAGGGGATTCTGATATAGGTGGGCCCTAAATCACTTTCTGGTACACACTCCTCGATTTCCTGAGGCTCAGAGAGGGTGGGTAACTTTCTAATGTCACACAGCTAAGGGGGTTCAGAACTTGGGTGAGGATCTAGGTCTTCTGATCCAGCTCAAAGCAGGTCAGTGGGAACTGAGCTAGATATATGGAGGGCAGGGGACAATTAGAAAAGTCCCAGGAAGGACCCCACGATCAAAGACCTGCCACTAATGTCTGAAATTCCACCATTAGCCATTTATTCCTTTGGGTCTTGAAGATTTTAGATTTCCCAGAATCCACGCTGAAAATGCTAATCTTTCTGGGGTGGAAGGTTTCTAAATTGTTGCATTGAACACATTGACAATGTCTTGGCACCTTCCACCAGGGACGAAGGCCAGGAAGAAGCATGGAGTGTATGCCAGGAGTTCAAGGCCCTGGATGGAGCAAGGGGTGTGGGTGCAAACCCAAATGAGACTTCACATGTTTTATTATCTTCGGAGACAGAACCTCCTGGCAGGGACAGCGTGACATCTCACAGTCAGCCTGGCCTGGGTCTGAGTCCAGGTTCTGTCACCTCCCAGCTCCGTGGCTTTGGGTCACCCAGCCACTTCATTGCTCTGAGCCTCAGTTTCCTCATTTGTAAAACTGGGCTAACACTAACGCTTGTCCCATTGGGTTGGTGCAAAACTGCAAACGGTCTGAACACTTGAATCTGTGCCCTGATCTTGGGGAGGCACAGAGAGATGGACAGTCACCCAACATCACCTGCCCTCCCTCTGGGGGCCACAACGAGTGGCAGCTCTGTTTGCCGAGGTGCCCTGGGCCCCGGTATCCCCAGGACCTGGGTACCCTAGAAGACGAGGCTTTGTGGTCCCAGCAGGGCTTTCCATTTTCCCCATTTGGGGCATGTGGAAACTCATCTCTGCCTTTTCTTCTCTTTAGGAAATAACAACAGCAAAGCCGGACTCCTGTCCTGGGGGACAGTGCTGCCTCCACCCCGCAGGAACGATGGTGGGGAGAGCTTTTCCGCGCCCCCCCACCCCCCCCAGCCGCTAACCACAACTGTACAGCCCCGGCCTTCCCTCCCTCCTTCTCCGGCTGGCGGCCGGCAGGGTGGAGGTCCCTGGGAAAACTCCCGGAGCTGAGGAGCCAGCAGACGGTGCCCGGGGCCTTGGCAGGGTCCTGGACTCAGGATGCCTCCGCGGCTCAGCCTCCGGTCTGGATGCCTTGACGGGGCGTCTGCTGGCCTGGCGCTGGCAGGCGGGACTGCACTGTGCAGGTGACGTGCGTGCTTCTCCGGGTTTCCAGAGAATTCAGTGCCCAGGGACGGGGAAGTGTGGCAGAGACGGCAGGGATGGGGGCCAGGGACGACGCTCCAGACTCAGAAGAGAACCAGAGCCTTTTGCCTCTGCTGCTGTGGCTGCGGGAGGCAGCTGACCCACGCTGTCTCCTACAAAGGCAGCTGCAGGTCTGGTCTGGGAACTGGAAAGCAATCCCCGTGGCCATCTGCTCCTGGCTTCTCCCCCTGGGCCAGACCAGCTTCTCTCTTCTCACTCAAGCCACGCATATTCATTATAGCAAAGCTAAAATACAGGGAAGAAAAAGAATTATCACCCCAACTCACTATTTAGAGAAAATCACTTTTGACCCTGTGTTGCATTCCCTCCCAGACTTTGACCTAAGAGAGAAAACAGAGCAATTCAAAGTGGGGTCTGCCAACAGTTTCATGAAGAAGTAAGTGTGAAAAACACGAGTGAGCATGTAGAAACTTTGGTTGTGATTTGATGTGGCCACCACATTTCTATTTATTGGGTTTTCCCAAAGTATTGAGTTATAACGGAATGGAAATGACAAAGTGGTCCGTTAAGTGTAGGCAGTTTGAGAGACACACATATAGATATTATTTTAAGAAACAACTTGTTTTGTAAACTGTTCCCTGTTCCGTCTTCCTACTGTGTCTCCCTTTACCATCTCATGTTGTGCTTAGTGGTGTCTCCCTTTCCTGGCATCTGTGTTCCCCGATTGTTGTTCACCAGTTCTTAATGCTGGACTTTCAGATGGTGTTTAGGATAATAACCGATACGTGACGAATATCCTTGTTCATATTCTCTCTGTGCCTTGGTGCCGTTACTTCCTTCAGATAAAATTTCAGCAATGGAAGGCCCGGAACAAAGGATGCACATCTTTTTTAGGTTTTCGGCATGTTGCTAGAAGGATCTGAAGGAAAGCAGACCCAAGCCATGGGTGAGTTAGGAGAGCTCAGGTTCTTAAGGTAGGCATCGCTGGGGATGGGGAGGGGGTTCACACAAAATAGCTGTCTCTTCTCATGACAGCATTTCAGAGATTTGGAGACTGTGACCATGGGTCACAGCCTTCTCCAGGCTCCTTGTCCCCAAGTCCTTCAGCCACTCCTCACAGGGAACCAAAAACGGCAGGGCCGGAAGCAGCCTTAGGGATCCCCAGCTCAGAAGTTCCCAGTTTGGCCTCTATGGCACACTGGTTCTGCGTGGTATTAATTGGTACTACCAGCCAAAAGATGATTTCAACCATCTTGAAAATCAGTGAATTGAGCAATCCAAGAAGATGTTCACTGCAGGTCTTCTCAGAGCATTTAATATGTTAATGTACTTTTTTTTTTTTAATCTCCAGAAAGGGACATATGGTGAGGAAAGTTTCCCAAGCTCATTTGACCATGGAATCCTTCAATGAGGGGCATCTCAAAGAAACAACGGTTCATGGAACCTCCTTCCCGGGCACCATGGTTTTCAAACTTTTAAAAAGACACAGAACGCTTTCTTCAAATTACTTTCTATAAGAAATGTAATAGATTTTATGCAGAACAGAGACAAACAGGAACGGAGCAACACAGAGGCCTGATGATTCGTTGTCCTTCCCAGGGCCTGGCAAGTATCTCAGAACGCCTGCGGAACCCTGTAGCACTATTTGAAAAACACAGCCCCCCCTGCTCTGTGTCCCCTCCCCCACTAAGGACCATCTGAAAGGTCAGTGTGGGGGAAGAGGACAACTCTTTGCATAGCTAGTAGAATTCATGGAACACCGATGTGTCAGACCCCGTGCCAAGTGTGGGACTCTAGAGAAAACTAAGACACATTCCGTTGTCCCCAGAAAGTTCACGTCTGGTGTGTGAGATGCACACAGACATGTGCAAAGGGAATTACAAATAGAAAAAGTATGTAATAAGGACTAGTGGCGTGATAGACATTTGGCTTTTCGTCTGCCACACACCCCTTCCTTTGGGAAGCTGCTTCCCTCTTACTCCATCACCGGCAAGATACCAATCACAATATTCCATGTTTCTGGCCTGCTAGGTGGTAATGCGATGCTTGCCTGGCCATCACAGGACCCTATTCTCCCGGTCTCAGTGTTTAGTTTGGGTTGGCACGTGATGCAAACCTGGCCAATCAGAACCATTCCCTAGGACCGTAGGCCAAGGCTCTTTTACGTGGGGCCACTACATTGGGATGATGGGAGGTACGGCTGAGCCTGACTGTGTTCTCTGTCTGCCCCCCGCTGCATGGAGCTACTCCACCTGTAGCAGGAAAGAGTGAGGGCACAGCCCCCACAGAGACAAGGGTCAAGTGATGAAAGGCGAGAGAGTCCCGATGTCTTTGTTTCTGGGACCTGCTCTAAGCCTGCACTTTGCAGATACGGGAGCCAATTCATTCCCCTTCGGTGCTTCCACTAGCATGGTGCTTCCACTAGCATGAACTGCGTTTCTGTTGTTTGTTATCAAAGGTGTCCTTGACTAATGCAAGGAACAAAAGACGTCAAGGAGGGAGAGGTCTCTTTCAGCAGAAACAGCCAGAAGAGATAGCTCAGAGGATATTGAACTTGAACTTGACTTGGAGGGTGTAAATCTTCTAGATAGGAGGGGGTGGGGAGCATTGCAGGTGGAGGGGAGGGTGTGAGCAGAAACAGAGGGTTGGAAAAAGTATGATAGTTGACTAGAAGACAGGGATGTACCTGGAAGGACAGGTTTGGGCCGTTCTGTGGGATGGCCTTGAAAACCAGGGTGAAGGTTTTAAATGTTATTTGGTTGGCATCAGGAAGCCGCTGAGAGTGGTTGAGCATGGATGATGGAGATAGAGGAGGTATGGTCTGATTGGTGTTTTAGGAAGACCCCTCTGACTGTAGGTGACAGGTGGGGCATGGGGATGAGGGGGAGGGAGGAGCCACCACTGAATGACTGGGAGCACCTAGCTGCCACCTGTAGAACAGAGAAGTGAAGAGGAAATGCTGATCCGGGGACAAGGGGACAGATTGGATCAAGCCACACTGAGGTTGAGACCCACTGCGAACTGAGCCGTGACCCCTCAAAATGCATACGTTGAAGCCCTAACCCCAGTGTGGCTGCATTTGGAGTAAGGAAGTGATTAAGGTTAAAGGAGGTCTTAAGGGCAGAGCCCTGAATCTATAGAATTAGTGTCCTTCTAAGAGAAGGCACCAGAAATCACCCCCCACTCTCTCTCTCGCTTTGCCACGTGAGAATGAGAAGGTCTACAAGCCAAGGAGAGAGTTCTCCCCAGGCATCAAATTGACCAGCACCTTGATACCTTGATCTTGGACTTCCCAGCCTCCAGAACTGTGAGAAATCACTGTGGTGTTTAAGCCAGCCAGTCTATGGTATTCTGTTACGGCTACCGGAACTAAGACAAGGCCACAAGGGACATTCCATGGAGGCCTCTGGCAGTCAGGTAGACACACGGAAGTGAATGTGGGTGAACCTCCACGTGGGGGCGCTCTTCTTTGTGGTACAGATCAGCCTGCACCTGGCACCAGGTACCCAGAGGGCCAGGTGCGACCATCACCACTATCTGTAGCAAACCGTTTTCATCATCCCAAACAAAAACTCCGACCCGTTAAATAAATATCCCCCCCTTTCAGTTCCCCCAGCCCCTAGTCACATCTAGTCTATTTTCTGTCTCTGTGAGTTTGCTTATTTTAGGTATCTCATATTCATGGACTCATGCAATATTTGTCCTTCTGTGTCTCGTTTATTTCACTTAGGGTAACGTTTCCAAGGTCCACCCATTTTGTAGCATTTATCAAAATTTCATTTCTTCTAGTGGCTGAACAATATTCCGCTGTGTGGACACACCACGTTCTGTTTATCCGTTCATCTGTGGATGGGCACTTGGGTTGTCCCCACCTTTTGGCTGCTGTGAGTAGCGCCGCTCTGAACGTGGGTGTCAGCAGCTGTAGTCTTGACCACTAGCTCAACCAGTGCTTTTTTTTTTTTCTGAATCACTGAAAATCATTTCTATCTACAAAAAACATAAAAGAGGAGTAATGTTGGAGTTGGGATTTGATTTCTCCCACTATCTCCCCACATCCCGCAGCAGCTCCTTAAACCTGAAACACCTTCCTAGAGCTCCATGAAAACCTGAGTCTGGCCCTCAGGTCCAGCTTCCCGTGGAAGGTGCCGCTACCTCGACCCCCACCGCCACAGCAGCAAGTGGACATCATCATTCAGCCAGCTGCTCGAGCCCCAAGTCAGAACCCTCTACTTCTCCATCCTCTTAACGTGCATTCCATGGGCAGCGCCCATCAGCTGAACCTTCCAGAATAGAGCCTGATTCTGCCCGGTGCTCTACCACCCTAGTCCGTGCCACCATCCTCTCAGGCTGGAACTAGAATGGACCCACAAATTCTCCCTGCTTCCCTGCACTGCCCCTCGACAACCCACTTTCCTTCCGCGGCTAGTGGAGTTTGGAAAACAAAAGCCAGATCACACCATGCCTCTCTTCGTGGCTTGGAATCAAGTCCAGCATCCCTCCCACCCGTGACTTAGCTGGCTCTGTGTCTACGCAGCCACTGCTATCCCGCCAACCGCATCTGGTGTCCCTTCTTCCCCTGTTCACATCAGCCACCTTGCCCTTCCCTGCCCTTCCCTTCAGGGACTTTGCAGTTTGATGGGTTTTGTGCTCAAAATACCCTTCCCCCAGATCTTTGCATGGCTGGCTGTCTCTCACCTACGAGAGATCCATTCTCATGTCACCTCCTCCAGGAAGCCTCCCTGACCACCCGATTGGAGCAGCGGCCCCATGCCCCCAGGCCCAGACAACTCCATCCCATAACCACACTTCGGATATTTGCAGCACTTGTTGCCATCTGGAAGTATCTGCTGTCTTTCTTTATGACCTTGCTCATTGTCTCTTGTCCCTCCTCCTAGGTGTAAATTCCACGACAGTAGGGGTGTGTCCTGTTTGCCATTCTATCCTGCCCCACCTCCCTGTTCCCGCACAGGGCCTGACCCGAAGGCGCTCGAGTGTTATTTAACAAGCAAACACTCAAACGCACAAGGAAGTGTGACTGTGGGTACATCTGAAGTCTCCCCGTGTTTCTGGGGTTCGCCATGGGATCCAGGCTTTGCCAACACTCTCTTGCAGCCCCAGGTCTCCCAGGAACAATAAAAGCATCACGTCTTGCGATGGTGGCTTCACGAGTGTCGCTTCCCTGTCACCAGCAGCAGCTGCGGGAACAGGGTGTCTAACAGAACACGAGCAAGCACAGACGTGGACCCCGACCGTGAGGCCCTGGGGCTCCCCTAGGGAAACCAGTCTACCTGGGGTACAGACTTTGCTCCTAGCAGTTCCAGGAAAACCTCGGGGTCGCCTAACATGTGGTTTTTTCTGCTCCAGGGAGGAGGGCGATGCTGCGAGACAGCGCCTCCCTGTCTTGCGGTCGGGCTATTCTTGTGCCTCGGAATGCTCGTCTCTGCGGCGCTGACAGCTGCCACCTCTCCCGGCGGTGCCAGGCCTCGGGAGTCCCACTCGCTGGGTGGCGAGGGCTTCCGCAAGCCCCACGCCCACCTGGGCTCTGGCAGGCGCGGTAGGAGGACCTCGGAACATGTGGCATTGGGGGCTTCTCGGGGCGCAGCCCGGCTCTTCCTCCTCCTGCCGAACAAAAGCTTCTTGCTCTGGCAGGGCCCGTTTCTAATTCTGGAACAAACCGACCAAGCCCTTTCTAGCAGGAGGAGAAACAGGGCTGCCCAGGGCCCCTGCCCGATTGGCTTGCTTTTTCCCAGGATTGGAGCAGGACGGGAGGCTATGGTGGAAACATCTGCCTTCTCAAAGAGTCAGAAGAGTCCATCTGGTCTGGGGGTGGGACTCTCTCTGCCCCCACTCTCCCTCCCTCCACTGGCCACATTCCCTGGTACCAGGGCTCCTACCCAACTCTCTCCTGACTGGTCTCCAGACTGATGGTCACTGACCTGTGTGCTGCCATTTGCTCTCCCTCCAACAGCCAGTTGATGGTGTCTGGACTCTTGCAGAAACTGATAATAACCCCCTTTTCCTCCTGCATTGTTCGCTGAGTCAGCAAGCATGAAGTCATCATCCCCATCATCACCATGCTCGGTGTGCCATCACCATGGTTCCCACTTATCATCCTCCACACGGTTGCTATGGGCCCAGCACCACGTGGAGCACTTGATACGCTCCGTTTAGTCCTTGTGAAGTAGACTTTAGTCTCCTCTTCATTTCCCAGAGGAGGGAACTGAACTCAGAGAGGTTGAGTCATATGTCCAGGTCACGCAGCTGGCACGTGGCAGAGCTGGGAAGCTAACCAGATGCCGACGGTCTGCTCAGCCCTCAAGCCCCATGGTTGCCCGTGACCCTGGGGTTAGCCCTTGAGTTCTGAAGCCAGGCTGCCCAAGCTGTTTGGAGCCTGGGGCCAGCCCTGCCTCTTCCTCGCTTGGTGACTTGTGTCACTATTTGACCTCAGTTTGCTCATCTGTGACCTGGGGATGACAATCGCGCCTACCCCCAGGGTTGCCATGTGTCTTAAAGGAGTTAAGAGGTGGAGAGCGCATAAAACGTTTTAGCCTGGTGACTGGTATGACGTAAGTGCTCTGTGACAGGTACAGAAAGTGCAACAAGTCACAGCCTCTCCCCTCGTGAGCTTCTAGTCTCATGGGAAAGATTGTCACATTGTGAGATGAACTGAGCCACTGAAGAGGAAAGAACGGGGCGTACGGGGATATGTGGCAGGACACCTACCTGCCTCGGGAGCTCCCACTCATGGCAATGCCTAGGTCAACTCCATTGTGGTCTTCAATATATTTTTCATTTCGAAATAACTTTAGATGTAGAGAAAAGTTGCAAGGGTATTACAGACAGTTCTCATATACTTTTCCCCCAGCTTCCGCTAATATTAACTTCCTACACAGCCTTGCTCCACTTGTCAAAACTAAGAAATTAACATCGGTATGATGCTATTCACTAAACTACAGTCTTTGCTCGGATTTCACAAGTTTTCCCAATCCAGTACGTAATCCTGGATAATGTGTCACATTTAGCCAGTTCAGTTTTGAAGGATGAATAGAAGTTCGCCGGGGCATAGCTCTAGGCACGGGAGCTTCTGGGCCTGACAGAACAGATGGGAGCACACTTGGACTTTTGAACACATGCCTGAAGAACATGCTATTTCCCCAGAAATAAGACAAAGGAAAGGGCCCATGGAAAATGTTCATCATATTAGCTGTTCCCAGGCACAATCCCCCCCAGTCTGACCCCATGGAGAGGTTCTAGGAAGGGGTAAATATTGTGGAATTGGGCTAAGGCCACCTCCAAGGGCCCGTTTCCCCCATGGAGGACCCGAGTGAGGGATTTTACAAGCAAGTTCAAGAAACAAAGAGCACAGCTTTCCAAACTGGGATTGAGCCCTGGCCCTCTGGCCTCTGCATCTTTGGAATGAGGGGGACAGAGAACTGACTGACCCACGAAGGCTGCTGGGGTGGATTTCCCGACCTTGGGAGGCAATTGGGGTGCTCGGGAGGAAGGTGGCGGGATCGGCAGAGGGTGGTGGCAAAGCAGGGTCTCCCAGTCTCAGGGAAGCCTCAGCTGAGAAAGGAACTCCTGCTCTTCTCTTTGACTCACTTTTTCTATATTGGCCATTTCTCACCATGGGCATGGGGAGCCACAGAGGGCCTGGGTTTGGGGGCAAAGAGCAGTGGGGGTAGCCTGGTCAGCTTTGCACTGAGGCCAGCCCCAGTCTCCACAGGCATAACTCGCGTGGGCTTCCGGGGCCTCGTCCTCGGTCTTGGGGCCAAAGCCTCAGCTGTCATAGTGTATTACCGGTCTCATCTAACCCGGCTGGCGGGCCAGGCCAGAGGATCAGGGGATCTGTATTCATTTGTCCTTTCATGCAACACGATTTATAGAACAGCAGCCGTGAGCCAGACACTGTGCTGGGGGAGCACAGGAGGCGGCTTCCCACAGATCTCTGTTCTCTCAGTCGCCTGCCTTTTTTTTTTTTAATCTTTCCTTTTTTTTTTTTAAGATTTTATTTATTTATTTGACAGAGAGAGAGACAGCCAGAGAGAGAGGGAACACAAGCAGGGGGAGTGGGAGAGGAAGAAGCAGGCTCCCAGCGGAGGAGCCTGATGTGGGGCTCGATCCCAGGACTCCGGGATCACGCCCTGAGCCGAAGGCAGACGCTTAATGATTGAGCCACCCAGGCGCCCCTCTCAGTCACCTACCTTTAACAAGAATTACAAAGGATATAAAACATTTTGTAGCCCCATAGAGTTTCCTACTGCTGTCGTAACAAATTACCACAAACACAGTGTCTTTTTATTTATTTATTTAAAATCAATTAATTAACATGTAGTGTATTATTAGCTTCAGGAGTAGAGGGGTGATTTATCAGTTGCATATAACACCCAGTGCTCATTACATCACGTGCCTTCCTTAATATCCATCACCCAGTTACCCTAACCCCCTCATCCTCTTTCCCTCCAGCAACCCTCAGTTTGTTTCCTATGGTTAAGAGTCTTATGGTTTGTCTCCCTCTCTGATTTCATCTTGTTTTATTTTTCCCTCCCTTCCCCTATGTTCCTCTGTTTTGTTCCTTAAATTCCACGCATGAGTGAGATCATTTGATAATTGTCTTTCTCTGATTGACTTATTTCGCTTAGCATCATACCCTCTAGTTCTATCCACATCGTTGCAAATGGCAAGAGTTCATTTTTTGATGGCTGAGTAATATTCCATTGTATATACACACCACATCTTCTTTATCCATTCACCTGTCGATGGACATCTGGACTCTTTCCATAGTTTGGCTATTGTGGACATTGCTGCTGTAAACATTGGGGTACAGGTGCCCCTTCGGATCACTACATTTGTATCTTTGGGGTAAATCCCTAGTAGCACAATTGCTGGGTCATAGGGTAGCTCTATTTTCAATGTTTTGAGGAACCTCCATACTGTTTTCCAGAGCGGCCATACCAGCTTGCATTCTCACCATCAGTGTAAGAGGGTTTCCCTTTCTCCACATCCTCTCCAACATCTGACGTTTCCTGACTTGTTCATTTTAGCTATTCTGACCGGCGTGAGGTCACACAAATAGTGTGTTAAAACAACATAAATCTTTTATCATACAGATTTGGAGGTCAGACATCCAAAACCAGTCTCACTGAGCTAAAAGTCAAGGTATCGGGAGGCCTGGTTTCTTCCAGAGGCCCCAGGGGAGAAGCTCCTTCCCCCTCGTTGCCAGCTTCCCGAGGCTGCCTTCATTCCTTAGCTCCTGGCCCCTTCCTCTGCCCACAAAGCCACTAATGCACCACCTTCCTTCCTCCCTGACCTATGCTCTGTCCTTACATCTTTCCCTGTTATAAGGATCCCTGCAATTACGGTAGTCCCCCCTAAATCGTCCAGGAGAATCTCTCCATCTCAAGATCCTTAATTATATCTGTGAATTCACCTTTGTGTTGGAAAATAACATATGCCCAGGTTCCGGAGATTGGGCTATCATTCAGCCTACCACAAGCTCTTTCTGGAAGGGGTTGAGAGCCCAGGCTCTGACATCCACAGACCTGGGTTTGAATGCATGCCTTGCCATTTCTTACTGTGTGCCCTTGACTTATTCATTTGCTCCGTGTCTTCATTTCTTCATCTATAAAATGAAGCTAGCAAGGGAAACTTATCTTAAGCGTTGTTGTATGAAATATATAAGCTAGAGTATGAATCCTAGCCTGAGAACCTTAGCTATAAGCAACAGAAGTTGCCTTTCTGCTGCTTGAAGCAGAAAAGTAGCCCCTCATAAAGTCAATCAGGAAGGCTGGAAATCTAGGGCCAGAAAACATCAGAACAAGGCAGAGCTGGCAGCCACGGTGCAAGCCACGCTCCCGAGCCCGCCCAACGAGGCTTTCGGGTCCCTCCCCCAGCCCTGTGCACCCAGCACCTACTTCTGCCACTTGGGGCCCTGCCCCAGGACCCCAGCCGCTGTGGGGCTGAATGAACATGCCATTGGGTGGCTCCAGTCACATGTCCCCCTCCTGGTTGCAAGGGCCTCTGGGAAAGCTAGGATTGGCTCTCTCCGTTTCTGGCTGAAGGCCAGCTCCCCTCCCCCTCCTGATGCATGTGATGGGGACCTCTTCAAACACAGAAAAGGGTTCAGCCCCCAAACCAAGCACTCACTCAAGGCCACTCGTGATGATCATTAGCCCAGGCTTTGTGCCGACGGATGCGGTACCATGGCACCCATTGCCCAGGGCTGCAGAGGGAGAGAGCTCCCTACCGGTCCCTGTCGCCCAGCTGCGGCCCGGCGTCCCAGGAGCCCTCACCCAGCCGCCAGCCAATCCCCAAGGACGACAGCCACTCCAGGGTCGTCATCTGGTCAGGGAGCCCCTGCTCAGGCTGGAGAGCTCGCATAGCTGGCTAACTTTGTCAGCTTTTGTTGGAAGGAGAAAGAGAGAAGCCGAGAGAGCGAGAACGAGCGTGCAGCAAGGCAAAGGCGTCCGAAAGATGTTTTTAATGTGCATACGATTATGCAGCCACACCAGGGGCCTCTGCCCAGCTTCCCGGCACGTTCCTGCCTGAAGACAGCTTGATGATTTGAAGGCAGCCGCGGTCAGATTGTATACCTGTCAACTGCTTCTCGGCGCTCGCAGGGGCGCGGGCTCTAATGAGGCCTGACACCTCAGGAATCCAGCAGGATGCGAAACAGCCACAGAGGGCAGGAGGGGAGGCGGGCGGGGCCTGCTCCGGCCACTCGGTCCGCCTGGAATGCTCCAGAGGAGTATGGGAGGGAGCCCCGGGGGCCGGGTTCCAAGATGGGCCATGGCCATGGCTGAGGGGACAATGGGAAAGTCACATCACCGCTCTGAGCCTCAGTTTCCCTGTCTGTAAAGTGGGTTTTAGTCTTCTTTCAAAGGTTTATCGGGGAGATCCAAGGTGGAGTATACCCAGTGCCTGGCTCACAGCAACACCTAAGAAACGATCATAATAAACCTTATCATCATTGTCAACACCCCCATCAACCTGCTCATTCTTGTCGGCTGCAGCTGCCTGTTGAGGTGTTTAGAACTCTACCATTCGAATGTTTACCCACTGTGATATGCTCTTCCAGCTTTCTGGAGATATAATTGACATATAGCATCGTGTAAGTTTAAGGGGTACGAAGTGTTGATTTGATCCACTTATATACTTCAAAGGGATTACCACTATAGGGTTAGTGAACCCCTCCATCCTGTCACATAATTAACTTTTCTTCTTCAGGGTAACAACATTTAAGATCTCTCTTAGCAACTTTCAAATATATAACACAGTATTATTAACTATCTATCTACCGTGATTCGTTGGTTTACCTCCATGAGAGCCTGCGGGAGAACATTTAGCCTGAGGTGAAGTGTTAGAGATTTTGGCCAACTTGTCCGTCTTCCTGATGAGGAAATCCACGCTCAGAGGGGGTGGGTTACCTCCCCAAGGTTTAACCGCTTGGTGGCAGAGAAGTTTTGACAGCAGGGAGGGCAGACAGAACATGAAGTCCCCTATTCTTGGAGCTACTGCCATGACTCTAACCCCCAGCATGTCTGATAAATGCAGAGAAGAGGAATGGCCAGTGTTCTGGGCCCATCAACCATCCTTCTGGAATACATGGATTGAGCGTGTCCGAGCCCTTAAGGAAAGTACCGAGATGTATAAGCAAGTTTGCAGAGTGCCAGTCCCTGTGCCCTGGTAGGAGAACAGACACGTAAACAAGTGGTCCTAGGCACCTGCTGAGAGCAGCCTACTGCAGGCCCAGAGTGGGTGAGACGAATCCTTCCCGGGGGTTGGATGTTTTCGCAGGAGCTGGCGGTGACCCCGGGCTTTGAGAAATTCCCAAGATAAGGGGCGCCTGGCTGGCTCGGTCAGTTAAGCATCTGCCCCTCCCCCTGCTCAAGCTCTCATGTGCTCTCTCTCTCTCTCTCAAATGAATAAATAAAATCTTTAAAAAAAAAAAAAAGAAAAGAAAAGAAATTCACAAGATGAGATTCAGGGGAAAAGGGGTGAGAAGAATCGTGTCTGGTTAAGGGATAAAGAGGGGGCTTCACGGAGGAGATGGGATTCTCCCGGCACTGTGCAGATGGAATCAGATTTCCACGGACAGAAAAAGGTAGAAGGGCAAAGCTGGAAGCGGGTACAGCCTGAGCAAAGGCATCGAGATGAGAAAGCACAGGCTGTGCTTGGAAAAGAGAAGTCCGATGTGACCTGAGAGTGAGAAGCAAGGAGCAGAGCAGTGGAAGGTAAGGCTGGTACAGAGTTCGGGGTCAGACGGCGGGTAGCACGAAGTGCCACATCAAGGAAAATTGGACTTAACGCCAAAGGAAGAGGGAGCCATTGAAGGTTGCAGGGCAGGGCTGTGCCATGCCTGGGGCTGAGCTGTGTGAGGGGAATCGGAGCGGGGAGAAGCAGGGCAAGGTGGGCGGGGAGTGTAGGTTCCCCCCATCACCGAGACTCTCCAGCACACAGCCTGCGGATGCTACCACTACCTGACACGCCCTCGTGGGAAGCCGGGCTTTCCCGAGAATTCTGCCTGGAGTGCTGGTGGTAAGCCGTGGGGAGCATTGCTTGGGCAGCTCCAGCTGAGTACTGACGAGGAATGAAAACGTTTCTCTCCTTTGGTTCTTCGCCTTAACAACAACCGAAGTGCCCCTATTAGTCAAGGGCTTTCCTTAGACCACAGCAGACACAGGCAAAGGAGGGAGTCCAGTGGGGGGAGGGGCGCCTGGGGGGCTCAGTCAGTTAAGCGTCTGCCTTCGGCTCAGGTTTTGATCCCAGAGTCTGGGATCAAGTCCCCCATCAGGCTTCTTGCTCAGCAGGGAGCCTGTATCTCCCTCTGCCTGCTGCTCTCTCTCTGTCTCTCTTTCACTCTCTCTCTCTGACAAGTAAGTAAAATCTAAAAAAAAAAAAAAAAAAAAAAAAGAGGGTGTTCGGGGAGCACCTGCCATGCACCAGGCAAATGTGCATACCTTTGCTTCATTGGAACCACATCACATCTGTGATTTCACAGCAACCTCAAGGAGGAGATGTCAGTTCCCCATTTCATGGATGAGAATACTGAGGTTTATAGGGATTAAGGACTCAAACTCAGATCCTTGTGTCTCCAAACTCTGATAGGTCCCCCACATGACGCTCCCTCTGGAGAATGGAACCTGCCCTGCACGGTGTCCTGAAGGAGACGGAACAGCCTCCTTGAGGGTCGGGGAGTGCACAGCCGAGGTCAGTCCCGATCTCTCCGCATGAGGGGTTTGGGAACCATTCACGAGGGCAGCCAGTGAGGGCCTGATCAGGTCCTGCTGGCCCACGCCTCGTGTCTCAGTGGTTCATCCATCCTGGGCCCTGGAGCCTCACCTGCCAAGAGCTGGCCCCATGATCAGGTCCTCCAGGGGCAGGGCGTCTGCCCCAGGACACGTCCTCTACCAGGGGTGTTGACCGCACGCCGGCTCCTTCCAGTTTGCTCCTGTTCAGTTCCTGTGTGGATGGCGATGAAGTCTGTGCTCCCCAGGTCTTCTCGAAAGTGTTCTTGGCTCTTCCCTTCCCTGTACAGAAGCGTCCTCGGCAGCTACCAGAGGAGCGTCCCTGTGAGCACCCCCAGCCGGGCAGTGATGGCACGGCTCCCAGGCCGAGTGCCCGCCTCAAGGCCCTCCTTCCCTCGGATGACCTTTCCTCCTGGGGATGCTCTTCTCTCTCTCCCAGACAAGCACTCCCTCAGCAGCCGCTGGTGGACAGAAAACCTGTTCCTTTCCTTCAGGGTTGGGGTTTACCTTTTAATTCCTCTGTGCCTACTTGCCCCTTGGCAAATTTCCACCATGCCATGCCGTCCCCACCAAGCCCCTCCCATCCTCTCTGGCACTGGTCCTCCCTCGGTCTGGCCAACTTACCCATGGGCACCTCCCAGGACTCCCAAGCTCTGGCTCTGTAGCCACTCCATTAATCAGGTCTCCTCATTGCAAGTGATAGAAACACTGGCTGGACACACTGAAAGCAAAATGGAATGGAATGGAATGGAATGGAATGGAATAGAATAGAATAGAATAGAATAGAATAGAATAGAATAGAATAGAATAGAATAGAATAGAAATTGGCCAGTGCAACTGGGAGCTGTGGGGATGGGGACAAGACTGAATCCAGGGTTCAAAAATGCTAATAATTGATTTTCTCCCTCCTCTGCCCCCCACTGTCATTGCGTGCCTCATTCTTGCCTCTTGCAAATGGGCTCCTGTATAAAGATCAAGCAAGGGCCTCAGGTTCCCAAATCTCCGGCTTTGCAGTCTATCAAGCACAGCGGGAATGAAGCCAGCTACCCGCTCCCGGTCCCTTACAGGGAAGAGCTCTGGTGGGCCAGGGGCTGGGGCATCACGCCGACCCAATCGCTGGGGCCAGGAGGAGGATGGGATGATTGGCCCAGCCTGGGTCTACTTGTGCTCACCTGTGAGGCTTGGGGGCTGGGATTGTCACCTCCACGAATCACTTCTGTTTCCAGAATGGCAATAGGGAGCAAAGTCATAGGAAACAATCGTTTCCACGTAGCAGGGGAGAGCCCAGGAGAGGGAGCAGTGCGCATCAGGGTGCCCTTGAGTTAGCCCAGGATGGTTTGAACAAGAGGGGCTGCTCCACTCCCTGGGGCCATCCCAGGAGCTGGAAGGAGAGACACGAGAATGGTCCCAATAGGGTGACAGAGCAGTGGTCTTCACAGCAGGGGAGGAGCTGGAGGCCCCCCTGCAGGGACCTTCCCAGCTTCCCCAGCAGGGGGATGCCAACGGGCAGAGGCCAAAGTGAGAAGAAGAAGGAGGGATCTGAGGAATGCAGGCTGAGGGGTGGCTCAGTATGAGGGGCTGGGCGGAGGGCAGGGGTACCCGGCTGCTCAGCAGGTCAGCCCCTCGTCTGCCCCCACCTCCTCTGGGCAGTCTGGGAAGAGCTGGTCAGGAGGCCGAGGGTCACATCCTACCTCCACTATTAACTGACTCTGGGCCCTGCGCCATCACCAGCCTCAGTTTCCCCTCCAGTGAAATGGGGACGTTGGGATGGAAGCGGCCTCAGCCTCCCCCAGCTCCTCCCATTTCCCCAGGAGTGAGAGCGCCCCAGAAGGCCCTCAGAACCTGGGAATGCATCCCCGGCCTCGGCCTCCCCTCCGCTCCTGCCCAAGGAAGCTGGGGGAGCGGTTGGCAGGGTAGCTAAAGGTCCCCTCACCTCCCCCTCTTCTCCCTGAACCATTTCTGCTTCCCCCTTTCTTTCCTCTTTTGGCTGCAAAGCACACACAGATGTGGGGCTGTCGGCCGCAATCAGGGGGCTCAGGTGAGGAATGGGGCCTGGCAGCCCTTGGCTTGTACTCGTTTGCCTGAGTGCAATTTCCCCATAATTACACTTCCTAACTTTTCAGCATCTGTGAAAGATCATCTTCTGACACAGCCGAGTCAGGCTTGCGCCGGCCAGGAGGCGAGGCCCTTCGCTCGGAATCATTTTCAACAGGCGGAGAAAACACATTCGTTCTTTCCTTTCCGGCATGTACAACGTTCCCAGGAGGCCAGCCCGGGGGCCTACCGGTGGCTCCGAGCGGCCCGAGTCCGGCGCCTGCCACCCCGCCACGCTGCCACCCCGCCACCCCTTGGGCCTCAGCGGCTCCTGGGCGCGCGCACTCACAAGCTCCCCTACACGAATTCCCAGTCATTCACGGTGACGCATGGAGGCCCACCTACGCCCCCCCCAGGCTCATGACCACGGTAGTTCCACCTCCTCAAACCATCCCCCACCCGTGTTCTCTGCTGTCACCTCGTCACCCACAACCACGCCGTCACCCACAGCGGCACACGTGCCCAGATGCCCCCATAACCGCTCTTTGCTGTCACCTCAGAGAGATGCCGAGTCCAGCCTGTACTGTCCCACACGTGCCCCGCGTGACGTCCAACCCCACCACCCCACAGCCAGCAAACCCATTCCCCTTCCACGCGGGGGCCAGCAGACATGTCGTACAGGGCGACACCAACCGGGAGATCCCAGGCCACCTCTCTGGGGATCTCAGATGAAGACTGGGGTTGGGGAAAAAAAAAGAAAGACTTGGGTTGACAGAGTGGGGGACCAGGAGGAGAGACAGAGAGAAATGAGGGCCATGGACACTCTGGGAAGGAAGGAACCACCAGAGACCTTGTAAATGCACTGGAGATGTGGCCAGACAGCTCAAGGCACAGTAATGGACACAGCGTGTGCAAAGGCCTGCATGGGGACGAGGCCCCGTGTGCTCCAATCTCCCCACCTGGGGCCTGCTGGTCCGGGGCTGGGGACCCCGTCCCACCACCCCAGAGTCAGTAAACCGTGAGCCAGGGAAGGCACCCCCACTCCTCTGGGAACCAAGCCCCCCTGGGGCGAGTCACACCCATAGCCTCAGATAGGGCCTCCCTGCTCTTGCAGTCTGTAGGCAGTATTCCTGTTTCCAAGACCAAGAATCTGGAAGGAGCCTGGGTGTGGGGTGTGGTTTTAAGCAAGCTTTTCCTTTTGTCCATTGAGCCAGCTATGAGGCATAGGCATCCTATCCTGAGCTCGTGGCAGACGTTCCCAATCAGTCATGACACAGAGAGGTTAAGCAACTTAGCTAAGGTCACACAGCTGATACATAAGAGGAGCCAACTGTTGAGCCTGGGCAGTCTGAATTCAGTCCTTGGTCTTAGCCATTATGCTATACAGTCCCGTATGCCCTCTGGCCCCTAGCCTCAGAGGGGACCTGTGCAGCCTGTTTAGGTCACCAGCAGAATAAGAGACGAAAGCAAATCCCTCCAAGAGGAGATAGCAGAAAGCAGGACTAAATGTGGGGGTTGGTGCCAACATGAATCCAAAGTCAGCCTCTGCTGCCTACTGGCTCCGGGGTTCGGGATTCGAGGGGGTTCGGCACAGGCGACATAACCCTTTGGAGCCCATTTCTTCCACTGTAAAATGAAGGCAATGATAGTCCTTTAGGAAAGCTCATAAAGCCCCTGATTGTGAATGAATACATGGCGCGGTCTGATTTGTCTAAGAAGCAGAATCCAGGCGGTGTCTGTCATCACAATGGTCGGAAGGTGGAAGTCACCGAGTGTCAATCAACAGAATGTGGACTACCCATACAACGGAATATTATTCAGCTTTAAAAAGGCAGGAGACTCCTTTTTAGGAGCTCCCTCGGACTAAACCCTGAAAACATGATGCTTAGAGAAATAAGTCGGTCATAAAAGACACATGCCATATGATCCCACGCATACCGGGTACCCTGAATAGCCGTCAGTTCAAAGAGACAGGAGGTAGAATGATGCTTGCCAGGGGCTGGCGGGGAGGGGGAAATGAGGAGTTGTTTAGTGGGTGTAGAGTTTCAGATTTGCAAGATGAAAAAGCTCTGGAGATCTGTTTTACAAGAACGTGAATATTCTTTGCACTCCTGAAGTATATACACTTAAAAATGGTCGATTTGGTGTTACACAGATTTTACCACAATTAAAAAAAAAAAAATCAAGTCCTGCAACGGGCTCAATAAAGTATGAGTCGGGTGGTGTGGGCGAACAGAGGAGGTGGTGGCCTCTGCTGGGGAGGGTTCGAGAATATCGGAAAGGAGCTGGCTGGCATCTGAGGTGAGGTTTTGACAAGGCCACCTGGGATGGGGGAGGTCTAAGCCGAAGACAAGCCCATCATCAACTGTCCAAGAAGCAGTCCCTCGGTCCCTACCTGACCCCCGGCCCCCTACTTGGCTCAAAGGAGAGAATGGATGGTTGGGACATCTTGAGGGGGAAGGATGGGCGGGGCATGCTGGAGGGAGGAGGGGGCAGCAAGCAGGCTCGCAGGAGGTCAGGGCCACATGGAGGTCTCAGTGAGCCCCTGGGCTGGCCTTCCAGGCACTCCTTACCTTGGAGAGCCCGTTCTCGGGGCAGGTAGCAATCCCACCAAGGGGCAGTTCACATTCTGGAAGCACCTGCCATGTGTCAAGCCAGGCAGAACATTGCGGGGAGGGAGAGAGAAGCCAGAGACAGTAGACCCATCCCGGCCCCCAACACAACAAGGCTTTATAACACGGCAGGTTCTGGAGAATCCCAGAAACCCTCATGGGCACCATGCCCAGCACAGAGAGGCTCAGCATGAGTTCAGGAATCAGCAAGATCCTTGCTCCTCCTCTGCTGTGTTCCGTCCTGGGGGACCCTGTTAGTCTGATGGAAACTTACCTTTCAAGGCCTGCATTATCCCATTCATTGAGTGATTCCCCCGAGGTCCTGTCTGTGCCCCAGCCCAGGGAGGGCAGTCCCTGGCCTTGCAACTCCTGGCCCACTACACCGGCTCACGGGGCTTGTCCCGGGTACAATCCCCAGCTCTGCCATCTCCTAGTTCTACGGCCTTTTTGTGCCTCAGCTTCCTTATCTGTAAAAGGGGTATCTAATAGTACCCAGTCCCTGGGACTGGGAAGCACTTCCAACCATGCCTGGCACATAGCGAGCGCGCCGTAACTCTGAGCTGTTCTTGTCTTTGTCACTGTTCCGTCCTCTTCTGTCCTCCTTCTTCTCTCCTTGTTTGCCCTGTTTGTCTGATCTGAGTACAAACACACGTATGTCCTTTTTTCTGTGCACAAAGGATGCCCACTCAGAGCAGGCAGCTGAGCTGGGGGCCGTCCTTCTGCGGGGTCACTGCTACGGCCAATAAGCATCCTCAGACACGCATGGTTGAGCTCTTGGGGCACACGGGCAGCCCCGATTTGCACCTCTCCTGTGCATCCCCTTTGGGGGACATGCTACTCCTTAGGACACAGAAACTTGAGTGACGCGCTTGCCGCAGAGCCCAGGCCAGCACCCAGGTGTCCTGAGCCCGGGCCGCGTGCTTTTCTGCCCAGATGCAGTGACAGCTGGAGGACGGCAGCCGAAGGCCAGCTGAAGAGGGCTCCTCCCTCTCTGTCCCGTGCTGCGCTCTCACGCTGTGCTCTCGGAGCAGCAGCTGGGAGAGAAGAGCCGAGGGCAGGGGGCCTTGGCCGAGCGAGCAGGTGAGCCGGTGGCATGAGCGAGACCTCACCGTGTCCATTCACTGCCTCCCGCGGGCGTCGCCTGCTCTGACCCAGAGCTTGGGCAAAGGCATTGAGCTCGCCCCGGGCTGTGGGGACAGGCAGTGTCCGCTAAAGGCATCATGTTCTCCCATGAAAGAGTGAGCGAGGGCCAGGGGCAACATCTGGATGGGACTCTCAAGGGCCTCCCTGGCACCGAGGGCTGGGAAGCCCAGGGCTGACCTGACATGCCCTCCCTCCCCACACCCCGCACCCCCGGCCTCGCTGTGGTGCATGCTGGGAAGCCAGACCTCTCGGCAGCCCTGCGGGCACCCTGCAGCAGGACAAATGGGTCTGGGCGTCTGTATTTTTAACACATCTCCCACTTGGGAGCTGCCTGCTTAGAGGAGTTCCCATCACTCGTTGGAGCAAGGGTAGGACCGCTCAGCTCAGTCAACTGGCCAAAACACCACCATCCTGGTTTTAGGAGCTGGCATGGTCCTCTGGGGCACGCCCCCTCCCGTCACATACCACCTGGGAGACCTTGGGCAAGTCTCTCCTCTCTGGGCCTCGGCGTCTGCATCTGCGAATGGGCTCCTTCCTACTGGGACCTTCTCACCGATGAACGCCCCCCCTCCTTGCCAGGGAGCCAGGGGACCCCAGCTGAGAAGCAGCCGTGCATCCAAGGCCCCAGCTCCAGTTGAATGTGTATTCCAGTCGGCAGGAGGGACAGGGTAAAAGGAAAGGAATGACAATTGTCAGACAGCAAAAGCCACCAGGAGTAAATTAAAAAATTTAAAAATAAAAAAAAATGTGAAAGAAAGGCAAGAACATCTATGGTATTCATGGGACCCAGCAAAATGACAAATGGGGGGCCCAGCCCGTGCCCCCTCTCTTCTACCTGAGGGGCCTCATGGGCAGCATGCACGCATAAGCCTCTGTCCACCTCTGCCATCTAGTCCACACACACCACCCAGCGCCGTGGCCACCCCTCGGGCCAACGCCTCGGGCTGCTCACACATGCGCCACGGTGCCCCCCCTTGGAGGACACACCAGGGGGAGAAGTCCCCACGCCTGGAAGCAGGCTCAGAACATTTGGACAGGGCGTTGCAGGGTCCTCAGAGCCCCGAGTGGGGTCTGGACGGGAGGATTTGCTCTCCAGGCAGGCCCATCTCCTTGGCCCACGGACTGCACACCGCGTGAGTGGGGCAGTAGCCAGAGCGGGCCCTCTCCATCAGGTCTGAGGGCCGGTCCTAGAGGTGCCCGCGGGGCAGGGGGGGATGCTGATTCGGCGTAGGTGATGAGGGAAGGCCTGGGAGAAGGGCGCAGCCAGTCCTGACGGCCCTGGGAAAAAGCATTCTGGCGCAGTGAGAGCTGCTCCTCCACCACCACTACCCGCCCCCCCCTCCCCGGCCCACTGCCCACGCCTCCAGGCCCACCCTTTGCCCCAGCCGGGCGGGGAGGGGCCCTGAGAGGCCACCTGGAAGCAATCTTCCCCAGCCCCCTCCCTGAAAGTGAAAGCCGTGGCTTTGATAGTCTCCGAATTGCCTTTCTTTCTCCCATCCTTCCAGGGAAGGCGGCTGCAGAAGTCTGGGAGGGGAATGAGGGAGGAAATTAGCCAAAAGCAAGCGGCCTTGGGTTTTCCAACAACGAGGAGCAGCCCTGGAGGCCTGTGGGGCTGGCTCTGCAACCCCCCCCCCCACCCAGTTTTCTCTACAACTGAGCACAGAATCTCTGGAGACCCAGGCAAGGGGTCTACTCCTCTAGCCTGGATGCCCTTTCTGAACTTTGACCTGTCCTGTTCCCTCTCTGGGCCTCTGTCCTTCAGCTCCCGAAGAGGAGAAATTCAAAAGATGCAACTTCCACCTTCCTAACAACGTTGCAGGCTTCCACCCTGTCCCTGTCTCCTCCAAGCACATCTCACAGACTTCTTTGGTGAACACCCAAATAATACTCACTTATAACTCACGTGGCCCCACATTCTCTAGCCTTTTACAACACATCTTCAAATGCTTCAACATCCCTCCCATCAAGAGGTGGGGACTGCGGCCCCTCCCCTGGAACCTGGGCAAAGCTTAGCGATGACTGACCCCTAGACTGTGGTGGATGTGACGTTAGGGGACCTCCCAGGGTGGGTCAGAGGAGGCCGCACTGCTTCTCCTGGGTTCACTAAATACGTGAGCCGAAGCCCTGGGTCCTATGCCAGGTGTTTGGCCACAGGGAGACCACCCAACCTGGAGGGAGCTCTCGGAGAGGCCGGAGATTTCTAGAAGAAACAGTTACCTGCCCAGCTCCCACCCGGCTCATCCAGCCCCTTGCCACTGCGGCTCTAGCCACCAACTGTCTGGAACCAGGAGAGGCCCCAAGCCAGAACTGCCCCGCAAAGCCCTTCTTGGGCTCCTGACCCACAGAAAGTTCGAGAGGTCTTGAATGGGTTGTGCTTGTTCCTGGCCGCAGAGCTGCAGGGAAGACTGTTTTGCAGTAACAGTAACAGAAACAGCCACGGTCCCCTGCACTGCCTGGGCAGGACATTCTCTCTTTGCTCCCCAGATCCCTCTCCACTTCTCTCCTGTCTGTCTGTCGTTCCAGGAGGCCATGTCCCCTCCCTCCATCTTCTGTGTGAACCCCATCCTTGGGGTCCCCCAGGCTCCTGGCTTCTGGTGGGTCTCAGCTGTTGGGGGGCACTGTGAGGAGAACGGGTTGAGGCGTTTACTCCCTGACTTCCCTTGTTCCGGGTCCTGGTGCTTAGCCGAGCCCCTCTGCCAAAGGCCCCCTTGCGGGAATGCTTGCTTTCTAGGTTCTAGCAATTGCCCTCTCCTGTTAGCACTCCAGGCTTTGGGGGGTAACGCCCTCTTCCCTACCCCTGAGCTTCCCTGTCCCTTTACTGTTCCCTTAACACTGACCGTGCCTTTATAACCTGCCCTCTATTAACCTGCCCGACAGTGTCCCCTGATTCCCACCAGGGCCTCAACTGATGGCTGATGACACCCACATATTAGCTCGATCCCATCACAGGCCCCACCCGCTGCCCGACTCCGTCCGACTAGAGGTTACACGCCCGCGTCTGTGCATTCACTTACTCGACAAACATTTCTTCACCACCTGCCAGGTAGTCAAGGGGTCAAGGACACGGGAGTAAACAGGACAGACCATGTGCTAATGTGGGGGGAGGGGCAGGGGACACAGGTGGTAAACAAGTGAATAACTGAGATGATTTCAGGTCATGATGAATGTATGGAGATAAAGCAGGTCATGGATGGAGAAGGACACACAGCCTCAGACACCCTGCGTCGGAGACCCACATCTGGGGTACAGTCCCTATGGAGTGTCTTCTAGGACGGGACGAGCTGTCCCCGCAAATCATATGGCCTGGTTTTTGGCACACGACAGCCTTTCAAGACCACTTCCGGATGGGTCATTTGAAAGAACAAAACAAGAAGCAAAGCTCACCGTCACTTACATGGGTGAACTTATCGAAAGGCTTTCACAGGTTGAAACCAAGCCAGTGTAACAAGGCCTGCGGCTGGATGGAGCTCCAATATGGATGAAACCAAAATGGCGGAAGTCGTCTGTAACACTTGTCTAGAATCCACATCGGACACCCGCCCTGCATCGCTTGCACAGTCAGCTCCAACTTGGGTTCCGCTCGCCTTGGGAAGATGATGGAGAAGGCCAGAGAGGGGCTCTCAGGAAGTGGCCAAATCTCTCTCAGCAAAGAACAGAGGCGCCAGACAAGGCCTCTGAGGCCAGAGCTCCCTTCTCTCCTCAGAGGCAGAGGGGCAGTTCCCATGACACCCGCCCTGGCCTGCACCCCAGCTGGGCACACACAATACAGCCACTTGTTTGAGACCCCAGCAAGGCCATAGGCCTTCCTTGCCCTGAGATGGGCTGGAATGAGCGAATGCTCTGGGCCACTTTCCCCAGCTCCGGGGAGCTGGCTTCCAGAATTTCTGGACGTGGTTCGTCCACTTACTGACACTTTCTTGGTCCTATCAGAAGTGTTCCAATGCTTCTTTCCACCTGGAATTCTCACCCTCTTCTCTCTGGTGCTTCAAATCCTAGAATCTTAGGGTCAGTAAAGATGCCAAAGCAGCCACCACTCCCAGTTTACGGAGGAGGAAGATGAGGCCCAGGGAGGAGGTTGTGTTGGGTAACTCACAGGGCTGGTATGAGAACCCCAACAGTTTGGCCATAAGTGTGCCCCTCTTATTCTCTAGTTGCTCTTGCGCGGGAGTTCAGCCCCCCAGTGAGAGGGGGCCTCCTATTTGCTTCTCTCGTCTCCGTCAAATTCCCAGCAGAAGCCCAGGTCCACACCAGCTCCTGGGTAAATGCTTCTGGCTTGGTTATTCATTCCTGGGCAGTGTCTTTGGCTTCCCCCAACCGAAATACCCCCCCACCCCGACCTAGGGGGAAGGAGAGAAGTTTCAGCTGCAGAGCTGAAGCAAGCACAGAGAATCTCAAATGTTCCACGCCGTGTCCAGTTCATTTCAATTCCCAGCGTTCTGAGGGAGGGAGTGGGTAGGCAGGCGGCACAATGTCCGATGTGGTCAAAGGGGCTGCCCCAGGGGTCCCCGCTCTTGAAGACGTGCCTCTGTGGTGAGCCCTCGGAGGTTGGCTCCAGGGCTGGGTTTGGGTAGAGCCCAAAGCCTGTGAGAACCCAGTGCCCGTGGTTACAGGATACAAGTCAGCCATATTGAACCCTCCCCGCCTTTGCCCAGAGCACTGACTCTAACCCCAGCCTCTCCCCGACCCTGCCACTGACCAGAAGAGAAAGGTGAGGGGACCAGGGGCTGGGATTCTCGTCCACAATGAGCGGCCTGAGCCCTCCTGTTCTCACAGGGCTTTTCTGCTGTGATTTTCAGAGTGTTCTCATTTTTCTGATTCTTTCTTTGGTTTCTTTCTGGTTGGTTTGCAAATGGTATATACAGTGATGTCAGCCCAGCTTGTCCCAGAAGAGCCCCCTCCTTGGTTCTTGGCTCCTTGGCCCACTCCCCTGGGTGACCCGTTGCCCAGCTGGCTGCTGCCCGGGGGTAGGGAGACAAAGGCCCCCTCTTTCGATCAGGCCATGACCTGTGCTCACTGGAGCTTTTACGCATCTCTGCCATTCCTGCCTTTATCAGATTAGCTTTAATTAGACAAATGAAAATCACATGGAGCAGAGGGACAGGAAGCCCTGCGCTTTCAGGAGCGCCTTTCAACAAAAGCATGGGGGCTGGGCAGCCATTAGGGGAGGAGAGGGACAGTTGGTGGAGGTATCCATTCGCGCTTGTGGGAGCTCGCGAGTGCCTTCCACAAAGAAGGGTCCAGGCAGTTACCTGAAAAAGCACAAAATGCTCTCACTCACTTTGGATAGAACTTTGGAATCTTCTATCAAGAAAAGCTAGAGCACTTTGGGAGTCACAGACCTTTGGAAATCTGCCGAAGGCTCTCAGAGTAGTGCCGTCCAATAGTTATACCATGGGAGCCACACTGATGAGTCACGTATATAATTCAACAGTTTTAAGTGGCCCCATTTAAAAAACGTAAAAGAAACTAATTTACTTCATAATCATTTTTTGTAACTGAATATATTTATCATTTCAACACATAATCAATAAAAAAATTTCAATGAGATATTTTACATTCTTTTTTTCCTACTAAGTCTTCAGCCCCTGCTGTGTATTTTATACTTATGGCCCATCTAATTGGGACTAGCCACATTTCCAGTGCTTGGTAGCCACAAGTGGCTACCAGCTGCCATATTTAGGGTGACCAGTGTCCCCGTTTGCCCAGGACAGTCCTGGCTTCAGTACGGACAGTCCTGTGTCCTGGGAAACTCCTCGGTCTGGGCAACCCTGGATGGTTGGTTGTCCCAGGTTGGGTAGCCCAGCCTTGGACCATAGCTTCTCCCCCGAGCAAGGCACAGACAGACAACAGCCGCCCTGCAACTAAAGAAGTTTGGTCTCCTCTCATGACTTTTATTTGGGGAACCCCTGATCCCACTTTACAGATAAAGAAAGGGTGACACAGAGAGGGGAAGGAACTCGCCCACGGTCGCACAGTAACTTGGCATTAGAGCCGCAGCTAGAATGCAGGCTTTCCTGACCTCGGGGGGCTCTGTGCCAGTCCACAGGAGGTGCCCAGCCAGAGCGTGGGGCGTTCCTGAGTGTAGACAGCACCGCCCGGGGTGCACCTGGTCCCTGCAGCTCCGCGGTCCTTTAGGATAAGCAGGCCATCCCTCTGCCACGAAGCAGGACTCCTGGCTGTCTGGCCCACGCAGGGCAGCAGAGGCCAAAGCGAGGGCGGTGTTTCCCAAAGAGGGCACACACCCCACTCGTGACATGTGGGGTGCTTTAGTGGTTAGAGATTTTGACTCCTGTAGTGGGCAGCTTGGCTCTTTTCAGAACTCTCTTCCTCACAGTCTGATTAGTTAAAGAGGAAGTCTTGGTGGGGGGTTAGGATGTCTGTCACCAACACTTGCTGGGTCCTCTACACAGAGACCCAGCCTCAGGCTAGGAGAAAGCACCCAGATGCTTAAGATTTTTTTAACTTTTTATTTTATTATTTTTTTAAGATTTTATTTATTTATTTGAGAGAGAGTGAGTGAGAGAGAGCATGAGCAGGGGAGAGATGGAGGGGGACAGGGAGAAGCAGACTCCCTGCTGACCAGGGAGCCGGACATGGGGCTCGATCCCAAGACCCTGGGATCACGACCTGAGCTGAAGGCAGACTCTTACCCAACTGAGCCACCCAGGTGCCCTTAACTTTCTATTTTAAAATGAGAGATTCACACTAGATTGCAAAGGTAATAGAGGGAGGTCTCATGCACTCCTCACCCGGTTTCTCCCAAAGCTTGCTTCCTACATAACTAAAGTGCAGTGACAAACCCAGGAAATCGACCTTGGTACCATGTGTGGGTATGGTTTCCTGCTACGGTAGCACCGTGTAGATCTGCCTAAATTCTGATAGCATCGCTTCTTTTCTTTGTGTTACTTTTTCCTGGTGTCTCTCTCTGTGCAATTGATACTATTTTTCCATTTACAGTAATGACATAATATTTCCCCTTTAATTCGCCTTCAGTAAAAAAGAAAAAAATGGATTAGAGGAAATGTATCAAGCAAACAGGACGTAGATTCTACTCAGGGCAAAGCTGGCAAAAGTGTTATGTAAATAACAATTTATACAGAGTATTTACTATGTCCCAGGTACTGTTTTCATTTTTTTTTAAGCTTTTATTTATTTCTTTGACAGAGAGAGAGAGAAAGAGAGAGAGAGAGAGACCGCAGAAGCAGGCAGAGAGGCAGGCAGAGGGAGTGGGAGAAGCAGGCTTCCTGCTGAGCAGGGAGCCCAATGCAGGGCTCCATCCCAGGACCCTGGGATCATGACCAGAGCCAAAGGCAAACGCTTAACCGACTGAGCCACCCAGATGCCCCCAGGTACTGTTTTAAATGCATTATATGTATCACGTCATTTAACATAGCCAACAGGTCTCTGAGTTAAGTCCTAATATAATTAATTGTCCCATTTTACAGATGAGGAAAGTAAGGCACATTTTAAAAGTTTAGAAGCTGATGTAGACTTTTTTTTTACACACACACAGAATCACTCATGGTTTACAAACATGTGGGCATATTGTACACAGCAACCTGTTAAAACTCAGATCGGACTACACAAAACAAATGAGGACCCAACAAGCAGTGTTGCCGTTTAGGGGGCCTCAAGGTCCCTGTAAGTCGGGGCATCCAGGCGAGGCCTTCCAGACCTCCACTGCCGGCCCTCCCAAGCTCTGCTTTCACTGAGGGGGGCCCTGCCGTGCTCTGCCTGTCCTGACTGGGAGGGCACAAGCTCCCATCCTCGGGGAGAGCGGGCACGTGTAAAGGAGAAGTGAAAACCTCTTGGCCTGGAGCCCTGGGTCCAAGGTCTCCCCAGGATCTACTCTCAATCCCCTAATAGCCCAGGAAGCTAAAGGATTTCAGGGTCATCCTGGTTAACTAGCTACACCCTGATTGAATCATAAGGTGTTCGAGCTGGAAGGGGCTGCAGACACTTTGATGGAGGACAACAGAGTGGCCAGACGGGGGAGGGGACAGGTCCAAGGTCATTGTGCTGGTGAGGGTAGAAGCAGACCCTACCCACCCACATGGAAGCCAAGGGCGGCCTCACCTGCCTGAGATCAAGGCCAGACTTCAGCAAATGTTTGTTGAGTGAGTGGATAATCTAGGTGTCTGACCGAGCTCTCACTTCCCCGCCAGCATCCTCCGCCTCTTCTTAAAGTAGAGGATACCAAATGTTAGCCGCACCAAGGGCTCTTATAAATGCACATTCCTGGGGCCACCTCTGGAGATTCTGAATCAGGAGGTTTGGAGAGGAGCCTGGAAATTTGAATTTCAGGCAATGTTTCCCCTCTTCCCAGCCCACCAGAGCATCTGGATGGACACAGAGGTGACCCCGAGGCAGGTGTTCTGACCAGTGTGTAGCTTCCTCGGCGGCCCTGGCTGCACAGCACCCCCTGGCTGAGAGTCCAGGCACTGTTCAGACACGTGGGGGCTCTGCCCTGACTTTGGGGCCATTCACCCATTCAGGGGGTTGGGCAGATGGGCAGGCCTGGCTCCCCTCAGCCTCTCCCCCCAGGGCCCACCAGGCTTAGTCTGGGAGGGCTGATGAATGTCCATTACCACAGCAGGCCCCATAAAAAGGATTATGGGGTGTTGCTGAGTTTACAAGGCTGTTCTTGTAGAGCTGCCAGACTTGGGGTGGCCATAGCCCCTATGGAAGAAGGACGAAAAAGAATTTTCCCTCTGCCTAGTGCCACACACCCAGTCATTTTCATGGGAACGGTGGTAGCCTGATTGCAAGAGCACTAGACCGTGCAGCAGAAGACCCTCATCAGGTGGACAGACTGCAGCTCACAGCTGACCCACTGGACCTTTCTGGGCCTCTACTTTCCCATCTGTGAAGTGGGCCTTTCTCTCACCTCCCAAAGGTGGTTGTGAGGATGACTCAGGCGAAGCCTTTGGCCCCCATGGGAAAATCTGAGTGCCAAGGGTGTCTCTCTTTGGCAAAGTTGGGGAAGAGAGGTGCACTGGCGCCCTCCGCTCCCATCCCTGCACTGGCTGCTGTGGGTGAAGAGTGTGGCCTCCGAGGTCGGGGCCAGGATGGCAGCCAGGGAGGGGAGAGGTCCAGGGGCAGCCCCAGAGATCCCCGGGCGCTTTGGCACCTGGCAGGCTGGCTTCCTGGCTGCCCTCGCCCGTTTTCTGGCCTGGTTTGTGTCTGGTGAGAAGGGCCAGGCTAGCGTGGGCTGCTGGCCCTGCTCTGGGGCCCAGGCTGGGGTCCCAGGAGCGCCCCGCCGCTGCTTGATCTTCGGCGCACTTTCCCCTGCTGGCCTCCAAACCTGGATTGTCTGTGTCAGGCCCTTTCAGCATGATCAAACACAGAGTCCAGAGCTTGGGGAACGTGAGGCGTAACTGGTGTTTTGCAGGAGCACGGATGCTGTCAATAACCAGGCAGCCCCGGAGCCGGGGGACCGAGCCCCTGCTCCCCCAGGAGCTCCATTAACATTCCCCACCCAGGCACGCAGACCAGATGGGGTTTGAATCTTGTCGGCAAAAGACCAGAGAAGCAGTCCGCTAGTGGTGGCAGTGAGGGGGTGGCGACAGGGGCCATGGGGACCGCGACCAGGTCATCGGGGCCCTAAGACGAATGGGACCCGTAAAGAGCGGTGAACAGGCATGGTGTCAGCACCGTGCCCAGCAGCAGTCTGCACTGTCCTCTGGAGCAGGCCCCCATAGCGATGCCCCTTCCACAGACAAGGACACGGATGAGACTCAGGCTAATGACCAGCCCAGGAGTACAGAGCTGGGCAGTGGGGACGCCACGACTCAAGCCCGGCAGTGAGGCCTCTTAGGAACGTGTCCCCACTAGCCCAGTGGGGGAACATCTCCAGGGGGAGGGGCAGGCTCGGGGGAGAAAGACCAGAATGTCTTCCTTGTGTTTTTGCCCATGTGCCAAGTTCTGTTCCTGGCAGGTGCGGGCCCCTCTGCCCATCCCAAAAGCGTCTCCCTGTCCTTCCACGTCTACCCAGGACTTCCACGGGCACACCCTGGACGAGATCAGTTGTACACACTTAAAACCACTGGTTTTAGTAAATATGAACTACAATAATGGCTCTCCATAACAGGCTTGGGCTCGTGACATATTCTTTGGGTCTCCCATATTCTTTGAGCGAGTGGCTTCACCACGCTGTGTGCCTTGGGTTGACCCTCTGCAAAAGGGGATAACAGTGATTCCTACCACGTGGGGTCATATGGTGGCAGCCCTGTACCTGGCACATAGACAATGATCAATGAAAGTGAGAGCTGCCATTGTACTTGTAGGCAGGAAAGGAGCAGCGTGGATGGGCTGCAGTTCCAGAAGCATCTTGGAGCACAGCACCAAGGGGTTTCCCCATGATAAATCCACAGAATCTTGCCTCTGTGAGGACTGCCCATAGCTCGGTGGCCAGGATAATGGGAGAATCTGGTCAAAACCTCCCCTGAAGGAGCAGGGGTTTGCAAGTGGAGGCTGGGGTCAGGCAGGGCCCCACCTTAGCAGGAGCCTGAAGAAGGAGCAGGGTGCCCAGGCAGATGGATCAAGGGGTAGAGCCCAACTTATGGCAATTCTGGCATCTTCTCTCCACCTTCACCTCAAGCGATGTCCGGATCTGACTCAGGGGCAGCCTCACTTGCTGAAGGGTCCAAAGCCTCTAGAAGGCCTGCTGCTGCTCAGATCATGCAGAGACTGGAGGGGAGGTGGTGACGGGCCTAGCCCAGGTCCTCCCAACTCGGTGTTGTGCTGGACCCACACCAACTCACAAACTTGTTCCAACTGGCAAACCTCACCGCTCCATGGTCAGGAATTTCGCCTGCCATCATTAAAAATTAAATGACATGAACATACAGTTAAATACATTGTAGTCAAATAAAGGTAATAAATAATCAAAGCTCATCATTTCCTAAGCATTTTGGTACAGTTTTCCTGTTCTGAGTGCGCATGAGCTCATTTATATCTACGGCGTGTGCGTGGGGGGTTACCCGGCCACCCCCAGCCCCGTGGCGCACAGCGGCAAACATTTTCCCAGTTCTGCCTTCCAGAATATCGCCTTGGAAGCTTGAAACTGGCCTTGGGGGAGTCTTTCCACCTGGGAAATCAGCAACCCCTTTAAATCAGGGCCAACGGCGCCCCCCCTTACCCCCCCCCCCCGCACCGTGCTGGTTGTTACACATTAGGGAGCACACCGCCGCCCCCCAGGGCGCTGGAGAGCCCACCCCCAACAGAGGGATGCGAGGCCATTCTTCCCTAGTGGGATTTACTTCCGCCCCCAGACCTCCAGGACTTATTTTAGAACGACTGAGGAGTCTCCGGAATTGATTGGACCCATTGTTCCCCCTTCAGCCGGTGGGCTCCGCCCCCCATTGTCCACAGCCCCTCCCAGCTGCTCAGAGGCTCCTCCAAGACCCTAGCTGGGAGGGGCCTCGCGGTCAGAGCCTTGGAAGGTGGCCCTGTGTCTATTGTGAGCTCCCGAGGATCTCGGGGTTTCCTTGTCCCTGGGCCTCAGAACCCACTGGGGAGCGGCCTGTTTATGGTAAATGATGGCTGTTTGCTTTGATTTCTAGTTCAGCCCCCGGGGCCACTACTGTGTCCCCATAAATTAAAGGCTGCTTGTATTGGGGGGAAATTAAGCAATCCTGTGAAGCCCTGGGAACGTGGAGGCCTTCAGAGAGAGCAGCCATGGTGTGTATCGTGTCCACACCGAGGCCAGACCCTCTGGCTGGAGTCACCCGACTTGGAGACCAGGGTTACAGCATGCCTGCTCTAGACCCACAGACTGGTTAGAAAAGAAAATAATAACAAAGCTCGATCACCACTGGCTTTTCCCTTCCCATTTCCAGTCTTTGCTTAAACTCTTAGTCCTGTTTAGGCTGTGCCCCCTCCACCCCATCTTAAACCCCAAACTGACGGAAGGCCTCCATCTTTATCCCTCCGGGTCCTGCCCAGGTAAGAAGAATAATGTCCAAGATGCATCTAATCGCAAAGTTTACAAAGCCTCCTCCCATGCTTGATTTCTTTTCTTCTTTTCATTGTGTTAAAATGCCCATGACGTAAAATGTACCACGTTAACCATTTTTAAGAGTACAGTTCAGTGGCCTTAACTACAGTGACACTGTTGTGCGGCCATCCCTATCATCCATCCCCTAAAATCTTTACGTCTTATCAGTCTGAACCTCTACCTATTAAACAGTAACCCCCGATCTCCCCTCCCCCACCCGGTGCCCAACAACCATCATTCCACTTTAAGGCTTTTTGATTTTGACTAAGCACTTCCTGTGAGTGGAATGATACAATATTTTTGAAACGGATTTATTTCAGTTAGTAGTATGTCCTCAAGTATCACCCATGTTGTAGCATATGGCAGAACTTTCTTCCTTTTTAAGGTTGAATAATAGTCCATTTTAAGTGTATACCACATTTTCTAATCCATTCATTAGTCAGTAGACACTTGGGTTGCTTCCATGTTTTAGCTATTGTGAATAATGCTGCTATGAACGTGGGTGTGCAAATACCTCTTTGAGACCCTGCTTTCAAGGTTGGGGCATCTACTCAGAAGCAGAATTGCTGGCTCGCTTGGTAATTCTGTTTAATTTTTTGAGGACCCTCCATACTGTTTTCCACAGCAGCCGTACCATATAACACTCCCACCAACAGGGCACAAGGGTTCCAATCTCTCTACATCTTCGCCAACACTTGTTGTTTGGTTTTTGGTTAGTAGCCATCATAGTGGGCATGAGGTGGTCTTTCCCTGATGATGAGCCATGTGGAGCATCTTTTCATGTGCTTATTGGCCATTGGTAGATCTTCTTTGGAGAAATGGCTGCTCAAGTCCTTTGCCCATTTTTGAATTTTTCTATTGTTGAGTTTAGGAGTTCTCCCTATATTCTAGATATGAATCCCTTGTTAGATGTATGATTTGCAAATGCGTTCTTCCATTATGTGGGGGGCCGTCTCACTCTGTGGATGGTGTCTTGTGAGGCACAAAACTTCTAATTTTCATGAAATCCAATTTGTCTATTTTTGCTTTTGTTGCCTGTGCCTTTGGTGTCACATCCAAGAAATCATTGCCAAATCCAGTGTCATGAAGTTTTGTCCTGTGATTTCTTTCAAGAGTTTTATTGTATTAGGTCTTACATTTAGGTTCTTGGTCCATTTTTAGTTAATTTTTGTATACGGTGTGAGGTAAGGGTCCAATTTTATCCTTTGGCATGCAGATCTCCAGTTTTCCCAGCACTCTTTGTTGAAAAAACCGTCCTCTCCCCATGGAATGGTCTTGGCACTCTTGTCAAAAATCATCTGACTGTGTACATGGGGGTTAATTTCTGGGTCCTCTTTTCTATTTCATCGATCTACATGTCTGTTTGTATGCCAACACCACACTGTTTTAATTGCTGTAACTTTATAGCAGGTTTTGAAATCAGGGAGTGTGAGCCCTCCAGTTTTGTGCTTTTTCAAGATTATTTTGGCCATCCGGGGTCCCATCCCATGCGTGATTTTATTTATTTATTTTGTGTGTCAATTCAACACATAGCGATTAAGTCCCCACTTTTCAACATGTTCTACGCCCTGGGGATTAGACATGTCTAGTCCTAAGCTCTGGTGTGGTAGAGTTATGCTCTGGGGCAATGTCAGAGACAGGCGGGGCCAAAGCACTGCATCTCCATTTCATAGATCAGCACATGGAGGCTCAGAAGAATAAAGGAACTTGCGGCCAAGTCACAAAGCTGGGGTGAATGGAGTCTGAAATTTCCAGCTTTCTGACCCCCTCCCCCACCCCAACCAGCTTCTCCAGTCCTCTATCCCCAGATGGTGGTGGAAGGAGGGAGAGAACTGGGTAGGGCTGCTATGCCCTGGGGCTCCGATGGGACCATCTGAATGCCTAGAGGGGGGTCCTCAAGCAGTTTGCTATCACGTGTGATAGAAGTTCCCTTCTGGCTCCGGAGACCTTGGGCAAAAACGACCATTCTGTGTATGACCTGATGGCAGCAGCTCAAGGTCCTTGGCCTGTTTCACTCCATCCCTACCTCACAGCCTTGATTACTTTTTTCCTTGCATTATAGAGATCTGTGGACAGGACTTGACATCTCAGTTTCTCTTTGCTCCCTAGAGATGGCAGCCTTGACGTATGGTCTGGAACTCGCGTGAAATCCAGCGCAGAGCCTAGTGCACGTAGGAGCTCCAAAATGTTAGTGTGCAAAAGAAACGAGCACCCTCCCCCTCTGTCCAAAGTGGCCTGGCCTACCTCTGAGATGAGATGGAGGGAACTTCTCTGCAGTGACCTGGTTAGAAGGCCTCAGGGCCGGCTGTAAATTTGAAGAGTACAGTCTATACCCTTTCAGGCTCCAGTTGAAAGGGGAGCACAGAGCCCAGTTTGAAAGAAAACCTCCCCAATCATCCCTGATGCCAGGGCCCTCCTGAGAGCCACAGGTCAAGGAGCTCAGGTCATGGTGACACCCACCTGTGGGCACAATCCTTGCAGGGAGGCCTGACACCCACACCCCTGGCAGAGGAGAAACCAAGGCCAAGAGAAGGGAAGCCACTTGGCGCTTTCCATTCTCGATTGGATGTACCATGTGCACATGGATGTATAACTATCTCTGTGAGGCCTGCTGTCAATTCTGTTGGGTCTATACCCAGAGGGGAATCGCCAGATCGCACAGTAAGGCCATTGTTAATTTATGAGTGACCACTACCCGTGTCCATAGGGGTTACACCGCTTTACATGCCCACCAGCAGTGGCTCTTCATGTCCCTGTAAGGTGGGCTCTCTCATCATCCTCTGTCACGGGTGTGCACACTGAGGCTGACCTGCCCAAGGCCTCCGTGTGAGAGGTGGCCACCAGGGCGTAAACCAGGCTGGCTGCAGAGCTGGTCTCCTGCCCCTCCCACTACACTGCCTGCTCTGCATTGGGCCTGGTCACCCCTACTTCATTGGCCGCGGAGAGGCCGTCGAGCACTGTCACCCCATGCCAGGCACAGGGTGATGCCCAATCAAGAGCCCTTCCTCCCAAGGGAAGTAGCCTCACAGAGCGCTTTGGAGTTTCCAGATCAACACCCAGATCCCGATGCTGGCTGAGTCCTTTCGCTGGTCAAGATGTTTAGTAAGATATATATATATATGGCACACCCGAAGCAAAGTCTTACGCGACTTAAGTGTACAGCTCAGAAAATGGTTATATCTGTGTGCGTTAGGATATCTACCCTTCAGATCAAGAGATAGAGTATTTCCAGCACCCTGGAAAGTTCTCTCTGTCCCCTCCCAATCAATGCTCTCGCAAAAGTAACCATGCACTGAGGAGTATATACGTACATACACTCCATATGGGCTGGCTATTGTTGTTGCTGTTGTTATCATCCTTGGCCCCATTTCCAGAACCTTCTGCCAATTCAAGGCCACATAGGGAGGCATGTAATTCCACATGGAAGCCCTGAAAGTCTCTTGTCAGCACCCTCAGCTCTTACCTGGAGACTTGCAGGCTTCCTGATCTTTGGAGCTTCCCCTGGGAAGATGCCCACACCTGGAAATGGACAGACTCTCTGCTGTTGCGAGTGAAGCTTTATCGTTCATTCCCATTCTTCAGATGAAGAAACTGAGGTTCTCTTGGAGCCCGAGGAGGTACAAGCTGCTGTGGCACTAGGAGGTCTCTGGGAGTTGTTGCCAGTGGGTCTTATGTCTCCTTTGGGTCAGAACAGTGACCTGTGTGGACAGAGCCCAACCTCTGGCCCCCAGGACTGTCCTCTGGGCTCCCTCCTGAGGTCGCCGTGCCTGGGAGTGGCTGGAGGCAAGGCCACTCTGCCAGGACAACCTTAGCTCCACACGGCCCCCTGTCTTTACCACTCTAAAGGGCTTCACCCTCCCTGTTTCCCATCAACAGTTCAGTGTGCATGAAATATTAGGAAAATGGGGCTGAGTATTAGGTAATGACTGTCCAATTTATTCTGACAGCAAGAACCAGAGGGAGGAAATTGACATTGGTGATTTTACTTAGGCCCTGACAACCTTAATTAATCTTCACTCCTTTCCCAGAAAGCAGGGGCCTCTGACGGCTGTGCTGAGCTCAGGCGGAGGCCTCGAGTGTGCTGGCCGCCCTTGGTGGTGTGGACAAGACTGCCAACTTGGGGAGCCCTAAAGGACCCAGCCTGGCTCCCAGTCAAACCAGGAGTTCATCCTGGGTCCCTCCAGGCAAGCTCACCAGCCGAGGCCAGCCTCCGAGAGAGGCAGAGAAAGCCAGAGAGCCTCTACCCACTTCTCAGAAGGGAACACTGAGGGCTGGAGAGGGGCCTCATCTTGCCTGAGGCCCACTGAGAATCCGCCCCACAGTCCTCTAGCAACTCAGAGGGCACCGCAGCTCAGGAGCAAGAACGGCCACATCCTGTCAGTGGCCTTCAGGGTACACGTCCAGGAGAGGGCAACATGGTGGGGTAATGTGAAACTCGGGCTTCCGGTGGCCATCCCAGAGCCCACTGCTTTGGGGTACATCAGCCCATCCAGGTTCGGCCAGGCCGTCAGGGAAGGGACTAGGCTCACGGGCCAGCATCCCACCCCGACTGCCTCACTGGGAGCCCCTACTCTGTCCCTCGATCAGCCAGCAAAATCTTCACTGACTTTCAGGGCCCCTCAAAGGGGGTTACATGCTTCACTGACTTATCAAGCCAGTTCTGGCTCCACCCCTTCAGTGTGTGGTTTTGAGCTGGCAGAAGGTTCTAGACATTGGGCCAAGGATGATCATAATAACAGCCAGCACATGTTGAGTGTTACCATGTGCTAAGCCCTTTATTATCAGGTAAGTGCTATAGTATTTGGGGTCCTTCAACACCCCTGTGAAGGGTATACCATTATCACTCCTTTTCTCAGAAGCAGCAGCTAAGATTTGGTGAGGGTAAGTCCGTCGGCCAAGGTCCCACAGCTGGTGTGGCAGAACTGGATCTCGAGGCCAGTCCTGTCTGTCTTCCCAGCCAACCGTTCTCCCATGTGGCCCCAGGACATTGTCCTGGACTGTGTCTCAGCTCATCCATCCCTGCTCTGACAAACAGAACCCTGGGTATCCTAGGGCAGGTGACACAAAGACGGCCACCCTCCCTGACCTCCTCTGAGCCACTCCAGCCACTTGGCTTCCCAGCTCCCTGTGCTCAGGCCTGGACTCTGTCAAGCACCTGGGAGGCTAGCCAGCAAGGCCCTGCATACCTGTGGGCAATTAGGCAAGTCCTCTAGGGGTGTGTGACTCATCCCCCAGTTATGGGGGCAGCCTGCAGGGAGGCCAAGGATGGACCCCTCCTGCCTGTCCACTCTAATTTCAGGTGGTATTCTCCAAAGCCCCCATAGTTCCCAAGCTTGGCATGGTTCCAGGGGAAGAAGAGAGAATTGGACATTTCACCATCAGTGGGAGGCATGCTAGCCATACCCTTTCCTGGTGCTGCACCAGGAGATGGGGAGGCCCCCCCCCCCAGATTCTGATGGGCACCTGGCCGGGGTCATTTTCCCTAGAAGGTTCAGTTTCTTCAAAGATGGCAAGCTCCTAGCGGCTGACCTTCATTGGGTCCCTTTACTGGTCCTATGAGCCTCAGTGTCACTCCACCCCCACAGAATGGGGACATTTGCCCCCACCCCATAGGGAATGTCCAGAGGCTCCAACAACGGGACCACGAGGACGCTTTGGGCTGTGTGCTCCAGGTGCTTCCGATCGGCTTTACTAACAAAATGTGAATGATGTTTCCATTAATAGCATTAACTAGAGAGGTTTCTGGATGGAGCCAAAAAAGAAAACCAAACAAAACACACAGAATTTGGAGGCCAACAGTGCAGGTTTGCATTGGGCTGTGCCCCTCACTGACTGGGTGTTTCTTAGGCTGCAGACTCAGTTTCCTCATCTGTAAAATGGGCTTACTAATAGCTGCCTTGCAGGATCGTTCTGATGCAATGACATAATATTTGTAATCTATTTCAGTAGAATAACCTGTTTTAATGAAAAGATGCCTGGAATGCCATCCCGGTCAGTAACTAGCACTACCTTTGCCCACCCGTTGGCTTCATTTTTGAGCGGTCCCTATTCTACGGATGAGGAAATGAAAGCCCAGAGAGTTCAGTATCCTGTCCCAGGTCACGCAGCTGGTGAACGGCTGAGCCAGAATTTGACCCCGGAGCCTGGGCTTCTCCAGCCGCTGGGAAGGAGCATGCCAGGGTGCTGGAGGTACAAAGAAGCCGCCGGAGTCTCAAGCTTTTCCTCGAGGTCTGGGCCCAGGGCCTCCTGGGGTGCCCCTCAGGCCTCCTCCTGCCAGCCCGGGCCGCCCAGGGCCCCAGCGTCCAGCGAGGGGGCCAGTGCCAGCCCTGGCGCCACATGAAAGGTCCCACGCTGCTCTGGGAGCCGGCTTCACACTCAGGGACGCCTTCCCACAGAAATGTGTCAAAAAGTCAGTTTGATCCCGTCTGCTCTGTGTGTTCCCACAGCCCGTCCCGCCTCCCGCCCCATGGGCCGCCATCTGCCGCTCCCCGCCTGAGGTCTGCGGCCGCCCAGTGGCTCCAGAGGCGGGGACAGCACTCCAGCATTTTCCATGGATTCATTTCCAGCACACAGAGGCCTCACCTCCCCACCTCACATGGCTGAGGGGGGAGCAGGGCTGGCAGGCCCGGGGCAGGCCTCCCCTCTCCTCATTTTCCGAAGAGGTGAGCTTCTAGGTTGGGAGAAGTTGTCATGGCTTCGCTCCTCAGTCCCACCCCATCAGCTCCCCGGGGAAGCCTGCCGCTTCCGTGCACCCTGGCAGCCAGGACCCAGGGCAGACTTGTCCTCCAGGACAGTCGGAAGAATGCAGGGAAGGACTAGCTGGGAGCCACCCTGGGTATTTTCCCCTGGGAAGATATGCTGGAGGCTGTTTACTTCTGAAGATCTCAAGACCAATGCTCCTGGGTCAGAGGGACAGTTCTGGGCAGACATGCGTGAGACCTCAGCGCTTTCCACAGGTAAATATCCCAAGGATACCCGGAGAGGGAAAGGCACAGAACCACAGTTGCGACTTCTGGAACATTCCCTATGCTCATGTCCTTGCCTATGTTGTCTTGTTTAATGGTGCCATGCTCATTTTACAGATGCGGAAGCTGAGGTCCGTGGGCACAAACCCAGGGGGCGTAACTTCCATGTAGTCTCTGCTTCCCAGGTTCCCTGGACATGGAGATCAAGGTGACTGCAGCCCCCTGGGCTTGAACGATACATGATGGTGTAAAGATTTGAAGCCCATGCCTGGCTCAGACTCAGAGAAGCTAACCTGTGATGTCTAAACCAGTTCTCGCGTGAGCAGGTAGCTAGTGGAGAGGCCTTATTCTGTGTTTCCCACCCTTCCCACCTGTGCCCAGGGCTGGGGAAAGGGGATCGCCCGAAGGAAGCCAGCTGCACCAGGAGATGGGGAGGCCCCCCAGATTCTGTTGGGCGTTGGACATTAGCACTCCCGGCCAGGGTCATTTTCCCTAGAATGTTCAGTTTCTTCAAAGATGGCAATTTCCTAGCAGCTGACCACAGGTGTGCTGGCATCCCAGGGAGCCCAGAACCCCTCACTAACTCCTTCTCCGGCAGAGGCCAAGGTGGACTCTCTGAGGAGGAAACTTTACCCAGGACCTGCTGGGTGTCATTAACCCTTCCAACCCTCTCCTTTCTGAAGAGGTCAGGTCTTGTTTGTTGCTCAAAATCACATGGTACTTAAATGGCAGACTTGGGATCTATACTTCACTCCATTTGACTAAAGTTCATGCTCTTTCCAACTCTCCAGGGCCTCCCAAGGGCAGGGCATGACCTGGAGCCACCTACCACCATGAGCGGAGAGGAAATCACCCCTAGATATTGTGGCACCCTGTGGGACACTAACTCCTCAGGTTCCGAAGTACATCTGTGGCATGTAATGATAGTAATTATCATTAGATAATAATTTAATAGTGTGTGGCAGGGAGTGTTCCAGGCATGTTCTATCATGAACTGATCTAATCCTCAGACAACCTTATGACCCCAATACTGTTATTATCCCCCACATTATAAATCAAGTGATGGAGGTTCAGAGAGCTCAGGCGACTTGCCCAAGGTCACACAAGTGGGATTTGAGGAAGAACTAGGCAACTTGACCTTTTGTTTTCTCAATCAGGGTCCCGAGGGCTCTCTCTGGACTGCGCTGTCTCATTCATTTTCCCGACATTCAGGGGAGGCTGTTCTGTGTCACAGGAGGGGAGCGAGAGGCACCACAGCCCTCAAGGTTAGCTCTGGGTACTGGAGGCAGCCTGTGAGCCCCCCCCCCTGCCCCCGCCACCTGCTCTTCCCTCTCTCTGTGGTAATAGAGTCGTAACTAGACACATGGCTACATTTCCCAGCCTCCTTTGCAACTCAGTCTGACCATGTGACTAAGTTCTGGCCAATAAGATGCAAGGAGAAGTAACAAGTGCGCTTCAAAGTCTTGCCGGGAAAATGCTGGGTCTGTGGACCCCTGCCCTCTGCCCTCGCTCCACCCCTTTGGTGGGGACGTGGCTGGAATTGAAGCAGCCACTTGAGAGCCATATATTAAAGATGGTGAAGCTGCCCCATCAGCCTGGACTGTTATGTGAGAAAGGAATGCAGTTGCAGGTAGTTTAAGCCACTGTATTTTGGGGGCTCTTTGTGACAGCTGTTGACCGTGCCCTCACTAGTCCACAGCTGAGAGGGTCTCCTCGTCTGCTCCTGTCCCCTCATTGATCATTTGTTTAGTCAATGAACATTTGTTGAGCAACTGCTATGGCCCAGGCACCTTTGGAACCCCTGGAGAAAAAGGAGTAGACAAGACCTCCTGGAAAAGGTCCTGTGCTCACAGGTCTGCCATTCCAGCGCGGAAGGTGGGCAAACAACAAAACAAAACAAAACAAAACAAAACAAAACAGCAACCAGAGAGGATTCTTTCAACCGGTAATGACTGCGAAACAAGACAGACTGGGTTGCGGGGGAAGCACGTCTATAGAAGGTCAGTGAGAGCCTCTCTGCAAAGGGAGCACTGAGCTCACACCCAGAGGACCAGAAGGAGCCAAGCAGGTAAAGGGGGAAGAGGGTTCCGGCAAATGAGCCCGCAGGTTTGAGGGGCAGAGAGAAGGGGAGTGGCTGGAGGCAGATGAGGGGCGGGGCGGGGAGAGGGAGGAGGTCAAGGGGAAGGCAGGGACCAGGTTTTCTTACCCAGGAGGCCACAGTGGTGAGGAGTCTGGGTTGTACCCAAGTGTGACGACAAGCAGTGGAAGGTCTGGCAGAGCAGAGACGTGATCTGAGGTACACCTTAAAACAACTATTCTGGCTGCTTCGTGGAGAATTGGTTTGAGGGTGGGAAGGCGGGGACAGTGGAAAGACAGAGACCAGCAGTAAGCGGGGCAGGAAAGAAGCAAGACCTGTGAACTCAGGAGGGAGCACTGGAGGAGAGAGATGCGCAGATATCAGACGCATTTGGAGGTGGCAGCTTCTGTTGCCCCCCCCCTTTCCGAATACTCCCAAGGCTATTTGGAAACACAATGCTCAAGAAATATTATTTCCTGCAGAGAGGTGGAATTCAAATCCAAGTCTGTGGGCCTCGAAGTTCAAGGCTCATGCTTCCCAAACGCCAGGAAGGCCCCCATTAGAGATTCCTTTCCCTGAGGCTCACTTGCTCTCTGCAGAGATGTGCAAAGGGCCAAATTCTTCAGTGTGCACTAAGAACATTAGATACGTTCCCGGGGAAAGCCCCTCACTTCCACATCCGTGTCTTTATCCAGATTGACGCTCCCAGGCAATACTCCTGAACACAAAGGTCCACGTGGACACCAACTGTCTTCACAGGCCGGAGGAGCAGGGCGGAGGGGAGCCCTGCTAACAAAATCTGCAGGAAAGGAGGGAGTACAGGCAAACTCAGGACCACGGGCCTGGCCTCTAGATTAATTCACTGCAGAGCAGATTGGTGGTCAACACAAGGAAGAAGAAAGTAAAAAGAAGACCAGAGATACGTATTGAGCACGGGGCAAAACATCATACATGTTGTTTCTTATGGAATCTCCTCATCGGCCCCATGACTGGATGCTACAGTTACCCCACCTGACAAGCAGATGAGCAGAGCTGGTCCTTATCTTGGCTCTCCCTCCTCAAGAGACGTCATTCCCCTGTTCTTGCCACCCATGTACTTGGGCAGGACCTCTCCCGTCTCTCTTAAAGAACTTGTCCGGTCATTTGCAGCCAATGGCTTAAACCAAAGGGAACCAGTGTCTTGTCTGTACTCATTCATTCGTTCATTCATTCATGGGCCAGTTATTCCCAAGTACCCCCTGTCTTTCAGCTACTGTACTAGGCACTGGGGATCCAATGGTGAAAGCAAACAGATGTGGTCCTGCCTTCTGGATGACACTGTCTAGTGGGAGAGTCAGAAGTTCATGAAGTCATCACACACACAAATGACTCCTGGCTGAGCACTTCTGAGGGGAGGGTGAGTAAAGCAAAGATCTGACTCAGTGTGGGAAGACTTCCCTGAGGAAGCAGAGCCTGAGCTGACAGCTGAGGGCACAGTGATGAAAGGCATCCAGGCCAGAGAAACAGCACATGCAAAGGCGGCGAGGTTGGAAGGAGGGGCACAGCGGGCATGCAGGAATGGAGAGATCTAGATGACTGGAAGGGAGTGGGTGTGCTTCAGGGAGCAGTTGTCGAGGTGGGCAGAAGCCAGGTCAAGCAGGGACTCCGGGGCGTGATGATGATTGTAGATTTTATCCTCCAAGCAACATGGAGTCACTGAGGGGTTTAACCACAGTGGGGTGGCATGATCCAGTTTGGGTTTCCAGATCATTCCAGTAGCCAGGGAGAGAACAGATCTGAGGTACAAGACTGCATAGGAGAAGGCCCTGAGGAAAAGGGCATTGTCAGTAGCTGCCACTGTCCTGTGAGTAAACCCCCCCCATGAGTCCCTAGACTTCATGCAGAGTCAAGGACGTCTGCAAGATGAGAGAAGGTAAGCAGTGAGGAGCAGGATTGGACCCCAGGTGTCCCGCACCCAGTCCAGGGCTGTCTGCACTCTCTCAGGTGAATGGTGACCCACACAACAGGACCCTTGCAACGGGACAGAGTTTTGCCACCATCCCCACTGTTCTTGTGCTCATTCTGGAAGGAGGTGCTTGAGTAGGAGACGAAGAAAATGTAAAGGGGTGACAGGACTTGGTAAAATGTCATGAGCCCTTGCTGGGCTGAAGCCAAGTTGTTTTTTCCCCTTGTTTTCCAAATTAATTCAACATTCCAAATGAATCCAGAGAGACTTAGTGGGGGCCCTTTCATGTGGATTGAAACTCATAAATTGCAATTTGCTGAGTTGCAGGAAGGCGGAGTATTGCGCCCCACCTCCTCCCACTTGGCACCACCCTGCAGGATCTGGAAGAGAGAGAAAACTTTTGGGACCTCTCCCAAGTGGCTGTGGGCTTCATGCATCAGCCTCGGTGAAGGACTGTAGGGAGGGAAAACAGAATTTGGAAGCAGGGAGGATGGCTAGAGGTAACTGCAGCTGACACCACGGGGGAGAAAGCTAAACCCCAAGACAGCGGGATTGAGCTGCCGGGGAGCCCTTCAGGCTCAAGAAGCTAAGAATATGGGGAGGACCCTCCCCAACGTGCTTTACCGATGAGCTCTCTGGGAACGCGGCTTACAGGAGGGGAGTCTTTCCAGCAAAGAAAAAAAGGCTTTTTGTCTGGATCTGAGGAACTGCGCTTTCTAGATGGACCCATTGTCACCAAGAAGGTACAGACAAAGTACACAGAGAACCAAGGACTTGCTTTAAGGAAAACACATGCTGAGATCTGAGGGATTGGCTCCTTTAGGTTTAATATTGCTGTAGTTATCAGTTGACTTTCCTGGACACTCCCAGTGCTAGCCGGCTTGGGGGTGATATACGGCACAGACCCTAGATGAATCCAGCACTTTGGAAAACCCCTCAAGGGGCACCTTAATGTTCCATTGTTCATGTCTATTCCTGAATCTGGAATGATTTGGAAGACCCTTTAGGCAAGCAACATTAAGGAGATTGGAGGTGTTTGTACACTGTGGGGTTGCTGGTGGGTTGGACATATTACTGAAGGAAGGAACGTGAAGGCCTGCCCTGGTGGGGGCTGTTCACTCATGGTGGTTATGAGCACACCCACTGAGTACACGGGGCAGAGGAGTGGGGGCAGGAACTCGCACACTTCTAGATCATTCTTTAGTCATCCTGATTATTTCCCCTATCCAGCTGTGATGGACTACATCGTATATTCCCCAACCCCCACAATTTATATGCTGAAGCTCTAAACCCCCCCGCCCCCATGTGACTGTATTGGAGATAAGTCCTTTAAAGATGCAATTCAGGTGAAATGAGTTTGAAGTGTGGGACCCTAAACCAGTATGAACGGTGTCCTTATAAGAAGTAGAGACACCAGGGATGTGTGCCCATAGAGGAAAGGCCGTTTAGGGGGACGTGGTGGGAAGATGGCCATCTTTAAGCTGAGGAGAGATGCCTCTAAGAAAACCAACCCTACGAGCACCTAGATCTTGGAATTCCAGCCTCCAGAACTCGGAAAATAAATTTCTGTTGTTTAAGCCACGGGATCTCTGGGATTTTGCAGCCCTACCAAATTAATATGCCAGGTTTGGCTCTCCAGATGTGAACCTTCCTTCCTTCTGTCACCTATTCCTACAAAGAGTAGCAACCTTTGTGTACCCCCAAATACTTGGAATGCCTCCAAGTTTTCCAGCCTTCTCCCCTCCGCTCTGGGGACAAGCAGTCAGGGAATATCAAGACTCCTTCAGTCAGCCCAGTGAGTTGAAAATGGCCTTTCTGAGTAGAGGTGATATCCCAGATGTTCACAGTGATTCTGTATGAGAAATTGTCTTGGGAAGAATGTGTCTTTAGCTTTCATAAAACCACCGTTAAAAAATTCACACTGAGAATCACCAGGAAATGCTAAAAGCAGTGTGTGAAAATATGAAGGTTAATAGGATATTTACATAATCTCAAAGGATCTCACCTCAATACTTACTAATTACAAACAGAGAAGTAGTAACTTCGTAGCAGAGAAAACTGGCAGACACCCACTTTCTCCAAGAGGATAAAGTCAACATCCACGACGAGACACGTGGACACGACGCCCCTTCAGCTGTGATGCACTGAGAAGGACACGCTTCGGTACTATTCCTGTCGAACACGCACAGCCCACAGCTACACACAAGGAAGCATCAGACAAACCTAAAGCGAAGGACATTCGACACATACGTGATCTGCTCTGGAGAAATGTCAGTGACGGAGGCACAGCTCCTGATGAAATGAGACCAAAGAGACATTACAACTCCATGTAATGCATGAGTCTGCGTTGCTATCTGGATGAAGAATGATGTCTGCAACTTATTCTCGAATGGTTTGGACAACTCATTGGCGTATGTTGCGGAGAGAAGCTGATAAAGCAAATGAGGCAGATGTCAGCGGGGCTGGATGTGAGGGAAGGGCATACAGCGTTCTTTGTTCTCTTCTTGCAACTTTTCTGTAACTTCGTGATTGTTTCAAAATAAAAGAATTTATAAAAAATCACTCACTCCATGGTATCCCCCATAAAATGACCCAAGGGACAACTCTAATTTCCTTGGGATGTCAGACTTTTTCCCTAGCATGAAATGTCAGCACGCTTCCTTCCAACAGATAATGAAAAGTGCATAATCCATTAATTTCAATTTTTGCCTGGACTGCTAGGAAGCCATCCTATGATATAATACGTATCAACTTGGTCCCAAACGATGGGAATGGAAAGAACAGCAATAGCTTTAGAGCCAGACTTACTAAATTCAAATTCTAGCCCTGCCAGCTCACTCGCTTTCTAAGTGTTTGATTCAGGAAAGGCTCAGTTACACTGCAGTAACAAATGTCCCCAAGACTCCAGGGCTTACAACAAGGTCCGTCTCCCACTTGAGCTGCATGTCCCCTGCTAGCTGGTGGGAGGCAGGCCCTGATCCCATGATGTCCTCCTCCCAGAACCAAGACTGTCGAGAGTCTCCAGCATCTGAAATGCCCCCGCTTGCCTGGGCGGTGGGAGAGGAGGCAACACACCCATTTTATTGGCTAAAACAAGTACCAGCCACAGATAATTCCAAAGGAAGGATGATCCTACCATGTGCCACGGAGTTCAACCAAATATATGTGGTGAATGGCACTCATGACTGGCACAAGCCCCTTGGACAAGTCTTTATCCTCGCTGAGAGTCAGCTTCCCCTCCGTGGAAGGAGGAAGAATATTCGGACCCTATGTCTCAGACAGGTGTGATGACGGAATGAGAAAAGCCAGAAGACGCATGGAGGAACCTAGTATCATGGTCTTTGCCCTCCTCCCCCAAGTGTCCCATAGGAGGAAGATCCTTGTAGATCTAGACAGGTAGGCATTTGGATGGACAGACAGACAGGTAGCTAGGTATCCAGTGATTACTTTTTAGGAAAAGTAAAAGCCAAGAAGACTGCAGTAAGAGAGACAGTTTGTCTCATAGGTGAAGAGTATAGACTCCAAGTTATTTTTCCTCTAGGTCCCACTGGGTTTCAGGACCCACCTGACACAAAGTGGTCTCCAAACAGGATTGCACTGATGTGAAAGTTGTATTTATTGATTCCCTACTATGTGCCAAGCCCTGTGGAAAGCATTGTGTGGCTCTGACCCCAGCAGAGCTATAGGGGCTTGGGGGAGGATGTTGATGGGTGAATAAACTCACACACAAGAGGTGGCAAAGCGATGAGAGCAGCAGCAGTGGGTGGGAGCAGGAGGAAGTTGCATGAGCCCCTCGGCCTACCCTGAATGCCTGGAGCAGGGATGGGGGAAATGGGATTATGACCGCATCGTCCACGGTGTTGGACTCAGGCAGGCTGGAGCCAGAGAGCCAAAGGTGTCAGCCTCCGAGGCCAGGTTCTGAGTGTGCTTTCCTTTCCAGGTCTCCTGGGGGAGTACCATCCTTGGGCGGGGCTCCTCTCACCCCCCGCAGGCTCACCCCTGCAGGCTACCTTCCACCCCCTGCAGGCTGTCCCCGCCAGCTGTGCACAGCACCTCCCCACAGCACAGAGGAGGACTCTAGCTTTTCTTTCCCTGCTTACCTCAATCGCCCAATTTTTCTCCAGTTAATATGCAAGTGTTATTCCTCGTCATTAAAAAAAAAATTTTTAAACAGCTGGAGGCCGTGGATTCCCTTGCACCCATGTTCCACAATCTCCAGTCCCCTCTAACCACATTCATGGTGTCCCCATGCATACTCTCTCATTAGAATCTGATTTAAATTCATCCATCGCGAGCCTTCTGATTTTCTTTTAAGCTCATGTCCCTCCTTTGGCCTCATCTTACACAGTAACATTTATGAAATAACAGGTTCACTGTGTTGATTATATTTTTTCTGCAAAAGGATGAAGTAAATAAGGATTAAAATTTTTAAAATCACCCCCAGTGGAGCGGGAACCAAGCATTTACAAAACACTGCTTTTGAAGAGAGCAGACTGCTCTGGGGGACAAGAGCGGAAGGAGCTCTGTCATGAATGAGTTCTGCAGCCTTGGAAACATTACAGAACCTCTCTGGGCCTTGCTTTCCTCATCCGCAAAGGGACTGAACAGCAATCCACAGCTTTGAAGGTTGTGTGGGGCTGAAATGGGATAATGCCCGTAAAGCATCTATCATGGAAGCTGGCTGCTGTTTCTCTCTCAGATTCACGCCACAAACAGCAGGAAGCCCTGTGCTCAATGCTGTGGAGCGTTTGGAAATGAGTAAGACACAATCAGTACCATCCCAGGAGTTTCCAACCCGGTGTTCCTGTACAAGGACACCTGGAACGTAAAGCAGGAGGGGCTTAAATGTCTCTTGAGCAATGCAGGCAAAATGCCATGAGAGTTGGAAGGAGGAAAAAGTAACCCCAACCCTGCAGGGAGATCTGGCAGGGCTTCATGGAGGAGGGGCCATTCAAGCTGGGCAGTGAGGCATGGGCAAGGTGTGAGTGCACAGAGCCTCAGGGAGGGCATTCCGGGAAGGAGGGGAGAACTTAAGCAGAAGCACAGAGGTAGGGAAGGCGGAGCACCGTTATCCTCTGGACTTCCCTCCCACTTGCGAGCAGAAGCCTTTCTTCTCTGCCATCCTCCATATATTGGCAAAGGGCTTCTGCTGTCTCCTCTGGGCTGCCAATATTCTCTTGGATCTTTGAACTATCCCATGGATCCATTCCTTCTCACCAATGTCACTCTATCCTGCTCTGCCTGTCATTTTCCCCTTCTGGTTATTCTTGGCTCCCAGGGGCCCCCTGAGGGCAGGAATCAGGACTGGGGATGGGATAGGGAAGAAAAGACTGCAAAAGAAGGGCTTATGGAAACTTGATCACCATCTTCCCGAGTCCGCCTGGGGGGAGGGAGGGCAGGGATTGGCTCTCTCTGTGAGGCCCTTGAGGGCAGAAGCAGGATGAGGGGGCCCACCGAAGCCTGCTTTCCCGCCGTGCTCTGTGCTGCCCCCTGGGGGCAGCTGCCTCCCCTCGGGTAAGATGAGGAGGGCATTTGGCCCCCACATTTTCGAGGGGCTACATGCACTGGAGAGGAATTGGGGCAGCCAAATACTCAGAGTCCTTTTGCCTCTAAAACTCGATTTGTTTTGGAAAAATCACTAAAAAGGCAACAGAAAATCTATCCCTGCCACCTGGTTTCCTGGTGGCTCCTGGCTAACTTAGCTTGTGGGTCTGTTTTTCAGCCTGCCTTGGCTGCTTTGGGCATATCAGGGCCAGAAAGGGCTCCCAAGACCCTCTTCTCCAAAATCCTGGAGGTCTGGGATACGATTTTTGCATCTCTGTCCACAGACCAGAGTGCAGAGCTGGGAACGGGTCCTGTCACCCATCTCCCTGGCCTACTTTCTTCCAGGCAGTGACCCCATCCACACATGTCACATGTGTGAAGCCTGCAAAGAATAAATGTCAAGCTCAGAAGTGGAGCAAGGCCTTATGGGAGGCAGCCTCTCTTCCTGGGTCCAGCGGAAGGTCGCCCAAGGCTAGGCCGGGCAGATGAAGGGACAGCCGTCGTGTCTTTGGTAGGAAACTTATACGGGTCCCCAGCATCAGACGGGAGGTGCAAGAAAAAAAGCCCCAAGCAAAGAACACACATCAAATGCTGTGCACACGTGTTCCGAGGGGAGAAATTCTTGGTATTTCATTAGTGGGGGCTGGAGCCAAGAAGCGAATTTTCAGCCACAGCATCTTCTGAGGGTCACAATGTCTGTCTTTTCGTTTTTGATCTAAAAAAGAAAAAAAAAAAAGAAGAAGAAAGGACGGGAGAGGAGGAGGGGGGAAAGAAAGGAGAAAGCCTCTGCGCTGTAATTGAATTACTGAGCTGGCCTCTGGGGCTGATGCTGGAATCCAAGAGGCCTTTGTGCAATGTCTGGAGGGACCCGGGACAGCAGCAGGGATTTCAAAGGGGAAGAGGAAGAGCTGGGGCATCCAGGAAGCTCACAGAGCTGGGCTGGGCGAGGGAGGGCTGGGGAGAGCTGCAGAAATTGAAAGCTGAAGACCTGCCTTGCTCCAGGCCCTGGCCTGACCTAGGGTACCTGCCCCTTCCCAGAAACCCCAGGCAGACAGTGGCGCAGGAGGCAGACTGCACAGAGAGGTCCCAGCAGGGACCAAGGTGTCCCCAGGGCCGGGGGAGGGGGGCGTGCCTGACTGGGACAAGGGTGGAAGGAATAAACACCCCAGAGCACTTCCCACGTGTCAGGTCCTCTCTGTGTGCCAGGCGCACGGCTGGGAGGGCCTCGGGGCATCCTCAGAACAACCCATTGAGGCACATACTGCAATATCCCCCAATTTACAAATGAGGAAACCGAAGTCCAGAAAGTTCAGTGATTTGCCTCAAGTCACACAGTCGCTGAGTGGCAGAGCCAAGACTCACAGCTGTGTCAGTGGGACACCACAGCCAGGATCTTACTCTATAGTCTCTTCATCTCATGTCTTCCCTACAACAGTTTCCCAAGGGGGAAACTGAGGTACAGACAGGTTAGATAATTAGCCAAAGCTCATACAGGCGGTGAGGGCTGAACCAGGATTTGGACCTAGACAGTCCAGCTCCGGAGCCCAAGAGCCACCCATCTCACCTGCTGGGGCGAGGTGGAGCGGTCACCCTGCAGTCCCCGTCCTGACACTTCTCTTGGTCCCCTGCCCAGCCAGAGAGCCCGCAGCCTAAGAACGTGGGCAGGAGCAGCCTGTTGATCAAAGAAGGGGCTACACATGGCCAGAGAGGCCCCTGGGGTGTCCTGAATTGAAGGCCTTGGGATGCCCCCTCAAAGTCTCACAGACACACGTCCCCAACCAGGCTGGCAGCCATCACCTTGATGAGCAGGTTGGAGTGGATAGGACGAGGGCAAAACCGCTCCCATTTGAGAACCACTGGCCTACAGGATAAGCCCAAACGTGGGTGCTGCTCACACTCCTGCCTTCTCTCCCATCAACCCACTCAACCACCCAAGTTCCAGTCAAACCAAATACTCACATGCCCAAACACACCTTACTCTGGGGTGCCTCCGGCCTTCGCACGTGCTGTACATATGCCTGGAATGCCCTGTAGACTCCCATGCCTCCTTAAAGACCCAATTCTGATTTGCCTGCAGCCTTCCCAGCATTCACTTCATGCCCTCCCAAGCTGTGTTGTAACCCCTTCCATTCTGATTTCATAACACCCAGAACATTCCTCCAGTGCAATGTTTTTCCAATTGTCTCTCTTCATGTCAGTCTGGATTCCTGGACTCTCAGCCCCCTGAGGGAAAGGAGCAAGAATTTCACATGCCTGATATATAATGGGTGCTCAACAAGCATTTGCTGAACGAATACACACAATGTCTTCGTTTAAATAGCCTCGTCCAGTAACAAGGCAGGTCTAGTAGACCATAACTTGGGCAGTCCCTGTATGTATTCCGTGAAGACGACTCAGACCCCATGATCCTGTGATCCAGACAAACCCAGGCCCGGCTCAGGTGGAGCTCAGAGGCTAGTGCAGGTGGCCATGACCCAGCCGATGGACTTACTGATCCATTAACTCACACAATTGATTAACTGATCAAGGGCATTTGCGATGAAGGTTATGACAATGTCGTAGAGGGGCGTGGGGCCCATGTCTAGTAGCGGGGGCCTAAAGGACCTGGGAATGGTCAAGGATGCCCACCCCTGAGAAGAGGGGACCCTAAGGGTGAGTTGACATTGACCGTATAGAGGGAAGGAAGGGTGTTCCAGGCAGAGGGAACTGCATGTGTCAAGACCATGAAGCAGGAAAGATCAAGATTAATAGATAAACCTGAAAAGCCAGTTAACAAAAGCATGGGGAGCGGGGGTGTGGGGTGTCCTCCCTGGTAAAGCTTTGGCCGTGACTGTAGGTGCAAGGAAGAGACCCGTGAAGGGTTTTTGCCCCCACTGCTGGATGTGCTGTTGGTGGGTTCTCTCCTCCCCATTTCTCCAGACTGCGACCTCCCTGAATTTCCCCTATACCACATCCCCCTCCAACACAAAGCCACAGAGAGTCTGATCCACCAAGATCCAGCTGGCCTTAGGTAGAGGAGACATTTGTTAGGGAATGGGAACACAGGTGACAAGCAGGGATGGGCATTCTATCGGCAAAAGATTTACTTCTTGCTTAGCCTTGGCCTCAAATGACCGTGACCGGGGCGGGGGGGGGGGGGGACCAGGAGAAGAGCTAGGTCAACTTCTCCACTCAGAGGCAGGAAACTGATCAACATGACTGGCATAGACTGGGCCACAGGTGCTCAGACTTTACCGGTGCTGTGTTATGAGTGGCCTGGACTTACATTGTATGGATGAGAAAACAGGGGTGAGAGGAGGTAAGTATGTGCCCGTCCATGTTGCACAGCCAACAATGACAGGTGTGGGAAATGAATGCAGACCAGCGAGACTCCATGGCCTGTGCTCTTAACTGCTACAGCATGTGACTCTGGGGTGAATCTGATGCTCAGAGAAGAAAAGGAACGGCAACAGCTAGCGTTTACTGGGTGTCCACTATGACCTCTGTGCTTCACACCACCTCAAGGAGATAAACCCTAGTGACATGCCCCTTCTTAAGATGAGAACACTGAGTCCAGAAAACTAGGAAGGAGCAGAGCTAGGATTTGAACTCAGGCAGCCTGACTCCACAACCTGTTTTCTTAATCGTTACATACCAAGCTCCCTTGGAGAGCTGGGAATACACCCTCTCCCCCTCCCTCTCATGCCCGAGATGAATTTACAGAAGCAGTAAAGCCTCTTCACCCCTGGTTAGCATGGAGACTTCCACAAATAACCCAGACTTCTGGAAATTCATACTAGAGTGTCAATGACTGCCCTGGAATCCTTCCCTCCGAGGACGTTTTCTCAGGTGTCCTGAGTGCAGGGGAAAGGGAAGCGTAAGTGTGCCCGGGGAGGAATTTGTGGAACAAACTCTCGTTGGAAGCAGGTCTCCGGCCTCTCTGAGGAGCTGGGTCTGGAGCGCAGGCCCCTGGGTGCCCTCCCAAGATCCTAGTGGCACCTTTGGAAGATGGTTTCCCATTTCATTCATGCCTTCATTCAGCTCCTGCCACATGCCAGCACCGTTCAAGGCTCCAGGACTACAGCGGCAAACAGAACACTGATACTCGGGGAAGGGGGAGGGGATCATTAAAAGCAAACAAATAGGAAAGAGGTGCTAGGGAGAGAGTAGCAAACCGAGGGTCAGAGTCAGGCTGACAGGCCCCCTCAGCCAGTCAGTGGCAGCCGCACCAGGCTTGCGGGGTCCTTGGCGTCCCAGGCGCCATGCCAGACGTGGGGGGCACATGGACCAGCCAGACTTGCCCCTGCCCCCCAGGAGCTCAGGGTCGCTCACGGTCTAGTGAGGACAGAGGTGTGTGTCCCTCAGGGGCCCGGCTCTGCTCCCTGGAGAAGCAAACCCAAAGGGCCTCAGATGGGTTCCCAAAGCTGGCTGTTTGCGGCTATTTTAAGCCCTCATAATCACTTGAAGTGACTAACACTGATTAAGGTTTTACGAGAAATGAGAAAATTCCTCCCCAGCCCCTCCACCGTGGTTCCAAACCACCTCAGAGCCACTTTATTAACTCACCCAGCCTGGAACCAGCCTTGTCTGGCAGGACGGGGATTTATTTTTCCGTTGGGTCGCGGCTCTGTGCTGGCTTCTCTCTAATAACCAGCCCGCTGGCTTGGCCACCACAGGCAAGCCCATCCCCGGGGAGCCAGCTCCTGTCTCCAAGCTGGGATGCGTGTGACCTTCTCAGCGACGAGGAATGAGGGCCATCTGGGTCTCCAGGTGGGCACAGCTGGCCAGATGTCCTTGCTTGTCGTGTCCCTGGAATAGTGGCACTGACACAGGCCACTCCCCGCTCCTGCCACCTCCTACCTGTGGCACACGCACCTGTCCATTTCTCCGCCTCCCACCGCCCCCTCCACCACCCACACACCTGCTTCCTGCACAAGCTCACCGATCTTCCTTAAAGATGGATCTGAGCGCCTGCTGGATACCGGCTCTGCGAAACACTGAGGATATGGCCAGGAAGCAGGCACGAGCCATCCAGGGGGGACCAAAGGCCAGTAATTGTGTTACAAGGTAAAATGACTGAGGTGCTAAAGACAGATGTGAGCAGTGTGTTTTGGTGCGTAAAAGTAGTAACTTAGTTCGATGCGGAAGTCACAGAAGTCTCCGGGGAAGACGGGGCTTTGAGCTGAGGGTGAAGGATGGGGAAGCATTTCATAGGTGGATAGGGTTTCCTATTTATTTGTCAGGCATTATGCTAAGCCCTGGGAGGCATCTTCTCTTCTCATTCTGATAATGGTCCTGCCGAGGAGCTATTATCCCTCTCCCCATTTTAGAGAAGGGAAAGCCAAGGTTTAGAGAGCTTAAGTGGCTTTCCCAAAGCCAGAGGGTTCTAAGCGGAAAAATGGGAGTGCTTAGCACTCTTACCCCGACCCTGCACGGCCTCCGATGGAGAAAAGGAGAGAGCAACTGGCCCGAGCTCATCCTGTACATTTCTCCCCAACTTTGCTTTCAACCATGTCGTGTTGGTAGCTTGAACTCACCCATGGTGACAGTATTCGCACCACAGAAATTTCCAAATGCTATAAATCAGGGCTTTTTTTATTTTATTATTCCAGAGAGCTGGCTGCCCGGTGCACCACTTGCAAAGGAGACGGCAAGAGGGGTGCCCGGCTGGCTCAGTCAGTGGAGCATGAGACTCTTGATCCCGGGGTTGTGAGTTCAAGCCCCATGTCAGGCTTAGAGCTTACTTAGAAAACAGAAAGTCGTAGAGAAGGCATGAGTACCTGTGGCAATAGGCTGGAACATAGAGGTCTGGAGACAAAATACCATGGAATAGGGAACTGAAAAGACACCGTGAGGCAAAAGCAAGGAAGCTTGAATTCTATCCTGAAGGCGCTGGGGAGCCACTGAAAGCTGTTGAGCAGGGGAAGGTCTTGGTCAGATTTGTGCTTTGGCAGGACCACTCTGCGGATGGGGGGGGGGGGAAGCTGTTGGACAGAAGGCTGCTTCCCTAGGCGTCAGGACTTCTGTAACTCCTTTCCCTGAGAGAAAAGGTTGCCAGCCCAGGGAGAAGACCATGGCATCACATTAATCCAAAAGGTCCTTAGACATCCCTTCTTGACCATCAGAAGCAAGTTCCTAAATCCCAGTGCCTGCTGGGGAGATGGAGCCTGAAGTGGAGTGTCCCAAGCCTCACACCATCATACCACCGCCTCCCCAACCCCACCCTCATGCTTTCTCTTCCTTCATGCTGACAGAGCCACGTCCTGTCCCTCCTTATAACCCCTAGAACACAGTAATGACTTTCAGGATGGACAGATGAATGGATGGACTGATGAATTGATGGATGGGTACAAGAAGGAAAAAAAAAAAAGAAATGAGAGAGTGGAGGAGTTTCCTGACCCAGGGGAGCTCCAGGGAAGGGCAGGAGGTCACAGAGGAGCCTGAGAGCCTTGGCAAAGCCAGCAGATTGATGGCCGGGAGACGAGTGGAGGAAAAAATGCAAGAAGAGAGACTCTGACGAACACAGTCTTCCAGGGGACCGAGAGGAGCGGGTTTATGAGCCTGTGTCTCTTGTCGCGTCAGCTCATAAACCCACTTGGTTTCCTCTGTCTTGAGGCTGGCGAAACCCAGGGAGAAGAATGTCCTTGTCATACTGTGGGGGCGTGTGGCTGCTTTTCTGGCGGGCAAGTGGGTTGGCATGGGGATGTGCCCAGCGTGTCTTGGTTAACCACAAGGGTGTCTCCCCTTTGGCTCGGTCTCCCTTGTCCATGCCCCCCTCTCCCCACCCAAACGGGGAAGGGTTCGAGGCTCCCTGGGTTCTTTGGCTATGAGGACAAACCCTCCTGACATGTGAGCACTTAGCGCATCCCTGGACTTCTCTGGGACTCAGTTTCTCAGCTGTGAAATGGAGAGAGTACATGACTGTCCTCCCCTCCCTTAGGGAGCAGTTCTGATCAAGTGGGAGGAAAGATGCCAAAACACCCTACAAACTGCCAAGTGCGGCCCCCGTGTGGGGTATCAAGATATTATTCTATCTTCTTCTGGACTCCGAGGGCTTCAGGGAGAGAAGGAGAAGATCAGGAGAGAGTGGGAGGGACGTTAAGGTGATTGGGGACCATCCAACCACTGGCCACCAAAATCCCTGCTCTTGTCCCCAGGGCTCCCAGCCCGCCCTCAACAGCAGCACGAGCAATAATTCAATGGCAGAAATCATCAAAGACTTACCCTGCTCTGTGGGGAATCTCAGTCTTCCTAGTCCAAGCTTGAAATGTCTGTGGTGATCAGCTGCCTTTGACCCTGAGGCTTCCTACTCGCCACCTCCCTGACCTCAAAGCCAATGAAACCATGGTCACATTGACTTTCTATGTGCCCGGTATGATGTTTCCTAAACCTATCTCATTTAAACCCTCCTCCTTCCTCAATTTTGGGTAACTGCCTGCTTTTCTTTGTGACACTTGGCTCCCATGTCCCCATTATCAGAGATGCCCTCCCACCTAGCCAGAGTAAGTCCCACTTGTTATCAGTCCAGCAGCACCCCTTTCACTTCCCACTTAGTCTGTACCACAATCTGCAGTTCGGTGATGTGTGCTCCTTGTGCCAGGCATCTGTCTGATATAAATGCTATTATCATTGCCCCCATTGCTCAGGTTATAAAAAGAACTGAGGCCCACAGAATTCAGGTCTCTTGCCCAAGGTCACACGGCTATTAAGTAGTAAGTAGATCTACCAGATGACATCTCCCCCTGGTGGTTTGTTCTCAGGAGAGGGTGGGACGGCATTGCAAGTAGAAAGAGCTGGATTCTGCCACCACATGAAGTACAATCTGAAGTCCTTCCAGTGGCCTAGAAGGCTCTGCTAACCCCTCCCCTCCTCTTCCCTCACCACTATTTTCTTCTCACCCTGCACCAGCCACACTGCCTCTTTGCTCTTTTTCAAACACACCAAACACACTTCTGCCTCAGGGCCTTTGCACATGCTGTTCCCTCTCCCAGGAACACTTGCCCCTCACACCCACCGGGCTCTAATCAGCTGCTATTTTATCAAAGGCCTCCCCAGACCACGTGTATAAAGCAGCAGCCTCACTCTTGAAACCCTTAAGTCCTGCTCTGTCTTCTTCATAGCACTTCCTTACCACCAGACAATTTATTATATATTTATTTGTTCTTATTTGTCCATAAGCCTATTGCTCTAAGAAGGTGGGGACTTTGTGTTTTCCATTTTGTTCACCGCTAAGTATTCCATGTCCTTAGTCTATGTCTGGTTTATCGTGAGTGTTTAGTAAATCCGTAATGAATGAATCAGTGAATGAATGAGCAGACTCAGAAGCAGGTGGACAAACAAGACCAGGCTGATGGGTTATGCAGGGGAACGCTAAGGGGAGGGTTAGGCTGGGATGGGGACAGTGTATGGGACAAGACGGCAGAGCTGCAGAAGCAAGCAGGACCCAGAGATGGAACAGCCAGCAGAGTTGCAACCAACAGAACGTGGAAGTCAGAATGTGTCCAATTCCTCCAGACCTTCTTCTCCTCAGCCTGGCAGGTGCCTGGTGAGCAGGTGCTGGTGGGAGCTTAAAAGGCTAGAGACACAGGAAAACCACTTGGGCCCCCAGGTGTGGGGAGTGTCCAGGCCCAGACACTTGTGGTCACACTCTTGGCCCCAGCCAACCTCTACAAGTGCAGAGAACATCTTCCAGGGAAAGAGCAGAGTATGCCAGCCAATCAGAGGTTTGCAAGCCAGGCTCAGTATCAAGGAATCCATGTAGGGTGCTGTAGTGCCTTATTCTCATGGCCGTTAAAACTCAGCCTAGTGAGGTCCCGAATGACATTCTGGTTGGACTGTTGACATGTACAGACACGTTGAAGGTCATCAAAGTTATCCCTCTGCCTATATGCAAAACTCCACTAAGTAGCACTTGAGAAATAATTCTTGTGGCAGACACACCATAAGATGACTCTTCCCACACAACACACCAAGTCATGCCCTCCCCTTAAGTGTGGGCTAGAACCTGAGACTTGCTTCTCACCAATAGAATGTGGCAACAGTGATGGGATGCCATTTGCATGGTTATGTTCCATTATAAAAGACCCCTTCTTAGCAGACTAGAAAGAGACTCCCTTGCAGGCTGTAAAGATGCAAACTGCCAGGTTGTTGAGCAAGGAGCATGTGGAAGGACTGATGGGTGGCTTCTAGAAGTTGACAGCAGCCACCAGCAGACAGCCAGCAAGAAGATGAGGACTTCAGTCCTACAGCTACAAGAAGATGAATTCTGCCAACACCCTGAGTGCATCTGCAAATGGGTCTTTCCCCAGTCAAGCTTCTGATAAGACTGCAGCCCCAGCCGACACCTGGAGTGAAGCCCAAGTGGAGAATTTAGCTAAGTTGTTCCCACAGAAACTGAGATGAAAAATGTGCATGTTGTTTTAAGCCACTAAGTGTACGGTCGTTTGTTATGCAGTAATAGAAAACCTATGAAGTTCTTCTTTAAAAGTTCTCTGAGGAAAGCAACCACAGGCATCTCCCTTCTACCCCCATACCTTCGCAACATTGTGTTCTATACATGATTCTACAGGTACTCATTTCTACCACAGGGCAAGATCTCATTGGATTTTTACCTATAACTTATCCATGTCAAAAATTAAAAATTCAGATTTTACATCTAGGCAACTTTAATTTAATTTAGATAGATAGATAATAGATACATAAATAGATGATAGATAATAGATGGATGGATGGATGAATAGATAGGTAGATAGATAGATAGATAGATAGATAGATAGATAGATAGATATCCAGGTAGTAAATCTGAATGTTATTTTATTTTTTTAAAGACTTAAAAGAGCATGTGAGCATGAGTGGGGGGAGGGGCAGAGGGAGAAGGAGACTCCCCTCTGAGCAGGGAGCCCTACGTGGGACTCGATCCCAGGACCCTGAGATTATGACTGAGCCAAAGGCAGGTGCTGAAGAGACTGAGCCACCCAGGCACCCAAAAACCTGAATTGTATATATATAAAGGGAAGTATTCTGGTATCTTCTGGGAAAGTTTTTCTCTCTCTGATAAGAATCAGGTTTGCAATAAGAAAGATTCTCCCATCCTTGGTTTTGAATGCATTCATGATGTAGAAACCACTACAGCCACCTTACCACTATAAGACAAAAAGCCCAAAGACAAAAATCCAGTACAATAATACCAGGAGAATGATCAAAATCTGGGTCTTTGATGATATTGTTCAACTGTTTCACCAAACTTAGAAATTTCTGCTTCCAGTTTTTTTTTTTTTCACATGGGAGATAATTAAACATCTTTAGTGTCAAAGTTCTTTGAGCTGTGCATTCCATTACTTGCAGGTGAAGCATTCCTAACAGAGACACAGTGTCATATATGCATCTCTGTAAAGGGCAGGGGAAAGTTTGAGAATGGCTATCTCCCCCAGAAATACATGGAACAGGGTGGGGAGAGGTCCCCCAGAGGAAAAGAAAATTGTGACATCAGCAAAAGGGCAACTAGAAAGATATGGAGCCAACAAGTCAGTAGTGGCCCATCACCCACCCCTGCCATCTGCCCATCCCCCCGCAACTCCCCAAAAGGGTACAGGCTACCTACAATGAAAGAGAAGATCTGGAAAGATGAGGCTGAAATCCCAGGTTATGGCCTCCAGCTAGCCCTTTGTCCCTTATCCCCAACACATGGGGGGCATCTGTGGCCACAGCCAGGGCCTTCCCTATTGGAAGCACCTACAGCATCTCATCATGACCACCTCCCTGGACAGCGATGGCCAGGAAAGTGAGAGAACTGGGATTTAAGTTTGGCTATGCTATTTGCTAGCCATGACCTCCAACAAATCAGGAGGGCTCAGTCTTTCCACCTATAAAATGGGGATACTCTATTAAAGCACAAGTTAAGCACAGTAAATAAGGAAGTTAAATAATCGGACCTATGATGTAAGGTTATTTTGAGGATGAAGGAGAGTATTTATAAGGCCCTAGATGAGGCTGGCCTGCATTGACTGTGCCCCATAAAGGGCAGCTGCTGTTCTTATTCATCTCCAAGATCTTGTCTGGTCTGAGCATTGGTGGCCTTGAGATTTTAAGTGGAGACCTGGGCTCAATAGCCACCCCAGGGCTCGCTTTTATAACAGGGCTCCCTACAACAGAAGGCCTCCCTCTGCCATTGTGGATGAAGAGGCCAGCTTATGCCACTGGGTGAAGCCTCAGGAAATGGATTTATTTTTCCAGCTGCAGGAGCTACTCTGCTAAATAGCTCCCCATCCAGCTTCCCTCCATGATTGAACTTGAGAGAGCATGTTTGCTTAACACCCACAATGTTCCAGCTCCCATAAAACACAGAGAGAACATGAGGCCTGCTCTGGGGATCTTGCTCACTCCTGAAACTGAGCTGGACAATCATGATTTTGGTTTAACTAAAAGAACCACAGGTTTCTCTCTCCCCATCGAACCCCATCCAAGGCTTCCATCTCTGGATTGCCTTCCAGGTCCTCGGGCCGGGCAGCTGTCTGGGGTGTCCTCGGCTTCGCTTCTCAGCTACTGTCTTGGGGCCTGCACATAGGCAGTCACAGGAGGGGGAAACCCAGTGCTGGGCAGGGCCTTCCTGGGCAGCCCCCACTCCCATTCCCTTTATGTTCTCCCCATTTCTGTGGCTCTCCTCTCCCTGACTTCCTTTCTCTTCCTGTCTTACTCTGCTTCTGGCTTTCTCTGATCTTCCTCTCTCTCTCCCTGACTCTGTTTTTCCATCACCATCTCTCTGTGTGATCATCTGTCTCTATCTTTCTCTTTATGTGTCTTTTTCTATCTCTCTCATGTTCTCTCCTATGTCTCTGTCTCCCTCCTTTTCTCTCTCCCCAGGCCTGGTCCCCAGTCTCAGGCTTGTGCACGAGGCCCCAGGCTTCTGCTGGAGGCGTCATCCTCAGTCTCCACCTTCCACTGATGTTAAGTAAGGACTAGAACTCATCCTCAAGCCACAGCCTTATCAGCATGTGTTCTCTCCTGCTGTTGGAGAGGCACCTACTGGAGAATTCCCTCCTGTGTATTTCGCCTGGGACCCAGGAGCTGTGCTGCCAAAACAAGGATATTGGGTATATCTGTGTGGGTGGAGGAAACAGATCAGCTGTGTGAGTGTGGAGAGGTGCCAGGCTATGGGGGTCTCTGTTTCATGATCTGTAAACTGGGAGTAGCTGTTGTGAAGATGAAATGAAACCATGCCCCTGCCCAGCACAGACTGGTTACACAGTGAGTGCTCAACGAGCATGAGCTACATTCATCGTCCTGATTACTACTACATCTATTAGGGACGGTGGAGCAAAGAGGTTCTGGCTCTTTCTCAGGGTTTTGCAAATGGAGCCTCCTTCTTCACCTGATCTGGCAGAGAACTTTCCATTCAGTCCTTACCACCACCCCGGCCTTCAATTCACAACCCCAGACACCTCTCAGAGTGCTCCCACCCCGCCCCACCATGCCTGCTGCCTCTCCCGGACCAGAGGCCAGTTCAAAGGGTTTCCCCATCCCTCCCATCATGGACACAATAGCCTGTTCCCCCCGGACCCCGAGTCAGCAGAAGAACGCACAGGCAGGAGATCAAACGTGGGCTGAATGGAAGACAGAGGAGACAGAGAATGAGGGGTGAGATGGGACGGCAAGAATAATGACTTCCATCCAAGCCTCTTCCCATAAACCCACAGCTCTTTGAAGCCCGCTTTCCTTTAATAAAATGCACTATTATTAATGACCCAAGTGGAAGCTTTCTGGGCAGGACAGCGCCTGCTCCCTGGGGCCTCCGTGGGGCCTTGTGCATGGGAAAGCGCTCCGTGGCCCTGGCAGATGCCTCCACACGCCAAATGCCAACTGCCTGTCATAGGGGCTTGGGAGCTGGTCCTGGGTGCCGCCGACGTTCGGGGCTGCCACTGTCCTCTTGCTAACGAGGCTCTCAGGCCAGGCCTGGGGCCAGCACTCTGTGCCGCTACAGTCTGGTCAGTTCATTAATGCGACAAACATTTACGGAGCACCTACTATGTGCCCGGCCGTGTGCAGGGTCAAGAGGGCAAGGCTGACACAATTCCTGCCCTCGCCGAGCTTGTGGTTGGAACAGAAGAGATCATTTAGAAGGAGACAGGAACTAAGGCATTGAAGGGTATGAAGGCCCCATGTTCTAGATTCTTACCTGACACTTCATCCCCCCTCCCCTTGGGAAGCTCCGCCACTTTTCGTGGCCACCTCATTGTCACAGCGGGGCTTTCCCTCACTGAACCCCCTTGTGCTGCCGTTCAAACTCCGAGTCACTTGGCACTTGCCAGCCACTGCAGCAACCCTTGGCTGTGACACCCTGCCACCCACTAACCACCCCCCCCCCAACCTCCAACTAGAGGGACTTTGCAATGTGCTCTCCCTGCCACCTTCGTGGCCAACTGGTCTGGGAGAAATGACCGCCCGAGATGGTAAGAAAATATCCTTATTGGAAAGAAACAACTATATGTGCGCTAAACCTGGGAGGGAGCTTTGAACTAGCACTCCTTCAATGTGGCAGATCAGGAGACCCAGAGCCGTACAGCCTGCCTGTGACACCCTGAACCCAAATGCGGGATTTTTCTGACATCACAGAGGGGATGGACACAGTGTCCTGTGAGACTCATATCTGGGTCAAGGGAGGACTCTCCATGCTCTACCTCGTGTGGGGACCTGTAGAAACACATTTCCCTTCTCCGTAGCTCTAATGTCCATCGGTGTGGTGGGGAAGCCAGACCAGCGAGCGGCCTTCGCACAGGCTCTTCAGCAGGGAACTCAACAACCTTGCTTGTTCTGTATAAATACAGACCCGCAGGCATGAGTACTGTTTATCCCCAGCTACGGAGGAAGCTGGGGTCCAGAGGGCTCAGGTGTCTTGGCAGGATCCCACAGCTGACAAACGGCCGACCCAGGATCACAGTGTGGGGGGCTCTGAGGGCTGGGGTGAGGTAGAGGATAAGAAGACATTGGCAACCACTTGCTGGGGATCAGGCAGTTTTCTGAACCACTCGGGGCAGCCATTTCCCCATCTGTATAATGGGAGGGCTGGACAGTCAGAGGGTCTCTGGAAAGATGCCAGAGGTTTGGGGTTCTTCCAAACCATACCAAAAGCTTTGAGTGTGCGGGGGTAGGACTCAGCTTCTGAGAAATGGACCATAACCTTTATCAGAGTCTCCTGAAAGTGCCTGGCCCAAGAGAAGTTAAGAACATGGAACCGAGTGGTCTCTAAGTGTCTTCATCCTTCTGTGATTCTGAGTCCAAGGGTGCATTCACTCCTTCCTTCATGCAAACTTTGATCAAGCAATTTGTGTCAGGCCCATAGGGTCCCCTCTGGTTCCCACATTCCCAAGATGGCCCTAGAAGTGAGAAGACAACATGAATGAGGCACCCATACATTTCTTCTGGGGAGGGGCCCTCCCACCAGCCATGCCAGGTCCCACATCACTCCTGTCTTCCGGGACTCCCCCCAGGGACTTGTCCTTCCAGGGAACCCTTCCCCTCGTGCCCCCCCCCATCCCTGGCCACTACCCCTGCGATGGGCTTTCTGCAGGCTGAGCAGCAGGACAGGAGGAGAAGAACTGGTGTCTATTCTGACCTGTCTGCTCGCAAGTGGCATTTGGAAATAATTAGTAACAGGCCAGAGACCCCTCCCCAGCTCATCCATCCCATGGGAGCTGGGACTGGGGGGAGGGGCAGGGGCCTCGGGGACAGAACAAAGGGATGAAATGAGGAGGCAGAAGATGGAGCAATGAGGCCCCAGAAGGCCCTGCCGGGCCCTTGATGTCCTGGTGGAGGGTCTGGGTTCCAAGTTGTGGTCAAGGCGCAGATGCCCGCCTTGTACAGCCAGCTCCGGTGAGAGCCAGCAGCTGCTGGCCAACTTTCCATGACATCAGGACCGGCCTGGGTCAAGTCTGCCTGGGCAGGGAGGTAGCTCCACACCCTGCTTCCCTCGGGTCCACGGGGGGCCCCTGTGCCCCATAGTGGGATGGCCCTGGGGGTGTGTCCCATGGCAAGCCACCAGAAGCATAAAGAACAGCCGCCGGCTGCCCCCCAGATGGCAAGAGCCCAAACCTCCAACAAGGGAGGGATAACTTGACTAAGTAGTTATACGTTCATGCATACAACGGAGTACTAGACAGTAATTTAAAATGATGTTTCAGAGAAGTCGGGCTCCAGGTCAAGTGAGAGAAGAGTGGGGCAGACAATGGTGGACACATATGGTATCTTCAGACGCGTTTGCCTGCGGGTTACATCCAGTCCGCAGGTGAAGTGTATGAAAAATCAAGTACGCTGACGAGGCTCCATGTGACCTGAGCCAGCTGCCACTCCACCCCGCTCCTGTGGCTCGTGGTCCGCTTGCTCAGCGACATCAGCCACAAAGGCCTGCTATCAGCAGCTCCACACACCCAAACCCTGCCCTAGGGGAGTCTTCCCATGTTCTGCCCCACGCCCTGCCCCCACCACGCCTAGGTGTCCTTCAGGCCTGTGCTGACACAGAACTTTCTCAGACTGCCCTGTTCCTGATGCTTGCAAGTCTCGTGGCAACACAGCACTGTGAATTCATTAGCATATTATGTGGACCCTGTTTGCATCCCACCTTCACCCCAAAGAGGCTGTAAACTGCCCCCAGACCAGGCACCATGCTTGTTTTGTTCACCTCTGTATACCTAGCTCCTCAAATAGTCCTTGGCACACAGCTGGTGCTCAATAAATGTTGGACGACTGAATGAGTTTGACACCGCAGGGCTAACGCTTATTCAGTGTTGCAGCAAACCAAGCTTTGTGTGCCTTACCTTGGGACATCCTTGCGACCATGCTCAGAGGTGGGCACTCTTGGTGGGCTCTTGCCCCCATTATACTGTCTGGAAAACAGAGGAGTTCAGGAATTTGCTTTACGCCATGCAGCTAGCAAGGGGCAGAGTCAGGATTGTAATTATGGCTGTCAGTCCACAAAATCCATATTCTTAACCATTCTCCTCCCCAGCCTCTCCTAGGTGGACAAGAGAGGAGGGGAAAAGAGCAGAAGGAAACATGGCAGGCAGCACGGTACCAGGGGTCGCTTTGGGTAATGGGTGGGGGCTTAATGATTTTATCATGTTCTTTTCTACAATGTGCATGCATTTTATTTATAATCGGAGAAAAACAACAGTATAATAGTAAGTATTTTTTTATAAAAGATCACCAAGCAAGCTTGATGGAACCCCACAAATCTTCTGAGGACCCCCAGCAGCCCTCCAGGCATGAGAAGCCAGTGCCTAAGCCCACCCGATCCGTGGCACTGCCCAAGAGATCACCCACCATCAGCAAGTTCCCATTGGAAGGGGGGACCCCTAGACCATCTGCACAGTCTGCACGCCCTCACTGTCCACCCCACCCCACATTTCTTAAATGGAGAGCGAGGAGGCAAGCAAGGAGACAAACGTTCTCCCTCACCTCCTGTCTCTCACCAACCCAGCTCCTCCTCCAGCCTTGTCTCATGCCCCTGTGGCCCCCCAGACTCGGGATGAGCAGCACAGCCCACCCCAAAGATCTCACACGTGATTCCATTTTGCTTTATGCATCCCAAATGGTCTGCCCTTTGCTGGCAGGGCTTGCAGCAAATTATTGCTGGTGAAAACAGGAGGCTGGGGTTTGGAAACCAGATGAAGCTTTTACTTTTACTGGCTGTGGGGCCAGGGTGATTTCCCAATAGGAAGCATCCTGTTCAGCAAGCTCCATCCGTGTGTTCACATAACAGGCATGTGTTGTCCATCTACGGGGTTCCCCCCCCACCCGGCACTGTGCCCATGGGGAACGGGAGGGGGAAGTGTGATATGATCATGGCCTTATGGAGCTGACACTATGGGCAGAGAGAAAAGACAAGGTGCTAGATGGAATTGGGGAGGGCATGGGGAGAGTGGTGACTTCTCTAAAACATCATTTTAAAGTACCGTATAGTACTCCGTTGTATGCATGAATGTATAACAATTTATGTGTCGCAGAGAAAATTAGGTCCCCCAGAGCCAATACCTCAGTGGCTGCTGATCTCGTGCAGCGTGCACCTGCTGCCACGTGGCCAAAGCTGACGGATGTGTGTGGGAGAGAGTGACTCCGTCGTCCCATCTAGGAGCCTGGAGGACATCCTGCTGGTTTCTCTGACGGACTCTCAGCTCTTCCAGGAGCCACGTCTATACATCCATTCAAAGAAAAGAACAAGGTAAAGTCTGATGATCTTTAAGTAAACTTGCAGGTAGCCCTGGCCTGGGCAGGTGAAAATGCCTGCAGCGAAAATGAACGCAGCCATCAAGAATGCAGATGTGTTTGGGGGCGCCTGGGTTCACAGTTAGTTGAACGACCGACTTGATTTCAGTTCGGGTCATGATCTTAGGGTTGTGGGATTGAGCCCAGCATCGGGCTCCGAGTTCAGGGGGAGTCTTCTTGAGGATTCTTTCTCTTTCTCTTTCTCTGCCCCCCCCACTCTCTCTCTCTTTCTCAGTAAATAAATCTTTGAAAAAAGAATGCATATGTGTTTTAATTGTTTTGGGGTTTTTTGTTGTTGTAGTTGTAGTTGTTTTGTATGGGAGGAAATAAACAAGGAAAAGTCCCCTGAAAATTAGCATTTCTATGTATTCATGTGCCCTGTCATTCACAAAATGTCTTGAGGTGACTGCTTCCCAGGAAGCTCCAGGCTTCAGCGAGGCTGGCTAGCGCCGATCAGAACTTGCCCCTGTACCTCCCAAGCCAGACTCCAAAATAAAGGGCCCACCTGATCTCGCCTGCACCTTCCATCCCCCACTGCCCCAGCCCTGCCGTGTCACCAGCACAATTCAGAGCAGCACTCCTGGCCCAAGTTCAGAACTGGCAGAGGTGACCGGGAAAGGAGGCGGTTCCTTCCTGGCTGCATGCCCGAGGCAAAGTGGGTCGGCAACCTCCCTGGGAAATCCCCCACTGCACCGACAAGGCACGTGCAAGGTGACAAAGGCCTGACGGGGCCTTGGCCACGTGCATCCTAGCTGTTGGCTCAGGTTCGGTCTCTGGCCTGAGGGCTTGGTCTGCGGCAGAGCTTCCCGGGGTGTCCTCTGGGTAAATACACGGTGTTAATCGGAGTGAGGGGAGCATGTCAGCCGCTGGAGAACTGTGGCTTTGTCCCCTTTACTGCTGAATCCCGAATCCCCAGCACCTAGAAGTGCCTCCGGCAATAATTTAGTAGCCAGATGTTGAAGGACAGGAATGAGAATCTCATCGTCCAGGGAGTTTGGTAAACATGTGACAAACCAGGAGAAATGGGCTTCTTCTACTCAGGCCTTCTCAGAACCTTCCATATGCTCCCTTGTGCCCTGATGCTTAAGACGGTACAACAGGTAGACTCTTCCAGATTCACTGGGCCATGGGCTCTTTTCAACAGAGAATCTTGAAGAACACGGGTTCTACAGTCTAGAGCCACAGCTGTGTCTCTCTCTTTATCCTCATCTGAGTCCCTCTTGAGATAAAGAAGACAGACATATGGGTTCATGACTCTAGTTCAGGTACATTCTCCCCAAGTGATGTCAAAGATATCTGCCAGCCTCTTCAAGTTTACATTCTACCCCGGCAATAATCCCAAAGGAAAGATGGTTGGAGGAATCTGCCTAAATTCCACGTAAGGCTCTCATTGGCCCATCTTGGATCACATGACCATCCCTGAACCAATCGCTTGGCTAGAGAACGCAGTGTTCTGATTCTGACTGGGCAGGTGGGTATGATCACATATCCAATCTTGGAAGCCAGACAAAGTCAGGTCTATTTGAACCTCAGGGACTGATGGCTCCGCAGAGAAACATCTCAATCTTGTTACCAGAAAAAAAAGGGACAGAAATAATGCAGATCAAGGAAAACAAGGAACACCCCCAAACTTTGATATTGGTACTGGTGCGTGACCAGGCTGGCCTGGGTTAAGGTTCTAGGATGGGGGTTAAAGGCTCCCTGCTTCCACTCCCCCCCCCCAGGATGACAGTATATGGGGAATGACAGTCACAGGCTTGATTTGGGGCAAAAAGGAAAGAAAATGAAAATGACACATCATTGCATTGAACCCTCACGACAGACCTGAGAATTAGATACTGAGATTATTCCCAGTTTACAGATGTGGAAACTGAGGTTAAGAGAGATGAAGTCACTTGTCCCAGATTGTGAAGCTATCATGCAGGGTGTGTGTGTGTGTGTGTGTGTGTGTGTGTGTGAGAGAGAGAGAGAGAGAGAGAGAGAGAGAGAGAGAGAGAGGAGCTGCAGGAGTGGCAAATCAACAGAGAGAAACTCAGGTTGGAGGCTGCACCTTCCGTAACTCGGAATCCCAGCTTCTGCACTTCCCATAGGTTCAGTAGCTTCTGCGCTGTGCCAGCAGCTACTCCCAGGGGGGAAGAGAGGCCCATCAAGAGAGTCTGGATCCAAACCAGAGGGCTGTGGGGGGGTGTCCGAGCCTTGGGCCCTACAGCACCACTGCCATGGTCTGTGACTCAGGGCGCCACCGGCAGAACTGGCAGAAGGGGGAAGGGGAAACTCTGCCTCTTTCTTGCCAATGAACCCCTCCTCTACATTGCCCAGAGGGGCTGGAGCACAGGAAGATGGGAAGGATCTGGAACTCCTGGGGCATCTGCTCTGGAGCACGTGGCCGCCTGGAGCTGGTGCGCAAGGAGAGGCAGGAGAGGGGAGAGAGGCACGGCCCATACAAGCAGACAGCCCTGGGCTTGAGCCCCAGCTGGGCAGTTACCGTCAGTGCGACCTTGACAACATTCCTCAGCCTCTCTGTGCTTCAGTGCCCTCATTCGTAAAGTGGAGATAATAGTACTACTTAGGGCACTGAGCTCTTGAAAAATTAACTATGATCCTGATGTAATGTGTTTCATACAGATTAAATATATTTTCAATTCCCCCCTGAACCACCTGAGAACATATGGAGCATCTGTCAGATGCTTAGAACCCTCCATGGTCCTTTGCCAGGCACACTACTTTGGGACAGGTTCCTTAGCTGGCCCCTTGACCAAAGGGGCCTCTTGCTGTGCCTCAGATGTGAGTTTCCAGAGGGTTCGCAAGTGACCGCTTCTCGTGAGCCACGGTTTCCCTCTTATGCTCAGTATCAGGGTCACTAGGCCTCCCCAACCCCACCCTGCTTGGTTTGTGTCCCTGTCCAGCCCCAGGTCCCCCAGGCACTGAGGGGGCAGTCAGCCTGGAGTCCGGGGTCAGGGCACATCCTGTTTCAGGGGCTGGCCGTGCTTCGAGGCTCTGGGAAGACACTTCCTTTCCTCCTTCGCAACTGGGAGGTGGGGCACTGGCCCAGGGCGTAGCTCTCCTGCCGCTCTAAGGCAAGGCTGGGTGGGCCAGGAGGGTGTGGGAAGAGGTCCCCGAGGTGTCGCCTTGGCCTCCTGCCAGGTGCAGGCACCACAGAATGACAGCGGTGGCTCCTCCTGCTCCTTCTGGGGAGCAGGGAGCCCAGGCCCCCCTCCTGCTCCAGGCCTGTCTGCGTGTGGTAAACGCTTGTGCAACTTGGCAAGGCGGCCCCAGCCAGCGAGGTTCCCAGGGTGGGATCTGACTCTTGGAACAGACGAACCCCCGCCAAGAAAGTGAGCTTCGCCGCTCAGCGTGGCCAAGAGCAGGAGGTCGGGGAGAGGCTGAACTCCATCCAGGGAGTGCTCCCCACCCTTGGCTGCTCCTGGAACACTAGCACGGTGGAGCGGGGGCTTCCAGCCAGTCAAGGTCACAGCATCCCCCACCCCCTGGATGGGATTTCAAAGCCAAGACCCAAGAGGGGGGTCCAGGGAGGGGGACTCGCGCCTTCCATCAGGATTGCCTCATTAGTGGTTTTGCATTGTTAGAAATCTCTTCATTGGAGGCCCGGATTGCAGCAACATGGGGCTTTAATCTGGCCTGGGCATGGGGACTTGTGGCCAGGAACCCCAAAAGGAGAACAATTAATATCACCAAAGCAGGTCCTTCTGACAGCCTCCGTTTCCCCTTGAGCCCCCATCAGCTCATGTTCTGGAAGGCTCAGGAAGAGACATTTCTCTCCATTTCTGCCAGTCTCTCTCTTGGCCTCTCTCACATGGCAGAATCATGAGCTTTCCATTATATGCTGAGAGTGAGCAGAACCCAGATTTGCTCACTTGACAGGACCTGGAACCATGGTGCTAGAATGTGGCCTTCGGCCTGTCAGCCCCAGATGGTCCTGTTCCCCACAGAAATCACTGCTCTGGGTCTTGGTTTCCTCAGCTATAAATGAAGGGGTTGGAATCATGCAGTTGCTTTTCAGGGATTTTGAACCATGGATACTTTTACCAGGTGACAACTTCCAAGAAAGATGGACCTACGGTGGCCAGAAGAGTGGGCCAGACCGGTGCTCTCACCTCCTGGAAATGCTTCCTCTCCTTCAGCGTCAGACCACCCCCTCCTTCCCCCAGCCTCACTGGCTGCCTTTCCTGGGTCTGCTCTGCCCCCTTCCCTTCAACCAAACTCATCTTGATTCTGCAGTCTGTTGTCTCTAAACCTCTGAAAGCAGCCCAGCTGGTCTTCCAAACACTGTACCTCCGATCGTGAACCTTACCTACCTCTATGGACTGAATTGTGTTCCCCCAAACTTCATACGTAGAGCGTTACCCCGAAGTGATGGTTTTGGAGGTGGGACCTTGGGAGATAATTAGGTTTAGATGAGGTCATGAGTTGTCCTTCATGATGGGATTGGTGCTCTTATGAGACACCAGGGAGCTTGCTGTCTGTCTTTCTGTGTCTCCTCCACATGAGGTCACAGCAAGAAGGTGGCCATCTGCAAACCAGGGAGAGGGCCCTCACCAGGAACTGAATCTGCTAGCACCTTGATCTTGAACTCCCCAGCCTCCAGAACTGTGAGAAATAATGGTCTGTTGTTTAAGCCCCTAGCCTACGGCATTCTGTTATGACAGCCCGAGCTAACACACCTGCTGGGAAAGCTTCAGTGCCATTGTCTGACTCTCCAGGCCCCCTCACCACTCTCCCCTGCATGTTCTTGGTCGCAGTTCTGCAGATAAGCACGTTCCAGCCAAACACCCCCGTCTTGGATCCCAGGCATAGAAGGTGCTTCTAAAGTAGCTCCCAGTGATCAGGGGTTACCACCTCCTGGGACTCATGGCCTCTGGAGTCCCCATCTCTTGACAGTGAGCTGGACTTAGGACTCCCTTCTAACTCTTTAGCCAGCAAAAGTGCTGGGTGTCACTTCCAAGATCAAGTCATGAAGACAGTGACTTTTGTCTTCCTCTCTTTCCGGTACACTCTGATGAAGACACCTGCCATATTGTGAGCTGTCCTGTGGGGACACCTACATGGAAAGGAACCAACAGGGCCAACCACTTAGGAGGAACTGAGACCCTTGGCCCAACAGCCCAGGAGGAAGTGAATCCTGCAAAAACCCAGTTGGGTGAGCTTAGAAACAGATCCATCCCCAGATGAGCCTTCAGATAAGCCCAGTCCCAGCTAACAGCCTGATAGGACCTAGGAGAGACCGAGAGCAGAGGACCAGCCTCCCCATGACCAGATTTCTGACCCTCAGACAATAGATGCTGTTGTTTTAAGCCACTAATGGGGGGGTATTTGTTATGCAGCGATAGCTAGCTAATGCATCAGGCTGTGCACATGCGTTCCCCTCTGCCCAGGACACTCCACTCTCCAGGCTGGCTCATCCTCAACAGGATGGCTTAATCTCCACTGGCCAACAGGTGTCCCTGTAATCGCGACTTTTTCAGTGCTCCCTAACCCCAACAGTCATGTCTGGGTTTTGTTGTTGTTGTTGTTGTTGTTGTTGTTGTTGTTGTTGTTGTTTCCCCTAAATATTCACCCTACCTGACTGTAACAGCTCACCCTTTAGACTGTAGCTCCTTGGAGACAGGGACCTGCCTTGTCTGTTACTGTCTCTCTACGATCTTGCACAATGTCAAGCTCATAGTAGGTGTTCAGTAAATCCAAGGGCTATGAAATGAGTGAAAAATGATGGAAGAAATGCCCAGAAAGATCCCAAGAAACTGATCTGGGGAACTCCCAATAAGTGCTTGGGTCCCTCCCCAATAATACCACACAAACAATTATATGATTTCACATGGCTTATCCATGAACAATACTTACATAGTTATGATCATAAAGAGTTGAATAATGGATTTTACCAAAATTTGTGATAAACTACTCAGGGAAGATGGAGGGAAAGGCTGCCCTGTATGTGCGTGCACATTTATATGTGTGCATAAAAATTAAACCATCAGTAGAGGGACTGTGGATTATGAATAAAACACAAAAATCAAGAACTTCTAATACAAGCAAATTATTTACAAATATACAAGTTGATTAGAAGCAGCAGCTGAAAGAAGTAAAAATGCTTGCTTCTGAGAAGCAGAAAGGAGAAGGGCAGGAGATTGCTGGGTTTTGATATAAGCTTTGACTTAAAACCACATACATCTTTAATAAAATAGACATTACATCTCAAAAAAAGTAAATAGAAAGAGAGAAAGAAAGAGAAAGAAGAAAGAAGAAAGAAAGAAAGAAAGAAAGAAAGAAAGAAAGAAAGAAAGAAAGAAGACAATTTCACATTGTCAAAGACCGTAAAGAACATACAGTGGGTAATGGGAGTGACTGGTGTTGGTGGGATGCTTCTTGAGATGGGGCGGCCATCCACGGCTGCTTTGAGTTGGCAATCTTTGAACTTAGCCCTACCTGAAAAGGAGTTAGCCACATGAGGTATGGGAAAAGCATTCCAGGCAGAGGGAAGACCATGGGCAAAGCCTCAGAAATAATATCACTCTTGTAATGTGTAAGGGATGGAAAAGCCAGTGTATATGCCGTGTGGACAACAAGGACAGGGGTTGGATTGAACTGAGAGAGGAGAAGGGAGACCATATGAGATGATGTCAAGAGGTGGCCATGGAGACGGAGTCCAGAGGAGACACCAGAACTGGAGAAGCCACATGGGAAATCAAGCTTTCAGACGAATGTTAAAAGCCATGGGGCCAGAGATCAACCAGGCAGTGAGCAAACATCAAGCAAAAAGAAGACATTCAAGCACAAGTGTCCTGTTTGCAATCTATGCTGATAAATGCCAGAGAGATGAGCTAACATCCCCTAATGAAGTTTCATAAATCACTTTCCATTGCAAGTTTCTCTTACTTTGTAGAGCAATTTCCCATCTACTATCATTTCACTCAGTAGATGAGCAGGTTGAGATCAGAGATACAATTAGAAACACAACTCATGTGCTAGTTTATCCAACCTGACAAAGAGCCTCATTAGCTGTTTTCCCCAGTGCCCACAGGCTTAGCCTTCCCTGCATCCTGTTCTACCTCTTCACCTTTTAACCTCCTTTGGTTTTATCAATCTGCACTCTAGAATTCTCCTTCTTCCGCCTTCTTAGTGAAACAGGCAGTTAAGACACCTGTTTCCTTTTGCTCCAGCTGCAGGCTTCTACCTCCTGAGGTCTGAATCCTGGTTCTCTGGATTTCATACCCCTCCCACCAAAATCGTAGGTCTAGCATCTGAGTCCTCAGCCCAAGCTGAGCTCTGGACACTGCTTCTCAGCACAGGTCAGCCATTTTGATAGAAAGAAGAGTGTGGAGAGTACAAGCTGAGAACTGGGGGTAGCTCTTCCTCCATCACTCCCCGGCTGTGGGAGCTCTGCCTCTATCCTCTTCACATTTGGAGGCATATCTTGATCCTGAGGGCCCTTTCCCATGGGACAAGATGCTGTCAGAACCTAGCCTAGGGTTACCACACAGTTGTGGCTCAAAATGTTGTCTTAAGTGAATGAATAAGAAAGCCCTATTTCATTAGAAATGAGGTACCATATGAATTTTACACTATGGTGTGAGTGACTGATATGTCAGAGACTTTTCTTGTGTTTTGGGTTATTCTTTAAGGCCCAGCTCTGGGTCTGCCTCCTCCGGAAAGCCTCTCTTAACCACATCATCCCACAGGGGTTTCTTTTTTCTCTGAACTCAAGTCTCCTGAGTGAGACAGTGTCTACAATACCCACAGATTGATTTATTCACACACATCCAAAAACAGGCAACAAAAAATAGTATGAAACAAGCCCCCGCTTCTCAGCGGGATGGAAACTGCTCAATGGTGGGATTGGGTCTTCTGCTCTACAATAATGCCGAGTTTAAAAGCAGGAGACTGAAGTTCAAGTCCCGGCAATGCCACACACTACTTTGTGACCTTGGGCAAGCTATTTATCCTCTCTGTGCCTGGTTCCCCATTGACGGAGAGGAGAAGCACGATTAATTTCATGGGCTCCTCTTCGGAATGACTATGTAACTGCTTTGTGAACTGTCAAATGCTGAACAGATGTGAATTTACTAATTGTGATGAATACAGTATTCAGGTTGTTCATAATTTTAAATATTTAAATAAAGAGCTTCCAACCACCTTGAGGCTGAGATTTCACCATGGGGCCTGCCCTGCCCTCTGACTCATTCACACCACCCAAGGAGGGTGGCCCAGAAGGAGGGAAGAGTTAGGGAAACCAAGGCCCCCAGAGAATACGCCGTTCTTGACCATGGGGAGTAGCTCGGAGCTCTACCCAGACATCCCGACTGCGCAGGCGGGGGGCCAGCAGGGAAACTGCTCCTCTGATGTGGCTTGGGGTATTGTTCAGTTTGGGGTTTTTGTTGTTTGGTGTTTTGTATTTTTATTGCTGTTGTTCTCTTTCTAATCCTAATAACAGAGGCAAGAGGAAGCCTGGGCAGAGGGAAGGCATTTTTTGGAAACTCTTTGGGAGCTCTAAAACCCCACCCCACGACTGGCGGGTCACTCTGACTTCTCTCTGGTGGAGACAGGGATGGAGTGGGGGACAGATTTGGCCGGAAGCGTCCTACAGCATAACCAGTCGTCTTGCCCACCCAGGAGAGGCTGGCCTGGGAGGCAGCTGTCTCCAGGGGTTTATCCATTATTGGTGCCTAAACTGTCAGGATGGAAGGCACCTTCACCAGCTACCAGTCCAGCGTGCCCCAAAATGGGTTCTCCAGGCAGCAATTATGCTAGATATTAACATGTGCGCACAGAAGTGGCATACCAGAGTCAAATGCACTTGAGAAATGCTCACGGTCAACTGTAGGACTTCTTAAGTGCAGGACTTCTCAGAATCTTAACATTTGCACATGTGACGTTGTGACTGTCCAAGAAGAAAGCATAGGATGTTATTGACCAAAAATGTATTTAATTTGGTTAATATTATCTTTGCGTGTGAGGCTTGCCCAGCAGCTCTATGGCTCTAGGTGGGGCGAGGATGCCAAGAATATGTAGTTTATTTCTCTAAAATTACTCTAAACTCCCTTATGAGCCTGTGCCCCGTGGGTAGAAGGGAAGAAGGGAGGAAAGGAAAGAGGGTGTGAGGAAAGGGGAGAGGGAGAGAAGGAAGCTGAGTTTTGTTCCGTCTTTTTCAAACCCATCCCAATCCAACCATCTTAACACTTACTTAGGATCAACTCACTCTCTACTCATTCTTTTCGATTCCTGCCCAGCTCTCCCGACTGCCCCCAAAATAGTAGCTGGTGTTTGGGGAAGGGGCTTATAACCTTCTGGCAAGTGGGGGTGGACACAGAGCCAGGTCCTGTGGGGGTGGGCCAGCGGATGCCCCCCAAGGTCCTGTCCCACTAAGGGCTGCTCTGGACCTTTTCTGTGGTCAGAGCATCACCTCACATTCCCTTTGAACCAAATCAGTTTATTAACCTAAGTACCTCTTTAGATCTTGTCCTAAGCAAAAATATCCTCAAAATGGCAGGTTTGACACATGAGTTATCTTCTCCTGAGACCCATTTAAATTAGTAAATAACAATTTTCTTAAGTTCCCAGGGGTGCCACCCAAAATCATCTCATGAATCACTAGTGATTCAACCCCCACACTGAGGTCAGCACTGTTCTGGATCACTGCTGGTATTCTAGAAATACCAGCCAAATAGAAGTAGGCATTCCAGTTCTTTCCACAAGGACTGGCTCTGCACAGTTACTTGCCCCAAAGAACTGCTAATGTGACTCCAAAACTCTATGATGGCTGGTCAACCTGGACTGAAGCTTTTCTGCAGGGGTGGGAGGTGGAGGGGACTTAGGGGCACAGCACTGCAGCGAAACTTATCTAAAATCTTTCTCTACTTGTCCTTCCCCCGGGCCCTCTTCCTGGAACGTGCCAAATTGCTTGCCCAACTCCACCTCCCCTTCTCCCCCCAAATCAGCCTGATTTGTTTTTTATTTTTATTTTTTTTAATTTATTTTTTTTAAGATTTTATGTTTATTTATTTGTCAGAGAGAGGCAGAGAGAGAGCACAAGCAGAGGGAGAGGCAGGCAGAGGGAGAAGCCAGTTCCCGGTTGAGTAAGGAGCCAGACGCAGGACTCGATCCCACGACCCTGGGATCATGACGTGAGCCGAAGGTAGCTGCTTAACAAACTGAGCCACCCAGGTGTCCCTGATTTATTTTTTAATTAAAGCTTTTGAAGGAACACCTGGGTGGCTCAGTCCGTTAAGTGACTGCCTCTTGATTTCAGCTCAGGTCATGGTTTGTGCGATCGAGCCCCGTGTCAGGCTCCACGCTGGGCAGAGAGCCTACTTAAGATTCTCTCTCTCCCTCTTCCTCCTTGCTCTGCCCCTCTCCCTCTCTTAAAAAAAAAGAAAGAGAAAAGAAAAAAGCTTTTGAAGACTCTCAGCGACCCAGCTGCCCCCAGAAAGCTCCCCACTGTCCCTGGACAGAACATTTTGACCAGTCCTCCTTTTACTAACCCTCTGTCAGGCCTTCATTTGTGCTTTGACTTCTCAAGTACATTTGACTATGGAGTCCCAGAGAGGGGGACCCCCACTTGGAGCATAAGAAAAGAAAGGAAGATGGCAAAACTCTATTTTCAAATCCTTGTCACTCAAAAGACCAGGTCCCAGAGGAGGTGATGGGGCAATTCCAAGGTCACCGTGAATTGATGGCCAAGCTGGGACTCGCCTGACTCCGAATCCGGGTCCTTTTCTGCCCCTTCCAGTTTCCCCAGTGTAGGCAGCGAGCCCAATCCCAGGCCCGGCAGTGGGGGAAACCTGGGCTTTCCTCTCCAGGAAATGAAATGACCTCCTTTCTTTCCCCACCCCAGTGCTTGCCTGAGCCCTGCTCTAAGCCCCCCACCTAAGAAACAGGATTTACAAGCCAGCTGCTATAATCCCTTTAAAATGAGGTTTGGGGACTATAAGGACTCTTTGGGCGTTTCATTTTTTCAAAACAATATTCCTGGCTCAAAAGCTAAGATTTCACCATTCTCAGGGGAGTCAAGACAAAGGCTGGCCTGGGTGACCCAGGGCCCTGGCTCCCCACGGGGGTGAGAGGACACCCCCTGAGTTTCCCCCCCAGGGCTCCTGGGGCAGGCTTTGTAAAAGTAGGTGTTACTGCTCAGTGTGAATCCAGACATCTCCTTCCAACTCCTGCCACCTCATTGAAGAAATATCTCCCCCACCAGAAACAAGTCGCTCCCTTCATTCTTAACCAGGAGGCTGCACATGTGAGGGCCCTGGGAACGTGATTCACTTGCTGAAATTACTTTTAAGGTGTAACTGAGGGCTCATCCTTTCCTGAGAGAGTCGGTCTAGATGGGAGCATGGGAGGCAGGCATGGGGCCCCAAAATGGTGGAAACACGCCTAACAAGGAAATGAGGAGAGCGGGGCAGGGAAGAGGGAGTGGGGTGAGGCCAGCTAGGACAAATATGGTGGTGCATTCCCCCTGCCGAATTCTGAAGACACCCGCCCCCCAACTCTGTGGTTGTGTGACCTGGGGCAAGTCCCTTCAACTGAGCAGTGCTCTGGGGTCTAAGCCTTGGCCTGCCAGGCCCCCTCCCTGGAGAGCTATTCTAATGAGCCACAGGGATGAGTTGTTTGCCCTAAGCACCCCCCACCTGCACGGGGGCCCTGCCCCGCTGGGCTGTGTTGCCCAGTGAGCCACAAGCTCAGCGGGTTTGGCGTGAGGCTCAGGACGGCACTTTTTTTTTCTTGGTATAGTAGGTGTTTATTTTTATATGTATTTTTTTATTTTATTTAAAATTAATTAACATAGAGTGTATTATTAGTTTCAGAGGTAGAGGTCAGTGATTCATCAGTTGCGTATAACACCCGGGGCTCATTACATCCCGTGCCCTCCTTAATGCCCGTCACCCAGTTACCCCATCCCCTACCCCCTACCCCACTCCCATCGAGCGACCCTCAGTTTGTTTCCTATTGGTAAGAGTCTCTCATTGTTGTCTCCCTCTCTGATTTCATCTTGTTTTATTTTTCCCTCCCTTCCCCTATGCTCCTCTGTTTTGTTTCTTAAATTCCACATATGAGTGAGATCATATGATAACCATTTTTCTCTAACTAACTTATTTCGCTTAGCATCATACCCTCTAGTTTCATTCACGTCTTTGCAAATGGCAAAATTTCGGTTTTTTTTCATGGCTGAGTAGTATTCCATGGTATATATACATCTTCTTTATCCATTCATCTGTCGATGGACATCTGGGCTCTTTCCATAGTTTGGCTATTGTGGGCATTGCTGCTATGAACATTGGGGTGCAGGTGCCCCTTCGGATCACTACATTTGTGTCTTTGGGGTGAATACCTAGTAGTGCGATTGCTGGGTCATAGGGTAGCTTTATTTTTAACTTTTTGAGAATCCTCCACACTGTCTAGAAGTCCTCGCCTCAGTAATCAGACAACAAAAAGAAATAAAAGCCATCCAAATCAGCAAAGAAGAAGTCAAACTTACTCTTCGCAGACACTCTCTGTAGAAATCCCAAAAGACTCCACCCCAAAATTACTAGAACTCATACAGGAATTCAGCCACGGGGCAGGAGATAAAATCAATGCACAGAAATCAGTTGCATTTTTGTGCACTAACAAAGAGACGTGATGGGGCGCTTGGGTGGCACAGCGGTTAAGCGTCTGCCTTCGGCTCAGGGTGTGATCCCGGCGTTATGGGATCGAGACCCACATCAGGCTCCTCCGTTATGAGCCTGCTTCTTCCTCTCCCACTCCCCCTGCTTGTGTTCTCTCTCTCTCTCTCTCTCTCTCTCTCTCTCTCTCTCTCTCGCTGGCTGTCTCTATCTCTGTCGAATAAATAAATAAAATCTTTAAAAAAAAAGAGAGAGAGACGTGAGACAGGGAAATTAAGTGACCGATTCATTTACATTTGAACAAAGGACGGTGCATTTTTAATTTTTTTAATTTAAATTTAATTAATTAACATACAATGAGGACTGGGCATTTTTATCAAGCTCCCCTACCAGGGATTCTTATCTCCAGGCACCTGGGAAGCTGAGAGAGCTGTCTATGGCCTGAGGACTCAGGCCTCAGCAGGGAGACATTCAGATTTGCAGGTCTGCACCCAGGGACTGGGTCTATACTCCTCAAAGAAGGAACTCTTCAGGTCCATGGGGAGAAAGCAGGGATTGGCAGCTGTGGATATGGTGGGCAGGTATGTGAGACAGCCTGGAATTATCTTTGTGTTCTTGTTCTTGGTATTGTTGTTGATGGGGCTGATGCTGTGTGGGCAAGCTACCTCCAGGGAGTGGCAAAGTATGGGCCAAAGCCCACCTGCTGCTTATTTTTGTAAATAAAGTTTTATTGGAACATAGTCATGTCCACTCTATTATGTATTGTCTATGGCTACTTTCAGGCTACAACCAAAGAAAGAGTAGTTGGGACAAAGCTCTGATGGCCTACAAAGCTAAGAAATATTAACTACTTGGCCCTTTACCAAAAAAAGTTTGCTGATCCCTGAGAATAACGACCTGGGTTCCAGAATGAGAAAAGCCCTGGGACTGAACTCCACTTCCTAGCTCCATGACTTTGGGTAGGTCACTTAACTTTACTGGGCCTCAGTTTCCCCACATTTACTTCTCAGCCTCCTGGAGCACCTCATGCTCTGCCCCCAGCACATCTCAAACCCAGAGGGGCTGGATTCTGGGACAGAGTCACCTCGAAGATGCAGAAACCCAGAAACTGGTAAACCCTTCAAAAGCCATCATCACGACCTACGGAGGACATGTGTGGCTATTTGCCAGGCCCTCCCCGAGGTGGGGGACTGAACCTCAGAAGCCTGCCGCCTCCCCCATTTCTACCCTGGGCCACAGCAGCTGGGACCTATGGCCAAGACGCTGCAATACAGGCCATGTGACATACAAAATGGTGGGGGCTTTCACCGTGACTGTCACTTCAAAAAGACCATCACCTGCTAATGAGCTTCTGGGGGGGGGGTCGGGTCTAGGGAGTTGCCATCTACTGTGTTGGGGAGCTGCTGGAGGGAGCATTGGGTCCTCAGGTCCTGGGCCCAGAGCTGGGGAGGATCACCTCTCCTGCGAGGACTCACTCACCACCTGCCTTGGACCTAGAAGGGGTCCTATGACCTGCCGCGTGAGCACTAATGCCAACCTGGTCCTACTGTCTCTCAGGCAGGCCCTGGGGCCACACAAGGACATTCATCATGCCTGCCACGAACCCCACCTGCCCTCTCCTCGACCCTCCAAAGAGGCCTTGCCAAAAGCCCAGAGGACACGTGGCTGAGTGCAGAGTAGAAGCTGAGACAACAAGAACCGCTGGGCCCTGGCGGGCCACACGTGGATCCGCGCCCGTGTGCAAGGGAGGTGTGTCTGCTGCTCCAGCTTGTGCGTCCAGATGTGTGCGAGCACGTTTATGCATGAGCAGCTCATGTGTGTGTGTCTGCCTACCAATAGTTAAGTGTGTATGTGTGTGTAAGAGACAGAGAGAGAGCGGTGCACCCGTGTTCGCCCTCTTAGCGGAAGGTTTGAGTGAGCAGAAGCTGTGCCTTTGAAATAACCGGGTTCTGACTCATGACCTCAGGGCATCTGGAAGATTCCTGGCTCATTCACAAAGACTGGAGGAGAGCCTCATTTCAGCCACAGCCCTGAGCACCCCATTTCCTCCCCCAAACACCCTAGGAGTGGAGTGATGGGATTTGTGGCCTCAGTTAATGGCCTCTATCAATCTCCACCCTTTGCAGTGACTTTCTGGCAACTCCCATGCAAAGGGGAGTCTATTTCATCTCCCCTTGAATCTGGGCTGGCCTGGGACTCCGGCTTTGACCAATAGAATGTGATGGAAGCCACTTAGTGCCAGTCCAGGCCTAGGCGTCGGGAGGCCTGGTAGCTCCCACTTGCTCCAGAGGACGTCGGCTGCTGCCGGGTGCAGAAGCCCAGCCAGCCTGCTGGAGGGCAGGAGGCCTCACCTTGCACACGCGGTGTGCGGGGTGGCGTGGGCCTCATCTGCATGCATGTGGGCCCGTGGTGACGTCCGTGAGGGCAGCCGAGGCCGACCCAGACCAGCTCGTGGGCAGCTGACAAACGAGCACGCGAGGACCCCACCAGATGGCCAGAGCCACCCACAGTTCGAGCTGCTCGCTTCCAACCACTGAGTTGTGTTGGGACAACCTCCTGGTGGGACGGCTACCATGATTCTCCCCATTTTCCAGATAAGGAAATTGAGAATAAGGAAAACCTTCCCAAGGTCCCGCAACTTACCTGCAAACAGTGGTAGGATTCAAACCCCTGACGTCTGGTTTCCAGGCCCAGGAGTGTCTTCGCCAGCTCCGGGTGCCCTCAGAAAAAAACCACAGGCTGGGGGCTTACACAGCAGAAATTCACTTTCTCCCAGCTGGGGGTGCTGGGAGTCTGAGATCCAGATGCCGGCAAGATTGGTTTGTGGGGAGGCCTCTCTCGTTGGCTTGCAGACGCCCACCTTCTCACTCTGTCCCCGCATGGCCTTTCCTCTGTGTGTGTGCACAGAGGGGAGAGACAGAGAGAGACATCTCTAGCGTCTCTTCCTTTTCTCAAAAGGCCACCAATCCTATTGGCTGAGTGCCCAACCCTTATGATCTCATTGAACCTTAAGGTCCTATCTCCAAAGTCAATCACATTGGGGGGGGCAGGGCTTCAGCATATGAATTTGGAGAGCAAGAGACATAATTCAGTCCATACGAGGAGCTAACCACTACACCAGACCCCCTCTACAGCCGTGGCCCAGGCCAGGGGGAGGAATGATGACTTCCACTCTACAAGTCGAGGAAGCAGGGGGCCCGAGGGCTGAAGTCCGGGCTGCCATGCAGGTAAGGAGCACAGCGAGGGGGACCTCCAGCCCTGTGCGCTCACAGCAGCTACACCAGCCCCCAACATAAAACCGCCCTCTTCTGGTTCTCCACGGGCAGGGACCTCCTAGGGGACAGGGGCCGCATTCCCCCACCCCCCCATCCCCATATCCTTGGGCCTGGAGTGAAGAGAGAAGGACTCCAGAACATCCGTCCTTCCCTGGGGCAGGTTCTGTTCCATGCTGAAGCCCCGGTCACCACAGTGGTAATCCACTTGCTAATTTGCCCTTGACCGAAGCCCTTCCTTCTCCTGTCTTGCCTCCCGCTCCTCCACTGGCGTTTCCTGGGATCGGCTCCCACATAAACCACTGGTACTGGGTTCCTTGTCTCTGGGTCAGCTCCTGGGGAACCTATACTAGACTGAGAGACCTTCCTCCCTCTCTGGAAAGGATACCTCTTCTCCTCCAATAGGCTGGCAGGAGCTGGTCTGGACCCTGATGAATTGGCAGAAGCTGGGGTAGGGGGCACACACGCATCATCGAGAAGCTCCAGAGAGATTGACCTCTGCCTACCGTCTTGACAGAGGCCCCAGACCCCCACGTTGGGGAGAGCTTCATCTTCAACCTGGGTCATTTCTCACATCAGGATGTCCCCCCAAGCGGTCACACTGGTGGCCAGAGCGTGGCCAGGAACAAGCTTGACCCAGCTGATCGTGCCAGAGGCCTCTCTTCCTGAGATTTTCCTTTGCGTGTGGAGCTGCTAGTTTACAGGACCATAAATGGTACCACACCCGGCGGGCGCCTCTCTTGACCCACCAGGTCCTCCCAGACAATGGAGCCTGGAGTTTCTCTTCTCAAGGGAAAAAGGAAAGTTGCAAGGGTCACTTGCTCTTCTGTTCCTTTGGAGCCCTCCAGGGCCTCCCTGACCGTCACCCAATAAATGAAGACCTTTCTACCTCAGAAAACCCCCCCAAATCTGCAAGTTGTTCAGAATGTGCTGACCCTGCGCCCACCCTGTTGGGCCTGGCCCTCAACACAGGCCGCTCCTGGGAACATCTCTCTTCTGCGGTGGCCAGATTTTCCCAGCCCTGCCAGGGACAGCCAGTAGGTTTCTTGTAACCCGGTTTCTCAGCCCATGTCCCTTTTTAACATCATAAATTTTTTTAAAAGGCAGGGGGTGGAATAAGAGGGGGGGAAACGAGCAACTATAAACAAAACATAAAAGTTGTTTAATGGACGGCATAATGAGGCCGCCAGGAAACAGCCTGGCATTGATTTTCCCTGACATTTCACCTATTAAATTATGAGCTTCTTAAGGAAGAGCTCAGATTTTTTTCTTCTTCAGTCAATTAAGATTCTTTAATGAAGAACAAGCTGCTGTAGTCGAAGCACTACGTGGACCCAAGTTCCTTGACAGGCAAATGGTGGCACTTGGGCTGAGGTGGGGGGTGCTGGAGGTAAAGATGCCTCCTGATCTGGGGGGCCTTGTGGTGAAGTCTAGGCCAGGACCCAACCCCATAAGCCTCTCCACAACAGTCTGATTCACTGCCTGGTTCTGTCTCTGAAGTCCAGGCTGGGGCCCAGGAATGGTGGGGGTCGCCCTCAGGTGGGGTTCCATGAGAACATGGAAATATCTAGAGTAATCCAAATGCTTCTGGGAAAGTCTAAGCTGGTAGGCCTAATGGTCTTGAACTATAATTAACAAATTCCGATGCTAACTCTATCGAGGGGACAGAAGCTCACCATTTAACAGAGGAGAAACCTAGGTTCTAAGAGGTCAAGCCACTTGCCCGAGGCCAAACATTGTATTTAAGAGGCAAAGTCAGGATTCTCACCTTGTTCTGAATGTTTCCAAAGCCCACCTTCTCCTCGCCATGTGCGCTGTCCACTTCAGCACAGTCCTAGGGAACAGGGAACAGCAGGACAGTGTGCGGAGCCCGAGCTCCAGGGCAGTGCCCGCTGGAGGAGGCAGCCGCAGCCTCCCTGTGCTAATGATTCTCCCCACTGGTGGGGCCTGAACCCACCTCCTTTCCTACCCAATACCCGCCCTTCCCTCCCTCTTTCGTTCCCCTTATAAATCTGTTCTCAGCTCCTTCATTCACAAAGAGGTGTCAACAGTTATGAACTGCATAAAGTTGAACCCCTCCCAGGAATATTTATATCATGAAAAGAATGAAAGTCTAAAACTTAAGGCACACAGCCATGGTAAGGCAGTTCAAGCTTGGGGTAGACTGCAAATGGATAACTTCAGGGCTCTTTTGGCTGCTCAGAAAACCCACATGGGTCCCCTCTGTAGGTCAGTCTGCAAGTATCAGCCAAGGACGTTATGGATCCCAGAGGAGACCACTTACATGAGGCCTCCTGAGCCACTGCGGTCCACGTGTCTCTCGGCACGACTTTGACACATGACTCACCACGGGGGCTGGAAGTCCACACATTCAAGCCCTCTGAGGGACCTGCTTAACCACCCCCCCCCATAAAGAGGCTCAAGGGTAGGTACACCAGGTGGGCTAGGGCCATTCGAACATTTCACCCACCCAAATACCGAAAGACAGTGCCTCCCTACAATCCAGAGACCAAAGCTTTGCCTCTTCTCCCTTAAAAGGATCTCACCTGGAGTAACAACTTCCAGAAGGTAAGAACTGCCTCGTAGGGAGTGCTGGCCACCTGTCAGCCCAGGGCCCAGATCTCCACTCACATCATATCATTGATAAGGTTGCTGCTGTTTGTTCGTGATTTATAAATGAAGAAACTGAGTCACAGAGCGGCTCTAGGTCACACCGAGCTGGGATTCATCCTGGTAACCTCCAGACCTCTCCAGAAGCAGCAAGAAGGCAGGCTTGCACTGAACCAGGGGGCTGCGCGGGCTTAGCGGAGTCTGCCCCATAGTCCTAAAGACAAGGCTTCAGTCGGAAGGAAGCGGGTGCCCCACGGTGGGCACCTGCTGTTTTCAGCAGCCCTGTTCTATTTCCTCTTGTGTGGACAACACCCCAGTTTTCCTTCAGGGAACTCCTCAACTTTCAGTCTATGTGGAGTAAGCTGAACAGTTATCATTCGCGCTGGTGTGGGCACATGACCCGGGCCTGGCCAATCAGGAGACTTCATCTTCCCAGGCCACCGTGATTGGTTCAGGGAAGGACATGTGACTCAATTGGGGCCAATGAGAGTCAGCCCTGAAACTTTTGCTGGAAATAAGAGAAGGAGGCATGCTTTTCCCATTGGGTTTGCCAAGCTGTGGGAAAGAGAGGCTGGAGCTGTTGGTGGTCACCTTCCTGCCATTTGGGAATGAAGCCAAACCGAAGAAAGCAGAGCCGAGAGAGAGAAAGACAAATTCCTGCTGGTATAACTAGAGCCCCAAATAAGCTGCAGCCCTGAGATCAGATTCATTGACCTAAACCAATGAGATCTTCAGACATACCTGCCCTTAAAAGAATGTTCCCAGATAAAATACAGGAAATTTGAATTTCAGACAAATAAATTTTTAGCATAAAAATAACCCAGGTATTGTATGAGACATACTCATACTAAAAAAAAAATTATTTGTTAATTTTCTGAAATTCAGATTTAATGGGGTGTCCCATATTTTTATTTGCTGAATCTCACAAACCGTCCCTGACCCCACAGGTACTAGGCCACTGTGGAGGCTCCATCTCCTGCCAAGTCCACTCCAAGTGCCAGGGCATATCTGTGACCTCTGTCCCCCCACCCTTATGCCAAGCCAGCCTTTGCTGAGCAAAGTATCCCCCTTTACAGATGAGAAACTGAGGGTCGGAGAGGTTAGCTACATGTCACAATTACAAGTAAGTGGCAGAGTCCAAATACAGAGTAAATGGCTCAATTCCATCAGTGACATGGTGGGCCCGTTACATCGTGGCTGCCTGAGATCCTGGTCAAGACCTTGACCACTTTCACCCTAACCATTTTATTCATCATCCACGGACACTTTAGCCCCAAGGGGAGGCTCCCATCTGCTACAGGCCAGTGACATGATGGGATGAGCACTGTACCATCGGTGGACCACTAGATTGAATCAGACTTTGCTTTTTAACACTAGAGTGACACCAGGCAAATCATTTCCTGGGTGGGCAGCTCTTATTAATCTGCAGGGGCCCTCTGTTTATTAAGGCATCCTCACCCCAATTCCACAGCTCACTGGGAATGATCTCAGTGCCCTACCTCTCCCTAGATGGCAGAGACGGGCACAGGATCCACACTTACAGACCATGGAACCCCACCCTCCAGTCCACAGTGATTGGTCCAAGCATTGGGCCTTCACAGGGCAAATCAGAGTCCTTTAGCGAGTTTGGTATATGCACACTGGAAGAAATCCATACAGGGTATCTCCTTAGGATCCCAAGCGGTCAGCACGTGCATGCCTCAGGCTTCCAGAAGGTATATTTTCTGCCACAGGGAGAAAGCCTGCATGAGAATGAAGCCACACAGAGGAAAACAGGGTCAGGAGGTGGAGGGGAGATAGACATAGAATCCCTGGATCCGGCCATGCCTGAAGCCAATGACCCCTGGAATTCCTGATTACAAGTAAGCAGGGCAGTGGCTACGTGAGCTTCTGAAACCCAGACCTTGGGAAATCTAAGCCAAAGGCAAAGAATTTCAGGACCTGGCTGCTTTCAGGGAAATGTTCTTTTGGTTTTGGTTTTGGTTTTGGTTTTGGTTTTGGTTTTGGTTTTGGTTTCGGTTTCGGTTTCGGTTTCGGTTTGGGGGGGTGTTTTTTGTGTGTTTGTTTGTTTGTTTGTATAAAACTGTATCATCTTTTGCATACTTTAATTTCAGAACAAAATAAACCAAAAACCCCACAATACACATCCACACCCCTTGTGAAATATGGGAAGGGAGAGGGCTTGAGGCTCTTGTATCCTGCCTCAGTCAGAAACAGGAGGAAAAACCCCACTAGACACCCGCAGAGGGTACGAGTTGAACTGGGGCCACTCAGGGGCTGCAGGGGAGCCATGGGGACACCATACAGAGGGCCCAAGTTCCGCAGGTAGAAACTAACCTACTTCATCCGTTCGAGGGGCATCCTACCCACCCTCGAGGGGGTGGGTCTCGTCAGATTAGCACCGCCGGGTTCCTCTGCTGTCACTTCATCTTCGTCTGTGCCCAGCCTAGCTTGATCAGGCGGCAAATGTGGTCGGAGTGAGTCTGGACACCCTCGGGTGAGAAGCCAGAGGAGAGCAGCGCCCTTTCAAACCGTGGCACCAACAGGTCCTTGACAGCCTTGTCGTTCCCGTCTGCCTCCACCTTCTGCCGTGGCCTCTCCACCACGGGGTGGTCAGGATCGACCTCCAGGAGCTTTGTGGCCATCGTATAGCCCACTGTCGAGTTGTCCCGAAGTGCCTGGCCTTCCATGATCTGCTCCATGGTGGCCATCCAGCCATAGGTGCTCGTCGCAATGCAGCAGGGTGAAGACACTAGCCCATGGGACGTTGTCACCTTTTCAAACTTCTTAGCCAAGAGGGGAAATGTTCTTTGAAATGCAACTATGCAATCGTCATTTTCAAGATGCCAACATACTTGTTTTTTACTTCTCTGACTATGAATTTTGTCCAAAGATGGGGGTTTTGTTGAGTGTTTCAGTTCGGAGCTTCTATAGAGAGCAGGGAGATTTTTCGAAGGTCCATTATTGAGGTAGAGACCCTGGACCCATGGGTCTGGAGATGAAGAAGAGAGCTAGCCCAGGAAGAAAGGGGTGAAATCCCCCGGGCCTGCCCACTGCAACCTGGGGGAACGGGATGCAGGAAAGAGACCCATATGGCAGGAGCTAGATCCTTCACTCCTGATGCCTGGCTAACCAATGAGCTCTTAAGCTCCCTTCAAAACCTTCTCAGGAAAGAGTGGATCCCCAGTTATTGTCACAGTTTGAATTCAAATAGAGCAACCCCAGCCTCCTTCCTCCCCAGGTAGCAAGTCTGATCTGCAGCTATAATAAAAGGATCAGCATGGGGAAAAGCAGTCTCAAGCCTCAGCTTTGGTCGTGGGATTGTTTTTGCAAATAAAGAGAACTTTCCTCTGGAGTCCCTTGGACCAGTGTTTCTTGGGGTGTAGCCTGGGGGCAACTTGCAGCACAGACCCCCAGGAAGGCTTTAATTTTGAGGCCGATTCCTGGGCCCCACCTCAAACCCACTGAATCAGAATCTTTCAGGATAGGACCTAGGAATGTGCATTCTAATCAGTAACACACACCCCCTCCATATCTTGAGACCTGCTAACAAAACCAGGTTCAGCCACTTCCCTGCCCCAGTCTACACCCTGGCTCAGGTGTGAACATGGAGGATGGAAGTAAAACCTGGCATGACAGAATGAGAAAGTAATGCCTGGGAACCACAAGGCTGTCCCTCCATCAGCCTGGGAATCAACAAAGTTCGCTCCATAGCACAGTCTCAAGATCCCAATAGGGAGTGTCCTTGATTGGAAAGATCCAGGAATCTGGTACCCACTCCTATTGGGCAGGGTCTGAGTTTAGTCCCGGCTCTGACACCAGCTGACTGTGTGATCCTGGGCAAGTCACTTCCCCTTGCTGGATCCCAGTGTTCGGTTTGTCAGATGAGGAGATGGGACTACATCAGGCATGGTCAAAGTTTTTTTTTTAAGCAGCAAAGCTATTTCTCTAGTAAAGCCTGACGTGAGCCCTGATTTGTAAAGAGGACTTAGTCTGGGGACTGAATCAGATGCCCTGTGCCTTTCTCTCTGTCCACCATCTAATTGCAAGCATTCTGGGCTGATCTGATGATTTCTGGTCTCCTTCTGTCTCATTGCTCTGCCATCTGGAGCCAACAGCCCTTGTCCTCATGGTTAAGACTTGTTTACCACCAGCAAGCCCACATTCCACCCAGTGAAGGGAAGGACCGCTCCTTCTATTTAAAGTCATGGCCCACAGTTGTACACATCCTTTCTACTTATGTCCCCCTTCCTTCTTTCTGGCAGGACCTCATTTTATTAGAGGGATATCTATCTGTCCCTCCTACAGCTCAAAGAAGCATGGCCCCATCTCCAGTTCCGAGGACGTATCCTCACTGGTCTAAGCCAAGCACTGCAATCCTCCATTCCCCTGTCAGGATGGGGTCACACATGGGCCTGTGTCTTTGGCCAAAAAGATCGAGGAAAAATCCCCAGGGAAGTCCCAGGGATGATTTTGTCAAAGATCCACAAGACAGTGACAAACAGGGAAGAGACACCCCTCTTATTCACTGGCCGGTGTCCGATCTGCCTATAGTGCCTGGAATCGCCATGGTCACTTTGACCCCATGAGGAGACTCACGTGGAAGGTGCACAACAAAAAGGTCTCACTCACTCCACTGCAAGCACTACACGACCTCAGGGCATTTGCACACACAGCTCCCTCCACCAGGAACACTTCCCCCAGATCTCACCCAGGTCATTCCTCCACTACATTCAGGTCTCCGCTCAAATGCCAGCTCCTTAGAAGGACGACCCTGACTTCTCTCCCCCCGTGACTCTATTCTCTTGTTTGTTTGTTTTTTAATAGCTCTTACTCGATATCATGTTATATTTATATTATATTATATATTATATTAAATTTATACTATATAAATTTTATATTACTTATATAAATATATTTTTGTTATATAAATATATTTATATAAATATTTTACATATACACATACAATGTGTACATATAATATACATGCTATGTTGGGTGTATAATACATATACACTGTATGTATAGTTATATATAATATGTATATGTATATTATATAGACGCATTATATATAATAAATATAATATAATATAATATATAATACAATATATACATTGTGTGTGTGTGTGGTTGTGTGCGTGTGTTTACCATCAGTCTCACACAGGGACAGAAGCTCCAAGAAGGCAAGGACTTTGTTTTCTCCCCCACCGTCACCCCAGGGCTGCGGAGAGTGCCTGGCATGTAGGCGGCACCCGGTAATATCAGATGGATGGAGGTGGGGAGGGGTGACCAGTGTTCTTGATGCTGTGGAGCTCTCAATTATCCAGTCCTCAGTACTTCTTGTTGCTGGTAATAATAAATATTTCTCTTTTTTTAAGATTTTATTTGTAAGTAATCTCTACACCCAACATGGGAATCGAACTCACAACCCCGAGATCAAGAGTCACGTGCTCTGTGGACGGAGCCAGCCAGGTGCTCCAATATTTCGTATTAAGTAAGTTTAAGCCGGTCGATTTGGGGGTTTCCGACACCAGCAGCTGAAAGCACCCTATTTCGCGTGTCTCTTCAGTTCCCTCTGACTCGGATGCCCTTCCCTGATGAGTCTCCCTGTTGGCCTCCTCCCCTTCCAGGCTTGGCCACCATTCTGCGCCCGTGCCCGAGCGCTACAGTGAAAGGATTCAACGCAGGGGGTTTGCAAGCAGCAACATCAGGGTCATACCCCAGCTCAGCCACTCACCACACCAGCTCATGGTCTTTTGCTGGTCACTTGGTTCTCTGAGCTTCGGTCCCCTCAGCTGCAAGACAGAGTGGCAGTCATTACAGCCCCCACCTCGTGCACTTACTGTAAGCATTCAGTGAGCTCATGGGGACCCTTGAGAGTCACGTGAATTGGGGGCGAAGGCCCCTCCTGACCACTTTCCAGCAGCATGGCGTGGATTTCCCTCTGTGCCTCCCACTTCACATCTGTCAAATGGGGACAACAGCGGGGCCGGTGTTGAATTAAATAGAGGCAATGTGTATCAACACATTGGGACAGTGCTCAGCACATAATAAGTGCTTAGTAAAATGTGATTAGGTATGCATGGGTGCA